>NW_027361752.1:0-2400000 GCF_039654945.1 Dendrobates tinctorius | reverse complement strand
GTGAGTTTGTGGTTGTTTGAGAAGATATTTGGTGGATTTATCTGTGACTGTTGCTAGGTTTTGCATGTGTGCTAATTCCCCTTCTTCTCTTACTTTGGTTTTACCCCATCCTTCACTCCCCAGTGTTTACCTCTGCTCTTTGTGTGAGTATATTTGTATGTTTGGTATTTTCCTTTATCCCTGTTTGTATTATCTTGTTAGCCTGGTTGGTGTATTACGGTATACTACTACTTCCCCTCTTCCCTGGGTGGAGGAAGGGTACAGACTGAGGGCGGATTCAGGAGCTAAG
Source organism: Dendrobates tinctorius (assembly GCF_039654945.1). Lineage (NCBI taxonomy): Eukaryota > Metazoa > Chordata > Amphibia > Anura > Dendrobatidae > Dendrobates > Dendrobates tinctorius. The sequence goes on along the minus strand of NW_027361752.1, from coordinate 2,399,711 downwards.
GCAAGGTACATGGCCCATGCGTCTTCACCATCAGAAGTAATCTGGGGAACAGGCTGAGCTAGGGAGCCCCTAGTGTTAGGGACAAGAAAGGAGTCCCTGGTCTAGGGACACCCGACAACAGAGTTGTGACACTCTGTGATACTTAGTATCAGCCGGACTGCTACAACAGGATCAATGTTTGTGAATTAGTATAAGGTAAATCTACCCCAGCAAGACAGGCACATTACACATGGTGGTTACTGTGTAAGGCTCAGTCTTTAGTTGCAGCAAGTTTAGCAAAGTATCTATACTGTTGAAACCTATCTATAAATCCAGCAGCACCTAATTATTGCCTGTTCTCTGGTGCTAGGGTCTAATTTGAAGGTCTTCAAGGTCATGGTAACCGGTTGTCCAGAATGAATGACCTATGCTCCAATCACATTTTCATCCTTCTTCTTTTCTATTTTTGTATCAACAACCCCTTCTATGCTGAACCAATGGAAACATTTAGAAAAGTTTATGTCTTCTACAAAGTCTCTAAAAATGAATACTAGTTAAAAAAAGATATGTTATTTAGATATCTATCAATCACATCAGCTCTGAAGTTAGATCTGACTTTAATTTTTTTCTGGCAGAGATGGAGACCAGACTGGCTGATCATCAGATTGGAGCAGACCACTAACATCAGGTTTACAGATGTTCATAAATATCACCAAATGTTTGAAAACCACAGGAGAATAAAATGTTGGAAATCAATGACAATAATCTGAGACAAGCTAATCAGCTAGATTCTGTCTTTAATTACTAGTCTGGATTTTTCTCTGGCTGTTTGGACCATTAATCCAAATCTGGACTGTTTTGACTATGTCGAATTTACATGTTAATAAACAAAATTTGAAGTAGATGTAAGAAAACAGATTAAAGTGTTGGGAAGAGAGAATTGCAGTTTTCAGCTTTGAAAAATAAACAGATTTCAACAGTAATGAGGTAGACTTTTTGGCCATAGGCTAAGCTTGCTGAAGATGGGAAAACAGGACCATACTATGTTCCAAGAAATGTTTTCATAATTGGATTCATAGTCCTTAAAGGAATGTTCTACATGCAACACTGGACAATGGAAGACAATTACACCCTTGTCTACTTTACTTCTGTTTCTTCCAGCCTTTTCCCAGTAAAATGAAAAAAACTGAAGCCCTTGTTGGAAAACAGAAGATATTTTGGGTGGTTACAATTTACAGGAGAGACCTAGCCTTACTGGAAGGAAGACACTTAAAAGAGACCTAACAGAAGAAATTTAAAGAATACCAATACTGTATTTCTGTATTATCCATTCTTCCTTTATATAGTGAAAAATACACCTTAGCCTCTCGGGGCTACAGCCATTTATTGATTTTTTTTTCTGCCGTCCTGCAAGAGTCATAGCTTTTTTTATTTTTAGCTTTTTTATTTTTTTCAATAACATACTAGTATGAAAGCTTTTTGTGTAAAGAGTTGTATTTTTGTATTTTTTATTGGCACCAATTTTTGCCACATAATGTTCTGAAATACTGAACAATCATTTTTTTATCGGATGGAATGGAAAAAACAGCAATTTCTCCATAATTGTTTTAGTTTTGTTTTTGTTATTGCTTTGAGTAAATTTATGAGCCAGCTCCCACTTTACATATAGCGGGCACTGCTCATAAGCCTGCTCCATATACTCTGCACTTACCTATGATATAGAGTCATGGTAGAAAGTGTTGGCACCCGGGAAGTTGTTCCAGAAAATGAAGTATTTTTCCCTGAAAATTATTGCAAATATGCATGCTTTGTTATACACGTTTATTTTCTTTCTGTGTATTTGAACAACACACAAAAAAACTAAGAAAAAGGGCAAATTGGACATAATTTCACACAAAACCCCAAAATGGGCAGGACAAAATTGTTGGCACCCTCAACTTAATATTTGATTGCAAACTCTTTTGTAATAAATAACTGCAATCAATCACTTCCAATAACCATCAACAAGCTTCTTATACCTCTCATCTGAAATTTTGGATCACTCTTCTTTTCCATTCTGCTCCAGGTCTCTCTTATTTGAAGGGTGCCTTCTCTTAACAGCAATTTAGATCTCTCCAAAGGTGTTCAATGGGATTTAGATCTGGATTCATTGATGGCCACTTCAGAACTCTCAAGCGCTTTGTTTCCATCCATTTTTGGGTGCTTCTTGAAGTATATCTGGGGTCACTGTCCTGCTAGAAGAGTCATGATCTAGGATGCAAATCCAGCTTTCTGACACTGGGCACTGCATTGCGATCCAATATCCGTTGGTAATCTTCAGATTTCATGATGCCTTGCACACAGTCAAGGCACCCAGTGCCAGAGGCAGCAAAACAACTCCAAAATATCTTTAAACCGACACCATATTTGACTGTAGGTACTGTGTTCTTATCTTTGTAGGCCACATTCTTTTTTTGGTAAACAGTAGAATGATGTGCTTTACCAAAAAGCTTTATCTTGGTCTCATCCGTCCACAAGGTGCTTTCCTAGAAGTATTTTGGCTAACTCACATACATTTGGCAAACTGCAGACTAGCTTTTTTATTTCTCTGTGTCAGCAGTGGGGACCTCCTGAGTCTCCTACCATAACGTTTCATTTAATTCAAATGTCAACAGATTGTTCGCACTGACATTAATGCAGCCTAAGCCTGCATGACAGCTTGAATTTCTTTGGAACTTGATTGGGGCTTCTTATCCACCATCTGGACTATCCTGCATTGCAATCTTTCCTCAGTTTTACTCTTCCGTCCACGTTCAGGGAGATTAGCTACAGTGCCATGGTGTAACGAGTGTGTCACATCCGCCTGGGAGATCTGAGGTTAGACAATCTTTGCGTTCTGTGAATCGCTGACCTTCCATTTAGCCTGTGTGCTTTGTTCCTCATATTAAATGGACTTCTTTTTTTCCTTTTGGCACTGAAGAGGTTAACTGCTCTTTGTATGCTGGTTAGAGACATGCAGCTCTATCTCACAGATGCTCATTTTCTCTCTCTATAGAACCTGGCGAGACCTTCTCATTCCTGCCTGTGAAAGTTTTGCTTCCTGGTGTGCTAAAGTTGGAGTTTGTACTTGCTATTAGAGATTGTTGTCTGCTGTTTTTGGGTGTATGCTTACTTCATTGTCCTATTTCCATTTGGTTTGTACCTTTCTATCCTTCCCTTTATTCCAGCCTACCCTTGGTGAATGTTTTTGATTGTAAGTTGCTTTTTGTTATCCCTGTTTGTTTTACGTGTATTTACACTAACATACAGTGGGGAAAAAAAGTATTTAGTCAGTCAGCAATAGTGCAAGTTCCACCACTTAAAAAGATGAGAGGCGTCTGTAATTTACATCATAGATAGACCTCAACTATAGGAGACAAACTGAGAAAAAAAAATCCAGAAAATCACATTGTCTGTTTTTTTTTCATTTTATTTGCATATTATGGTGGAAAATAAGTATTTGGTCAGAAACAAGCAATCAAGATTTCTGGCTCTCACAGACCTGTAACTTCTTCTTTAAGAGTCTCCTCTTTCCTCCACTCATTACCTGTAGTAATGGCACCTGTTTAAACTTGTTATCAGTATAAAAATACACCTGTGCACACCCTCAAACAGTCTGACTCCAAACTCCACTATGGTGAAGATCAAAGAGCTGTCAAAGGACACCAGAAACAAAATTGTAGCCCTGCACCAGGCTGGGAAGACTGAATCTGCAATAGCCAACCAGCTTGGAGTGAAGAAATCAACTGTGGGAGCAATAATTAGAAAATGGAAGACATACAAGACCACTGATAATCTCCCTCGATCTGGTGCTCCACGCAAAATCCCACCCCGTGGGGTCAGAATGATCACAAGAACGGTGAGTAAAAATCCCAGAACCACGCGGGGGGACCTAGTGAATGAACTGCAGAGAGCTGGGACCAATGTAACAAGGCCTACCATAAGTAACACACTACGCCACCATGGACTCAGATCCTGCAGTGCCAGACGTGTCCCACTGCTTAAGCCTGTACATGTCCGGGCCCGTATGAAGTTTGCTAGAGAGCATTTGGATGATCCAGAGGAGTTTTGGGAGAATGTCCTATGGTCTGATGAAACCAAACTGGAACTGTTTGGTAGAAACACAACTTGTCGTGTTTGGAGGAAAAAGAATACTGAGTTGCATCCATCAAACACCATACCTACTGTAAAGCATGGTGGTGGAAACATCATGCTTTGGGGCTGTTTCTCTGCAAAGGGGCCAGGACGACTGATCCGGGTACATGAAAGAATGAATGGGGCCATGTATCGTGAGATTTTGAGTGCAAACCTCCTTCCATCAGCAAGGGCACTGAAGATGAAACGTGGCTGGGTCTTTCAACATGACAATGATCCAAAGCACACCGCCAGGGCAACGAAGGAGTGGCTTCGTAAGAAGCATTTCAAGGTCCTGGAGTGGCCTAGCCAGTCTCCAGATCTCAACCCTATAGAAAACCTTTGGAGGGAGTTGAAAGTCCGTGTTGCCAAGCGAAAAGCCAAAAACATCACTGCTCTAGAGGAGATCTGCATGGAGGAATGGGCCAACATACCAACAACAGTGTGTGGCAACCTTGTGAAGTCTTACAGAAAACGTTTGACCTCTGTCATTGCCAAAAAAAGGATATATCACAAAGTATTGAGATGAAAATTTGGTTCTGACCAAATACTTATTTTCCACCATAATATGCAAATAAAATGAAAAAAAAAACAGACAATGTGATTTTCTGGATTTTTTTTTCTCAGTTTGTCTCCCATAGTTGAGGTCTACCTATGATGTAAATTACAGACGCCTCTCATCTTTTTAAGTGGTGGAACTTGCACTATTGCTGACTGACTAAATACTTTTTTTCCCCACTGTATCTGTCACAGTCCTAATTGGAGAGGGAAGAGCTTAAGACATTAACAGGAGCATAGTAAGGTCAGAGACTCAGGAATTTCTACCTCTTAAAGTACCCCCGGGATAGGGATAGGTAAGGTCCCAGTTCCAGGGACAGTTTGAGGTCCCACCTTCCTTACCGAAGACAGTCACAGTGTGACACATGGGTTGTAAACTTCTTGATTATGTTACATATTGTGAACAAAGGAACATCAAGATCTCTTGAGATGGACGTGTAACCTTGAGATTGTTGCTATTGTTCAACAATTTTGGTTCTCATGTCGTCAGACAGTTCTTTTCTCCTCTTTCTGTTCTCCATGCTTAGTGTGGCCCACATAGACACAACAATGGAAAAATTGAGTCAATTTCTGCCCTTTTTATCTGGTTTCAAGTGATTTTCATATTGCCCAAGTGTGTTACTTGCAACAGGTGAGTTTGAACGAGCAACGCATGCTTAAAACAATGTTGTTTACCCACAATTTTGGAAAGGTTCCAAAAATTTTGTCCAGCACATTTTGGTTTTTTTTTTGTGAAATGATGTCCAAGTTGCCTTTTTTTCTTTGTTTTTTTTGTGTGTTGTCCCAGTACACACAAAGAAAATAAACACATGTAAAACAAAAGTGTAATGGCAATAATTTTCTGGTAGAAATGCGTCATTTACTGGAACAATTTCAAGGGTGCCAACACTTTCGGCGATGACTGTACATGTATGTACATACAGTAAATGAGAAGGAATCCACAAAATCTTGAAATTATCCTTTAAAAGATGAAGGTAATTCTCTGACAAACTACCCATTTGTTGGTTGGCCCAATTGATCTTTCCCTGGTTGCCACAATTGTTAGTGTTTTACGAAAATGTTGTTATTCTTATGATAAAATCCAAAGTACTAAATTGAGATAAATATTTCAGTTTTGTCATAGACTTCAGCTACTATGATATCCAGGCATCACTATGTTCTTGCTAGTGTAAGGCTGAGAAGGACTAGACTACAAATCACTATGAAGAAAAAAATCTAGTATTGATATTTGATTATGTTTAGCTAGATCAATTCTTGTTTTTATTAGAATCATAGAATCGTATAGTTGGAAGGGACCTCCTGGGCCATCTGGTCCAACCCCCTGCTCAAAGCAGGATTCGCTAAATCATCCCAGTCAGATGTCTGTCCAGCCACTGTTTGAAGACATCCATTGAAGGAGAACTCACCACTTCTCGTGGCAGCTTGTTCCACTCATTGATCACTCTGTCAAAAAGTTTTTTCTAATATCTAATCTGTGTCTCCTCCCATTCAGTTTCATCCCATTGCTTCTAGTCTTTCCTTGTGCAAATGAGAATAAAGATGATCCTTCTACAATGTGACAGCCCTTGAGATATTTGTAGACAGCTATTAAGTCTCCTCTCAGTCTTCTCGTTTGCAAACTAAACAATCCCAAATCCTGCAACCTTTCCTCATAAGACAGGGTTTGCAGACCGGTCACCATTCTGGTTGCTCTTTTCTGAACTTGCTCCAGTTTGTTGATGTCTTTTTTAAAATGTGGTGCCCAAAACTGGACACAATATTCCAGATGAGGTCTGACCAAAGAGGAGTAGAGGGAAATAATGACTTCACGTGATCTAGACTGTATGATTCTGTTAATACATCCTAGAATTGCATTTGCTTTTTTTGCTGCTGCATCACACTGTTGACTCATATTCAGTTTGTGATCTATTAGTATACCCAAGTCTTTTTCACATGTGCTGTTGCTTAGGCCTATTCCTCCCATTCTGTATATGCTTTTTTCATTTTTGTTGCCCAGATGTAGTACTTTGCATTTGTCCCTGTTAAAAACCATTCTGTTAGTTGCTGCCCAGTTCTCCAGTTCATTTATATCTTTTTGAATCCTCTCTCTCTCTTCTCTAGTATTAGCTATCCCTCCTAGCTTTGTGTCATCAGCAAATTTAATCAGTTTACCCTCAATTCCTTCATCTAAATCGTTGATAAAGATGTTGAACAATACAGGGCCCAGGACAGAGCCCTGTGGTACCCCACTTGAGACATTCTTCCAACTGGATGTGCAGCCATTTACGACCACTCTTTGGGTCCGATCACTAAGCCAGTTATGAATCCACCTAACAGTTGCCTTGTCCATTCCATACTTAGTCATTTTTTCAATAAGGATTGTATGAGATACTTTGTCAAATGCTTTGCTGAAGTCAAGATATACTATATCTACAGCATTTCCTTGATCCACCCAATCAGTGATTCCGTCATAGAAGGAAATTAAGTTAGTCTGACATGACTTATTAGTTACAAACCCATGCTGACTCTGTTTAATCACTTCATTCTTATCCAGGTACTGACATACATGTTGTTTAATAATTTGTTCAAAGATCTTTCCTGGTATAGAAGTCAGACTCACCGGCCTATAGTTGCCTGGGTCCACCTTCTTCCCCTTTTTGAAGATAGGAACAACATTTGCTCTTCTCCAGTCTTCTGGGACTTCTCCTGTTCTCCAAGAATTTTCAAATATTATGGAGAGGGGTTCAAAAATTTCTTCTGCTATCTCCTTCAGTACTCTGGGGTGTAATTCATCTGGACCTGGAGACTTGAATTCATTTAGGTTAGCTAAGTGTTTCCTCACTATCTTTCTGTTTATAGATATCCTGGATTCTTCTATACCCTTAATAGGACAGTGAAGAACAGTTGATGTCACATTTCCTTTCTGAGAGAAAACAGATGCAAAATAGGAATTTAAAAGTTCGGCCTTCTCAACATCCTGTCTTACCATTTCATCATTTTCATCCTGTAAAAATCCTATAGCATCTTTGACTTTTCTTTTACTTTTGACATATCCCCAAAATCATTTATTATTAGTTTTGTTCAATGCAAAAATTCATTGAGTTCAAAGCTTTCATTAGGCAATATTGAGTTTCCACTGATTTACCCGAAACTGATTAAATCTTCTATATTCGAAAGTAAAATCTTCAGTCCAATTTCTATTTAGAAAATGGAAACATGCGAAGTCTGACAAAAGGATTAAATCAGATTAAGGACAGAGAAATAAAATAATTGAAATTATTAGAATATGAAAGAGGTAAAAAAATGTGGACATGAATCCAATAATGAACCATATTGGCATTAATGTGCTCATAAATTTTTATCTTTAGTCATGAATCGAAGATAAAATAAGACATTGTCCTAGTTGGCCAATTTATGCACCTGGATGAATAAAACCTCACATGACTGCATCCCCCCAGTGTAATCAACATTTTATTAGGATGACTTGGTTTAATAGAGAACAGGGCTAGAACCTGGAACAATAACTTGGTGAACATCCATATTCTGAATGTCTGTTCACAACATACAGTACATCCACAACTTGAATAAAAATTGTCAGTTTTGTAACATTCTTGATAAGATTTTTTAAAAAATAAAATATCAAATTGCACTCTCTTGACAAGTGCAACATATCTATTTCCACACAAATAACAGTGCAGCTTATTATATTCCGGCCAACTTTTTTAAACACACTTGCAGGAGATTACTTTGCTTGCTCCTTTTCACATCCCCTGCACCAGCATCTAGTGTTTTGCGCCTTTTTTGCGAAAAATTCATCTTTACATTTGCTACTTTATTGAAGTCTTTTATATGTGTTTGCTAGTTTTTTACTTCGCCATTGAGGGCATGGTTTAGGGTTCCCATATTTGTTTGCCCGATTCATCATTTGTGACTTTTCAAAAAGTCATAAAATTTGTTGCAAATGTGCTCCAGGTCTGGAGTAATTTTATATATGTCAATAATTTTTGTCCAGTTTTTGTGGCATTTTTGAGAGATTTTTTGCACTAAAAAGTCCCAAAAACGGTTAGATAGAAAAAGGACCGTTTTTGACTTTTGTAAAATTTATGAACCTCATGCACAATTTTGATGAATTTGACACAAAAAAAAATGACTCAAGACAAAGAAAGGCATCTTAAAAAAACACAAATGATGAATCAGGCCCCATGAGGGTAGTGTGAACAGAAACATAATTATACAGTTATCATAATACCTACCGTAATTGCACCCTTACATCAAACACTTGTTGACCCCTTGTACTCTTAGGGATCATGCAAATGTCCATGAAACTCAGTCCGAGCATGGACTGAAATTCAGGGACTGTACATGAGTCTCACGACCCGAACTCGACAGCTTCATATACGTGACTGTCGCGTGTGGGTCAGGAAAGCCGGGGCCTGTTCACACAATGCAGTCCACGCTTGCATCAAGCTTTATGGACATTTGCATAATACCCTAGGGTGAACTTTTATGCTGCAGATTTGGGTTGTGGATTTTGCACAGCAATTTACAGCACAGTGAATGTGGAGGTTTTTTTACATTTAATTAACATGTGACAAAATCCATTTGTAAAATGGGCATGTTAATTATGTTGCAAAAAATGCAGCACATTTTTACTGCTGATTTTGCCCCTTCAATAGAGTACTGGAATCAGCATTTCTGGAGTGGATAACAGTGAAAAACTGAGCGTTAATGCAGGAAAGCTTCCAGGAGCTCTCAAATGAGCAGAATAACCTCTGCACTTCTAAAAGAAACCTGTGCCATTTAATATGAAGGCGAAATGCTTTTAGTCAATGCAGAAGTAAGAGAAGTCAGACGATGTGGTCTTCTGGCTTCTCTGTCGTGGTAAACCCATGGCAAATTTTTTATTGAACCACCAAAGAGACAGTAACATAACAGTCCCAGCAAGATACCCAAGATGTTGCAAAATTACAGTCTCACACTTCCGGTGACTCACCGGGATTAGTGCAGCTGTGAGTTCCAAACTTCCAGTGCCAACTACCCCCACCAGTGACACCCCAATTTTGGCAGGCACCCACAGAAAGGAGGTAATGGCAAGCTTAGGAATCTGACAGTCCATTGAGGTATGTGGGCAGGTGACAGGAGGGTCACAACCTGGCTTCTCTGAATGTCTCCATGGAGCCTGGTGACTGGTCGGTCTTAATCCTTGCTTCTCAAAAAGAATTCATGGGGTTCAGGTGACAGGTGGGTAAAATTTCTAGCTTCCCCTGATGTATCGATGGGTTCAGTGATGGTCAATGAAGCAGATCTGTTTTCCTCCAATCAGTGCCATGTTTGTTGTGAATTCTCTCTCTGGCTTCACTCTGGTGATTACTGAAGATAGTGGAGCTGGTCAGATTGAGAGTTCTCTTTTTGGGCTCCCTCTGGTGGTTACTGGAGGTAGTGGAGCTGATCTGATTGACAGAGGCTTGACACCTGATAATGAGGAAGACGATTGGAGATCTGGGGTTTCTGATTGGGATTTTAGACAGCTGACTCCCTCTATCCCTGCTGGTGATTTTCTTCCTGGGCCTCCTGAGGTCTGATGTCTCCTGTTCTTTCCCTGCATGTTCAGCTAAGTGGTTCATTTGCTATTCTGGTTGCATTTGATCTGGTTTTGTTTATCTCTGCTTTCTGCGGGTCAGCTAGCTCCAGCTGGGGCTGTGCTGAATCACCGCCCATATGTTACTGCATGTGCCAGTTTATTTTGTCCCCTTTTATATTGGTCTCTTTTTGCTGTTCTTTCAGAATATACCAGATTGCTGATATAGTGAGGGGCGAAGTCGTGTGACTTCAGTGTTTTTGTGGATCAGACATGTTGGACTTTTTGCATGGTTTTTTGTGTGATTGCAAACAGTGTCTTTCCTTTCCTGTCCTGTCTAGTCAGTATGGGCCCCATCGTTTGCTCAGTCTATTTTTCTGCCTGCGTTTGTGTTTTCATCTTGTCTCACCGACAATATATGTTTGGGGGCTATCTATTCCTTTGGGGTCTGCTCCGGGGCAGTTTAGATTTCCCCTTTCTTGCTTTAGGCTTAGTTAGCTCTCTGGCTGTGCCAAGGCATCTAGGACCATCGTAGGTACGCTCCATGGCTACTGCTAGTTGTGTGGACAGGATCAGGGGTCTGCATCCGCTTAGTTACCAACCTCTCTGGTTTTCTGTGGCTTAGCCTGGGCCTGCTATCCTCCTCGGTGACCCATTCTTAAAAGAATCACCAGCCTAACTGTAGACTCTAGGGTACTCTAAAGAAGGAAAGAGTTTAAAAAAAAAAGTGTCAGAATTTTTTTTCATATATTTTTTCCTCTTTTTTTTTTTCTGGGGCTGTAGGAGGATATTTTTGTCTAAATGGAGACTATGCAATTGTCTGATCATGTTGAGCAGCTCGCTGCTGAAGTACGGGGAATTTCTGCCTATCTCGCTCAATCTTCTGCTGTTGAACCAAAAATCCCTACTCCTGATGTGTTTTCTGGGGATCGGTCTAAATTTTTGAATTTTAAGAATAATTGTAAATTATTTTTTGCTTTGAAACCTAACTCATCGGGGAGCTCTGTGCAGCAGGTTAAAATTGTCATCTCCCTGCTATGCGGTGATCCCCAGGATTGGGCCTTTTCTTTGACACCCGGAGATCCTATTCTGGCTAATGTGGACGCGTTTTTTCAAGCCTTGGGGTTGTTGTATGAAGAACCTAATGCTATTGATCAAGCTAAGAAAACTTTATTGGCATTGAACCAGGGTCAGGATCCTGCAGAGTTATATTGTCAAAAATTCCGAAAGTGGGTGGTCCTCACTAAATGGAATGACGATGCCCTAGCAGCTCTCTTTCGGAAGGGTTTGGCAGAAACTGTAAAAGATGTTATGGTGGGATTTCCTGTTCCCTCTGGTCTTGACGACTCTATGTCATTTTCCATTCAAATTGATCGGCGTTTACGTGAACGTAAAACTACACGAGAGGCTTTGCCGCCTTTCAAACTTCTGAACCCATGCAATGTGGTAGGGTTTTGTTTAGGGCGCAACGTTAGGAGTTTAGAAGGCGTAATAAGTTGTGTTTTTTCTGTGGGGATGCCTCCCTTACTATTGCTGTCTGCCCTAAACGAGAAAAGCGTTTTGCTCAAACATTTGCGGTGGGCAGTGTACAGCCTAAGTTCCTTTTGGCGATTACCCTGATCTGCTCCTTGTCTACATTTTCCACTAAGGCTTTTGTTGATTCAGGAGCAGCTTTGAATCTGATGGATTTGGACTTTGCTAAATGATGTGGTTTTCCCATGATACCCCTGCGGACTCCTATCCCTTTGAAGGGGTATCGATGCTCCTCCCTTGGCGGAGAATAAACCTCAGTTTTGGATCCAGGTGATAATGCGGGTCGCCCCAGAAAACCAAGAAAATTGTAAATTTTTGGTGTTGCACAATTTGCATGATACTATTGTTCTGGGTTTCCCTTGGTTGCAACTCATAATCCTGTTTTAGATTGGAAATCTGTGTCTGTGGTGAGTTGGGGTTGTCAATGTGTTCTTGGTGACACTCCTGTTTTCTCCTCCTGTCCCCAGTCTCATGATATTCCTGACTATTTGGCTGATTTTTCTGATGTATTCAGTGAGAGTAAGTCTGCGTCTTTACCTCCTCATAGGAGTTGTGACTGTGCAATTGAGTTAATGCCGGGGTGTAAATTTCCCAAGGGTCGGCTTTACAACTTATCAGTACCTGAACATGATGCTATGCGATCTTATATTAATGAGTCGTTGGAGAAGGGTCATATTAGACCATCTCTTCACCTTTAGGTGCTGGGTTTTTTTTTGTGGCCAAGAAAGATGGTTCATTAAGGCCATGTATTGACTATCGTTCCCTTAACAAAATCACTGTTAAATATCAGTACCCGTTACCCCTGATTTCTGATTTATTTTCCAAAGTTAAAAGTGCCTGTTGATTTACCAAGCTTGACCTCAGGGGGGCGTATAATCTTATTCGCATCAAGCACGGGGATAAATGGAAGACGGCGTTTAATACTCCGGAGGGACATTTTGAGTACCTGGTGATGCCTTTTGGGCTCACTAATGCCCCTTCTGTCTTCCAGTCTTTTATGAACAATATTTTCCGGGACTTTGTGGATAAGTTTTTGATCATTTATCTGGATGATATTTTGATGTTTTCCAGGGATTGGGATTCTCAGGTGGAACATGTCCAGACTGTGCTCCGGATTTTGAGGGAAAATTCTCTGATTGTTAAGGGATCGAAGTGCCTCTTTGGTGTACAGAGGATTTCATTTTTGGGATTCATTTTGTCCCTGTCGGCTATTGAAATGGACCCGGCCAAGATACAGGCCATTTATGATTGGGTTCAGCCCACTTTTTTGAAGGCTCTCCAGAAGTTTTTGGGTTTTGCTAATTTCTACCGTAAATTTATAAGTAATTTTTCTGGTATTGTTAAACCACTGACTGATTTGACCAAAAAGGGCGCTGATGTGGTGAATTGGTCTCCAGAGGCAGTTTCGGCATTTCAGGAGCTTAAGCGGAGATTCACTTCTGCTCTGGTTATACGGCAACCTAATGGCTCACTCCCATTTCAGGTGGAGGTAGATGCTTGTGAGATTGGTGCAGGAGCCGTTTTTTCCCAAAGAGATCCGGTGACTTCTAAGATGAATTCCTGTGCCTTCTTTTCTCGAAAATTCTCCCCATCTGAACGTAACTATGACGTGGGGAATTGGGAATTGTTTGCCATGAAATGGGCATTTGAAGAGTGGAGACATTGGTTGGAGGGAGCTAGACATCAAGTTGTGGTCCTCATCAACCACGAGAATTTGATTTATCTTGAATCAGCCAAACGCTTGAATCCTAGACAGGCTAAGTGGACCTTGTTTTTCACGCGTTTTAATTTTGTGGTCTCTTTTCTTACGGGCACTAAGAATGTTAAGGCGGACGCCCTTTCTAGGAGTTTCTTTGCGGATTCTCTTGATGTGACCAAGCCTACTTCCATTCTAAATGAGGGCATAGTTCTTTCCGCCATCTCACCCGATTTGAGACGTGCCCTGGAGGAATTTCAGGAGGACAAACCTGAACGTTGCCCTATGGGAAAATTGTATGTCCCTGACCAGTGGAGGAAAAGAGTAATGTCTGAAACTCATTGCTCCGCGTTGGCTGGTCATCCAGGTATTTTTGGTACCAGATATTTGGTGAGTCGGTCTTTTTGGTGGCCTGCCTTATCTCGTGATGTCAGGAATTTTGTGCAGTCCTGTGGGACTTGTTCTTGGTCCAAGCCCTGTTCTCGTTCCAGTGGGTTGTTGATGCCCCTGCCGGTGCCCAGGAGGCCATGGACTCATATCTCAATGGATTTTATTTCTGAACTTCCTGTTTCTCAGAGAATGACTGTTATCTGGGTGATCTGTGATAGATTTTCTAAGATGGTCCATCTTGTACCACTCCCAAAGATGCCATCTTCTTCTGAGTTGGTGCCATTGTTTTTACAACAGGTGGTTCGTTTGCACAAGATTCCTGAGAACATTGTGTCGGAAAGAGGAGTCCAGTTTGTTTCCAGATTTTGGAGGGCTTTTTGTTCCACACTTTGAATTCAGTTATCTTTCTCCTCTGCATTTCATCCTCAGACCAATGGGCAGACTGAGAGAACAAACCAGACTTTGGAATCCTATTTGAGATGTTTCATATCTGCTGATCAGGATGACTGGGTCTCATTTTTGCCCTTGGCCGAATTTGCGCTAAACAATAGGGCTAGTTCTGCCACTTTGATGTCGCCTTTTTTCTGTAACTTTGGGTTTCATCGTCGATTTTCTCAGGGCAGGTGGAATCTTCGGCCTGCCCAAGTGTGGATTCTGTGGTAGATAGAGTTGAGCGAAACGGGTCGGTCAAATTCATAAGTCGCCGACTTTCGCTGAAGTCTGGTTTCATGAAACAAAACCCGACCATAGCGTGAGGTCGGCCACGAGGTCGGTGACCAGAGCGCCAAAGTCGCGTTTCAAATGATGCTTCCAGCGCCCTTTTTCAGCCAATGATGGAGGACGCACACTGTGGGCAACGCGATGACATGAACATCGATCACCACCATTTTTGAGAAGGGCATGCAAGTGATTGGCTTGCTTTGTGTGGCATCACAGGGGCTATAAAAGGACGTGCACGCCAACCGCCATCTTACTTCTGCCGATATTAGCAATAGGTAGAGGTTACAGCTGCTGATTCTGAATAAGGGAGAGCGTTATGCAGGGAAGAAGAACAAAAAACTGCTTCTGCTGTTAGCAATTTCCACTGTACAACACAAGTTTGTTTGCAGTGACAGGGGAGGCTATATTTTTTGTGCATCAGCTCTGATGGTTATTAGGCTGCCTTATAAGGCTCCCTGATAGCTGCATTGCTGTTTGCACACTGCTGTGCAAACTGCTTTTTTAACAGCAAAAACACTTTTCTTCCTCTTTTCTGCAGTTACCAAGCGTTCATTTTTCCACACTTTTGTGTGCAGCAGTCCTGCTTATTAGGCTGCCTGCTGCCATACTTGGTCTGAGAGCATCATTGTCAGCCACCTCAAATCTCTAGGGAGATTCAAATTCTCCCCAATACTATATACACCTTGTACTTTGTCATACACCAGCCAATTTCAGCCTGTTAAATTGAGGTGTAATCTATAGTGGGCCTGAGATAATAGTTCAGTCTCCTAAAATCTCTAGGGAGATTCAAATTCTCCCCAATACTATATACACCTTGTACTTTGTCATACACCAGCCAATTTCAGCCTGTTAAATTGAGGTGTAATCTATAGTGGGCCTGAGGTAATAGTTCAGCCTCCTAAAATCTCTAGGGAGATTCAAATTCTCCCCAATACTATATACACCTTGTACTTTGTCATACACCAGCCAATTTCAGCCTGTTAAATTGAGGTGTAATCTATAGTGGGCCTGAGATAATAGTTCAGCCTCCTAAAATCTCTAGGGAGATTCAAATTCTCCCCAATACTATATACACACCTTGTGCCTGGTCATACACCTGCGTATTTCAGCCTGTTAAATTTAGGTGTAATCTATAGTGGGCCTGAGATAATAGTTCAGCCTCCTAAAATCTCTAGGGAGCTTCCAATTCTCCCCAATACTATATACACCTTGTACCTTGTTTTACTGGCTCCACAAGGCCTCGAAGGCTCCCTTTTCTGGGAGTAGGTAAACCGCTTTTAAAGCCGGAGCTTCAGGAACAAGTTTTGGCTTACATTGCTGACACAGCCTCCAGCTCTAGCGCCTCCTGTTCTGAAGTTTCAAAAAATAAAAGCACTGAGTCGTCAGTGGAGGCTCCTGGTCAGGAACAACACCTTTCCTTGTGTCCTTCACCCCTACCAAAAGTGAAGGATGCGGCAGGCCACACTACAGATTACTCCATGGAGCTCTTTTCACATACCATGCCTGGGTTATTAAGTCAAATCGTGAATTCCCCAGTCCAAGATGAATCGGACATGGAGTGCACTGATGCACAGCCGCTACTAGATTTTTCTGCTGGTACATTCACTCAGAGCACTACATTGTCCTCGCAGTGTACTGAGCCAGAATCTGACCATGATGAAAGTCAGGTGCCCCTTCCCGCATACTATACCACCTTACACGGTGACACAGAGGAAGGTGCACATGAAATTGAAGAGGAGGTGATGGATGACCCAGTTGTTGACCCAGATTGGCATCCATTGGGGGAAGAGGGTGCCGCTCAGAAGCTCAGAAGAGGAGGATCCGCAGCAGGTATCGACATCACAACAGCTGTTATCTGGCCCGTAGCAGTCCAAAAACGGTTTACAAAACCCAAAGAGTTGCAGGACAGCTTGGCCAGATGGTCAAATTAGCACAGCGTGCAAGGCCTCAAAATGTCTTCCATAGTAGGAAGAGTGCAGTGTGGCACTTTTTTGAACAAGATCCTAATGATCAGACAAAGGTTATCTGTAAGAAGTGCGCAAAGACCTTTAGCCGAGGGAAAAATTGGAGAAATTTGAATACCAGTTGCATGCTTAGACATTTAACCACCATACACTTGCAAGTGTGGACTGACTACCAAACCTCACGTACCACATGTGCACCTGCTCGGAATGAAGGTAGTCAGCAACGCTACATCACTTCCCCCACTGTAAGCCCACCAGTTAGCACACCACCAGCAGCAAATGTTGAGGTGTTGTCGCAAGGCCAAAGCAGTCAGGGAATCACAATGTTATTGCTACGAAAGACTGAATCTAGGCCATCAGCAAGACCACCATCACCATCACCAACCCTCTCTCAGTCTGCCATGTCCACCACTAGTTCCACCATATGCAGCTCTCAAGTCTAGCTCACGATACCAGAAACTCTCAGTAGGACAAGAAAGTACTCATCCTCTCATCCACGTACACAGTGTTTGAACATCCATATTGCCAAACTAATCTCGTTAGAGATGATGCCCTACCGGTTGTTTGAAAGCGAAGCTTTCTGCGAGCTCATGGCCTGCGCAGTACTACGCTATGACCTACCCATTTGGCACTTCTTTTCTCAAAAAGCCATCCCAGCCCTCCACCTGCATGTGAAAGACTGCATTGTCCATGCACTCAAGCAATCAGTGAGTGGAAAGGTGCATCTCACATCAGATGCATGGTCCAGTAGGCATGGCCAGGGCCGTTACGTGTCCATCACTGCGCACTGGGTTAATGTGGTGGATGCAGGGTCAACAGGGGACAGCGGTCGTGGGACAGTGCTGCCTAGCCCACGGTATAGGAAACAGTTGGCTGTAGTCGTTCGACCCTCCTCCTCCTCCAGAAGCGAAAGCTCGTCCACAGAGCGCAGTCGCACGAGCACTCCATCTGCAGCTGCCAGTGTTGCACACGAGGTGTCCCACTATCTAACAGCTAGTGGTAAGCGTCAGCAGGCTGTGTTGAAGATGAGGTGCTTGGGCGACAACAGACACACCACGGAGGTACTGGCCGACTACTTGCAGCGACAAACTGAGTCATGGCTGGGCAGTCTACATCTTGAGGCAGGCAAGGTATTTAGTGATAACGGCCGGAATTTTGTGGCAGCCATAGCCCTTTCAAAACTCAGACACATACCTTGCCTGGCTCACACCTTGAACCTGGTGGTGCAGTGCTTCCTCAATAATTATCTGGAGTTAACAGCCCTGCTCCATAAGGTGCGAAGACTGTGCTCGCACATCCGCCGGTCGCCCGTACACTCCAGTCGTATGCAGAAGCTGCAGTGATTGCTCCACCTTCCCAAGCACCGCCTAATTATCGACGTTGCAACAAGGTGGAACTCCACCCTGCACATGGTTCAGAGGCTGTGCAAACAGAGGCAGGCTGTAATGCATTTGTGGAAGGATACACAGGCAGGCAGTTTGAGGGCAGACATGGAGTTTTCTGTTGTGCAGTGGTCGAAGCTGAAAGACCTCTGTAAAGTCCTTCAGTGTTTTGAGGAATGCACACGGCTGGTAAGCGCAGACGACGCCATCATAAGCATGAGCATCCCACTTATGCGTCTGCTCATGCAAACTTTGACGCACATTAAGGAGCAGGCGTCTGCAGCCGAGGAGGAAGAGGAGGAGGGAAGCCTTGATGACAGTCAGCCATTGTCTGCTCAGGGAAGTCTCGTGGACGAGGTGGAGGAAGAAGAGAAAGAGGAGGAGGAGGATGTTGAGGATGATTATTTAGGGAAGGAGGATGCTTCTCAGGGGGCAATTCAAAATGTTGGCATGGCAAGGTCAGGTACAGGGTTTGTGCGTGACTGGAGGGATGTGGATTTGACAGAAAGTGCTCCTCCACCCAGCACTTGCAGTACATCATTGACACCTGGAACATTCGCCCACATGTGTGATTATGCCTTGCAGATCCTAAAAAGGGACCCCCACATTGCCAAAATGATGAACGATGACGACTACTGGTTGGCCAGCATCCTGGATCCACGCTATAAAGGCAATTTCCAAAACATCATGCCACAGGAGAACTTAGAGCTAATATTGGCTAACAAACAAGCAACTATGGTAAACCGTTTGTTTGAGGCATTCCCAGCACACAGCGGCGGTGATGGTTCTCCCACGAGCCGTAGGGGGCAACATGGAAGAGGTGTTCGTGGTGCACATAGCCAAAGTGGCATTGGACACAGGGGTTTCATGACCATTTTGTGGACTGATTTTTCAATTACCGCTCACATGACTGGTAATAGTGCATCGATTGAAAGTGACAGGAGACAGCTGTTGTCAACTATGGTTACAAACTACTTCTCTCATATCGATGTTCTCCCTCACAGGTCATTCCCCTTTGACTATTGGGCCTGTAAACTGGACACCTGGCCTGAATTGGCACAATATGTGGGTCGCCCCGTCTCGCCCAGGGCAGCGGGGTACTCGGTACCGGGCCGGTGTCTAGGTGGGAATGTGTCACAGCAGCGGTGACCCGGTCCGTGGCCCTGGGCGCCCAATATCAATGGCGGTGATGTTAGTGGTGTTAAAGTTTATTTGGATAGTTCGTGATGCCACCCGTGGTGTTTGGCAAGTGAGATGTTGAGCCAACTCTGCATGCAGATCCGCTGGGACTGATGGTGTGGTGCAGCAAAGATGGTGTAGCTCCCAACAGGTGGAGCTGTAGTCCCAGGGCAGTGTAAGTGCAATGGATGAGGAGAGGCGCAGAATGGTATAGATGTTGTTACCCAGGTGTAGTGGTGCTGGAATAACTGGAGGACACCAGGGTGTGCGGTTCCAAAGCTTTACTCACTGTTTGCAGTTTGTGTTCTCCAGGTCAGGGCTCCAGCCAACCTCCAGGCCAGATAGGATTCTCCCTTCCACACTCCGCCAACATGTACCTTCACTGAACGACTCCTCCAATGCGCCTTTAGGTGCGAAGCACTCCAGTACTTAGTTACCCTGGAATGCTTCTCTCTAGGTGTTCCTAGTCTCTACTTGTATGACAGACAGCTGTAGCCTGCTTCGGGGACTCCTCACTGCGTCCCAGCTCTCTATTCAGTTGCTGTTGTGTCCTAAGTCTATGATGGGAGCAAGGCGTTAGTGGCTCACTACTCCTCCGGTGTCTGTTGCCGGACATAAAGATCCAATCAACCTCGGGGACCGGGCCCCGGCCTTTGCGCTCTGGACTGGAAGGGTTCTCTATCTTTCTTCAACCAGCTTCCCACCGTCCTTCTATTCCCCTTTGTTCCAATCTGTTCTATCTCTCTTATGGAAGGTTAGGTTATCAATCTTATCAGTCTCTTTCTCGGTCTTTCTCGTGCCAGCAGCCCAGATCACTGGGACCTGCTGCAGCACGTCCTTCAGACACCCATCTTCTCTCTTCTCTCTCCCGCTAACCAACCACCAACCTTCACTCTTCCCACTCTTTTATATCATCTCACTCCACCCGCCTCCCAGCACATCTTGTGTTACGAAGCAGGGTTCCACGAGGGGTGCTCTGCTAACCCCCAGCCTGAAGCTGTTAGGTGGCCCCACTGAACTATCCTGTGTGTGGAATGCAGGTGTGGAGTGTGGTCAGGAGTTCCCACCTTACCTGGATGGTGGGGCACTACACCTTAGGAGAAGGTGCAGTACCTCTGTGGTGACTGAAGCCTCAGGGGCACCGCATATGCCTTACAGGAGCTCGCTTGCCCTGCTGCTAGTGTGCTATCCGAAAGAATCTTCAGTGCTGCTGGATCAATCCTGACAGAAAAAAGGACCCATCTGTCGACCCAAAATGTTGATGATCTAACCTTCATTAAAATGAACCATGCATGGGTTTCAAAGGATTTTGTCCCACCTTCCCCTGCTGACACGTAGGTTGCCAGAAAAATGGCTCGCTTTTGTCCGCCTCTTCCTCGGACTTTTCCAATTCCTCCATTTTCAGCTGCTGAATGTCCAACATCAACATATTCCATTTTTTCAACCTCCCTAACTGGGCTGCCTCCCCCCCAGGGCTGGGTTCACCACATGGCGCACGCACCCGTGCGAGTGCCATTGCTCTGAACAGGTGGGTGGGCCCACTCTTGGGCGACGGCACTGGCACAGGGTCCCTCATAGTACAATCAAGTGTCTCTGACGGTGGGGGTGCACACCTGCCGTCAGACACGCCAGCGTACTATGAGGGGCCCTGTGCCAGTACCGCCGCCCACGAATGGGCCCCCTCGGCTTGCTCAGGGCCCCAGCACTTGCAATACTTACTCCACTGCTGTGTAGTCTGGGCTGTTAAATCCTTCACTGGGACTGCCAATACAAATTTGGTGAACTGATAGATGATGGTTAAGACGTAGCTATGCCCTGTCCTGCTGGGCTCTATCTTCAGATGATCAATGGCTTCCATTTGTTATGGACGTCGACTCACAATGAGATGTAGTGGTGGTTTATCATCAGCTTTCACGGTTTTCCTACTCACAGACGTGTGACATTCCTGCCCACATTTTTAAATCTGTCCTCTCATGCCAATCCATTAGAATCGACTACGGCCTGTGGCTTCTGTCTTTTGCACTCCAAAGTTACCTGACAGATCATAATAGGCAGTGAGGACAATGTCTACATCTCTCCCTGTGATCACAATTTGATGCAGATGAGTAATGGTGATGGGATCCACGGTATTGCGATACAGCAAACCTTTCTTCACAAGAACTGTTTTCGCTGTCTCCACAGGCAAAGTAATTGAGGGTCAGCATCACCTCTGAGAATTCTCCCGGGAGTTTTTCCCGTGATTAGTAATTCCAAAATTTCTGCAATCACGCGACTTTCCGTCTATACTTGTATCCATCTCGTGGCCTGTCTTACTGAGACTGAAATATATATGAAGATTGAAAAATACCCCAACAGTGTATACAGGTGTATGCTTCGAATACATTACCCTTTTTCTACTTTTTAGATTCTTATCTAATCCATACTGAGGCTGTGAGTGTCTTTGTCGGACTCCGGAAATATACACAGAGATTTTTAATGTTTAAACTATGCTATATATACCTGTTATCCGGTGATACTGTACCCGTTCTCAACTTTCTACAATCTTTTCGAATCCATACTGGGCCTGAGACCATCTGAGTATGCCTCCTGATATATAGACATAGATTTTTAATGTGTAAACTATGCTACATATATACCTGTTATCCGGTGATACTGTACCCTTTCTCAACTTTATACAATCTTGTTGAATCCATACTGGGCCTGAGACCATCTGAGTCTGCTTCCTGATTAGAGATGAGCGGTGTTCGAGTCGACCTGTTCGCCAAGTTCAAATTCGAGCTGTATTGGGCGGTGTTCGAGCCGTTCGTCGAACTTGAACACTTTGCTTAAAATTCGGCTGTTCAAGGTTCCGTTCGAGAACGGTTCCTTCACCAAAAGCGTAACTTTATTTTCACATTAATAATGGTTTCCAATGTTAATAGACAGTTTCATGGCATAGTAGCGGTATCTGGTAGCCAGCGGTGTAGTGCACCTGTCAAGGAGCTACACTGTGTGTGTTTCTAATAATTTTTTACCACATCTTGTCCAGAAAATTCTTTTGGGCCTTGTAGCACTGTCTGCTACTCAGCAGAGGAGCCCACCCGTGAACCTAGCTATGCTGCCTGTTTATGAAAGAACCAGTTTTTGACTGCATTTAGCCCTGTTAATACCTTGGGCCTAGTAACTGTGTCTGCTACTCAGAAGAGGAGCCCACCTGTGAACCAAGCTGTGCCGCCTGATTAGGTAAGAACCATTTTATTTAGCCCAGTGAATACTTTGGGCCTAGTACCTGTGTCTACTGCTCAGCAGAGGAGCCCAGCCGTGAACCTAGCTATGCCGCCTGTTTATGTAAGCACTGTCTGCTACTCAGCAGAGTTGCCCACCCGTGAACCATGCTATGCCGTCTGTTTATGTAAGAACTGCGTGCTACTCAGCAGAGGAGCCCAGCTGTTAAGCAAGCTACAGCACCTGTGGTTTGGACACTTATTTTTTTCACATTCTTTCTGGAATGCCGGTTAGGCCTATGTTATGAATGAGTCACCGAGGAGGAAAAAACAAAAAGCAAGCTAAGCCCAGAAAACCGGAGAGGTTGGTAACTAGCGGATTGCAGACCCCTGATCCTATCCACAACAACTAGCAGTAGCCGTGGAGCGTGCCTACGGTGGTCCTAGACGCCTCGTCACGGCCAGAGAACTAAATAAGTCTAAAGAAAGAAAGGGAAAATCTAAACTGCCCCAGAGCAGACCCCAAAGCAATAGACAGCCCCCAACATGTATTGTCGGTGAAACAAGATGAAAACACAGACACAGGTAGAAAGATAGGCTGAGCAAACGATGGGGCCCTCGCTAACTAGAAAGGACAGGAAAGAAAAGCTGCTGTCTGCAATCACGCAAAAAACCCTGCCAAAAAGAATGTCCAACACGTCTGATAGAAAAAGGCTCTGAAGTCGCTAGACTTCAAGTCACTATATCAGCACTCAGGTATATTCTGAAGATAGAGCAAAAGAGATCAACTGATCATAGACAAAAATGGGGATTCAGCCCAGTCCCAGCCAGGGCTGGCTGAACACAAAAACTAAGTAAACCAGACAAAAACTCATATGAACAATAGCAGAGAAAACTTAGCTTTAGGAAGGCAGGAACCAAACTGGAAACCAGGAGCCACAGTCAGGAAAAATCACCAGCAAGAAACTAGGGAGTCAGCTGCCTTAAATCCAATCAGAAACTCCTAATGTCCAATCGCAATCCTCTTCCTCAGGTGGCCGGTCTCTGCCACTTAGATCAGCTTCATTACCTCCCTTCACCAACAGAGGGAGTCCAGATAGAGAACTCACTACTCCTCTGTCAGCACAGCCAGCTCCATAACCCTCACCAGAAGCCAGAGGCAAACCCGAAAATGAGCTCACAACAGGCCTAATTCCAGAATTCCGGTTGACCTGAACTTACTGGGTAGCTCCACGGCTACTGCTAGTTGTGTGGACAAGATCAGGGGTCTGCATCCGCTTAGTTACCAACCTCTCTGGTTTTCTGCGGCTTAGTCTGGGCCTGCTATCCTCCTCGGTGACCCATTCATAACACATGTTCCTTAAGCTGGCATCCTGTAGAATCCAAACCTGTGTCCCCCTTGATGGAGCCATGATGTCCTGATAGAGTGTTCCTTTATGCAGTTATGGTGTCCTGGCTGTTGCTCTGTTAAGTCACTTGATTCTTCTTGCAGAATGATAGAAATCCCCTTTTATACCCACATGGCTCAGATCACCATCCACAGGTTAGCGGGGAGGTAGGACGAGTTTACCTCTCATTGAGTATTTAAACAATCCGCATAGCTCATCCTTCTCTGTTTTGCAGGTCAACAAACTAGCTAGCCTGGTACAATGTGGAATCAACATATTACCAAACATCTATTGTTCCATGATCCTGTGTCCCTGTCATCCAGAGATAACAGATAATAAGTTACAACAAACTGAAAAGTCAATATTGAGACTCGTACAAACAATAGTCTGCACTTCTCTACCAACCAAAGAAAAACATAGAAATTCAAAAGTCAGCATAAAGATAATAGCCTATGCCTCTGGGCCTACTGAATTTATGTCTAGATAAATAACATTAAATGCTGTGTCATCACAACCACCCATTCCCTTTAAGTGCTTAACATTCTCTCAATTGACCATGTGGTGACCACCTGCTAGGCTTGTGAAGGACTTTTTATACTTTCTAAACAATGAACATTTTTTTTTCTCTTTATAATGAAACTCAAACCAAATCATCTGTATTCAGGCAATTGGACATTGGGGGCCCACATTCGTCTTTTGCAATTTTTTATAAATCGCTTTACTTGTGACTATTAATTGAAGCATTTTGTTGCATTTTTTCTCATGGTATTCGTTGCTGTTGTATTGCACAAAATTCCTCAAAATGAGGCACGCAAATCATGAATTTTACATGAAGTAAAAGATGGTCTTTGATTTGGTCTTTAACCTTTTTGTGCATTTTTAAAGTTAAAACCACCAGTTTGGCAAAATGTTAGAAAAATTGCGTGCAAAAAAAGGAAAGAAATTCAGACATACAAAGCAATCACTACAAGTAAAGAACTGGAGCGCATTTGTACAAAAATGCTGTAAATGTTAATGGAATGTGTATTTGATGGATCAGTCTAAAACATCTGGATAGGCCACATTTATGTAAAAGTCGGAAAATTGATTACACAACAAACAAGAGTTTTAAAAAAGCGCAAATCCTTTGATAAATGTTTTGCATAATCAAAAAGTCACGAATTGAGAATTATTCAGAGCAAAAACAAAATGATAAGAATAATGTAGAGCCCAGTGTCCTGGAAATGTCACAAGCCACAACCCTCCTCATAATTTACAGCGGAAACCACAAGCCCAAACTTAAATTGCTCACTTTCTTTGAATTTTGTGAAGAAGTAACCACCTACAAATAGGAGTGTTAACTGATAAAAACTCATATTAAAATGTAAATCACTAATAAAACTTTTTCAGAATTGAGAGTCCTCAGTGGTTGATACCTTTTAATGTCTAACTGAAAAGATGGTAACAAATTGCAAGCTTTCGAGACTACTCAGGTCTCTTCATCAGGCATCTTTCATGTAATGAAACTTCTGAAATGAATACAATAAGGCAATGTGAACACTGAGCTTTTAGATGTTTTTTTTTGGAGTGGTTCTGCTCAAAAAAAGTCTGAAAAGTTGCTTAACATAAAAAAAAACCTGAAAGACTTTTCCTATTGATTTCTATTGCAAAACCAGTTTGCTGTTCATAAGTTCAATGTTTTATCCACCAAATTATACAAATGTTGCTTTGCATCCATTTTATGAATTTGGATCAAAGTCAAAATGGTCTAATTTGCAAAATGGCACAAAAATTGCACCAAAATACTAACAAAATCAAAAGTACACCAGTGGTGGATTGGAGATTAGTTGAGCAAAATTTTACAAAATTTTAAAAAATCAAAAATGATGAATCAGGTGAAAGCAAAATAAATAAAAAATAAAACCAGGCAAGATAAAAGAGTCTTAAAAAAGCACAAATAGAATAATAAGATGGGAGAAAACAAAAATGGCACAAAATACACCAAACTAGATAAAAAAGGTGCAAAGGCAATGATGAAAAAGGACCTACAACTGCACACACCCTAATGAGGATAATACCAGGGTCACACTTGCGAGTGCAATCCGAGAAACTCACGTGAGTCTCTTGCATCAGTACCTGGCACTGCTGAAGGCACTCGGGACCGGAGTGTGCGGCTGCATGTATGGTATTTCTATGCAGCTGAACACTCCTGTCCGAGTGCCGGCGGCAGTGCTCGGTATTGATGAGCGAGTTTCTCGCATTGGAAAGGCAAGTGTGACCCCGGCCTAACAAGCAAAGATGATAATGTAACAAGTAACATAGTCACAAAGTACAAATAAGGTTTCTGCAAGAAAATATAATGTAAAATCAAATAAATAAAGTGCTGTAAAAATAGCTAAAGGGGTATTGCCATCCCCAAGATTATATCCTAATATGTAGTAGACGTAATAAGAATATTATTAGCAAATACTTCCAATTAGAAATGCACTCGGAACTGGAGTGTGCGGCTGCATGTATTACTATGCATCTGAATGCTCCGGTCCGATCCGTAGGCGGCAGTGCCAGGTAGTGAGGCGAGAGACTCACACAAATTTCTTGCTTTGCAGTTGCAAGTGTGACCCCGGCCTAACCATTTAAGTTGCTTAACAAGAGCTCAGGCGTTTGTGATTGTTGGCGCCATACCAGTGGCCATATATCATGGGTATGTGAAGGTAAAGTGACATGTTTTCGGAGAATTGCCTTATTTAATGGTAAGCCTTATGTAATAGCCTCGGCCACAGCTACCGCCCAGCGCCACGTTACATATTTTCTCACCATAGGCTCAACACAGTCTCCCAGATTTATCTCTTAACATAATATAGTTTTCTCTAACTATTTAGAATATGTGCACAACCACTTTTCATCACATCGTAAATGTCATTATCAGACATATGGGACATATGATAAGTACGATTCCAATAGGTTATTTAAGGCCTCTTTCACACATCAGGTTTTCGCCGTCAGGCGCGATCCGGCGCTTTTGACAGAAACCGGATCCGGCGAAATGCAATGCCGGATCCGGTTTCCCCCCATTGACTTGCATTTGCGCCGGATCGCGCCGGATGGCCATGCGTTTCATCCGGTTTTCGCCGGATCCGGCAATGTGTCGCGATCCGGCGTCTGGAAAAAACGGCTACTGTAACGTTTTTTGTCTCCGGCGAAAAAGCCGGACACGCCGGATCCGGCGCGTCCGGCTTTTTCACACAATGAAAGCCTATGAGCGCCGCAATGCGCCGGATCCGGCGAAAGCCGGATCCGGTTTTTTGGTCTGAGCATGCTCAGTAGCTCTGCCCACAGGAGATATATAAAAGCAAGACAATGGGACCCTCAGCCACACCCAACATGCCACCCAAGCCAAGAACCAGGAGCAGGAGAAGGCAGCAGACATCTGCAGCAGCAGCACCATCAGCACCACCCCAAATGGAGCAGCAAATGGAACATGCTGAGGAGGGGAGTCCAGCAGCAGATGAGAGATGGTAATTATCAAATCCCCCATTCCTCCAAACTAGGGCCATGGAATATCAAGATATTCATTGGCCCTTTGTTTCTCTTTATTCAACAGCCGCCAAAGAGATGCAGCAGCAGCAGCAGCAGAAATGGCATCACTGGCAGCAGCAACAGCAGCAGCAATACCCACAGCCATGGAGTCTGGCCATCAACAGGACAGCACATCTTCTTCTGGGAGCCCTCCCTCGCATCGTCAGCGTTTGACGGTAAGTTTTTATTTCCAAAATCCATCATCTCTGTAATATATGTCTATTCATTGCCTTTTATTTCAAAACAGGAATCACAAGATGAAGAGGAGCTCCCAGAAGAAGAAGGAAGGGGTGGACAGACACCTGGAGTGGGCTCACAATTGGTAAGTTTTTTGCATCAAACGCAGAAACACAACATCACACTACACACAACACATAGAAAACAATGTTCTGCAGACCACACACAGCAAACAAATGCCTACATCCAAAGACATAACATTTTTTGTTTTTTTCTCTAGTCTTCCCAATCTGGTGCTTGGCCAAGAGGTCCTCGCAGTGCCTCCCAGGGTCGTCGGCGACAGCAACGTGGCGGTCACCAGCGTGTAAGTATAAATATTTTTGCTTTTTTTTTTTGCACTTTTTATTTCATTTCTTTTGTGGAGGCTAATTATGTTATTTTTGTCTTTTTCTTTAACAGCCTTCACAGCGTGCTCCCGACTCTGACGGTGAGGATGGAGGGATTGATGTGGACCGCCTCATCGATCTCGTCAGAGAAAGGGAGCCGCTCTGGAATATGGCTGACCGCCGCCACGCTGACCTGATCGTTACCCGACGACTCTGGGAGGAAATCTGTTCGCTCCTTGTGGGCCGCTGGGAGGACCTCGATGTTCGGGCCCAGATTAAAGAGCGTAAGTATATACAGTACCGGTTGCTTGATGTAAACCAGTGTTTCCCGAACTCCAGTCCTCGTGGTCACCATGGATCATGTGTTCAGGATTTCTATTTACTATGGAAATCCTGAAAACATGACCCCTGGGGACCATGAGGACTGGAGTTTGTGAAACACTGATGTTGTATACTAACCACTCCTTTCTCGTTTCAGGGAACAGAATTGTGAATCGGTGGCGGTCTGTGAGGGATCGTTTCAAGAAGGAGTTCAATAAAGAGATGCGGGCCCCGAGTGGATCTGGAGGACGCAGGAGCAAGTACAAGTACGCACAAGCCCTGTCGTTCCTCCGGGAAACAATGCTCACCAGAAGGTAAATATTACACACCACATGTGAAAAAAAATGTTAGATGTAACTTTTTTTTTTCAGCCAGGGCCATACCATGTCAGTATTTTAATTGTTTTTTTTTCTCTTTATTCCACAGCACGGTGAGCAGCACTCGGGAGCCTGCACAATTGGACCCTTCTGAGGCGATCCCTGAGGAGACCGGCACCGAGGGACACTTCGACCGCCCCGGTACATCTGCACCTTCCCAGCCTTCCCACACATTCGACCCATCTGTCCCATCCACCAGCACAGGAGCATCGTGGCCGCCTACATTACATGAAGCTGCTGGTGAGGAGATCGCTTTCCCTTTACCCCACCCTTCTGCCCCTGCCACCTCTAGTACACCTGCGGGTACTGGGCGGCAGCGGCAGAGGGGTCAGGAAAAGAGTTATGCGCAAGAGTTCTTGCATCTGAATGCATCTTTCCAGAACTGTCTAAAAGTCTTGTCAGAGCAAATCTCCGCAGGCTTTCAGCAGATCAACTCCAGCATTCTGGAGGTGAAGACACTTCTGCAAACCATGCATTCAGAAGCAAGATCTTCGCCAAACCACACCTTTTTCAGGTCTGTTGTGGAGCGCATGGCAACACTATCTCCTACCCAGCAGATGCATGTAATGCATTCGTGCCACGGTGCTCTACAGCAGGTTACCTCCCAACCTCCACCTCCCACCACTGTAGTTCCTCCACCTGCACCCCCTCCAGCCACTTTCCATCCTCCCCCTCCTATTACATCTGCACCCCCTCCAGCCACTTTCCATCCTCCCCCTCCTATTACATCTGCACCCCCTCCAGCCACTTTCCATCCTCCCCCTCCTATTACATACCAGCAACCTCACCAGTACCAGCAACCTCCCCAGTACCAGACATCTCCCCACTTCCAGCAACCTGCCCCGTACCAAACTCCTTCCCCGTACCAAACTCCTTCCCCGTACCAAACTCCTTCCCCATACAACTTTCCATCAACATCATCTGCTCCTACAGTCCCTGCCCAACCCTCCACTCCACCGCCCACCACCTCTTCTGCCTCCAACATGTCCACCCATTCTGTAGCTTTTTCCACACCTTCACCTCTAACTGTTCCTTCCCCACCACGATCCCAGTCCTCTCCGCACACACCCAGTGTCGAAGTGTCCCGCAGCCCCTCCAGCAGTATTTCCACCCCACACTACACAGATTTGTAATTTTTTTTTTTTTAATAAAAATGCCCATTGGGTTTAAAACCTTTATTAAAAAAGTTTTTTGCACTTTAAAAACATTTTACAAAAAAAAAAAAATTTTAAATAAAAGATAAATTATCGTTTCACAATGGTTGTCTGTCTTTTCTTTCTGCGGCGAACTATGTTTAAAAAAAAGGTTAAATACAGGGTATTTCAAAGGTAAAAAGGTATTCAAAACCAGGTATATAACTGTGGGTAAATTTTAGCTTTTTGCCACAGTTGTGTTCCTGGTTGTGTTTGAAGCAAAGTATTTCACCTAAAAAGTTGTGTTTATTGTTGGTGATTTCCTAACAATGTACACAACTTTTGTTAAAAGGTGAAATACTTCAAGTTTGGTTAGGGCACAAATCTTTCACACTCTGTCATCCTGCCAGTGTACTCTGCCTTGAGGGTCAATTTTAAAAACCGGATCCGGCGTAATCCGTCGAAAAACGGATAGAAAAACGGATGAACCGGATAAGACGGATCCGGTTTTGTCTGTCAAGAACAAGACGGATCCGGCAGAAAACCGGATCCGGCACATCAGGTTTTACAAAACATTTGCCGGATCCGGCATTCCGGCACGACGCCGGATCGCGCCTGACGCCGAAAACCTGATGTGTGAAAGTAGCCTAAGAGTTATCCAATATGAAAAAATTCCCCTAGCAAGTGATTGGTGCCGAAGTCTGCAACAAATTCAGTCGACCTCTGTTGGACCTCTGGTCACTATAACAGTGTCAGAACCACAAGGTTGTCCAGTCCAAGCATGCTTTTGCTGAACCTGCTAAAATCAGAAAAAAGCATTCTAATAGAATTCCAAAGTATTTATTTTTTTTTAGAAAAGCAACTTTGCAATTCACTTGTGTTAAAAAAAATCCTCTCTGTTCTCAAGGACTGGTGGATTTTCAATTTGTTTTTTTTGCAGGCGGTCTAGGTTATGAGTCACCGCTGCAGTCTATCAGAAGAGGCTGGTCTCCTAGAAAAGGAGCACAGTGCTAACAAGCTTTTTTCTGTAGACCTTGTAATTAATACTCTGAAGCTGGGAGGATCCTTAGAGTACACACTTAGCTTCTACTCTCCTCTGATGTGGCAGGGGCATCTGCTGGCAGTATTGGAGAACCCACAGAATAGGACAGAAGCATGATGATGCCGATGGTCCAAACATGTCAATCAAGTAGGAACGCACTGCCCAGCAAAAGTAAGAAGTGAGAAGACCGGGGGTTGGCGTGTTCCTGAAGAATAAACATGAAACAACCCCATTAAGTGCATCTTATTGTAACACAATTAATGAACATAAGGAATTTAAGATGTTCCACCAGCAAGACAACCTATTTTCAGATTCTGTTGTGCCTCCTAAAGAAATCCCTTCAATTACCTAGAAAAAGTAGCTCCCTACTTTTGAGGCTGGAAGTCTTAGGATGACCATTTTATTACATATACAAAAAGGGTGGGGGAACAAGAGGTGCAATAGTGCCCTATCACTAGTGACACTACGATGTGAGTGGTGTAATGCAGTTCCACTCACCTATTCCGGTTGTGTGACCCACAACTGGCTTGAAGACATAACACAGTATCAGCTGCTGCAGGACCTCCACCGACCACTCCAAAGTGGAAAAACTGCCAGAGAATATGGGAAGCAAGATGTGCCACAGTCCGCGCTGCTGAATCCACAAAATCACCTGGGATGCAAGATGTAGTAACAAAGTACTGCTTTATTCCTTCCTACGCGTTTCGGCGCCCTTCCTGGCACCTTCCTCAGGGATATGCTTCCCATATTCTCTGGCATTTTATTACATGGCTGTCTATTTGCTTAAACGTGTGAAAGCCAAAAGCGTGCCCCAACAACGTCACCTAATCACTGGAGATTATAGAATCTGCATTTACAGTGATCAACTTTACTATTTTTACATTTGTATTAGGCTAGGGTTACATGGCTGTAAATTTCTTAGGCTTACCCTAGGACACTCTGGCAAACTAGGGTCAGACGGCTGTACATTCTCTCAGGCTGGCCCTAGGACACATTGACAAACTAAGGTAAGATGGCTGTAAATTCTCTCAAGCTGACCCTATGACACTCTGATCCAACTCTGATCAGGGTTTGATCAGCGTGTCAGCATAGTGTAATCCAATTCTCTTAGATGATAGAATCAGAGCACACTGATGACAAGATGGAGAACAAAATAGCTTCATCTTCTACATTGTGTCAGTGCGCGGAAATTGGATGACATTCGTGTGGAGCCCGATGATTTCTTTGCACTCAATGACTCGCATGGCCGAGTGCGATCCGAATACCGGACAAAACTCGGACATGCTGCAATTTTATCTCCGACCAGCTTGAGCCAAGGGAAAAAATTGGACATAAACTAAAGTACGATCCGATGTTTTGTCGGATTGCACTTGGATAGAAAATGCAGTGGTGTGCACCTGGCCTTAGAGTCATTTAAAAATCTCCACCAATGGTGCCTACAGATCAACCGGATACTACAATACATGTAGATGTTAAAGAAAGTCTGCAAAGAAATAAACATTTTGTATTTAGTCATATCAGATTATTGTTTGCATTTGACAAATACAATAAATCAGAACTATGCTCTCTTCTAATCCGCTTATCTAGTTTCCTCTTGTCCTTCAATCAGATATGGATGAGTCTTGTACCGTAATGTTAATGTGGTGACACTACTAAAGTTTATAAAGAATACCATGTGGTAATCCATCACTGATGACTGATTTTTGGAGCTTGATTCCCCCTTCTATCTGGGTCTGAACTGGGGGCAGAAAATCATCCTGACAATATGCCAGAAAAAAACTCAACAAAATCCCTACAGTATTATTTTTCTAATGAAAACAAATCTAGAAGTGATGAGCTGCCAAAATAAGAAAGTAGCATTATTTCTGCAAGCAACCAGCATTCCAACCTCAATACCTGTGTTTCTGAAAAACACAAATGTAAGAGGAAATAAAGAATGTTTGACATTTTTCTTGTTATTATTAAAGTTTTCAGACTGTCCCTTTTAGTATTCATGTGAAGGTCTATGCAAGGACTGATTTACCATTCTGTCTGCTACACGAAACATCTAAACTGAGTGAAATCAGGAAAAAAAAACTTCTGGAAGCTCAAGTAGCAAATCTAATTTCCCACAATTTGGACAACTCTGTGCCGGCTGAGATCTGTGCTAGGCAGAACAGGCAGGTAGTTAGCGACTATCTGCCTATTAGTTCCTAGGCCCACAGTAAGAAAATCAAATAGTCCAAGACAATAGTCCTTTAATGCCAAAAGGTTAAACGGAATCTGTCACCCTTTTCTTGGACTATGAGCTGGCGGCATTGACATCAGGGGCTTATCTACAGCATTCTGTAATGCTGTAGATAAGCCCCCGATGTAACCTTGAAAGATAAGAAAAAAAGAGTTATATTATACTCACCAGGGAGGCGGTCCGGTCTCGGTCTGATGGGTGTTGCGGTCTGGCGTCCTCTTAATCCCTTCCTGTCGTGGCTCCGGCACAGGCGCACTGCTCTGCCCTGTTGCCTCTGCCCTCTGCCTGGTGCCTGCGTACTGCAGGATTCTGCTCTGCCCTCAACAGGGCAGAGCAGTGCACTTGCGCCAGAGCCACGACAGGAAGGGAAGAAGAGGACGTCATCGTATGAAGATGGGAAGCGCCGGACCAGACGGCGACACCCATCGGACCGGACCAGACCGGACGCCGGAGTGAGTATAATCTAACTCTTTTTTCTTATCTTTCAGGTTACGTTGGGGGCTTATCTACAGCACTACAGAATGCTGTAAATAAACCCCTGATGTCGATGCCGGCAGCTCATAGTCCAAAAAAAGGGTGACAGATTCCCTTTAAGCACTTTTTTTTGTCATTTTTCAGTATTAGAGTAGTGACTAAAATAGTATTGTAAGTATTGGAACTGGTGTAAAAGAGTAATAAATCTGATTGAAATGTTGGAATCTGTGCAAAATTTTGTTCCAAACACAATGAAAAATGTCTCTACTTGAGTGTGTGAGTGGCAAAACAAGGTCTGTGCACACAACTTTGCCATTTATTTGAACCCCAAAAGTGCCCGTTAACAATGTTGGTTCATACTTGTAAAAAAATTTTTTTTAAATTAAGGGAAGGTTTGGGACAATTTGGTAACACAGCAGGTGATTACTTTCCGATAGATAAAAACACAGAAGAACAGAAGGAGAGTAATGTTAGCCATGCACTTTAGACATTTGTTGGCTGAACATTCGGCAGACAGCCATCTCTTCTAACTCCCCCATACACATCAGTGCTAGGCTCAACAAAGCGTTCATGTGTTTTCATTGGCTGGAGGGGAAAAGCGCTGTCAGACAACTCTGGTAGCGGCTTCCTGAAAAAAAAAATAGGATCAGATGAGAAAATTCCAACAGCCCAATCCTTCTTTTCCCTAATATCATCTGTCAAGAGGTCCTCATACATCACAGATGGTTGGTACATACACTACAGATGGTGGGCTCATCCTTCCGAAATCGTTGGTTTTGTCAAACTGCCATATAAAATGTATGTGGCTTTATTACGACAAGTAATCCCACCAAAAACAAAGAAACAAAACTCAACTAAAAATCTGAAGACCTGCCTTTGGTGGAGTGTTCAGCATTCAGCTATTGTTATATGCTAATTTTCCATATGTGTATGGTAATTTAGAGTCATTGCCCGATATAGCAGTTTTGGGAATTTATTCTTTTATAGGGTCTGTATCATATGAGATTAAACCGGGAGTATTATGTTGTCTCATAGACATAGCCAATTCTAGAAATGTTAAGATTAATGCCATGTCTGGGATTTTCAGTATATCCAGTATTGGCTCCAGTTAAAAACACCACCACTAAGATCGATGAAAAAAAATATGCAGACCTATAAATGTCATATTAGCCACATTCTCCAAATACCTTGGCACATTTGTCTAGCTCATTTCCTAGTCACAGGAACTGTAACATCATAGACGTGATTGCTGGACTGGAAAGTTTCTTACTTTGATGTCAAACAGAACTGTTCATGACAAGGCAAAGGATGTGGAAGTATGGGAAGAATGACAATGACTTGGGATTTCCGGGAGACTTCTTTTGTTTGAGCCGTGTTCCTTTAAAGGTTCATATATTAGTGTTAAAAGTGATGTTCATGACTAAATAATCAGGAACGCTTAGAGTATGAGTCTGTTCTCATGTAAGACATTGTCATAATGATGATCTAGAAGTGTGTTGTCCTCGGCTGTACAGTCTAGCGCATCTGATCCCATAAGACAAGATCCATGAGGCTAACATAGTGCCTGCCTTAGAAGATACAATGAAAAACTCAACACCTTCCATCTACTACATTAAAAAGTAGCAGCACGTTTATAGTCACTTTTCTGCCAAAAATGGGGGGGATATAAAAACATTTTCATAATTGGTGGGAATGTAACAGTTCACGTCTGTAATGTTCAGATTTCTGAATATGTCATAAAGGTAATTTTTGGAAATTGAAGCAGTAAGTCTACAAATTCAGGTAATTTCAGGTCAAGATGTAGTCAGTAGAATTGCTACCTTAAACTCTTAATGTCCATTAATATGCATTAAAACGGCGGTCGTTAATAGGTCTTACTTCTGATCGTCATTTTAAAACAGTAGTCGGGAATAAGGGAATAGCTCTTTCCCCCTCCCTTGAAACTCACACGGGTGACAGCTGTACATGACAGATGATGTCCTGCTTTATCGGCCCCAGATGGTTTTGGAGCCGATCAGGGTTGATTATCCCCTCAAATACCACTGTTGCTGGAATCTAAGTGGTTAAGAGGGGGTTAAAAGACTCCCTATGACAGAATCGACCTCCCGCGATCATAACTGTGGATGTCGATCATTGCCAAGTTACCTTGAGATGATCTGTTGATCCCAGGGTATGGTGGCCTGTTAGATCCAGCTATAAGCCAGGTCTCACAGGCAAGTCAGTGAGTTATTGACAGGTTTCCGGCAATGCAGCACACGAGTACTGCAATGCATGAGACCAGCAATCAAAGTAAAAAAATATACATGTCCCACAGTGGGACTTATTGAAGAAGTGAAAAAGTAAAATATGTAAAAAAAAGTGCACAAAAATCAAGAAAAGTCATTTTGCCACTAAAAACTCAGCGTTTGTCATTACACAGAAACAAACAAATAAAGTACATATAATTGGTATTGCCATGTCTGGAACGACCCAATATGTAACACTGTCATGCTGTTTATTCTGTACGGTGAACACCATAAAAACAGTAATAAAAAACACACCAAAAAATGCCGCTTTTTCATCATACTAACACTTCAATAATTTAATAAAAAGCGATGAATAAGCCATCTGAAAGAAAATGGTAAAAATAAAAATGCCCAATCGTCTGCAAAACACAAGCCCTAATATGTTTAATTCGGGAAAAAAATAAAATAGTTACATCTCTCAGAATATGTAGCTGCAAAAACAAATTCATCTATGAAAAAAATAAATAAATCTGGTATAGATGTAATTTTACCAACCCGAAGAAAAAAAAATCGGTTTTATCGCTTTTACCACAAAACAGCGCAAAAAAGAGGTGAAAACAGTAATTGAATTGATGGTTTTTGCTCATTCTGTGTTTGAAAAATCTGAATAACAAGTGATCAAAAAAAGTTTTGTACCCCAAAATAGTACAAAAAAAATCTCCAAATCGTTGTGCAAAAAATAAGCCCTCATACACCTCTGATCAGCAAAAACGGAAAAAGTTACAGCTCTCAATACAAGGGAACAATAATATTTTTTTAGAAAAAAGCATTTTTAGTGTGCAATATCAATCTGGTATTGCTGGATTAAAAATAAGAACTATTCGTGTACTGTTGTCTATTTGTTCATTCTGTTTCCCAAAACTCATAACAAGGCTTGTATCACATTTATCATGCGCTCTCTGCTGAGCACTTAAATAAGGGATTCTGTGTAAATTTCCAAAACTGTGATTCAACCAAAATCTCCAAAAGAACTACTCACTTATGAGGCACATGGAGCCCCTTTAGTTTCCGTCTGGTTTCTGTTCTGGCGGTGTCCGATTATTCTAGGCATCTTTAGCGCACATGTGTGGACAACTACAGTTCTGTAAACACCTAAAAAGATGGATACCAATGGAACAGCCACCAAGTGGACTCCAAAGTGTCTCCATCAGCCTCATTATGGTGGGTGGATCTGTCAGGAGGGCCTGAATCGCATTTTTGTGAGATTTATATGGAATCCCTGATGTAAGTGCTCAGAGTAGAACACAATAATGTGATCCCAGCCTTATACTGGAAATTATCAAAAAATGTTATGCTAATGTTGTATACTCTAAAATGTTACCAATAAATTTAATTTATCCCGCACAAAACCAGCTCCCACTCAGGTCCATCATCTGTCTCTGGAAATATAGGGGGTACGCTATTGGTAGAATAAAGACTCTGGAAAAGTGACGACTCCCACCCTTTCAAATAAAATCCAGTGATCTGTTCTCCCAAATCCAAATACCCCGTCTTTCTGATCCCCTCTGTGCCTAAACCACAGTAAGCTGTCACATGTTTGGCATTATTGTAGAGAGGGGAGTGCACTCAACAATTTACAGGGTGCATGTCGCCAGAAACACAAGCTGGTGACAATGTATGGGGATGACATAATATATGGGGGCACCACACTGTATGGGGGCACAATGT
Organism: Dendrobates tinctorius; assembly: GCF_039654945.1. Classification (NCBI taxonomy): domain Eukaryota; kingdom Metazoa; phylum Chordata; class Amphibia; order Anura; family Dendrobatidae; genus Dendrobates; species Dendrobates tinctorius. The sequence goes on along the minus strand of NW_027361752.1, from coordinate 2,362,365 downwards.
ATTGGACACTAAACTGGCAGATTTGGAATTCTCCAGAAAAAAGCATGCCGTGGATGTTACAAAATAGTCACTACAGCTGTAGATGAAATCACTGAGAGGTGCAGTTTCTACAATGCAGTCACTTTGAGGGGTTTTCTGCTGTTCTGCACCTTAGGGGCTCTGCAAATGTCAACCGTAAACTATTCTAGCAAAGTTTGTGCTCCAAAAGCCAAATAGCACTCATTCTTTCTTAGTCCTGATGTGTAGCCTAGAAGTAGTTTCTGATGACATATGAGGCATCATCGCATTTGGGAGAAATCGTGCAATAAATTGTGGGGTTCAGTTTCACCTATTAACCCTTGTGTAACAGACAAATGTGTAGCAAGTACAAAAATTATATTTATGCCACTAAAATGTTATATTTCACCGTCCCAATTATATAAAATTCTGTGAGGCATCTGTAAGTTCAAACTAATCATTACACCTCCAAATGTAATTCTTAAGCTGTGAAGTTTCCAAAATTGGGTCACCTGTGGGTGTTTCTGCTGATCTGGTACCTCAGGGGCTCAGTTAATGGAGCCCACAATCTATCGAACAGAATCTGCATTCTAAAAGGCAAGTAGCGCTCCTTCCTATCCGATAACTGACGTGTGTTCAAACACTAGTGGACGACCACATATGGGGTACTGCCACGTTCGGTAAAAATTGCATAACAAACTACATTTTCTCCTATTTGGTGCTAAAACAGTATTTTAGTGAAAAAAATGTTTTTTTTTTGTTTTCACATCTAAATGATATAAGATTTTGTGAATCACCTGTAGGTAAAACATGCTCAGTACACCCCTGGATGAATTCCTTGAGGTGTCTACTTTCCAAAATGGGGTCACTTGTGGGGGGGTTTCTGCTGTTTTGGCAAGTAAAGGGCCCTGCAAATGTGACATGGAATCATAAACTATTCCAGACAAATTTACGCTAGAAAAATCAAATAGCGTTCTTTCCTTTCCGAGCCCTGCCATGTGCTCAAAAAGCAGTATTTTACCACATATAGTGTATCTTCATGTTTGGAAAAACTGCATAACAAATTATGGGGTCCTTTTTTTTTCCTACTATCCATTGTGAAAATTACAAATTTGGGGCTAAAACATTTCAGCAGAAAAAACTTAATTTTTGTTTTCATATCCACATTTTAAAAAGTTTCACTGAAGCACCTACAAGTTTAACAATCTTACCACCCCCTAGATGAATTCATTGATGGGTGATGTTTTGGTACCTCAGGTGCTCTGCATATGAGACATGGTGCCTGCAATCTATTCCAGCCAAATTTACATTCCAAATACCAAATGTCGCTTCTTCCTTTTCTAGAACTGCAATGTGTCCAAATAGAACTTTTTGACTACATGTGAAGTATAACCAAAAGAAAGTGGGTAACAAACTCTGTGGTCCACTTTTTCATGTTAACTCTTGAAAAACTGAAAAATTTTTGGGCTAAAGCAACATTTTCATAGAAAAAAAAAAAGAAAATTTTCAATATGTTGACCTAAAGTTTTCAAATTATGTGTAGTACATGTGGATTCAAAATGTTCACTTATACCCCTGGATAAAAATATCAGGAGTTTGTAGTTTCCAAAATGGTGTCACTTGTTGGGATTTCTGCTGTTTGGGCGCCTTAGCGACCGTGCAAATGTGACAAGGCACCATCAATCTCTTTTAGCCTAATTTGTGTTCCAAAATTGAAATGATGCAACTTCCCCTCTGAGCCCTGCTGTTTGTCCAAACCGAGGTTTCTGGCCACATGTGGGGTATCAACGCGCTCATAAGAAACCAGGTGACAAATTATGAGGTACTGTATATACTCGGGTATAAGCCGACCTGAGTATAAGCGGAGACACCTAAATTTGCCACGGAAAACAGGGTAAGCTTATTGACTTGAGTATAAGCCGAATATGCATTGTCCCCTCTTCCCTGTCCTGATATACGTGGCTTCCCCATCCTGTCCTGGTATGCGTGGCTCCCCCGTCACTGTCCTGGTATGCGTGGCTCCCCCATCGCTGTCCTGGTAAGCGTATGAGGCACCCCTGAGGCTCAGTCGCCACAGAGGTACTGCACCTCCTCCTGAGGTGTGGTAACCCACCATCCAGGTAAGAAATGAAGAAATGTGTTGATGATGAAACTTGCACTTTTGAATTAAGACTTTAGATAGTTAATTAAGAATTGTTTGCAATTTTCAAGAATGAGTGCCTCTCACATTGAGAAGATTAGATAAGAACTGTTTACTAAGCATTGCAAAAATGTTGTATGTTCCTGTGTTTGTCAACTTTGTCTTGCAGCCCGCGGACGTGCTGTGTTTAACGAGGGTATGTGGTGCCCCTGAGGCTCATTCGCCACAGAGGTACTGCACCATCCTCCATCCACCATCCAGGTAAGGTGGAAACTCCTGACCACGCTCCAACACCTGCACCCCACACCACAAAGTAGTGTAGCAAAGCACCTTCAGCAGCTCCCTGCTTGGAGTATAGCAAAGCACCCCTTGGTGGCTCCCTGCTTGGAACACGAAACGTGCTGGGAGGTGGGTGGAGTTAGATTACATTTCAAGGAGCGGGAAGAGTTTAAGGTAGTCAGTCAGTAGTTGGTTGGAGAGAGAAGATCCCTAGAGAGAGGGATAGATGGATGGAGGTGCTGCAGCAGATCCCATTGACCTGGGTCTGCTGGCACGGGAAAGGGAGAAAGAGAGCAACATAGACTGAAAGCCTGACTCTCCATAGAAAGAAAGCATTAGTACGGAACGTGAGGAGTAAAAGAGAACAGAGGACGTGGGTGAGAAGAGAACCCTTCCTAGAAGTTCTAAGCACAAGGCCGGGGCCCGGTCCCCGAGGTGGTATGGATACTAATGGTCCTGCAGCAGACACTGGAGGAATAGAAGTAGTGACCACATAAGACTTGGTGGCACAACAGCAACTGGATAGGGAGCCGGGACTCAGCAGCAAGGAGTCCCCGAAGCAGGCTACAGCTGTCTGCCGTACAAGTAGAGTTCATAGGAACATCAGACGAGAGGAACTCCAGTGTTTCTCAGTGCTAGGAGTACTTCATCTAAAGGCGTTTTAAGAGGAGACGTTCAGAAAAGCACAAGTTGGCGGAGTGTTGGAAAGGAGTGCTTCATCGTGCCTGGAGGTTGACTGAGTCCCAGACCCGGAGGACACGGCGCGGAAGCAGGCACCTGTTTGTACAACAGACTGTGAGTAAAGCTTTGGAACTACATGCTCTGGTGTCCTCCACTGATTCCTGCGTCAACCTGCCCGGCACTGCTACATCCCCTGCGCCTGACACTACACCACCTAAGTGTCACCATACCTACTCTGCCCTGGGACAACAGCCCTGCACCACACCATCTGTCCCAAAGGATCTGTCTGCAGCGTCGGCCTAACATCTACATTGCCGAACACCACAGGTGGTGTCACGACTTATTCATTGACACTGAACATTTACAATGGGTGCCCAGGGCCACGGGCTGGGCCACAGCTACCGTGACAACTCCCATTGAGATCCACCGGGTGTGAGGGCGTCCCACGTGGCTCCCCCCCAGCCTTGTATGCATGCTTCCTCCTATTACAAAAAAACCATCCTACTCACCCTCCTCCAGCGTGCCCTCGCAGCATCTCAATGGTGCTGTCTTCCAGCAGCACTTCCTGTGCTGAGCGATCTCGTGGCACCACTCATTGAGGTAATGAATATTCCCTCTACGCTTATGGGAGTAAAGACGAGTGCATATTCATTACCTTAATGAGCGGTGCCACATGATCGCTCAGCACAGGAAGTGCTGCTGAAAGCCGGCACCAACGAGATGCAGGGCATGCTGGAGGGTGAGTAGGATGTCTTCTGGAAGCTGGCGGCTGCGGCAGCATCTGTCACTATGCGTGCAATAAGAAAAATGAATATTCATTTCTCTTTAGCAGTGGCACAGGCTTTAGTCACAGCGGCCGACTCCTGCCTCTGTCAACCGCTGCTCCTCCGCTCCCCCTCCCCCGCCAGCTTTCTGGGACAACTGACTCGTGTATAAGCTGAGGGGGCGTTTTCAGCACAAAAAAATGTGCTGAAAAACTCGGCTTATACACAAGTATATAAGGTATATTTTTTTGTGCAATTCCTTATAAAAGTGAAACAATTTGAGCTAAACAATGTGTTAGAGTAAAGATTACAATTTTTTTTTCATTCGAATTTGCATTAATTCCTGTGTAGCACCTGAAGTGGTAAAAGTTTCCTGACAGCAGCTTTGACGTACAGTTGTGGCCAAAAGAATCGACACCCCTGCAATTCTGTCAGATAATACTCAGTTTCTTCCTGAAAATAATTGCAAACACAAATTCTTTGGTATTATTATCTTCATTTAATTTGTCTTAAATGAAAAAACACAAAAGAGAATAAAGCAAAAAGCAAAACATTGATCATTTCACACAAAACTCCAAAAAAGGGCCAGACAAAAGTATTGGTACCCTCAGCCTAATACTTGGTTGTACAACCTTTAGCCAAAATAACTGCGACCAACCGCTTCCGGTAACCATCAATGAGTTTCTTAAATGCTCTGCTGGAATTTTAGACCATTCTTCTTTGGCAAACTGCTCCAGGTCCCTGATATTTGAAGGGTGCCTTCTCCAAACTGCCATTTTTAGATCTCTCCACAGGTGTTCTATGGGATTCAGGTCTGGACTCATTGCTGGCCACCTTAGAAGTTTCCAGTGCTTTCTCTCAAACCATTTTCTAGTGCTTTTTGAAATGTGTTTTGGGTCATTGTCCTGCTGTAAGACCCATGACCTCTGAGGGAGACCCAGCTTTCTCATACTGGGCCCTACATTATGCTGCAAAATTTGTTGGTAGTCTTCAGACTTCATAATGCCATGCACACGGTCAAGCAGTCCAGTGCCAGAGGCAGCAAAGCAACCCCAAAACATCAGGGAACCTCCGCCATGTTTGACTGAGGCATTTTCTTTGAATGCCTCTTTTTTTCTCCTGTAAACTATATGTTGATGCCTTTGCCCAAAAAGCTCTACTTTTGTCTCATCTGACCAGAGAACATTCTTCCAAAACGTTTTAGGCTTTTTCAGGTAAGTTTTGGCAAACTCCAGCCTGGCTTTTTTATGTCTCGGGGTAAGAAGTGGGATCTTCCTGGGTCTCCTACCATACAGTCCCTTTTCATTCAGACGCCGACGGATAGTACGGGTTGACACTGTTGTACCCTCCGACTGCAGGGCAGCTTGAACTTGTTTGGATGTTAGTCGAGGTTCTTTATCCAACATCCGCAAAATCTTGCGTTGAAATCTCTTGTCAATTTTTCTTTTCCGTCCACATCTAGGGAGGTTAGCCACAGTGCCATGGGATTTAAACTTCTTGATTAGAACAAAACCGTTGGCACAACCCTGGTAACCGGAGGTGGTGCACAAGTAGGATCCCAATCCGTGAACTTCAATTTATATAGACTTGGCACACACCAAAAAGATTCTGATGCAGAAAGGTGGTTTTAATGAATTGCAGTACATACATACAGACGTTTCGGTCTAGGACCTTCATCAATGTACAATAAGTTGTACTGTGAGCTCTTAGTGACTGGGCTTTAAGGGAGACACCAATACTGCAAGGAGGCACCTGCGGCCGTACCACGTGGTTCTATATAACAAGTGGACGCAGTATCCGCCGCGAATCCAAGGGTTCTTTATCCAACATCCGCACAATCTTGCGTTAAAATCTCTTGTCAATTTTTCTTTTCCGTCCACATCTAGGGAGGTTAGCCACAGTGCCATGGGCTTTTAACTTCTTGATGACACTGCGCACGGTAGACACAGGAACATTCAGGGATTTGGAGATGGACTTGTAGCCTTGAGATTGCTCATGCTTCCTCACAATTTGGTTTCTCAAGTCCTCAGACAGTTCTTTGGTCTTCTTTCTTTTCTCCATGCTCAATGTGGTACACACAAGGACACAGGACAGAGGTTGAGTCAACTTTAATCCATGTCAACTGGCTGCAAGTGTGATTTATTTATTGCCAACACCTGTTAGGTGCCACAGGTAAGTTACAGGTGCTGTTAATTACACAAATTAGAGAAGCATCACATGATTTTTGTGTTTTTTCATTTAAGACAAATTAAATGAAGATAATAATACCAAAGAATTTGTGTTTGCAATCATTTTCAGGAAGAAACTGAGTATTATCTGACAGAATTGCAGGGGTGTCAATACTTTTGGCCACAACTGTACATGAGGGGTGCAGTTTTTTTTAAAAATGGTATCACTTATGGGGTGTTAACCATACATAGGTCCTGCAAAGTACATTAAAATCTACATAGATCCCTAAAGAAACCGGTATTGGAAATTTCTTGAAAAAAATGAGAAATGTAATTTAACCCTTCTAACATCCTAACAAAATAAAGTGACATTTGAAAAATGATGCAGTTGTAAAGTAGACATATGGGAAATGTAATTTATTATTTTGTTTGTACAGCATGACTAACTGGTTTAGTCATATAAAGATAGGAAGTTTGAAAATTGCAAATTTTTCAAAATTTTTTTACCCAAATACCAATATTTTCTCAAATAAATGCAAAACATAAAAAAGCAATAAAAAGCGAACAAAATGTCACATAGCCCCCCAAATTTGTAAGAATCACAATTTCAGCTAAAGGCACAAAAACAAGCTCTCACACTGCTCCATCAGCACAAAAAGAAAAAAGTTACAAGTCTCCCAATATAGAGACACAAACCAAATTTTTTTAAACAAGATTATAATTTTTTTCATTACTAAAATAAATATACTGGACACATTTAGTATCTAAGTAATTATTTTGACCTGGATCATATTGCCAGGTCATTTTTATTACGCAATGAACGCTGTAAAAACAAAACCCAAATTACAATGGCGAAATTGCATTTTTTTTGCAATTTTACTGCACGTAGACTTTTCTCCCCATTTTCCAGTACATTGAACGGTAAAATGAATAGTGTCACACCTTCAACTCATTCTCCAAAACTAGGCCCTCACATGGCTATGTTAACAAAAAGTGGAAAAAAATTGGAAGTCATGTGCCCACAACGAGTTTGTGTAGAGTTTTTGACGATGTGTATTTTTGCTGCGTCAAAAAAAGCAATGTCTTACAGTTCCAGCGAAGTGGAACGGATTTATAGAAATCTCATTCCCGCTGTGCTCCTTTCTTAACTATTGTGGGTATGCTGAGTTTTGTTTGCAGATTTTTAGCATAGACTTGCATAACATGGAAAAACACACAAGCAGTTTTCTGATGCTGAAATCTATCAAAAAAGCATGTAGTCCGCATATGACTGTATCAATAAAGTTTTGGCAGAGCTAAACACTAAAAAATATCAAAAACAAAGCGAATTAATTGAAAGCATGACACGTAAACAATAGTCAAAAATCCAGAGTCAAAAATGCGGTAAAAACGCATGTCATGTAAAAACACACACACAAAAATGCAAGGAAGAAAAAAAGCAAGTAACCTAGGTGCAGAAATGTCCAGAAAATTAGCACCATCAAAATACACCCCGATGGAGGAGCCATAGGAAAAACAGGCTACCCACAAGGAGGAAAGCAGAAGAGCCCCGATTTATTGTGCACTAGTCTTCATGAAGAGAGCACTGCAGCAACACGCCAAATTTATTAAAAGGCGTTTACCTCTTTATTAAATTTGGCGCATCTTTAAAAAGTCCTGTGCCACTAAAAGTGTGTTCTGGGCAGTACATTTCTTTAGTAATTTTCGGTCAAAATTCTGTCATAACCTTTTTTGGCATAAATTATAGATTCGTTTGTCAGGTACGCTTGGCCACGTGCATTCCTGTCCGGCTGTACGCTTTAAAATGGACGTTGCTGGTTGTGACCGGAAAATCTTAACCATGTATCAGGCGGCAAGCTGCATGTCATGGTGTCTGATAATGAATGAAGAAACGAAGATTTCAGACTAAATTTCATTACTAAACATTTTTCCATATCAACAATGTCCATTGTCTGTAAACCATCATTAATCAATATGCTCCCCTAAATTACACGAATTTACGGCAGACAACCAATGTTACATTGTCATTTCGAGCACAATAAGTGGATGCGACTTCTGGCTCAGTGTTGCAGTCAACAGTAGAGTTGAGCGATACCATCCGATATGCAGAAATATCGGATCGGCCCGATTCAAAAAAAAGTATCGGGTATCGCCAATTCCGATCCCGGAAGTCACATTCAAGTCAATGGGACAGAAATATCGGAATTAAAAAAAACCCTTTCTTTCCTTGTACATCCTGTTCGGGAGGGGGGAAGAGTGTGGGCGGTGCGTGGGCAGACACTGTGCGTGTCTGTGTGTGTGGCCGGGGCCTGTGCGGGCCTCTCGGGGGTCTGTACAGGCCTGTCGGGGGCCTGTGCCGGCTGCCGGTGGTCTGTACGAGCCTCTTGGGGGCCTGTGCCGGCTGCCGGTGGTCTGTGCGGGCCTGACGGGGGCCTGTGCCGGCTGCCGGTGGTCTGTACGGGCCTCTCGGGGGCCTGTGCCGGCTGCCGGTGGTCTGTGCGGGCCTGCCGGGGCCTGTGCTGGCTGCCGGTGGTCGGTACGGGCCTCTCGGGGGTCTGTGCGGGCTGCCGGTGGTCTGTGCGGGCCTGCCGGGGGTCTTGTGTGTGTGTGTGCAGGCATCGTCCGATGGGACTACAAGTCCCATCGGACGATGCCTGCTACAATGACAGTGATTGACACATTAGCCAATGATGGGACAGTAGTAGTCCCATCATCCGGCTAATGTGTTGAATGTAAAAAAACAAAACAAACAAAAAAAAAAAAACATACTACATATATACTACATTCATACAGCATACATACATACTACATACATGCTACATATATACTACATTCATACAACATACATACTACATATATACTACATTCGTACAACATACATACTACATACTACATACATGCTACATATATACTAAATTCATACAACATACATACAAACTACATACATGCTACATATATACTACATTCATACAACATACATACTACATACTACATACATGCTACATATATACTACATTTATACAACATACATACTACATACTACATACATGCTACATATATACTACATTCATACAACATACATACATGCTACATATATACTACATTCATACAACATACATACATGCTACATATATACTACATTCATACAACGTACATACATACTACATACTACATACATGCTACATATATACTACATTCATACAACATACATACTACATGCATACTACATTCATGCTACATATATACTACATTCATGCAGCATACATACATACTACATACTACATATATACTACATTCATACAGCATACATACATACTACATAATACATACATGCTACATATATACTACATTCATACAGCATACATACATACTACATACATGCTTCATATATACTACATTCATACAACATACATACTAGACACTACATACATGCTACATATATACTACATTCATACAACATACATACATACTACATACATGCTACATATATACTACATTCATACAACATACATACTACATACATGCTACATATATACTACATTTATACAACATACATACTACATACTACATACATGCTACATATATACTACATTCATACAACATACATACATACTACATACATGCTACATATATACTACATTCATACAACATACATACATGCTACATATATACTACATTCATACAACGTACATACATACTACATACTACTTACATGCTACATATATACTACATTCATACAACATACATACTACATACAACATACATACTACATATATACTACATTCATACAGCATACATACATACTACATAATACATACATGCTACATATATACTACATTCATACAGCATACATACATACATGCTTCATATATACTACATTCATACAACATACATACTAGATACATACTGCATACAATACATTCATACATTCATACAATACCTACATATAGACATACAGTACATATAACATAGAGTACATTGTTGTGAGTTCATTTTCCCCTTCACCATTGAGGTCTGATGAACTCCCTCTTCTGGTGAAGGAAGGTAGTGAGGCTGATTACAAAGCACCTGAGCAGAATGATGATGACTGGGTGACTGGGATTGCTGACTGGATATAAGGCAGCCGACTCCGTTCTGCCTTGCGGGTGATTACTCTGAGGGATTCTTGGAGACCAGTCTGATTCCTGCTCCTCAAAAGCTAAGTTTTCTGCTCTACTTTTTGCATTTGTGTTTTGGTTTTGTTTTGCCTTGTTTTTCTGGATTTCTGCCTTTCCCTGCTGGGTGAGCTGAATTCCTTTTTGCTCTGTCTTCAGAAAATACCTGAGTACTGATATAGTCTTTTTGAAGCCTAGCGTCTTCAGGGCTCTTTTCCCTATCAGTCTGTTGGCTCTTGTTTTTGAGAGGGTTTTGGCAGATTGCAGACAGCAGCTTTTCTATTCTGTCCTATTTAGTTAGCTTGGGCCCCATCATTTGCTCAGCCTATCTTTCTATCTGTGTGAGTGTTTTTTCATCTTGCTTCACCGTCATTATATGTTGGGGGCTGCCTATTGCTTTGGGGTCTGCTCTGGGGCAGTTTAGATTTCCCTTTTGTCTTTAGGCTATGTAGTTCTCCGGCTGTGATCGAGGGGTCTAGGGCACCGTAGAAACCCCCCACGGCTACTGCTAGTTGTTGTTTGTTAGGTTCAGGGGTCTGCAATCCGATAGCTGCCAACTTCTCTGGTTTTCTGGACTTAGCTAGTATTTCTGTTTTTGCCTTCTACGGTGACTCAGTCATAACAGTACATACTCACCATCACTTGTCACTTTGATCCCCGAAGCCAGTGTCATCTGTGGAAAAATATGAAAATAACAAACAAACCATATACTCCCTGATCCTCAGAAATCCACGCGTGTGTGTCCCACGCCGATCTCCCGTGGAGAACAGCAGCATCAGCTGATGCGACCGCTCTCTACGGGGCTCCAGGAATCCAGTGACGGGAGGTAGGTATCCTTCCGCACTGTATTCCTCCGCCACTGTAAAAAAATAGTCCCTAGTCTCACTTTATGGCAAAAGCTGCGTGGGAACTTTCTCACACAGCAATGCCAAAAGTGAGACTAGGGACTATTTTTTTTACAGTGGCGGAGGAATACAGTGTGGAAGGATACCTACCTCCTGTCACTGGATTCCTGGAGCCCCGTAGAGAGCGGTCGCATCAGCTGATGCTGCTGTTCTCCACGGGAGATCGGCGTGGGACACACACGCGTGGATTTCTGCAGACCAGGGAGTATATGGTTTGTTTGTTATTTTCATATTTTTTACAGTGAGAATGACACTGGCTTCGGGGAACAAAGTGACAAGTGATGGTGAGTATGTACTCTATGCTATATGTACTGTATGTCTATATGTATGTATTGTATGAATGTATGAATGTATTGTATGTAGTATGTATGTATGTATGTTGTATGTCTGTAGCATGTTGTATGTATGTAGTATGTAGTATGTATGTAGTATGTATGTAGTATGTAGTATGTATGTTGTATGAATGTAGTATACATGTAGTATGTAGTATGTATTATGTATGTTGTATGAATGTAGTATATATGTAGCATGTATGTAGTATGTATTATGTATGTATGTTGTATGAATGTAGTATATATGTAGCATGTATGTAGTATGTATGTATGTTGTATGAATGTAGTATATATGTAGTATGTATGTATGTAGTATATATGTAGTATGTATGTATGTTGTATGTATGTAGTATGTATGTATGTTGTATGAATGTAGTATATATGAAGTATGTATGTATGTTGTATGAATGTAGTATATATGTAGTATGTATGTAGTATGTATGTATGTTGTATGAATGTAGTATATATGAAGTATGTATGCAGTATGTATGTATGTTGTATGAATGTAGTATATATGTAGTATGTATGTATGTTGTATGAATGTAGTATATATGTAGCATGTATGTAGTATGTAGTATATATGTATGTTGTATGAATCTAGCATGTATGTAGTATGTAGTATGTATGTTGTATGAATGTAGTATATATGTAGCATGTATGTAGTATGTATGCATGTTGTATGAATGTAGTATACATGTAGTATGTATGTAGTATGTATGTTGTATGAATGTAGTATATATGTAGCATGTATGTAGTATGTATGTATGTTGTATGAATGTAGTATGTATGAAGTATGTATGTATGTTGTATGAATGTAGTATATATGTAGTATGTATGTTGTATGAATGTAGTATATATGTAGCATGTATGTAGTAAGTAGTATGTATGTATGCTGTATGAATGTAGTATATACACTCACTGGCCACTTTATTAGGTACACCTGTCCAACTGTGTGTTAAGACTTAATTTCTAATCAGCCAATCACATGGCGGCAACTCAGTGCATTTAGGCATGTAGACATGGTCAAGACAATCTCCTGCAGTTCAAACCGAGCATCAGTATGGGGAAGAAAGGTGATTTGAGTGCCTTTGAACGTGGCATGATTGTTGGTGCCAGAAGGGCTGGTCTGAGTATTTCAGAAACTGCTGATCTACTGGGATTTTCACGCACAACCATCTCTAGGGTTTACAGAGAATGGTCCGAAAAAGAAAAAAAATCCAGTGAGCGGCAGTTCTGTGGCCGGAAATGCCTTGTTGATGCCAGAGGTCAGAGGAGAATGGGCATACTGGTTCGAGCTGATAGAAAGGCAACAGTGACTCAAATTGCCACCCGTTACAACCAAGGTAGGCAGAAGATCATCTCTGAACGCACAGTGCGTCGAACTTTGAGGCAGATGGGCTACAGCAGCAGAAGACCACACTGGGTACCACTCCTCTCAGCTAAGAACAGGCATCTGATGGCTACTTTCAGCAGGATAATGCGCCATGTCATAAAGCTCGAATCATCTCAGATTGGTTTCTTGAACATGACAATGAGTTCACTGTACTCAAATGGCCTCCTCAGTCACCAGATCTCAATCCAATAGAGCATCTTTGGGATGTGGTGGAACGGGAGATTCGCATCAGGGATGTGCAGCCGACAAATCTGCGCCAACTGTGTGATGCCATCATGTCAATATGGTCCAAAATCTCTGAGGAATGCTTCCAGCACCTTGTTGAATCTCTGCCACGAAGAATTGAGGCAGTTCTGAAGGCAAAAGGGGGTCCAACCCGTTACTAGCATGGTGTACCTAATAAAGTGGCCAGTGAGTGTATGTAGTATGTATGTATGTTGTATGAATGTAGTATATATGTAGCATGTATGTAGTATGTATGTATGTATGTTGTATGAATGTAGTATGTATGTAGTATGTTTTTGTTTTTTTTTACATTCAACACATTAGCCGGATGATGGGACTACTACTGTCCCATCATTGGCTAATGTGTCAATCACTGTCAGTGTAGCAAGCATCGCCCGATGGGACTTGTAGTCCCATCGGATGATGCCTGCACACACACAAGACCCCCGGCAGGCCCGCACAGACCACCGACAGCCGGCACAGACCACCGACAGCCAGCACAGACCACCGAGAGGCCCGCACAGACCACCGGCAGCCGGCACAGGCCCCCGACAGGCCTGTACAGACCCCCGGCAATCGGCACAGACCCCCGAGAGGCCCGTACAGACCACCGGCAGCCGGCACAGGCCCCCGACAGGCCTGTACAGACCCCCGGCAGTCGGCACAGACCCCCCGCAGTCGGCACAGACCGCGCATCATGATGCGCACAGACCGCGCATCATGATGACATCATTTCAGCAGCCAATCACAGCCACAACAGTGGCTCATAGCAATATGGGAACTTCCGATTCCGGTATCCGATATAGAAAAAATATCGGTACTCGGTATCGGAATTCCGATACAGCGAATATCGGCCGATACCCGATATTTGCAGTATCGGAATGCTCAACACTAGTCAACAGTTATCTATGCTCATGCAAAAGTGGTTTACATTTCTGCCTTAATCCTGCTTTTAATGTCAATTTCTCAGTAAAGCCTTCCAAAACCACAACCAAGTACATCTATTTTCTTAGTAAGATTTAGCAAAGAATTTTCACCGAAAAAAAATGGAGCCGCACTTTCAAACGAGGAAATACAATGTTTTCAGAAACTTCCAAAACTAAGCGGAGAACTTGCCAGTTTATCCTTTTCTTTTAAAGCTTTACTTATATAAGGCAAGGCTGACTTGGTGGGCTGTCCTTAACCAGTCATGTTTCCTAGGTGGAGCCACCGGCATCTCTTACTCTATACTATGAAAAATTATATTATTCAGAATGCTCATGTCACATCTTTTAACTGCTTCAGGGTTAAAATAAGTGACATAAGACAGAACATGTACTGTACACTGTAGTGTAATTTTATGGAACACTTTTGCACGGCTATTTTCAGGTGGATTTTTTTGGGGGGATCCATCAGAAATAGACATCTTGCTGAACCAAACTCCAGAGTATTGACAGGAAAAACACTGCGGAAGATGCATGCATTTTTGACTGCTCTTACGTGCATTTTTTTAATGCATTTTTGCTGGAAAATCAAAAATTGCTGCAGACTTGATACAACTCTTTGGATGGAAAAAAAATAAGCACGTACATGAGATATCAGAAATCTCATTCAGTTTTCCTGTAGTGTAATACATTGCGCTTTTTACCCATGAAAAACCAAAGGAAAAATGTAGAGTGTGGTCAAGCCCTTATGTTATGTGCACACATTTTTTTTTTTTTTCGAGGCATTCAAACAGGCCAAGTTTTTCAAGGGGAAGACGCATTTTTTTTCTGATGCATCTTTTTTCTATAGTTATTTCTGGTCATTTTCTGAGTGCTTCTTTGTCCATTCTGACTGCTTTTTGTCCCCAACATTTTCTTGGGATTTTTTTAACTGGCCTTTTCAAGGTTTAAGAAAAAAAACCAAAAAAAAAACCCCTCCATTCAACAATCATGAAGCTACAAACAGTATTTCAAGCAAAATCAATCAAAAAAGACACACAGGCTTCTTTAGAGCATCCTATTAACTCAAGTATAGAACATCTCTAGAGCAGAACACACCAGAAGAAAATTCTGGTCGCTTCTTGTAACCGCTTGGCATCTTTGGAAACCTGAAGTGGTTAGATCAATACAAAAAGGGTGGGGGAACAAGAGGCGCAATAGTGCCCTATCACTAGTGACACTACGATGTGAGTGGTGTGATGCAGTTCCACTCACCTATTCCAGTTGTGTGACCCACAACTGGCTTGAAGACATAAAACAGTATCAGCTGCTGCAGGACCTCCACCGACCACTCCAAAGTGGAAAAACTGCCAGAGAATATGGGAAGCAAGGTGTGCCACAGTCCACGCTGCTGAATCCACAAAATCACCTGGGATGCAAGATGTTGTAACAAAGTACTTCTTTATTCCTTCCTATGCGTTTCGGCGCCCTTCCTGGCACCTTCCTCAGGGATATACCCTGAGGAAGGTGCCAGGAAGGGCGCCGAAACGCGTAGGAAGGAATAAAGAAGTACTTTGTTACAACATCTTGCATCCCAGGTGATTTTGTGGATTCAGCAGCGCGGACTGTGGCACATCTTGCTTCCCATATTCTCTGGAAGTGGTTAGATGACACTCAAAAAGACTGAACATATGAACAGCTCGTTTTTACATATAAATGCATATGTTCATTTGTTTTTGAATCCTCTAGGTGGGTTTTGGGGTGGAAAAAGACATGTAAACATGCCATTACTGTGTTCAGAGCCCTATAACTATACTGCAAGGCTCTGTGCACCAAGCTTGCACAGCAGTCCTTGGTTGTACTGCCTCCGTTGCGTGGGAGAATATCCTAATACATATGGCATCCAATGGAGCACGGCACTATTTTTGAACCCTTTCTAAAATAATTATTTTAGAACTTAATTAAAATAGCTATTTAATTAGCAGAATTTTATGCTCAGCTACAAACATAAGACTGAATGTACATTCCACAACACTGAAATTACAACACCAACAAGGAAAAATTGTGGAATTATAGAAATCCCTGGATGGATAGACATGTTACTGAACTGCAAATCATGAAAAAAATGGAAATAAAATTCTAAAAACATCTTGATTTATTCAGTAATAAGTTTGCTGCAGAGGATGATTCTCTGATAGGCACCAGCAATTGTAAAGCCAGTATAGCGGGATGTAAAAGTTTGGGCACCCCTGGTCAAAATTACTATCATTGTGAATAGTTAAGCAAGTAGAATATGCAATGATCTCTTAAAGGCCTACATTTAAAGATGATGTACTGTATTTTAGGCAAAAATATGTTTATTGCCATCTTTTACATTTGAAAAATTACAAAAAGGGAAATGGCCCGAATCAAAAGTTTGGGCACCCTGCATGGTTAGTATCTAGTAGCACCCCCTTTTGCAAGTATCACAGCTTGTAAACTTGTAAATGCTTTTTGCAGCCAGAGAAGAGTCTTTTAATACTTTTTTGAGGGACCTTCATCCATTTTACCTTGGAAAATTCTTCCAGTTCTGTGAGATTCCTGGGTCGTCTTGCATGCGCTGCTATTTTGAGGTCTAGTCGCAGATTTTCAATGATGTTCAGATCAGGGTACTGTGAGGGCCATTGTCAAACCTTCAGCTTGTGCCTTTTGAGGTCGTCTATTGTGGATTTTGACGTGTGTTTAGGATCATTATCCATTTGTAGAAGCCATCCTCCTCTTTTCAACTTCAGCTTTTTTATACATGGTTTTATGTTTGCATCAAGAATTTGTTGAAATTTCATTGCACCCATTGTTCCCTCTACCCGTGAAATGTTCTCCGTGCCTTCGGCTGCAACACAACCCCAAAGCATGATTGATCCATCCCCATGCTTAATGGTTGGTAAGATGTTCTTTTCCTGAAATTATTGCACCCTTTTTTCTCCACACATACCTTTGATTATTGTGGCCAATGAGTTCTATTTTAAGCTTACTTGACTACAGGACTTTTTTCCAAAATGCATCAGGCTTGTTTAGATGTTCTTTTGCATACTTCTGACACTGAATTTTATGGTGAGGACACGGGAGAAATTTTCTTCTGTTTACCCTTCAATGAAGGCCATATTTGTGCAGGTGTAGAAGGTGTAGAAGAGTAGAATAATGTACCACAAATCCAGAGTCTGTAAAATCTTGCTGAAGGTCTTTTTCAGTCAAGCAGGGGTTTCAATTTGCCTCTCTAGCAATCCTACGAGCAGGTCACTGAAATTTTATTTAGTCTTCCAGACCTTATTTTGACCTCCACTGTTCCTGTTAACTGCCATTTCTTGATTACATTTCGGACAGAGGAAAGGGCAATCTGAAAATGCTTTGCTATCTTCTTATAGTCTTCTCCTGCTTTGTGGGCCTCCACCATTTTCATTTTCAGAGTGCTAGGCAGCTGATTAGAATAACCCATGGCTGCTGTTTTTTGACACAAGTTTAGAGGAGGCTGGGCTCTTAAAAGCTGGGAAAATAGCATCGCCTGGCCTTTCCTAATGATGGTAGTGAAGAAGCCATAACCCCAACAGGCTAATTAAGGTCTGAAAACTTGGTCAAAGTTATCTGAACACACAAATCTCCAAAGGAGCCCAAAGTTTTGCATCGGCCCATTTTCCTTTTTGTAATTTTTAAAGTGTAAAAGATGTCTATATAATATATTTATACATTTGACTAAAATACGAAGTTAATGTGTCATTTTTAGCTTTATATGCAAATTGCCTCTTCAGAGAGGAAAAGGACTAGAACTCTAGTACCATGTATTCAATGTTCCAATAGGTGGCAATAGAATTCTACTCCTTTTCCTCTCTGAAGAGACAATTTGCATATTTAATTTCCCAGAAGGTATTACAAGGCTTAAAGTGTCCTCACCTTGGCATGGCAAGCTTGACATGCCACTCTATACAAGGGGAAAAGTTACCCATTGGATCTCTAACTTTAGGTATTCTAGATATCATTTCAACTTCAACTTGTTTAACTATTTACAATAACAGTATTTTTATTAGGTGTGCCCAAAGTTTTACAAGCCACTGTATATAATCCATATATTAATGCTATGGTATTGAGGGTGTATACACATGATATTTGTTATCTTTCATGACTTGAGAATCATACAGTATTATATAGTATGGTATTGTTGCATTGCTATATAAGATTTGCCTTTTAGTAATTTGTCCTTCCTCTCTCCCTGTCTGCCTCCCTAGCTCTGATATCAGTCACCCCTCCCTTCTTATTCATCATTCTTTGTATGTCTGCCATCTTAAGGCGCCACATATCTTGCAGGTCTGGTCCAGAATAGTCTTTTTTCCTACTGCAGCTGATACGGTTACTGCTACTTTAATTATGGATAAGTCTTAGTGATGTGCCACCAATGTTTTTTTACTTACAAAAACCATTTTACAAGGTGAAATGGAATGACATATAGCATGTGTTGAAAGCAACTTTCGATGGGTGATATATGTACCTTTCTTGATAGATGTTGAATTCTTAGTTGAGCTGTTTGTGAGGTAACAGTAAATCTATCTAATTTCTGGCATGAGTTTAATTTTCCCATTGCTTTTCCCATGGTATTCCGCTCTCTCCAAGACTTGTGTTCAGAGTCCTTCATGTAACAGATTATCTGGAGACAATACCTGTGAGTTCTGAAAATGCTTAACCAATATCCTGAAATGTTTTCTATACTATCTGAGTGTTTCACACATTAGACTCGGCAATGATGAAACGTTCCTTGGCGTGGCAGTGAGCCGTCTGTCCATTGAGTCTCTAGTGTTCAATAAGAATAACATTATATTTGGCGATGTGTGTAGATGAATGGTTTGCGCTTAAAGGGAGTCTCTTGACATGTCACTTCTCCACCTTTCTCTTTCTTGATTGACTGCTCTGGTTTTACACAAGAGAGATCTGAATCGATAGAACGCAAGTAGGTAGGAGGATGCACTGAATTGTTGGCCAAACGAAGGGGACACAAAGCAATTATGCTTGGCTTGAATAGTCATTTTGTGCTATGGCCACCCTTTAAGGGTGCAGTCAGATGGCCGTATCAATCAGAACAAGATCAGAAAGCAGGCACTGACTGGCCGATTGCTCTCACGATTCGAGCATGACACTGGCATAGAAATACATGAAGTTGTGATGCCCGGGTCAGGAGAGCTGCCAGACAGTCCATGCTCTGCTGCCCAATCTCATGGCCGTCTGACTGCACCCTTAAAGGGTGGCTTTCAGCACAAAATGACTATTCAAGCCAAGCATAATTGCTTTGTGTCCCCTTCGCGTGGCCGACAGTTCAGTGCATCCTCCTACCTACTTGCTTTCTATCAATTTGGATCTCTCTCGTGTAAAACCAGAACAGTCCATCAGGGAAGGGAAAGTTGGAGAAGTGCCATGTCAAGCATGCATCAAGCCATTTTGTGCTGAGACGCCCTTTAAATGCAAACCATTGCCAAATTTATACGGCTGTCTAGCCGTGTATTCTTTCAGGTAAAAAAATAAAATGCATTACTCTGTATGGCATTCATGCTTTCTTTTCCTACAGGTTTTTCATCCTTTTACAACAATTTTTTCTCATTTTAAGTATTGAAAATAAACACATTTTGCAATGGACTGAACAGTCCTACTCTTAACTGTACACAGATCCAGACCTCTATGTCTCCAAAGTTAGAAACTATAAAAATCTTATAGCCAGATTCTGTATCATGTGATATTCATATTTTTCTATTTTTATTGAAATCTGGATAACTTCTGTAATGATGCATTGAATTATGAAACATTTGCACTAAAGGAAGAAATGCCTGGATAAGACAATTTTCTGAGAACGTCCATTGATTTTCTAACATTTTACATAATATTCTGTAAGGAAAAAATTTTTACATTACAAAATTGTTTTCAACAAAAAAATTCATGACAATTTAACACATGTGAGAATGTATCTATTGCTCCGACAATACCGGCTGTAATATATCTAAGTGAAAAACAGAATAACTTAACTGATGATGGGAGGATAAAGATGAAAATGAAAAAATGAACGATAGAAAAAAAAATCTGAAGGCAAATCCTTTGGCGGTAAATCCTCTCAAGGTATGAGCAGATGACGTCTTTTTCAGGTGGATTCTGTCTGAAAACCGCCTGAAAAAGGACTTTAAAAATACTAAAAATAACACATGCACAGCAATGTAAAAAGGACTTAAAGGGAATCTGTCACCCTTTTTTTGCCCTATCAGCTGCCGGCATTGACATCAGGGGCTTATCTACAGCATTCTGTAATGCTGTAGATAAGCCCCCGATGTAACCTGAAAGATAAGAAAAACACGTTAGATTATACTCATCGGAGGGGGCGGTCCGGTCCTTCTCCTCCCATCTTCATATGATGCTGTCCTCTTCTTCCCTTCCTGTAGTAGCTCCGGCGCAGGTGCACTGCTCTGCCCTGTTGAGGTCAGAGCAGAGTCCTGCAGTGCGCAGGCGCAGGCGTCGGGAGAGATCTGGCGCCTGCGCACTGCAGTATTCTGCTCTGCCCTCAACAGGGCAGAGCAGTGCACCTGCACCGGAGCTACTACAGGAAGGGAAGAAGAGGACAGCATCGTATGAAGATGGGAGGAGCCGGACCACGACACCCATCGGACCAGACCGCCCCCTCCGGTGAGTATAATCTAGCGTGTTTTTCTTATCTTTCAGGTTACATCGGGGGCTTATCTACAGCATTACAGAATGCTGTAGATAAGACCCTGATGTCAATGCCTGTAGCTGATAGGGCAAAAAAAGGGTGACTGGTTCCCTTTAACCTCACTTGTTTGAATATGCAGTTAAAATAACCAAAAAGATGTAAAAGAAATCACTATATAAGAAAACACCGCTAGCATTTTCGGAAGTGTTTTTTGCTTAAAAGGTTAAAAAATGTGACTTACAGGGTTTTTTTTCTGAGGTGGTCATAAAAGGACAAGCTGTCTAGTGGTAACCACTTTAGGAAATGCTCCTGAAGCATTTTTTTAATGGTACCATATGTGCATACAGTTTTTTGAAAAATTTGTTGGAGAGCCTGACAAAACAAATCCCTCTAATGGCGCTTAAAAGACTCTTCCTATTTATTCCTAATGAATATCAGCTCGCTATGTTGAGTCTGTTGGGCATTTTTAAACCTTTTGAGGTCCATGCCGTCAGACCCTACACCCGCTTCGCAATGCGAGTGGCGGTGGTATATCGTCCTCCCGGCCCCTCCCATCAGTTCCTGGATCATTTTGCCACTTGGCTTCCACATTTTCTCTCCTGTGACATCCCTACCCTCATCATGGGCGATTTCAACATCCCCATTGCTGTTCCCCTCTCCCCATCTGCTACTCACCTTTTATCTCTAACCTCCCCATTTGGCCTTTCGCAGCTTACTAATTCTCCAACGCATGAAGACGGAAACTCCCTCAACTTGGTCTTCTCTCGGCTTTGTGCAGTGGATGATTTTGCAAACTCCCCTCTCCCGCTCTCTGACCACAACCTTCTTTCATTCTCTATCAAAAACTGCCAGGCCACTCAGGTCACTCCCACTGTCCATAGTTATAGAAACATACAGGCCATTAACACCGAGAAACTTATGAAGAACTTGCAGTCTTCATTAGCCCCTATCTCCTCCCTCTCATGTCCTGATTCTGCATTGAAGCATTGCCATGAAACACTTCAAAGTGCCCTGGATAAATCTGCACCTCCTATACATAGAACACAACAACACAGACGGCAACAACCCTGGCACACCCTGCAAACACGTTTCCTGCATCGGTGCTCCAGGTGCGCCGAATGTCTGTGGAGAAAATCAATCTACATGAAGATTTCATCCATTGTAAGTTTATGCGTCGAACATACAACACTGCCTTTCACCTCTCAAAACAAACCTATTTCAGCAGCCTCATCACCTCTCTGTCCAAAACCCTAAACGTCTATTTGACACTTTTCATTCTCTACTCAACCCAAGAGTGCAGGCCCCAACCACGGAGCTTCGAGCTGATGATCTGGCCAATTACTTCAAAGAATAAATTTACCAGATCCGACAGGATATTATCTCCCAATCACCTCATACCATGCACTGTCCTCCCTCCCCCACTGCATCTAGCTCACTCTCTGATTTTGAACCAGTCACAGAAGAAGAAGTAAGCAGGCTCCTTGCATTTTCTCGCCCAACCACTTGCACCAGTGACCCATTTCCGTCACATCTACTCCAGTCCCTTTCCCCTGCTGTCACCCCTCACCTAACTAAAATATTTGACCTCTCTCTCTCTCTTCTGGTATCTTTCCCTCCTCATTTAAGCATGCCATCATACATCCACTACTTAAAAAACCATCCCTCGACCAAAACAGTGCCGCTAACTATAGACCTGTCTCTAATCTTCCCTTCATCTCTAAACTCCTGGAACGCCTGGTCCTCTCCCGTCATATCCGCTATCTCTTTGATAACTCTCTTCTCGACCCTCTCCAATCTGTTTTCCGCTCTTTACACTCTCCTGAAACTGCCCTCACTAAAGTCTCTAATGATCTGCTAACAGCTAAATCAAATGGTCATTACTCCATGCTAATTCTCTTGGATCTCTCTGCAGCATTTGACACTGTGGATCATCAGCTACTCCTCACTATGCACCGTTCCATTGGCCTCAAGGACACCGTTCTCTCCAGGTTCTCCTCCTATCTCTCTGACCGCTCCTTTACTGTGTCTTTTGCTGGTTCCTCCTCCTCTCATCTTCCCCTTACTGTTGGGGTTTCTCAAGACTCAGTCCTAGGCCCCTCCTCTTGTCTTTGTACACTGCCCCTATTGGTCAAACAATCAGTAGATTTGGTTTCCAGTACCATCTCTATGCTGATGACACCCAATTATATGCTTCTTCTCCTGACATCATGCCTGCCTTTCTTGAAAACACCAGCGATTGTCTAAACGCTGTGTCTAACATCATGTCCTCACTATATCTGAAACTGAACCTGTCAAAGACTGGACTCCTTGTGTTTCCTCCCTCTACTAATGTACCTATACCTGACGTTGCCATTTCCGTGTGTGGTTCTTCTATTACTCCCCAGCAACATGCCCGCTGTCTTGGGGTCATACTTTGCCCCCCACATACGATCACTGGCTCGCTCT
Source organism: Dendrobates tinctorius (assembly GCF_039654945.1). NCBI lineage: Eukaryota > Metazoa > Chordata > Amphibia > Anura > Dendrobatidae > Dendrobates > Dendrobates tinctorius. Next base: position 2,339,271 of record NW_027361752.1, on the reverse strand, counting down.
TGTTATCTGCACCTCAAAAACATTTCTAGAATTCTATCTTTTCTTACTTTTGACTCCGCAAAAACTCTTACTGTTTCTCTTATTCATTCTCGTCTCGACTATTGTAACTCTCTTCTAATCGGTCTCCCGCTTACCAAACTCTCCCCTGTTATGAATGGGTCACCGAGGAGAAAAAAAAACAAGCCAAGCCACAGAAAACCAGAGAAGTTGGTAACTATGCAGATTGCAGATCCCTGATCTTACCACACAACTAGCAGTAGCCGTGGAGTGTGCCTACGATGTTCCTAGACGCTTCGTCACAGCCGGAGGACTACATAAGCCTAAAGCAAGAAAAGGGAAAACTAACTGCCCCAGAGCAGACCCCAAAGGAATAGATAGCCCCCACACATGTATTGACTGTGAAACAAGATGAAGGCACAAACACAGGCAGGAAAATAGGCTGAGCAAATGATGGGGCCCAAACTAACTAGACAGGAAAGGAAAGGCAAGTCACTGTCTGCAACCTGCAAAAATCCCTACAAAAATAATGTCCAACACTTCTGATAGCAAAATTAACCCTGAAGTCACTAGACTTCTCCCACTATATCAGCACTCTGGAATATTCTGAGACAGAGCAAAAAGAGACCGAACTAGTAAGGGACAAAAAGCCAATTGGCAAAATACTGATAAATAAGAGTGGAAATTCAGCTCAGCCCCCAGCCGGGGCTGGCAGACCACACAAAAAACTGAATAGACCCACAAAATCAAGTGTGAACATTAGCAGAAAAACTTAGCTTTAGATGACTGGAACAGAGCTGAAAACCAAGAGCTGACAAGCCAGAAGGAATCACCAGCAACTGAATAGGGCGTCGGCTGTCTTAAATCCTATCTGAGAATCCTGAGATCCAATCATCATCCTCATTCTCATGTGGCAGATCTCCACCGATCAAACCAGCCGCAACCACCTCCTGTCACCACCAGAGGGAGTCCAGAAGGGGAACTCACAACTGGTGAGAATGAACTCACAACACTCCCCCCTCCAATCTGTCTTGAATGCTGCAGCCAGGATCATATTCCTCGCCAATCGTTACACCGATGCCTCTACCTTGTGCCAGTCATTACACTGGCTACCCATCCACTCCAGAATCCAGTACAAACTTATTACCCTCACCCACAAAGCTATTCATGGCTCAGCACCACCTTACATCTCCTTCCTTGTTTCAGTATACCACCCTACCCGCGCCCTCCATTCTGCTGATGATCTGAGGTTAGCATCGTCAATAATCAGAACCTCCCACATGCTTTATGCATCCATTAGCCCTCTGTGTCTGTACTGTTACACACTTAACATTATGGCTGGTCCATACAATCAGGGCAATTGTTACCACCCACCTTTCGTGTCTACCTTTTTTCCTCCTAAATTGAAAGCTTGTGAGCAGGGCCCTCATTCCTCTTGGTATCTGTTATAATCTATGTGATTATTGTTATGCTGTAATGTCTATTGTCTGTACAAGTCCCCTATGAAATGTAAAGTCCTGTGGAATATGTCAGCGCTATTGAAATAAAATTTATTATTATTATACATACTTTACCATAGAAGTCAATATCCCAAAGACTCCTGGCATCTTTTTAAAGCGAATCTTAAACCAGGTTTTTTCTACCACATCTGAGAGCAACATAATGTAGGAGAAGGGATAGATTCCAGCGATTTATCAGTTGGGTTTCTTGCTGCAGTTTTGATAAAATCTACGTAACTACAGTGGGTACGGAAAGTATTCAGACCCCTTTCAATTTTTCACTCTTTATTTCATTGCAGCCATTTGGTAAATTCAAAAAGTTCATTTTTTCTCATTAATGTACACTCTGCACCCCATCATGACTGAAAAAAAGCAGAAATGTAGAAATGTTTGCAAATTTATTAAAAAAGAAAAACTGAAATATCACATGGTCGTAAGTATTCAGACCCTTTGCTCAGACACTCATATTTAAGTCACATGCTGTCCATTTCCATGTGATCCTCTTTGAGATGGTTCTACTCCTTCATTGGAGTCCAGCTTTCTTTAATTAAACTGATAGGACTTGATTTGTAAATGCACATACCTGTCTATATAAGACTTCACAGCTCACAGTGCATGCCAGCCCAAATGAGAATCATGAGGTCAAAGGAACTGGCCAAGGAGCTCAGAGACAGAATTGTGGCAAGGCACAGATCTGGTCAAGGTTACAAAAGAATTTCTGCAATACTCAAGGTTCCTAAGAGCACAGTGGCCTCCATAATCCTTAAATGGAAGAAGTTTGGGACCACCAGAAGTCTTCCTAGACCTGACCGTCCAGTCAAACTGAGCAATCATGGGAGAAGAGCCTTGATGAGGGAGTTAAAGAAGATCACTGTGGCTGAGCTCCACACATTCATTAGGAGATGGGACAAAGTTCCACAAAGTAAACTATCAATGCAGCCCTCCACCAGTCAAGCCTTTATGGCAGAGTGGCCAGAAGGAAGCCTCTCCTCAATGCCAGACATATGAAAACCCGCATAGAGATTGCTAAAAAACACATGAAGGACTCCCAGATTATGAGAAACAAGATTCTCTGGTCTGATGAGACGAAGATAGAACTTTTTGGTGATAATTCTAAGAGGTATGTGTGGAGAAAACCAGGCACTGCTCATCACCTGCACAATACAATCCCAACAGTAAAACATGGTGGTGGCAGCATCATGCTATGGGGGTGTTTTTCAGCTGCAGGGACACGACTGTTAGGAGGCAGATTTCTGCCTTTCCTTTGCTGAAATCTAGGTCCTCACATTCTGCAGTCTCCTGCGCTTTTCCTGCTGCAGAGGAGATTGCAGAGGAGATTGCCCTGCGGCAACTCTCTCCAGAGGCTAAGTCCTTTGTTCCCTCATCTGAGCATGCTCATGGGACGAACTCCCATTGGAGTTCGGAAGTCAGGTGCTCAGGTCCTGTGTCGAATCCCATTGGCTCCTCCTGGAGCCTTGGAGATTTCCGGAAGGTCCCGTTCGGTATAAAAAGCACGCATGGCTGTTCCGCCATGCGCTAGTATATTCATACTTGCTGCTGTATGTTTGTTGATGGATGCTTGGACTGGTGAATGACTCATTTGAAACCCCCATTCCTCTGATACTACGTCTGAGTGAGTGTGAGTTCTGCCAGTAGCAGCGCTAGCGCCAGCGCGCATTTGCTCCATCTATCTCAGCAGCTTAGCGTCTGCATTGCGCCAGCGTGAGAGCGGCGTTTTGCCAGCGGCGCAATTATCACCGCACTGCCATTGCAGTCCTGCCGGGCATTCGCAGTTGCAACGCCACGCACACTTGTTTTCACGGTAAGTCTAGACGGAGTAGTCCTGCTGTCTAAGGCTACTCCTGTGACCATAAATACCGCGTGTGCATCGCTGAGAGTCTGTGACCTTTTACAGACTCAGCGTTTCTGTGTTTGGTTTTTGCTTGCAGCCTCTGTGATTGTAACAGAGCTTGCTTAGTGTAATTGGGTGCAGTTTAACCCTTTGCACACTGCCGCCAGATTGCTCTGCTAGTGATTGCTAGTGATGGCAGATCAGCAGCAAGTTATGCAGTGCATTCGGCAGCTTGAGAACCGGTTACTCACCCTCGAGAAGGCTCTCGCTGCTGCACAGGCTATGGATGCTGCTGTACAGGCTCTAACTGATGCGCTTGAACGTATGTCCATGTCCACCCTTGCACCGACAGTCACCCGCCTCCCGTTACCAGATAAGTTCTCCGGATATGACGCCTCCAGTAGGGGTTTCATCAGCCAGTGCTCAATCCACCTGGAGCTGCTGACTGTGCAATTCCCCACAGAACAGGCCAAGGTGGCATTTGTTATATCCCTACTGTCGGGCAAGGCTCTGGATTGGGCTACGCCTTTGTGGGAGCGCGGTGATCCTGAGATACGGACCGCAGGGCACCTGTTAATGGCCATCAAGTAGGTCTTCCTCGGCCCACGGGTCACACATGACACGTCTCTGCAGTTACTCGCACTGACTCAGGGGTCGCTCTCAGTTAGCCAGTATGCTGTCCGAGCTGGAGTGGTCTGACAAAGCCCTTATCCCCGTTTTTTTGGCATGGGCTAGCGGAGCATGTTAAGGATGCTCTCTCAACTAGAGAGGTCCCCACCAGCCTGGAGGAGCTAATTTCTGTCTCCTCGCGTATCGACCTCCGTTTTTCGGATCGCGGTATAGCGCGGGCTCACTCCAAGCAGAGAGCTAGCTCGCTCACAAATTTTTTGAACCTCTTGAGCTGCCTGAGCCAGAGGTTCTACCCCCAGAGCCCATGGAGGTATCTCGCACCGGTTTTGATACAGGTCCGACCCAAGAGTCCTTTTGCGGTTGCTACCATGTGTGTGCTGCTTCTCAGGAAGCCAGCTCCCCGCAATGCATGAATCTGAACCGGTCGTCAAGACCTTTGCCCCTCCTCATCTTAGGACTCAGGTTCTCGCCTGGGCACAAGCGTCCAATACGCACAACCATGGGGCTATATACAAACCACGAAGCTATTGGCCGGTGCGTATTGGTGGCCGCACAGGGCTCGGGACATCAAAAGATTTATTCAGGCATGCACCTCATATGCTCAGAATAGCCTTCATAGGCAGAGGGTGGCGACAGCCGCCGACTCACGGCGACGCTCTGTTGCATCGGCCGCTCCCGCCATTTCCCAGGTGTCTCTTCTGAAACCTGGTGACCATGCCTCCATTGATGCCGTCCAGGTGTCCCGGTTTACCCTCTCACCTACCAGGACACCAAGCTCGCCTTCGGACGAGTTTGTGCCCTATGCCACCACAGGGCACAGGTTGATGGTCCGGAGGGCTCAGGGGGGAGGGGGCCCTAGGAGGGGGGATAATGTTAGGAGTCAGATTTCTGCCTCTCCTTTGCTGAAATCTAGGTCCTCACATTCTGCAGTCTCCTGCGCTTTTCCTGCTGCAGAGGAGATTGCAGAGGAGATTGCCCTGCGGCAACTCTCTCTAGAGGCTAAGTCCTTTGTTCCCTCATCTGAGCATGCTCATGGGAGAAACTCCCATTGGAGTTCGGGAGTCAGGTGCTCAGGTCCTATGTCGAATCCCATTGGCTCCTCCTGGAGCCTTGGAGATTTCCGGAAGGTCCCGTTCGGTATAAAAAGCGCGCATGGCGGTTTCGCCATACACTAGTATATTCATACTTGCTGCTGTATGTTTGTTGATGGATGCTTGGACTGGTGAATGACTCATTTGAAACCCCCATTCCTCTGATACTACATCTGTGTGAGTGTTTGAGTTCTGCCAGTAGCAGCTCTAACGCCAGCGCGCATTTGCTCCATCTATCTCAGCAGCTTAGCGTCTGCATTGCGCCAGCGTGAGAGCGGCGTTTTGCCAGCGGCGCAATTATCGCCGCACTGCCATTGCAGTCCTGCCGGGCATTCGCAGTTGCGACGCCACGCACACTTGTTTTTACGGTAGGTCTAGACGGAGTAGTCCTGCTGTCTAAGGCTACTCCTGTGACCATAAATACCGCATGTGCATCGCTGAGAGTCTGTGACCTTAAACAGACTCAGCATTTCTGTGTTTGGTTTTTGCTTGCAGCATCTCTGATTGTAACAGAGCTTGCTTAGTGTAATTGGGTGCAGTTTAACCCTTTGCACACTGCCGCCAGATTGCTCTGCCTTCACTTAGCTGTGGTTTTTCCATCTTCTGCACGGTGGACCCCGATTAGCGAAGGCACTTTAATTATATTTTTATTCAGTGCCTTCCGCCACTCCTAACACATGACGACTGGTTGCAATTGAAGGAAATATGAATGCGGGCAAGTACAGAGATATCCTAGATGAAAACCTCTTCCAGAGTGCTCTGGACCTCAGACTTGGCCGAAGATTCACCTTCCAACAAGACAATGACCCTAAGCACCCAGCTAAAATAACAAAGGAGTGGCTTCAGAACAACTCTGTGACCATTCTTAACTGGCCCAGCCAGGTTCCTGACCTAAACCCAACTGAGCATCACTGGAGAGACCTGAAAATGGCTGTCCACCAATGTTAACCATCCAACCTGACGGAATTGGAGAGCATCTGCAAGGAAGAACAGCAGAGGATCCCTAAATCCAGGTGTAAAAAACTTGTTGCATCATTCCCAAGAAGACTCATGCCTGTACTAGCTCAAAAGGTGCTTCTACTCAATACTGAGCAAAGGGTCTGAATACTTATGACCATGTGATATTTCAGTTTTTCTTTTTTAATAAATTTGCAAAATTCTGTTTTTCTTCAGTCAAGATGGGGTGCAGAGTGTACATTAATGAGAAAAAAATGAACTTTTTTTTAATTTACCAAATGGCTACAATGAAACAAAGAGTGAAAAATTTAAAGTGGTCAGAATACTTTCCAAACCCACTGTATGTATGAACACACACATTAACAATACGCCTCTCGACTAGTGTTGAGCATTCCGATACCGCAAGTATCGGGTATCGGCCGATACTTGCTGTATCGGAATTCCGATACCGACTTCCGATATTTTTTCAATATCGGAATTCGGCATCGGAATCGGAAGTTCCAAGTTGATTGACAGACTGACGTCATCATGATGCGCGGTGTGTGCGCATCATGATGCGCCGTCATTTCGGGCCTTCCGGGGGTCTCTGCCGGCCTGCCGGGGGGCTGTGCCGGCCTGCCGGGGGGCTGTGTGGACTGCCCGGGGTCTGTACCGGCCTGCCGGGGGGCTGTGCCGGCCTGCCGGTGGTCTGTGCACCCTGTGGGGGTCTGTACCGGCCTGCCGGGGGGCTGTGCCGGCCTGCCGGTGGTCTGTGCACCCTGTGGGGGTCTGTACCGGCCTGCCGGGGGGCTGTGCCGGCCTGCCGGGGGGCTGTGCTGATGTCCGGGGGTCTGTGCAAGCATCGTCCGATGGGACTACAAGTCCCATCGGGCGATGCCTGCTACCATGACAGTGATTGACACATTAGCCAATGATGGGACAGTAGTAGTCCCATCATCCGGCTAATGTGTTAAATGTTAAAAAAAAAAAAAAAAAAAAAAATACTACATACATACTACATGCATGCTACATACATACTACATGCTACATACATACTACATATATACTACATACATACTACATGCATGCTACATACATACTACATGCTACATACATACTACATATATACTACATACATACTACATACATACTGCATGCTACATACATACTACATACATACTACATGCATGCTACATACATACTACATGCATGCTACATACATACTACATGCATGCTACATACATACTACATGCATGCTACATGCATGCTACATACTACATATATACTACATGCATACTACATACATACCACATACCACATACATGCTACATACATGCTACATACTACATACATACTACATACATACTACATGCATGCTACATACATACTACATGCATGCTACATACATACTACATGCCACATACATACTACATACATACTACATGCATGCTACATGCATACTACATACATACTACATACATACTACATGCATGCTACATACATACTACATGCATGCTACATACATACTACATACATACTACATACATACTACATGCATGCTACATACATACTACATGCATGCTACATACATACTACATGCATGCTACATACATACTACATGCATGCTACATACTACATATATACTACATGCATACTACATACATACCACATACATACCACATACATGCTACATACATGCTACATACTACATACATACTACATACATACTACATGCATGCTACATACATACTACATGCATGCTACATACATACTACATGCCACATACATACCACATACATACTACATACATACTACATGCTACATACATACCACATATATACTACATACATACAATACATTCATACAATACATACATAGACATACAGTACATATAACATAGAGTAACATACTTACCAATACTTGTCACATTGTTCCCCGAAGCCATTGTCTTTTCCGGAATAAATATTAACATAACAAACCACAAAAATACTCACCCACGATCCGAAGCAGTCCACGAGTGTGTCCCACGACGATCTTGGGTAGAGAACTGCAGCATCAGATGATGCTGCCGTTCTCTACGGGCTGCAGGAATCCAATGACGGAAGGTAGGTATCCTTCCGCACTGTATTCCTCCGCCACTTAAAAAAAAAAAGTCCCTAGTCTCACTTTATGCCATTGCTGCGTGGGAAATTCCCACACAGCAATGGCATAAAGTGAGACTAGGGACTTTTTTTTTTTTTAAGTGGCGGAGGAATACAGTGCGGAAGGATACCTACCTTCCGTCATTGGATTCCTGCAGCCCGTAGAGAACGGCAGCATCATCTGATGCTGCAGTTCTCTACCCAAGATCGTCGTGGGACACACTCGTGGACTGCTTCGGATCGTGGGTGAGTATTTTTGTGGTTTGTTATGTTAATATTTATTCCGGAAAAGACAATGGCTTCGGGGAACAATGTGACAAGTATTGGTAAGTATGTTACTCTATGTTATATGTACTGTATGTCTATGTATGTATTGTATGAATGTATTGTATGTAGTATGTATGTAGTATATATGTGGTATGTATGTAGCATGTAGTATGTATGTAGTATGTATGTAGCATGCATGTAGTATATATGTAGTATGTATGTAGCATGTAGTATGTATGTAGCATGCAGTATGTATGTAGCATGCATGTAGTATATATGTAGTATGTATGTAGTATATATGTAGTATGTATGTAGCATGTAGTATGTATGTAGCATGCATGTAGTATGTATGTAGCATGCATGTAGTATATATGTGTTATGTATGTAGCATGTAGCATGCATGTAGCATGCATGTAGTATGTATGTAGTATGTATGTAGTATATATGTGGTATGTATGTAGCATGCAGTATGTATGTAGCATGCATGTAGTATATATGTAGTATGTATGTAGCATGTAGTATGTATGTAGCATGTAGTATGTATGTAGCATGCATGTAGTATATATGTAGTATGTAGCATGTAGTATGTATGTAGCATGCATGTAGTATGTATGTAGCATGCATGTAGTATATATGTGTTATGTATGTAGCATGTAGCATGCATGTAGCATGCATGTAGTATGTATGTAGTATGTATGTAGTATATATGTGGTATGTATGTAGCATGCAGTATGTATGTAGCATGCATGTAGTATATATGTAGTATGTATGTAGTATATATGTAGTATGTATGTTGCATGTAGTATTTATGTAGTATGAATGTAGCATGTATGTAGTATGTAGCATGTATGTAGTATATATGTAGTATGTATGTTGCATGTAGTATGAATGTAGCATGTATGTAGTATGTTGCATGTAGTATGAATGTAGCATGTATGTAGTATGTAGTATGAATGTAGCATGTATGTAGTATGCATGTTGTATGAATGTAGCATGTATGTAGCATGTAATTTTTTTTTTTTTTTTTTTTTTTTTTTACATTTAACACATTAGCCGGATGATGGGACTACTACTGTCCCATCATTGGCTAATGTGTCAATCACTGTCATGGTAGCAGGCATCGCCCGATGGGACTTGTAGTCCCATCGGACGATGCCTGCACAGACCCCCGAAGCCTGCACAGACCACCGGCAGGCCGGCACAGCCCCCCGGCAGGCCGGCACAGCCCCCCGGAGCCTGCACAGCCCCCCGGCAGGCCGGCACAGCCCCCCGGCAGGCCGGCACAGACCACCGGAGCCTGCACAGACCCCCTGGCAGGCCGGCACAGCCCCCCGAAAGGCCCGTACAGACCCCAGAGAGGCTGTACAAGGGCAGGAAAGGGTTTTTCTTATTCCGATACCGGAAGTCCCATAGACTTGAATGGGACTTCCGGTATCGGAATCGGCGATACCGATACTTTTTTTAAAGATCGGCCGATACCATCCGATACGATACTTTGAAGTATCGGACGGTATCGCTCAACTCTACTCTCGACATGTTAAGAAAACATTAACAAAAAACAAGCCTAGAAAATGCCAAATGGAAGGAATGATTCCTCAAATGGTTTCCACTAGAAAAACTCATAGTTAATAGGCCACAGCAAACTAAAATTCTGTGTATACATACAGTGGCTTGCGAAAGTGTTCTTGTGTTTTTGCTACCTCACAACTTACAATTTCACTGTTTTTTTTGAGGGTTTGCAAAAGTTCATGTAAAGTACATGCCTACAACTGTGAACATATGGTTTTCTTTTTTTGTGAAATAAACAACAAATAGGACAAAATAACTGAAAAATTCAGTGTGCACAATTATTCACCCCCCTAAAGTCAGTACTTTCTAGAGCCTCCTTTTGTGGCAATTTCAGCTGCAAGTCGCCTTGGATAAGTCTCTATGAGCTTTCCACATCTTTCCACTGGGACTTTTGCCCATTTATAGTAACATAGTTAGCAAGGCCGAAAAAATACATTTATCCTTCCAGTTCAGCCTATATTCCGTCAGAATAAATCCCCAGATCTAAATCCTTCTAAAGAACCTAATAACTGTAAGATACAATATTGTTACGTCCCAGGAAGACATCCAGGTCTCTCTTGAACCCCTCGACTGAGTACGCCATCACCACCTCCTCAGGCAAGGAATTCCAGATTCTCACTGCCCTAACAGTAAAGAATGTTGGTGGAAAACCTTCTCTCCTCCAGATGCAGAGTATGACCCCTTGTGACTGTCACCTTCCTTGGTATAAACAGATCCTCTGAGAGATATTTGTATTGTCCCCTTATATACTTTTACTTGGTTATTAGATCGCCCCTCAGTTGTCTTTTTTCTAGACTAAATAATCCTAATTTTGCTAATCTCTCTGGGTATTGTAGCTCCCCCATCCCCTTTATTAATTTTGCAAATCACTCTGAAACGTTTTGGAATAGTTTTTTTTTTTACTGGAGCATTTTTACAGCCTTTTGAACAGTGCCCAGTTCAAAGCACATTTCATCTGGAGGCATTTCAAGCAAGTAACATACGCTTTCTTTTCTCCAACCTAGCATTTTCAAAACCTGAAGCAGAAAAAAATTCACAATAAATGAATATACAAGCAGAAAGTCTTATTACAATATAAATGAAGAAGAAGAGTGTTTCAAATGTTTTGATTTGTTTTTTTAAAGTGGACCTTCTTCAAAAATTTCTCCAAAGAAATTTTGTGGCCAATACATCAAAGTGTTTACTCCAGAAAACTGCCATAAAACACTTTGAAAAGTCGCAAAATCTGTGAGTTTTGGCGCCTTCAACCTAATCCTAAGCCAGCTCTGCTATAGTGTAAGGGGGAAATGGACAAGACGGGACATGGCAGCACCCGCTCAGTCAATTCTTGAAAAGTTACATCTTTTTATGAATTTGGCACGTCTTACTAAAGCAGCTTGAACTTTTTAATTTTTTAATTTTATTTTGCCTACCTGAAAAACAAATGCCACTCTCCTGATAAAAAAATAGACACGTAAAAATAGATGAAAATCAATTCAAACACACTGATGAAAAAAAAGGATGTCTAAGGCTGGTTTCACACTTGCGTTTTTTTGCGCTGGATTTTAGCGCTAAAAAACGCATGCTTTTTTTCCTATATTTTGCATGGGATGCGCTTATGTGCGCATACACATGTGTTTGTATGCGTTTTTCCGCGCATGCGTTTTTTGCGGTATGCGCTCGGGCACGCAAAATGCACCCATTATAAGTCTATGGGTGCGCATATGTGCGCATTGGCATGCTTATGTATGCGTTTCTTTGCGCATGCGTTTTTTTTTACCATTAGTTAGACAATGGAATTTAGGGGTTTGGGTTAGAGTTAGGGTTAGTTAAGGGGGTTTAGGGTTAGGGTTAGGATCAGGGTATGGTTTGGTTAAGGGTTAGGGTTAGGATCAGGGTATGGTTTGGTTAAGGGTTAGGGTCAGGGTCAGGGTCAGGGTTAGGGTTAGCTAGGGTTTAGGGTTAGGGTTAGTAAAGTCATGGTTTGGGTTAGTGTTAGGGGCCACCTAATGTTGGAAAAAAACGCAAACGCAGTAAAAACGCACTAAAAACGCATACAAACGCATAAAAACGCTGCGTTTTTTTCATGCATGCTCATAAAAATGCTTGAAAAAAACGTAGCATTTGTATGCGATTTTTCAATGCATTTTTTTGCGGGAAAAATGCGCTGCAAAAAAAAAGCAAGTGTGAAAGTAGCCTAAGGCTAGGTTCACAATTGCAGTTGAGTCCGCTGCGTATCGTCCGCAACTGCAAACGCATGCAAAAATGCATGCAAACGCCATTGGCCAGTACTATTTTCCCAGCGAATTTTTGAATGTACACAAGCCATGCCCAATGGGCGTGCCTTATGTAAATTCTTGCGTATGCAAACGCAAAGTGTAAGAATGTGCTTAGGTACGCATGTGTTCCCATAAACTGTAATGCGTTGTTTAGACAAATTCCTTTCGCAAGCGTCCGCATGCGTTTGGAGGCGGCAATTTGCCACCTCCAAAATTGCAACATGTTGCATTAGCCGCGCCCCTCCACACAGCCCGAAATGGCGCATGCGTAAGCAAACGCGGTCGAACACATAAAAACACATGTACCTGCGTCATCGTTAAAGATAGGAAAACACAACGGGTGTATGCGTCAGAAATGCTGCAGACACAACCGCAAATGTGAACCCAGCCTAAATGAAGCCTATCAGTAACAGGTTTTGGTGTGGTAATATGTCATTTTGAGCTTTCTTCGTGAAAGGAAATAGACAAATATACTTTTCAATGCTGAAAGGAATTTTGAATAGTGGAGAATATCTGATAATCCAACACATTTTATATTGCGTTGTTGCTGGACTATAGGAACTAATATTAGTAGCATAATCTTATGTCACAGAAAGCGTTATAAAAAACTTATTTTTAGGTTTTAAACAAATATTTTCATAGTCTCTTTAACAAATAAAATAATTTTCAATGTAAGAGAAAGAGTAGCTTGTAAACTTGGCGTCTGAATTATGCTCTGGGACTATACTTTCATTTCTCACATACTGGTATCTGTGGACTTGTGGTCAAGGAAGGTTCCAAATTCACACACGGCAGATGTAGGAGCTTAACTGCAAAATTCCAGAGGAAATTGACTCCCCAGACAGTACATCTGCTGGAAGACCACACCAGAGTTTCAAATTCTGCACCTTTGAAAATGGCTCTTTGACGATGACTTTATCAAGTAAAATGCTTTATGGGGACTGATCTTAAAGTTGAATGTGTTACTTACTGAGGTCAAGGAGGTGAACAGACAAGTCTTGGATAGAAGAAACTGGCTGTAGTAAAATATGAACATAACTTCAAAAAAAAGGTAATAAATACCATTGAACACAGTTTATGTAGACGGTATGTCAACATTTATTAATATAGATGTACTAAGGATAACAGAATACTACTACTGGGAGCAACAAATACTAGAATAGTGGTTCTCAATACACTAATCTGAAAGTTTGATACCGTATATTTTATGATGAATTTGCTGTGTAACATCTTAAAGCACATGGCGTCTAAATCACAAAGCATAATGTGTAATCTCAATTATTATTCTTCAACCTACATGTTTTATAGTATACATGTAATATTACTCCATGTATATAGAAAAATATTTAGAATTGAGAGTCCTCAGTGATTGATACCTCTTATTCAGGGGTGGGATTCGGCTGTTTCTCCCCGGTTCGATTGAACCGCTTGTTAAAAAAGCAGCAGGTTCCCCGAACTGGGGAGATTCACAGCCGTGATCCGGTACTGACATGGGGGGCCCTGCAGGGCGGCGGACAGGGAGCGATCCAAATAGCTCCACTGCCTGCAAGAGAAAATAGCAGCGAAGCTGCAAGGATACGTCTTGCTTCCTGCCCGCCGCCCGCGCTTCCTGACACAGAGAGAGCCGCTGAATGATGTAATCATTCAGTGGCCGCTGCTCTGCCAGAACGAAGAAGCACGGGCGATGCTGCAGACAGATGAGAGGTGCTGCTGCTGTGTGTGTGTGTGCTGTGTGTGTGCGTGTGCTGTATGTGTGTGTGTGTGTATATATGTATGTATGTCTGTGTGTGTGTGTAGGTGGAGCCTGGCCCTGGAGAAGAAGGCAATGATATGATGGGGTGATGAAAGAAGGCCATGATGAGGGTGATGGGGAGAGAAGGCCATGATAGGGGTGATGGGGAGAGAAGGTCATGATGGGGGTGATGGGGAGAGAAGGTCATGATGGGGGTGATGGGGAGAGAAGGTCATGATGGGGGTGATGGGGAGAGAAGGTCATGATGGGGGTGATGGGGAGAGAAGGTCATGATGGGGGTGATGGGGAGAGAAGGTCATGATGGGGGTGATATGGGGAGAGAAGGCCATGATGGGGTGATGGGGAGAGAAGGCCTTGATGGGGTGATGGGGAGAGAAGGCCATGATGGGGGTGATGGGGAGAGAAGGCCATGATGGGGGTGATGGGGAGAGAAGGCCATGATGGGGTGATGGGGAGAGAAGGCCATGATGGGGGTGATGGGAGAAGGCCATGATGGCGGTGATGGGAGAAGGCCATGATGGCGGTGATGGGAGAAGGCTATGATGAGGTAATGGGGAGAGAAGGCCATGATGGGAGTGATGGGGAGAAGGCAGTGATGGGGTGATGGTGAAGGCAATGATGGGGGTGATGGGGAGAAGGCAATGATGGAGGTGATGGAGAGGGCAATGATGGGGTGGTGGGGGAAAAAGAAATGATGGGGGTGGTGGGGGAGATGGCAATGATCGTGGTGATGGAAAGGTCAATAATGGGGGTGGTGGAGGAGGAAATGATGGAGGTGGTGGAATGGGCAATTATGGGAGTGGTGGAGGAGAAAGCAAAGATAGTGGTGGGGGAGAAGAAAACGATGGAGGTGGTGAAGAGAGCAATGATGGGGTGGGGGCGAGGACAATAATGGGATGCGGGGGGAGAAGGACAATGAGCGGTGTGGGGGATGGGAGGAAGGGGGACTTATAATGGCCTTAGGAACAAGGGGAGGTGGCGGAAGACATTATTATCGCTTATTATGTCTAACACAGTCCCTTAGTATATAGTGTACTCACTATGTCTAACACAGTTCCTTAGTATATAGTGTACTCACTAATTCTGTATAACACCATCCTTAATTACATAGTTTCCTATTTTATTATGTTTAACACCGTCTCTTATTACGTACCATAATAAAGTAACTTGGCACTCAACTGAATGATCCTTTTTGAAAATAAGTTTTTATTGTGGCAGTCACAAAGGACGTTTCGGCCTACAATTGGCCTTCGTCAGTCTCCCGACTGCTGCAGATGATGAAGTTAATAGTGGAGAATTATATAAGATCCTATTACAAGGCAGTGATTTTGGAGGTTACTGCAATGACCAACTGTCAGCGGATACTACATCCAGGTCCATACGCCCAGGCACCACACCTGCACGTGTTCATGTAACCTGATCTACTGATACAAGACAGTTAAAGTGCCTCAGGCATTAACGTCTTAGGATTATAAGAAATTTATTTTTCTCTAACATTAATTGGTTCAAGTATCAAAAGATATTAACCCATACCCACCAGGCATAAACTCTTACAGGCATAAAGCCCCTAGAGACTTAAGCTCCATTGCCTGTTCCAATTTCTCCCGGATTCACCAGAGCACTACACATGTTCTCCACTATTAACTTCATCATCTGCAGCAGTTGGCAGACTGACGAAGGCCAATTGTAGGCCGAAACGTCCTTTGTGACTGCCACAATAAAAACTTATTTTCAAAAAGGATCATTCAGTTGAGTGCCAAGTTACTTTATTATTCACTAGGGTCTGGGTAACCTACTTGTGCACCCTGTAGTAGTGCCACGCTATACTTTACACTCTTATTACGTACCATGCTCTCTAGTTATATATGGTGCTGTCCCTTATTGCATAGCTTCCTCTGCTGTTATGTATAGTGCTGTCTCTTACATAGTGTATTCTTGTTAATTTTGTTATTCTCAGCACCCTCTTCTATTACATAGTCCCCTCTCTTTTTAGATATGAAATGACTGCTGATCGAGGAGGCAGTGACCAGACTACCAGTCCATCAGCTCCTCCATTAGAAAGGAAGCTTTCCCATGCTCCATCATCCATCATTACATTATACAGCTAACAAGACAGGACGGTATGCAATAAAAAACAGGGCTCCATATAATTCAATATGTAAGGGACAGTACTGTACATAACAAGAGAGGGCAGTGTAAGGGACAGCAATATACATAATAAAGGAGACTATGTAATATATATACATGTATGTGTGTGGCTATATAATATATATACACTCACTGGCCACTTTATTAGGTACACCATGCTGGTAACGGGTTGGACCCCCTTTTGCCTTCAGAACTGCCTCAATTCTTCGTGGCAGAGATTCAACAAGGTGCTGGAAGCATTCCTCAGAGATTTTGGACCATATTGACATGATGGCATCACACAGTTGGCGCAGATTTGTCGGCTGCACATCCCTGATGCGAATCTCCCGTTCCACCACATCCCAAAGATGCTCTATTGGATTGAGATCTGGTGACTGAGGAGGCCATTTGAGTACAGTGAACTCATTGTCATGTTCAAGAAACCAATCTGAGATGATTCGAGCTTTATGACATGGCGCATTATCCTGCTGAAAGTAGCCATCAGATGTTGGGTACATTGTGGTCATAAAGGGATGGACATGGTCAGCAACAATACTCAGGTAGGCTGTGGTGTTGCAACGATGCTCAATTGGTACCAAGGGGCCCAAAGAGTGCCAAGAAAAAATTCCCCACACCATGACACCACCACCACCAGCCTGAACCGTTGATACAAGGCAGGATGGATCCATGCTTTCATGTTGTTTACGCCAAATTCTGACCCTACCATCCGAATGTCGCAGCAGAAATCGAGACTCATCAGACCAGGCAAAGTTTTTCCAATCTTCTACTGTCCAATTTCGATGAGCTTGTGCAAATTGTAGCCTCAGTTTCCTGTTCTTAGCTGAGAGGAGTGGTACCCAGTGTGGTCTTCTGCTGCTGTAGCCCATCTGCCTCAAAGTTCGACGCACTGTGCGTTCAGAGATGCTCTTCTGCCTACCTTGGTTGTAACGGGTGGCAATTTGAGTCACTGTTGCCTTTCTATCAGCTCGAACCAGTCTGCCCATTCTCCTCTGACCTCTGGCATCAACAAGGCATTTCCGGCCACAGAACTGCCGCTCACTGGATTTTTTTTCTTTTTCGGACCATTCTCTGTAAACCCTAGAGATGGTTGTGCGTGAAAATCCCAGTAGATCAGCAGTTTCTGAAATACTCAGACCAGCCCTTCTGGCACCAACAATCATGCCACGTTCACAGGCACTCAAATCACCTTTCTTCCCCATACTGATGCTCGGTTTGAACTGCAGGAGATTGTCTTGACCATGTCTACATGCCTAAATGCACTGAGTTGCCGCCATGTGATTGGCTGATTAGAAATTAAGTCTTAACACACAGTTGGACAGGTGTACCTAATAAAGTGGCCAGTGAGTGTATATATATATATATATATATATATATATATACACACACATGTAGCTTTGACGCCATAAAAGGAGGGGGGCCCAGACACATTTCTTGCACAGGGGCCCCAAGCTGTCAGTGTGCGCCCCTGGGTACTGCCACTAACTTCTCTCAGTCTCCTCTCATGCTGGCCGCATCAGTACTGACTACTCTGCCCACGGCCCACACACAAGCCTGGACGTGACGGTGACGTCCCGTAAACTAGCATAACCACGTCTTCTAGCCTGGCAGAGCTGGATGGTTATGGACCTCACCAGTTACATCATCATTGTGCGCCTTTGGATTGCATGCGTCCTCAAGAGACTCACTGCTCCCCTACTTGTATATGTTTGGAATATATATATGGAAAAGGTGTGTGTAAATAGGTGTGGCTTAAAATGGGTGTGGTTTTTCTACACACAAACACAGAACCTGTTGTTAAAAATTTGAATCCCACCCCTGCTTTTAATGGCTAACTGAAAAGATGGTAACAAATTGCACGTTTTCGAGACTACTCAGGTCTCTTCATCAGGCATTGACTAATACAACATCTGAAGACTCACATATTTATACAGAACACAGCAGAGAAACAATGCAATAGATAAGACAAGTGACGTGAAGCAGAACTACCATTATGGGAGAATGAAAAACAGTTGTGTCCATAAATATTGGAACAGTTCACAGATATGTTTATGTATATATGAAGTCAGGGCACATGGATATCATGGAATGGGGCTCCAGGATTGTATATCATGACACAAGCATTGATATTTTTTTTATCAAAAGTTAAACCAGACAGCAATACATTTTCTTTTATTGTAATAGATTTTTTTTGCTGATTTTAGATTTATTTTTATTCTATTAAGTGGGGAGAGGGCCTGCTTTTAACTGAGATATGCTGTACAACATGGACTATACAAAAACTCTAATCTGAAGAGATTTCATGACTTCTATAGGAGAGTCTTCTAGACGTGCTATGTGATCTGTGCAGAAGTCATTGTGCAGGGAGGGAGATAAGTAGTGACCATGTTAAAGGTAGATTCTGTTTTATCTATATAGTAGTGTTATCTCTTATTACAACCCTATGATAACTTCTGAAAATTGATCTCTCTGGGACAGAAAATGTCAACCTATCACTAGACACTTTAGGTCAGTGTGAACATTGAAAGAAAATTGTGTTTAAAATGCAGCAAAAAAGTTTGTGATGGCACACAATTCCCTTTTGTTAGTCTACAAAGTTATTAGCAGGTCAAGTAAAATGGTAGATTACAGAGTCTAATGCGGTCTCTGAGAATTTGAGAAAAATGACTGCCATCACATATTTCAAGCTGCAATGTGTCCTAGTCACATGCCACTACAGGTTGCAGTCTTAAGAAACACTGCTCAAGACATGTGTCTCAACTGTCAAAGCAGCAGCATCTTAAAAAAAACATAACTGATGTTCACACTCAGCTGGGGAGCACCACTATAACAACAGAAAAAAATCTCCTCAGGCGACCGAGCAACATAAGCTTTCTTTCTCCAGCTTCTGCCCTGTGTTATGATTGGGTCACCGAGGAGGAAAGCAAGACCAAGCTAAGCCACAGAAAACCAGAGAGGTTGGTAACTAAGCGGATTGCAGACCCCTGATCCTATCCACACAACTAGCAGTAGCCGTGGAGCGTACCTACGATGAGTCTAGACGCCTTGACACAGCCGGTGAACTAAATAAGCCTAAAGCAAGAAAGGGGAAATCTAAACTGCCCCAGAGCAGACCCCAAAGGAATAGATAGCCCCCAAACATATATTGTCAGTGAGACAAGATGAAAACACAAACGCAGGTAGGAAAATAGGCTGAGCAAACGATGGGGCCCAAACTAACTAGACAGAACAAGAAAGGAAAAGACACTGTCTGCAATCATGCAAAAAACCCTGCAAAAAATGCCCAACACGTCTGATAGAAAAAATACTGAAGTCACTAGACTTCGCCCACTATATCAGCACTCTGGTATATTCTGAAAACAGAGCAAAGAGAGGCCAATCTAATAAGGGACAAAAACAAACTGGCACAAACAGTACCATAAGGATGGAAATTCAGCACAGCCCCAGCCGGGGCTGGCTGACCACACAAAACTGAAATAGACAAATCCAAATCAAATGATAACAATAGCAAAAGAACATTTAGCTTGAGCATGCAGGGACTGAGCTGGAAACTAAGACCTCAGGAGGCAGAAAAAAATCACCAGCAGGGATAGAGGGAGTCGGCGGTCTTAAATCCAGTCAGAAACTCCCAATGTCCAATCGTCCTCCTCATTATCAGGTGACAGGCCTCTGTTAATTAGATCAGCTCCATTACCTCCTGTAACCACCAGAGGGAGCCCGGAAAGAGAACTCACGATCCCTCTGTCAATACAACCATCTCCACTACCTTCACCAGCAACCAGAGGTAGGCCAGAAAGTGAATTCACAACAGTCCTGCTCTGTGGCCATTTGTAACCCCAGTCTGTTGAGTCAGTGTAATAACTTTACAGCAGAGTACCAAGACTGACTGAGCAGGACTGAGAGCTGGAGAAAAACAAAGCCTGTTCTCTTCAGTCAGCAGAGAAGGTTTTTTTGCATTTGGTATGAGCATAGCCTTACTTAAATGTTACATGTATTTATGTTATTAAGTTTTTATGTTATATGTATTTTACAACATTTTTGGGAATGTTTTTATTTTTTCAGATTGCGTTCTTTATAGAAACGAAGAAGCAAAATTAGTAATCTTGCAATTTATACACTTGTCACTGGGGCTATTTTTCCACTCATACTTCCTGTCATTTAAGGAAGTGTTTACAGTAGTTTCCTTATCAGCAGAGGCAGGGTTTAAATAACAAGTAACATTTCTATTCACAGCTGATAACACAGGATCCACCAATCACAATAAACAATAGCTGACCATTGTGGGTAATGTACATGAGCTGTTTCCTGAAACAACAGGAAGTTAGAGTCTAAAAATGCCCCAGTGGCCGGTGTGAAAATTGCAAGATTTCTGTTTTTTTTAATTTTTAATACAGATTGTGATATGCAAAAAAAAAAAAAAACTACATCTAACACAAAAACCTGGTTTAGACAATATGTTATTTTCTGATGACAGCTTAGCTTTAAATGGTTTACATTAGCTAGCTCTGTGAGATTTTACAGGCTTCTGACTTTTAAATGCAGGGCTTTGCCAATCCAGGAGTTACAAAATACAGCATATGCTTAGGCATTGATTTTAATAATCGCATGCTCCCATTGATCTTACAATGCAGTCATCTGCTTTCCTTTTGTTTTCCCTGTTCTATTTTATTGATTGCTCTTCGGTAATAATGTAAATGCATCAAATATGAAAACAGGAAAAAGAAAAAGTGACACTTCATATCATGACATAATGAAACTAAAAGGTAGCAATCCAGGGATAAAGCAAGCTACTAAGCTGATAAATAAGCCGGAAAAGAGAGAACATACCATAAATATTGAATTACCTATTTGGCCTATTTTTTTTTTTTACACATTTTTCTCTATTATATTTTATTGTGAAGAATAATATCTTAAGGAACATGGAGCATTGCATATTTGGGAATATAGCTTTATGCTACCCATCCAGAACAGATTTAATAAAGATGACGAATGAGTTTAAGTTTTCTTAGGTTAAATCCTTCAAATATACTTCAGAAATGATTCATATCTCCAAATCTTGTGCTAAAGAAAAACAAACAGGAAAAACTGGGTAGTGCACCCTTATCTACCCGTCTTTCCCAGACAGGTTATAATAAATGTTAAGTTGGATCCTATATCTTATACAGTTTATTTGAGATCTGATTACAGAGGTCATCAATATTGAAGTCCCGGATGACCTATCAGATAGGTCATCAATATGTGATCGCTGAGGGTGCGACACCAAGCTCCAGACGGAATTGCTGAGTTACAGAGCTGAACAGCTCCATCGATTGCATAGTGGCCGTGGCAGGCTACTGCGCATCCGCTACCTATTGAAATCAATTGGGTGAGATTGTACAGTGCCGTGCCGTGCCCACCATACAGGTCTGTAAATGAGCAGTTCCCTCCACTGCCAACACCGGAAACAGCTGATCAGCAGGGATACCGGATGCCGCACCCTCACCTTTCACCCTCGGTCTTTGATGACCTATCTAAGGATAGGTTATCAATGTTAACATTCCAGACAATCCCTTTAAATACATAGAGATGTAGGTCACTAGTGTTAGTATCCATGCAATAATGCTATCCTTGCTCCTGGGGGATGGATGGCTTATACATTTTTTGCTTATAAGAAATGTTACCTAAATATAGCACTTTTCTTTTACATGTGTAGCAATAATAGAAATAATATATTCATTATGTACAGAATCTTGCTTATGGTGAAAGGGGTTGTTATGTTGATACCTGCCTTTTACCCCTTTAATGTTTAATCCCGATTTATATATGTGGTATCTTAATATTGATGCTTAGTCTTTGATGCTAAGTGTACATATGTCAAATATTGTCTGTTGCCACTGCATTGTATTTATCTATATCTGCTAGGGAAAGTGAGTTACCCCGCGTCGGCCACTAGATGGGGGTATAATGCTAAAGGGGAGTATTACCTCAGATCAGCCACTAGATGGGGCATAGAGACCATAGTTATAGTAGGCATAAGGGAACCAGTGTGTAGATAGTTAAACATTGGAGGGGCACGGTGGATAAGTTAGGAAGGACTTCCTGATAGCAGTCAGATGGGGTGAGGGCACCCATTAGCTCAGGTGAGCTGGCTAGCCCTGGGCAACACCATGTCATGCAATGTTTTGCACAAGCTAAAAGCCCAGCATATAGTATCTGTGACCAGGATTGCTACAGAGGGATCTACAGCAGCAGTACTGGCAGCGCAGTATAAGTGGGTCTGCAGTTGCTAGTGAAGACTAAGCAGTACGGCACAACACTTAACATGTGGCAGCTTATCTCGTTGACTGATGCCCTCAAAGCTGGGGTAAAACGGCTGAGGGAACACCCAACTGGAGTGTGGCTGGGCACTGAAGATGCTGTGGGACCGTTTGGCATGGTCCGCTCTGGAAGCGATCTTAGTGACAGAAAGAGAAGGAAAGGGACCGAAGAGAAGTTGTATGCTGTGAACCCTGATGATGATGATGGAAAGAATATGAATATACTGTGTACAAGTCTCAGTAAAGTTGCTCCGTTTAAAGTTGAACTGGACTGTGATTCAGTTATTTCTAAAGTGGATCCTGAAGTCCTCCAGAAACAGGGCATAATGTTTATGTGATGGGAGGCCAGGGCACACTGTTCCAGATGTTGGTGGCTACAACTACATCCCAGTCTGTCCCTCACAAGGGTTTGCATAATGCTTGTCTATATGTCCTACATACTGTAAGTCCCAATAGTTTACCCCTTTATTAGCCAAAATAGAGAGTTGCAAACTTAGTAGACAGTTGGAGAACTTCGACTGACCCACCAATGCCACCTGAATGATTGCCATGTTATGCATCTCAAGCCAATTGCTAAGCTGCAATTTTATCAGTAGCTAGTGAAAACTTGACTTCTAACATGAAGTTCTTTTACATTGGAGTCCACCAGTCTATTATTTTACTCTTACATTCAAGCACAGTAAGGCAACCACTGTCATATATGGTAGACCGAAACCAATGGATTGACTACATTTAGCTGTCCAAAATGTATCCATTATTTAGTGCATCCATGTGAATGAAAACATCTGTAAAAATGCGCAATATATTCTTTTAAAAAAAAAAAAAAAAAAAGTCTGAATATTGCTCTCAGATTAACCTTCTCAATAATATGGGTCCAAAAGTTGAGGGTAAAGTCATAAGTAATCTCATCAATGGCACATTATAACATAATGGCTCCTTTACCATCCTGAGAGTTTCCAGTCTATAATTTTATCTCTTACCTTATGGGGGATCTGTTACCTGATTTTATAATACAAACTTCATCTTTTATAAAGGTTTTCTTGCTTAAAGTTCTATCTGGACTCATTAAGTGCTTGTATTAATATCAGGATAATAACAGTCAATCAGCCATGGATTTTCAAAGTAAGCACACCAGGTTTGATTTAGGCTCCAAAGAGAGCTGAGATGTAACTTTTATGGGTTAATAAAGGATAATTTTTCATTTTTTACCAATTGGATGTGCTGTATAATTTTTGTTCTGGATATCTGTGGATAACAGTAGTGAGCCGGAAACTCTTGGAGGATCTGCCAGCCATAGAGGCTCTGCTGCTTCTTCTTAGGATTATATGTTAGAAAATAAGAGATTTTGCAATTACAGTGGGACGCCCTCACACCCAGGGCTGTAGGGTACTCGGTACCGGGTCCGGTGGATCTCAATGGAAGTTGTCACGGTAGCTGCGACCTGGCCCGTGGCCCTGGGCGCCCATTGTAAATGTTCAGCGTGAATGAATAAGTCGTGACGCCACCTGTGGTGTTCGGCAATGTAGATGTTAGGCCAATGCTGCAGACAGATCCTCTGGGACAGATGGTGTGGTGCAGCAGTGATGGTATAGCCCTCCACAGGCAGGGCTGTTGTCCCAGGGCAGAGTAGATATGGTGACACTTAGGTGGTGTACTGTCAGGCGCAGGGGATGTAGCAGTGCCGGGCAGGTTGACGCTGGAATAAGTGGAGGACACCAGGGCATGTAGTTCCAAAGCTTTACTCACAGTCTGTTGTACAAAGAGGTGCCTGCTTCTGTGCCATGTCCTCCGGGTCAGGGATCCAGTCAACCCCCAGGCCAGATGGAATACTCCTTTCCAACACTCCGCCAACTTGTGCCTTTCTGAACGTCTCCTCTTATAGCGCCTTTAGATGAAGTACTCCTAATACTGAGTTACACTGGAGTTCCTCCTGTCTGATGTTCTTATGAACTCTACTTGTACAGCAGACAGCTGTAGCCTGCTTCGGGGACTCCTTGCTACTAAGTCCTGGCTCACTATCCAGTTGCTGTTGTGCCCCCAAGTCTTGTGTGGGAATAAAGTGGTCACTACTTCTATTCCTCCAGTGTCTGCTGCAGGACCATTAGTATCCATACAACTCGGGGATCGGACCCCGGCCTTACGCTTAGAACTTCTAGGAAGGGTTCTCTTCTCACCCATGTCCTCTGTTCTCTTTTACTCCTCACGTTCCGTACTAATCCTGTCTTTCTATGGAGAGTCAGGCTTTCAGTCTATGTTGCGCTCTCTTTCTCTTCTTCCTGTGCCAACAGACCCAGATCACTGGGATGTGCTACAGCACCTCCATCCATCTATCCCTCTCTCTAGGGATCTTCTTTTCTCTCCAACCAACTACTGACTAACTCACTCAAACTCTTCCCGCTCCTTGAAATAATGTAATCTAACTCCACCCACTTCCGAGCACGTTTCGTGTTCCAAGCAGGGAGCCACCAATGGGTGCTTTGCTATACTCCAAGCAGGGAGCCGCCGAAGGTGCTTTGCTACACTACTTTGTGGTGTGGGGTGCAGGTGTTGGAGCGTGGTCAGGAGTCTCCACCTTACCTGGATGGTGGGGTACCACACCTCAGGAGGAGGTGCAGTACCTCTGTGGCGACTGAGCCTCAGGGGTGCCACAACAGCAGCCACGTGGACATTGGCAGAAATAGACAGACCATATTGACTTCAATATAAGTATTTACTGGGCATGCTTCAATCTGAGCCAAGGTACAGGAAGGGGGAGGAGGTGACCTGTGCCATCACCTATTGAAAATTGGGTATTCTCTAGATTGGAAGTTATCCTCTATCCATTGTATAGGGGATAACTACCAGATCACGAGGGGTCTGATACTGGCACCCCATTCATACTGAAATCTGGGGCTCATGTGAATGGAGCGGTAATCAGTCATAAACACTGCAGCTCCATTCATTCTTAATGGGACTTCCAGAGACGGTGCACATGCTCGATCACTGTTTAATTCACACGGGGCACTTTAGAGTTCCAGTTCTGGGATCCGTGGGGTCCCAGTGGTTAGACCCTGAACAATCAAAGAGTTATCCCCTATCCCATGGATAGAGAATAACTTCCAGTCTTGAGAATACCCCTTTAATGGTCAATCTTTGGTTATCTACTTTATACATAGGTGTTATCCATCATTGTAATCTGTAAGGATATTGAGACATCTGAAAATCATCTGTAAAGAATAGGAAGTGTGAGCTTAATAATGGGCCTGATGGCAGTGTAAAAACTGCAAGATGTCCTTTTTTAATATAAACAGTGATAAGAAAAAAGAAAAAAGACAGAAACAAAAAAGTACCGTAACTGCAAATGCCTATTAAAGTGGATCTGTCTGCCCAAACTGATAATATAAACTAAGCATATAGCCTTGTTGGAGATACAGTATAGTCACTAAATTTATTGCACCTTTAATTTTCCAATCACTGCCTCCATTCTGCAGGAACTGAACTTTAATTAAATGTATTTTTGGGCTCATTGTGGGCTGGAAAATACATTTGGAGCCAATGCATTGCTGAGTTGCTTGACTTTGTTTCCACAATGAAGATATGTTGTTTTTGGCTGCAATTCTTTCATAAAGACCCATTATAACCAGACTTCTATGAACAGTAGATGGGTGAATCTGGATCCCATTGGTCGTTATTAGTTCTGAGCTGTTGGCACTGCTTGACATTTACCAATATCAAAGTGAAGTGTGATGTGTCTCTCTTCTGCTGTACTGTTTCCTTCACTGACCATAGCATCTCATGAAAAGAGCTTGAACATTGCATCTTGAAACCTCTATCTGCTTTGAAATATTTGCCTGGGAGAGACCTTGCTGATGCAGTATAACAACCTTGTGGTTTGTTGCTGCACTCAGTCTTGCTATTGCGAATGACTTCTGACATAAAACTGTCTTCCACATCCTCACCTTTATAGCAGAATTTGTCTGTTCCTCACCCAGCTTTAAGCTTCCTACATAGCAGTTTCTGCTTTAGTCAATGTCTGTGTTTCAAGCTACATATGAAAAAGCTGAGTTTTATCACCTGTTTAATATAACTGTTTTTTCACATACTTAATTATTATCCTACAAAATCCCTGATTTTGGTTGATTACACCAAATATCATTTAGGTTTAGTTTTCTCCTGTAAAATCACTTTTCATTTTGCTAACTAATAAAAATTAACGTCTATTTTTAATATATTTTTACTTTGCAGCATTATATTCTGAAATCTGCCTAAAACTTTTGCACTGTACTGGATTTGGGAAAAAAAAATCTAATATTAGAAATAAGTGAAATGAATTCTCCTTAAATTTTAAATTGAAATTCAAATTCACCTGAATCTGAAATTTTGGCAATTTGCATTGAGCAAGTCCAGGGAGCGGTGATTAAAAAACCTCTTTTACTCACCTACGTCCGCCAATCCCCCCATACCTGTCCACCACTGCTGGACCTCATATCGTATATTTGAATTTTTTACTTTTGGCCGGGTCTTCCATTCTTTAGGCCCCTTGCTATAGCATGAAGAGCATGCTTGTCAATGATGTGCATTGCACCCGCACAAGAAGAAGAGGATTGGGGGTGTTGGGCGAAGTATCGGGTGGGTAAAAGTAAAGTGGGTAACTTTATAACTCCTTGAAAGTTGATTAAATTCAAAAGAAATTTTTTCTTTGTGAATCAAATCCTCAACCCCATCACGACCACCTTGAATTGAGAAAATCTTACCAAATTTGAGGAGCTTTGGTCACCCCTACATAATAATGTTCAAAGGTGAGCATTTACTTTAAAAAAAGCTTTTAGAAAAATGACTTGATAAGTGTCACATATTAAACTGAATATGGAAGAATGCAAATAACAGGTACTGTATATTCTGTCAATGTATTAATGCATAAATAGTATATGAAAGCAACATTACTGGGGGTTCACAATTACATAATGTTGTAAAATTAATTCTAAAAAGCTGGCACTACATGGCAGTAGTTAAAGGGAATCTGTCACCCCATTTTTGGCCTATAAGCTGCAGCCACCGCCATCAGGGGCTTATCTACAGCATTCTGTAATGCTGTAGATAAGCCCCCCGATGTAACCTGAAAAATAAGAAAAATGAGTTATATTATACTCACCCGGGGGTCTGGTCCGGTCCGATGGGTGCCGCGGTCCGATCCGGCGCCTCCCATCTTCTAGAGATGGCGTCCTCCTTCTTACTTCTTCTGCGGCTACTGTGCAGGTGTATTTTCTCTGTGCAGGCATATTTTCTCTGCCCTTTTGAGGCACCTGAGGCACCGGTGCCTGACACTGCAGTACTTTACTCGGCCCTCAACAGGGTAGAGAAAGTACGCCTGCACAGGAGCCGCGGCAGAAGTAAGAAGGGGGACGTCATTGCATGAAGATGGGAGGACCCGGACCGGACCACGACACCCACTGCACCCGACCGCGCCCCCTGGTTAGTATAATCTAACTTGTTTTTCTTATCTTTCAGGTTACATCGGGGGCTTATCTACAGCATTACAGAATGCTGTAGATAAGCCCCTGATGGCGGTGGCCGCAGCTTATAGGCTGAAAATAGGGTGACAGATTCTCTTTAAGGAGCCATCTTTTTGCTGCCTTGAAGTCTCGAAGAACAGGAATCATAACATTTTGATGCAATTTAGGAACGGTGCAGAAGCTTTTAACACAACGGGAATACTAGTGAAAATCTTCATAGAACAATCACAAAGTGGCTACCTTCTATAGAGGCGCAAAAATGTGAGGTCCTGCAACAAGCTGCAGATTTTTGGCTAAAATGGCTTAAACAGAAGTTGAACTTACTGTAGTGTACAGTATCAAAAATGTGCTATCGTTGGCAAAGGGGTAGAGTTTTAATGCCATTAGCAGACACATTTTATAATCAGGTTGTAATAGCACACTCTAACAAGACGCAGTGAATGTTTGCAAAGCGAGAAGGAGTGGAAGATGGATCTTTACTGGAACATAAATAGAAAAAAAAGTTACATAGCTTTAAGACTTGCTACATGGCCCTAAAACAATAGATTTAAATACAAGTTATTTCACTCTAACATTAACATAGAAAGCCACAAACGTAAAAAGAGCCAAAATTCCTAGTCTTGAAGTGAACAGAGTTAGTTTACACACAACTCTAGAGGAGCTGGTTCTTGCTTAGGAGAACTGACTGGTGTATGGAGACTTTACAGAAAAGCACCACTTGGAGAAAAATGCAAATCAATTCTCCTCCAGGAGAAAAAAAACTCAAATCTCAAATAAACCAAACCAGACACCTATCTGCATACAGCTGGGTAATAGTTCTTACCCCTCATCAGCCCTGAGCAGGGTATGGATTTGTTAGATGAGATGTCCTTATTTTGGTCATTGTTAAAACAGAGGTATGACTAGGGTTTATCAACCAGGAAAACAATGCTGCCCCTAGCTTCATATCCCTATTTTTTTGGTCAAGGCAAAAAGCTTTTGTTGGACCTCTTACTGAATCGATCAACCCTTCCCTTTCTGCGACATAGGGTAACCAGTTCAAGACCAAGCCATTTTCATTGTTCATGACCAGGGACATTTCTGTTTCTTTTTATATATAAGAGCTCCAAATTCTTTTCTCTTTTTGCCTCTTTTTTATGTTACACGGAGCATAATTTTTAGGTAATTTTACTACTTAAAAGACATGTCTTAGCAAAACCATCAATAGGCGGTACACACACATCACAAGCACTGGGTGGCCACTTTTGGACACAGATGACAAACTCCTCCCAACAAATTAGAAGTAAGGTAAAATGGGCTTAATTTTCTATATACTTAATTATTTTTTAATCTTAATACAGGCACGTTCATAAAGCTATGAGAACATTGAAGATACGATGAGATTGTCCACACCGGTGGTTCCTAACCGGACTGGGACTAAAATTCAGCCCTGGCATTTGAAGTTACACAGGCCCACTAGTCACATGGTGACTATATAATATTTTTGTACAGTTGTAGGTTACAAGAAGTGAGAGGAGATTAACACGACTATATAACATGTAGTCAGAGCTGTGCCCAGTATTTCAGCTCAGTCCTATTTATTGCTTTTAGGTACAGTACTCCTCCCAAAGCTCTGTCCCCTTTTGTACGCACGGTGACAGAATTCCTGGCAGAACTGCTATCCATTGGGCAACCAGACCCCCTGGTCATAGCTGCCCCTATCATACCTCCCAACTTTTGAAGAAGGGAAAGAGGGACAAAGACTGCAGCGTGCGCCGCTGCAAATTTTAGGCCATGCCCGGCCACACCCATTTCACAACTAGTCACACCCATGTCCACGCCTAATCGCACCCATTTAGCACTGCTGATCACACTGACTGGTACTGAAGGCACAGTGGCTGGCTTTATGGGCACACTGACTGGCACTAAGGAAGAGAGAAAACAGAGAGAGAGAAAAAAGAAAACAGAGAGAGAAAGAAAGGAGAGCGAGAGAGAAAGAAAGAACAGAGAGAGAAAGAACAGAGAGAAAGAAGAAAGAACAGAGAGAGAAAGAAAGAGGGGAAAGAAAGAAAGAACAGAGAGAGACAGAGAAAGAACAGAGAGAGAAAGAAAGATGTAAAGAAAAGAAAGAAAGAACAGAGAGAAAGAGAGGAAAGAAAAAGAAAGATTAGAGAGAGAAAGAAAGAACAGAGAGAAAGAAAATGAGGAAAAGACAGAACAGAGAATGAGAAAGAAAAGAACAGAGAAAGAGAGAAAAAGAGAGAAAGAAATAAAGAAAGATTCTACAAAGATACTATAGCAGGCCGGCTCCCTGAGCCTCCCGATGCAGGACATATCATGACCCGCTCACATGGCCGGCATCCCCGATTCCAAGGCAATCCTGCTGTCTGCGCTGCTGGAGGAGGACATGGTGATGGATCTGAAGCATTCCTGGTTCCGTCACAATCTCCTCAAGAAATTATCTCATTTCTGGTCAGCTTTCAGCACATCACTTCAGGTGGAACATCATGTGTGTGCTTTAAAATGTTCCTCGGGGCTCCGCCGTGTACTCCTGTGTCCATGGGAAAAGCCCGCTTTGTATGCTTCGTACATACTTGGCTCCGCTCCGTACATCCCAGACACAAATGGCTCCACTCCGTACACACACGTCTCCGCTCCGTATACCCCATACACACACAGCTCCGCTCCGTACACCAAGTACACGCGCGGCTCCGCTCCGTACACCTCGTACACGCGGCTTCGCTCTGTACACCTCATACACGCACGGTTCCTCTCCATACACCTCGCACACACACGGCTCCACTCTGTACACCTCGTACACACACGGCTCCGCTCCGTACACCTCGTACACACGGCTCTGCTACATCTACCCTGTAAACCCCTCCTGACCCCACACATACTTACCTCATCCAGCACCATGACAACAGCACAGCAGAGTCTTGCAGACATCAAGAGGCAATGCTGATCACACAGGACCTGTGATGAGGTCACATGAGGGGCGGAGTCAGTGGTCACATGATCAGGGGTCTGGACAAAGGCTCCTGATCAGGTAACCCCTGACTCCTCCCCTCATGTGACCTCATCACAGGTCCTGTGAACAGAGGAGAGAGCAGGGAAGCGACGCTCTGAGTGGCTGCGGGGGGGTAGGTCTCATGCTACAACGAGGATGGGGTGCGTGGGGGGGCGTGGCAGCTTATCTCCTTGCAGTGCGGGAGGGTTGGAAACTATAACCGCTGTGCCCACAGAGGGCTGGCAGCAGAAGCAACAGCCAGGCCAGTGGCCACATGAGCTGGCAAGCGGCCAGATGATCGGGCGCTGCCGCCCGTGGCCCACATGACAGCGGCCCAGCGGGAAAATGCCCGGTTGGTTATATTACCAATCTGGGCCTGTTCCTAACACTGAGTCTTGGACAATTTTGACCAAACTTCACACAATCACTCCATAAATGAAAAGTTCAAGAAACTCTGAAAAGAAAGGGTAATTAATAATGTAGCTAAACCATGCGATAACAATCAGGGCATGTGCCATGGATATTGACTAACATGGGTCACATCAACTTTTTGTCTTAATTTCATTATATTAATGCCACATACAAGTAAAACTGTCAACAAGCAGGAGACTACACTGGGTGACAACACTGGGACACATATAACATGAACTCTTCTCAACAAAGTAAAAATAATGTCAAAAGTGCTTAATTTTCTATATACCTAGTTATTTTGCCTTTATTTCAATACAGGCTTGTACATAAAGATATGGGGAGTCGGACACTGAACATATGATGAGATTGTCCATACCAGTGGTTTCTAACACTGAGGTTAGGACACAAGTTTGATTAAATTTCACACAAACACTCTATAAATAAAAAGTTCAAGAAACTCCAAAAAAGTAGGGGTCCTTCATGATATGGCAAAGCTGGAGAGAAAACATCTAGGGCATGTGCCTTGGATATTGAGTAACATGGAGGATATCAACACTTTGCCTTACCCAGGGTAGTTGGATACCATACAAGGGCTGCCAACTGAGTCTTAGTTTTGGGTGAAAATGCATATAATGGAATCATATTGTAGATGCTATATAAAGAACAATTGCATCACATGTGCTAAAGAATGAAGCAAAATCTGGTAGCAGGAGCATAGTAGGTGATCTGCGCTGTTGGAGTACATCCAATTAAGGAGTCAGAATCAGACGAAGGTATTGACAATGTGGTTTATTCTCTACACATTTCAAAGTATTACAACTTCTTCTCCAGGAGAACCACAAAGAACCATAACCTGTGGTTCTCCTGGAGAAGAAGTTGTAATACTTCGAAACGCATAGAGAATAAACTGCATTGTCACTATCTTTGTCTGATTCTGACTCCTTGATCGGATGTACGCCAGCAGGGCAGATGACCAGCTATATTACTACTACTACCATTACCACGTTGGATCAACTCTGGAAGCTAGAACCTTATTTGATGTCATTTCAGAGTTGTGTCTCATACAACCATTTGACGTGAGTGGACCCCCAACGATCACTGCGTTAATCTGGATATCACCCTATTGTTCTTTCTTTGTTCCCTAGCCATTTCCTTAAAATGAGGCAAAATCTGGAAGAGAACCCCCACCTACCATGTGTGCTATTTATACTACTGGTAAGTTAGTTGGTAGTAAAGAAACTTTTAAGGTACCAATACTTTCATGGTCTTCTATCTTTGCGCCCCATAAAGCTACTCCTGCAGAATTATAATTTTTTTTATACCTTTCTCAAACCTAGAATTACAGACATCCAATAAGATGCACTTTTGGTATTATTTCAGTGATATTAACAAATGGTGTTTATTGTATTACCCATAACACAGACAATTATAAATCTAATACAAAGAAGGCCTTGGATACAAAAAAAAGTTGGTTTGTCATTGGAATGACAGTATTAGAATTCAAGAAAGCATCAATAACAGATGGGTTTGTAGATGGGGATTTGTTACAGTAGCTGAAGTCTCATTTAACATCTACGAAATCTCCATATTCGCTAGCACAGATATTGTAGGAAATTTCCGCTGTATTATCCTTTTGTGGGAGACTCTCCATACTACGGTGCCCCAAAGCTAAATGTTTCAATGGTTTTGCTTCAATGTCAGGAGCTGGATATTATATAAATGCTGTGTAGAAATGTAACTTACTAATATAAAGCAGAGATTTGACCCATCTCCACCAGAACTCCCGCTTAGAGGAAAATATCAACATCAGTGTTTATATAAGAACAGAAAGAACAATTTGATAACATCAAAAGTTAAAGTCACATTTTTTTCTAGATTCACTTTGATTTGACAATGTGTCAGAAAAAACAATATACATAATCGTATAAAGTATGCCAGAGATGGGGTAGAGCTCTTACAAGGAAAAAGTATTAGAGGGCTTATCCAGGACTTTGTTTATTTTTTCATATGGGGCCAAGAACTTATAGGCAAGTAGTTGCTAACCACCTACTGTTCTGTCCGGCACCAATCTCTACCAGCTCAGAGCAGCCATGGACCACTCCTTCCAGCGATCCTGGGTTCAAATCCCACTAAGAACAACATCTGCAAGGAGTTTGTATGTCCTTCCCATGTTTGCGAGGGTTTCCTCTGTTTTCTCCTGTTTCCTCCCACGCTCCAAAGACATACTGATAGGATATCTAGATTGTAAGCCCCAATGAGGACAGCGATGATAATATCTGTAAAGTGCCGATGGCACTTTATAAGCAAAGCATAATTCTGCAGCTTCTGGTAATGTCACATCGACAGAGCAGCTTCTTCTCTTCCGCTCCGTTGACGGGGCATCACTTCTGATGTCATGCTGATTGGCAGCAGGCTTCCCGCCATCTACCTAACTGAGGGAAGCCAGCGGTCTATCAGCATGATGTCGGCAGTGATGCACTTTCAACAAAGCAGCCTGGAAGAGGAAGAGCTACTCTGTTGACATGATGTCAAATGAAGCAGCAAAATTGCTGGCATGAGAAGTTTGTGACCGTTCTCTGCCGATAGAGATCAGTGTTGGGCAGGAGTTAGCAACTACCTGTGTGTAAGTTCTTAGTTCGTAGGGGAAAAAAGCACAGTCTCGGATAATCCGTTAAAAAAAGAGGAATGGAAATCAAGGTTTTTCTTTATTGTAATTATAGTTTTTTTTCATTTCAGGTTTGTGTGCTTTTTGTCTTTTTTTGGTGTTTATTACAAGTACTGCCAATAACTAGAGTGCAAACTTTTTTTTACGAAGCTTTTCTTGTAAGAATACATCAGTAAGGTTGGTCAATAGGTAAACTGTTATTTCATCAAAATATGACCAGATAAAGAATTTATCCAAAACATATTATAAAAATAGAGTGTCCTTCATTGGCTTGCATTATAGTTATCATCCAGTAAAAATGCCAAGTAATGGGATATGTACATCCATAATAAACTTTTGACCAAATGATGAATTCTAAAATTTGATGGCTGTATTAATGTGACAGATCATGTGTTTGGTTGATATATGAACCCTGGAAAAGAGCGTCCCATGTGTGTTGCAATTCTGTTTTTCAAAGTTAGTGAGCTGAACCTGTGCAAGGATGTTGGTTCCTATAATGGATATTTTGTTAATCCATCCACAGGAATAGTGATAGATATTTGATCATAGGGCCTCATCTCTGGGACCTTCAACGGTCATCACTATAACATGGTCGTGACCCCACTTTTCCCGACCATTGTACTACTGCAGTGAGGAAGAGTTTGATTGGAGCAGTAGAGTATGCATCCTATAAATCAATATGAAGTCTATGAGACTGATGGAGACAAATGAGTAGAGCTTGCCTGTTTCGGACAGCCCTATAAATCTCAAGGTGTCCAAAAATAACCATATCCCAGTTGGCTAGGGGTGTGACAGTGTTCACCAGCACCATAAGCGGTCTACATGTCAATCTTTTCAATGAGGTCCCGTCAATTCTTTGTAAGCCTCTGAACGGGTGCTTCTTGAGAAATGCATGTTGCCACAGACCGCCAAATATAAACCTTGAGTATCATCAGGCATCATTAAACCCATCATAAAATTGTCAGGGCACCAAAACTATTACTGTCTAATATAATTTTTATGATTTCAAGACTAGTAAGGGGTAAGTAAAGATTTACCTGATTGCCAATCTATCTTCTGAATCATGAAAATAAGTGTATCACCAAGATTCAAGGACAATTGCAACCACAGTTCCATGATCTCCATATACAGCATTACAGATGTTACGGATAGAAACTACACAGAGTACATTATAAATGCGGTCACATATGTTTTCAATCCTATATTTTTCTTAAATTACTTAACTATAGCTTTTTAATGATCCAAAGTGAGCTTCCATCATCTTTTCATTACTTCGAAATTTACCATCAGCCATGAAACTTTCTATGATCCATCCTAATGGACCATCCAAAATGAATCAAGCGCAGAATACTCTCTGCTATGCTAGGAAATCCCAATTAAAGGAATATTAATAACAAATTATACAAAAAAAATCTCAAGTAGTGGTTGGGGCTATAACCATCCCCATGTTTATATTGCCAGGGATTTTCATTTCATTAGAGACTATTTAGTTAATTTTTTTTCAATATGCGTAGAAAGGAGACACTACATACTTCCACCGAACCATCCCATTCCGAGACCTACATCTATTTACACAAGGCAATGCTGTTGTATGGATGTGCTAATCCTATGGACAAATCGAGCAATAATGAGAAGAACTAAACGGCTTGATTTCTACTTCTACATTAGCTTCTTTTATCCATCTGTGAAACTAGTTCAACGACTTCCTAATTTTAATACCCGGAATTTTCCAACTGAAAATCTTTTCTGTAAAACACAGTGCCCTAGTTTTGGAGTATCAGAAGATTAGCAGCCAAAGGGGGTAGAATATCAATTCTTGAGTTCCTGTCCACCTGCTTTCTGTCTATACTGACATTCTACACATCCCTGCAGAAAAGATGAAGCTCCACACATTGCTGCTGCTTAGGAAGCTCATGTACACCTGCTACCAGTTCCAGCAGTGATAGTTTGTCCCACATCGGAGTGCAATATTTGGCGCCTATTCATTACACCATCTAAGAATTTCGCTAAAGCAATAGTAACAAAAACATATGTGAATTATAAAATACCTTCAGCACAATCCCAAGCTTTGCAATATCAAAAACATTTGGTGATATTTTTTTTTTTTTTTTGCTGCAAAGTTAAAAAAAAAAGTTTTTAGAACTTTTTTTTTTTTAAAACTTTTTCCTATTGAATGAGCAGGTAGATATAAGACAAGGGAAGGATTGTCATCATCTTACCTTAGTGAATGCAAGATCCAAGAGAAAGGTATGATGCAGTAGATATGTGACAGTGAGGGACTGAGAAAGTGCTCTGATCAGCTGCTGGTAACATTCACTTGGCTTTTATCTGCAGGTGGGAGGAGAGTTCTCCTGTAGTAGGTGGGCTGAGAATGTAGCATTCAGACAAGGCAGTCTGTCTAACCAGAGAGCAAATGAGAAAGGGAAAAGCAAAGTCATATGGGCTGCAGAAGAAGAAAAAAGAATTTGCAAGTGGAAGAAAATGCATGTGAAAGTCATCCATCCCCTGGATCAGCTTGTCATCTCATAACTCAGCAAGTGAAAGTTCTGAAAAGGGAGGAGAGGAACAGAAGCTACAAAGTACAGTTTTCTTTTACTGGGATGTTTTACAGTTACAATAACTGTAATTACATAAAAAGGGTCCAGTAAAAGAAAAGGAAAAAAAAATACTCAGAAGACATTGGAAGACTGCACTCCAACCATGGTGTCATTTCTCTGTAGTTCAGTAGCGCAGTGTCTTGTGGCAAGCAGGTACCAGATCCAGTGGAGGAGGGGAGCATACTTTACTTCCAGTCACTATGTGACTTTCATGCAGGTGCTACTTTGGATTTTTGACTTTTTGTTCAATATGTGATCTTTGTAAAGAAGGACGACTGTGATTGTAATTGAAAGTGTCCTAAACGTTACAATTTTCTTTCTCTTAGGACATTCTCAGCACTCGTTCACGTGTCATAGATTCTGAAATGAATATAAATTAGGATTTGCTAAATATTTTTCTGTTTTTTGAGGGTCAGCTCATATTTTGAAATGTTTTTGAAATTTAGATTAGCTGTTGATTTCTCCCATTCTAATGCATATATTATATGACAAGTGCCCCTATAATTAGCAGGGGTGGAAAAATCTTTGGGGCAACCTGTGCGACCGCACAGGGGCTGAAGAGGTCAGGGGGTCCATTTCTACCTCCATGCAGGTGCAATTTTTCATTTTTAGGAGCTTTTGGGCTGCAAAAGGCCCATATATTGTTCTTGCTCAGGGGCCCTTTTCTGTCCCTGTCCACCAGTGACTATCAGCATTTCTTGTAAAGGTGAACTTTAACATAGGCGAGTATTAAAAAAAAATCTCCCCATAAATAACATTTATCACCAATCTATTGGATAGGACATAAACATTAGATCACTGGTAATGAAAGCAGTGCAACCACGTTGGTGGTCGATTGGGGTGGTGGCTTAGCGTACGTGTAGCCTACTCCATATAAGTTTATGTTTTTATATTTTCTGTAGATTTTTCCATACATGTCAGATCAGATGTTGACCAAATTAAAGAGAAAGGCCGTATGATAAGCTAAAGCGAATCTAGGATTTTTTGCAACGGAGAAAAAAATGGTAATCAGCTCACTTTCCAGTGAGGACAATTCAGTGTGAAACCACTTGTATTCGCATAGGGAACCTGGTAGACCTTGTTTGGCCGAGGTGTGGTGCACGGAATGTAGGAACACACCAGGCTGGTATCCAGATCAAAAATGGAAGAAGGGTCCATGAGTACTGAGCTCCAGCACCAATGAGAAAATGTTAAAACATAATTTGTACTGTGCAATTAGAAACAGAGTGGGAAAAAAAAGCAAAAAGAATTTAAAAAAAAATCCATTAACTTGCGAGTTTCCGGTTATAGACAATTATTCTTAGGCCGGGGTCACACTTGCGAGAAACTTGTACAAGTCTCACGTCTCAACACCCGGCACTGCCGCCGGCACTCAGAACCAGAGTGTGTGGCTGCATGTATATCTAAGCAGCTGAGCGCTCCAGTCCGAGTGCCGCGGCAGCGCTGGGTATTGAGACGCTAGACTCTATTGAGACGTGAGACTCGTGCGAGTTTCACGCAAGTGTGACCCCGGCCTTACCCTTATTCTTAGTCTTTAACCCCTTTACCCCGAAAGCATGTTCTCAACTTCCTGACCAGGCCAATTTTTCAACTCTGACAAGTATCACAATTTGAGGTAATAAAGGAAACGATTCAATGGATTCTAGTGATTCTGATATCGTTTTCTCGTGACATATTGTACTTCATGATGGTGGTAAAATTTGTTCAATTCAACTTGTAAAAATATTGGAAACTTGGCAAAAAGTTTGAAACTTTAGCAATTTTAAAACTTTTAATTTTTATGCCCTTAAATCAGAGAGTTATCTCACGTAAAATAGTTAATAAATAATATTTCCCACATGCCTACTTTACATCAGCACAATTTTTGAAACACCATTTTTTTTAGAAAGTTATAAGGGTTAAAAGTTGACCACCGATTTTTACAACAAAATTTACAAAACCATTTTTTTAGTGTCCACATCACATTTGAAGTGACTTTGAGGGGCCTATATGACAAAATATACCCCAAATTTTCACCATTCTAAATACTGCATTCCACAAGATACTCAGCACCACATTCAAGAAGTTCATTAACTTTTGAGGTGTTTCACAGGAATTATTGTAATGTGGAAGGAAAAAATGAACATTTAACTTTTTTTCACAAAAATGTTACTTTAGACCCATTTTTTTATTTTCACAAGGGTAACTAGAGAAAATGGACCCCAAAATTTGTTGTGCAATTTTTCCTGAGCATGCCGATACTTCATATTTGGGGGAAAACTACAGTTTGGCAGGGCTCAGAAGGGAAGAATCACCATTTGACTTTTTGAATGCAAAATTTGCTGGAATAATTAGCGGACACCGTGTTGCGGTTTGGAGAACCCCTGATGTGCCTAGAGTGGAAACCCCTGACAAGGAACCCCATTTTGGAAACTAGACCCCTCAGTGACTGTATCTAGGTGTGTGGTAAGAATCTTGAGCTCCCAGGTGCTTCACAGAAGTTTATAACATTGAGCCGTGAAAATAAAAAATCACATTTTTCCCACAAAAATGAGCTTTTAGCCCCATTTGTTTTATTTTTACAAGAGTAAAAGAAGAAAATGCACCATACAATATGTTGCGCAATTTCTTCTGAGTATGCCGATATGCAATACGTGAATTAAAACTACTGTTTGAGTGCACGGCAGGGCTCGGAAGGGAGGTGCACCATTTGACTTTTTTGAATGCAAAATTTGCTGGAATCATTAGCGGATGCCATGTAGCATTGGGAGAGCCCCTGATGTGCCTAAAGAGTGGAAACCCCTAAGAACTGACCCCATTTTGGAAACTAGACCCTTCAATGAATGTATCTAGATGTGTGGTGAGCACCTTAAACCCCCAGCTGCTTCACAGAATTTTATAATTTTGAGCTGTGAATATAACAAATCACATTTTTCCCACATAAATGTTCTTTTGGCCCCATTTTTTTAATTTTCCAAGGGTAGCAGAAGAAAATGCACCATACAATACCCAATATGTGAAGGAAATCTACTGTTTGGGTGCACGGCCGGACTCAGAAAAGATGGAATGACATTTTGCAACGTAGATTTTGATGGAATGTTCTGCAGGCGTCATGTCGCATTTGGTGAGCCACTGATTTGCCTAAACAGTAGAAACCTCCCACAAGTGACCCTATTTTAGAAACTAGACCCCTCAAGGAATTTATCTAGATGTGAGGTGAGCAGCTGGAACCCACAGGTGCTTCAAAGAATTTTACAACCTTGATCTGTGAAAATGAAAAAAAAAAAATATATATATTTTTTCCCACAAAAATGTTGTTTTAGCCCCAAAGGATAGCAGGAGAAAATGGACCCCAAAATTTGTTGTGCAATTTTTCATGAGTACACCGATACCTCATATATGTTCAAAAACTCCTTTTGAGGCACAGTGCAAAGTTAAGAAGGGAAGACACACCATACTGGAGTTCAGATTTTGCTGGACTTGTTTGAGGGTACCATGTTACACTGGTAGAGTTTTAAATGTGCCAGAACAGCAGAACCCCCCATAAATGACCACATTTTACAAACTACATCTCTCAATGAATTTATCTAGGGTTGCATTGATCATATTGACACTATAGGTGTGTCACAGAATTCTATACCATTGGGCAGTGAAGAAAAAACAATTACATTTTTACCACTAAAATTTTGTGTTAGCCCAAGATTTTACATTTTCACACTGGTAAATGGGTAAGAATGGCACCAAAATTTGTCCCACAATTTGTGTTGAAAGTAGAAATACCCAGTATGTGGGTACAGTACTGCTTAGCCACACAGCGAGACTCAGGAGGGATGAAGCCCTATTTGCCTCCTGCAGCGCAGATTTTCAGCAGTTTACAGATTCCATATACAGAGCCCCTAAGTGTTAGAAAAGCAGATTCCCCCTCAACTCACCCCATTTTGGAAATTATACCTCTTTTAGAGTTTATCTACATGTGTAGGGACAATTTTGACTCCCTGAGTGTTTTCCAGCAGTTAGTAAAGTTTTGGCCACGCAGGGCCCTTATCAAGCCAAGAAAAAAGGTGCATAGTAAAATAACACAAGACAGAGTATTTATAGTGAATCGGTTATGGACCACTCCCTTTAATCCCTCCTGATTCACTATAAATACTTCCTCTCTTGTGTTATTTTACTATGCACGTTTTTACATAGTACATAACCATGTATCACGATATCTGACAAGCTATGGATATCTACATGTGTACAAGATCAGAACTAATAACAGTACAAGAATACATCACCAGAACCACCACTAGTACAGAGATAGATCAGCAGAATCGCCAACAGTACAGAAATATTGTATCACAAGCATCATTAGTAGAACAATATGTCAGCAGAAACATAATCAATGCAGAACTAAATCACCAGAATCACCAGCAGTACAGAAATCCAGTAACAGAACCACTAACAGTGCAGAAATACAGCACCAGAACCCATATGAGTGCAGAAATACATCACCATTACATCACCAGAACCACCATCAGCACAGGAATACATCACCACAACCAACATCAGTACATAAATCCAGTACCAGAACCACTATTAGTACAGGAATACATCACCAAAACCTCCATCAGTACAGAAATACATCACCAGGATCACCAACAGAATAGAAAACCATAATCAGAACCACCATTACCGTACATAACATTACAACCACCATCAGTACACATTACCAGAAACCTCGTCAGTACAAAAAAGCAGCACAACCAACATCAGTAGAGGAATACAGCACCAAGGTGATCAATTGTAATATCAGGCCAGCAACATAAACAATTGTATCGCATGAACCTACAACTACCAGTATGTCCTTTACAATGGTAAGGAGATACTTGGAGTTGTTGTTACCAGCCATCATCAGACAGTGGACCATAGATGAACCGCAGAACAGATGAGATGTAGTGATGAGCGAGTATACTCATTGCTCGGGTTTTTCCGAGCATGCTCGGGTTTTTCCGAGCATACTCGGGTGACCTCCGAGTATTTTTGCGTGCTCGGAGATTTAGTTTCTGTCGACGCAGCTGCATGATTTGCTGCTGCTTGGCAGCCTGAATACATGTGAGTAATGCCTGTTTGTTAGGGAATTCCCACATGTATTCAGGCTGTTCAGCAGCTGAAAATCATGCAGCTGAAGCGACGAAAACTAAATTTCCGAGCACACCAAAATACTCTGAGGACACCCGAGCATGCTCGGGAAAATCCGAGCAACGAGTATACTCGCTCATCACTAATAAGATGCAATCAGTATCATCATTGCTGATCAAAAAGCATGTTCTTGCGCGTTTAAAGTTTGATCAACAACATTTAGACAAGCCTGTAAAATACCAAGAGAATATAGTCTGATAGCGGAAGCAAAAAACTGGGAAAGAAAAAGCGCAATAGGTCAAGGATTTGCTGCGGATTGGACGCTGCATATAGCCGCAGCGTCCAATCCGCAGCGTCCAGATGTTACAGCATAGTGGAGGAGATTTCATGAAATCCCATCTCCACTATGCGTACAAAGAAGCAGGTGGCAGACCTTCGTAACCGGACATGGTTTATTTATCTTGCGGAGACGCTCAGTCTCCGCAGGATAACTGGCACAGTCTATGTATAGGATGCGGTCATTGAACACATGCGGAATCACCGCGCGTACGAAAGGGGGCAGCGCTTTGGGCAGGGCGGGTGTCCGCTGCGTCCAAAGCACTCGGAATCCTGACCGTGAACGCATACCCTTCAAAG
The DNA here is from genome assembly GCF_039654945.1 of Dendrobates tinctorius. Taxonomy (NCBI): domain Eukaryota; kingdom Metazoa; phylum Chordata; class Amphibia; order Anura; family Dendrobatidae; genus Dendrobates; species Dendrobates tinctorius. The sequence continues at coordinate 2,296,944 of NW_027361752.1, read as the reverse complement.
TCTACGCGTTTCAAGGTCACGCAGGATTTCTTCATCAGGACAAAACCTGGACCTCAAAACGCGTTGACTTTTAAACCTGTCTAAGTAAATGTTTTAATTTCACTGATAATTGAATATCAGCAGTGCATGAGTGATACCTTCGTCTTCCTCTCAGAATATAGTCGGGTAAGATGAGACCAAAATTGAACTCTTTGGATGCCATAATGTTTGGAGATGAAAAGGAACTGCATATCACCCCAAATATGAATGTCATTTATGAAATGATCCTGTGGTGCCCCCTGAGGATTCAGTCGCCACAGAGGTACTGCACCTTCTTCTAAGGTGTGGTGCCCCACCATCCAGGTAAGGTGGGAACTCCTGACCATGCTCCACACCTGCACCCCACACGCAGGATAGTTCAGCAGGGACCCATCCATGCTTTACGCTGGAAAGGCCATAGGGTGCCTTTTGTGGTCCCTGGCTTCGTAACATGAGAGGTGCTGGGGAGGCGGGTGGAGTTAGATATAAAAGAGAGGGAAGAGTGAAAGTTATTGGTTAGTTGGTTAGAGGAGAGAGAAGAGAGAAGATGGGTGTCTGAGGGACGTGCTGCAGTAGGTCCCAGTGATCTGGGCTGCTGGCACGAGAAAGACCAGAGAAAGAGACTGATAAGATTGATAACCTAACCTTCTATAAGAGAGAGATAGAACAGATCGGAACGAAGGAGAATAGAAGGACGGTGGGAAGCAGGTTGAGAAAGAGAGATAACCCTTCCAGTCCAGAGAGCGCAAAGGCCGGGGCCCGGTCCCCGAGGTTGATTGGATCTTTATGTCTGGCAACAGACACCGGAGGAGTAGTGAGCCGCTAACGCCATGCTCCCATCATAGACTTGGGACACAACAGCAACATGGATAGAGAGCGGGGACGTAGAGTGGAGTCCCCGAAGCAGGCTACAGCTGTCTGTCATACAAGTAAAGACTAGGAACACCTAGAGAGAGGCATTCCAGGGTAACTAAGCACTGGAGTGCTTCGCACCTAAAGGCGCATTGGAGGAGTCGTTCAGTAAGGTACATGTTGGCGGAGTGTGGAAGGGAGAATCCTATCCTGCCTGGAGGTTGGCTGGAGCCCTGACCTGGAGAACACGGTATGGAGGCAGGCAGTTGTGTGAACTGCAAACAGTGAGTAAAGCTTTGGAACCGCATACTCTGGTGTCCTCCAGTTATTCTAGCACCACTACACCTGGGTACCAGCCTCCATACCATTCTGCGCCGCACCTCATCCACTGCACCTACACTGCCCTGGGACTACAGCTCCACCTGTGGGGAGCTATACCATCTCTGCTGCACCACACCATCAGTCCCAGCGGATCTGCATGCAGCGTTGGCTTACCACCTTACTTGCCAAACACCACGGGTGGCGTCACGAACTACCTAATAAACTTTAACACCATTAACATCACCGCCATTGATATTGGGCGCCCAGGGCCGCGGACCGGGTCACCGCTGCTGTGACACATTCCCGCCTCGACACCGGCCCGGTACCGAGTGCCCCACAGCCCTGTGTGAAGCGAGGGCGACCCAATTTTTGGCATCACGAACAGGATGACGAGACCCGATGCCATCGGGTTCTGTGTGCCTTGGATTTACAATTTTTGAAAATGTGCAGAAGACCAAATTTAATAGACTGTAAAATGGACATTAGAAATGGCCGCTGGCGCAGATAAGGGCATGAAGAGATGGGAGGTCCTAAGAAAAGACTGCGAAGAGTCTTGGGCTGTCCCTGCCTGAATTACTATGTGACCGATGCATGGCCCATCCCCCGAGGGGTTCGTATACTGGCTTGGTATGGAGGCGCGGGAAGAAGATGCCGCCCCCCGGAAGGAGGGGCAGAGAAAGCCAGTGGTGAGCAGAAGGGCGGAGCAAGAGGAAGAACACCAGGACGCCATGATGAAAGAAGACGAGAAGATGGAGGAACAAGGGAGGGAGAAGTCACCCACTTCTAGGCCGCCCCTGCGGAGGCTGCGACCACTGATTCATCCCCAGCTGCGTCCGTCACTGCCTCACAACCCATACTGTCATTGGGTGAGCCCCGTCCGGAAGAGATACATGAGGGCTCTGGAACAGAATGGAGGACTGGGACCGCGTCTCCGCCTGGACTGGGCACGGTGGCACCGGCCTCCGTCGTCAACTCCAACTGAGACCGGCCTGGTCCCGGTACGGATCCAACTGCGGCCTACTTCACCAGTCACTCCGGGAGTTGCAGCTGCTGCCATCCACCACCAGGAACCGGAGCCACGGCCGGAAACGCCAGGTATGATCGCTACCCCCTGGTCTGACCCTGGTTTTGGGAGCGGAACCCACAAATAGGAATGGGCCCACTGACCTCCGCCGACGACCCCCGGCTGCAGTGCCTATGGGGGAGGATGATCAAGTTGTTCCTGGCTGGCGGCCTCGGGTTGCGGCACCGTCTCCTGAACTTCCTATGGAACTGGAGAGACCCATATCCCCGCAGACAGTAGAAATCTCCATGGCCCTTTCCCTGGGCCCCACCAATCCCTATCCCTCTCTATGGGAAGCGGAGTACATGCGCTTGGCAAGAAATCAGTGGGATCATGAAGAACTCGACTTCTTGGTGGCAGAACAACCAACCTCAGCCAGTATGTCACCTCTACCCCAAGATGAAGATACTCAAAGTGTTACATCAGGTGATAGTTCCAGTTCCGCTTCCAGAACCCCAGGAGGGGACCACAACTAAGAAAATTTACATTTGCTAAATTTCTCGTTACCCAGGAGGGTTTGTTGCACCAGTTGTGCCTTGTTTGCTATCATGTTTTTCCGGTAGCACTTTTGTTGCCTGTTTTTCTACAAATGGAACTGTGGAGATCATGAACGCTGTGTGATCCAAAACTTTCTTGTAAATAGTTTGCACCCGTTTGGGTGCTCTCTCTTGGTTTTACATAAAGAGACTCTTTGCAAAGATAATGCTTTTGCATGGACACTTTTCGAAGAATGATGTCTACCTCAAGGGACACTGCAAGAAATCCCGGCTGGGAGCAGTGTTCAGCACCTTACAAGAATTTTGAATGTTTTATGATAACGTATTTGATAATGTTATGTCTTATGAAAAGTAAATGTCTTTTATAGAATATTTGATACAGAGAATTAGAAAAGTTTTGAGATAGAATGTGAAAATTGAATAAAGACTGAAGAATTGAAAGTGACAGGTGACAGGCCAAGAGTAGATGGTCAGTGTCTTGCGTCCAGTAGAAGAAAGAAAGAAAAAGAGAATAATTGATAGAAAATGTAATAAAGAAAAATGTGTTGAGCATAGCACTTTGAATTGAGAATTGCACTTAAGTAAATTTTTGATATTAAGATAGGAAGTTAACTTGTTTGTAACGTTTAAGAAATGTGCCTCCTACATTAGGAAGATTAGATAAGTATTGTTGAATAGCATTTAAAATTTTTTGTGTGTTCCTGCATTGTACCTTTTGTTGTCTTGCAGCCCGTGGATGTGCTGTGTTTAACTGGGGGGTATGTGGCGCCCCTGAGGCTTCAGTCGCCACAGAGGTACTGCATCTTCTTCTAAGGTGTAGTGCCCCACCATCCAGGTAAGGTGGGAACTCCTGACCACGCTCCACACCTGCACCCCACACACAGGATAGTTCAGCAAGGACCCATCCATGCTTTAAGCTGGAAAGGTCATAGGGTGCCTTTTGTGGTCCCTGGCTTCGTAACACGAGAGGTGCTGGAGAGGCAGGTGGAGTTAGGTATAAAAGAGTGGAAAATGAAAGTTATTGGTTAGTTGGTTAGAGGAGAGAGAAGAGAGAAGATGGGTGTCTGAGGGACATGCTGCAGCAGATCCCAGTGATCTGGGCTGCTGGCACGAGAAAGACCAGAGAAAGAGACTGATAAGATTGATAACCTAACCTTCCATAAGAGAGAGATAGAACAGATCAGAATGAAGGAGAATAGAAGGACGGTGGGAAGCAGGTTGAGAAAGAGAGATAACCCTTCCAGTCCAGAGAGCGCAAAGGCCGTGGCCCGGTCCCTGAGGTTGATTGGATCTTTATGTCCAGCAACAGACACCGGAGGAGTAGTGAGTCGCTAATGCCTTGCTCCCATCATAGACTTGGGACACAACAGCAACACGGATAGCGAGCCGGGACGTAGAGTGGAGTCCCCGAAGCAGGCTACAGCTGTCTGTCATACAAGTAAAGACTAGGAACACCTAGAGAGAGGCATTCCAGGGTAACTAAGTACTGGAGTGCTTCACACCTAAAGGCGCATTGGAGGAGTCATTCAGTAAGGTACATGTTGGCGGAGTGTGGAAGGGAGAATCCTATCCTGCCTGGAGGTTGGCTGGAGCCCTGACCTGGAGAACACGGTACGGAGGCAGGCAGTTGTGTGAACTGCAAACAGTGAGTAAAGCTTTGGAACCGCATACTCTGGTGTCCTCCAGTTATTCTAGCACCACTACACCTGGGTACCAGCCTCCATACCATTCTGCGCCGCACCTCATCCACTGCACCTACACTGCCCTGGGACTACAGCTCCACCTGTGGGGAGCTATACCATCTCTGCTGCACCACACCATCAGTCCAAGCGGATCTGCATGCAGCGTTGGCTCAACATCTTACTTGCCAAACACCACGGGTGGCGTCACGAACTATTCATATAAACTTTAACAACATTAACATCACCGCCATTGATATTGGGCGCCCAGGGCCACGGACCGGGTCACCGCTGCTGTGACACATTCCCGCCTCGACACCGGCCTGCTACCGAGTGCCCCACAGCCCTGGGTGAAGCGAGGGCAACCCAGTCCCATTAATATCACAGAGGTTTAAAGAGGTTGTCCGGGCTTCAACTAAAAGTTTGCAGTCATCCTGTTTGTCCAGCAAAGACTTTTGGAGCAGCTATGCTGGAGTAGAGAGTGTACTATGATAATATGGCTTCTTTTTCTATCCAGGGTGACTTTCCCTTAAAGAGGTTGCTTGTCTTCTGATAAAAGTCTAAAGTCACTCTATGTGTCTGCAGACTTCTGAATCATGGCAGCTAATTATATTTCGGTTCAAAGGGACTGAACTATGCACTCCTTTCTTCTCATCCATGTCTGTGATTCCACATCTCCTTTGCCTGCTTCATGTCAGTGAATAACAGTTCACTGCTTTTTTATGTGCCCTGCTTCCTCTGTTTGAAATCTCCTCTTCACAGGTTCTACAGAAGCTGACCAAAAAGTCAGTGCTCCTTAAAATGGTTGTCCAGGCTTGAAACAAAATTTGCAGTTAACCAAATCTTGACAATGTGCGGTGCACAAGCTCTCACAATTCCATGGTATTCCTGACGCATGCAGACTGACACGTGACTTCATGTATAAGATGTGTAGTTTCCTTTGCAGTACACACAATAACCACCTGTGGAGTAGTGACCACTGTGTCCGCTAGGGGGCGCTGTGTGGATGTCCGAGGAGAGAGGATTAATGGCAGTCATGAATGACCATTATGTATCTCAAGGTGGGTGGCCTTGAGATGGAGACTGATGTGTGTGTGTTGATCAGCAGTGATACTGCTGGCGTGTTGTGTCATATGTCAGGGAGAAGTCTCCAGGTAGCTGTGGAGACGGGCAGACCCAGTTACCTACAAACCCACCCAGGGGGTGTGTTTAAGAACGCTATTGCAATGTGTGTGTGAGTGGTTCAAGGACCTGTGATGAGGTCATAGCCATGTGACCCGGTGGGCGTGGCTACGGACCATATAAGATGGCCAGGGTAGGTCACATGTGGTGAATGCAGGGACCTGGTTGGTCCATTGTGAAAGGTCCCGCTGGGAGATGTGTCTCCTGGCTAACAGCATGTGGAGTGGCTGTGTGTAATGGCTGCACGTGCCTGGTGATTCCCTGGAGGGAATGGATGTCTGCAGCATGGAGAAACAGCCATGAGGAAACCTGGACGTGGGTGAGATAACTATGAGGCTGAAGAGCCTGTGTATGCCAACCTGTGTGACCACAGGGAGGAAAGAGAGAAGTTCTGTCAAGGACGCTATGCTGATATGAACTTTATGTTGCTTGCTTTGGTTTATGCTGCATAAATAAACCGCATGGACTTTAATGGTTTTATGGAAAACCTGTGCCGGATCTGGTTTTGTGGCGGCTAAGCGAGAATCCCCTATGTGAATGACAGCGCTACCTCACACACCCCTATTTGGACATACATCAGGCCTCTTACATGCCACTCCAACATATTGATACGTGCCACCCAAATACCTGTCATACAATTCTCTTTCAATGTCACATGTGATCTTAACTTAGGTAACACTTTTGACCCTAGAGTGATGATTAAGCACCACAAATTGTGTATATAACACATCCTTTATATATTTCTCTTAACAGAATGTATACCAGCAAAACCAAGTGTGCTACAAACAAACCCTCCATATTAGGGGAAAAGCATATTGAAAAGCCCTTTCAGTACAAGCACTGATCCAATGTTATATTACAAGGGAAATTTTGGAAAACCCCAAACTTACAATCTTTTACCATTTCAGAATCTCCTTAACTCTTTCCCACCATTGCATGTTCTCAAAACTTTTGTTTAACTCCAAATTTCATTACTCTCTAATGTTCGACCTTTCACTAAGAGTGAATTTATTTAAGGGAGATCTCCCTCTCCCATCCAGTCAGCGCCCCTGCAACGTCATCGTGAGGGTCCAATACGACATGATGACATCCGAGTTACCCAGCTACAAAAAGCCTGTTAGACCATGCTCCAAGTGTAAGGGAGTGAGATATGATGTATTTCTTGCATCCCTTCATCAGATTGTCCCTCCTATGCTATTGTGTATGTATTGCTAAATTATAATGTTTATGATTAACGTCTGCGGTACTGCTACATAGAAATATGTATTATCGCTAGTCTTTAATGGTATTGCCACATGTACGTGTTACCATTGTGTAGAAAGTTGTAACATTTGGTTTTGTGTATTATATTATTGCATAATATTATGTGCCTGTTTTGCATGCACAGTTAGGGTAAGATAGTGCAGGGTTCCCCAACTCCAGTCCTCAAGGCCCACCAAGAGGTCAGGTTTTCAGGATTTCCTTTGTATTGAGCAGGTGATAATTGCATCACCTGTACAATACAAGGGAAATCCTGAAAACATTACCTGTTGGTGGGCCTTGAGGACCGGAGTTGGGGAACCCTGAGTTAGTGCATCCTTTTGGGGACATTAGAGGAGGGCGCTTTAGTACATAGTTTACATAGTCATGGGGAAGTGTAATTCTGTTGCGGGCCACTAGGTAGGGGCATACTAGTGGACTCTATAGGTATAGTTGCTAGGACGTTCATAGAGGGTTAAGTGTAGGAGGGGCTGCAGGGTAGTAAGTGGGGACCTCGTAGGAAGTTAGCTCAGACGGGGCTAGGGAGCCCTAGTGTCCACATGGGCTATAGACCTGGATAGCTTGGCAGCAACACAACGTTCAAGCGCTGCAGCCTACGTTACCCACGGCCACTGTGTGTGTCACAGCAGTGGGCTAGTACAGAAACGGAAGGATGTGGCGACTTGTCGCCTGGGTCGATGCTTTTAGGGCAGGAGTCAGCTAGACAGATGAAGTGAAGGAAGCTGGGACTTCGACGAGTTTGGTACAGACGGGTCGGATGCTTTACCAGAGGCAACCAAACCTGGTGACTTATGATTTCGAGTCTGGGGCGAAACAGGCCGAAGGAATTGACATCATGGCAAGGTTAGGCAGGGAAAGAACTGGGAAGCAGTCAAGGACAGTTCGGTTCGGGCGTGTACTGCACAGAAATAACAGCCAGAAAGAGAAAGGTGAGGAAACAAGCAAATGTCACAATGTACCAATTGTGGATGTAACGTGTGAAATACTCAGAAAGAAAATGTTATAGTTGGCTCGGACTGTGCCTCCATTGCTGGGGGTCGCCTGGAAGAGGGACCGTTATCGCCTGGGAAATGCCCAGGGGAAGCTGATTCTGGAGATGCAAGTATGCAGAAGAGAACAGTACATTTTTCTGTAGGTGAAGGATTGGACACGAACATAGCAGTAATTCAGGTCACGACTACAGTCCTGTCCCTCCCTTACACAAGCATGGTCTAAGAAGCTTCTGTCAATGTAGCACTGACAGGTATAATGTATTGCAATGCATTATACCAGCAGTCAGAGCCATAAAAGTTAAAAACACATAGTGACTAAAAGAGAAATAAAAAAAGTTAAAAAAATTGTAAATATTTTTTTAAAAATCACTAAATAATAATTAAAAAAAATTATACCCATAAATACATATTTTTATATATATAAAAAAAGTAAACATATTTGGTATCGCTGTATCCGGAATGACCCGAATTATAAAACTGTCCCAAAAGTTAACCCCTTCAGTGAACACTGTAAAAATATTATAAAAACAAGGTAAAAATAATATGCTTTTTCATCATACCGCCCAACAAAAAATGGCATAAAATGCCATCAAAAAGATTAATGCAAATAAAAGTATCTCTGAAAATGCCATCTTGTCCTGCAAAATATAAGCCATGATACAGCTCTATCAGTGGAAAAATAAAAAAAGCTGTAGTTCTCAGAATACAGCGACGCAAAAAAAAAATTCTATACAATACTTTTTATTATGTAAAAGCGGCAAAACGTAAAAAAGTTATATAAATGTGATATCGCTGTAATCATGCTGACCCGAAGAGTAAAGCTGACTTATCAATTTTACCACATGGTGAACAAAATAAAAAATCACCAAAAACAATTCCTGAATTGCTGGCTTTTGTTCATTCTGCCTCACAAAAAATGGAATAGAAAGCGATCAAAAAAAGTCATGTGCCCGAAAATGATACCAATAAAAATGTCAACTCTTCCTGCAAAAACAAGCCCTCCCATGACTTTGTTGACAGAAACGTGGAAAAATTATAGCTCTCAAATATGGCGATGCAAAAATTTGTTTTAGTAAAAAAAAAGCTTTTAGTGTGTGATAGCAGACAAACATAAAAAAAATTTAAATATGGTGTCATTGTAATTGCAGAGATCTGAAGAATAAAGTTGTCTAATCACTTATACCACACCAGGAACGGCGTGAAAAATAAATAGATCCAATTGGTCACCTGCTGCTGATTTCTTCATTCTGCCTCCCAAAGATTGCAGTAAGGCTCAGCTCAGATCCATCCTTCACTATGAGCTGAGCGCTTACACCGAGGTTTCCGTGTAATTCTCTGAAATATGTGATTCAGATGGAACCTCTGGTGGAAGATTCCCTATGAGGCAAATGGAGATACTGTGGACGCAATCTGTCCGACAGTGTCCGTCTTTTTAAAAATACAAAAAAGCGTGGTCCATCACAGTTTTGCGCACTTCTGAAAAGAAGTACACCGTTGAAGAGAAGCCAGAAGGAGTCTAAAATAATTCTGATGCCTCATTATAGTGAATGGATCCCTCTGGGTTTTTATTTGAATCAAATCACATCATTTGGAGATTTAGATGGAAAATCTTATGTAAGAGTTCAGCATAGAGCACAGGATAAATGTAATTCAAAATGTTATGTTAACTGTACCCAATAAAAGCTTCAACTCAATTCACAGTAAATGCAAGCCCCCACTCAGATCCATCATCTGTTAACAGAAATATAGGAGACTTCCACGCTATACAGTATAAAGACTCTGTAAAATGAATGGCTGCAACCATAGGAAATTCGGCAAATTCTGCACATCAAAATCCAAATGCCCTTCTCCCTTCTGAGCCCCACAGTGTGCCTAAACCACATATAGAGTCCACATGATTGGCATTTCTGTAGTGATGAGAGTCTGCTTAATTTACAGGGGCCAAGTCTCCAGAAGTATGAGCTGGGCTCAATGTATAGGCACTATAACATACTGGGCACTAAACTATATAGGCCCTACAAGAGCAGATTTGCAATTTTTACTCAGCAAAAGTGATGAGCGAGTATGCTCGTTGCTCAGGTTTTCCCGAGAATGCTCGGGTGTCCTCGGAGTATTTTGGATGTGCTCGGAGATTTAGTTTGTGTCGACGCAGCTGCATGATTTGTGGCTGTTGGACAGGCTGAATACATGTGAGGAATGCCTGTTTGTAAGGGAATCTCCACATGTATTCAGCCTGTCTAGCAGCCGCAAATCATGCAGTTGCGTCAACACAAACTAAAACCCATGCACACCAAAATACTCAGAGGACACCCGAGCATTCTCAGGAAAAGCCGAGCATCGAGTATACTCGCTCATCACTACTAAGCAACATTCACTGCTGCTTGTTTCTGGAAAACACCCATGAAGTCAAATCATCACTACACCTGTAGATAAATTCCCAAAGAGGTATAATTTCCAAAATGGGATCACTTGAGGGGGGTATTCTGCTCTTCTACATCTTAGGGGGTCTGTATATGGAGCCCGCAAACTATTCTAGGACAATCTCTGCTTCAGGAGACAAATAGTGCTCTGTCCCTCCTGAGTCTAGCCATGCATAACAAACTGTACTGTTCATTTTCTCCTATTATCCCTTTTGAAAATTAAAAACAAGTGGCCAAGGCAACATTTTAGTGGGCAAAATGGTAATTTTTCATTGACTCAGCCTAATGTTATACAATTCTGTGAATTGCCTTAAGGTTAAAAATGCTCACCACATTCCTAGATGAATTCCTCAAGAGGTATAGTTTCCAAAATGGGGTCTCCTGTGGGGGTTTCTTCTGTTTCAACATGTCAGAGGCTCATGAAATTTTACATGGCATCCACAATCTATCCTAGCCAAAATGAGCTCCACAATTTAGTTGGCACTCCTTCCCTTCCTCTACCGTGCGCCCAAACAGCTTTTTTTCACTTCATATGGGGTATCGGCGTAATCCAGAGAAATTGCACAACAAATTGTATGGACCATTTTCTTCTATTACCCTTGTGAAAAATTTGGGGCAAAACCAACATTATTGTGTATTTCTTTATTTTCACGGCTCATAACGCTGTGAAGCACCTGTGGATACAAGGTGCTCACCGCACCTTTAGATAATTTTCCTGATTCCCTGATGGGTGTGGTTTCCAAAATGGGGTCAATTGTTGGGGGTTTCCACTGTTTAGGCACATCAATGGCTCTGCAAACACGACGGCATCCACTATCTATTCCACCAAATTTCGCTTTCTAAAATTCAAACGGTGCTCCTTCCCTTCCAAGCCCTGCCGTGCTCCCAAACATTAGTTTTCCACCATATATGGGGTTTTGGTTTACTCAGGAGAAATTGCACAACAAGTTGTATGGTCCATCTTCTCCAATTACACTTGTAAAAATGAAAAAAAATGGAGCTAAATCAACATTTTTGAGTGAAAAATAAATTTTTTTCTTCCAGATTGTTTTAATTCCTGTAAAGCACCTTAAGGGTTAATACAGTTTTCAAATGTGGTTTTTAGCACTTTGAGGAGTGTAGTTTTTAAAATGGGGTAATTTTGGGTATTTTCTGTTGTATAGGCCTCTCAAAGTCACTTCTAATGTGATGTGGTCCCTACAAAAATTGGTTTTGTAAATTTTGTTGGAAAATTGAGAATTTGCTGACCAACTTTTAACCCTTCTAACGTCCTAACAATGAAAAATTATGTTTCAAAAATGATGCTGATGTAAAGTCATATGGGTAATATAATTTATTAACTATTTTGTATGATATAATTATCTGGTTTAAGGGCATATGAATTAAAAATTTTAATATTGTGACATTTTCGAAAAAAATTACAACATTTTTACAAATAAATGCAAAAATATTAGCCTAAATTTACCACTATCATGAAGTATATTATGTCAGGGAAAAAAACATTTTTAGAATCACTGGGATCCATTGCAGGATTCCAGAGTTATTACCTCATAAAGTGACATTGGTAAGAATTGTAAAATTTGTTCTGGTCAGGAAGGTGAAAACAGGGTGGGGGGTGAAGGGGTTAAAAACATATAATAAAAAAGCAATCCCAAAACTGCCTCTGTTTTCCCCAAAAGACTGTGTGTGATTACCTGGAATCATGAATCTATTGTGAATCCAGTGGCGCTGCACTGTCTTCACAGTTCTACTGACTTAAACCTACATTCTTCTTATGCTAGGTGACCTGCATTACATTGTAGCTCCAGGGCTTTGATCCATGCTGAGGTGCCATCCTATAGACTGAAGATCCAGATAGGTGCCATCCTCAGCATGTTTTGGAACTCCCATAAAAGTGAAAATAAAGAGCTATATATGCTCAGCCACCTCCTGATTCCTGATACTCCTTTAAAGAATGTCATGCTTATTCCTAGTAACATAATAATAGAATGTAGATGAACAGCAATGTTCTTGGATACTATAAAAGGCTATCATACTCTTAAAAATCAAGGATATAAATTGTGGTCCACATGTCAGTGTCTAGGCAGTAGCTAGCATGCGTTCCCAGCACCATGCTACTCACTGCATTCACCGCTGTGCTTCTTCCCATATCAAGCCGCCTCACTGAATACCTCATACAGCATTTCCAATTCTGCTACATGTTCCTGCTGTCTCCACCTTGCTACAGGGAGGCACTGCCAAATCCTGCAGGAATTTAACTCTGCTGTGTCCTGTAGGGTTTTGGTATTAGGTTGCTGCGCCTTTTGTTCCCTGCCTGAACTTAGGTTCCTATTTCTGTCCATCTCCATCGTTCAGTCTAGTGTTTTTGACTTATCTCTCCTGTTACTGACCAGGCATGTTTATTTACCCATTCTGTCTAATCTCTCCACTTCTGACCTTAGCTTAATTTTGTGAACCTGTGCTGCCTCTCCCCATCTTGGACAGTCTGACTACACTCCTGTCTTTGCCGCTCTGTGTTCCGCTTTTCTGCATTGACTCGTGTGTCAGCTGCTGCAAGTCTGGGGACTGCTCTGGAGTGGCACCTGGTGACTACCTGCAACCAAGTCTAAACTCACCACAGGAGGTTCTAGTGAAAACCACATTGTCACTTAGTTACGCCTCTCCATGGTAAGCCCCACCCATGTTGCAGTGAGTCCACACCCACCACCATCAGTCAGAAGACAACTAAATATGTGAAAGGTTGTCAACCTACCTCCAATGCAGCAAGAAGACACGTGATATCTTAGCACTTCATCAGCACCAGAGACAACTCATTCCATTGCCTCGATCATGGGTCTAGTTGACTATCAGTTTGACCTCACTGAAAGTGATGGAATATTTAAATTTTGTGCTTCCACTTTCTGTGAAGGGAAAACACCTTTATTGTCCATATTTCCCGCGGGGTGTGCTGTTTGGATTGAGTTTTTCTTCTTTGTTGAAAAACATTGCTGTTAAGGCATTCCTCCAGGAGGGAATCCTATTCTATTTGCTGTATATTCTCTAGCAAATCATTTGAACATTGCTTCCAGAAAAGCTGCCCACTTGGTGTAAAGCCACTTTCAGGTCTATTTCATAGAAAGAACTGTGCACACCTCGAAAATGTCAATGTTTTCGCTAATGCAAAGCAAAAAGTATCATGAGCAACAGCCAAAATGTTGTGTTAAAGGTTTTATTTGGGATCCCAACAATTTCAGGAGCTAAACCTTATTCCTGTATGTAACCTCTAAAAAATATAATAATTAAACAGTATGCAGGAAAGAAAAAATTTAAATTCTTTAAATTTGTGGATACCAGTTAGTATTTGTTATTTTAAATTTAGATTTTCTGTTGACAAAGTTGGAAAAATCCTATGATCTAGGTTTAGTACTGAAACAAACTTTCCTTCATAATTAGCTCTACAATCTCCCAGGCCTCTACAACTGCAACAGCCAACACACTTCTGTGACTGTACTTCTTTGTAAATTGTATTTACGTTTACCATGGAGAACACACGTTACCTCCCAAAATGTAAGGTGTTATAATGGAAAAAACATATAAATCTTCAAAGAGCCTTAGAAAGCTGGAAAGAAGCGTTCACATCATGGCTGAAATTTCTATCTTATCAGTGGCGTAACCAGAGTCCGATAGGCCTTGATGCAAAATTTGGACCTGCATCCAACCCCAACATGTTGGTCAGATGTATTGACTCTTGTAGTGTTCTAAATCCTATAAGGACATATGAGTTGCCCCCTCATCCCCATTACGTAGTTATGGTCTCTCATCCTGGGCTCCTTCCTGGTATACAGTTGTGCTCAAAAGTTTACATAACTTGGCAGAATTTCTGCTTTCTTGGCCTTTTTTCAGAGAATATGAATGATAACACCACATCTTTTTCTCCACTCATGGTTATTGGTTGGGTGAAACCATTTATTGTCAAACTACTGTGTTTTCTCTTTTTAAATCATAATGACAACCCAAAACATCCAAATGACCCTGATCAAAAGTTCACATACCCCATTTACGCAGTATGTCCCTTATCCTGGGCCCCATCCTGGTATATATGTTTGCCATCCTTGTACATATTTCCCTCATCGTGGCATACACAGTATGTCCCTTATCCTGGGTCCCATTTTGGTATATATCCCCTTCCTGATATATATGCCCCTTATCCTGGGCTCCATTCTGGTATATATGTGCCTTTTCCTGGACCCATCCTGGTACATACAGGTGGGAAAATAAGTGATTGATAAAAAGCCAATTTTTCAAGTTTTCCCACCTACAAAGAATGGAGAGGTCTGTAATTTTGTATGTAGGTACACTTCAACTGTGAGAGACGGAATCTTGAAAAAAAAATCCAGAAAATCACATTGCATGTTTTTTGCATAATTAATTTGCATTTTATTGCATGAAATAAATATTTGATATAATAGAAAAACGGAACTTAATATTTTGTACAGAAACCTTTGTTTGCAATTACAGAGGTCAGAGGTTTCCTGTAGTTCTTGACCAAGTTTGCACACACTGCAGCAGGGAGTTTAGCCCACTCATCCATACAGATCTACAGATCTTTCAGTTTTTGGGGCTGTTGCTTGGCATCATTGAGTTTCCATTCCCTATTTCTTTTGGGTTCAGGTCTGGAGACAGGCTAGGTCACTCCAGAACCTTGATATGCTTCTTACGGAGCCACTCCTTAGTTGCCCTGGCTGTGTGTTTCAGGTTATAGTCATGCTGGAAGACCCAGCCACGACCCATCTTCAGTGCTCTTACTGAGGGAAGGAGGTTGTTGGCCAAAATCACGTGATACATAACCCCATCCATCCTCCCTTCAATACTGTGCAGTCGTATTGGTCTCTTTGCAGAAAAGTACCCCCAAAGTATGATGCTTCCCCCACCATTCTTCACGATTGGGAGAGTGTTCTTGGGGTTGTACTCATACTTGTTTTTCTTCCAAACACAGAGAGTGGAGTTGATACCAAAAAGTTCTATTTTGGTCTCATCTGACCACATGATCTTCTTCCATGCCTCCACAGGACCATCCAGATGGTCATTGGCAAATTTCAAATGAGCCTGGACATGTGTTGGCAAGAGCAGGGGGACCTTGCATTCCCTGCAGGATTTTAATCCATGACGGACTAGTGTGTTACTAACAGTAATGTTTGAGACTGTGGTCTTCCCATGTAGATAGATCTGGACTGATTCCTGACCTTTCTCAGAATTATCCTTACCCGATGAGGCAAGATCATGCATGGAGCCCCGTGCCGAAAAATTGACAGTCATCCTGTGTTTCTTCCATTTTCTAATAATTGTGACAGCAGTTGTTGCCTTCTCACCAAGCTGCTTGCCAATTGTCCTGAAGGCCATCCAAGCCTTGTGCAGGTCTACAATTTTTTCCTTGGTGTCATTAAACAGCTCTTTAGTCTTGGCCATGGTGGAGAGGTTGGAGTGTGATTGAATGTGTGGACAGGTGTCTTTTATACAGGTAACAAGTTCAAACAGGTGCAATTAATACAGATTATGAGTGCAGAGTAGGAGGGCTTCTTAAAGAAAAACTAACTGGTCTGTGAGAGCCAGAATTATTGCTGGTTGGTAGGTGATCAAATATTTATTTTATGCAATAAAATGTAATTACATTTTTTTGAAAAATGATACAATGTGATTTTCTGGTTATACTTGTTAGACTCTGTTTCTCACAGTTGAAGTGTACCAACAATATCAATTACAGACCTCTCCAATCTTTGTAGGTAGAAAAACTTACAAAATTGATTGTGTATGTATCAAATACTTATTTTCACCACTTTATATATCCCACATCCTGGTATATGTCCCCCATTTTGCCACTGTTCTGTAATGTATAGAGAAAAAATGATTATACTCACCTTCCATCCGCACCCCCATTGTGCGACGTTCTCTTTTGAAGCCAGCAGCTGACTTCAGCGTGCAAGGGACAGAAGGGCACGATGTCACTGCGATGCGCCCCCAATTATGTGCAAGCTGACGTCAGCTGTTGGCCTCTGATTGGCTGGCAGCGTGTATTGTAGTGCACAAATCTGATGGGTCTCTTGTGCCACAATACACTTCAGCTGAGTGTGCACTTGAGGATGCACATCCAGTTGAACTGGAGTAGGTGGGCCCCTCACCCGCATGGGCCTGGTCACCATGCAACCACTGCTACCGTGATCGTTACTCCACTGTATCTTATTATCATAACATGAGTTGACATGTTTCATCTGAAAGCATCTGCTATAAGCTACAAATTGTTTAGTGGTTCTAGAAGGCCAAGGGAATTACACTCTTAGAGAACAGGACAGTATAACTTTTCTTTCTAATCATGCTACATGTGCTCCACTGCTCCTTACATGTGCAACATGTACTGTACTGCTCTCTACCTATGCTAGTAACAAAATAGACACAACAGAAGGAAAATGATAACAAAATAAAAAATGTGTAACAAAATATATATTAAAATTGCACCAATCTTCATATAATAAATCAATTAAATTAAATCAAATAGTGCATATATTCAAATTCTTGAAACCAACCAATCCTCCTTAATGTCACAATTTGAATGGAGACCATTCAATACTATCGTAAAAACAAGCCACTACGTATGGACAATCCAATTATATAAAAACAATAGGACTAAAATTGTATAAAAAATATAATCTTTAATAAATCAGATTTAGGCAATCATAGAATTGTACAAAAGACAAGTGCCAAGGACATGCCAAACATTAATATAGAAGCATATATAAATATATACAATAATATATGAGATCTGTCAGATAATTAATATATAACAATATGGTACATTAATAATCTATCTCAGCATCACACACATATATACCTAAAAAATGTGCATAAGCTATAAACAATAATGTATATAAACAGCAAAATCAATCCATTATCGTATATCACAACAAGTGAACCTACCCACAATTGGGTTGTAAAAAATAAAAAGGCCATATCAATAACGTGCCATAGTGATAGAATCACATAACAAAGTGTGTAACCCTTCTAGTGATACTCGCTAATGTGTGAGCCGATAAAAATATATATGTATATAACGTACCCGTAATGTACTGACAGCCTCAAAGCGATGCCCGGCACGGGTTACACACTTTGTTATGTGATTCTATCACTATGGCACGTTATTGATATGGCCTTTTTATTTTTTACAACCCAATTGTGGGTAGGTTCACTTGTTGTGATATACGATAATGGATTGATTTTGCTGTTTATATACATTATTGTTTATAGCTTATGCACATTTTTTAGGTATATATGTGTGTGATGCTGAGATAGATTATTAATGTACCATATTGTTATATATTAATTATCTGACAGATCTCATATATTATTGTATATATTTATATATGCTTCTATATTAATGTTTGGTATGTCCTTGGCACTTGTCTTCTCTACCTATGCTGCATGTACTGTATTTCTCATCACTTGTGCTTCACTGCTCCTTACCTGCTCTATATCTACTGTGCTGCTCCTTACCTGTGCTGCATGTGCTACACTGTGTCCTACCTATGCTATATCTACTGTACTGCTCCTTACCTGCGCTATATCTTCTGTACTGCTTCTTACCTGTACTGCATGTGATACATTGTTTTTTACCTGTGCTATATCTACTGTACTGCTCCTTACCTGTGCTGCATGTGCTACACTGTGTCCTACCTATGCTATATCTACTGTACTGCTCCTTCCCTGCGCTATATCTACTGTACTGCTTCTTACATGTGCTGAATGTGCTACACTGTGTCCTACATGTGCTATATCTACTGTACTGCTCCTTACCTGGGCTATATCTTCTGTACGGCTTCTTACCTGTGCTGCATGTGCTACATTGTGTCCTACCTGTGCTATATCTACTGTACTGTTCCTTACCTGTGCTGCATGTGCTACACTGGGTCCTACTTTTGCTATATCTACTGTACTGCTCCTTACCTGCGCTATATATCTACTGTACTGCTTCTTACCTGTACTGAATGTGCTACACTGTGTCTTACCTGTGCTATATCTACTGTACTGTTCCTTACCTGTGCTGAATGTGCTACACTGTGTCCTACCTGTGCTATATCTACTGTATTGCTCCTTACCTGTGCTGCATGTGCTACACTGTGTCCTACCTGTGGTATATCTACTATACTGCTTCTTACCTGTGCTATATCTACTGTACTGATACTTACCTGTGCTGTATGTGCTACACTGTGTCCTAGCTGTGCTATATCTACTGTACTGCTCCTTACCTGTACTTTATCTACTGTACTACTCCTTACTTGTGCTGCACGTACTACACAATGTCATACCTGTGCTATATCTACTGTATTGTTCCTTACCTGTGCTGCATGTGCTACACTGTGTCCTACCTGTGCTATATCTACTGTACTGATGTAGGAGGATGGACCAAGCTGGGGCTGCTTCGTGTCTCCAGGCCGGAACTGTTGGGCCTGTCATCAGTGTTGCTGTGGGAAGGACTTCCGACCTCTGACCGTGTGAGTCCAGACAGACCGGTGCCCCCGACTACACAGGGCACGCGACATAGTGCTGATTCCTCTCACCACGTGGCTCCCGACAACACAGCCGCGGGCTTTGCTCCAGGACTCCATACTCCGCTCTTTGTGCCACAGAACTCCGGCCGTTCCATGTCGTATGCCAGAACCATGAGATTCCGCCGGGGACAACTAGGAAACGCCGCTTCAGTACAGAGACTGCGTCACAACTATTTCCGGGACGGTTTCAACGACGTCTCGTGCCCCCTACAGCACCATCATGGGATCCTCCAACTTCCTTCTTTCAGGACCCAGGACTGATAAGTTAACTTGTTTATCTCGTTTATAACCCTGCACCGTTTGTTGCTTATAATTTGTTTGCACCTTATACTGGTCAAATTCCCGTGCTCCCTGCGAGGAGCGTATACTGTGATTTCCTTTTTCATTAGAAAATACCCGTTAACTCTTGCTCTGCCTCCTGCTCATAAGTGCATCCCGCGTACCTGCTCGTACTCTTACACTGCTCGTTAACCGGGGCTGCATGTGCTCCACAGTGTCCTACCTGCGCTACATCTACTGTACTGCTCCTAACCTGTGCTGCATGTGCTACACTGTGTCCTACCTGTGCTATATCTACTGCACTGCTCCTTACCTGCGCTATATCTACTGTACTGCTTCTTACCTGTGCTGCATGCGCTACACTGTGTCCTAATTTTGCTATATCTACTGTAATGTTCCTTCCCTGTGCTGCATGCACTACACTGTGTCCTAATTTTGCTATATCTACTGTACTGTTCCTTACCTGTGCTGCATGTGCTACACTGTGTCCTACCTGTGCAATGTCTACCTTACTCCTCCTTACCTGCGCTATATCTACTGTACGGCTTCTTACTTGTGCTGCATGTGCTAAAATGTGCCCTAGTTGTGCTATATCTACTGTAGCGTTCCTTACCTGTGCTGCATGTGCTACACTATGTGAGTCCTACCTGTGCTATATCTACTGTACTGCTCTTTACCTGTGCTGCATGTGTCACACTGCACGCTACCTGTGCTACATGTGTTGTACTCTCCATTGCTATAATACTGTACATGTTTTGTTTTACTCTCCAGCTGTGCTACATCTACTAAACAGCTCAATACGATTACTACATTTTTCCTACTCCTCTCTACCTTTACGACATGTACTGTACTGCTCCCTATTTGTGCTGCATTGCTCTGTAACTGGGCTACATGTGCAGTACATCACTCTATCTATACTACTTTATAAGAACTACTGTACTTTATAAGGCTGGGGTCACACTAGAGAGAAATACAGACGAGTGAGAGGCGCTAAAACCACACATTGCACTCGGACCAATGTTTATCTGTGGGGTAGCTCCCATCATCCGTATATTTCTCGGCCGTAGTTTACGGGCCGAGACAATCGCAGCATGCTGCGATTGTCAGCGTATTATGGGCAAAATATGGCAATGCAAGTCTATGGGGGCGATAGAAATATGAATTACACATGGACCAGACGTGTGACTTACGAGAAATACACACTGGTGTCCTTTAACAAAAGCCGGCAATTCAATGCGCTGTACAGTAAAATCACACTGACATGTTTTAATGTCTGTGTGTTTTTTTATCCCTTTAATAGTCTAGGGTTAATAATGGATAGGTGTCTTATTGACACCTCTTCAAGTCTTCATTATTAATCGGCTTAATGTCACCTTCCAATTGCAATGTGACATTAACACATTAATATTAACTAGAGATGAACGACTTTGCCTTTTTTCGGGTCGAGTCGGGTTTCATGAAACCCCGACTTTCTTAAAAGTCGGGTCGAAGGAAATCGGCCAACTATAGGGAAAAGTCGGGGTCCGACTGAAAAACGAAACCCAATGCAAGTCAATGGGGAAGCAAAGTCGGCAGGGAGTGGAGGACAGTAAACACACCTACAGTGCCCATTTCAATGCCAACAACATCAATTCTTATTACTTAAGCTTGTCAACCTTAATTTACATTATAATAATAGTTACGCACTGAAAACTGGGGGTTATTTGGCTAAAGTTGTGGGGGGGTAGGGCTGGCGGCAGGTTTTCGTGTGCCCTTGGCCAAAGAGTGTCAGTGCGCCCTTTCAACACATACCACAATTCATAATGCTCTGATACGGCACAGAAATATAGGTATAGTACAATGAAAAATACTTCACTTCTTACATGACATGACTAATATCTATTTTAAATTCTACAATAGCTCAAAAAAAGGACAGTATATTACTCCATACAGTATTATGGCCACCACCTAGTGCGCCATACAGAATAATGAGCCCCATATATTTCTCTATACAGAATAATTGGTCCCATATAATGTTCCATACAGTATATGATGAGCTCCACATAATGCTACAGTATATGTTGGTCCCCATGGATGATGCTCCACTGTCTTATGGGCCCAAATAATGCTCCATATATAATGTGCCCCATTTCTAATGCTCCAGTGTATAATGGGCCCCATAAAAGCTGCTCCAGTGTCTGATGTCTCCCATTTGGAATGCTCCAGTAAAAGTTGGCCCCCAAGGACGATGCTCCAGTGTGTTATGGGCCCAAATAATGCTCCATATATAATGGGCCCCATTTCTAATGCTCCAATGTATCATTATACATGGGCCCCGTAAATGCTGCTCCAGTGTCTGATGTCCCCCATTTGGAATGCTCCAGTATATGATGGGCCAAATGGATGATGCTCCAGTGTATGATGGGCCCCATATATCATTCTCCAGTGTATATTGCTCCCCAAAAAATGCTCCCAACATTTAAAAATATTAAAGTAAATACCTCTCCTCGCTGGGCACTGCTCTACTCTGGACTCCTCAGCATTGCCATCTTCAAGCTCTCTGCACTTGTACTGTTTCGGTAGAGGGCATACAGACGTGATGTCATCGCGCTCTCTAACCTGAATGTCACTGTCAGGAAAGGCGGAAGATGTCATGGCAATGGAGCAGGGAGAGGTAAGTATTGCAAGTGCTGTGGCCTTGAGCAAGCATGGGGGCCCACTCGTGGGCGACGGCACTGGCACAGGGCTCCTCATAGTACGATGGTATGTCTGACGGCGAGTGGGCCCTCCCACCGGCAGAGACACTTTTGCGTACTATGAGGGGCCCTGTGCCACTGCCGTCGCCCACGAGTATGACACCCCCACCTGCTCAGGGAACCGACACTTTCATCTGCACCTTCCTCTGTGTCACCATGTAAGGTGGTACAGTATGCGGGAAGGGGCACCTGAGTTTCATCAGTGTCACATTCTGGCTCTGTAGAGTGCAAGGGGAATGTAGAGCTGTGGGTGAATGTACCAGCAGAATCATCTAGCAGTGGCTGTGCATCAGTGCACTCCATTTCCGATTAATGTTGGACTGGGGAATTCAGGATTTCACTTGATAACACAGGCATGGCATGTGAAAAGAGCTCCATGGAGTAATCTGAAGTGTCTGCTGCCGCATCCTTCACTTTTGGTGGGGGTGAAGGAGACAAGGAAAGGGGTGGTTCCTGACCAGAAGCCTGCACTGATTACTCTGTGCTTGCAATTTTTGTAACTTCAGAAGAGGAGGCAATAGAGCTGGAGGCTGTTTTGGCAATGTAAGCCAAAACCTGTTCCTGATGCTCTAGCTTTAAAAGCAGTTTACCTACTCCCAGAAAAGGAAACCTTAAAGGCCTTCTTGTGCCAGATGATGATGCAGGCTCAACACCTCCTGCCTTAGCTGCTATTGTGCTTTTGCCAGAACCAGCCGATGCACCAGCACCACCATCAGTACCAGCTGCGCCCCCCGCCAACATCCGCAACTTCTTCTACCATACTTCCTCAAGTTTGGGAAAATGTATCAAAAATACCAGCAGAGAAATGGTAGTGTATGAGGAGCGTACAGCTGTGTAAAGTGTATGTAAAAAGTGAAATCTCCATATATATTTTGTGAGTCAGACGCTCACCCAGTATGTATTTCACCGTAATCCAACAAGCAGATATACGGTACTGTATCAGAAGTGTACAGCTGTATACGTTGTTGGTGAAACTGTCAATCTCCATATATGTATTTACGGAGTGTCACACACACACGCTGAATCTGTATAGATGTGACTGTAATAAGATCAGCAGATATACAATACTGTCTGAGAATCGGACAGCTCAATACGGTGTATGGAGAAATGGAAATGTTCGTATATGTATTTATGGAGTGTCACACACACACGCTGACTCTGTGTAGATGTGACCATAATAAGAACACCAGATATCCGATACTGTTTGAGAATCGGACAGCTCAATATGTTGTATTGAGAAATGGAAATGTCCGTATATGTATATACGTAGTGTCACACACACACACGCTGACTCTGTGTAGATCTGACTGTAATAAGAACAGCAGATATCCGATACTGTTTGAGAATTAGACAGCTCAGTATGGTGTATGGAGAAATGAAAATGTCCGTATATGTATTTACGGAGTGTCTCACACACACACGCTGACTCTGTGTAGATGTGACCGTAATAAGAACAGCAGATATACAATACTGTTTGAGAATCGGACAGCTCAATACGATGTATGGAGAAATGGCAATGTCCCTATATGTATTTACGGAGTCTCACACACACGCTGACTCTGTGTAGATGTGACCGTAATAAGAACAGCAGATATCCAATACTGTTTGAGAATCTGACAGCTCAATACGGTGTATGGAGAAATGGAAATGTCCGTATATGTATTTACAGAGTCTCGCACACACACGCTGACTCTGTGTAGATGTGACCGTAATAAGAACAGCAGATATCCAATACTGTTTGAGAATCGGACAGCTCAATACGGTGTATGGAGAAATGGAAATGTCCGTATATGTATTTACAGAGTGTCACACACACACGCTGACTCTGTGTAGATGTGACCGTAATAAGAACAGCAGATATACAATACTGTTTGAGAATCGGACAGCTCAATACGGTGTATGGAGAAATGGAAATGTCCGTATATGTATTTACGGAGTGTCACACACACGCTGACTTTGTGTAGATGTGACCTTAATAAGAACAGCAGATATCCAATACTGTTTGAGAATCGGACACCTCTATACGGTATATGTATGGAAAAAATTTTAATCTCCGTGTATATTTAACGGCGTCACACACATATAACATATATTTGGCCATGATACCATCTGGTACACGGTAGTGTGTGAGGAGCGTACACCTCTACATGGTGTGTGCAAAAATTTACGCTCAGTAACTACTGTGCGGAAAAAAAGAATAAAAGTATTTTTGCTTTAAAAAAGCAGTGTGCACAGCAGTGTGCACACAGCAGTGCAGCTATCAGGTAGCCTTATAAGGCAGACTAATAACCACCAGCGCTGCTGCACACAAAAGTGTGAAAAAATGAATGCTTGGTAACTGTGCAGAGAAAAGGAATAAAAGTATTTTTACTTTTAAAAAAGCACTCTGCACAGCAGTGTGCAAACAGCAATGCAGCTATCAGGGAGCCTTATAAGGCAACCTAATTACCAACAGAGCTGCTGCACACAAATATATCCTCCCCTGTCACTGCACACTATACTGTTGTGTTGTACAGTGAAAATCACTATCAGCAGAAGCACTTTTTTTTTTTTCCTGCCTAAACACTCTCCCTATGGAGAACGAGCAAGATCGGCAGAAGTAAGATGGCGGTCGGCGGTCACGGCCTTTTATAGCCACTGTGATGCCACACAAAGCCAGCCAATCACTTGAATGCCCTTCTCTAAGATGGTAGGGGCCGCTGCCTATGTAATCGCGTTGCCCACAGTGTGCATCCTTGATGATTGGCTGAGAAAAGGCCCTGGAAGCATTGTGGGAAACGCGACTCTGGCGCTCAAGTCGGCGACCTCATGGCCGACCTCACGCTATGGTCGGGTTTCGATTGACAAAACCCGACTTTAGCCAAAGTCGGCGACTTCTGAATTTGGCCGACCCGTTTCGCTCAACTCCAATATTAACCTATTAGCCACCGCTACAGGGCAATGGGAATAGAGAGGCTAAGTGCCAGAAAAAGCATTGGCTTTCCCTCTCTGGTTGCTAATTTACTACAGGAGCCCACTCATTTATTTTCAATGAATTAACCCCTTAATTTAACAAATAGAAGTCCCAAATTTTACACACAAACCCATATCTAATTATTAGTCAAAGACATAAAAAAAATAAATGATATGAAATGGTTTACTGTATGTAAATCATGTGTCATTTCATGTCGGGTTTTGGATTGACTTTACAGAAGCCGGCAATTGATTTAGCGGCTATTGTGCTATGTAGAGCTCTATATATCTCAATATATTGTGGTGTAGTGACCACTGTGTCCGCTAGGGGGCGCTGTGTGGATGTCCCAGGACGAGAGTATAAGCATTTCCAGTGTCCTGATAGGTGTAGGATACTGAATGATCGTTATGTATCCCAAGGTGGGTGGCCTTGAGATGGAGACATATGTGTGTGTGGATCAGCAGTGATACTGCTGAGGTGCTGTTTCAATGTGTCAGGGATCAGTTACCTACAAATCCACCCAGGTGTGTGGTTAAGAACGCTATTGTAAAATGTGTATGAGTGGTTCAAGGACCAGTGATGAGGTCATAGCCATGTGACCCAGTGGGCGTGGTTACGGACCATATAAGGTGGCCAGGGTAGGTCACTGGGGTGAAATCAGGGACCTGGTTGGTCCGTTTTGGAAGGCCCCGTCTGGGAGAGATGGGGGCTGTCTTCCTGACAGCAAGGAACGCTGTGTTGAATGGCTGCACGTGCCTGATGATTCCCTGGAGGGAATGGACGTCTGCAGCATGAGGAAGGAACTATGAGGAAGCCCTGACGTGGGTGAGATAACTGAAGCTGAAGAGCCTGTGTGACCACAGGGATTACAGAGCTAAACTCTGTCATGGACGCTATGCTGATTAAGTGAACTTTATGTTGCTCCTGTGGGTTTATGATGCTAAATAAACCGCATGGACTATGATTGTTTATGGAAAACCTGTGCCGGATCTGGTTTTGTTGCTGATAAGCGAGTATCCCCTACCTGAATAACAGCGCTACCTTACAATATATATATATATTGTAAGGAAGCGCTTGTTATTCATGTTGGGGACACTCGCTTGGCAGACAATTAACCAGGTCTGGCACGGGTTTTTCAACATAAACAGTCCATGCGGTTTATTAATCATCATAAACCATATACTGCAACAGGCTTATATCAAGCAACATAAAGTTCATGATAGAGCTCCGCTCTCTCAGACCTGTGGTCACACTGGTTGTGCAATGTCCAGCAATCAGGCTCTATAGCCTCACAGTTATTTCCCCCTATCCGGGGGTTACCTCTTAGTTGCTTCACATTCATGACGTCCGTTCTCTCCTGGGGACTGTCCCACACACAGGCCAATAAACAGAGGCCTCCCCGGGTCAGTGGCCTCCGCATGTGCTCTTCAGAAAGGCAGCACCTCTTCCAGCACGTCGGCCGGGACCTTTCCACATGGACCAATCAGATCCAGGCACTCTCTCTCATGTGACCTACCCTGGTCACCTTATATGGTCCGTAGCCATGCCCACCGGATCACATGGCTATGACCTCATTGCAGGTCCTATCTCAGACACCCAGCCATACACATATATATACAGGCTTACTATGGGCATTTAGACATGCCCCTGGGTTGGTTTGTAGGTGACTGGTCCCACCTGTCTCACCAGCCACCTGGAAGCTCTCCCTGATACACTGTAACAAAAACCTCAGAAGTACCTCTGCTGATCAACACACGTTCAAGCTTCAATCCCAGGGCCACCCACCCTGGGATACATAACTGTTGTGGGTTCATTTTCCCCTTCATTACTGAGGCCCGAGGAACTCCCTCTTCTGGTAAAGAAAGCTAGTGAGCCTGATTATCAAACACCTGAGGCTGATGATGATGACTGGCTGAGTGGAGTTACTGACTGGATATAAGGCTGCCGATGCCCTTCTGCCCTGCGGGTGATTTCTCTGTGGGATCCTTGGAGACCAGTCTGAATTCCTGCTCCTCTAAAGCTAAGTTTGCTGCTCGGCCTTTTTCTTTTGTGCTTTGACTTTGTTTTGCTTTGTTTTTCTGGATTTCTGCCATTCCCTGCTGGGGTGTGCTGAATTCATTTAGCTCTGTCTTCTGAAAATACCTGAGTGCTGATGTAGTTTTTGAAGCCTAGCTGCTTCAGGGCCTTTTTCATATCAGCTTGTTGGCTTATGTCTTTGATAGGGTTTTGGCAGATTGCAGACAGCAGCCTTCCTGTCCTTTCCTATCTAGGTAGTTTTGGGCCCCGTCTTTGCTCAGTCTATCTTTCTGTCTGTGTTAGTATTTTCATCTTGCTTTACCGTCATTATATGTTGGGGGCTGCCTATTGCTTTGGGGTCTGCTCTGGGGCAGTTTAGATTTCCCCTTTCTTTCTTTAGGCCTATGTAATTCTCCGGCTGTGATTGAGGGGTCTAGGGCATCGTAGGAACCCCCCACGGCTACTGCTAGTTGTGTTGATAGGTTCAGGGGTCTGCAATCTGATAGTTGCCAACTTCTCTGGTTGTCTGGACTTAGCTTGTATTTCTGCTTTTGCCTCCTACGGTGACTCATTCATAACAGAATCACCCGCCATACCGCAGATTCTAGGGTACTCAATAGCAGGAAAGAATTGTAAAAAAAAAAAAAAAAAAAGTGTGTATATTTTTTCCTCTATATCTCTGAGGCCGTAGGGGGAATTTTTTTTTCTCTCAATGGAGATAAAGCAATTGTCTGATCGTGTGGAGCAGCTCGCTGCGGAAGTGCGGGGAATTTCCGCCTACCTTGCTCATTCACATGCTGCTGAACCAAAGATTCCTACACCTGATGTATTTTTTGGGGATCGGTCTAAATTTTTGAATTTCAAAAATAATTGTAAATTATTTTTTGCCTTGAAGCCTAACTCGTCAGGGAGCTCCGCGCAGCAGGTTAAAATTGTCATCTCTTTGCTGCGTGGCAATCCCCAGGATTGGGCGTTTTCTTTGAAACCAGATGATCCTATTCTGACTAATGTGAACGCAAGCTTTGGGGTTGTTGTATGATGAACCTAATGCCATTGATCAGGCTGAAAAGACCCTGCTGGCATTGAGCCAGGGTCATGATTCTGCAGAATTGTACTGTCAAAAATTCCGAAAGTGGGCAGTACTTACTACCTGGAATGATAATGCCTTGGCTGCTCTCTTTCGGAAGGGGTTGTCAGAAGCCGTAAAAGATACTATGGTGGGATTTCCTGTTCCCTCTGGTCTTGACGATTCTATGTCATTAGCCATTCAGGTTGATCGGCGTTTGCGCGAATGCAAAGCTGCATGAGAGGTGTTGCCACCTGTTGAACAAATGTCTGAACCTATGCAATGTGATAGAGTTTTTTCCAGAGAGCAGCGTCAGGAGTTCAGAAGGCGTAATAAGTTGTGTTTTTTCTGTGGAGATGCCTCGCATATTATTTCTGTCTGTCCTAAACGAGAGAAACGCTTTGCACACACGTTTTTTGTTGGGGGTGTTCAACCTAAGTTTCTTCTGGCTATTACTCTGATCTGCTCCCTGTCCACATTTTCCGCCAAGGCTTTTGTGGATTCGGGAGCAGCCCTAAACCTAATGGACTTGGATTTTGCTAAACGTTGTGGATTTCCGATGACACCTCTGCAGACGCCTATCCCTTTGAGGGGGATTGATGCTACTCCTTTGGCTAAAAATAAACCCCAGTTTTGGACCCAGGTGGTAATGCGGGTCGCCCCAGACCATCAAGAAAATTGCAGATTTTTGGTGTTGCATAATCTGCATGAAACTATTGTTCTGGGGTTTCCCTGGTTACAGATTCATAATCCAGTTTTGGATTTGAAATCTGTGTCTGTGGTGAGTTGGGGTTGTCGGTGTGCCTTTAGTGAGGCTCCGGTGTTTTCCACCTCTCCTCAGTCGCATGATGTTCCTGATTATTTGGCGGACTTTTATGATGTATTTAGTGAGAATGAGTCTGCGTCTCTGCCTCCTCATAGGAGTTATGACTGTGCAATTGAACTGAGCCCGGGGTGTAAATTTCCCAAGGATCGGCTCTTCAATTTATCTGTACCCAAGCACGAGGCTATGCGATCCTATATTAAGGAGGCGTTGGACAAGGGTCATATTAGACCATCCTCGTCACCCTTAGGTGCCGGTTTTTTTTTTGTAGCCAAAAAGGATGGATCATTAAGACCTTGTATTGATTATCGTGCCCTCAACAAAATTACTGTTAAATATCAGTATCCGTTACCCCTGATTTCGGATCTATTCTCCAGAGTTAAAGGTGCTTGCTGGTTTACCAAGCTTGACCTCAGGGGGGCGTATAATCTTATTCGCATTAAGCATGGGGATGAATGGAAGACGGCGTTTAATACTCCGGAGGGACATTTTGAGTACCTGGTGATGCCTTTTGGGCTCACTAATGCCCCTTCTGTCTTCCAGTGCTTCATGAACGATATTTTCCGAGATTTTGTCGATAAATTTTTGATTATCTATCTGGATGATATTTTGATCTTCTCCAAGGATTGGGATTCTCATGTGGAACATATTCGGACTGTGTTCCGGATCTTGAGGGAGAATTCCCTGTATGTCAAAGGATCTAAATGCCTTTTTGGAGTACAGAGGATTTCTTTTTTGGGATTTATTTTGTCCCCGTCAACTATTGAAATGGACCCGGCCAAGGTACAGGCCATTCACGATTGGGTTCAGCCCACTTCTTTGAAGGCCCCCCAGAAGTTTTTGGGTTTTGCTAATTTTTATTGGAAATTTGTAGCAAAATTTTCTAGTATTGCCAAGCCATTGACTGATTTGACTAAAAAGGGTGCTGATGTGTTAAATTGGTCTCCGGAGGCTGTTTCTTCCTTTCAGGAGCTGAAGCGAAGATTCACCTCCGCCCCGGTTTTGTGGCAACCTGATGTCTCACTTCCATTCCAGGTAGAGGTGGATGCTTCTGAGATTGGTGCAGGAGCTGTTTTGTCCCAAAAGGATCCTGTAACATCTAAAATGAATCCCTGTGCTTTCTTTTCCCGAAAGTTCTCTCCATCTGAACGTAACTATGATGTGGGGAATAGGGAACTGTTGGCCATGAAATGGGCATTTGAGGAGTGGAGACATTGGTTGGAGGGAGCTAAGCATCAAGTCGTGGTCCTCACTGACCACAAGAATTTGATTTACCTAGCGTCGGCTAAGCGCTTGAACCCTAGACAGGCTAGGTGGGCCTTGTTTTTTACACGTTTTGATTTTGTGGTTTCTTTTCTTCCTGGAACAAAGAATGTCAAGGCAGACGCCCTCTCTAGGAGCTTCTTTGCTGATTCTCCTGTGGTGACCAAGCCTGCTACCATCTTAGGCGAAGGGGTAGTTCTTTCTGCCATCTCACCCGATTTGAGACGTGCTCTGGAAGAGTTCCAGGAGGACAAACCTGAGCGTTGTCCCAGTGGAAAGTTGTATGTTCCTGACCAGTGGAAGAAGAGAGTGATGTCTGAAGTTCATTGCTCTGCTTTGGCTGGTCATTCAGGTATTTTTGGTACTAGAGATCTGGTGAGTCGGTTTTTTTGGTGGCCCTCCTTGTCTCGTGATGTCAGGAATTTTGTGCAGTCCTGTGGGACGTGCTCCCGGTCTAAATCATGTTCTCGCTCTAGTGGGTTGTTGATGCCGTTGCCTGTCCCCAAGAGGCCATGGACCCATATTTCAATGGATTTCATCTCTGATATGCCTATCTCTCAGAGGATGACTGTTATTTGGGTGATTTGTGATAGGTTCTCTAAGATGGTTCATCTTGTACCACTCCCTAAGTTGCCGTCTTCCTCTGAGTTGGTGCCCCTGTTTTTACAACAGGTGGTTCGTTTGCACGGGATTCCTGAGAACATTGTATCTGACAGAGGAGTCCAGTTTGTGTCTAGATTTTGGAGAACTTTCTGTTCCAGGCTGGGAATTCAGTTGTCCTTCTCCTCTGCTTTTCACCCTCAGACCAATGGGCAGACAGAGAGAACAAACCAGACCTTGGAGTCATATTTGAGATGTTTTATTTCTGCTGATCAGGATGATTGGTGTTATGAATGAGTCACCGTAGGAGGCAAAAGCAGAAATACAAGCTAAGTCCAGAAAACCAGAGAAGTTGGCAACTATCAGATTGCAGACCCCTGAACCTATCAACACAACCAGCAGTAGCCGTGGGGGGTTCCTACGAAGCCCTAGACCTCTCGATCACAACCGGAGAATTACATAGGCCTAAAGAAAGAAAGGGGAAATCTAAACTGCCCCAGAGCAGACCCCATAGCAATAGGCAGCCCCCAACATATAATGACGGTGAAGCAAGATGAAAATACTAACACAGACAGAAAGATAAACTGAGCAAAGACGGGGCCTGCAACTATCTAGATAGGAAAGGACAGGAAGGCTGCTGTCTGCAATCTGTCAAAACCCTATCAAAGACATAAGCCAACAAGCTGATATGAAAAAGGCCCTGAAGCAGCTAGGCTTCAAAAACTAAATCAGCACTCAGGTATTTTCAGAAGACAGAGCTAAATAAATTCAGCACACCCCAGCAGGGAATGGCAGAAATCCAGAAAAACAAAACAAAACAAAGTCAAAGCACAAAAGCAAAAGGCCGAGCAGCAAACTTAGCTTTAGAGGAGCAGGAATTCAGACTGGTCTCCAAGGATCCCACAGAGAAATCACCCGCAGGGCAGAAGGGCGTCGGCAGCCTTATATCCAGTCCGTAACTCCACTCAGCCAGTCATCATCATTAGCCTCAGGTGTTTGATAATCAGGCTCACTACCTTTCTTTACCAGAAGAGGGAGTTCCTCGGGCCTCAGTAATGAAGGGGAAAATGAACTCACAACAGATTGGGTTTCATTTTTGCCCTTGGCCGAATTTGCTTTAAATAATAGAGCTAGTTCTGCCACTTTGTTGTCACCTTTTTTTTGTAACTTTGGGTTTCATCCTCAATTTTCTTCAGGGCAGGTGGAGCCCTCTGCCTGCCCAGGTGTTGACACTGTGGTGGAGAGAATGCACCAGATCTGGGACCAAGTGGTGGATAAGTTATCTCTCTCCCAGGAAAAGGCCCAGCGGTTTTCCAACCGACATAGGACCATTGGTCCCCAGTTTAAGGTTGGTGATATGGTGTGGTTATCATCAAAAAATATTGCTATGAAGGTGGCTTCTCCTAAGTTTAAGCCTAGATTTATTGGACCTTACAAGATTGTGGAGATTATTAATCCGGTCTCTTTTCGTTTGGCTCTTCCTGTCACATTTAAAATCCATAATGTGTTCCATAAATCTTTGTTGAAGAGGTTTGTTGAACCTGTTGTTCTGGGGGTGGCACCTCCAGACCCTGTATTGGTTGAAGGTAACATGGAATATGAGGTAGAGAAAGTACTGGATTCCCGTCTGGCTAGACGGAGACTCCAGTATTTGGTTAAGTGGAAGGGTTATGGTCAGGAGGATAATTCCTGGGTCTCTGCCTCTGATATTCATGCCAAAAGATTGGTGCGTGCCTTTCATCGGGCTCACCCTGATCGCCCTGGTGGCGTAGTTGAGGGTTCGGTGACCGCTCCTCAAGGCGGAGGTACTGTTGTGAGTTCATTTTCCCCTTCTTTACTGAGGCCCGAGGAACTCCCTCTTCTGGTAAAGAAAGGTAGTGAGCCTGATTATCAAACACCTGAGGCTGATGATGATGACTGGCTGAGTGGAGTTACTGACTGGATATAAGGCTGCCGACGCCCTTCTGCCCTGCGGGTGATTTCTCTGTGGGATCCTTGGAGACCAGTCTGAATTCCTGCTCCTCTAAAGCTAAGTTTGCTGCTCGGCCTTTTTCTTTTGTGCTTTGACTTTGTTTTGCTTTGTTTTTCTGGATTTCTGCCATTCCCTGCTGGGGTGTGCTGAATTCATTTAGCTCTGTCTTCTGAAAATACCTGAGTGCTGATGTAGTTTTTGAAGCCTAGCTGCTTCAGGGCCTTTTTCATATCAGCTTGTTGGCTTATGTCTTTGATAGGGTTTTGGCAGATTGCAGACAGCAGCCTTCCTGTCCTTTCCTATCTAAGTAGTTTTGGGCCCCATCTTTGCTCAGTCTATCTTTCTGTCTGTGTTAGTATTTTCATCTTGCTTCACCGTCATTATATGTTGGGGGCTGCCTATTGCTTTGGGGTCTGCTCTGGGGCAGTTTAGATTTCCCCTTTCTTTCTTTAGGCCTATGTAATTCTCCAGCTGTGATCGAGGGGTCTAGGGCATCGTAGGAACCCCCCACAGCTACTGCTAGTTGTGTTGATAGGTTCAGGAGTCTGCAATCTGATAGTTGCCAACTTCTCTGGTTTTCTGGACTTAGCTTGTATTTCTGCTTTTGCCTCCTACGGTGACTCATTCATAACACATAACAGACATTTACCATCCTATCTCCATTACCAAAATGGATATGCCTATGTGCATGACCCATACAGCACCCCCTAGCTGTCACAGCAGTCACTGCACCACAATATATATATATATATATTCTATGTGTATATATCTATTATTTCATTTGTGTTTAAACCTGTCATTGGGCTCCATTATATGTCCATTTTGCAAGCCTGCGAGAAAATCTCAGTTTCATGGGGTCCTTCTCCGATATCAACAGAGCGAGGGAAGTGTGAACAATCCCAAGACCTTTATTATAGGCAAAATTAGAAGGTCCATAAACAATCCACCTCACTGAGGATACAGTAGTCCAGAACACGAATGAAGTTCAGTAACAAGATGAATGTCCAAGGAGATGAGAGTCCAATAATCTTGCAGACAGAGGATAAAATGGGTCCATATGCTTCCCCTTCTCTCTGACGTGCCGTCTTCACACGATGCTCTCCACACAGGAACTGACTTCCCCCCTCCTGTCCTTTCAAGCCCCCTCCCTACAGTATGTCCAGGAGTAGTGAGACGGGTTAGGGTGGTTTTCCAGCCTCCCTAGCCTGACAAAGGTGCCTGAGGGATTAAGTCACTACAGGAGGTCATCAAGAGACATAGATACAGTCAGGCTGCAGACATACAAGGCAACAAGAAAAACACTATGAAAATCAGTGAAATAGAAATATACACAAAATGATATTCACATAGCATATCACACCATCACAACATCTCCCCCCTCATAATAAGTGAGCATGCCATGAGATCTACACAGACCTATGGCCTGCTCACTTTAGTCCAGATTGCTCAATCAATTATAGTTGCTTGTACAGTGGCAGGGGTAAGTCGGCCTGGGGAGCCTATGGTTCTTCTTGTTGAGACAGTCCATCGGTGTTCTGGTGTTTGCTTCCCCGCTTGTATTGGATAGAGAAGCTGTAGGGTTGTAAGGACAAGCTCCACCACAGCAATCTTCCATTGTCCCCCGATACGCGGTTCAGCCATGTGAGGGGATTGTGGTCTGTAACAATTATAAAGTGTCTGCCATACAAGTATGGCTGCAATTTTTTTAGTGCCCATACGATGGCAATGCACTCTTTTTTCAATAGTGGCATAGGCAACTTCCCCATCCAGTAGTTTCTGACTGGCAAAAGCAACAGGATGTTCTTCTTTGGCGGCATTCACTTGGTGAAGTACTGCCCCAATCCCAAAGGTGGATGCATCTGTCTGCATGAGGAACCTGTTATGAATGAGTCACCGAGGAGGAAAAACAAAAACAAGCTAAGCCACAGAAAACCAGAGAGGTTGGTAACTAAGCGGATTGCAGACCCCTGATCCTATCCACACAACTAGCAGTAGTCGTGGAGCGTACCTACGATGATCCTAGATGCCTCATCACAGCCGGAGAACTAAATAAGCCTAAAGCAAGAAAAGGGGAAATCTAAACTGCCCCAGAGCAGACCCCAAAGCAATAGACAGCCCCCAAACATGTATTGTCGGTGAGACAAGATGAAAACACAAACACAGATAGAAAAATAGGCTGAGCAAACGATGGGGCCCACGCTAACTAGAAAGGACAGGAAAGGAAAGATGCTGTCTGCAATCACGCACAAAACCCTGCCAAAAAATGTCCAACACTTTCTGATAACAAAAACCCTGAAGTCGCTAGACTTCAATTCCCTATATCAGCACTCTGGTGTATTCTGAAGACAGAGCAAAAAGAGACCCATCTGATCAGGGACAAAAAAGCAAACTGGTATAAACAGAGACATAAGAATGGAAATTCAGCACAGCCCCAGCAGGGGCTGGCTGACCACAAAAACTGAGTAAACAGACCAAATCTCATGTGAAAAAATAGCAGAGCACACTTAGCTTGAGAAGGCAGGAACAAAACTGAAAACCAGAACCTCAGGGCAGGAGAAAATCACCAGCACAAAATTATGGAGTCGGCGGTCTTAAATCCAGTCAGAAACTCCTGATGTCCACTCACAGTCCTCCTCCTCAGGTGGCAGATCTCTGCCATTTAGATCAGCTTCATTACCTACTGTCACCACTAGAGGGAGCCCGGATGGAGAACTCATGACTCCTCTGTCAACACAGCCAGCTCCACCACCCTCACCAGAAGCCAGAGGTAAACCAGAAAATGAGTTCACAACAGGAACCTGCACTTATAATCAGGGGTGTTATGATTAGGTAACCAAGGAGGATAGCAGGGGAATAGACTAGGCAACCAAATAACCAGAGAGGTTGGTAACTTAGCGGATTGCAGACCCCTAAACTGACAACACAACTAGAATTAGCCGTGGGACGTACCTAGAATTAACTAAGCCTAAAGAGAGAAAAGGGAAAGCTAAACTGCCCCGGAGTAGAACCCCAAAGGAATAGATAGCCCCCAAACATATATTGCCGATGAGACAAGATGAGGCACAAAACAAAGGAGGCAGAAAATAGAGTAAGCAAATGATGGCACCCAAACTGTCTAGATAGAATAGGACAGGAAAGGATACTGTCTGCAATCATGCAAAAAACCCTTACAAAAAATTCAACACATCTGATATGCAAAAATACTGAGACCACACGACCTCTCCCCCACTAAATCAGAACTCTGGTGTGAACTGGATGCAAAACAAAAGATACTGATATAACAGGGGATTAAAAATACTGAAAAGACTGACATGCGATGTGGCATATGGAACAGAGTCCAGCACAGATCCCAGCAGAGGACAAGGCTGAACTCACATCAGCAAAGCAGAAATCAGAGGAAAGCAAAAAATGGATCAAATGCAAAAGATTCAAGCAGACAAATAACTTATCTGAAAGATGCAGGACAAAGCAGGAGGCAAGCAGACTTCCGAAATGCTCAGGAAGAAAACCAAATCACCAGCAACAACTGAGGAAAGGTTGCTCACTTAAATCTCTCCAGTCTGTAACACCTGACCTCCAATCATCCTCCTCAGGTGATTGACTTCTGTCAGCCAGACCAGCTCCATTTCCAGCAGCAACCACCAGAGGGAACCCAAACTCAAAAGCCAGGTCAAAAGTGTTTACCACACAGGGGCAGCCAAGACAGGAGCAGTGATGAGGGCGGCGGTCTTTAACGCTGAAAAGGCATCCTCGCATGCAGTCGTCCACGTCACATTCCTAGGCATGTTCTTGCGGGTCAGGTTGGTTAGGGGATGGGCCAAGGTGCTGAAATTAGCAACAAATTTTCAATAGTATCCAGCAGTTCCTAAAAATGCAAGTACTTGCTTTTTTAGTCTGGGGTCTACACCAGTTGCTAATGGCTTCCACCTTGGCAGGCTCAGGCTTTAGGGTCCCACCCCCTACTCTATGCCCGAGGTACTGCACCTCAGCCATCCCTATTTGGCATTTATCAGGGCGAATGGTCAGTCCTGCAGCAAGGATACTGTCTAGCACTATGCCCAACTGTTTAAGATGTTCCTCCCAGGTGGTGCTAAAAATGGCAATGTCATCCAAGTAAGCACAGGCAAAGTCCTGACATTGTTGTAACAGTCGATCTACCAGTCTCTGGAAAGTAGCAGGGGCAGTTTTCATCCCAAAGGGCATTCCTCGGAACTCAAAAAGCCCAAATGGAGTAATGAAGGCCAAGCGCTCCTGAGCGTCCTCCTTTAGGGGTATCTGCCAGTACCCCTTGCTCAAGTCTAACGTGGTCACAAATTGGGCACTGGCCAGACGATCCAATAGATCATCAATCCTGGGCATGGGGTAAGCATCACTCTTGGTGGCATCATTTAATCGTCTGTAATCAATGCAGAATCGTGTTGTACCATCCTTCTTGGGGACCAGGATGACATGAGGGGCCCAAGAACTCTGAGATGGCTGAACAACTCCCAGTCGTTTCATCTCCTCCAGTTCGTTCTTTATCATAGCTTGAACAGCCTCTGGAACCAGGTAGGCAGCCTGCTGGAAGGGTTGTTGTCCGGGGTTTCCACATGGTGGCTGGTCAGAGTAGTCTTCCCCGGCTTTGAGGAGAAAGCAGCAGCCCTTGGCCTTAGTATGCCGGAAAAAACGTCCTTTTGTATATCCGATAAATGGGAGCCCAGGGGCACTTTTTCCAGTGATCCTCCCACTTGGGCAACCTGGAGAAGATCGGGGAGACACTCGTCGACCGTGGTATCACTAGGGGGGTGGCAGACGGCTAGAACAGGCAGAGATCGTTCATGGTAGTCTTTCAGCATGTTAATGTGGATGGTTTTCTGTCGTTGACCACTAAAGTCCAGGGCAATAACGTAGTTAGTGTCATTAATTTTCTTGACAACCTGATAAGGGCCTTCCCATACTGCTTGAAGCTTGTTGGCAGGGGAAGCAGTAATCATGAGCACTTGTTGTCCTTACATAAATTCCCGTGTCCTGGCATTAGGTCATACCAGGTTTTTTGTCTGGACTGGGCTATTCTCTGATGTTCTTTAGCCAAGGTAGCTAGTTGGGCGAGACGGTCTCTGAACTCTAGAACATAGGGAATGATGGGCATTCCGGTGTCTGAGATATCTCCCTCCAAATGTTCTTTCAGAAGAGTGAGAGGCCCATGGACATTCCGGCTAAATAGTAGTTCGAAGGGAGAGAACCCTGTGGACTCTTGGGGAACCTCCCGAAAGGCGAAGAGGAGATGTGGCAGGTACTTTTCCCAGTCTTTTTCAATGTCAACAAAAGCCCTCAGCATATTTTTTAGGGTTCCATTAAACCGTTCACATAGTCCCTTGGTCTGCTGGTGGTATGGGGTGGTGCGGATGGCTTGAACACCACAGGTATGCCATAGGGACTGGACCAGATCTGACATGAACTGAGTGCCTTGATCCGATAATATTTCACTAGGAAACCCTACCCGGGTAAGGATGGTAACAAGGGCCTCAGCTACCTTTACTGCTGTAATACTGGACAGGGCCAAAGCTTCAGGATACCTAGTGGTATAGTCCACCACGGTCAGGATATATTTTTTCCCCGACAGGCTGGGGTGGGCCAGAGGACCTATGATGTTGACAGCTACATGTTGAAATGGTTCTTCAGTTATGGGCAGGGATTGCATGGGGTACCTTATGTCGAGCTCCTGGATGCCACATTCGCTGGCACGCATTGCAGGTGCGGCAATAATGGGCTACCGACTATGAGATGCCAGGCCAGTAAAAACTTTGGGTGAGTCACTTTTCAGTCCTTTTCCTCCCTTGATGTCCAGCCAAGGAGATGTCATGGACCAGTTGGAGTAGCTGTGCCCTGTACTTCTGAGGGACAATGAGTTGCCTGGTAGTTGCGTCAGGGTTGCCCTGGTCACTGACCTTTGTTACATGATAATACAGTCCGTTTTCTCGAGTGAAGCCATCCCAATTATCTCCCATGTGCCCAGTTTCTGCCTTTTGCCTAAGGGCTGCTAAGGTAGTGTCACCCTCTATTTCTCTCCTAAACTCCTCTCTTTACCAAGACTCTCCCAATGTAGTAGCAGCGAACGTATTGCTTACCAACTCTGATGCGGTTCGTGGTGGTTGCTCCCCGGTGAGGCCTGGAAGATGTAGTGCTTGAAGGGCCTGTAGTCGGGTGACTGCTCCCACAAATTGGCACTGTAACTCCCCAATGTCGTTCCCAAGGAGGATATCTGCAGGAAGTCCTCCCATAACTCCAATCCAACACAATTTTTCTCCACAACCATAATCCAAACGCAGTGAAGCTCGCTGTATATATTTGCGGGCATCCCCCGCCAAGACAATGGGAATTCCCGGACCCTGGTAAATTGCCTCCGGTTGAACCACACGGGGGTCAGCGATAGTCAGGAAGGCCCCCGTGTCTCTAAATCCTGACAATTTGTATCCATCAATTAAGATGCCCTGCAGGTGGTGTTACCGTTGCTCTGGGTAGCTAAAGGACAAAGGCCGGAGTCCGTACACTCCAGGAGGGGTATCTATGGTGCCGTGCTCGGTGGTCCACTCTGGTGGGGGTGGTGGTAGCTCTTCCTCAGGCGGGATGGAGTGTACAAGATGCACTGGATGAGGTGGGGCTGCGTGGGGCTCCCTCCGAATCCTTGAGGGACATCCAGACTGCAAATGTCCAGGTTGCCCACACCCATAACATCTCCTCTCTGTGATACCCCCAGGTCGTGGTTGGAACTGTTGGGGCCTAGGATTGTGAGGCGTGATTGTCATCGGCTTGCGACTAGGTGGAAGGGCAGATATAATCGGAGGGGGACGGGGCTTCATCTGCCAAGGCTGCAGCTCTATCCACGGTACACGGAGTGTGCTCCCGGACCCATTCCCGTACCTCTGCAGGGCACTTGGTACGAAATTGTTCTATAAGGAACGCCTGTATAACATCTTCCACAGTAAAGGCGTTTTCTGCTTCCAGCCATCTCCGACATGCCTGGGACATCTTATATGCATACATCCTAAACAATCCCCCCGTGGTGCATGGGAGGTCTTGGAACTTGGCCCTATATGAGTCTGGGGTGATAGTATGGTAATCCAGGATAGTCCGCTTTACAATGTTATAATCCCGATTCCGCTGTGCGTCAATGGTTCGGTAAGCCTCCGCCAAGCTACTGTTCAGGATTCCCACTACCAAATGCATCCAGCCAGAGTGGGGCACCTCCATCACAGCACACTGCTGCTCAGAGTCCAAATGGCTTAAACTCTGTCTGGGTGATCCGTACAGGCTCCCGGATCGTTGGGGTTACACTCCATATTGCGTTACTCCCTCTTTCAAGCTCCATTGCTTCTTGTCTCCACTGTGCCTGGCAGGCAGCCTCCTCCTTATACTCCTGAGAGACACCTGGGCCCAGAACCGCCATCTCTTCTTCATACCACACCAACAACTGGCTTTTTGGGGTGGGGATCCCAGTCTCTAGTGCTCGTCCTTCAGACTTCTGGGAGGAGGTGGCCGGGCAAGCACCGACCAGTAGGTCAATTAAGGCTTCTTTAGTCAGTCCCTGGTAGTTCAGGCCCAGGTCTCTGGCTCTCCCCTGTAAACTGGATACAGTCCAATTTCTTTACTCACTCTGTGGGTGGTTCTCCATTGGGTTACACTCTGTTGATCCCACTGCTGCCACCAGTTGTCACGGGGTCCTTCTCTGATATCACACAATCAACAGAGCGAGGGAAGTGTGAACAATCCCAAGACCTTTATTATAGGCAAAATTAGAAGGTTGATAAACAATCCACCACACTGAGGATACAATAGTCCAGAACATGAATGAAGTTCAGTAACAGGATGAATGTCCAAGGAGAGGAGAGTCCAATAATCTAGCAGACAGAGGATAAAATGGGTCCATATGCTTCCCCTTCTCTCTGACGTGCCGTCTTCACATGATGCACCCCACACAGGAACTGACTTCCCCCCTCCTGTCCTTTCCAGGCCACTCCCTATGTCCAGGAGTAGTCAGACATGTTGGGGTGGTTTTCCAGCCTCCCAGGCCTGACAAAGGTGCCTGGAGGATTAAGACACTACAGGGGATCATCAAAAGACTTAGGTACAGTCAGGCTGCAGACATACAAGGCAACAAGAAAAACACTATGAAAATCAGTGAAATAGAAATATACACAAAATGATATCCACATAGCATATCACACCATCACACTCCGCATACGGAAAACATACGGATGTCATACGGATGCATACATGCGCAACAAACGGAGCCACACCTTGACAACGGATGACATACGGATCACTGTTCAGGGAACATTTCTGCGTATTACGACCGTCTGACCCCAGCCTTACCGTGCTGTCCTTTGCTTAAGCTTTTCTTTATACAGTATGCTTTAATCCTTGTTACCTGTGCTACACGTGAAATATGCACTGTACTGTTCCTTACATATGGTACACATGCTACATTGCACTATGTCTGCACTACATGTGCTGTGCTCCTTCCTAGTTATAGTACATGTGTTGTATTTCTGTCTACCTGTACAACATGCACTCCACAGCTCTCTATCAGCACTACATGTACTGTACTCCTCTGTTTCTTAGATACATGTACTGTGCTCCATTCTTTCTTAGATACATGTACTGTACTCTCTTTCTTAGCTATACAGTGGGGAAAAAAAGTATTTAGTCAGTCAGCAATAGTGCAAGTTCCACCACTTAAAAAGATGAGAGGCGTCTGTAATTTACATCATAGGTAGACCTCAACTATGGGAGACAAACTGAGAAAAAAAATCCAGAAAAATCACATTGTCTGTTTTTTTTTTCATTTTATTTGCATATTATGGTGGAAAATAAGTATTTGGTCAGAAACAAAATTTCATCTCAATACTTTGTGATATATGCTTTGTTGGCAATGACAGAGGTCAAACGTTTTCTGTAAGTCTTCACAAGGTTGCCACACACTGTTGTTGGTATGTTGGCCCATTCCTCCATGCAGATCTCCTCTAGAGCAGTGATGTTTTTGGCTTTTCGCTTGGCAACACGGACTTTCAACTCCCTCCAAAGGTTTTCTATAGGGTTGAGATCTGGA
Source organism: Dendrobates tinctorius (assembly GCF_039654945.1). Classification (NCBI taxonomy): domain Eukaryota; kingdom Metazoa; phylum Chordata; class Amphibia; order Anura; family Dendrobatidae; genus Dendrobates; species Dendrobates tinctorius. The sequence goes on along the minus strand of NW_027361752.1, from coordinate 2,255,289 downwards.
GACTGGCTAGGCCACTCCAGGACCTTGAAATGCTTCTTACGAAGCCACTCCTTCGTTGCCCTGGCGGTGTGCTTTGGATCATTGTCATGCTGAAAGACCCAGCCACGTTTCATCTTCAATGCCCTTGCTGATGGAAGGAGGTTTGCACTCAAAATCTCACGATACATGGCCCCATTCATTCTTTCATGTACCCGGATCAGTCGTCCTGGCCCCTTTGCAGAGAAACAGCCCCAAAGCATGATGTTTCCACCACCATGCTTTACAGTAGGTATGGTGTTTGATGGATGCAACTCAGTATTCTTTTTCCTCCAAACACGACAAGTTGTGTTTCTACCAAACAGTTCCAGTTTGGTTTCATCAGACTATAGGACATTCTCCCAAAACTCCTCTGGATCATCCAAATGCTCTCTAGCAAACTTCAGACGGGCCCGGACATGTACAGGCTTAAGCAGTGGGACACGTCTGGCACTGCAGGATCTGAGTCCATGGTGGCGTAGTGTGTTACTTATGGTAGGCCTTGTTACATTGGTCCCAGCTCTCTGCAGTTCATTCACTAGGTCCCCCCGCGTGGTTCTGGGATTTTTGCTCACCGTTCTTGTGATCATTCTGACCCCACGGGGTGGGATTTTGCGTGGAGCACCAGATCGAGGGAGATTATCAGTAGTCTTGTATGTCTTCCATTTTCTAATTATTGCTCCCACAGTTGATTTCTTCACTCCAAGCTGGTTGGCTATTGCAGATTCAGTCTTTCCAGCCTGGTGCAGGGCTACAATTTTGTTTCTGGTGTCCTTTGACAGCTCTTTGGTCTTCACCATAGTGGAGTTTGGAGTCAGACTGTTTGAGGGTGTGCACAGGTGTCTTTTTATACTGATAACAAGTTTAAACAGGTGCCATTACTACAGGTAATGAGTGGAGGAAAGAGGAGACTCTTAAAGAAGAAGTTACAGGTCTGTGAGAGCCAGAAATCTTGATTGCTTGTTTCTGACCAAATACTTATTTTCCACCATAATATGCAAATAAAATGAAAAAAAAACAGACAATGTGATTTTCTGGATTTTTTTTTCTCAGTTTGTCTCCCATAGTTGAGGTCTACCTATGATGTAAATTACAGACGCCTCTCATCTTTTTAAGTGGTGGAACTTGCACTATTGCTGACTGACTAAATACTTTTTTTCCCCACTGTATGTGCTGTGCTCTTCTCTACCTGTGCTATATATGCTTCACTGATCTCTAAATGTAGTGCATGTACTGTATTGCTCTCTACCTGTACTACTTGTACTATTACCCTCTCCACATATACTGTATGCACGGTATAGCTCTCTACTTATACAACACATACTACCTGTATTACATATACTCTATCACTCTGTATCATTACCACGTGCACCACATAGCTCATTACCAGTTCTCCATCTCCTGTATTGATCTTTTCCAGTGCTATATGTATTGTTTCTCTCTACCTGTACAATATGTTCAGTACTTTTCTTTACTTGTACAACATATACTGTATTGATCTCTACTTGTATTATATATATTGTACTATTTTCCATTTGTGCTGAATTAATTGTATTGCTCTCTACCTGTACAACATGGGCAGATCTGTTCTCTACCTATCCTAAATGAACTTCCAGTACTATATGTACTGCTGTGCCTTTCTACCTGCCCATCTAAAATTACAATATTTTCAGCTTACTTTGGTCATCCTAGAACATATTAATATTGTAACTTGAAGAAGCGGCATCTATAGTTTGCGTAATTCATTTATGTCCTGACTGTATCAATACATAGCTTAATAACAGGACTGTATATCATAACAGTACCCCATGGTACTTTTATATTCTGTGGATATTTACTTAGTTTATAATTACCTTTTTGTAGTTGGAAATACTTTATATATGGTATATATATAAAAATCTTTAAAGGATTAATATTTTTCTTGAATTTCAGGCGGATTTTCTTATCAAGATGTGGTGTCTTCTAAAGTATGTTTTAAAGATATTATGTCCCTTTAACAGTTTATATTTCAATTCCTGCCTATAGAAAATGAGAAAATCCCTAGACAGAGCTGATCTGCGATGTCTAAAGTATCCTAATTTTGGTCCTTACAATCCAACATTGCAAGATAGGAGTACAATAGATGGTGGTTTCCAACTTCTATGAGAACAAGCTGTAATGGATTGTCTTTATCTCGCCACTGGTTAATTTGGAGGTTGTTTTGTTCTGGGTTCTTCTCCTCAATTTTCTGTAATGTGTGCTCCTTACTTTAATGATTGTAAAGTAAATTGCTCTGTAATCACAGCTGTGATCGCAGAGGAAGGCGCTGTTGTCATTAAAGTTAATGTATCCTGCTCCATCTTCATACTCTAGCTGCTTGACATTTTTTTCGGGATTCTTTACATTTCCTTTGGTGTTCCTGGGCAGATTTCTTCACTTTGGCTGGGTAAAACCACTTGGTTGGGCAAACATCCATAACTGTATTTGGACAACTTATTTTCATATCTATAAAGTACTAGAGGATCCGAGGACTCGTGTAAAGATTGGATATTAAGAAAGGCTCTGAAAAAATGTCTCTTTGGTGGATGTCATGTTGACATATCACACATAGAGAATTCATAATGGCAATAGAGACCCTACTACCTGGTTGTAACTTTAGGACCCTGCTACATGAACTGATTTTCCAATTTTAGTCATAGTATTAAAAAAATAAGTAAGTTTAAAAATAAAATTTTTTATACTTTGGCTTCGAATTATCAACACTGGTGTTTTGTACACTTGTCTTTTTTTTTTACACTGTTAATTTTTATGGAAAGTTTTAGAAACAAACATAGGATCTCAAAAGGACAAGTACAAAGTTTTGATTACAATAAATCCAAAACAAGAGCATAAAGGGGTTAGATGACGGGAAGGGAAGAAGCGGAGGGAGGGGAGGGAAGAGTTCCCAAGAGGTAGATAAATCCAACTTAATAGATGGGGCTTGTTTAGAAGAAGTAGAAGCTACAGTGTATATAAGAGCAGGGGTGGTATAGCGAAGTGAGTATAGCTACTGTAACTTGCTCAGGGTGATCAGATGTTCTCAAATTTCTCTACTTTGTCAGATATTATGGCTGATAGTTTCTCATTGACCATTTACCAGGAGATACGTTTCTTCACTTCCATGAGGTCTAGTTCTGGTTTAGGCTGTAGGCATCAGAACACTTCATTGGTGGGGAGATTAATTTTTTTTCCTGAAGAATGAGGAAAAGAATGACTCCGTCTATGTTAAAAAAGTGATGAAACCTAGTGACAACTGCCACCATCCATGCACAGAACGGCAGAGGGGATTCTTTGCTTGGAAGGAATTGAATGTTACCCTATAGGGCTGAAAGTGGGAGAAAAGGAGAGATAAGGGCAGAAGAGTATTTTAAGGAATCCCATAACTTTAGTGAATGGGACTTTATTTGGTTTGAAATATGCTTGCGTTGGACATTATACATCAGTCTCAATGAAAGGTGCACCAGGGTGAGATGTGACAAATTTATTAATAAATGTTCGCTGCTTTGCACCACCACTACAAATGTAGACAAGTACTCCAGTACCACACGTACTTTACTGACCTCAGAGGCTGGAGTACATTTCTGTCATAATTTATACCACTGTTGTGGTGTAAATGTTGATGAGTTTCTTGGCAATGTTTGACAATTCCCCCTCATGACTAAACTTTGCCCGCTTTTCAAAAAGCCAGTGGAGACTGGCATAATACTACCAAAAGTTGCTAAATGTTTGTATAAGTAGGAGCTGCACAAAAAATCTGCAACATGCCATACAATTTTACACCAGAATTCTGGCAAAAATTGTTTGATGAATTGTCACGTTTAAAATGAAATTGGTGATTGGAGACATCTATAGTGGCCTTCACAAGATTTAAAGATTTTCCCTATTTGAAGGACAGGGGATAACTTACTGTTCCCAGTGGTTGGACCCCCCCAGTGATCCTGAGAATGGAAAAAAAGTCGAACAGGCAGATCTTCACTTCCTTCATTGTTTAGCGCTATACTTGGTTATCTCCAACAGTCCCATAGACAATGAGTGGTGAGGAGGTTTGCCTGCTTGACTGTCGCACATTCGAATGGTGCTCCTCAAGGCCTCATTCTTGGGTTTTTTGGACATCCCCACAATTATACCCCCAGTAATCAGTGAGTTATTCCACATCTTTAGATGATAACTCCCTGATTGCTGAGAATACAGTATAATTGCTGAGACATCCTATAGGGAGATGTCTTACAATCTTGAAAAAAAGCATTTAACATATTTGTGAACCTTTGAGTATATTTTTCTATTCACTTACTATGACGGAGACACATTATTAAATAACATAAGGTGCAATTATAAGGGGTACAGAAGTTAATAAAGTCAATAAAGTCTAAGAGGATCTAAAATGTCCATCTGGCTTATTTGAGGTGACCAAAACCAGAAGCTAAATCTATGCCCTAAATCAGTGCACTAGGTGTGTCCCTTATACACAGTACATTATATACTGTCAGTAGACTTTTCAGTAAGTTACTGAATGACAGTGAAGAAAAGCATTGCAGGTCCAGGTTTACAGTCTCTTGTCAATAGACCCATTGAATAATAAACCATCAGGCTTTTCTGACTTTCTGCTCATTTACATTTTCCTTCTGGGTGATTGATGCCATTTGTTTAGCTTTCAGGACGCATTGACCACACTCTGCAGTAGTTTGTGACATCGGTGTTGTTTTCCCATCTGGACTTGGTTATTTTCATTGGATTGCTAGTTTACCAGCAGAATAAATATGCTTTTTTAGCGGTTTACTGAGAAAACATACAAACAATTCAATTAGAAGGAAAAGCGAATACCTGAGCTGGACACTATGCTTGGCCAATTCACATGCACAGCCTTCTTTGTCAGGGGTTTAAACAGTGCATTATTCATTAACAGGGAAAAGTACCACCTCTGCTATTCAGGGTACACTCAGAGTACAGTACTTTTCTCACTACAACATTTAGTGCAACCCTAATTTTTTTTTTCATGGTTTATATTAAGGCTATGTGCGCATGCTGCGGATTCACCTGCGGGTTTTTCCGCCCGGATCCGCAGGTAAAACCGCAGGTAAAGTGACCTGCGGTTTTCCTGTGGATTAGCCTGTGGTTTTGCCCTGCGGTTTCACACCTCTACTATGTTAAAGGTGTGAAACCGCTGCGGAATCCGCCCAAAGAATTGACATGCTGCAGTTTGTAAACCGCAGCAAAACCGCGCGGAAAAAAATGCAGCATGAGCACAGCGGATTTGTAATGCCATAGGCTAACATGGTAGTGTACCATGTCTACGGAACTGCTGCATTTCCACAGGGCCAAAAACGCTGCGGAAACGCAGCAGAATCCGCAACGTGTGCACATAGCCTAAGGTTCTACATTAACACTATCTTGCAATTTGCGAAGTGTTAATTGTGCAGAAGGTCTCGCTTCCACAAAAAAGATGTTCATAAAAGAGATAATCCCATCTCATATACTTATGTCATATTCATGATATACCATAAATGTGGGTCGCCCCCTCGCTGGCTTCACCCAGGGCAGTGGGGTACTCGGTACCGGGCCGGTGTCAGGGGGATGATGTGTCACAGCAGCGGTGACCCGGTCCGTGGCCCTGGGCACCCAATATCAATGGCGGAGATGTTTGTAGTGTAGTTTATATGAAAAGTTCGTGACGCCACCCGTGGTGTTTGGCAAGTAAGATGGTAAGCCAACGCTGCGTGCAGATCCACTGGGACTGATGGTGTGATGCAGCAAAGATGGTATAGCTCCCCACAGGTAGCCCCAGGGCAGTGTAGGTGCGATGGAGGAGCAGGGGCACCGGATGGTGTTGATGTTGATACCCAAATGTAGCGGTGCTGATGTGGGAATGAATGGAGGACACCAGAGTTGGCAGTTTCAAAGCTTTACTCACAGTTCGTAGTGCACACAGGTGCCTGCTTCGGTACCGTGTCCTCCGGGGCAGAGGCCCAGCCAACCTCCAGGCAAGATAGGACTCTCCCCTCCAGCACCCCACCAACATGTGCCTTCCTGAACGACTCCTCTATTGCGCCTTTTAGTGTGAAGAGCTCCAGTACCGTGGTTCTCTGAAGTTCCTCCTGTCAGATGTTCCTAACAACTCTCACTTGTATGACAGACAGCTGTAGCCTGCTTCGGGGACTCCCTTCTCCTGAATCCCGGCTCTCTATCAGTTTTCTGTTGTGTCCTAAGTCTTTGATGGAAGTAGTGCATTTACAGCCAACTACTCCACCGGTGTCTGCTGCAGAACCATAAGTGTCCGTACAACCTCGGGGACTGGGCCCTGGCCTTGAGCTGAGAACCTATAGGCAGAGTTCCTATCCAACCCACTCCTCCTCTCTGTTCTCTCTCCTCTTCGTTCCGTACTTGTCTTTCTCTCTCTTATGGAAATGCAGGTTACAGTTCTACGTCTCTCCTTCTCTTTCCTTTCCCGTGCCAGCTGGCTCAGGTCTCTGAGGCAGCTGCAGTACTCCTTCTTCTATTCCTTTCCTTGGGAGCTCTCCACTAAGACCAGTCCTCAGCCTCTCCCGACTGACTGTCTTTCCTCTGCCTGACCTCCCGGCAGGCTGACCTCCTGTCAGCCTGCTCTCTCCTCTCCAGTCATACTGACTGACTGCACTGACTGAACTCCTCAGGGACTGACCTCTAATTCTATCTTTCCCCTTCTTTTTATACTAACTCCACCCACCTTCCAGCACATCTCGTATTACGAAGCAGGGTTCCACGAAAGGTGCTCTGCTACACCCCGAGCCTAAAGCTGCAATGTGGCCCTGCTGAACTATCCTGTGTGTGGGATGCAGGTGTTGGAGTGTGGCCAGGAGTTCCCACCTTACCTGGATGGTGGGGCACTACACCTTAGGAGAAGGTGCAGTACCTCTGTGGCGACTGAGCCTCAGGGGTGCCACAAATGGACTTCAGAAACATCTCAACTGACTGTGGCATGCGTCAGGGCTTCATTCTTCAGAGAGATGTGAATCCTATTTATGGAATATTCTATGGATTTGCCACAATTGTATGAGATAGAAGTACCTTTGTTAATTTTATTTCTCTTTAAGAGGGTTTTCCCACTTTTGACATTCATCAACTACCTATATGATAGGTGATAAATGTCTGATCGATGGAACCCCACCAGTACCTAAAATGGGGGTCCTCAGCACTTCTTCCACCTCACTACACAATTAATTATTCTAAGGCCTTCTTCACACAGCCTGGTGATTCCTGTACTGTAAAAACAGTGCTGGTGAGATCCGTGGTCCGTGTGCCACCCATATGTACGTATGTGACATCTGTATGACATCCGTGTATCCGTTTGCTGTCCATGTGTCACATGCATGTGGCATCCGTGTGCCATCCATTTGCCCATGTGACACGTAACGGCACGTAGGAAAAGCAGTACAGTTAGCGGTTCCAAGGCGCTGGGTGCTGGAGGGCTGATGTTGGTAGCCTGGGAGGGGGCAATATCCATTGCCCCTGATATTGCCCCTTCCCAGGCTATTAATATCAACCCACAGCTGTCTGTTTAGCCTTTGCTGGTTTGAATTTATATTGGGACCGTGCATCATTTTTTTCTGAGGTCCCCTGTAAACTAACCAGTAAAGGCTAAGCAAATAGCTGTGAGCTGTTATTAGCAGCCTAGGAACCTTTTGGGATATGGTCCTCTTTTCCAGATTATTAACATCAGCCTCCAGCTGTGTGCTTTCCCTCTGATGATTATGAAAATTATGTGGCAGCCCACGCCATTTTTTTAATTTAATTCTTTATTTTACACACAATGTACATAGTGTGTGCTGAATATAACTCCCATTATTGCCGACTGGTCAAGCTAATCTCAAGGAGACCATGCGACAATGCTGAGAGCTGCCTTCAGCACCCGAAACTGGGATCAGCACGAACTGTACTGTTTTTTTTCCCCAGATGTTATCTGTGTGTCATCCATGTGCACTTGTGCTGTACTCATTTTGTCTGTGCTGTGCAAAAAAAAAAAACATGTCTGTGGGTTTTTCACATGGACACACAAAAACCTGACATGCGTGCACTGCTATTGATTACAATGGGTGTACATATGTCGATATTTGTCATCCTTAAAAAATGGACAGTTGAAGTGTACATATGAAAAAAATTAGACCTCTCCATTCTTTGTAGGAGGGAAAACTTGCAAAATCGGCAGTGTATCAAATACTTATTTTCCCCACTGTACAATAGTAATGAAGATCACAGTATAGTTACCACAGCAGTCATATAGCAAAGTCTCCATAAAGGAAAGAATAAATAACAAAGTCATGTCCATGCCTCCAAAATTAAGACGTGTGCTGCTGACCACTACCCTACACATAGCATCATACCAAGATGGCTTCTTATCTCCCTTTATGGCTGAGACCTGGTCCCTCATTGTCTTTGTATAGCTTTAATTGTTTTTAGATATCCATGTAGTGATCTGTGGATGTCAATAAAGCTTCATATATTAATTATTGGATAAGACAGGCATTGAATGCATAAAAATTCCATGGTGATATATATGTAGCTCAAATCCATTATATTGTAGATTGTGAGCCCTCGCGGGCAGGGTCCTCTCTCCTCCTGTACCAGTCGTGATTTGTATCGTTAAGATTACTATACTTGTTTTTTTTATTATGTACACATGTAAAGCGTCATGGAATAAATGGCGCTATAATAATAAATAATAATAGTATTATGGATAATTTAAAATGTATCCATTTTAAAGTGTTATTTTATTAAGACAATTCCCTGTCTATAAGTTCAGGATAAGCGGTTTATTTATTGTTATGGGCATTGTTGATATTTTTCTATATTGTGAGTATTTCAATGTATTATCACAGTATACAACTATTGTTCATTCATATTGTCTACTTTGTTGAACTGTTAAGCCATTGTTTCATTCAAGGGGTATGTCTTGTTGGCTCCATCATGAGCCTTTTGTGTACTTTGTCATTTTGTATGACTTTTAAATGTTTTTATATGGTGTTGTTCATGGTTGTCCAATAAAAGTTGTAATATTTTGGTGATCCCTGCGTTTTTTTGGTCAGTAACTTCTCTACTATTTTCTCCGATGCTTAGGATGTGTTCACACACAGTTTTTTTGCTAAGGTTTTGCAGCTGAAACTGCAACTTTTTGATCAGTTTTGAGTTATTGAGGATGATTTTGGAGAGTTTTCACAACTCAGCAGAAGGACTCAGGTCACGATTCATTAAGACTGGTGTTTTGTATATCAGCCTTAATAAGGCTTGAAGGAATAACGTGTCAAATTAATTAAGATGAGCACGTCCCTTAATGAATCTGATGCATCTTATCTTATCAGTAGCGCGCACCTCCGTCAGGGACCAGAGTAATATTTCAGGCATAAAAAACACTGCCACTTTTTGCAAATTTGTCGGGAGGGTATAGCCCCAAGCCATCCTGACCCTGCTGCTTCTCCCCAGCTCCATCTATTTCATTGGATCTGCCTAAAACTGGCGTGAAAATGACAAATTGCTAAATTTTTGTGTAACTTCACATTGCGCCAACATTTTGAGACTTTTTAAAAGTGTTTTATACATATTTGATGAAACGGGACCTCAGTATGTAAACACCCTAACGGTGGCACAATTGGTTGCTGCAGAAAACATGTCTGACTTCTGTCTTATGATTATGGCGTCTGATATTTGCCAGGGGTACTAGAAGCAAGACCCGGGGCATACATTAAATCATGCACTGGTTGATCAAGGTGAGTGGTCATGTTTCACTGAGTCCATTTAGCTTCACTGTCTGGTTTCCCTCCTTAGCTTAGTCTTAAAATGCGTCGGCATTCACCTGTCTGACAAGTGTCTACCTCTGTATTCGAAAGAAATGGATGAAAATTAACCAATGGAAGATCATTGCAGGCTGGTGGAAAGAGACAAGCTCAGACCCTTAAAAAGTGAATCACAGAAAAAAAAAATCAGTCTAGACAAAATGAATACATTTACTGCACATAAATATAATAAATCAATATACAGGCCAGACAGCATGCACAGATTACCACTGGCATAGAGGAACCATTGTAAAAAATGGTTACGCAAAATAAACAAAAAGTCTTGAACAATCTTAAAATCACCACTTTAGAAAATATAAAATCTTTTTATGTTTTACTAACTGCCCCTTTCTCTGAAAATAAGTAAAGTCTACAAAAATATGTTTGTTTGTACAGCTGTGTATTATTACATATCTACAAAGTCAGGCAGCTAATCATGGCATACTTGCTACATGGCTGTGCATGCCATTCTACCACTAATACTTTATAATCTTTTGCAATTCCGAAAAGTTCCGTAAGCGTCTCTGAAATTTTACACCTTTAATTGCTTGATAGTACTTACTTTAGTTCTACGACACAAATTTTTTGGGACTATGAATTAAGTTTTTTTACGCTTTTATTGGACTTACAAAAAAAAAATTGCTTACTTTTTCTTGAGGCTATTTTTTTTTAACAGCTAAAATTTCAAGTTTTGAGCTGAAAAAATAAAGGATAATTATAATTTATATCAAAATGATTACCATGTGGAGGCAATATTTTGGCAATTTTTAGAATGCTTTTTTACTATATAGTTTGGAATAATAAAAAAAGATTAAAAATGTAAATTATAATTTTTACAGTACTTTTTATGGATACAGAAAGTCTGAGTTTAAAAAAAAAAAATCAGTTTCAAAAAAGGATCATGGCAAAGAAAATGAAAGAAACTGTTTATTTTGCATACATTCAATGTAATGGACTGGAACCTGAATTGCCATCAAAAAATTGTGAATCAGTATATATTTCTGTCCTCCTGGGGCCTTGATCATTGATATTTCTAGAGCTGAATGTAGCTAGTAGTGATGAGCGAGTATACTCGTTGCTCGGGTCTCCCCGAGCATGCTCGAGTGACCTCCGAGTATTTTGGCGTGCTCGGAGATTTAGTTTTTGTCGAAGTAGCTGCATGATTTACGGCTAATAGACAGGCTGAATACGTGTGGGAATTCCCTAACAAGCAGGCATTCCACAAATGTATTAAGCCGTCCAGCAGCTGCAAATCATGCATCTGAGACGTCGCCCTGGAGTGGTACCTCGCAGCTACCTGCCGTACAAGCCTGATCTCACCACCAGAGGCTCCAGCGAACACCAAGGTAGCTGCTTAGTCACGCCTGTCCGGGATAAGTCTGGTTTGTGGAACAGGGGGCCACAATATTTGCTTGCACCAACTAGTCTGGGCGCGAGCCTTACAGATAGCAAATGATAGTTGCCATGGATACAGTTCTATGTAAATGGAGGAGAGGTGGGGCTAGAGACAGAGCTCCTCCTACTTCTGTCTAGATAGATGGTAATCAGTAGTAACTGCCATGTTCTGTCTTAGAAATGTAAAAATAGTCTGTCCAGCGAATGGAAATCTGAAAAGAACATACATATAAAACACAGAAAAATAAAACAAGGACCCTTTCTCTCGGTCATCACTTTATTAAAGAAGAAAAGTTCCCATGAAAGTCAGAGACATAGTCCAACAAATCTTATGCAGTCCAAGTGAATCCAGCAAAGTCGATTGAATCCTCTGTGCAAAGACTATGGAATCTTGTTCTGAGGCTCCATAGTCTTTGCAAACAGCTACAGCCGGGTCATGCTGCGCTGCTGGAGACCCTGCGATTCTGAAGAGCTTTCAGGTAATTAATGTTACCCACTCATCAGAGTCACAGGGTCAAGCAGAGGACACCTGGTGGAGGCATTGCAACCATGGACCAGACCTCAATCAGAGAACAATAAACTTTCACATGCCTTATCTATGAACTCCTTCAATATTTACTGCCTCAACTGTTTATCCCCATCCCATATTGATAGTTCTGCTTCAAGTCATTTGCCTTATTTCCTCCATTGTTCCTGAGTCCTGTTGAGCATAAATATATGACTCCTCAAATATTGTGCTATCCTATGCCTTGTGAATTGATCAGAGTAGTCTTGAAAGCTGCTATTTATTACCATCTTTTCAGCTAGCCATTAAAAGGTATCAACCACTGAGGACTCTCAAATTTTAATATTTTAATATCCAGGCTATACATGTCCCACAGTACTATAATTTGGGGTGGTCTTCTCTCCACACTGGCACCATTGTATATATTTGACCTTTTATTTCCAGGCCCTAAAGACATTCCTAAATATGATCAAAATGTTCCATACCCTTGAGTTTTGTAAATGGCATTGGCATTGTTAAGAATCATCCATGCCAATTTTAATTTTATGGTGAAAGCCATTTAAGTATAGACATTCCTAAATAATGTCAATGCAAATGCCAGCTTTGAAGAGCAGAAGAGTAGAAGATTATTATTTATTATTATAGCGCCATTTATTCCATGGCGCTTTACATGTGAGGAGGGGTATACATAATACATACAAGTACAGTAATCTTAAACAATACAAGTCACGACTGGTACAGGATGAGAGAGGACCCTGCCCACGAGGGCTCACAATCTACAACGGGATGGGAGAGGATACAGTAGGCGAAGGTAGAGCTGGTCGTGCAGCGGTTTGGAGGATCGGTGGTTACTGCAAGTTGTAGGCTTGTCGGAAGAGGTAGGTCTTCATTTGAAGGTTTCCATGGTAGGGGAGAGTCTGATATGTTGTGTTAGAGAGTTCCAGAGTAGAGGGGATGCACGGGAGAAATCTTGTATGCGATTGTGGGAAGAGGAAATAAGAGGGGAGTAGAGAAGGAGATCTTGTGAGGATCGGAGGTTTCGTGCAGGTAAGAACCAGGAGACAAGGTCACAGATGTACGGAGGACTCAGGTTGTGGATGGCTTTGTATGTCACGAAGATGAAATGTGGTTAACATTTTGGTCTGGAGCTAATATTTTTTGGTCTAACCTAAGTCAAGTTTGTGATGTTCTTGGCAAGTAATTGACTGGATGACCCACTGTACCCAATATAATTTATTCTACTCTGCTACACACAGACCAAATGGTATAATTAAAAAGCAAGCGTACCATCTTAGTAGAGGTTTTATGTGAAGAGATAGAAAGGGCATCCTTCTAGACATTCAATACTGAATATTGCTTATACTTGCTGTATGAAAATAACAGGGTTTTCTACATTTCTGTGCTGCCAAAATTGAGTTTTTGAAAATCTACTCCAAAAATTTTGAGGAAGATTTACTGAAACTAATGTTGGGTGAAGTAAAATAAGCCAAATGTATTAAGGGATCATACCCCTTAATATACAGTGGGGAAAAAAAGTATTTAGTCAGTCAGCAATAGTGCAAGTTCCACCACTTAAAAAGATGAGAGGCGTCTGTAATTTACATCATAGGTAGACCTCAACTATGGGAGACAAACTGAGAAAAAAAATTCCAGAAAATCACATTGTCTGTTTTTTTTTCATTTTATTTGCATATTATGGTGGAAAATAAGTATTTGGTCAGAAACAAAATTTCATCTCAATACTTTGTGATATATCCTTTGTTGGCAATGACAGAGGTCAAACGTTTTCTGTAAGTCTTCACAAGGTTGCCACACACTGTTGTTGGTATGTTGGCCCATTCCTCCATGCAGATCTCCTCTAGAGCAGTGATGTTTTTGGCTTTTCGCTTGGCAACACGGACTTTCAACTCCCTCCAAAGGTTTTCTATAGGGTTGAGATCTGGAGACTGGCTAGGCCACTCCAGGACCTTGAAATGCTTCTTACGAAGCCACTCCTTCGTTGCCCTGGCGGTGTGCTTTGGATCATTGTCATGTTGAAAGACCCAGCCACGTTTCATCTTCAATGCCCTTGCTGATGGAAGGAGGTTTGCACTCAAAATCTCACGATACATGGCCCCATTCATTCTTTCATGTACCCGGATCAGTCGTCCTGGCCCCTTTGCAGAGAAACAGCCCCAAAGCATGATGTTTCCACCACCATGTTTTACAGTAGGTATGGTGTTTGATGGATGCAACTCAGTATTCTTTTTCCTCCAAACACGACAAGTTGTGTTTCTACCAAACAGTTCCAGTTTGGTTTCATCAGACCATAGGACATTCTCCCAAAACTCCTCTGGATCATCCAAATGCTCTCTAGCAAACTTCAGACGGGCCCGGACATGTACTGGCTTAAGCAGTGGGACACGTCTGGCACTGCAGGATCTGAGTCCATGGTGGCGTAGTGTGTTACTTATGGTAGGCCTTGTTACATTGGTCCCAGCTCTCTGCAGTTCATTCACTAGGTCCCCCCGCGTGGTTCTGGGATTTTTGCTCACCGTTCTTGTGATCATTCTGACCCCACGGGGTGGGATTTTGCGTGGAGCACCAGATCGAGGGAGATTATCAGTGGTCTTGTATGTCTTCCATTTTCTAATTATTGCTCCCACAGTTGATTTCTTCACTCCAAGCTGGTTGGCTATTGCAGATTCAGTCTTCCCAGCCTGGTGCAGGGCTACAATTTTGTTTCTGGTGTCCTTTGACAGCTCTTTGGTCTTCACCATAGTGGAGTTTGGAGTCAGACTGTTTGAGGGTGTTCACAGGTGTCTTTTTATACTGATAACAAGTTTAAACAGGTGCCATTACTACAGGTAATGAGTGGAGGAAAGAGGAGACTCTTAAAGAAGAAGTTACAGGTCTGTGAGAGCCAGAAATCTTGATTGCTTGTTTCTGACCAAATACTTATTTTCCACCATAATATGCAAATAAAATGAAAAAAAAACAGACAATGTGATTTTCTGGATTTTTTTTTCTCGGTTTGTCTCCCATAGTTGAGGTCTACCTATGATGTAAATTACAGACGCCTCTCATCTTTTTAAGTGGTGGAACTTGCACTATTGCTGACTGACTAAATACTTTTTTTCCCCACTGTATTTGGTGCAACTCTGTCTTTTAGAAAAAATAGAGAATTCGGGGGCAAAAAAACCTGATGCCAAAATTTTAAAAATTTTTTTGCATAAAAGTGTCATAAAGGCCTTTCATACATTCCCAAATTAATATCTAAAATAAGTTAATTTGGACAGAGAAGACTGAGTTAAGTCATTCGTACAGTGTTGGATTACAGTGCCCATAGATCACCAAGAAAAGTAAACTAAGAGTCATATTCAAATGTAATCTAATTGTTTTTTTCGAGACTCACTAATTAAAAAAAAAAAAAAATAGATAGTGAAGTGAAATTTCAAATTTTTTTCCAAATAGGATTTTCCTTTGTTAAAAAAAATTGGGCTCTTATATACTAAGGGCACATTGTTGTCATCATCACAGACCACGAAAGGATACTATGGTGCTATGGTGGACCAGTCCAAAGCGCCAAAGAGCACCAGCTGTTCATTGGATAAAGCTCAAAATAACATTGAGAGGCAGCTTTAGAAGGAAGCTATCGTGAAGATTGTCAGGCATCCTGTTAGGGTTGACAGAACAAAATATGATAAAGAAGGCGTTCGCAACCCGGGGTCCACCGTGCAGAGCTGTAAAACTGCAGCTAATGGGAACAATGGCGGTGCCGCACTGTGAGAGTTCACAAAGAGCACACTGGGTTATCTGCACACAGTGTGCACGGAACGCCAAGGTACTGCGCTCTGTAGCTCCACAGAGCGGTATGATGCTACAGTACACCTAAGGCTAAGCACACTGCGTTAAACATCACTCAGTGTGCACAGAACATAAAGAACCTGCCCTCTTACTCCACAGAGCGGTAATAAGAAACGTGTCTAAGCACGTGGCCTGACTGTGCCCTGAGTACAAACTGATGCATGCCACGGCACGTGGCCAGACTGTACCCTGAGTAGAGGATAACCTGCCTCACTAGGATCAGCTAACGCATCCACTCTCAGCACTCACTCTCAGACACAGGCCATAAAGGCAGAGCCAAAGCCCCAAGCACACACACAACGTTAGATGAAATGTGATCATAGCACGCCGACGGGCGCCGCAGAGATCCTTTTATCGACTAGGGCAGTCAGAAAGGACTTTACTCGCTGGCCAATCAGGACCTGAGCAGCTGGCGACCGACCACCAATGGGAGGTCGCCACCTCACGAGCATGTTCAGTAAGGCGATTCCTGGACTTAGACTCAGGAGTGACTGCTCACCGCTGAGTATTGCCAGTTACTATAGCTGAACCTGGAGAGGCCGCAGTAACCAAGCACACAGCCCGAGTCTGAGCAAGACGCTGAGGCCGATGTCTTTGCTGAGCAGTATTCACTGCGGTCGAGCCTGAATGACCGCAGGAGAAGAGAAGGCTTGGGATCCATGGTGTGCAGAGGGAGAATCCCGGCGTCTAACACATACAGTATATAAAAAATCTAAAATTGAAGGTAAAACTAGAGTTATATAAACTCTATGACACAGTTTTATTATAAATTGTTTTCCATTTACAATCTGATAACACTGGAACCCCAAAAAAACATGAATATTACTTCTAAAATGGTTAGAATGAAAAAATGTTAGATTCGCCAAAAAGGGGTGTCCCTTAGGGTGTCTACTATACATATGCCCAGTTTCTGGTTGTCAACCTGTGCCTCCCCAACTGTTGCAAAATTGTAATGCCAACTCTTATAGTGTAAGGTGACCCAGTCATCGGTTATGGAGGAGAAGATGAGGGATCTGGTGGGGCCTGCCCTGATGACCCAGCAAGAAATAAAGGATACACAAATTGTAACTGCACAATTAAACTTCACACTCTCAGTAAAGTAAAATCTTGATGGTTACTCAATAAAGAAAATCCTCTTGACTGCTGTGGCAATGCAGTTTATATGCCTATTATTTATCCTGCAGAGAGGCACAAGTGTATGGCAGTTCTTGTGCTACGCTATGTTTCTACAGTTTCCCACAGTCCAAGTTTGAAGAGCAGGGGGATGTTCATTCACCCTGCAGTCAGATAATAATAAATCATCTGTAAGTGCAATACACACAGGAATTTAGGATATACATGGCATTAATGGCAGGACTTGCTCTCTACACTCCAAGTCAGTACTAAATCCTCTGCTGACCAGAAGGCACCTGCTTAGGTTCCCACTGGGACAATAGGAAGCTTCCTCTTCTGCACCCACCACATGAATCCAACACCTTGACATGGACCTGCAGCTTCTCTTGCCATCTGTTCTCACTTCATTATCAATGTAAATTATTACAAGC
The DNA here is from genome assembly GCF_039654945.1 of Dendrobates tinctorius. Lineage (NCBI taxonomy): Eukaryota > Metazoa > Chordata > Amphibia > Anura > Dendrobatidae > Dendrobates > Dendrobates tinctorius. The sequence continues at coordinate 2,238,166 of NW_027361752.1, read as the reverse complement.
TTCAGTGGTGCACAACAGCAGGGGATATTTCTATTCGCCTGGTGGCATAGTATGACACTGCCGATGTAAGAAGATGAGCTGAGACAGTCAGCAGTTTCCGATGCCCTTTAAGGCCGTAACTATCGGGACTGTCACCATTGTTGCCAGGGGAGGTTTCTTCTGGGAGGGAAGGACTTCACGCTGGACAGCAGGGGTCACGGGGAATATAAGGAGGACTGAGCGCGGGAACGGGTCAGACTTGGCGGGAAAGCAGCAAGAGAAGGTTGACTCCCTCTCCGCTGCTCTGGCTGACAACTCCACGCCACTCATCCCTCAGCGTGCTGACTATAAGATTGACTTTGATGCTATTGAGTTATCATCTGACCTTGTTTGTTTTGACAGCCCTGTCCCGCCTTTAGTAACAGATAAGCTGCCTAGAGACTACTCCAAAGAACCGCCTGCTGCCGTGGACCGTGAGTGTGCCCACAGCTCGTGTTTGGTGCCATTCCTGAGGAATCCACATAAAGGACTGGTTTCAATGTTCCAGCGCACTCAAGCCAAGCAGGACCAGATCCATCAGCAGCGTCGGGAGACAGAGCTTCTAGTACCTCCGTAACAGAGCCAGAGACTTTGTCTATGATATGCGATGCCGTCGGGAGATTTTCCAGCCTTTCCCCTGCAAGAACTGCAAGTGATAAGTTACCTTGTTTTTGGTATATCTTTTTCTCGAGCATTATGTTTGTGTGCAATTCCCATCGCTGCCGTCCTAGTCTTGTCTCCCTGCGCGATGCATTACTTGTTAATTGCCTGTTCAGTAAAACCTGTTAACGTCTTCTCTGCCTCCGGCTCTTCACTGCATCCAACGAACCTCTCTCCTTTACACCAGCTTTACCCCACAGTGTTGGCTCCGCCATATATTTGTTTTTGATGCAAGTCAAATCTAATGTATTTAAGAGTGATACTTAAATAAACACTCTCATCAAAGTTTTTATCAGCTTAATAATATATTCATAATAATCACCATATTACTATGTATTTACAATTGCTCATTTTGCTTTTCTACTCACATAATTCTTCTCTTTTCTCAGCTCTATGTAGAAACAGCAAGTCTATGGTCCCTGCATTTATCATCCCTCTCTTCCACTCCTGACCCAGCTGGTCCTTCCGCCCTCTTGCCAGATACTCTAAGGGGGTCATGAAAGGGTTAGCTTAGTGAGTGAGACCAAAGTGCTGCAATACATTTCCTAAAATGTTAGGACATATGTTCTTCTTTGACTGTGACGTCATAGGACTTTTTCTATGGGGTGCCTGTAATTTCTATGCACACCCCTGCTCAGGAGCATTATTAAAATAAAGAGGCACTGAGGGTAATTATTATGAGGAGGCATAATGGGGGAACTGTTAAGCATTTTAGGGGAAGCAAGGAGGCATTATTTTTATTTATGAGCACAGGGGATATTTTTATAATTAAAAGGAGATACATGGTCATTATTATAGGAGGTCAAGGGGTAGCATTATTAAAGGAGGCACAGAGGAATTATTGTAAGGTAGCACAAGTTGTGGTTGGTGTAGAGGTGGTAGAATGTGGGAAGGGTCCTGGAAAATCAGTAAAATACAGATGTCTGTACATCTTATGTGGTACCTGGACGGTGTACCCATTTAGTAATGTCTGTATTACTTATGCCTTGTGTATTATTGTATTGCCCTTTTATCCCTTTGTTATGACTTATGTTAACTTGTAATGTTTGTAATGTATGTGCTGTGTTAGTAATGTTTGATAATGTTCAATATGGTGTTTGCCTGTCTGTTAGAGACAAGAACAGAAGGGGTTAACCCAGGGGGTTGGGTTAACAACCCCAAAAGATCAGGAAGTTCCTGCTCCTCAGTTGGAGCTGAGGCAGGCTTGCCTACAGCAGGATGTGCTCCCCTGTGGGGAGCCTACCAAACCCCAGGAGGGGTAGACTGCTTCCTCGGCACTGAATAGTGCCCCGAGGACTATAAGCTTTCAGGAATCGGCAAAAGGACTGTGACTGTCGCAGCGGCTGTCATTGCTGCCGCCATTGCTGCTGCCGCTAATTCAGCAGCAAAAGAACTTAGGGAAAGAGCAGGAAGGTTGATTGATTTGCTGCAATTACATTTTTCTTCCTTTTTTCTATTTATTACTACTTCCTCTACGCATGCAATAAAAAGTCATCCCTGTTGGACTACCATCCTGTGCCACCTTGTTACAGTGGTCTGGACTGAATGCAAAGGAAAAGATAAAATGAATGACAACAATCAGTGAGATGTCACTGGTGAGAACCTGCACTGTATACACATATATGTCTGCAGCGCACTGGTGTAAAACTGATACCATTATATGGTCACAGTATGGCGGTAATAGTATCAGTCTTAGTGCAGTTGTGTCATGACTCTGGACAGGATGGTTCCGCCTCCATCCTGGTCAGGTCAGGGTTAATTTTAGTTCGCCTCTCTTTGGTTCTGGGGCGGCTATTTAATGTTGGCAGTTCCTGGATTTGGGGTCGGTGATACTTCCGTATACTCGGTTTGTAGTTGCTGACCCAGGTTTCACGTCCGTAGTCTTTGTGCCTCTGTGCTTGTGTGCCTTGCTGTGTATGACCCGGTTTGTCCCCTGACTTTTGCCTCTGTATCCTGCTTTGTACTGTCCTGTCTCTCCTGGTTATCTGACCCCTTGGCTTGTCTCCGTTTACTCTGTCTAATCCCTAGGTACCACGCTCTCGTCTTGCTTTTGATCCTCGGTTCTCCTTTGTGTAAGTTTATTTTCTGTGTCCTGTACTCCATGCGCTCAGTTACCTTCCCTAGACTCATGCGCAGTGACTCCGCCCCCTGGTCACGTAACTGCCTAGTGCCAGTGGCACAACATGGGCTTCAAATCAAAAGTTCTAATAGGTTCCCCAATTATTGCTAGTCTTTAACAGCATTGGTCTTTTAAATAGACCAAAGGGACTTTTGGGCCTCCCTATGCTCTAGGGCCTGGGTGCAAGTATGTGAATTTCTTACATATGGTTACGTGCTAACTAGACCAATGCAATGCAAGTGAAATTTGCAAAGCCCCATACAAATAGTCAGAATGTGACCGGTGGTGTGAAAATTGCAGTCGCATGATGGCCTGCTCCCGATGCAGACATCGGAGAATCCTTACAGTGTGTGCTATTAGGATTCAGAAGTCTGAAGTTACATTGACTTTAGCATCAACTGCTTTAACGATCAGTATGGTGGTATTACCCATATTGTATATTCTGGGAATATTTGGTTATGGTTTGTTGGTATTTGTCTGTAATATTGCAATATTATTACTTTAACATTATAATTATGTAATATTATTGGTATTATTAGAAATATTGGTTTTGTAGGAAATCTTATTTTCCTCCAGGCAGGGTAATATTAGTGGTAATATTAGTAATCTATCCCCATCCGGTACTCGGGGGTGGGGACATCATGGGCGTGTGTTATTTCAAATTCTAGGGCTGAATTTCAGTACCAATTCGTGTGTGTGTGTATATATATATATATATATATATATATATATATATATACACACACACACACATACACGCACAGAGAGCGAGAGAGACGCTATATGGCCTGAATAGTTACTTAGCCTAATGGCATCTTCTTCCGACACGTTTCCTCCCTCTTTTCGTCATTCAGGGTTTTGTCAGGGAATTCCTTGAATCAGGACAAGAAAATGAAACCATAAGCTGTACTGCAATGAGGATAACAACTCACAGGCCCAGGCAATATGCCCCCAAATATTCCCCTACATACAATATGAGCCTCCACACAACCCCGTACATATAGTATGAATCCACACCCAGCCCCCTATATACAATATGAGTTCACATACAGCCCCCTACATACAGTATGAGCACCCACATAGCTACCTATATACAGTATAAGCCCCACATAGCACCATGTATATAGTATTAGCCCCCATATAGACTCCTATATACAGTATGAACCCCCACATAGCCTCCTATATACAGTATGAGCCCCCACACAGCCTCCTATATACATAATGTGCCCCCACACAGCGCACTACACTGCGTGCAGAATTAGAATCATAGAATCGTAGAGTTGGAAGGGACCTCCTGGGCCATCTGGTCCAACCCCCTGCTCAAAGCAGGATTCGCTAAATCATCCCAGACAGATATCTGTCCAGCCTCTGTTTGAAGACTTCTATTGAAGGAGAACTCACCACCTCTCATGGCAGCCTGTTCCACTCATTGATCACTCTGTCAAAAAGTTTTTTCTAAAATCTAATCTGTGTCTCCTCCCATTCAGTTTCATCCCATTGCTTCTAGTCTTTCCTTGTGCAAATGAGAATAAAGATGATCCTTTTGCAATGTGACAGCCCTTGAGATATTTGTAGACAGTTATTAAGCCTCCTCTCAGTCTTCTCTTTTGCAAACTAAACATTCCCAAATCCTGCAACCTTTCCCCATAAGACAGGGTTTGCAGACCGGTCACCAATCTGGTCGCTCTTTTCTGAACTTGCTCCAGATTGTTGATGTCTTTTTTTAAAATGTGGCGCCCAAAACTGGACCCAGTATTCCAGATGAGGTCTGACCAAAGAGGAGTAGAGGGCAATAATGACGTCACGTGATCTAGACTGTATGCTTCTGTTAATACATCCTAGAATTGCATTTGCCATTTTTACTGCTGCATCACACTGTTGACTCATATTCAGTCTGTGATCTATTAGTATACCCAAGTCTTTCTCACATGTGTTGTTGCTTAGCCCTATTCCTCCCATTCTGTATATGCTTTTTCATTTTTATTGCCCAGATGTAGTACTTTGCATTTTTCCCTGTAAAATACCATTCTGTTAGTTGCTGCCCACTGCTCCAGTTTATTTATATCTTTTTGAATCTTCTCTCTCTCTTCTCTAGTATTAGCTATCCCTCCTAGCTTTGTGTCATCAGCAAATTTAATCAGTTTACCCTCAATTCCTTCATCTAAATCGTTGATAAAGATGTTGAACAATACAGGGCCCAGGACAGAGCCCTGTGGTACCCCACTTGAGACATTCTTCCAACTGGATGTGCAACCATTTACGATCATTTTTGGGGTCCGATCACTAAGCCAGTTATGAATCCACCTAACAGTTGACTTGTCCATTCCATACTTAGTCATTTTTTCAATAAAGATTGTGTGAGATACTTTGTCAAATGCTTTGCTGAAGTCAAGATATACTATATCTACAGCATTTCCCTGATCCACCCAATCAGTGATTCTGTCATAGAAGGAAATTAAGTTAGTCTGACATGACTTAATAGTTACAAACCCATGCTAACTGTTTAATCACTTCATTCTTATCCAGGTACTGACATACATGTTGTTTAATAATTTGTTCAAAGATCTTTTATGGTATAGAAGTCAGACTCACCGGCCTTTAGTTGCCTGGGTCCACCTTCTTCCCCTTTTTGAAGATAGGAACAACGTTTGTTCTTCTCCAGTCTTCTGGACTTCTCCTGTTCGCCACGAATTTTCAAAGATTATGGAGAGCGGTTCAAAAATTTCTTCTGCTATCTCTTTCAGTACTCTGGGGTGTAATTCATCTGGGCCCGGACACTTGAATTCATTTAGGTTAGCTAAGTGTTTCCTCACTATATTTCTGTTTATAGATATCCTGGATTCTTCTATTCCCTTAATAGGACAGTGAATAACAGTTGATGTTACATTTCCTTTCTGAGAGAAAACAGATGCAAAATAGGAATTTAAAAGTTCGGCCTTCTCAACATCCTGTCTTACCATTTCATCATTTTCACCCTGTAAAAATCCTATAGCATCTTTGACTTTTCTTTTACTTTTGACACATCCCTAAAATCCTTTATTATTGCTTTTGACGTCTCATGCGAGCCTCAATTCATTGTCAGCTTTAATAATCTGATTCGTGCCCTGCAGGTTCTGCAGACAGCATTACATTCTTCTTTAGATATGCCTCCCCCTTTCCATTTTATGAACATTTCTTTCTTCCTTTTTAGCATGTGCTTAAGTTCTGTGCTCATCCATCCTGGTTTCCTTAAACGCTTCCTATTCTTCCCTCTTTTTGGAATTGTTAACAATTGTGCTTTGAGAATTTCAGTTTTCAAGATTTCCCATCCTTCCTGGACACTTTTGTCCTTAAGGATATCCAGCCATTGGATCCCTCCAATTCTCTTTCTGAATCCCTTAAAATCTGCCATTCTGAAATCTAACCTTGAAGTCTGAGTCTTCACAGGTCTTCCTCCTCTAGTTATCCAAAATTCTAAAATAGCATGGTCGCTACCTCCTAGGGTCCCAGCCACTTTTACCTCCTCAACCATTTCCTCCCTGTTTATAAGGATTAGATCCAAGGTAGCAGTTCCCCTTGTTTTCTCCCCTACCTTTTGGAAGATAAAGTTGTCACCAAGAGAGGATAAGAATTTCCTTGAATTTCCTTAGGCAAGTTGTATTTGAGAGGATTCTTTTTATTATTGAACAACTATGTCCTCAAATCAACCCAAAAGACTGATAAATATCAAAGCTTAATATTTTTGGAAGTTGGAGTGTTTTTTTTTTTAAGATTTGGCTATCTTAGGAGGATATCTGTTTTTTCAGGTAACTATTACTGTGCAGAATTATTAGGCAACTTAATAAAAACCAAATATATACCCATCTCACTTGTTTATTTTCACCAGGTAAATCAATATACCAACACAAAATTTAGAAATAATCATTTCTGACATTTAAAAACAAAAAAAAAAAATCAGTGACCAATATAGCCACCTTTCTTTACGATGACACTCAAAAGCCTTCCATCCATAGATTCTGTCAGTTGCTTGATCTGTTTTACGATCAACATTGCGTGCAGCAGCCACCACAGCCTCCCAGACACTGTTCCAAGAGGTGTACTGTTTTCCCTCCCTGTAGATCTCACATTTTATGAGGGACCACAGGTTCTCTATGGGGTTCAGATCAGGTGAACAAGGGGGCCATGTCATTATTTTTTCTTCTTTTAGATCTTTACTGGCCAGCCACGCTGTGGAGTATTTGGATGTATGTGATAGAGCATTGTCCTACATGAAAATCATGTTTTTCTTGAATGATACCGACTTCTTCCTGTACCACTGCTTGAAGAAGGTGTCTTCCAGAAACTGGCAGTAGGTCTGGGAGTTGAGCTTCACTCCATCCTCAACCTGAAAAGGTCCCACAAGTTCATCTTTGATGATACCAGCCCATACCAGTACCCCACATCCACCTTGCTGGCGTCTGAGTCGGAGTGGAGCTCTCTGCCCTTTACTGATCCAGCCTTGGGCCCATCCATCAGGCCCATCAAGAGTCATTCTCATTTCATCAGTCCATAAAACCTTAGAAAAATCAGTCTTAAGATATTTCTTTGCTTTATTTGCATATTAAGATATTTCTTGGCACAGTCTTGACGTTTTATCTTATTTTTCTTGTTCAAAGGTGGTCATTTTTCAGACTTCCTTACCTTGGCCATGTCCCTGAGTGTGGCACACCTTGTGCTTTTTGATACTCCAGTAATGTTGCAGCTCTCAAATATGGCAAAACTGGTGGCAAATGGCATCTTGACGCTTGATTTTCCTCAATTCATGGGCAGTTATTTTGCGCCTTTTTTTATCAACATGCTTCTTGCGACCCTGTTGGCTATTTGCCATGAAACGCTTGATTGTTTGGTGATCACGCTTCAAAAGTTTGGCAATTTCAAGACTGCTGCATCCCTCTGCAAGACATCTCACAATTTTTGACTTTTCAGAGTCAGTTAAATCTTTCTTCTGACCCATTTTGCCAAAGGAAAGGAAATTGCCTAATAATTAAGCACACCTTATATAGGGTGTTGATGTCATTAGACCACACCCCTCCTCATTACAGAGATGCAAATTACCTGATTTACATAATTGACAGTTGGCTTTCAAGCCTATACAGCTTGCAGTAGGACAACATGTGTAAAAAGGATGATGTGATCAAAATACTCATTTGCCTTATAATTCTGCACACAGTGTACAGTATATACAGTATGAACTCATACAAAGCCTCCTATATTCAGTATGAGCCTCCACACAGCCTCCTATATACATTATGTGCCCCCACATCGCCTCCTATATACTGTATGAACTCACACAAAGCCTCCTCTATACAGTGTGATCCCCTATATAGCCTCCTGTATACAGTGTGAACAGCAATATAGCCTTCTATGTACAATGTGAGCCCCTATATTGCCTCCTGTATACAGTATGAGCTCCAATATAGCCTTCTATATACAGTACTAGCTGAAGAGTCCGGCGCTGCCCGGGCTTAGTAACTAACTACAGTTAGTTATAACAAATTATCATGATTATATATATATATATATATATATATATATATATATATCTGAGCGTAGAGCCCCACCCACTCCGCATAGCCACATTCACTATAATATCCCACATCATTCCGTCAGCCAGAACCACCGGATTACTACCCCTAATATCCCACATCATCCCGTCAGCCAGAGCCACCGGACTACTACCCCTAATATCCCACATCGTCCCGTCAGCCAGAGCCATCGGACTACTACTCCTAATATCCCACATCGTCCCGTCAGCCAGAGCCATCGGACTACTACTCCTAATATTCCACATCATCCCGTCAGAGCCACTGGACTACTACCCCTAATATCCCACATCGTCCCGTCAGCCAGAGCCACCGGACTACTACCCCTAATATTCCACATCGTCCCGTCAGCCAAAGCCATCGGACTACTACCCCTAATATTCCACATCATCCCGTCAGAGCCACTGGACTACTACCTCTAATATCCCACATCATCCCATCAGCCAGAGCCACCAGACAACTACCACTAAAATCCCATATCAACCCGTCACAGACGACGGACTACTCCCCTTAATATCCCACATCATCCCATCAGCCAGAGCCACCGGACTACTACCACTAATATCCAACATCGTCCCGTCAGCCAGAGCCACCGGACTACTCCCCAAAATATCCCCCATAATCCCGCCAGCCAATGCTACCGGACTACTACCACTAATATCCCACATCATTCCGTCAGCCAGAGTCACTGGACTACTACTCCTAATTTCCCACATCATCCCATCAGCCAGAGCCACCGGATTACTACCCATAATATCCCACATCTTCCCATCAGCCTGGGGTCAGAACCAGAGCGCTGAGCGGATCGGTCCTAACTTCCATACCGGGGATCCCTTTAAGAGAGGCCTGGGGTCAGAACCAGAGCACTGAGTGGATTTGTCCTGACTTCCATACCAGTGATCCCTTTAATAGAAGCCTGGGGTGAGAATCAGAGCACTGAGGGATTTACCCTAACTTCCATACCGGAGATACCTTTAAGAGAGGCCTGGGGTCAGTACCAAAGCGCAGAGTGGATTTGCCCTCACTTCCATACCAGGGATCCCTTTAAGAATGACTTGCATACCAATGATCCCTTTAATACAACCCTGGGGTCAGAATCAGAGCGTTAAGGGATTTGCCTTAACTTCCATACAGGAGATCCCTTTAAGAGAGCCTGGGGTGAGAACCAAAGCGCTGGATGGATTTGCCCTGACTTCCATACCGGAGATCCCTTTAAGAAAGGCCTGGGGTCAGTACCAAAGCACAGAGTGGATTTGCCCTAACTTCCATACCAATGATCCCTTTAAGAGACTCTGGGGTCAGAACCACAGAGCAGAGTGGAACGGTCCAAACTTCCATATCAGGGATCCCTTTAAGAGAGGCCTGGGGTCAAAACCAAAGCCCTGGATGGATTTGCTCTGACTTCCATACCAATGATCCCTTTAAGAGGGAAGCTGTGCCTACGGGATGGAGGATGTGTGATGGGGATATGGGCAGGGAGGGGGGATTCATTTCTGTCATGTGTCTCTGCTCCTTTCTGGGGGACAGATGATGGCTGGAGCTTATGTTCCTGGGGATGCTAGATTTCTCCCACCATGTCAGTGTCTGCTGAGGTGTTGTCAAGTGGGAAAACTTGCTCATAGCAAACAATCACAGCTAAGCTTCTTTTACCTAGCTCTGGTGAAATGAGAGATGCTTAGTGATTGGTTGCAAGGAAAACTGTTGGTCATAGCAACCAATCACAGCTCAGCTTCTTTTGAACAGCTCTGGTAAAATGAAAGATGCATCGTGATTGGTTGGTGATACACATACATACATTCAGTTTTATATATATAGATGAGTCCTCACATCTTATACACATATTAATATTTAAAAAAAAAGACATACTCACCTTGCTCCCATTCCACTGGTGCTCAACTGCGGTTCCCGAGGCTCCACTTCTACTGGCCAGCACGTACATGCTATTACTGTCATCCCGCCAGCGCCAGCTGATGTCATTGTCGACGGGAGCTCCCATGGAGATAGATGTGCTGCCATTCTGCATCATCAGCACCGCAGCGCCAAGAAAGCTCAAAACTTTATAATGGAGGGCAATCCGGCCCCGGTCCCCTGGGGGTAGCCCAGATTACCCTCTTTATAATCCGCCTATAGCTGAAATCATGCCCCCTGACTGACCAACAGCCGTATCTAATGCTGAACCGACTGTCAGTCAGTGCCAAGGGCGCAGACACAGCCACTGCTCAATATACGTACACTGAGCAGCCCACCCCAAGCACTTCGACCATACTATTCCTTTCAGCTTCAATCACCTTATCTAACTGACAGTTTCATTATATTTCCAGATTTACTATACTGATACTATACTTAATTTATCGCTATACCCCCAATGCCAGTGTATGAGAGACCTCTTCATAGCGGTTTGATAGACCTGGCGTTAATGCAAAAAACTGGCAGACAGCCGTGAGGTTGATGACCCCAGTTCTAGGAAATGTGAATTTATATGATGTATGAAAGAATTAGGAAATATCCTTGCTAAATCCTTTGCCCATGTGAATTTTGATCACTCTTGCTCCATACTAAGCTTTATCATTCACTAACAGGCATTAACGTATTCTATTGCTGAATTTAAAGTTTTGTCTCCTCATATAACATTAATAAACCATAAAAATGAAATAAAGTGATAAAGTGTGCTAGAAAGTGGCTTATGATTGCTCCCTATGCCGTCTTCCAATCAGCTCTTAACACAATGTGGTTGTTGGTTTATGTGCCTTTTTATGGTAGGGATAAAAGCTGTGGGGTGAGAAATGAATAGAAAATGTTCATACTACCTCGTCTCACACCCAATTTGGCAAAGTTATGCGTTCCCATGAATGACGACTATGTATAACGACAAACTGAAGTGCTGGGAACAGCCGTACTGTGCTAGATATTTCTAAGAAAAATAATTGCTAGAGAATAATAAAAGTATCCTCAAATTTGATATACCAGCTGTCAGAATGGGGTGAATAACTATCCATGATGTTGGTTATTTTTTTTTACTCACGTTGTGCTAGGCTGATTTATGTATTTATTAGGCTCTCATGGTATATGTGTGACTTATATCCCAGGAAACTTGTGTATATTAAATGAATCCATAGACTTCTGTAGCCACCCTCTGGTGGTCTGTAGCCACATACTATGTTTCTTTCAAAACAATTGTATTTTGAAAGCATAGTCGCTAATGCTCTTTAATTCAATGGGAACTTGTTAAAAAAAAGTGTACATTTATTTAGAATTTTTTGTGGTGTGAACAAAGTCCTAGGTTTAAACCTTACTGCGGCAGATTACTTTCACATTCTTCCACAGTCACTGCTCTTTCTCTAGCTACTTCTGCAGGTCATCTTCTTAGGCTCAGGAGGCTAGTCTTCCTCGTCTCCTACAGGCTGGTCACACTTCCACGTCTTCGACAGTTCACCCCTCTGGGGAGGCACAGAGACATGCGTCTGTCCCTCATTTTACTTCATTGTGGGCTATTCAGGCAGCATTAGGTCCAACCTTCACATTTGCCCTCTACAACTGATCCCGAGTGATGGCCAACAGAGACCTTAACATGCTCAGCCTGGATGAGCGATAAACATAAGATTGCTGGGAATATTATTATTATATATTATTATAGCGCCATTTATTCCATGGCGCTTTACATGTGAGGAGGGGTATACATGATAAAAAAACAACTACAATAATCTTAAACAATACAAGTCATAACTGGCACAGAAGGAGAGAGGACCCTGCCCGCAAGGGCTCACAATCTACAAGGGATTGGTAAGTATACAGTAGGTGGTTACTGCAGGCTGTAGGTTTGTTGGAAGAGGTAGGTCTTCAGGTTACTTTTGATTGTTTCCGTGGTAGGCGAGAGTCTGATATGTTGTGGTAGAGAGTTTCAGAGGAGGGTGGATGCACAGGAGAAAGCTTGTATGCGGTTATGGGAAGAAGAGATAAGAGGGGAGTCGACGAGATCTTGTGAGGACCTGAGGTTGTGTGCAGGTAAGTACTGAGAGACGAGGTCACAGATGTATGAAGGACACAGGTTGTGGATGGCTTTGTATGCCATGGTTAGGGTTTTGAACTGGAGTCTTTGGGTAATGGGGAGCCAGTGCAGGGATTGACAGAGGGGAGAGGCTGGGGAATAGCGGGGGGACAAGTGGATTAGTCGGGTAGCAGAGTTTAGAATAGATTGAAGGGGAATATGACTGCTTGGACCCCCACTGTTCAAAAGAATGAGAGTCCTGAGGTCCTTATTATTAATTATTGGAGTGCTAGTGAACACGTGCAACCACTGCTCCATTCACTGTGTATAAGAGTACTTGCCGGACATGCTACTAAGGCTCCTTTCACAGTGGAGAATTTAGACCACATGTTCTCGAGATTGGTTGAGATCTAAGCAGCTGGACCCTCAATGATCACACATTTATCCTCTATCTTGTGGATAAGTAACAAATCTTGTTTATTGGACAACACCTTTAACCTTATAAAGTCTCTAATAATCCACCAGTTATTATGAGCCATGAAATTATTTAGCTCAGTCCCATACATGTAATCCAATAAAAATATAAAGAAGTTTTTACAGTAATAGTCGCTCACTTTACCTATTAATTCCCTGTATAGGTTGCAAGTGTTATATACCTGCTCCTAGACAATCACTTTCCTGAACAGTAGGTTCATCAGAATAACCTATAACCAGATATGGATGCCATGAGTAAGAACACCTGCTGCTTTAAAGCATATTGTTTTTTTTCTGTTCTATCTTTATTTTTGTTTGGATGATGGCGTTTTAAATGTTATAGTAAATTTGGATGTTTCGCATCCTTGCGAAATTGGAACAATTTTTAATTTTTTTTTACTAATTTGGACAGCTGGTCAGTGTTTTTTTATTTCCTTTGAAAAATCCACCTTATGGTTTAGTGATAATTTATACGGTCTTTCCAAAGGGGTGTGACTCATAGGATTCTCTGCATTATTTCCCTGTGAGCCATGCCCCCTTTGAGAATAAAATAAGCACTAGATGAAAAGTCCCATATCTCTGGAACCGTACAGTGTATTAATAAAAATAATAACATTTTTTTAAAATTAATAATTAGGGGAGTAGCGGGAAAAAATAGGGACAAAAATTGGTCACTTTGACCTGGTGAAAGGACCTCTTTAAAGAATAGATGCCCACTGGCACCCAAAAATATCTTGATGCATCTGCCCAGGCTCGGCAGGACTTTATCACCATTCTCCTATTGCCACTTCTCTATGCTGTGTTACACACCAGGTTTTGCAAGTGGCCCTGTTGTGTTTCCATCTGATTATCAACCTAGGCCTATATAATGTCTACCAAGACACACACCTTTGTTTTGGTATTAACGCTTTTAGTTTGACTGTTCACCACTAACTACTCCATACCCGTTTCCTTGTGTCCTGTCTGCCTGCGGCCTCCAGTGTTTCCAGTTCTTGGTATATATCTGGTTTCCGGTGCCCTGTCTGCCTGTGTCCTACAGTATTTCTAGTACCTGCTCAATTACTGTTATTTGGTGTCCTGTCTGCCTCCAGTGCTTCTAGTCCTTCTTTCCCACTTGCCTTACCTGCCTTCTGCATCAATGTCCTGGGACCCGTGTGCCCATCCAGACCTGGGCTTAGAGGATCCATCTCACACAGTGAGACCATAACACTTGGTTATATAACCTTTTTGATGTGTTCTTCTTATATGAAAACCACAATATATTTCTTTTAGTTTCTCATAAATATAGGAGGCCAAACATTTCTCAGCTGAAAATGACTATTCCTTTTAGCTCTAGTCTATAATACTAATCCGCTATGTGCATGACTGAGTGTAGGCTTTAAATGAATGCCCTTCAGGGGCACTTTATAATAGCAGAACACTATTACATCGATCATAAAGGAACATTATGGCAACTCTGGTATGTTTCATAATGATCGTGGGTCTCTGTAGCTTTCATTAGAGAATTTTGACAAATTAGCCCATAGTTTTACATTACATGGCAATTTTTTTCCTACATTAATAAATTGAGTCTCATGAATATTTGGCACCTAACGAAGATGCCAGACATTTTTGACAAAAATGTTATTTGTTTTAAGCTGCCAAGAGATTGGCCTCTATTACACACAGGCATAATTTTGACTTTAAGAATGAAATCTCCTCGACATTAAATTAAAACCATGCAGAGCGGCACAGATCTTGGCTTTATAATATGGATTAATCTTTTTTTCACTGAAAAGAAAGGAGGAGGCTGGGGAGGGCACAGCCTGGAGGAAGCCCCCATGACTGCAGTGGGCGAGCAAGTTTTTAAACTTGTTTTGGCCCGAAGGACATGAATGGCTGGGACGGGGGCTAGGGGAGGAGTGCGGGGTGGGGGCAGCCTGGGCAGTGGGGAGAAAGTGTGGGAAAGCCTCACTCGGGAGCTGCAAGCAGAGGAGCGAAGACCCACCTTACAGAGCAGAGAAGAAGATGGAGATCGTTGATGAGCTGTTGTCCCAGCTCCAGGACATGGCATGGTCCAGGATGGGAGGATGGCTTCAGACACAGCTGTCCTCCCTCCTCAGGGCGGCCGATCCACCGGGAACCAGCCAGCGTGGAAGAAGGACGTGGCCCCCAGAAAGATTGTCACCGGAGGTGACAGCACACAGCATGTGACGGCTGCGGAGCCCCTCCAGGGACCCTGCGGGCGGCGCAGACATCGGGGTACCTTCTCCCCCCAGTGCCTGTCCCAGCAGGAATCCACCCAGCCGGTCCGCGGGTGCAAGCAGAAGGAGAGCGGGAGCCGCACAGGAACAGCAGGCCAGACCGGAAGCAAGGGCAGGAGCCGAAGTATCGCGGGGCGCGGCGGCTCCACGTTGGCTCACAGGAGCAGGCCATGGCAGGCCTGCGCCACAACGGCGGGGCGGGCAATGACGGTGAGGACAGCGGCAGCATGGCTACGGCAGGCGATTCAGGGGATGCGGCCCACTCCGAGGTGCTTGACAGACGGGGCGCCGGGCTGAGCGGCACAGACGACAGGGAAGGCCAGTTTGATGATGTCCTACCTGGCCCCAGTACTGCAAGCTGGACAGAGAGAGTGGCGGGCAGCCAGGAGCAGCTGTTTGGCAGTCGTCAAGAGGCTGCATCGGAACGGACAGGCCGGTCCGGGTCCAGGGATCCACGTAGGTCCCGCTCAGGCGGGAGTTCAATGGATCGGCAGGAGTCACGCGCTCAGGTCCCCCCTGGTGACGAGGAGGCCAGGAGCGCGGGTCGTGAGCAGCAGAGCGGACGTCAGGATCACGGAGGACGTCGGGACTCGGGATATTCGGCTGGCGGGGACACAGCACCCGCGCAGCTATGCGAGTATGGATCCATGTCTTGTATGTCGCCCACAGGGGCTGTATTGCAGGAGGTTGGGGTTAGCCTGGGGGAAGGTAGGGAGCAGAGGGGGCGTAGTGGGCCTAGCGGGGTTGAAGTGCCCGGGCTGAGGGATATTTTAGACAATATGTCAAAAATATTGAGGAGACTAGAGGGGGGGTGATTGGTGAGGGAGCCCCATCTGCGGCGGGGGCATGGTTAGCGGGTCGCGGGTCCAGCACTCAGTCAGAAGGTGAGGCTCCGCGCTCGGTCGAATGTGACGGAGGAGCATTGGCGGGGGTATCTGTCTCGGTGCAGACCGAAACGGACAAGGGAGATAGGATAAAACTGGATGATAGGGCTAAGGGAGAGGTTTATGTATGCTTTGAGGGGCCTTTGGGGGCCCATTTAAAGAAAGAAGTGAAGGAAAAGATCTGGCGGGATGAATATGTTGAGATATTCTCCCTCCTTCCGTTGGAAAAGTTCAACATAGATAAGGGGAAGAAGGATGACAGTAAGAAAGAGGAAGAGGAAAAGAGGAGGTGGCGGCTGATTCCGCAGACATTTGTAAACTGGATGCAGGCATTCGCTACTTTGGTGAGTGTCATAGGTGAAAAGTCTCCGGATAATTGCTCTGGCCAGTTTTGTTATCTAGATGCTATTGGGGAGGCGCACCGTATTCATGGGGGGCAGGCATGGCTGCAATACAACGAGCAGTTAAGACAGAGGAAGGTGGTACGGCCGGAGATAAAATGGGATCAGAAGGATATCGGGTTGTGGCTGAAGGTGATGGCTCCAGTGAGGTATGGGCAGTCCTTTCACGGGAGCTGGGGCAGTGGCAGTCAGCAAACAGGACACGGAAGTGGTGGTCAGACGACCCAGGGAGGAAAGGAAAAGTCGGGAACGTGCTGTCAATTTAATGATGGGCAGTGTAAGTATGGGAACAGCTGCAAATTCAAGCATGTGTGCTCCCACTGCAATGGTAGCTCGCACGGGGCTTCAAAATGTTTTAAAAAAGGGAAGGGTAAGCCACAAGTGGGTGTCGGTCAAGGGGGAGAGCCCGGTGAGAATTCAAGAGATGGCCCCCTTTCTAAGTAGGTACCTGGCTCGGGCGGAGGCCAATGTTATTTGGAATGGTTTTGTTGAAGGTTTCAGGATTCCACCTCCCGGCCACATGGTTCCTTTCTCTGTTAAAAACTTGCGGTCAGCAACGATTCATGCGGAGGTGGTGGATGCGAAGTTAAAAAAGGAAGTGGAATTGGGCAGGATGGCTGGTCCGCTCCCCACGGCACCAGTAGCGGGTTTGATTGTTTCCCCTTTGGGGGTAGTGCCAAAGAAGGAGCTGAACAAGTTTCAATGACGGCATTGATAAAGAGTTGTGTTCGGTGGAGTATACCTCTTTTGATACGGCGGTACATTGGGTGCGACGTTATGGTTCAGGTGCTCTGTTAGCAAAGACAGACATTGAATCCGCTTTTCGTTTATTGCCGGTTCATGCGGAAAGCATCCCGCCGTTGGGTTGTTTTGGGAATGGGGAATTTTACCTCGATAGGTGTTTGCCAATGGGTTGCGCTATTTCTTGTCCACTTTTTGAGACGTTTAGCACTTTTTTGGAATGGGTGGTAAGGGATGTTGCAGGCATACAATCTATCATTCATTATCGGGATGATTTTCTTTTTATCGGTCCCCCGGATTCACCGTTGTGTAGGAACACGTTGGCAGCCATGGTTTGGGTGGCGAAGCATTTTGGGGTGCCACTGATGGATGAGAAGACTGAAGGCCCTAAGACCGTTATAAGTTTTTTGGGCATAGTCATCAATTCAGAAAGGATGGAGTGTCGTTTACCAGAAGACAAGTTGTTGTTGTTGAAACAAGAAGTTGATAGGATTGCGAAGTTGCGGAAAGTGCCCCTAAAGGAGTTGCAATCCTTATTGGGGAGATTGAATTTTGCTTGTAGGAGCATGCCCATGGGCCGCATTTTTTCATGTCGCCTGGCCGGTGTGATGTCGGGAGTGAAGGCTCCACACCATTATGTTCGTTTGACTAAGGAGCATAGGGAGGATTTGGCAGTTTTGCAGAAGTTTTTGCGAAATTACAACGGTCGGACTTTGATGCAGGATTAAACATTGAGCAATTTTGACTTTGAGATCTATACGGACGCAGCGGGCAGCTCTGGTTACGGCGCCTACTGTAGAGGAAAGTGGCTGCAGGCATGGAAGTCGTTGGGCCTGATGAAAAACCTGGCATTGTTGGAACTGTTTCCCATTGTGGTAGCTGTTTCGGTGTGGGGTCCTATGTTCGCGAATCGGAGGGTGCGTTTTCATTGCGACAACGCGAGTGTAGTGGCAGTGATTAACAGTTTGTCCGCCTCATCTCCCCCAGTGATCAGATTGGTTAGGGTTTTGGTTCTTCAGTGTTTGGAGTTGAATGCAGGGATTTCTGCAGTGCATGTGCCCGGCGTGACAAATTCAATAGCAGATTCTTTATCTCGTTTTAAGTGGGGGTGTTTTCGAGAGTTGGCGCCAGGAGCGGAGGCCTCGGGCGTGGAATGCCCTTCTTATCTGTGGCAAGTGATTATGGAAGAGCAGGAAGACTGATTCGGGAATCGTTATCGCATCAGACCTGGTCAGCTTATGAATCCTCGTGGCGAGTATGGCAGAGCTGGGTGTCGGAATGGGGCGGGGTCGAAAGCGAGGAGGATAGGATGTTGGCGGTATTGTTTTTAATTGGGAAGGCGGCCGACAGCGGTTGGTCCGCTGCTAAGGTAAACAAATTTGTATTGGGTTTGGCTTTTGGTTTTAGATTACAGGGGACGACGGACGTGACAAAACAATTTTTGGTGAGGCAGGCGTTGAGGGGGTTTCGCAGGGGTAAGAAAGTTTTTGACAAACGAAGGCCTATTTCGTTCAGTACGTAGAGTTCTGGAGGGTATTTGCACTTCCGGTTTTGAGCTGGCGCTTTTTAGATTGGCTTTTTCTTTGGATTTTTTTGGGGCAATGCGCATTGGCGAGGTGGTTTCAGGCAGCAGGGTCTCAGCTGGAGGGGTGTTGGCAGAAGACGTGGAATTTTGGGCGGGGGCATTGTTTTTTGGATTCGGCGTTCAAAGACTGATCAACTGGGTAAGGGTAGACGGGTAGTTTTGGGGCGTGTCGAAGGGGCAGTAATGTGCCCATGGAGTTGTTTGGAGACGTATTGGAGTGAGTGGGCAGGTAGAATGGGTCCTCTATTGTGCCATGCCGATGGCACCTATTTGTCTCGCTTCCAGTTCATTGCGGTTTTGAAAGGATTGTCAGAGCTGGGCCTCCCCCCGGACATGTATGGGTCCCATTCTTTTAGGATCAGGGCTGCGACTGAGGCTGACAGTCTCGGTCTGGGGGCGGAGGTGATCAGGAGAATTGGCAGGTGGAAGTCGGATCGTTATTTATTGTATGTTCGGTGTTAATTGTTGTTGCTGTATGTTTAGGGATGTTTTTTCTATACTCTGTTCTGTTTTTTCAGGTGGCGCACCCTTTTTGGCTTGGATATTTGGACACTCATATGTGTATTGGGGTGCGCTTCAAGAAGACGCAAGGCCAGATGGTAGGCAATTGGGCTTTAGGAGGGAGCAAGTTTTGATACGTTGGTTGGGCTTCCGAGGTATGGTGTGGAGCAGGGTGCTCCCAGAATTAACCAAGTCCGTTCGCCTGGACAGACCCCCCGACGTTCTTGTTAAACATGCTGGGGGTAACGATTTAGGGGTAAGGCCAGTCAGGGAATTGATTAGGGACATACGTTCCGATTTCTTGAGATTTTGGACGTGTTTCCCGAGCGTGTTGACTGTCTGGTCAGACGTGGTACCTAGAAAGAACTGGAGGCAAGCGAGATCCTTAAAAGGGATTAACAGGGCTAGGGTTAAATTGAATCGGGCAGTCTCTGGATTTGTGTCCAGAAATGGGGGCATTAGTGTTAGGCATTTTGAGTTGGAGGGAGGTGTCAGTAATTTCTGGTTGGACGATGAGGTTCATTTAAATGCTATTGGTATTGATCTATGGGCATTGGCAATACAGGAGGGGATTGAGAGGCCTTGGTGGTTTTGGGGCACTCACGAGCCTGAGGTGGTCAGGGCTGTTCGTGTTTGGCGGGGGGTGGGGTTCTTGGAGTTGACGATGATTGGTCGGGGAAGGATTTGGAAGTAATATTCCCGACAGTTTTAAAGTGGTATGGGGGGATCTGGCTTTTTGGTTATGGGCTCTGGACGGGGTTTTTACCTCGGGAGCTCTGGTGGTTAGTCTCCCGGAACGGGAGTTACGGTGCCCTCGAGCTGGGAATGGACGGCTGAGGGTAACATGGTGGTCGAGTTCTTTACATTGGTTTTTGAGCCAAAAAGGTTTTAGCCAGAACTTTTAGCTCCAAGAACCCTCCCCTCATATTGCATTATGGTTAATATATTGATATTTATGGTTAATGTTATTGTTTGTTAATAAAATTGGCCGCTGTGGCCAAAATTATCCAAAAAGAATTTAAGTGGTCGTGTGTGTTATTTCAGGGGTGGGGGCGTAGGAAGGAATCAGGTAGGGATTGGTTAATGGAGAAGAAAACTGGAGTCGCCATATGCGGTCAAGGAGGGGGCTGGGGAGGGCGCAGCCTGGAGGAAGCCCCCCATGACTGCAGTGGGCGGACAAGTTTTTAAACTTGTTTTGGCCTGAAGGACATGAATGGCTGGGACTGGGGCTAGGGGAGGAGTGCGGGGTGGGGGCAGTCTGGGCAGTGGGGAGAAAGTGTGGGAAAGCCTCACTCGGGAGCTGCAAGCAGAGGAGCGAAGACCCACCCACTCTCCCTGTTAGGCGTTGTTAAGGGATATTCAAAAAAAAAAAAAAAAAGGGAAAAGAAAAGAGTCGGTGGTATCTATAGGGATTGTTTGTGGTTGCTGTCATCACAGTGGCTGGGGGGGGCGGGGGGTGGGGTTCTTGGAGTTGACGATGATTGGTCGGGGAAGGATTTGGAAGTAATATTCCCGACAGTTTTAAAATGGTATGGGGGATCTGGTTTTTTGGTTATGGGCTCTGGACGGGGTTTTTACCTTGGGAGCTCTGGTGGTTAGTCTCCCGGAACGAGAGTTACAGTGCCCTCGAGCTGGGAATGAACGGCTGAGGGTAACATGGTGGTCGAGTTCTTTACATTGGTTTTTGAGCCAAAAAGGTTTTAGCCAGATCTTTTAGCTCCAAGAGCCCTCCCCTCATATTGCATTATGGTTAATATATTGATATTTATGGTTAATGTTATTGTTTGTTAATAAAATTGGCCGCTGTGGCCAAAATTATCCAAAAAGAATTTAAGTGGTGGTGTGTGTTATTTCAGGGGTGGGGGCATAGGAAGGAATCGGGTAGGGATTGGTTAATGGAGAAGAAAACTGGAGTCGCCATATGCGGTCATGTAATGGGTGATTTTCCACCATGAGTAATCACACTGCTATATCTCACCGTGTCATGTCTCTATCAAAGTAAGAAATGTGGCTTTCAGTAGCAGCCCTAGACGTTTACCAACCATAACGTCATTTCATATCTTTCCTTTAAGTTATCTGGAATATTTTATTTTTCTTGCTGACAGGATAATTAGTGAGACTAGATGACAAGGTAGTATAGAGGAGGATGTGATGTATACTAACATTACTCACATAAACAGGAGCCGCCAGCACTCCCGACATGTCTGGTGTAGTAAACACTTGTATTTCCCTTGAAATAACAATTTTGGAGCTTCTTATGTTAGAAATCTGCACCATACTATTCCTAATGAGCAGTGGCCTCCAGTTCACTAATATTCTAGGGTATGCGTGCAACAACCATCTTCTTTGAACCCCACCAAAGATTTTCTTTGGGGTTCAAGTTAGACGACTGTGACGGCCGCTCCAGAATGTTGCAGGACTTCTTCTAAATTGTGCCAAATCAGACAAGGTGATTTTCTGGATGTTTTCTAATTTTGACTCTCATAGTTGGGGTCAACATATGATGTCAATTACAGGCCTCTCTCATCTTTTTAAGTGGGAGAACTTGCACAATTGGTGGCTGACTAAATACTTTCTTCTCCACTGTATATTGGTATGTCAGCAAGGCAACATGGAAAGTCTTTAAAAAGTGAATCTATCACCTATTTTTAGCCCTATAAGCTGCGGCCACCGCCATCAGGGGCTTATCTACAGCATTCTGTAATGCTGTAGATAAGCCCCCGATGTAACCTGAAAGATAAGAAAAACGAGTTAGATTATACTCATCCGGGGGTCTGGTCCGGTCCGATGGGTGTTGCGGTCCGGTCCGGTGCCTCCCATCTTCTGGCGATGATGTCCTCCTTACTTCTGCCACGGCTCCTGCGCAGTCATACTTTATCGGCCCTATTGAGGGCAGAGTAAAGTACTGCAGTGCGCAGGCACCGGGAAAGGTCAGAGGGGTTTGGCGCCTGCGCACTGCAGTACTTTATCTGTCCTGTTGAGGGCAGAGTAAAGTACTCCTGCGCAGGAGCCGGGGCAGAAGTAAGAAGGAGGACATCATCGCTAGAAGATGGGAGGAGCGGACCGGACCGCGACACCCACTGCACATGACCGCACCCCCCGGTAAGTATAATCTAACTCGTTTTTCTGATCTTTCAGGTTACATTGGGGGCTTATCTACAGCATTACAGAATGCTGTAGATAAGCCCCTGATGGCGGTGGCCGCAGCTTATAGGGCTAAAAATAGGTGACAGATTCCCTGTCTTTGTATAAGTCATCATACAGACCATGACATTATTGAAACTTTCAGTCCTCTTCATTTTTATCTGTTTCATAAATAATATATTCAAATTTTCCGCATTGGAAATTTTGGGACCTACGTGGAGTCTTAAAATATCTGCGTATTTTTGTTTTACACAGTATGAATAATCTTTTCTGCATGTAAAACTAATGAGTGTCAATAATGGTACATGGTGAAGAGTTATGTTATTAATAGTGTTGAGCAATACCATCCGATATCGTGAAATATCGGATTGGATCGGACCGATACTCAAAAAGTATCGGATATCGCCGATTCCGATACCAGAAACCAATGCAAGTCAATGGGAAAGAAATATCGGAATTAAAATAAACCCTTTCTTTCCTTGTAGGTTAATTCTACATGAAGAAAAACAACTAATAATAATGTAGACTATATTGGGGGAGGTGTAGGAGACATTAAAGGCATAGAGGTTTAGCCCAATCAAATGTAATAGCAGGAATTAATTTTTTTTTTTTTAAGACGTTCGAAGTTAAAGATATTGACAATGTTAGCTTTTTTATATTTTGTCAGATATGTATGTTTCACTACTTCCATGCTCTTCATTTTCTTTTTTACTTCTCCCACACTTTCTCCTTCATGATCCTCAGCAGCAGCAGCATCTTTTTAATCAACTTCTTCTTCACCTTATTCATCTTCTTCTTCACCTTCTTCCTATTATTCTTTTTTTTAACATTCTTCATATTCTTCTTATTCAACTATTATTCTTCATATTCTACTTCTTCATCTTCTTCGTCATCGTATTCTTATTTGTGACAGGCATTCCTGTAGTTGTTATCTATAAAAGTTTGAAGATTACACCTTCCATTCTGCCTGTCACAAAAGATTTACAACAGGATTTGTCCGCGTTCAGTTTGACCTGCAGCAGCAGGCATTTTCCAGGGGCACCACAAGGAGGAATGGACTCACCACAATACACTGCTTAGTCTTCTTCTGCTTATAATTTAGATAATATATTTTGCTCTGATTTTTAGTCTTATGCTTAATGGTCTTCTGCTTCTTGGTCTTCTGCCTCTTGGTGTTCTGTCTCTTGGTGTTCTGTCTCTTGGTGGTTGTCTTCATGTTCTTTGTCCTCTTGGTCATCTTCTTCAGGGTCATCTTTTTGGTCTTCTTCGGGGTGGTCTTCTGGGTCGTCGTCTTCAGGGTCATTGTTTTCGTGGTCGTCGCCTTCTTCGGGGTGGTCTTCAGGGTCGTCGTCAGGGAGATCCAGAGTGATAACCAAAAACCATTTCCAAAAGCTTGAACTTGGAAATGTAGCAGAAGGTACAAGAAGGCTGAGGAACTGCCGAGAACCAGCTGACGGTACTGGAACCCGGATGGGTAGCAGAAGGAACAAGTGCCAATGGCACTACCAAGGACCAGCTGATGGTACTAGAACCTGGTTACTAAGCAGGAGGTACCTGTGCTAGAAAGCACTACCAAGGACCAGCAGACGTTGCTGGAACTCGGATACCGAGAAGGAGGCACCTAAGCCAAAGGCACTGCTGAGAACCAGCTGACGGTGCTGGAACCCGGATGGGTAGCAGAAGCTGCAAGAGCCAATGGAACTAGCGAGGACCAGCTGACGGTGCTGGAACCCGGAGGGGCAGCAGAAGGAACAAGAGCCAATGGCACTACCGAGGACCAGCTGATGGTGCTGGAACCTGGTTACTAAGCAGGAGGTACCTGTGCTAGAAAGCACTACCAAGGACCAGCAGACGTTGCTGGAACATGGATACTGAGAAGGAGGCACCTAAGCCAAAGGCACTGCCGAGAACCAGCTGACGGTACTGGAACCCGGATGGGTAGCAGAAGGTACCCATGAAAAACAAAGTTGCAAGGCCGCGAGTCGGCCGCAGTTACCGAAACCCACAGTCCTACAGGGGGTGCTTGTCCTTTTGGCAATACGGAACCAGCCTTTGTTGCCAGAACCCGCAGCCCACATAGGAAGCCCATAAACTGCAGGCACCATAGACTCGGCTAACCCGACCGCAACACAACAGGTCAACGTATTGGTGGCAAAGTGACGTTGACACTACCCAGAAACAGCAGGCATGCTGGAACCAGGCTGGGCAGGAGGGAGTACCCGTGCCATAGACACTGCCGAGAACCAGCTGACGGTGCTGGAACCCGGAGAGGCAGCAGAAGGAACCAGAGCCAATGGCACTACCAAGGACCAGCAGACGTTGCTGGAACTCGGATACCGAGAAGGAGGCACCTAAGCCAAAGGCACTGCCGAGAACCAGCTGACGGTGTTGGAACCCAGATGGGTAGCAGAAGCTGCAAGAGCCAATGGAACAAGCAAGGACCAGCTGACAGTGCTGGAACCCGGAGGGGCAGCAGAAGGAACTAGAGCCAATGGCACTACCAAGGACCAGCTGACGGTGCTGGAACCCGGTTACTAAGCAGGAGGTACCTGTGCTAGAAAGCACTACCAAGGACCAGCAGATGTTGCTGGAACTCGGATACCGAGAAGAAGGCACCTAAGCCAAAGGCACTGCCTAGAACCAGCTGACGGTGCTGGAACCCGGATGGGTAGCAGAAGCTGCAAGAGCCAATGGAACAAGCGAGGACCAGCTGACGGTACTGGAACCCAGATGGGTAGCAGAAGGTACCCATGAAAAACAAAGTTGCAAAGCCGCGAGCCGGCCGCAGTTACCAAAACCCACAGTCCTACAGGGGGCAGCTGGCATTATTGAACCCCACTAACACAGGAGCTAGTGTTTTTCTCTGTGCAGATGACACTTCTGAGCAACAACTGGCGGTGTTGGAGCCCAGGGTCATTCATGGAGTAGGCTGAGGCCTACTTGGAACAAGTGTAAAATCTGATGTAGTTTGAATGTGGAGGGAGCAGGAGATATTGCCGGACACACAGCAGGGGAGCAGCTGGCGTTACTGAACCCCACTAACACTGGAGCATGTGTTTTTCTCTGTGCAGACAGCACTTCTGAGCAGCAACTGGCAGTGTTGGAGCCCAGGGTCAATCATGGAGTAGGCTGAGGCCTACTTGGAACAAGTTTTATATCTGATGTAGTTTGAATGTGGAGGCAGCAGGAGACTTTGCCGGACACACAGCAGGGGAGCAGCTGGCATTACTGAACCCCACTAACACAGGAGCTAGTGTTTTTCTCTGTGCAGATGGCACTTCTGAGCAACAACTGGCGGTGTTGGACCCCAGGGATTACAGTTCAGGTGGTAGAAACATGAACACAACAGGAGACCTGGATACTGTTGCCAACCAATTATTTATTCTGGAAGAGGATTGGCAAATTCCAGCGAGATCAAGGCCTTGTTCATTTTCAGAAAAGGAAGCCGGTCAACATTATCGGAGGATAGTCGCGTGCGACGGTCTGTTAGTACACCACCTGCGGCACTAAAGACGCGTTCCAATAATACACTAGCAGCAGGGCAAGCCAGCACCTCCAATGCATACTGGCTAAGCTCTGGCCATGTATCCAGCTTAGAGACCCAAAACTTGAAGGGGGAAGAGCCATCTTGGAGTACACTGAGAGGGCAAGACATGTAGTCTGTCACCATCTGACGGAAACGTTGCCTCCTGCTGACTGGAGTCGTCTGTGATGGTGTAGACATTTGTGGCGGGCACACAAAACTTTGCCACATTTGGGCCATACTGTTCTTGCCTTGTGCTGAGGCACTGCCTTTGCTCCCTCTTTGTGCAGAGCTTCCTCCACTGCCTCGACGCACAGAGCTGCTTTGTAAAGCACTAGCAGCACTGCTCTCGGGTGGAATGGAGAACATGATGGAATGCACCAGTGTGTCTTGGTACTCCCGCATTTTACGCTCCCGGTTCAACGGTGTTATGAGGCTTTGTAAGTTGTCCTGGTAGCGAAGATCTAGGAGGGTGTACACCCAATAATCAGCCGTGTTGAGAATGTGAGCGATGCGGCGGTCGTGTCTCAGGCACTGCAGCATGAAATCAACCATGTGCTGCAGACTCCCAACTGCCCAAGAAACACTGTCCCCTGCTTGAGGCGTCATCTCTGCCTGCTCTGCATCACCCCACCCTCGCTCTACATACTGACTACCAGAGCATTGTGTACCTCCCTCCTTTGGAGAGATGTCTTCCTCCTCCATTGACTCCTCCTCATCTACCTCACAAAGTGTCCCCTGCCTAGGCCTTTGTGAGGAACCACGTTGCGCAGACTGTTCCAAAAGCAGATGGCATTTGTGACTCCTCATCCTCCACCTCTTCCGAAACCTCCTCCCTTAGTGCTTGCAGTGTTTTTTGAAACAGGCAGATAAGGGGGACAGTCATGCTGGCTAGTGCATCATCTGCACTCGCCATCCTCGTGGAATCATCGAAGGCACGCAAAACGAGGCAGATGTCCTTCATAGAGACCCACTCAGTGGTGCTGAAGTGTGACCGGCGCACAGTGCGACTTGTTTGCGCCTGATGCAGCTTATACTCCATTACTGCTGCCTGCTGGTCGCACAACCGCTCCAACATATGTAACGTTGAATTCCACCTGGTGGGTAGGTCACATATGATGCGATGTTCCGGAAGGCGGAATCAGCGCTGCAGAGCTGCAATGCGCCATCTTGCCATGCTGGAACGCTGCAAGTGAGCGTACTCTATGCAGACCATGAGCAGCAGTGCATCAAGATCCGGATAGTCCCTCAGAAAGCTCTGCATGACCAAGTTGAGCACATGTGCTAGACATGGGATGCGAGTGAGGTTGCCTAGACCCAGAGCTGCCACCAGATTTCGGCCATTGTCACACACTACCAAGCCTGGCTGGAGATTCGCTGGCACAAACCACATGTCGCTCTCCTGCTTGATGGCATTCCAGAGCTCCTGCGCTGTGTGGCTTCGATTCCCCAAAGAAATTAATTTCAGTACGGCCTGTTGACGTTTGGCCACGGCTGTGCTCATATCAGTCGTAACAGGCTCTTGCAGCGCTGATTCAGAGGAACTGGAGTATGAGGAGGAGTCAATGTGTACAGACTGGATTCCTGCAATTCTTGGAGTTGGCAGAACACGTACAGCGCCACTCTCAAGATCCGGCTCCGGCTCCACAATATTGACCCAATGGGCAGTGAGGGAAAGGTATGGTCCCTGTCCATGGTTACTGGTCCACGCATCGGTGGTCAGGTGGACCTTGCTACTGACGGTGTTTAGTAGCGCATGTTTAATTTTTCCCTCCACATGCATTTGCAGGGCAGGGACGGCTTGCCTGCTGAAATAAAAGCAGCTGGGCACGGTGTATTATGGGACTGCCAATGTCATGAAGTTACGGAAGGTGTCAGTCTCCAACAGCCTGAAAGAGAGCATTTCAAGGGCCAGTAGTTTTGCAATGCCAGCATTCAGAGCCTGTGCTCGGGGATGGTTTGCAGAGTATGGCCGCCTTTTCTCCCATGCTTGTGCTACCGATGGCTGTAGAGTGGCCTGGGAGTGTGAGGATGACAAGGAACTTGGTGCTGTGGGTGGAATGTCACTGGGTCTCTGGACAACAGTGGCAGAGGTTCTTCCATGGCGATCCTGTGAGGAAGCCGAACCAGCTGTGTGAGAGCTGGAGGAAGAGGCTACAACATGAGCTGAAGAGGTGGTAGGTGGTGCTGTTGGTTGGCCTATGTCTTCAGTGTGTCTTTGTAACTCCACCACGTGCTTGGTCCGCACATGTTTCCACATATTTGTGGTATTCAGGTTGCTGACACTTTTCCCTCTTTTGACTTTTATTACACAGCTTGCATTTGACGAAGCAAATGTCATCTGCAACTGTGTCAAAAAAGGACCACGCACTGCAAGTCCTGGGAGCGCCCGTTTTGGAAGAGGAATGCTCCTAACAGGTGCCGAAGTGGAGGCTACAGGCAACCAAGTCTGCCCCCTCCCTCTCCCTCCTGTTTTGGCCGTTCGGGGGAATCTCTTCCTCAGAGCTGCTCCCACCACCTTCCTGTTCCTCACGCCATGATGGGTCAAGGACCTCATCATCTACACTCCCCTCTTCAAACACCTGCTTCTCCTGGGTAGTCTTTCCAGCACAGTACGCACCAGAAAGTGGCACCCGAGTCTCATTATCTGATGCGTACTGAGGTGTGCTGACATAGGCACTGGCCCACCTGCCTCTTCAGATTCAGAGGGACAAAGCAGTTGCGCATCACTGCATACTCCCTCTTCTTCACATTCTAGAATGCTGCTTGGCTGGCCCCCTGTTTCCAAGCCAAGAGATTCAGAGAACAGAAGTAGAGATGGCTCCTGTCCAGGGATCTCTGACTGCCTGGGCAATTTGGCAGGTGGTGAAGAGACAGATGGTTGCTCTTCAGTGCTCTGGCCCTGAGAGGATGTGGAAGTAATTGAAGTCGATGCCTTAGCTGCCATCCATCCGACAATGGCTTCAATTTGTTCGTCCCGCAGCAGTGGAGTACAGCGAGATCATACAAAGCTGCGCATAAAGGACTGTTGCCTGGTAAAACTGGGGGATGCTGAGTCACTGGTGCCCGCAGCAGGCACAGAATCAGCAACGTACTCTCCCTGCTGAAACTCCACGACCACGTGCCTTACTCCCTGCCTTCTTCTTCTTGGTAGACTGATAAAGATGGGCAGAAAAGTACAAAGGGGGGGCTTAGTGTGCTTATTCCTGAACAGCTGCTAACAGGTATAAGAAACACTAATTTTATAAAGTGTGTGGACTACACTTTAATATGAGCTAATGTGGCCTACACAACTGTCAAGTGGAGTGTTTGGTGAACTTTATTTACGTGTTTTTTTTTTCAAAAAAACAAAAAGGATGTGACCAAAGATGTGAAAGCGATAGTATCACAAACTTTTTGGAGCTATTACAATGCAGGAAGGTAAACTACAATGCAATAGATGAGGCCCCCAAAAATAGGGTAATACTAATCTGGCTGCGGCTGCAGGGCACAAGCCAGAAAAAAGGTTCCTCCATCTATTCCTATATAGTGTTTGCAACCAACCAATGTAGATGGATACGGATGGAAGCACACTAATAGGAGAAAAAAAAAAAAAAAAAAAAAAAAAAAAAAAACAGGAAAAATGAGCTGCAATAAAACAAAAAAAGGACTATATATGAGGCAGTGACGGACGCTGAGCGGATTACAACCAGAGGTGGCTGCAGAACACACTACAATGTGAGCTGCACTCACACACAGAGACCTCACAGACAGCCGTGAACAGTGCAGAGAACTGGGCACTAGCACTGAAAGGCTACAGAAAGGCTCCGCTGTCTACTCCTATAGTGTTTGCAACCAATGTAGATGGATACGGATGGATGCACACTAATAACAGAATTAATGAAAAATGAGCAGCAATAAGACAAAATTAAATATGTATGAGGCAGTGACGCACGCTGAGCGGCCTGCACCCAGAGGTGGCTGCAGGACACACTACAGCGTGAGCTGCACTCACACAGACCTTGCAGACAGCTGTGAACAGCGCTGCAAGGCAAAAGAAAGCTACAGTGATTGATAATGTAGCCTGGGTAAAGCACAATATTATATAGCAAATCGCTATCTCTAAGGCTACTTTCACACATCCGTCGTACAGAGTCCGGCGGCGTGCAGCGAAAAGCTGGACTGCCGTATCCGGCCTGAAATGGAGACATCGGAAGCATATGCGGCGCGATTTACAGCGGCTTGGCTTTGAAAAGAAGAAGCCACCGCAGAACGGGGGAGGAGAGAGAGCGAGAGAGAGACACACACACACTCACTCTCTATCTCCGGGCATGCGCAGAGGGCAAAAACCTGAATGAGGTGGCCGAATCACGAAGGAAACTGATCCGGAAACCGGATGTGTGAAAGAGGCCCTAACTGTCCCTCAGAGTCTTGAACAGCAGCCTGTCCCTAACTGAATTCACAGCAGAGTGAATCCAAAATGGCGGCGGCGGCTTTTATAGTGCATCATGACATAATTTCAGCAGCCAATCACAGCCATGCCATTAGTTAACATGCCTACATGCCTGACAGGATGTGCCCACACTTCTTAGGATTCCTCATTGGCTGAATCAAATCAAACTGGCTCATAGCATTATGGGAACTTCTGATTCCGGTATTCGATATGCAAAAAGTATCGGACCTCAGTATCGGAATTCCGATACTGCAAATATCGCAGTATCGGAATGCTCAACACTAGTTATTAACAATCAGTTATATATAATATTCAATTAAGTAAGTCTCATTGAAGCACCACAGATGTTTATTTTTGCAAAACTCTGATTTATAAATTTATTACACTTATTAAGAATTTTCAGTGATCCCTCCGCTGCTCCCAGGCCACACATTCATAAAGACTTCTTGGCAGTATTGTTAGCCGAGGGTGTTTACAACGAATTTGGGATCCTCCTTTTCGGGGAAAAATATTCTTATCATATATACAGTCCAAGCTGCATCCATCCAAGAGCCACTGTAAATGTTTATGGAAGTAATTTTGTAATGGAGTGATAATGTTAACAAATATATTTATTACTGATTACACTGGTCAACAGCATTTTTGGTGCCAAAGATATTTCATCGAATTTAGGGTATTTTTGGGGTGCTGATTCTGAATATGTCATCAGTTTTGCCAGATTGGCTCAAGTTTTTGAGATTTTTGGTATCTTATTTATAGCACTTGTTGGTAAATGCGACGCATCATCTCATTAATTTCTTTGGATTAGTACTTGAACTGAGCAGTTCTCAATATAGTTTTGTGTTAATTAGTGTTCTAAAAGTTTGTTCATAGCTTGATTTTTGCACTAACTTTATGTTGTTGTCTGTTTTCCAGTGAAAAGCATGAACTCATCATGAAGAAGTTGTCTTAACGATCCAGACTCATTCTGTTACATTTGTGGTGAATATACACTGCCAAAACATAGAAGAAACATAACACACTTCGTAAAAAAAGTGTATTTTGCCTATTTTGGGGTTATGCTTGGGGACCAAGACAAGTTTTGGGCACCACACATAGTGTGCAAAGCATGTATCGAATTATTACGAAAATGGAGCAAAGGACAAAGAAAAAGCTTCAAATTTGGTGTTCCAATGGTGTGGAGAGAGCCAAAAAATCATCATGATGACTGTTATTTATGGTAAACACAGGTACAGGCACATCTTCACAATGAGGGACAGGCCTTCTTGCAGATTCCATGTTACTCCCATTTTCGTTTCTTATGCTTATTGAATCCTTGCACTTGCACTGCACAGAAATAACAGTCATCATGATGATTTTTTGGCTCTCTCCACACCATTGGAACACCAAATTTGAAGCTTTTTCTTTGTCCTTTGCTCCATTTTCGTAATAATTCGATACATGCTTTGCACACTATGTGTGGTGCCCAAAACTTGTCTTGGTCCCCAAGCATAACCCCAAAATAGGCAAAATACACTTTTTTTACGAAGTGTGTTATGTTTCTTCTATGTTTTGGCAGTGTATATTCACCACAAATGTAACAGAATGAGTCTGGATCGTTAAGACAACTTCTTCATGATGAGTTCATGCTTTTCACTGGAAAACAGACAACAACATAAAGTTAGTGCAAAAATCAAGCTATGAACAAACTTTTAGAACACTAATTAACACAAAACTATATTGAGAACTGCTCAGTTCAAGTACTAATCCAAAGAAATTAATGAGATGATGCGTCGCATTTACCAACAAGTGCTATAAATAAGATACCAAAAATCTCAAAAACTTGAGCCAATCTGGCAAAACTGATGACATATTCAGAATCAGCACCCCAAAAATACCCCAAATTCATTAAAATATTTTGGACACCAGAAAAAAAATTTTTTTTCGTTGACCTGTGTTATCTAATCTGAATGTCATCCGCAGTGCTCTGGTGTCATCAGATACGTCTCGTCTTTCTGATGCTATGTCTGCGGAGATGTAGTCATAGAAATAAATAAACCCAACACATTCCCATAGATTAGTATTGATACTATGTAAAGCTATATCATATTTTTTTATTTAAAACACACCATTTCTGCCTTTTGTTTAGATTAGAGAACAATGAAACATAAAAAAAAAAAATAGCTCGCAGACTGACAGTGACAATAAAGATTGCCATTTTTGAAAGGGGGGACTATGAAGGCTACAGAGGTTATGATTGCTCCTGACTAGAGTTGAGCAGATTTTTTCAATATTCGGTTCGGATTACGATCGCCGGCAAATATTCTATTTGCAATACTCGCCGAAAGCCATTGGAGTCTATGGGAATAGAAATGAGCGAATATGTTCAGAAACGATCGTCAAACATAAATTCGGCATGGATAGGGTACCAATATGACACGAATATGGAAAATTCAGATTTGGCGATTGTTTCTGAACATATTCGCTCAACTCTATTCCTGAGCCCATGAGTTGTGCCAAAAAGGTCCTGTATCAATATAAGAAGACCGGTACTAGAAATGATGTGGTGGGTCCTGTTGCCGATTTTGTATCAGAGTCCATGAGCATTTAATTAACCTTCTATGCTTTCAGTGCCCTATGACTACATCAGAATATGTGCAATCATATTTTAGCATCGCTGTTTTTAAATTTGTATTCCTTCAGACAAGTTGATATGGTTTAATAGTTAATGTCCTAACCAGACAATTTGCAAATCATCGTTTTTCTGGACCTCACATTATTTCCCAGTTTACCGAAGATTGACCACTGGGGCACTGAGGCTGGCAGTCCCCTGAAGAAGGTAGAACGAAACTCATGTTGTGGCTGGTTTTGTGTCCTGCTTGTTACCCTGATAATTACTGATTGTTTTGCAGAGGACTCCATTTGATTCATATCTGATGCACTTTTGGTAATATTTTTTGTGAATTTACAATTTATAACCATCTCTCTTTGTCTCCCTGTTCCGGTTCTCCTCTCTGTCACACTAGTGGAAGATGAGCGCAGTAAGACCATGATTTTTAACAAGGTTTTTTTGAAAGGACAAGTATGCTTTTAAGTTCTTCTCATGGTCAAATATTATGGTTAATGAGAATTTCATGTAAAATGTATAGACTTGTTTCTCCTACCCCAATATTTCATTACACACTTAGTGAAGTTTGAGGATACAACACCGTTAGTGAGACCGTGGTGGGACTTTTTTCAATACAGCCACTGGTCCAGGTAAGCCAACAATATGGGTTTTTCATACCACAGAAAATACATTTCCTAATTAAAATATTATTTCTCAAACATTCATATAAGGCTCCTCTCATGCAGTGACTGCTTGATGGTGTTCTTGCTTCATTTCATTGTCTATTGTGTCTGTATGGTTTGCTCAGATTTGGTGAGTGACCACGTGGGTTTTAAGAGCAGTGGATCATTTTAATATGCTCATGATGTTTTGGTTTATAACATAATTTATAGCCCTTGTCTTGCTCTCAGCTTCGATTATGAATGCTGCGTGGTTTAAGAACTGAAAAACTCATTGAGATACCTATGGAAAATTAGCTATTTAAACGTGTGTAATGTAGCAATTATTATTCTACTCTTCATTAGATTAATTTTTCCGTTTTTCAGAGCAAGAGTGATTTAATTTCATTGTATAACACTTTGAATAGTTCAGCTAAAGTGTCTATTACAAGCTATGCACCAGAGTTTAAAGGGGTTCTCCAGGACTAACATATTGATGACCTGACCAGTGAATAGATAATCAATATCAGTTCAGTGGTGATCCAACAGCCAACACCACCACTGATCAGCAGCAAACGGCAGCCAGACATAAATAATGTATGAAGACAGAACAGCGTTACAGTGCCATGTAAAAGCTTGGGCACCCCTGGTCAAAACTACTGTTACCTGTGAACAGGTAAGTAAGTTGAAGATGAAATGACTCTAAAAGGCCGAAAGTTAAAGTATACACATTTGCTTTGTATTTCTATTTCAGACCTTAATTAGCCTGTTAGGGTTATGACTTGTTCACCATCATCATTAAGAAAGGCCAGGTGATGCAAATTTCCCAGCTTTACAAAAAACTAGCCTCCTCTAACCTTGTGCCAAAAAACAGCAGCCATGGGTTCTTCTAAGCAGCTGCCTAGCACTCTGAAAATGAAAATGGTGGAGACCCACAAAGCAGGAGAAGAATATAAAAAGATAGCAAAGTGTTTTCAAGTTGCCATTTCCTCAGTTCGAATTGGCAGTTAACAGGAACAGTGAAGGTCAAGATAAGGTCTGGAAGATAAAGCAACATTTCAGTGAGAGCTGCTCATAGAATTGCTAGATAGACAAATCAAACACCCCATTTGACTGCACTAGAGCTTAACAAAGATTTAGACTCTGGAGTTGTGGTACATTGTTCTACTGTTCTGCACAAATATTGCCTTAATGGAAGAGTCATCAAAATAAAAACTCTCCTGCGTCCTCAGCATAAAATTCAGCCTCAGAAGTATGAAAAAGAACATCTCAACAAGCATGATGCATTTTAGAAACAAGTTTTGTGGATCAATGAAGTTATAATAGAACTCTTTGGCCCCAATGATAAAAGGTGTGTGGAGAAAAAAGGGCAAAGAATATCAGGGAAAGAACATCTCGCCATCTCTTAAGCTTGGGAGTGGATCAATCATGCTTTGGAGTTGTGTTTCAGACAATGGCACAGGGAACATTTTACGGGAAGAGGGAAGAATGGATTGGATGAAACTGCAAAAAATTATTGATGCAAACATAACACCATCTGAACATCATTGAAAATCTGTGACTACTGTAGACCTCAGAATTGCAGAGCATGGAAGATGACCCTTTCTGGAGGAATTCTCCAAGGAAGAATGGATGAAAATTCCTCAAACAAGAATTGAAAGACTCTCGACTGACTGCAAAAAGTGTTTACAAGCTGTGATACTTGCAAAAGATTGGGCACCCTGCATAGTTAGTACCTAGTAGCACTCACTTTTGAATCAGCCCATTTTTCCTTTTTGTAATTTTTAAAATATAAATGATTTTTTTTTTGCCTCGAATACAAAGGAAATGTGTCATCTTTAACTTTAGGCCTTTTAGAGATCATTTTATCTTCAACTTGCTTAACTTTTCACCATAACAGTAATTTTGACCAGGGGTGCGCCAAACTTTTACATGCTACATACATTGTTTAGTGAACACTCACAGGTATTGCATCTCATCTCCTATCTGACTGAATGGGAGACAAGGTGCAGTATATGGGAATGGCCTCTATACGGTTGTATGGATCCGTACTGTGGCAGCTCCATATATTCATACATTGTTTACACCCTGCTGCAGTTGAAGCAGTCAACGCCTGATCAGTGTGGGCGCCTGCCGGGTGTCGGACTAAAATTATTGATGACCTAAAGGTAGGTTATCAATGTTAGTTTCAAACTGCCCCTTTTAGGAGTTCAACACAATCAGTGTAAAATGCCATAGCTACTGTATGCTTTCCCACGCTGAGGCCTAGATGGAATTGATCCCTATGTGTGGTGTTCTCCTATCTATGATCTCAATGCATGCAGCTCATCCATAAGGAAAGAAAATTGCAAAGGAAAAAGCATAACAACCATACAATGTGATAAAATCATAGAATTCCTTCTTAAGTTTACAAGTTTGGAGGTATGTAGTCAAATACCAGGGGAAGAGTCTTGAGGAGATCATTTGCATATTCCCAGTGCCTTCTGGGATAAGTGAAGAGTCTCCGCGAGCTCAACGATCACTGGGTTTTGGCCGTTGCAGCTGAAAAGAGGAAATCGGAAAACCAGGGGAAGAGTCTTGAGGAGATCATTTGCATATTCCCAGTGCCTTCTGGGATAAGTGAAGAGTCTCCGCGAGCTCAACGATCACTGGGTTTTGGCCGTTGCAGCTGAAAAGAGGAAATCGGAAAACCAGGGGAAGAGTCTTGAGGAGATCATTTGCATATTCCCAGTGCCTTCTGGGATAAGTGAAGAGTCTCCGCGAGCTCAACGATCACTGGGTTTTGGCCGTTGCAGCTGAAAAGAGGAAATCGGAAAACCAGGGGAAGAGTCTTGAGGAGATCATTTGCATATTCCCAGTGCCTTCTGGGATAAGTGAAGAGTCTCCGCGAGCTCAACGATCACTGGGTTTTGGCCGTTGCAGCTGAAAAGAGGAAATCGGAAAACCAGGGGAAGAGTCTTGAGGAGATCATTTGCATATTCCCAGTGCCTTCTGGGATAAGTGAAGAGTCTCCGCGAGCTCAACGATCACTGGGTTTTGGCCGTTGCAGCTGAAAAGAGGAAATCGGAAAACCAGGGGAAGAGTCTTGAGGAGATCATTTGCATATTCCCAGTGCCTTCTGGGATAAGTGAAGAGTCTCCGCGAGCTCAACGATCACTGGGTTTTGGCCGTTGCAGCTGAAAAGAGGAAATCGGAAAACCAGGGGAAGAGTCTTGAGGAGATCATTTGCATATTCCCAGTGCCTTCTGGGATAAGTGAAGAGTCTCCGCGAGCTCAACGATCACTGGGTTTTGGCCGTTGCAGCTGAAAAGAGGAAATCGGAAAACCAGGGGAAGAGTCTTGAGGAGATCATTTGCATATTCCCAGTGCCTTCTGGGATAAGTGAAGAGTCTCCGCGAGCTCAACGATCACTGGGTTTTGGCCGTTGCAGCTGAAAAGAGGAAATCGGAAAACCAGGGGAAGAGTCTTGAGGAGATCATTTGCATATTCCCAGTGCCTTCTGGGATAAGTGAAGAGTCTCCGCGAGCTCAACGATCACTGGGTTTTGGCCGTTGCAGCTGAAAAGAGGAAATCGGAAAAACCGCGCGCCTATCGGCGCGCGAATCTGGGCTTATCTTTCATCGTTTTTAAGAAATCTCAAGATGGAAGAGGCCAGGAGCCATTTGGTGAGCTGCATTTCTTGCTACATGTTCACAGACTTACCAGTGGAAAAGCCAAACTTCACATGCCACAAATGCAAGCTTGTGTCCCTGTTGGAGGAAAAGTTGCAAAATCTCGAAGAGAGGTTAGCTACGTTGAAGATCATTAAGGAAGGTGAAGAGTTCTTGGACAGAGCAGAATTATCTCTTCATGTTACAGAAAGAGAAGAAATTCGAAGTGCACCTGAAGAAACAGAGGAATGGAGACATGTGACCCAGAGAAGCAGGAGGATCAGGAGGCAGTCAGCACCCATACTGCTCAGAAACCAGTACCAGGCTCTCACGCAGGAAAACAATGAAGAAATACATCAGGATAAGACTTTGCCAACAAGCAGCAACCTTGTACGCCTTCAGAGTCCTCCTGGATGGAGAAAGAAAAATGTTGTGAAGAAGAAACGGAGAGTGGTGGTCATGGGGGATTCCCTGTTGAGAGGAACTGAGGCCGCTATCTGCAGACCGGATATAACTTCAAGAGAAATGTGTTGTCTTCCAGGTGCAAAAATTAAAGATGTGTCTGACAGGATATCAGGACTCTTCAGACCTACAGATGACTACCCATTCCTGCTACTACATGTGGGGACAAATGACACTGCAAGAAACGACCTGGAAACCATCTGCAGAGACTTTGAAGACTTAGGCAAGAAAGTGAAAGAACTGGGAGCGCAGGTGGTCTTCTCTTCCATCCTCCCAGTGGATGGCCATGGAACAAGGAGGTGGAATAAGATTCTGCAGGTGAATAACTGGCTACGTCGATGGTGCCGTCAGCAACGATTTGGAT
Organism: Dendrobates tinctorius; assembly: GCF_039654945.1. NCBI lineage: Eukaryota > Metazoa > Chordata > Amphibia > Anura > Dendrobatidae > Dendrobates > Dendrobates tinctorius. The sequence continues at coordinate 2,200,173 of NW_027361752.1, read as the reverse complement.
TTCTGGATCACGGAGTGAACTACTTATACGATGGACTACTTGCTAGAGATGGGGTGCACCTTACGAAGACTGGAAAACATGTATTTGGAAGTCGCCTTGCTACACTTGTAAGGAGAGCTTTAAACTAGAACAACATGGGAAGGGAAGCAAAAGACCAGAAAAAGCCATAGACCTGACAAATGCTATTGAGAACTCTGCTATTAGAAGTGGAAAGGAAGAACAAAGACGAAAGAATCTAATTAATAAAAATATTGGAGAAAGAGAAACCAATCACAAACTAAAATGTTTCTATACTAATGCACAAAGCATGGGCAACAAACAAGGAGAATTGGAACTACTAACACAGGAAAAGAAATATGATGTCATTGGAATCACTGAAACTTGGTGGGACAATACACATGATTGGAATACAAGACTAGAAGGATACAACTTATTTGCAAGAAACAGACTTGATAAACGAGGAGGGGGTGTCGCATTGTATGTTAGAAACGCGTATATCTGCACAGAGATTGAAGCTTCAGAGACTGGGAGTTCTGTGGAAACTGTTTGGGTAAGAATACAAGGACAGAACAATGGAAAGGACACCATTGTAGGCATTTACTACAGGCCGCCTGTGCAAGCTGAAGATATGGATGAACTCTTTATGCATCAAATGGCCAAGTTCTCCAAAAAATATGACATAGTTGTCATGGGAGATTTCAACTATCCAGACATTTGTTGGGAATCTCTCTCAGGCAAAACTAACAGGTCAAGGAAATTCTTATCCTCTCTTGCTGACAACTTTATCTTCCAAAAGGTAAGGGAGAAAACAAGGGGAACTGCTACCTTGGATCTAATCCTTATAAACAGGGAGGAAATGGTTGAGGAGGTAAAAGTGGCTGGGACCCTAGGAGGTAGCGACCATGCTATTTTAGAATTTTGGATAACTAGAGGCGGAAGACCTGTGAAGACTCAGACATCAAGGTTAGATTTCAGAAAGGCAGATTTTAAGGGATTCAGAAAGAGAATTGGAGGGATCCAATGGCTGGATATCCTTAAAGACAAAAATGTCCAGGAAGGATGGGAAATCTTGAAAAATGAAATTCTCAAAGCACAGTTGTTAACAATTCCGAAAAGAGGGAAGAATAGGAAGCAGTTAAGGAAACCAGGATGGATGAACACAGAACTTAAGCACATGCTAAAAAGGAAGAAAAAAATGTTTATAAAATGGAAAGAGGGAGGCATATCTAAAGAAGAATATAATGCTGTCTGCAGAACCTGCAGGGCACAAATCAGATTAGCTAAAGCTGAAAATGAATTGAGGCTTGCAAGAGATGTCAAAAGCAATAATAAAGGATTTTGGGGATATGTCAAAAGTAAAAGAAAAGTCAAAGATGCTATAGGATTTTTACAGGATGAAAATGATGAAATGGTAAGACAGGATGTTGAGAAGGCTGAACTTTTAAATTCCTATTTTGCATCTGTTTTCTCTCAGAAAGGAAATGTAACATCAACTGTTATTCACTGTCCTATTAAGGGAATAGAAGAATCCAGGATATCTATAAACAGAAAGATAGTGAGGAAACACTTAGCTAGCCTAAATGAATTCAAGTCTCCAGGTCCAGATGAATTACACCCCAGAGTACTGAAGGAGATAGCAGAAGAAATTTTTGAACCCCTCTCTATAATCTTTGAAAATTCTTGGAGAACAGGAGAAGTGCCAGAAGACTGGAGAAGAGCAAATGTTGTTCCTATCTTCAAAAAGGGGAAGAAGGTGGACCCAGGTAACTATAGGCCGGTGAGTCTGACTTCTATACCAGGAAAGATCTTTGAACAAATTATTAAACAACATGTATGTCAATACCTGGATAAGAATGAAGTGATTAAACAGAGTCAGCATGGGTTTGTAACTAATAAGTCATGTCAGACTAACTTAATTTCCTTCTATGACGGTATCACTGATTGGGTGGATCAAGGAAATGCTGTAGATATAGTATATCTTGACTTCAGCAAAGCATTTGACAAAGTCTCTCATACAATCCTTATTGAAAAAATGATTAAGTATGGAATGGACAAGGCAACTGTTAGGTGGATTCATAACTGGCTTAGTGATCGGACCCAAAGAGTGGTCGTAAATGGCTGCACATCCAGTTGGAAGAATGTCTCAAGTGGGGTACCACAGGGCTCTGTCCTGGGCCCTGTATTGTTCAACATCTTTATCAACGATTTAGATGAAGGAATTGAGGGTAAACTGATTAAATTTGCTGATGACACAAAGCTAGGAGGGATAGCTAATACTAGAGAAGAGAGAGAGAGGATTCAAAAAGATTTAAATAAACTGGAGAAGTGGGCAGCAACTAACAGAATGGTTTTTAACAGGGAGAAATGCAAAGTACTACATCTGGGCAATAAAAATGGAAAAAACATATATAGAATGGGAGGAATAGGGCTAAGTGACAGCACATGTGAAAAAGACTTGGGTATACTAATAGATCACAGACTGAATATGAGTCAACAGTGTGATGCAGCAGCAAAAAAGGCAAATGCAATTCTAGGATGTATTAACAGAAGCATACAGTCTAGATCACGTGAAGTCATTATTTCCCTCTACTCCTCTTTGGTCAGACCTCATCTGGAATATTGTGTCCAGTTTTGGGCACCACATTTTAAAAAAGACATCAACAAACTGGAGCAAGTTCAGAAAAGAGCAACCAGAATGGTGACCGGTCTGCAAACCCTGTCTTATGAGGAAAGGTTGCAGGATTTGGGAATGTTTAGTTTGCAAAAGAGAAGACTGAGAGGAGACTTAATAGCTGTCTACAAATATCTAAAGGGCTGTCACATTGTAGAAGGATCAACTTTATTCTCATTTGCACAAGGAAAGACTAGAAGCAATGGGATGAAACTGAATGGGAGGAGACACAGATTAGATATTAGAAAAAACTTTTTGACAGTTAGAGTGATCAATGAGTGGAACAGGCTGCCACGAGAAGTGGTGAGTTCTCCTTCAATGGAAGTCTTCAAACAGAGGCTGGACAGACATCTGACTGGGATGATTTAGCGAATCCTGCTTTGAGCAGGGGGTTGGACCAGATGGCCCAGGAGGTCCCTTCCAACTCTACGATTCTATGATATAATAAATTCCAAGGGTTGCCCTAGATGCCATTGACATACTACACACTCCTGTTTAAGGTGAAGCACAACTTGTAGAACAAATTCTAAAGGCTGCCATAAAACGCTTATTTAGGATGTAGTAGGAATGTAGAGAAAATGCTGAGAATTTAGTCTCTTTTGTTAACATCTTTGCTTTTGGCTCTGATTGTAAACGGTAGCCACTAATATCATGACGACCAGTCTTAAGTGCAAATGGGTGAAATTCAGCTGTAGGTCTCATTCAGACGTCTGTTTCTTGCGTACGAGTGCTATCCTTGTTTTTCACGGATAGCACTTGATTTTCCAAGGACCAAAATCGTGGAGACATATCTAATTTTGATATGAGTGTCAGATTAAAATCGGCAAGTCAATTGGTCCAGGAAAAATATCAGACAGCACTCGGATGCCATCTTAGTGAGGTCCGATTTTCATAGACTGTTAGATACAAAAGAATGGAGAAATTTTTTTTCACGTATGAGAAAATCTGATGAAGCTTGGACCGAACTCTGATAAAACTCTGAAAAAAAAAATCACTGATGAAACTTGGTCAATTTTTCTTGTACGTGACAAAAACTGATGTGAATATCAAGCCTTATTGCAGTTGCCCTCAGTAGAGTTGAGCGACTTTTGGTTTTTTAGGGTCGCGTTTCGTGAAACCCGACTTTTCCAAAAGTCGGGTCGAGCAAGATCGTCCGATTATAGGGAAAAGTCGGGGTCGTCCCGAAACCCAATGTAAGTCAATGGGGAATAAAAGTCGGCAGTGAGAGGAGGACAGGAAACACACCTACAGTGCCCATTTGAATGCCAAAAGCATCAATTCTTCTTACTTAAGCTTGTCAACCTTAATTAACTTCATAATACAAGTTACGCACTGAAAAATGGGGGTTATTTGGCTAAAGTTGTGGGGGGGGTAGGGCTGGCTCCAGGTTTTCATGTGCCCTGGGCGAAAGAGCGCCCCTTTAACACATACCACAACTCATCATGCTCCGATACGGCAGAGAAATAGCGGTATAGTACAATGAAAAATACCTCACTTTTTACATCTCATGACGAGGCTCATCTATTTCTCCATACAGAATCATTGGTCCCATATAATGTTTGAAACAGAATATGATGAGCTCCACATAATGCTACAGTATATGTTGGTCCCCATGGATGAAGCTCCACTGTCTTATGGGCCCAAATAATGCTCCAAACATAATGGGCCTCATTTCTAATGCTCTAGTGTATAATGGGCCCTGTAAATGCTGCTCCAGTGTCTGATGTCCACCTTTGGAATGTTCCAGTGTATGGTGGGCACCATCTATCATTCTCCAGAGTATAGTGCTCCCCAAAAATTGCTGTCCCAACATTGAAAACAATCAAATAAGTCTCCTCGCTAGGGAATCCCTGTACTTGTCTGGACTCCTCGTCGTCCCCATCTTCCATCTCACTGCACAGTATTTCAACTTTGCAAGTGCTGTGATCCTGAGCAAGCAGGGGGGGGCCCACTTGTTGGCGACGGCACTGGCACAGGGCCCCTGATAGTACGGTGGTGTGTCTGATGGCGGGTGGGCCGAACCTGCACTTTCATCTGCAGCTTCCTCTTTGTCACCGTGTAAGATGGAACTGTATATGGGAAGGGTAACCCGAGTTTCATCAGGGTCAGATTCAGGCCGAGTAGTGTGCGAGGGGAATGTAGTGGTCTGGGTCAATGTACCAGCAGATTCATCGAGCAGTGGCTGGGCATCAGTGCACTTGTATCGCCCCCAGGAGTACGGTCGCCACAGTGGCATTACCTTCTTCCTAGGGAGTGTGATGTCATGCTTGGGAGCAACGAAGGATCTCTCTAGCAGGTTAACTGATTGGGCGGCGTTATTCCCACGAGTCATGACCCTCCAAACAGCGTTCATGAAGGCAAAGTGTTTGTTTTACGTGGGCAGTATGGTTGCAAAGCTGAACCTTAAAGGAATGTCCAGAAGGGCACCACCAGGAGTGGAGCCTACGGTTAAATTCGACTCCACCTGGGAAACCTCAACCATGCCAGCTACAGAACAGATGCACACATTGCAAGCTTAATTCCGTTAACGAACGAGACTCCGTCATGCCCCGCGGTCCGAGTCCGGCTTACTAGAGGGACACGTGAGGCTCTGGCACATGAGATTGGCCAATAACTGGTGTGTCCGGAATTAGGCCTAACCGTCATTCCTGAAAAACTTACGTGTGCAAACCACAGGTGCTGTAGCTTGCTTAACAGCTCGCCAGCCGTTCTCACGCCCAGTATGGATTGCACGTGATTGCACAAAGGTTAGAAAGGGTACCGTATCCCCGGATAACATGTATGGATAGCGTACACATTCAAAATATATGTCTATACATCAGGAGGCAGGCTCAGACGGTGTTAGGCCCAGTATGGATTGCACAAAGGTTAGAAAGGGTACCGTATCCCTGGATAACATGTATGGATAGCGTACACATTCAAAATATATGTCTATACATCAGGAGGCAGGCTCAGACGGTGTTAGGCCCAGTATGGATTGCACGTGATTGCACAAAGGTTAGAAAGGGTACCGTATCCCCGGATAACATGTATGGATAGCGTACACATTCAAAATATATGTCTATACATCAGGAGGCAGGCTCAGACGGTGTTAGGCCCAGTATGGATTGCACGTGATTGCACAAAGGTTAGAAAGGGTACCGTATCCCCGGATAACATGTATGGATAGCGTACACATTCAAAATATATGTCTGTACATCAGGAGGCAGGCTCAGACGGTGTCAGGCACAGTATGGATTTGACGGCCCAGATTACACAGCGGAGGAGCAGGGAGAGGTAAAGATTGCAAATGCTGGGGCCCTGCCCAAGCAAGGGGGGCCCACTCGTGGGCGTCGGTACTGGCACTGGGCCCCTCATAGTACGGCGGTGTGTCTGACGGCGGGTGTGCACCACCACCGTCAGAGACACTTGATTGCACTATGAGGGACCCTGTGCCAGTGCCCGCACCCAAGAGTCGGCCTACCCACCTGTCCAGGGCAACGGCACTCGCACGGTGTCGTGCGCTAGGTGGTGACTCCGGCCATGGGGGGGGGGGGGGGAGGCAGCACAGTTAGGGAGTTTTAGAAAGTGGCATATGTTGATGTTGGACATTCAGCTGATGCAAAAGGCGAAATAGGTGAAGTCCCAGGAAGAGGTGGACCAAAGCAAGCCATTTTTCTGTCACCCTATGTGTCATCAGGGGAAGGTGGGACAAAATCCTTGGAAACCCATGCATGGTTCATTTTAATGAAGGTTAGATCATCCACATTTTGGGTTGACAGACGGGTCCTTTTTTCTGTCAGGATTGATCCAGCTGCACTGAAGACTCTTTCCGATAGCACACTTGCAGCTGGGCAAGCGAGCTCCTGTAAGGCATATTGGGCCAATTCAGGCCAGGTGTCCAGTTTAGCGGCCCAATAGTCAAAGGGGAATGACCTGTGTGGGAGAACATCGATATGGGAGGAAAAGTAGTTTGTAACCATAGTTGACAACTGCTGTCTCTTGTCACTTTCCATCGATGCAGTATTAACAGTTGTGTGAGCGGTATTTGAAAAATCAGTCCACAGCATTGTCATGAAACCCCCGTCTCCAACGCCACTTCTGCTGTGTGCACCACGAACACCTCTGCCAAGCTGCCCCCGGCCCGTATGGCTCGTGTGAGAACCATCACCGCTGCTGTGTGCTGGGAATGCCTCAAGCAACCGATTTACCAGAGTTGCTTGTTTATTAGCCAATATTAGGTCAAGGTTCTCCTGTGGCATGATGTTTTGTAATTTGCCTTTATAGCGTGGATCCAGGATGCTGGCCAACCAGTAGTCGTCATCGTTCATCATTTTGGCAATGCGTGGGTCCCTTTTTAGGATCTGCAAGGCATAATCTGACATGTGGGCCAATGTTCCCGGTGTCAATGATGCACTGCGAGTGCTGGGTGGAGGAGCACTTTCTGGCAAATCCACATCCCTCCAGTCACGCACAAACCCTGTACCAGACCTTGCCACGCCAACATTTTCACTTGCCCCACGAGATGCATCCTCCTCCCCTAAGTAATCATCCCCATCATCCTCCTCCTCGTCCAGGAGAGGTCCCTGAGCAGACAATGGCTGAATGTCATCAAGGATTCCCTCCTCCTCATCAACATTGGCTGCAGACGCCTGCTCCTTAAGGTGCGTCAAAGTTTGCATGAGCAGACGCATAAGTGGGATGCTCATGCTTAGGATGGCGTCGTCTGCGCTTACCAGCCGTGTGCATTCCTCAAAACACTGAAGGACTTTACAGAGGTCTTTCAGCTTCGACCACTGCACACCTGTCAACTCCATGTCTGCTCTCAAAGTGCCTGGCCGTGTATCCTCCCACAAATGCATTATGGCCTGCCTCTGCTCGCACAGCCGCTCCACCATGTGCAGGGTGGAGTTCCACCTTGTTGCAATGTCGATAATGAGGCGGTGGTTGGGAAGGTGGAGCAATCGCTGCAGCTTCTGCATACGAACGGAGTGTACAGGCGACCGGCGGATGTGCGCGCACAGTCTTCGCACCTTCTGGAGAAGGGCTGTTAACTCCGGATAATTTTTGAGGAAGCACTGCACCACCAGGTTCAAGGTGTGAGCCAAGCAAGGTATATGGCTGAGTTTTGAAAGGGCTATGGCTGCCACAAAATTACGGCCGTTATCACTAACTACCTTGCCTGCCTCAAGATGTACACTGCCCAGCCATGACTCAGTTTGTCGCTTCAAGTACTCGGCCAGCACCTCGGCGGTGTGTCTGTTGCCCAAACACATCATCTGCAACACAGCCTGCTGACGCTTTCCACTAGCTGCTCGATAGGGGGACACATCGTGTGCAACAGTGGCAGCTGCAGATGGAGTGCTCGTACGATTGCGCTCTGTGGACGAGCTTTCGCTTCTGGAGGAGGGTCGAACGCCTACAGCCAACTGTTTCCTATACCGTGGGCTAGGCAGCACTGTCCCACCACCGCTGTCCCCTGTGGACCCTGCATCCACCACATTAACCCAGTGCGCAGTGATGGACACGTAACGGCCCTGGCCATGCCGACTGGACCATGCATCAGTTGTGAGGTGCACCTTTCCGCTCACTGACTGCTTGAGTGCATGGACAATGCGGTCTTTCACATGATGGTGGAGGGCTGGGATGGCTTTGCGAGAGAAGAAGTGGCGACTGGGTAGGTCATAGCGTGGTACTGCATAGGCCATGAGTTGGCGGAAAGCTGTGCTTTCCACCAACCGAAAGGGCATCATCTCAAATGAGATTAGTTTGGCAATGTGGGCGTTCAAACCCAGTGTACGCGGATGAGAGACTGAGTACTTTCTTGACCTACTCATAGTGTCTGGGAGGGTGAGCTGGACTTGAGAGCTGCATATGGTGGAAGTAGCGGTGGACAGGGCGGACTGAGAGAGGGTTGATGATGGAGTTGGTGTTCTTTCTGATGGCCTAGAATCAGTCTTTCGTTGATATAACAGTGGGATTCCCTGACTGCTGTGGCCTTGCAACGACATCTCAACATTTGCTGCTGTGCTAACCGGTGGGCTTACAGTGGGGGAAACAATGTAGCGTTGCTGACTACCTTCGTTGTGATCAGTTGCACATGTGGCACTTGAGGTTTGGTGTTGTGTCCACGCTTGCAAGTGCATGCTGGTTAAATGTCTAAGCATGCAACTGGTATTCAAATTTTTCAGATTTTTCCCTCGGCTAAAGGTCTTTGCGCACTTCTTACAGATAACCTTGGCCTGATCATGAGGATTTTGTTCAAAAAAGTGCCACACTGCACTCTTCCTACTTTGGCAGACATTTTGCGGCCTAGCACGCTGTGATCTTTTGACCCTCTGGACAAGCTGTCCAGCAACTCTTTTGATGTTTGGAACCTGTCTTTGGAGTGCTCCGGGCCTGCCAGATAACAGCTGTTGCGATGTCGATGTCTGCTGTGGATGCTCCTCATCTGAGCTATTGGAAGCAGCACCCTCTTCCCCCAATGGATGCCAATCTGGGTCAACAACTGGGTCATCCATCACCTCCTCTTCTATGTCATGTGCACCTTCCTCTGTGTCACCGTGTATGGTGGTATAGTGTGCAGGAAGGGGCACCTGAGTCTCATCAGGGTCAGAATCTGGCTCTGTACACTGCGAGGACAATGTAGTGCTCTGAGTGAATGTACCAGCAGAATCATCCATCAGCGGCTGTGCATCAGTGCACTCCATGTCAGATTCATCTTGGCCTGGGTAATTCACCATTTGACTTGATAATCCAGGCATGGTATGTGAAAACAGCTCCATGGAGTAATCAGTAGTATGGCCTGCGTCATCCTTCAATCTTGGTTGGGGTGAAGGACACAAAGAAAGGTGTGGTTCATGAACATGAGCCTCCAATGACGACTCAGTGCTTTTACTTTTTACAACTGAAGAAGAGGAGGCGATAGAGCTGGAGGCTGAGTCAGCAATGTAAGACAAAACTTTTTCCTGATGCTCTGGCTTTAAAAGCGGTTTGCCAACTCCTAGAAAACTAACCGTTCGAGGCCTTATGTAGCCAGACGATGACGCAGGCTCAACACCTCCTGCATTCGGTCCTATTTTGCTCTTGCCACTACCATCAGATCCACCACCAACACCATCATTACCAGCTGCCAACCCCCGCCCAATTCCACGGCCTCTTCCACCAGCCTTCCTCATTTTTGGTAGAAATGTAGACAAAATCCAACAAACTATATAGTAATGTAAAACAAGGTACAAGGTGTCTATAGGACAGGGGAGATTTTGAATTTCTGCAGACACTTGTGGACACTGGACACTTTTGGATTGTGTGAGGCCCACTGATATCTGAGCGCTATGTGACAGGCTCGATGGCACAGCTATGACAAAAGTGACGAGAGGATAAGGGAGATTTTGAATTTCTGCAGACACTTGTGGACACTTTTGGATTGTGTGAGGCCCACTGATATCTGAGCGCTATGTGACAGGCTCGATGGCACAGCTGTGACCAAAGTGACTAGAGGATAAGGGAGATTTTGAATTTCTGCACACACTTGTGGACACTGGACACTTTTGGATTGTGTGAGGCCCACTGATATCTGAGCGCTATGTCACAGGCTCGATGGCACAGCTGTGACAAAAGTGACCAGAGGATAAGGGAGATTGGATTGCTTTTAAAAAAGCAGTTTGCAGAGCAGTGGGTAAACAGCAATGCCAGCCTGTCAGGAAGCCTTAAAAGGCAGCCCAACAACCAACACCACTGATACACCACAATATAGCCTCCCCTTGCACTGCACACACAGTGACTGGTGTGTTGTGCAGGCCAAATCGCTAGCAGCAGAAGCAGTTTTTTTGTCTTCTTCCCTGCCTAACGCTCTCCCTACAGAATCAGCAGCAGCAACCTCTCCCTATGCTAAGATCGGCAGAAGTAAGATGGCGGTCGGCGTGCACGCCCTTTTATACCCCCTGTGACGCCCACCAAAGCAAGCCAATCACTTGCATGCCCTTCTGAAAGATGGTGGTGACCCCTGCCTATGTCATCACGTTGCCCACAGTGTCCGTGGACCCTGATTGGCTGAAAAAGAGCGCAAAACAAACTTTTGAAAAGCGACTTTGGCGCGTAAGTCGCCGACCTCGTGGCCGACCTCATCCTAGGGTCGGGTTTTGTTTCATGAAACCCGACTTTGCCAAAAGTCGGCGACTTTTGAAATTTTTCGACCCGTTTCGCTCAACTCTAGCCTTCAGGATTGTTCTTGCTTGAAAGAAATGAGTGAAGAAGATACATTACAGTATTTTAGATAATCGATATCCATAATATAGAAGCCTATATACCTCTACCTGCAAAAACACACGTTAACTAGCTAATATTTTCCTTATGGGATCTACTGTTTTCCGTTGACTAATAAGTACAAGAGCAAGTGCTTACTCTGCACCAGGAGCAAGGGCTGATTAATAGTGTTGAGCATTCCGATACCACAAGTATCGGACGATACTTGCTGTATCGGAATTCCGATACCGACATCCGATATTTTTTCAATATCGGATGTCGGTATCGGAATCGGAAGTTCAAAGTTGATTGACAGCCTGACGTCATCATGATGCGCGGTGTGTGCGCATCATGATGCGCCGTCATTTCGGGCCTTCCGGGGGTCTCTGCCGGCCTGCCAGGGGGCTGTGCAGGCTCCGGTGGTCTGTGCCGGCCTGCCGGGGGGCTGTGCCGGCCTGCCGGTGGTCTGTGCAGGCTCCGGGGGGCTGTGCCGGCCTGCCGGGGGGTTGTGCCGGCCTGCCGGTGGCCTGTGCAGGCATCGTCAGATGGGACTACAAGTCCCATCGGGCGATGCCTGCTACCATGACAGTGATTGACACATTAGCCAATGATGGGACAGTAGTAGTCCCATCATCCGGCTAATGTGTTGAATGTAAAAAAAAAAAAAAAAAAAAAAAAATAATAATAATTTACATGCTACATACATACAACATATATACTACATGTAACATACATACTACATATATACTACATACTACATTCATACAACATACATACTACATTCATACTACATATATGCAACATACATACTACATGCATGCAACATGCATACTACATGTAACATACATACTACATACTACATGCATGCTACATACATACTACATGCATGCTACATACAATACATACATAGACATACAGTACATATAACATAGAGTAACATACTTACCAATACTTGTCACATTGTTCCCCGAAGCCATTGTCGTGTACGGAATAAATATTAACATAACAAACCACAAAAATACTCACCCATGATACGAAGCAGTCCATGAGTGTGTCCCACGACGATCTTGGGTAGAGAACTGCAGCATCAGCTGATGCTGCCGCTCTCTACGGGCTGCAGGAATCCAATGACGGAAGGTAGGTATCCTTCCGCACTGTATTCCTCCGCCACTTTAGGGACTTTTTTTTTTTTAAGTGGCGGAGGAATACAGTGCGGAAGGATACCTACCTTCCATCATTGGATTCCTGCAGCCCGTAGAGAGCGGCAGCATCAGCTGATGCTGCAGTTCTCTACCCAAGATCGTCGTGGGACACACTCGTGGACTGCTTCGGATCATGGGTGAGTATTTTTGTGGTTTGTTATGTTAATATTTATTCCGTACATGACAATGGCTTCGGGGAACAATGTGACAAGTATTGGTAAGTATGTTACTCTATGTTATATGTACTGTATGTCTATGTATGAATGTATTGTATGTAGCATGCATGTAGTATGTATGTAGCATGCATGTAGTATATATGTAGTATGTATGTAGCATGTAGTATGCATGTAGCATGCATGTAGCATGCATGTAGTATATATGTAGCATGTATGTAGCATGCAGCATGCATGTAGCATGTATGTAGCATGCAGCATGCATGTAGCATGCATGTTACATGTAGTATATATGTAGTATGCATGTTGCATGCATGTAGTATATATGTAGTATGTATGTAGCATGCGTGTAGTATATATGTAGTATGTATGTAGCATGTAGTATGTATGTAGCATGCATGTAGTATACATGTAGTATGTAGCATGCATGTAGTATATATGTATGTATGTAGCATGTAGTATGCATGTAGCATGCATGTAGCATGCATGTAGCATATATGTAGCATATATGTAGCATATATGTAGCATATATGTAGCATATATGTAGCATATATGTAGCATATATGTAGCATATATGTAGCATATATGTAGCATGCATGTTACATGTAGTATATATGTAGTATGCATGTAGTATATACAAATCCTGCTCTTGTGTGAAGTTTGAAGGCTCTAACTTATTTGCATCTTATCAAACCTGCTAAATCTGCAGGGGGTTGAATACTACTTGTAGGCACTGTAGTATGTATGTTGCATGCATGTAGTATATATGTAGTATGAATGTAGCATGCATGTAGTATGCATGTTGCATGTAGTATATATGTTACATGTAGTATATATGTAGTATGCATGTTGTATGTAGCATGTAATTTTTTTTTTATTTTTTTTTTTACATTCAACACATTAGCCGGATGATGGGACTACTACTGTCCCATCATTGGCTAATGTGTCAATCACTGTCATGGTAGCAGGCATCGCCCGATGGGACTTGTAGTCCCATCGGACGATGCCTGCACAGACCCCCGAAGCCTGCACAGCCCACCGGCAGGCCGGCACAGCCCCCCGGCAGGCCGGCACAGACCCCCTGGCAGGCCGGCACAGACCCCCTGGCAGGCCGGCACAGACCCCCTGGCAGGCCGGCACAGACCCCCTGGCAGGCCGGCACAGACCCCAGAGAGGCTGTACAAGGCAAAAATAGGGTTTTTCTTATTCCGATACCGGAAGTCCCATAGACTTGAATGGGACTTCCGGTATCGGAATCGGCGATACCGATACTTTTTTTAAAGATCGGCCGATCCATTCCGATCCGATACTTTGAAGTATCGGACGGTATCGCTCAACTCTACTGATTAATCTTTGTGATACTATAAAGCTAGTGCAAAGGAAATATTTGGAGCAATTACCTTTAGCAAAGATATTCAGGCAAATGTGGCATTGTAACAGGTTGCTGCCCAACAGGTAGACAAAAGGGGTGGTGTATAGGAAGGAATTGATTAGGAACCTTATATTCTTAAAATTGTTAAGTAACGGCCTTCGGTTTAACCCCTTCACCCCCAAGGGTGGTTTGCACGTTCATGACCGGGCCAATTTTTACAATTCTGACCACTGTACCTTTATGAGGTCATAACTCTGGAACGCTTCCATGGATCCCGGTGATTCTGACATTGTTTTCTCGTGACATATTGTACTTCATGTTAGTTGTAAAATTTCATTCAAATAACTTGCGTTTGTGAGAAAAACGGAAATTTGGCGAAAATTTTGAAAATTTCGCAATTTTCCAACTTTGAATTTTTTATGCCCTTAAATCACAGAGATACGGCACACAAAAAACTTGATAACTAACATTTCCCACATGTTTACTTTACATCAGCACAATTTTGGAACCAAAATTTTTTTTTGTTAGGAAGTTATAAGGGTTAAAAGTTGACCAGCGATTTCTCATTTTTACAACACCATTTTATTTTTAGGACCACATCACATTTGAAGCCACTTTGAGGGGTCTATATGATAGAAAATACCCAAAAGTGACACCATTCTAAAAACTGCACCCCTTAAAGTGCTCAAAACCACATTCAAGAAGTTTATTAACCCTTTAGGTGCGTCACAGGAATTTTTTTGAATATTTAAAAAAAAAAAAATGAACATCTAACTTTTTTTCATAAAAAAAATAATTCAGGTTCAATTTTTTTTATTTTACCAAGGGTAACAGGAGAAATTGGACTGCAAAAGTTATTGTGCAATTTGTCCTGAGTACGCAGATACCTGATATGTGGGGGGGAACCACTGTTTAGGTGCATGGCAGAGCTCAGAATGGAAGGAGCGCCGTTTGACTTTTTCAATGCAAAATTGGCTGGAATTCAGATTGGACGCCATGTCACGTTTGGAGAGTCCCTGATGTACCTAAACAGTGGAAACCCCCTACAAGTGATCCCATTTTGGAAACTAGACCCCCCAAGGAACTTATCTAGATATGTGGTGAGAACTTTGAACCCACAAGGGCTTTACAGAAGTTTATAACGTACAGCGGTACAATTAAAAAATCATATTTTTTCCACAAAAATGATCTTTTCACCCTCAATTCTTATTTTCCCAAGGGTAACAGGACCCTAAAAGTTATTGTGAAATTTGTCCTGAGTACGCTGATACCCCACATGTGGGGGTAAACCACTATTTGGGCGCATGGCAGAGCTCGGAAGGGAAGCAGCGCCATTTGACGTTTTTGGCTGGAATTGAGATCGGACACCATGTCGCGTTTGGAAAACTCCTGATGTACCAAAACAGTGGAAACCCCCAACAAATGACACCATTTTGGAAACTAGACCCCCCAAGGAACTTATCTAGATGAGTGGTGAGCACTTTGAACCCCCCAGTGCTTCACAGAAGTTTATAACGCCCGGGCGTGAAAATAAAAAATTTGTATTTTTTCCACAAACATGATCTTTTAGTCACCATTTTTTTATTTTCCCCAAGGGTACCAGGAGAAATTGGACCCCAAAAGTTGTTGTCCAATTTGGCCTGAGTACGCCGACACCCCATATGTGGGAGAAAACTACTGTATGGACACACGTCGGGGCTCGGAAGGGAAGCAGTGACGTTTTGGAATGCAGACTTTGATGGAATGGTCTGCGGGTGTCATGTGCGTTTGGAGAGCCCCTGATGTACCTAGACTATTTAAACTCCCCACAAGTGACCCCATTTTGGACACTAGACCCCCCACGGAACTTATCTAGATGTGTGGTGAGCACTTTGAACCCCCAAGTGCTTCACAGAAGTTTATAACACTCCGACGTGAAAATAAAAAAATCATTTATTTCCACAAAAATGATATTTTTGCCCCCAATTTTTTAGTTTCCTAAGGGTAACAGGAGAAATTGGACCCCAAAAATTGTTTTGCAATTTGTCCTGAGTAGGCTGATACCCTACATGTGGGGGTAAAACACTGTTTGGGCGCATAGCAGAGCTTGGAAGGGAAGGAGCACCATTTGACTTTTTCAACTCAGAATTGGCTGGAATTGAGATCAGACGCCATGTTGCATTTGGAGAGCCCCTGATGTGCCCAAACAGTGGAAACCCCCCAATTATAACTCCAACCCTAACCCCAACACACCCCTAACCCTAATCTGAGCCCTAACCCTAGCCCTAACCCTAGCATGGAGATAAATACTTTTTTTTTAATTTTATTATTTTTCCCTAACTAAGGGGGTGATATCGGGGGGTTTGATTTACTATTTATGGTGGTTTTTATATTTGGCAGCTGTCGCACGCTAAAAGACGCTTTTTATTGTAAAAATAGTTTTTGCATCACCACATATTGAGAGCTATAATTTTTCCGTATTTTGACCCACCAAGTCTTGTGAGGTCTTATTTTTTGCGGGCACGTGACATTTTTTGATCGCTTTTTATTCCTATTTTTGGGACGCAGAATGAACAAAAACCAGCGTTTCATGAATTTCTTTTGGGGGGGTGTTTACACCGTTCCGCGTGCGGTAAAATTGATAAAGCGGTTTTATTCTTCGGGTCAGTATGGTTACAGCGATACCTCATTTAGGTCGTTTTTTTATGTTTTTGTCGGTTTTATGCAATGAAAACTATTTTATATAAAAAATAATTATTTTTGCATCGCTTTATTCTGTGAGCTATAACTTTTTTAGTTTTTCGCTGATGATGCTGTGTCGTGGCTCGTTTTTTGCGGGACAAGATGACGTTTTCAGCGGTACCATGGATATTTATATGCGTCTTTTTGATCGCGCGGTATTACACTTTTTGTTTGGCGGTATGATAAATCATTATTTTTGCTTCGTTTTTTTTTTTCTTTTTTAAGGGGTTTGCTAAAGGGGTTAACTAATGGGACAGTTTTATAGGGCGGGTCATTACGGACGCGGCGATACCTAATATGTGTACTTTTATTGTTTTTTTTTATTATTATTTCCAAAAAATGGATTTATTGGGGGAATTTTTTTTTTTTATTTTCTAATTTATTTGGCGATTTTTTTTAAATTATTTTAACAGTTTTTTTTAACTTTATTAAATAGTCCCAGGTGGGACATCACTGTCCTGTGACAGATCGCTGATGACAGATCAGCGATCTGACACAGGCACTGCAGAAGGCTTCCTCATGCCTGCGCTTTGCAGGCCCCCGAGGAAGCCGGCTTCCTCAGGCCCCCGAGGAAGCCGGCTTCCTCAGGCCCCCGAGGAAGCCGGCTTCCTCAGGCCCCCGAGGAAGCCGGCTTCCTCAGGCCCCCGAGGAAGCCGGCTTCCTCAGGCCCCCGAGGAAGCCGGCTTCCTCAGGCCCCCGAAGAAGCCGGCTTCCTCAGGCCCCCGAAGGCCCCGAGGAAGCCAGCTTCCTCAGGCCCCCGAAGGCCCCGAGGAAGCCAGCTTCCTCAGGCCCCCGAAGGCCCCGAGGAAGCCAGCTTCCTCAGGCCCCCGAAGGCCCCGAGGAAGCCAGCTTCCTCAGGCCCCCGAAGAAGCCAGCTTCCTCAGGCCCCCGAAGGCCCCGAGGAAGCCAGCTTCCTCAGGCCCCCGAAGAAGCCAGCTTCCTCAGGCCCCCGAAGGCCCCGAGGAAGCCAGCTTCCTCAGGCCCCCGAAGAAGCCAGCTTCCTCAGGCCCCCGAAGGCCCCGAGGAAGCCAGCTTCCTCAGGCCCCCGTCGCCATCTTGGATTCGGGGGCCTGGAGGAAAGGAGCCCCCCGCAGCAGCGCTGCACATTGCGCTGCCGTGGGGGGCTCAGGGAAGCACGGAGGGAGCCCCCTCCCTGCCGATGCTTCCCTTTAACCCCCGGTACACCGCGATCATGTTTGATTGCGGTGTGCAAGGGGTTAACGTGTCGGGGGCGGTCCGTGACCGCCCCTGACACATTGTGCCGGGTGTCAGCTGTGACGTGGGCGCCGCTGATCGCGCTAGATGTACTATCCCGTCCATGGGCATAGGGGCCCAGGTCCCATGGACGGGATAGTACGTCGGATGGCAGAAAGGGGTTAAAATACTAAGGGTATGTGCACACATTGCAGATTTGCCTGCAGAATTTTCTGCACAGAATCTGCATATCTTGGCAGAAAACGGATTTGATGCGTTTTTGATGTGGATTTGATGCGCTTTTTTCATGCGGATTTGTATGCGTTTTTGAAAGCTAAATAAAGATATGTTACTTAACACAAAAAGAGTTGTGGTGTCATTTCTTTGTCCAACATCTTATTTTACAAACTACATTGAAGAATAATGTTTACACAGAGAGATAGATAGATAGATAGATAGATAGATAGATAGATAGATAGATAGATACATCTATCTATCTATAGTGTGAGGTAGCGCTGTCATTTACTTGGGGAATTCTCGCTTGGCAGCGAACAAAACACATCCGGCAAGGATTTTCATCAAATCAAAACAGTCCAGGTGGTTTACTATGCAGCATAAACCGATAGAAGCAATCAACAAAACTTCACATAAACAGCAGAGCGCCCATTATAGCTTCCCTCTGTAAACCCAGTGTTCACACAGGTTGTTCAATGTCCAGCATACAGGCTCTCTTAGCCTCATTTATCTCACCCACGTCAGGGTCTCCACATGGTTCCGTCACTCATGCTGCAGACGTCCATATCCCTCCAGGGAACTTTCAGGCTCTGGCAGCCATTACACACAGCCACACACCGGCTGTTAGCCAGGAGACAATCCTGCGCACGGGACCTTCCCTCTGGACCAACCAGGTCCCTGCATTCACCACATGTGACCTACCCTTGCCACATTATATGGTCTATAGCCACGCCCACCGGGTCACGTGACTATGACCTCATCACAGGTCCTTCACACACTCACATAGCCTTTTACTACAGGCGTTTTCAGACACACCCCAGGGTGGGTTTGTAGGTAACCAGAACCCGCCCATCTCTCTAGTTACCTGGAGACTTCTCCCTTACACTTTGAAACAACACCTCAGCAATATCATTGCTGATCAGTACGCATACCTAAGTCTCCATCTCAAGTCCACCCACCTTGAGATGCATAACCATCCTTCAGGATTCTGCCACTCATTCGCTCTCTTGGGACATCCACACAGCGCCCCCTAGTGGCCACAGTGGTTACTACACCACAATAGATATATCTACATTTATAGATAGATATATCTATAGATAGATGGATAGATCTATCTATCTATCGATATATCTATAGATAGATATATTTCTAGATAGAAAAAATCTGCTTTAGGCCGGGGTCACACTTGCGAGAAACTTGCACGAGTCTCGCACCTCAACACCCGGCACTGCCGCCGCCACTCGGACCGGAGCATTCATCTGCATAGAAATGCATACAGCCGTACACTCCGGTCCAGAGTGCTGGCGGCAGTGTTGGGTATCGAGTGCGAGACTCATGCGAGTTTCACGCAAGTGTGACCCCGGCCTAACACAATATCTTTTTAATTAAAAAAAAATAGAAAAAAAAATGGCGTGGGCTCCTGCGCAATTTTCTTCCCCAGAAAGGGAAAGTCAGCGACTGGGGGCCGATGTTTATAGCCTGGGAAGAGGTTAACACCCATGGATCTTCCCAGGTTATGAATATCAGCCCGCATCTGTCTGCAAAAATGTTCTAATTAGTAGACAAAAGCTACAAGACATTGCTGTGGGTGACTTGCTAGCCTGTCGCAAGCACAAGTAAAGTGTCTCAAATACAAAAAATGTCAGCCTGCTATACTGCCATCTGTCTCCCTCTGTTCAGGAGTGTTATCTATTGAAAGATTATGTAACCACCAAGTACATTACCTTATGAAAAACTCCATTAACTGTTTTGTCTCCTTGTGAGTAAAGTTGTTGAACTGTCACCTGGGCGTGCCTGAGGTCCCACTGACATTCCTGAGTGAGGAACCACTCTGTTATATATATTTTACAAAGGGAATGTTAGCCTTTCATCACACAAAGGAAAGCAAACCTTTTCCATGGTAATAATAGTTATAGATAAGAATGAGGGTCAACATTTGCTCTTATGCCACAACATTATTACAGTGTGAAAAACTGTTTGGGATCACTATTCAGAACTGCTTTGAAAAATGGTCTTCCAGATGTGTTGTACTCTCAAGGACTATGTGTGATGTGCAAAATATATAAAAATCTGTCACAGGACATCCAGTTTGAACAAATGGGTGGTCTTCATGGGTGGTCTTCATAAATCGGTGATCTTCATAAAGAGGTGCTCTTCTGCAAAGGGTTTAATGTCATTGAGTCCATTATCTTCAGAGGGCCGATTTGATGGTGTCCAGCACTGAGCATCTTTAATTATCATGCTTATGCACGCACAGTCATATATTATTATTATTATTATTATTTATATAGCACCATTGATTCCATGGTGCTGTACATGAGACGGGGTTACATCAAAATACAGATATCACTTACAGTAGACAAACTAACAAAGGTAGACCAGTACAGAGAGAAGAGGACCTTGCCCTCACGGGTTTACATTCTACAGAATGATGGGAAAGGAGACAGTGGGTTTGTGGGTTTTCAGTGGCTTTGGTGATGTTGAGGTGGCAGCGTGGTCATTTCAAGTTGTAAGTTTTATTGAAAAGATGGGTTTTCAGGTTCCTCCTGAAGGATCCAAATGTGATGGCTAGTCCAGGGCGGACCTACCACCCGTGCAGCCGGTTCATTGCACGGGGGCCCCGGGGGAGAGGGGGCCCCTCCAGCCTCCAGCACCGCATGGCTAATTATTCATGCAAACTAGCCATGTGGACTTGTGGAGTGCCAGCGCCGCAGAGCCAGCAAGGAGGAGAGGAGAGCAGACCCCTTGCAGGAGGTAACGGGAGGGGTCTGACTCCTCCTGAAGCTGCGTGCCAGCGCGGCCCAGTGCAGAGGAGCCAGCCCTGAGGGCTGAGGTGAGAGATCATCAGAGATCAGCCAGCAGCATCAGTGCCGTGGGGGATGAGAGGAGGGTAGACAGACTGTCTGACTGTCACTCACACTGCCTGCCCTGTGGCGCCGGCCAGACGGTGGCTGCAGTTCAGCTGCAGGTCAGTGTGTGACATCATGTGTCTGTCTGAGTCTGTGTGGCCATGCCCCTGCCCATAGCAGCAGCTCAGTCAGGAGGAATGTGCAGATTGCAGACACTGTGACTGGAGAGTGGAGTGGACACAGTGTGGAATGGATCCTTTTGGTCTGGACTCTGGCCTGCCCTGCCTGCCTGCACAAGGTAAGAGTACCGGAGCTGAGCAGGACTGAGGGACTGGGACCGAGGAGGCAGGCATGATTTTGGGGGGCTCCTCAGGTGGGGGAGAAAACTGAAGCATGGCAGGCATGATTTTGGGGGACTCCGTCCTGAGGGAGAACTGAAATATGATGGCCTGGTTGATCATGAATGGGGGGCCCCTGGCCTTGGGAGAAACATGGCCTGGCTGCTCATGAATGGGGGGGCCCTGGCCTGGGGAGAAGCATGGCCTTGGCTGCTCATGAATGGAGGGGCCCCTGGGGAGAAGCATGGCTGCTCATGAATGGGGGGGCCTGGCCTGGGGAGAAGCATGGCCTTGGCTGCTCATGAATAGGGGGCCCCTGGGGAGAAGCATGGCTGCGCATGAATGGAGGGGGGCCCTGGCCTGGGGAGAAGCATGGCCTGGCTGCTCATGAATGGGGGGGCCCCTGGCCTGGGGAGAAGCATGGCTGCTCATGAATGGGGGGGCCCCTGGCCTGGGGAGAAGCATGGCCTGGCTGCTCATGAATGGGGGGCCCCTGGGGAGAAGCATGGCTGCGCATGAATGGAGGGGGGCCCTGGCCTGGGGAGAAGCATGGCCTGGCTGCTCATGAATGGGGGTCCCCTGCTTGGGGAGAAGCATGGCTGCTCATGAATGGGGGGGGCCCTGGCCTGGGGAGAAGCATGGCCTGGCTGCTCATGAATGGGGGGCCCCTGGCCTGGGGAGAAGCATGGCATTGGCTGCTCATGAATGGGGGCCCTGGGGGAGAAGCATGGCTGCTCATAAATGGGGGGGCCCTGGGGGAGATGCTTGGCTGCTCATGAATGGGGGGGCCCTGGCCTGGGGAGAAGCATGGCCTGGCTGCTCATGAATGGGGGGGGCCTGACCTGGGGAGAAGCATGGCCTTGGCTGCTCATGAATGGGGGGGCCCTGGGGGAGATGCTTGGCTGCTCATGAATGTTGAGCCCCTGGGAGAGATGCTTGGCTGCTCATGAATGGGGCGGCTCATGGGGGGAGAAGAAACCTGAATCAGGTGGCCCACATAGGGGGAGAAGCAGCATAAACTGGGGGTGCCACATAGGACGAGAAGCACTATGCCAAAAGTAGACTGCATTTGGGGGAGAGCATTATGAAACAAAGGGAAATGGGGGTGCCTATATATATTACCTGGAGGCTGTCTTGGGCTATATATATTATATAGAGGCTATGCTGGGCTGCATATATTACCTGAAGGCTATGCTGGACTGTATTTATTACCTTAAAGCTATGCTGAACTGTATATATTACCTGGAGTGGAGGCTATGCTGGCCTGTATATATCACCTGGAGGCTGTGGTGGGCTGTATATATTACCTGAAGGCTATGATGGACTGTATCTATTACCTTAACCCCTTAACGACCGCCGATACACCTTTTAACGGCGGTAATTAAGGGTACTTAAACCACAGCGCCATTAATACACGGCGCTGTGGAGTAAGTAAATAGCGCCCCCCAGTGTTGAATTTTTTTCCGGGGTCTCGGCTGCCGGTGGTAGCCGAGACCCCAGAGAACATGAATCGGGTCGGTTTTTACCAACCCCGCTTCTGCAATCACCGTTATTAACCCTATAACGGTGATCGCAAAAAAAGCCGCGATTTTGCATTTAATTTCTGTTTCCTCTGATGTGATCACACATCAGAGGAGAGAGAAATAGGGTCCCCGATTCCCCCCCTGGACCTCCCAGTGGTCCTGGATTCCCTCCCGGTGGTCCTCTGTCCCGCCGGTGTCCTCCGGTGGGCGCCGCCATCTTGGATCCGGAAGAAAATGGCGGGCGCATGCGCAGTGCGCCCGCCGCGAATCTGCCGGCTGGCAGATTCATTTTGATCATTATGATAAACTATCATAGTGATCAAAATAAAAAAAATTGTAAATAACCCCCCGTTTATCACCCCCTTAGTTAGGCAAACATAATGAAATAAAGAAAATATTTTTTTTTTCATTTTTCCATTAGGGTTAGGGATAGGGTTAGGGCAAGGGTTAGGGTTGGAATTAGGGTTAGGGTTGGAATTAGGGTTAGGGCTAGGGTTAGAGCTAGGGTTAGGGTTAGAATTAGGGTTAGGGTGAATTAGGATTAGAGTTAGAATTAGGATTAGGGTTGGGATTAGGGTTAGGGGTGTGTTGGGATTAGGGTTGAGCAAGAATTGAGGGGTTTCCACTATTTACCAACTTTGGGGGTCTAATTTCTCCTGTTATCCTTGGGAAAATAAAAAATTGGGGGCTAAAAAAAAACACTTTTGTGGAAAACAAAAAGACTTTTTTATTTTCACGGCTCTGCGTTATAAACTTCTGTGAAGCACTTGGGGGTTTAAAGTGCTCACCACACATCTAGATAAGCTCCATGGGGGGTCTAGTTTCCAAAATGGGGTCACTTGTGGGGGGTTTATACTGTTTAGGCACATTAGGGGTTCTGCAAACGCAACATGACGCCCGCAGACCATTCCATCAAAGTCTGCATTCCAAAATGGCGCTCCTTCTCTTCCGAGCTCTCCCATGCGCCCAAACAGTGGCTCCCCCCCTCAAATGGGGTATCAGCGTACTCAGGACAAATTGCACAGCAACTTTTGGGGCCCAATTTCTCCTGTTACTCTTTGGAAATTAAAAAAGAGCGGGCTAAAAAAAATCATTTTTGAGGAAAAAAAATGATTTTTTATTTTCACAGCTCTGCGTTTATAAACTTCTGTGAAGCACTTGGGGGTTCAAAGTGCTCACCACATATCTAGATAAGCTCCTTTAGGGGTCTAGTTTCCAAGATGGGGTCACTTGTGGGGGTTTATACTGTTTAGGCACATCAAGGACTCTGCAAACGCAACATGATGCCCGCAGACCATTCCATCAAAGTCTGAATACCAAAATGGCACTCCTTCCCTTCCAAGCTCTCCCATGCGCCCAAACAGTGGTTCCCCCCCACATAAGGGGTATCAGCGTACTCAGGACAATTTGCACAATGACTTTTGTGGTTCAATTTCTCCTGTTACCCTTAGGAAAATAAAAAATAATGGGCTAAAAATCATTTTTGAGGAAAAAAAAATTATTTGTAATTTTCATGGCTCTGCGTCTGTAAACTTCTGTGAAGCACTTTCGGGTTCAAAGTGCTCACCACATATCTAAATAAGCTCCTTTAGGGGTCTAGTTTCCAAAATGGGGTCACTTGTGGGGGGGTTTATACTGTTTAGGCACATCAGTGGCTCTGCAAACGCAACATGACGCCCGCAGACCATTCCATCAAAGTCTGGATTCCAAAATGGCGCTCCTCCCCTTCCGAGCTCTCCCGTGCTCCCAAACAGTGGTTCCCCCCACAAATGGGGTATCAGCATACTCAGGACAAATTGCACAACAACTTTTGTGGTTCAATTTCTCCTGTTACCCTTAGGAAAATAAAAAATAATGGGCTAAAAAATCATTTTCGAGGAAAAAAAAATATTTTTAATTTTCACGGCTCTGCGTCTATAAACTTCAGTGCAGGACTTGGGGGATCAAAGTGCTCACCACATATCTAGATAAGCTCCTTCAGGGTTCTAGTTTCCAAAATGGGGTCACTTGTGGGGGGTTTATACTGTTTAGGCACATCAGTGGCTCTGCAAATGCAGCATGACGCCCGCAGACCATTCCATCAAAGTCTGCATTCCAAAATGGTGCTCCTTCCCTTCCGAGGTCTCCCATGCACACAAACAGTAGTTTCCCCCCACATATGGGGTATCATTGTACTCAGGACAACTTGCACAACAACTTTTGTGGTCCAATTTCTCCTGTTACCCTTGAGAAAATAAAACATAGCGGGCTAAATTATCATTTTTGAGGAAAAAAAAGTGATTATTTTATTTTCACTGCTCTGCGTTATAAACTTCTGTGAAGCACTTGGGGGTTCAAAGTGCTCACCACACATCAAGATAAGTTCCTTAAGGGGTCTAGTTTCCAAAATAGTGTCACTTGTGGGTTTTTTTTACTGTTTAGGCACACTAGGGGCTCTCCAAATGCGACATGGCATCCAATCTCAATTCTAGCCAATTCTGCATTGAAAAAGTCAAACGGTACTCCTTCCCTTCTGAGCTCTGCCGTGCGCCCAAACAGTTGTTTACCCCCACATATGGGACATCAGCGTACTCAGGACAAATGGCACAACAACTGATGGGGTATGATTTCTCCTGCTACCCTTGTAAAAATAAAAATTTGGGGGTGAAAAGATCATTTTTGTGGAAAAAAATTGATTTTTTATTTTCACGACTCTATGTTATAAACTTCTATGAAGCACGTGAAGGTTCAAAGTGCTCACCACACATCTAGAAAAGTTCCTTAATGGGTCTAGTTTCCAAAATGGGGTCACTTGTTGGGGGTTTCCACTGTTTAGGAACATCAGGGACTCTCCGAACGCAATATGGCATCCGATCTCAATTCCAGCCAATTCTGCGTTGAAAAAGTCAAATGGCGCTCCCTCCCTTTCGAGCTCTGCCGTGCGCTGAAAAAGTGGTTTACCCCCACATTTTGGGTATCAGCGTATTCAGGAGAAATTGCACAACACATTTTGTTGTTCATTTTCTCTTTTAACACTTGTGAAAATAAAAAAAAATTGGTTCTGTATTATATTTTTTCCAAAAAAAAGTTAAATGTTAATTTTTTTGTTCCATATTGCTTTAGTTCCTGTGAAGCACGTAAAGGGTTAATAAACTTCTTGAATGTGGTTTTGAGCACCATGAGGGGTCTAGTTTTTAGAATGGTGTCACTTTTGGGTCTTTTCTGTCATGTACACCCCTCAAAATGACTTTAAATAAAAAATGTTTTTGTAAATTTAGTTTTGAAAATGGGAAATCACTAGTCAACTTTTAACCCTTATAACTTCCTAACAAAAAAAAATTTTGTATCCAAAATTGTGCTGATGTAAAGTAGACATGTGGGAAATTTTATCTATTAAGAAATTTGTGTGATACATCTCTCTGATTTAAGGGCATAAAAATTTAAAGTTTTAAAATTGCAAAATTTTCAAAATTTTCGCCATATTTCCATTTTTTTCATAAATAAACACAAGACATATCGAAGAAATTTTACCACTATCACGAAGTACAATAGCAGAATCAGCAGGATCCATTAAAGCGTTCCAGAGTCATAACCTCATAAAGTGACAGTGGTCAGAATTGTAAAAATTGGCCTGGACATTAAGCTGCAAACTGGCTCTGTCACTAAGGGGTTAAAATCTCCCCTAGTTTGTTCATTGTGGTGTGAGTGTTAGGGCTCAGTCATAAGAAATATATTACAAAGTAGAGGGCCTAGTACTGACCCCTATGGTACCCCACTGTTAACTGCCACCCAATCTGAGCGTTTTTGCTTAAAAACCACCCTCTGATTGCTATCACCGAGCCAGGTGTTAATCCAATTAATTACACATATTTTCCCCCAAGTCCCATTTCTCTCGTTTTATGTGCTAACTTTATTTGTGGCACTGTATCAAACACATTTGAAAATTCGATTAGAGGACATTTATGGCTTTACCTCATCCAGTCTGGAACTTACCTCCTCAAAAACAAAAGATTAGATTAGCCTGATACCATGGATCCCTCATAAAACCATGTTTATTCTAGGACACAGAGTTATTTTTAAATTAGATACTCCAGGACAGAAAACCATCAAAGATTTTTCCATAATTGAGGTTAAACTTACTGGAATATAATTTCCAGGCTTTTGATGTCTTTTTGACTATTGTCACCACATTTACTATACGCTAGTCCAAGGGACTGACCCAGACCCTGTTATTTTGGAATCCTTGAATATTAGAAATAACAGTTTGTGCATAATTTTCGGAGTACTCGAGGATATTCGACATCTCAGGTGGGGATTTGTCTAATTTAGTGTTTTGAGGCAGCGCCATAATTCCTTCTTTCTTTCTAAGTAGATATTGTAGAAAATAGGTCAATTAGTAGATAATCTGATGTGAAATATGGAAGTATAATAAATAACACTTGAAGATGTAATCTCCTCCAACCCCATGTGCTTAAAAACCTTTGTCACTGATAGATTAAACCAAATTATTCAGATTTTTCAATGATAAAGTGATACTAAAAAAACATCTTCAACAATGGAAATAATTAAAAGGGTTGGTCCACAAAACAACATCAACCTCCTATCCATAGGTAAGAAGATATAGGCATGGTCATGTGAAGCTCCACGGTTCAGTAGAACGGGGTTCTTCATTTCAGAGGATTTCGAATGGAGTAATAATCACACATGTGCACTACAGCTCTATTCAATATCTATCAGACTATGGTGACCATTTTTTTCACGTGATCACCCCTTACAACTAATAGCTTATATAATTAGATATGATAGCACTGGAGTTTCTTGGGCCACCTAAGATTAAAGACTATCCTCCAGCTATAGGTACCTGTCCACATTATAAACATTATTAAGACACATCATTAATGACAGGGGCAGGTAGCGCTGCCACCCAGGAAGCAAGGACACCAGCTACAAGTATGTGCAGGATTCTTACCCACCACGGTGAGGGTCAGGAGTATGGCGTGGGTATGGCTAGACCAGCTCCAGGACCTGCGGGGAGGGCGGAGTGATAGTGAAGCGCCCGATGCCCGCAGGACCTGCGATCACATGACCGCGCGTCAGAGAACTGGGCAGGACTACAGCCGAGCTCCCGCAGCACCGAGAGTAATACTGGTCTCAAAGCGGCTCAGAGAAAATAACAGTAGTCAGGCAAGCAATAAGGTCATACACGGGGCGGGCAGCGAATTACCGGAGGGATATTCAAAGGAAGGTCAAGAACGTAGCCAAGGGTCCTACACAGGACAGGCAGCGTGGTACAGATGGGATGCTCAAAGGGGAAGTCAGAACGTAGCCACAAGTCATGCACAGAAGACGAACAACCTGGGAGAGGAAATGTCTAGAAAGGACTTCTGCTGACGGTAACTTAGCCATAGGTACGAAGTGTGCCAACTTGGAGAATCTGTCCACAATTACCCAAACCACAGTATTACTCCGGGATGGAGGGAGATTAGTAATGAAGTCCATGGACAAATGAGTCCAAGGTCTTCTCGGGATTGGTAAAGGCACCAATTCCCCAGCCGGCCGGCAATGAGAGCTCTTGGAATGGGCACATATCCCACATGCTGCGACATATCTCTTAACCTCTGCAGACATTAATGGCCACCAAAAAACTGTTTTACTGCTTCACATGTGGCTGTAATACCTGGATGAGTGCCCAATTTCGAGTCATGGAATTCCCGCAGGAGAATGGTGCGCAAGTGTTGTGGAACAAACAATTTATGTGCATGTTTGGACCTTGGAGCTAAAGATTGAGCCCCCACAATCTCTCGCTCCAATTCCGACGACAGCTCCGCTATAACCACCCCAGGTTGAAGAATGGAGGACGGTGGGTCAGGGGCGGACAACGGCTCAAAACTGCATGATAACGCATCTGCTTTCACATTTTTAGACCCTGGCCGAAAAGTAATAGAAAATTGAAACCTGGAAAAAAAAGTGAACAGCGGACCTGCCTGGGAGTCAATCTTTTGGCTGTTTTAATATACTCTAAATTTTTGTGATCAGTAATGACTGTGATAGGGTGAGCTGCCCCCTTCAAAAAATGCCTCCACTCTTCGAACGCCAACTTGATTGCCAGAAGCTCTCTATTCCCAACGTCGTAGTTTCTGCTGGAGAAAATTTTTTTGAAAAATAGGCACAAGGCCTAAGGTTAGACAGAGTAGCTGACCCCTGAGACAACACAGCCCCAACCCCTACCTCTGAAGCATCAACCTCCACTACAAATGGCAAGGATGGGTCCGGTTGAACCAATATCGGCGCAGACATAAAGCAATTCTTTAGAGCAAGAAAAGATTGTCTAGCTGGAGAGGACCAATTCCTAATATCAGCCCCTTTACACGTGAGATCAGTAAGAGGCTTGACTATCTGCGAAAAGCCTTTGATGAACCTGTGATAATAGTTTGTGAATCCCAAGAAGCGCTGGAGTCCTTTCAGGTCCTGAGGTTGGACCCACTCCACAATGGCTTGCACCTTCTTGGGATCCATCCGAAACCCCTGTGGCGAGATTATGAGCCCTAAAAATGTTAACTCCTGGACAAAAAATGTACATTTTTCAAGCTTGACGAACAGTTGATTTTCTCTGAGTCTTTGAAGTACCATTCTGACATGCAATAAATGAAAATCCTTGTCAGCAGAATATATTAGGATATCATCTAAGCAGACAACAGCAAAGTGGCCAATGAGGTCCGCAAATACCACATTGATGAAATTCTGGAAGACAGCTGGTGCATTAGTGAGACCGAACGGCATCACTGAATTTTCAAATAATCCCTCTGACGTGAGAAAAGCTGTCTTCCATTCTTCTCCTTCTCTGATTCTTATCAAGTTATAGGCCCCTGTAAGATCCAATTTAGAAAACCACTTAGCCCCAGAGAGCTGGTTACACAAATCTGGAATCAGGGGTAAGGGATATGTATTCCTGACGGTAATTTTGTTGAGTTCTCGAAAGTCGAGGCAGGGACGTAGGCCACCATCTTTCTTTTTAACAAAGAAAAATCCTGCTGCTACTGGGGAAACTGAAGGTCTTATGTGCCCTTTACGGAGACTTTCAGCAATGTATTCCTTCACAGCAAGACGCTCAGGGCCTGACAAATTGAATGAACAGGCTTTGGGCAATTTGGCCCCAGTAATCAGATCAATTGTGCAGTCAAATGGCCTATGCAGGGGTAATACTTTGGCCTCGCTTTCTGAAAACACGTCCTCAAAGTCCTTAAGGTACTCCGGAATACCCTCCAGACTGACAGAAGACTCGTGGACAGATTTTGCGGGTGTCACACAAAAAACAGATTTATAGCAACAGTCCATACATTTAGAACCCCACTTGACAATTTCCCTTTTTTCCCAATCAATCACTGGGTTGTGCCATTGAAGCCACGGCATGCCCAATACCAGCCCCACGGGCAATTTGTCCATCACAAAACACTTAATTTCCTCTAGATGAGAGGGACCAATTTGCAGGGAAAAACTGTCAGAAACATAAAGAATCCCTGAACGGGTGGGGGGGAAGAGTCGATGGCCACAATTTTCAGTGGGGTCTCCAGCCTGACTGTACCTATCTTGCGTTGGGAGATGATACAGGAGATGACCAGATTGAGCGATGAACCGCAGTCCACCAATGCTGTAGAAACAAATTGATAATTGTCTACTACCAGTTCGACTTTAAGCAAGATTTTAGGGCATGAGGAAAAAAGTACCTGAAGGTCTGGGCAACCTCCTCGATCACTACCCAGACCTAGTAGTTTCTCGTCGACTTAAAGGATGACGGACACGATGGGCACTCCCTCCTCCAATGTCCCAATTCTCCACAATAGAAACAGAGCTGCTTCTCTCGGCGGCGTTTTCTTTCTTTTTCTTTATCTGAGGTGTCACAAATTTCCATGGGCACAGGACTGGCATCAACCTCTTTACTGCCAGAAAATAAGGAGGTTTCCGAGTGCATAACTCCTCTGGCTCTTAGCAGGCGAATCCATCCGCACGGTTTGGGTCATGGCATCCTCCAGAGTATCAGGAGGTGGATGCAGGGCTAAGGAATCCTGAAGGCATTCTGACAGGCCTCTATGGAATAGTCCCCGGAGAGCGGCATCATCCCAGGAGACCTCCGCTGCCCCCCGTCGGAACTCTGAGCAGAACTACTCCGCTGAGTGCCGACCCTGCCGTGCATTCATCACCATATCCTTAGCCATCCGAACCCTATCTGGTTCGTCATAAATGCGACCCAGGGCCTCAAAAAATGCATCAACAGTCATTCGTTCCGAGGCCATGGGAGCAAGAGAAAACGCCCAGGCTTGAGGTGCACCCCGAAGTAGAGCGATAATCACCCCAACCCTCTGAATCGCTCCCCCAGAAGAACGGGGTCTCAGGGAGAAGAACAGTTTGCACCCTTCCCTGAAAGCCATGTATTCCTTTTTGTCCCCAGAAAAGGAGTCCGGCAGTTTAACAGGAGACTCAGGGGACACAAGTGACACATCCTTACTCTCAGGACCGAGAGCCCCTGCAGAGACGGCCCCCTGCACTGTGTCCACCAGTTGTTGCTGGGTATGAGCCATAGTGCGCTGCTCCACATTTAATTTTTGGAACATTTGAGTCAGATGTTTTACCTGGTCTGACAGCACCTGCATGGGATCCATGACACAAGCCTGTAATAACTAAACACACACACACTTTTCCCAGAGAGGGGAGGAAAAAAAAACTGTAACGGTCTTTTATAATGACAGGGGCAGGTAGCGCTGCCACCCAGGAGACAAGGACACCAGCTACAAATATGTGCAGGATTCTTACCCACCGCGGTGAGGGTCAGGAGTATGGCACGGGTATGGCTAGACCAGCTCCAGGACCTGCGGGGAGGGCGGAGCGATAGTGAAGCGCCCGATGCCCGCAGGACCTGCGATCATGTGACCGCACGTCAGAGAACTGGGCAGGACTACAGTCGAGCTCCAGCAGCGCCGAGAGTAATACTGGTATCAAAGCGGCTCAGAGAAAATAACAGTAGTCAGGCAAGCAAAAAGGTCATACACGGGGTGGGTGGCGAAGTACAGGAGGGATATTCAAAGGAAGGTCAAGAACGTAGCCAAGGGTCATACACAGGACGGGCAGCGTGGTACAGATGGGATGCTCAAAGGGGAAGTCAGAACGTAGCCACAAGTCATGCACAGAACGGGAGGAAAGGTACACAATCAGCAAACAAGAGACGTTATCCGTGACAGGACGGGGTCAAACACCAAGCAGACAAACAACGATTGGCATGAAGCACAGACAGAGCAGGGTCAGGCACACTCAGCTAAGAGTATAAACGACAGGGGACGGCTCTACCATGAGTCTATAAGAACCCTCCCTTGATTCACAGAGAGGCTTTCCATGTTAACTCTTACACCACCTATCCTGACGTTTCAGTAAACCATGACAATTAAGAACTAGTCCATTATTTTTCACTCACATTCAAAATCTACAAATGGCATATAGATGACCAGATTGTGTTAGACTAATCCCAGTGGAGTATTCAGGAACACACAAACTCTAAATGATGTTGAGTATGAAAGTGGAGAATTTGTTACCAAAATGTCTAAGTCTCTTCATTTTATTCAATGGAAGACTTTATATTTCGAAGTTTACGGAAGAAGCTACAGCCCCCACCTATATGACCTCTTCCAAAGATTACGTTTTCCATTACTCTGCTCTTTATCTTCACCTCTTAATATTTAGGAACAGTAAGTGCTTTGGATGAGAGGCAGCAGAGTCTAGACAGATGTCTACCTGGTGATAACTGAGCATGATGATTCATCTGAACAGTCAGCACTGAACAGTCAGCACTGCCCATCAGTCTACTCCTGTTATGAGGCCCAAGAGAATAGTAAAATATTAGCAAAATGTTATTCCTAAAACATAGGTGATAACTGCAGTTGGCCTTTATTTTACAAAGTACACTTATTTAAAACCGAAGAAAGGAATCATACTGAAATAATATAATACTTCCATTACTTTTTCACTATCTGTGTCATGAAGCTTATACATATAGCTTCCATTTTGTCTCTGTATAACTCAGCACCTGTGTAAAGGGGTGGAAAAAAACAGAATATGTGGTCTATTAACACCACTTACAACTAAATGTTCCATCTGTGGAGCAAATCAAGTAGGCCAGAACTAACTAAACTAAAAAAAACTAAAAAGTGGAGGAAGCAATTCTGAAGGGAAGAACTTGAAAGGGACATGGGGTCAGGTGCTAGGTGTGGGCCATTTATCAAATATAAGAGGCCGGAGTAGAAGGCAGAAAAGCAGTTGGCGCAGGCAAGCAAGACAGAGAGGTCGTGAGAGTGGTGGAACGCAGAGGCAGAGCAACTGGAAAGAGGCTGGAGACCATGACAGGCGAAACATCGTTGGTCAAGTACCGAAGCCCAGGCATCTCCGATCAAGAACTGAGACCCAGACTACATTGGTCAAGACAAGTGATGAGCGAATACATTTGGCACCATTCGTTACTTGCACAAATAGTACGGTATTCGGGCTATTAGTTACTCGGCAAGTAATTAGGTATTCGCCTCGGTATATACGAGTGGCCCGCCCAGCATGTTTGGAGCTTTATTTGCAGCCAATGAACATGCTGGGCTGGCTTGCCAATAACAGTAATGCTGGTGTCGCCTTTGGTGTGGCATTACTGTGATTGGCTGGCCTTCCA
This sequence comes from Dendrobates tinctorius, assembly GCF_039654945.1. Lineage (NCBI taxonomy): Eukaryota > Metazoa > Chordata > Amphibia > Anura > Dendrobatidae > Dendrobates > Dendrobates tinctorius. Next base: position 2,166,995 of record NW_027361752.1, on the reverse strand, counting down.
GCGTCAAAGGGAATATTTAAAGGTTGCCTGTGCCATCTTGCGCACATTGCAGCTGGAAACAGTGTAGGGAGAGCGTAGTTTGAGCGTAGGGAAAGTGAAAGTAGTGTAGGGAGAGTGATAGGAATTTACACTGAGAGTTTATTCATTTCAAAAAGCTCTTTTAAGAGCTGAAGATTGTGAAGAGATTAGATTACTTGTTTGTTAGGTGAGGATTTTAGTAGTAGTGAAATATTTAATAGGAGGGAGGGCGAGTGAAAGGCAGGCATCTGGGTGGGTGTTTTGATCATTGCAAGTACATGCTGCAGATCTCTGCTATTTTCCACTGTGTTGTATAGTAGTTATTATTAGGAACAGACTGTGGGGTTAGGGTGAAATAGGGAGGGTTTCATCCACTACCATAATATAAAAATCAGCTATTTGTAGAGGGAAATAAATAACAGCATATACAAAACAATTTTTTGAGAGCTACAAAATATTTCTGTCTAGCAGCCTCTGTTTTAAGTAAAATAATACTCATCAGTGCCAGCATATAGGAACATCCATTCTTTAACCTAATTTCTAAATAATATTCCTCATCTATTGCTTACTTAATATTACATTAAAAAAAAAATTCAGTTGCAAAAAGTTAGACACAGTTTGTTATTTTGTTGGGTTGAAATTAAGCTGTAGAGGCCTGATCCACAGGCCATCAAAAAATCCTAATTCTAATGTTCCTAGTGTCATACAGTAGGAGGCCTGACTTTCAAATAGTTTGTAGCACCTAATCCATAGGCCACAAAAAATTCTTCTGTTACTAGTGACACAGTAGGGTATCTGTTTTTAAAATAGTTTGTAGCACCTAGTGTGTTATAGAGGCCTGATACAGAGGCCACAAACAAATTCTTCTGTTCCTAGTATAATACGCTAGGGGACATCTCATATTCAAATAGTTTGTAGAATCTAGTGTGTTATAGAGGCCTGATCCATAGGCCACAAAAAATTCTTCTGTTTCTAGTGTCATACAGTAGGGGACCTGACTTTCAAATAGTTTTTAGCATCTAGTGTGTTATAGAGGCCTGATCCAGAGGCCGCAAAAAAATTCTTCTGTTCCCGTTGTCATACAGTAGGGGACCTGACTTTCAAATAGTTTGTAGCATCTAGTGTGCTATATTTCAACTTGGAATTAACTGTCGCTGAAATTCAGCTGTTTGCAGAGGTGGTGCAGAGCTTAAAATCTAATTTTTTGTTGTGCTCCTACCCTATCTGAGCAACACAACTGGGAAAAAGCGAGGCCATGGTGAAAGGGGAATTAGGCTTGGTGTTCATTTTGTATGTGGGGTATGTGGTAATGTTTGTGAAAGAACTAGTGAACCAGCGTCACGTTCTATCCAAAGACAACTGACATAGCAACATAGTTAGCAAGGTCGAAAAAAGACATTTGTCCATCCAATTCAGCCTACTGTATATTCCATCAGAATAATTCCCCAGGTCTACGTCCTTCTAGAGAACCTAATAACTGTAAGATACAATATTGTTATGCTCCAGGAAGAAATCCAGGTCTCTCTTGAGCCCCTCAACTGAGTTCGCCATCACCACCTCCTCAGGCAAGAAATTCCAGATTCTCACTGCCCTAACAGTAAAGAATCCTCTTCTATGTTGGTGAAAAAAACTAACAACTTATGTTACTAGACAGACTACTCCACTACCTTTCTTTGGAAGACGCACAGCGGTACGCCTTGTCGATGATGCCCAGAAAGAGCATGTGCTCGAGTGGATGGCAAGTGCAACTTAAAGTGGCCTCTCCTCCTCTTCCTCCACTTCAACATCACATCCAGTACAGTCCACAGAGGTGGTATCCAAATTCCCCTTGATTCTCCCCATCATCCCAACTCTCCAACTGTACAACTGACTGTACGGAACCACAAATGGGTGAGTCTGAAGAGCTGTTCACACATTCTATGCCATGGTCACCAGAAGTGTACTCAAAAGCTTCACAGAGTCAAGAGGAGGAAATCTGCTCCGGCGCCCAAAGTTTTTTTTAGCTTGGATCCAGGGCAGGAAAGAAGTAGGGTCTGAACAGCATCCTGACCCTCGTCATCTGACGTTAACCCCTTGGGGGGAAGGTGATCCTGATGAGACTGAGAAATCAGAGGCTCACGTGGACTGTAGGGTGCTGCCAGGGCAGGAAGAGGAGGAGAGTGACTTCATGGGCGAGGAATGTGATAGCACAGAGGATGATGATGTGTTAAATCCCTGTTGACATCAACATAGAGGCACACAGCTGAGTAGGACATCTGAGTAGGAAGACGAGGAGGTTACATTGCACCATACGTTACAGACACGTAGTGATGCAGCCACGACGAGCAATGCATCATCGACCACAACTGTGCCTGTGACCAGTAGCATCTGCGGGTCTGCAGCTTGCAGGGGTGGCAAGGGTTGCCTAGCCTGGGCCTTTTTTGACACTGCAAAGGATGAGCCAACTCACGTAATCTGCCAACTTTGCAAAAAATAAAATGAGTCAAGGTGAAAAATGCAATATTTGACTACTACATGTATGAACCTTCACATGCGCAATCAACATTCTTTACTGTGGGAATCCTACTGCGCAAAAATGCAGACAAATGGACCTGAACAAGCATCAGCCATCCCATCAATCGCATATGCTGCTTCTTTCTCCTCTTCTTTTACTGTGCCAACTATTGAGATGCAGGTCTTCGACCACAGAGCCTCGGGTTCTTTACCAGCTCCAGTCATGCTGAATGATAGCCCACCGTCAGCTATAACGGAAGCGGACATGCCTGATGTTTTTGACTGATCTCAGAAAGCGAGCACACCACAACATTCTCAATCCACTGTAACATCTCAGCCTGCACCTCTCTCATGGTCCAGCAGTTTGTCCGGTTCACTGTACTCCACCCTCTCTCAGCACTGCAGCCAGCCCACGGTCCCGCAGTTGTGGTCATGTAAAATATTGGTTCCTCCTACACATGACAAAGCTAAGAGATTTAACTCCACCATCTCCAATCTGTTGGCCACAGAAATGCTGCCTTTCCGCCTGGTAGATACAGACAGTTTCTGAAAGCTGATGGCTGTCGCAGTAACCCAGTACCAATTGGCCAGTTGCCATTACTTTTCTAAGAAATCTGTGACTGCGCTACACCAGCATGTCACAGACAACATCACCCATTCCTTGACTAAATCTCTGTCTGCCAGGGTGCATTTCATCATACACACTTGGACGAGTAGGCATGGCCAAGGGCGTTACATCTCACTGAGTGGGCACTGGGTGACTTTTGTGGCTGTGGGGACAGGCGCTGCTCTACAAGTCTTGGAACCTCCAAGGCTTGCAGGATAAACCTCTACATTTAACATTTCTTCCACTGCTTCTGCCTTCTCCTCTATCTCCTCTAGGACCTCCACCTGCGTCCTCAACCTCTACCTTAACGAGAGACGTGTTCCAACAGTGCAGAACGAATCCCCACCAACTCCATACTGCGCAGCCAGGGTTCACCACAATCAGGCAGCATTAATATTGATATGCCTTAGAAATCGCAGTCATACAGCTGAAGGATTGTGGACAGCTCTCCAGGCTGAGTTTGTTCATTGGCTGTCTCCGCTGAACCTGCATCTAGGGAAGGCCATTGTCCGATAATGGTGTGAACCTGGTGGCAGCCCTACGGCGAGGCAAGCTCACACACGTGCCTTGCATGACTCACGTCCTCAACAGCATTTTCTCTGCCACTATCTTGGCCTGGGTGAGATACTCTAGAAAGTACGTAAGTTGTGTGCTCATTTCCACCATTTCGCACCCCTTAGGTCATCAACTTGCATCGATACAGAGGTCTTTGTCCATGCCAGTTAACAAGTTGATATGCGATGTGCCCACACAGTGGAATTCCACTCTGCACATGTTGCAGCGATTGTGGCAGCAGCAATGAGCCCTGACGCAGTATGTCACATTGTATAACCTGGGCCAATGCAGCACAGATGTGTTGCATATCACGTTTACAGAGTGGGCACAGATTAAGGACCTCTGCACCCTTCTGCACAGTTTTGAAATGGCTACTAAGGACACGCCTCCTGAGGAAGTGACACTCATGAAACATGCGTCGGAGCGGCGGGAGCACCTGCATCAGACTCTACTCACCTGTGTAAGTTCCTCATTCAATCATGTTTAATAGCTATGTGCATATAATGCCTTTGCACTTTGTATTTGAGATAAAGCACTTTAAAGGATTTCAGTATATATAACATTCTTTGTGCATGATTTTCAGCAGCAGCTTGTATTTAATTGCTCACTAGTTCAAGTACTTTATATATATTTGCTATGCCTGTATTTTTCTTATGTGCAAAGCTATAGCACTTTATATTTATAACAAAAAAGCACTTTATAGGATTATAATGTATGCCGTATTTTCTCAGCATGCTTGTTTAGCAGCATTTTAAATTTTTCTAGCATTTAATATATTTTCATGCTTATGAGGACTTCACTAGTGAGTTTAAGATGAACTAAGGTCTCGCTAGACTGTTATTGGATATGCAGCCTCTGATTTGGCATTGGTACTCTATTTACTTGGAATATTTTTTCTTATGTTTAATATTTATATTAATTCTTTATTTTTGTACGTAAGCTCTTTTTTCTTTTTGAGTTAATCAGTACACTTTGGAGTTTTGTACACAATTGCTATATTTGGGTACTGTTTATCAATTATCTGAGCACAGCATAATATAGAGGTAGAGACCCTGGTTGCAGTGCTGTGTCACTTACTGGGCTGCTTGCTGTAGTTTTGAAAAAAATCACTGCTTTGTCTTCTACAGATCTACCATTTAATCGCTGAATGCTGAGCTCTGCATAACCCTTCTCACACCACAGATTTGCATATTTCTGTATACACTGTGCATAAGCAGAAAGTGTAGGTGGGGTTATATAAACCATCAATTTCATGAATATGGAGGACTATATGGCAGCAGGTGTACTTGTCCTCTAGAGATCACCTAATGATAAAACAGTGATTTTATTAAACTACAGCAAGCAGCCCGGTAAGTTACACATTGCTGGAATCAGGGTCTCTATCTCTACATTTTATTGTTCTCAGATTAGGTGGCAAAACTTGGTGTCAGATTCCTTTATAATTTGTTTCAGCTGCTTTTATGGAAATGTGGATAGGTACCTAACCCTTCACGGATGACCTGGGTTGTGCACTATACTGCATATGATAAAGTAGTGTGATTATATGTAATTATTTTCTCATCTCCTATATGGAAGTAATTTACATCGAGGAATGGTTGCATACATCTCACTATTTAGCAAACCTTCAGCCGATAATAAATACTTGTACTTTCTAAAACTGGGCACACAGTAGAAAAGTTAAAACAGCTGACAAAATAAACAGAGGTGCAAAATTAAAATCACATAAAAAATTACATAAAAAACAGGTGTAAAGTCCCAAATATGCTTTTTATAACATCCTTCAGAGCTGAATGCCCGCAAACACAATTTCTCTGTAATAGAAGTTTTTTTAAAAAAATGTAAGTGACCCCTCAACACTACTGTTGCAATGGATGAGACATAATCGCTGGGCTTTTGAAACAAGCTACTACATGAAAACACCCATGACAGTATCTAACACAACGACCTTGGGTATACATTTTGGAAACCACTCAATTTTTGGTGTTTGAGAGATTGAACCTATTCAGACAGGGTCCTATTGAGTCGTCATTTAGTTTTTTGGCTTTTTTTTTTAAATAAATACTTACTCAACTTTGCTTCTAAGGGCAGAGACACACTGGCGAATTTTTCGTCCGAGAATCAGATCGTAAAACTTGCCCTGGCTGGCACCTCTCCTGATCTGAACTTGACAGCTGCATAGTAATCCATCACGCTGTCATGCTCAGGTCAGGAGAGGTGCCGGCCAGGGCAAGTTTTACGATCCGATTCTTGGACGAAAAATTTGCCAGTGTGTCTCTGCCCTAAGGCTAGTTTCACACTTGCGTTGAGGAGGGCTGCGGATGGCAGCCTACTTCCTCCTTTTTTCCTCCGTGAAGCTCCGCCGGCGCTCCTCCTACTGCCGCATGCGCCCAGCGTTTCCCTGCGTACCTATCTTTAACATTGGGTACACAGGGACATGCGTTGTATGAGGATGCGTCCGCATGCGGCAATTCGACGTGTGCGGCGACTACACGTAAACGCAAAATTTGCTACAAAAAGCATTTACAAGCTGCGTTACTTTCAAAAGACGGTGCTTCTAGGTAATGATCATGCAGCGTGCCCAAACTTTTGCATCAACGCATTTTACTGTATGTAATTTTTAAAATGTAGAGATGAAAATACATATATTTCTTGCCTAAAATACAAAGGAAAAGTGTCATCTTCAACTTTACGTCTTTTAGAGATCATTTCATCTTCAACTTGCTTAACTGTTCACAATAACAGTAATTTTGATCAGGGGTGCCCAAACTTTTACATGCCACTGTAAGTTGGAATAGTGATCAATTGGTCAACGCCTGTTTAGGTTCAGAAATCCCAAGTGATCGACTGTTATCACTAGTCATTAATTTCCCATAAAATAGATAATATCACAAACCGGCCAAATCTAATAAATACATGGTAAGGCCAGGTCCACCAGAAAAAAGTAATGCTTCCTTAGTGTCTTTTTCTCTAGTAGTAAGGCATTTTTGAAGTATTTTCCTTGATGCGATCGTTCTTTCAATTAACCCCTTAACAACCAGGGGTATTTTTAGTTTTACATTTTCGTTTTTTGCTCCCCTTCTTCCCAGAGCCATAACTTTTTAATTTTTCCATCAATATGGCCATGTGAGGACTTGTTTTTTGCGGGACAAGTTGTATTTTTGAACAACATCATTGGTTTCACCATGTCGTGTACTACAAAACATGAAAAAAATTCCTAGTGCAATGAAATTGCAAAAAATGTGCAATCCCACACTTGTTTATGGCTTGCATTTTTTGTTAGGTTCACTAAATGCTAAAAGTGACCTGCAATTATGATTCTCCAGGCCATTACGAGTTCATAGACACCAAACATGTCTAGGTTCTTTTTAATCTAAGTGGTGAAAAAAAATTCCAAAGTTTGCTAAAAAAAAATAAGTTTGCAATCTTCTGAAACCCGTAGCGTCTTCATTTTTCGTGATCTCGGGTCTGGTGAGGGCTTATTTTTTGCACACCGAGCTTTTGTTTTTAATGATACCACTTTTGTGCAGATATGATCTTTTGATCGCCCGTTATTGCAATTTAATACAATGTCACAGCAACCAAAAAAAGTATTTCTGGCATTTCGATTTTTTTTCTCGCTACGCCATTTAGCAATCGGGTTAATCCTTTTTTTTATTGATAGATCGGGCGATTCTGAATGCAGCGATACTTAATATGTGTATGTGTGATTTTTTTTAATTGTTTTATTTTGAATGGGGCGAAAGAGGGATGATTTAAACTTTTATTTTTAAAAAAAATTTCAGATTTTTTAAAACATTTTTTTTATTTTGGCATGCTTCAATGGCCTCCATGGGGGCTAGAAGCATTCCATTCTTGATTGGCTCTGCTACATATAGGCGATGAGCAGATCACCTCTATGTAGCTGCATTACTGCATTGCTATGAGCACCAACCACCGGGTGGCGCTAATAGCAATGCGGCATCAACAACCATAGAGGTCTCCAGGAGACCTCTGGTTGTTATGCCAATGCATCGCTGGCCCCCGATCACGTGACGGGGTAAGCGATGCGCGCATTTCCGGCCCTGCGTCCGGAAGCACCGGATAAATGCCGCTATCAGTGGCGTTTAACTACTTAATAGGCTCAGGTGGATCGCGATTCCACCTGCTCCTATTGCGGGCACATGTCAGCTGTTCAAAACAGCTGACATGTCCTGGCTTTGATGCGGGCTCACCGCCGGAGCCAACATCAAAGCAGGGGAGACGTCCAATGACGGACTGTGTCCGTCATTGTACGTTAGTGGGTTAAAAATATATTAAGTTTAACAAATAGTTGTAAAATTTTATTTTTTACTTAGAAAATCCATCAAATGCAAAGGGAAATCACAGCCTTACATATCATTGTGGGGTATAAAGTTCCAAAAGTGTAAAATTTCCTTTAGTTTGTTCTTTGGTCTTTCAGATCCAGACTGCAGAAATTCCAATGTAAGTACTAAGCGGCCGAACATGAGACATACAGACGCTCTGTTCCATTGATAAGCTGCATGGTTACCATCCTCTGCTTATTTATATACAGTCTGCGATCACAACTGCAACCCAGAAGCCAATGTAGAAGTTTCACCACACAAGAAAATGAATGTGTAGACAGTGAAGCCATGGTACGGCAAACACTCAGCTTTAGGGCTCATACTCACTTGCGAGAGACTCGCGCGAGAATCATATGAAAACCTGGCACTGCCGCCGGCACTGGGACCGGAGCCTGCGGCTGGATAGAAATACATGTAGCCCCGCTCGCTCCGGTCCGAGTGCCGGCGGCAGTGCCAGGTTTTCATGCAAGAGACTGGCACGAGAATCATGCGAGTCTCTCGCAAATGAGTATGAGCCCTAACACGCAGGCTATGTGCACACGTATGCAGAAAATTTCTGCATAAAAACAGGACTCCTTCCCAGAAAACGCGCATTTTTTCTGCGTGTTTTTTCGAGGTTTTTGGGCAAAAAAACGTGCGTTTTTTATGCATTTTTTTTGCGCGTCCCCAGACACATAGAAAATAGCAAGAAATGCGGAATTTTCCGCGAAATTAATGAGCATGCTGCGTTTTTTTACTGCGAAGCATTTTTTTACGTAAAAAAAACGCATCAATATGCACAAAAAGTGTAAAATGCATTAAAATGAATGGGAAGCTTCTTTTAAGCGTCTTTTGAGCGGATATTTGGGTAAATCCGCAAAAAAAAAGCGAAAAAAAAACCGCTGTGTGAACACAGCCTTAGTCCTTCTCTGGTCCTGAAGAATTTTCATGTGCTTGCTGTCTACTAAGGTAGATGATGTTACTTAGCTGTATATTGTAGGACAGTAGAGGCCACCATTCACACATGTCTCTCTAGAAAACCCTGTAATGTACAGTGTCACAGACATGAAAATACATGACTGACACCTCTTCCTGCTTTAATTGTCATGTTAAGAAGAGTGATTATATGAGGTGTGAATTAACTAGTGTTACTTATAAGCAGACATACAGAAAAAGCTTTATGAGGGCACATTATCTTATAAAATCAGGAACATGTCAAGAATATTTTATTTTAATATTTATGTCATTAAAACTTAGCAGAGAAACATAAATGTGGGTAGAACTGTTAAATTAAAGGGGTTGTCCGCTGCTCAGAAAACCCCCTTCTCAATCCCTATATTTCTACCTTGTAAAATAACAACACCTATATTCACCTCCAGTACTGATTCCATTCCAGCAGTGTTGGCACTAACTTTCCAAGTGATTGTGTGATTGTTATGGCACGTGATCCCTGCAGCTAATCACTGCTGGCTTCACTCTCCTCCCTCTGTCAGAGCACCAATGTAGGGTTCTCAGGATGCAGTGACGAGACACGAGACAGGGTATGACTTGTATAATAAACTTTTATAAATTGAAGCCACTGGGGCTAGGCTGAGCGGGCAAAACGGGGTAACAAACAATCTGTCCTCGCAGGGACTCAATAAGATGAACAATACTTTCTGTGTAACTGGGAGTAACACGGCTAGTACGGGTGTCAGATGCCAGAATATGGCCAAACTAATACACTTATTTCTAACGTCCACTTAGCCTTCCATGCGTCGCTCGGGATTGCAGATGCAGTCGCTTAGAGGTCGTTGATGTGGCTGCCTTGACACCTCGATCTTCCGGGAAAGTTTGGGATCGTCGGGCCCTGAAGAAACTGTACCGGTGGGGCGCAACAGGCCCTGAAGAAATGGTGCCGGTGGGGCGCAACAGGCCCTGAAGAAACAATGCCGGTGGGGCACAACGGGCCCTGAAGAAATGATGCCGGTGGGGCGCAACAGGCCCTGAAGAATCGGTGCCGGTGGGGTGCAACAGGCCCTGAAGAAATGATGGCGGGGAGGGGCGCGGTAGTGACGCAGTCTCTAAATCTAACCGCTCACCAATCTCGGCCCAGAGTCCCTCAGCAAACCGGATGGGGGCCTCTACGGACGCCTGTAGCAGAGTGGCGCCCCCTGGGGCCGGTGATGACGGGGCCGCAGCTGTGGGAGAAGGCAGGGGGGTAGTGCCCTGGATGCTGTAACGGAATGATCTTGCGTCGCAGCGGTCACTTGAGGTAGCGGCCTTGTCACAACAGGGTGGGAAGCAGCGGGAGTGGCTGTATGCGACCGTATGCGGGGAGCGGCCGCTAGTGCCAATCTCTCACGTGTCACTTGTCGGTAAGTCTGTAACTTTCCCCTCACAGACCCCTCCCGGTCTCTCCAAAACACACCGTCCGCTCCCTCGGTCCTCCCTCTTTCACACAGCTCCCTGTCTGTTGTCCGGCTCTCTGTCAACTGCCACTTCAGCGCGCCCCCTGCTCCTTTTAAGCTTGCCCCGCCCCCTGTTTCTCTGACAACTCCAGTCAAGTCTTTCCTTTTACTGTCCTCCCAGTATAGTTCCCTCAGGACCCCTGATAGCGGTCCACTGGGTACCTGCCCATTCACTGTCTGGGAGTCCTCCTCCCCACACCAATTCTCAATGAGTGCAGTGAAAACCTATTGGCCTCTAAACCCCAAACTGTCAAGCACTTTATAAACACAGCCCCAAACTGATAATGCAATAAAAAAGACCTATCACCTTAATATTGAGCCTGCCTTGTTCCCGCCTACAAACCAGGTACATGTTGGACCCTTTTAATGCCCTTAAAATGACTCTTTTTCCTTAAACATCTGATCATTTTTTGAACAACTAACCCAGAATTCCAATGACTCTCACGTCGCTACGTCATCTTGACTCAATATGTCCCCCTCTCTGACTGAAGATGTTGCCACCAACTCCCCTATTCCCATGGGCCCAAAGAAACCTCACGAGAAAGCCAGTGTAAATAACGCCTCTTCAAAAGTTGAACTACAAACTTGACCCAGCTTCCCTCCCAATTCAACCATTAACTTAAACAAAACCAGCCTGCAAGTGTCAGGCAATTTTTGCAACCTTACTCTTCACAGCCTGAGAAACTAGAAAACTCTTTATAATGTCCGTAAAGCCACTGAACTTACAGTAATGGGACCTCGTGTGACAGTGAAAGAATCTTGAACCCGTAACGAAAACCGTTCGAATAACACTGACTTATCCCTCTTTTGGTACCTACTTAGATAAGGGGCAATTGCGAGAAGTCACTTTGGCCTCTCTCCCTTTTGCAATGTCCGCCCATTCCTACTTTTTCCGTTCTTAAAGCTGCGGGACGACCTATGTGATTCCCACCACATGACGAACAGTGATGTTTAATTTGCAGCTCCTACCAAACTTGTACTGTCCTTCATTGAACTACTAACATAGGCCTGGCTTTGTCCCTGAACCCCCATCTTGGGCTGCACCTCCTGAAACTACTTGTTGGGCAGATTCCCTGGCCCCCCCTTGAAAGGACTGCCCAAAACAGGATGGTGCGTGCCAATACTTTTAACCATAGCTCAATATCTTTCTGATCCCATCAAATACTAGGCTGCTCTGCCCTCATCTGACGGAATTGATTGTCATATCTCAGCCAAGTCAGCCCTTAATAAACATTATGTGCTTCTCCTATGGCGTCCATATAGCAGAACAGCTCAGAGTCTGTGTCTTCTCACCTATGACGCTAGGTAAAATAGTGAAAGCCTATAACCCATTAACAAATGTTTGAAGAATAAGCCACCACCTATTCTTTTCCTCTTCCTCCTTCTTACTCCCATCCTTTTTACTTTATCAAGGTTAAATTTTTCCAACGGAAGAAGGCAGAATATTTCTACATATTCATCCTTCCAGATTTTCTCCTCTTCCTTTTTAAAATGAGCCCTTGATGGATCCTCAAAACAGAAATATACCTATCCATTAGTATAGCAGCGGACCAGTCATGTATAAACTAGAAAGATAAAACTAATCTACTTTATTTCAAAACTTATTAAAAAGGATTATAGTCCCTATTAAAAATGCACACGTACAGTTGTGGCCAAAAGTATTGACACCCCTGCAATTCTGTCAGATAATACTCAGTTTCTTCCTGAAAATTATTGCAAACACAAATTCTTTGTTATTATTATCTTCATTAAATTTGTCTTAAATGAAAAAACACAAAAAGAATTGTCCTAAAGCCAAATTGGATATAATTCCACACCAAACATAAAAAAGAGGGTGGACAAAAGTATTGGCACTGTTCGAAAAATCATGTGATGTTTCTCTAATTTGTGTAATTAACAGCACCTGTAACTTACCTGTGGCACCTAAAAGGTGTTGGCAATAACTAAATCACACTTGCAGCCAGTAGACATGGAATAAAGTTGACTCAACCTCTGTCCTGTGTCCTTGTGTGTACCACATTGAGCATGGAGAAAAGAAAGAAGACCAAAGAACTGTCTGAGGACTTGAGAAACCAAATTGTGAGGAAGCATGAGCAATCTCAAGGCTACAAGTCCATCTCCAAAGACCTGAATGTTCCTGTGTCTACTGTGCGCAGTGTCATCAAGAAGTTTAAAGCCCATGGCAATGTGGTTAACCTCCCTAGATTTGGACGGAAAAGAAAAATTGACAAGAGATTTCAACACAAGATTGTGCGGATGTTGGATAAAGAACCTCGACTAACATCGAAACAAGTTCAAGCTGCCCTGCAGTCCGAGGGTACAACAGTGTCAACCCGTACTATCCGTCGGCGTCTGAATGAAAAGGGACTGTATGGTAGGAGACCCAGGAAGACCGCACTTCTTACCCCGAGACATAAAAAAGCCAGGCTGTAGTTTGCCAAAACGTACCTGAAAAAGCCTAAAACGTTTTGGAAGAATGTTCTCTGGTCAGATGAGGCAAAAGTAGAGCTTTTGGGGCAAAGGCATCAACATAGAGTTTACAGGAGAAAAAAAGAGGCATTCAAAGAAAAAATCATGGTCCCTACAGTCAAACATGGCGGAGGTTCCCTGATGTTTTGGGGTTGCTTTGCTGCCTCTGGCACTGGACTGCTTGACCGTGTGCAAGGCATTATGAAGTCTGAAGACTACCAACAAATTTTGCAGCATAATGTAGTGCCCAGTGTGAGAAAGCTGGGTCTCCCTCAGAGGTCATGGGTCTTCCAGCAGGACAATGACCCAAAACACACTTCAAAAAGCACTAGAAAATGGATGGAGAGAAAGCACTGGAGACTTCTAAGGTGGCCAGCAATGAGTCCAGACCTGAATCCCATAGAAAACCTGTGGAGAGATCTAAAAATGGCAGTTTGGAGAAGGCACCCTTCTAATATCAGGGACCTGGAGCAGTTTGCCAAAGAAGAATTGTCTAAAATTCCAGCAGAGCATTGTAAGGCTAGTTTCACACTAGCATTTATGAGCGCAGCGATGGCCTGCGCACGGCCGCCGCTAAGCCCCGCCCCCTGCCACACCCCGCCGGTAGCTCCGCCCACCGGCGCATGACGCTGCATGCGCCCTGCGTCCCCTATCTTTATCACAGGGGGCGCAGGCTGTGCGCAGTATGCGTTTGGCGGCGCATGTGTCCTTTTGACGGTGCGCCGACCTGCGCCAAACGCAACCTGCTGCAGTTTGGTTGCGTCGGCGCACCGTCAAAAAGGCGCATGCGCCGCCAAACGCATACTGCGCACGGCCTGCGCCCCCTGTGATAAAGATAGGGGACGCAGGGCGCATGCAGCGTCATGCGCCGGTGGGCAGAGCTACCGGCGGGGGGCGTGGTAGGGGGCGGGGCTTAGCGGCGGCCGTGCGCAGGCCGTCGCTGCGCTCATAAACGCTAGTGTGAAACTAGCCTTAGAAACTCATTGATGGTTACCGGAAGTGGGTGGTCGCAGTTATTTTGGCTAAAGGTTGTGCAACCAAGTATTAGGCTGAGGGTGCCAATACTTTTGTCTGGCCCATTTTTGGAGTTTTGTGTGAAATAATCAATGTTTTGCTTTTTGCTTCATTCTCTTTTGTGTTTTTTCATTTAAGACAAATTAAATAAACATAATAATACCAAAGAATTTGTGATTGCAATCATTTTCAGGAAGAAACTGACAAAATTGCAGGGGTGTCAATACTTTTGGCCACAACTGTACAAAGACACAAACAACAACAAGACACAAAAAACCGCTCTTAGAGATGCGGACAATAAGATACCCAAACTTTAGTCGGATTTTCTAGTCTAAATGTCTTCATACAAATCTCCTATTCAAAGACAATTAAACTGAATCTCTCCTTTATATAGCTTTTTCCATTTGAAATACTTTGGGACTGACAAAAACACTCCTCTGTAAGTGATGTTGTAAACTGTCTATGGTCTGTCTAGTGTCCAGAAATCAATATGGTAATTGAAAATCCACATCTACCGTTATTGCTCGTAATGATCATAGACAAGTTATAATAGTGACAACCTGTAAAGTATAAGTGGCAAAACGTGCAATCTGAGATTCTTAACTCTATGTAAACATATTCATTGCTCATATAGCATGTACTTCATCACTTTTTTCATAGTCTCAGAATTTGCATATATATCGCATATCATGGAGAGGTCTCACCCATAACCATTTCAGTGATGAGTTCCTCCATGCACATAACGCTCCCTTCTACCTACGCGTTTCACTGTTCTCCAGATCATCAGGGGAGTTTCTGGGTAAGGCTCAATGCCTCCATATTCAAAAAAATGCCATCACTGAGGCTGCTCACTTGTTTGCTTTTTATATCATGCGCTCCTTTGAACTTCCCTGCCTCCTGCAGGTGGGCAGATAATTGTCAGTGACCACTTCCTGTTTTTCGGTTTCTATGGGGAATTATACAGCGCTTGCACGCTTCCTACATACCTCTCATTTAATCCTACTACGCAAGTGCACCCAGTACTTCCTGTAATCAGGCTGTCACACAAAAACATCCACACATCGAGGGCGCGCACCGCGCATGTGCGCTCCCTAAGTAGCGTTCAGCTAATCAAATGGGTTGCGTAGTAACGCACGGCATTCACATACCAAAGGGTCGCACCGCGCCTGCGCGCCTCCAATATAACATCTCCTATGCAAAGTTCACTTTGCTCCACTGCGCAAGTGCGCCCAGTACCTCCCATCATCGGGTTATCGCGTCGGAGCACCCATGCATCGGGGAGTATCGCGCATGCGCGCTCCCTATGAAACATTCCAAAGACCACATTTAGTTAGATAGATTGCGTAGTCACTCCTCTCGCGCTCTCATGTCCATATATCAATGGTATATACTGCGCCTGCGCACTCCCCACATAACGTTCAGCAGCTCTTATTCAATCAAGTAAATTATATGTCCCGTATGTATGAACTTAAATTTGTCACAAACGGTTTTAATATCTGATCAATATACATGCCCAGATTCTGAGTCACACTGTCAATACCCGCCACTATAGGTCTCCCTTTTAAGGGATTCAGACCTTTGTGGATTTTTGGGAGACAGTAGAATGTCGCCATAGTGGGATGCAATGGAATCAAAAAATCCTTCTCCTTTTTGTCTATAACTCCGACATCAAAACCTTCATTGACTAGCGCCTTAAGAGAATCAGGCAAACTCACTATTGGGTTTGATGGCAAGATCTCATAATTCATCTGGTCTTCTAAAATGGAGAGGCACAAGCTCTTATAGTTTATTGTGTCCATGACAACAGTATTACCCCCTTTGTCAGAGCTTTTAATGGTAACACTGTTGTCATTCTCCAATCTCTTAAGATTGAAAAATAAACAAACAATATCTGGGGGGATATTCATGATTGTCTAAGATGACTGCTAACCGTTTATAAAAATATGGAAATCAAGTATGGGGTGGCCACTCGGTGATCCAAGAAGTATACTACATTAAAGAAAATATGCAGTTTTGTGAAAATATGCTCCGCATAATTTATTTTATTTCTCTCTGGGATCCCTTAGAGATATAGAGTGGGCGCGGGTGTAATGGTTATTGTTAAACCGTATTGTACATATGCGCCATACAATGTCAAACTACGCTAACCATGTGAATATAAAAAAAAAAAGAAACAGATACCATGTAATTGACCTGATTGAATAAAAGCTGTGAATATAAGAATATGTGAATATAAGATTGCGGGAAAGAAAAACAGATACCATATAATTTACTTGATTGAATAAGAGCTGCTGAATGTTATGTGGGGAGTGCGCAGGCGCAGTATATACCATTGATATATGGACATGAGAGCGCGAGAGGAGTGACTACGCAATCTATCTAACTAAATGTGGTCTTTGGAATGTTTCATAGGGAGCGCGCATGCTCGATACTCCCCCGATGCATGGGTGCTCCGGCGCGATGACCCGATGATGGGAGGTACTGGGCGCACTTGCGCAGTGGAGCAAAGTGAACTTTGCATAGGAGATGTTATATTGGAGGCGCGCAGGCGGGGTGCGACCCTTTTTTATGTGGATGCCGTGCATTACTATGCAACCTATTTGATTAGCTGAACGCTACTTAGGGAGCGCACATGCGCGGTGAGCGCCCTCGATGTGTGGATGTTTTTGTGTGACAGCCCGATTACAGGAAGTACTGGGCGCACTTGCGTAGTAGGATTGAATGAGAGGTATGTAGGAAGCGCGCAAGCGCTATATAATTCCCCGTAGACACCGAAAAACAGGAAGTGGTCACTGACAATTATCCGCCCACCTGCAGGAGGCAGGGATGTTCAAAGGAGCGCATGATATAAAAAGCAAACAAGTGAGCAGCCTCAGTGATGGCATTTTTTTGAATATGGAGGCATTGAGCCTTACCCAGAAACTCCCCTGATGATCTGGAGAACAGTGAAACACGTAGGGAGAAGGGAGCGTTATGTGCATGGAGGAACTCATCACTGAAATGGTTATGGGTGAGACCTCTCCATGATATGCGATATATATGCAAATTCTGAGACTATGAAAAAAGTGATGAAGTACATGCTATATCAGCAATGAATATGTTTACATAGAGTTAAGAATCTCAGATTGCACGTTTTGCCACTTATACTTTACAGGTTGTCACTATTATAACTTGTCTATGATCATTACGAGCAATAACGGTAGATGTGGATTTTCAATTACCATATTGATTTCTGGACACTAGACAGACCATAGACAGTTTACAACATCACAGAACTTACACAGGAGTGTTGTTGTCAGTCCCAAACTATTTCAAATGGAAAAAGCTATATAAAGGAGAGATTCAGTTTAATTGTCTTTGAATAGGAGATTTGTATGAAGACATTTAGACTAGAAAATCCGACTAAAGTTTGGGTATCTTATTGTCCGCATCTCTAAGAGCTTTTTTTTGTGTCTTGTTGTTTGTGTCTTTGTGCATTTTTAATAGGGACTATAGTCCTTTTTAATAAGTTTTGAAATAAAGTAGATTAGTTTTATCTTTCTAGTTTATACATGACTGGTCCGCTGCTATACTTATACTTATATTTTGAGCTAGTTGATCACTCGCTGGAACCTCATACCTATCCATTGGACCTATCATTCAACACAATCTTATCCCCTTCCTTATCCTTTTTAGTTTGTACTGGCACCAAAACATTATTCCCACTTAAGTCTGCCCCCTCCGACTGAGAAACCATTTGCTCTAAAGGGTTGTGCTGAACCGTCCACACATGAACCAGCTACCCTGCTATTAGACCTATCCAGCCTTTCCAGCAACTCCTGAACGCCCCCTAGTAAACTAACCAAATTTTCCTTTTCCTAATCCTGAACCCCTGTAACCGGCCCTCTAACAGGAATGCCCCAGTGAACCCCATAGCCTTACTATAATCTGACCTCAGAGAATCAGTATTAGAAAAAGACGCACAATACAAAGAGGCATACTCACCGGGCTGTGTCAGTGCCTGAGACCCACCAGCCAAAGATCCTGGGTTCTTTCGGTCCTCGTCTCGACTTCTGGAGAAGGGGCCCTCTCCAGCTAGGCCGGAATGCCCCTGACTAGCAGCTGCACTCATATCCATCACTGCAACAACCAGGGAGCTGACTCACTTGTCTGCTGCTGTTCCTGAGGGTCCCTGGTCTCCAGGACTAGGGAACGTCCCCCTCGGAGATCCTCTTGCAGACAAAGCAGCCTCACCTACATGAGCATCGCTGAGTGAGGCCGCTGCCATTCGCTGGCGCCTGTGGCACTGGAGGGCACAGGCACAGTCACGTGACCGGACGGCTGCCTACGCTCCTCTGCTGTCCCCAGCCACCTGACTATATTCCTCCCAGGGCAAGACCTGGGAATGGATGGAGGGGGAAGGCCACGTCCTGAAGGGTCATTCGTGGCGTTCTTGCGGTGCCTCTGAGGACAAGGAATCGCGTCTGCTGACAGCGCTCTGGTGGCCTTGATGTGCTTACATGCCTTGCAGCTGGCATCAAGCTCTCACCACTGACATCTGGCCTGCTGATAATTTCCTGAAGCCTCATTGTGATCCAGTCTCCGTCCGCACCGCAAGCTGCTGAACGCAGCCGCTCCAGAATTTCTTCCATCTCCGCCATGCGAGCTGCAAGATGAGGTAAGTGAGGTAAGTGGCACCTTTCTGAATGGTGACTACTGTACGACAGAGCTTACTGCATGTGTTGTGGGATACTCGCTCGGCAACACGATGAAAGCACACAGGAATTATTTTCTCGCAAAAAACAGTCTATTTTGGTTTATTCAGGCCTCATAAACCGCTGTGGGCCATGTTACACCTCACAGACCTCACATAGTCCATAGTACTTCATATTATATGGCTTAACTCGCAGTCCCTAAACACGCCAGACTTCTTTGTCCAGTTACTGTGGGCGACTGCACGATGAACAGTTCAATAATGTCCACAGAACACAACAGGCACCAACAGACAACATTAAGTTGCAGTCTCTAAACATGCTGGACCTTACTCCGTCCAGTTACCATGGGTGACCGCATAGATCATTAACATCCATGGAACATCATAGGCACCAACAGTCTGTTCCAATGGCAGATACTTGTCTGCCCATAACCCCCTTGTAATCACGGACCTAAAATATAGTCTCATATATGATTCCAAGAATTCCTGACAAGGGTGTTTGTTAAAAAACAGTCAATGAAAGTGGCATGTAGAAAATTACAACTATACTTAAGAACAGGAAAATACAAAAAAAGAAAGAGTTAACATACAAATCTCTTTGGAAACTATGTTTGGAGTCATCCAGGCTGGTGTCCTTTCATGGAAAGTTTAACATAGAAGAAAAGTTGTAATATAGCACCACGAAAATTTAAATTACATTTTATTCAAAAAACGTTCTTCATAAAAACATGAACAAAAAATGCAAAATACAGATGGGAATGAAAGAACATAAATGATTCTTTAGTCATAGGTGATCATGGTTTGGTCTCAGCAGTCTACCATAGGTCCATTTTATTCCTCTCTGGCGGCAGGACAGGAGTCCTCTACCAGAAATTCTTTATAAGGATGTTAGTTAAAAACAATAAATGAAATTAGCATTAAGAAAAACAGGGGTGACTAAAATTTGTCTAAGGCTTTCCTACACTAGTCTTCTTCATGTAATTGAATGCTCATTCCAAACATGGGTAAAGGTAGGATTTTGAGGCGTTTGGGAAGGTTGAACACTCAGGTAAGTGAATTTTATTTCGGCACACATAAGATTAGTAATAAAAATATTTTTGATATAACTTTTTTTTAGCATTAACATAACAATTCTATAATAAGACAACTCCTAGTAAAGAAAGCAATATACACGCCACCAAGTTCCCTTATAGATAAACCGCCCCAAGCTGTTTATACAGTTTGGTCATGTTGCTCTCCTAAATGTCAGCCACACCTTTACCTATGTAATTTATGGTTTCCCTTACTGAAAAAATATTTTAATTCATCTGCAAATGGCACTTAAGGGAAGCAGAGGCTTGGAAAGTGCTTTGACACTCCCAGAGCACTTAAGATTAATTTACATATCATTAAAAAAAAGCGATTTTTCAGTAAAGGGAAAACAAATTGTGCAAATAAAGGCATAGGTGACATTCTCTTTACGAGAGCAACATGTCCATATAAATAGTTTGGGTGGGGAGGGGATTGGGCTGACAGATTCTCTCATCAAATTACTCATGTCTCACTTTTATGCTAATTACCCCTAAATTCCTCATACAGTAGTTTCTGGTTATAAATGCCCTTTAAATATGTCTAACAAAGGAAAGATGGTTTTATATATGATATACAATTAGGAAAAGAAGGTTGTAATATGCATCTGGTTGCCATCAACATATTTCTACCCCGGATATGCTGGGAAGCTGGTTTACAACCTGGCAGAGCCTCTGTTGTGTGCCGACTGTCTACATGCAAACATCAGTCTATTTTAGGGCTGTGATAAACTGAAGAGTGCAGTAATATCCTTTGCATCTTTATCATGTACAGACCAACCCTCTGGGACACACAACAGAGAATTTTGGCGATCTAGTTGCATGGTTTTCCTAAATGGTCTATGTCTAGGTTGCTTCGTAACCTCCTCTGAACATATCATCGGTATCCTCCATGCCAATGGTCTGCCAAGCCGGTCTGGTTGCAGATCAAGTAGAATATATGCGAGTTGTGAGAACTTTTAACAACAAACATTGCAAGGTTCAAATATTTCATAGATCTGCTAACTCCTGCCTGAAGAAAACTGGCACGCTTAAATTGAATTGCCTTTATTGTCTAACCCTTCAGATCTTGATGCCAACGACAGCTGTTTAAGATTGCTTCTTCATGGGCGCTCCCCTGGCTCTGGCATTTATTTTGGACTGTCTTTCATTCTTCTAGGTTTGTGTAATATTCCTATCAAGTATTAGTTCATGCAATAATTTTTTTTATATTTCTTTTAACATATTTTATAAGGTTTCTCCATAACACTTGGCCTCTACTTTTGAGTTTTCCAAGTGAAGATAAAAAATATACAAATCTTTAAAACATTGATGGTTCCCCCAAGGGCTTGCCCATACATGCAACTGTGCCTGGTAATGTCGATCCACACAATAAAATTAAGAGGTGTCACTGAGCAATTATTCATGGCCTTATTCTAACGATAGGTCATTCATTATTATTACCTGAAAAACTCCTTTAAAGGGAACCTGACACCCCCCCTCCAGGCGTTTTTAAGTAAAAGAGCCACCTTGTGCAGCACTAATGCTGTATTCTGTCAAGGTGGCTCTGTTACTTAGCTTCCGTTCCACCTCAGAAATAATCCTTTATAAAATTGTTCAAAAATACCTGAAATTTGACAGGGGCAGGTCTTTCCCTGTCAAGAAGATATAGTACAGCGCAGGTGCCGCATTTCAAAAGAAAACTGAGGAGGCGGCGCCAAATACGAAATGAGTGACGGATGCGAGGCGTCTGTCAGAGGGGGAAAGACTTGCCCCCCTGTTAAATTTCAGGTATTTTGGAACAATTTTATAAAGCATTATTTCTGTGGTGGAACGGAAGCTAAGTAACAGAGCCACCTTAACAGAATGGAGCATTAGTGTTGCACAAAGTGGCTCTTTTACTTAAAAACGCCTGGGGGGGTGACAGGTTCCCTTTAACGTTCCCATAAAATCCATATTCCATTCCTTCTTAGGTTAAATGTTACTCGTAATTGAACTTGTTACTGCCATGATTATGTTATGCTTCCATATTGTTTTGAGTACCAGTAAAGGCTCATCCAGATATCTGTAGATCTGAGTCCGATCACGGACCACAATTCATGGACTGGCCATCTCCCGACCCGAGCATGCGTAACAGCTTTATAGAAATATATAAATCTGTCATGCTCCTGTTGGGAGACCCGTGACCAGTCTGTGTATTGTAGTCCATGATCGTACCGAGATCAATGGATGTCTGCATGAGGCCTTAGGATTCGGTGTAGAGGACCGGTGGGCCCCTCTAAAATGAAGTAAGGCAATATATCCCTGTACAATTTCATCAACCCAACAATCTTTTGAGAAGTAATGGAAGAATTTCATTTAGTCTGTCTGTATTCAAAACAAGACATTACTCATGTGTTTTGCATAATATGTTGGGGTATTTTTGTATATGAATTTTAACAAGCATTAATAAATTCTGGTTTTTTAACCCCTTCCCGACATAGCTTTATTAATTTTTTTTGTTTTCTTTACTCCAGTTCTACCAAGATCTATTTTTTTAAATTTCTTAATCAACATAGCTGTATGAGGGCTTGTTTTTTTTCAGGAGGATTTGTAGTCTTGAATAATGGCATCATTATCTTACCATTCAATGTGCTAGAAAATATGAGAAAACATTCAAGTGTGGTAAAATTGCAAAAAAAAAATCAATTCCGCTATAGTTTTTTGGGTTGTATATTTACAGTAACCCCTTGAGGACCTTTTTTAAAATCTGACCAGAGTCACTTTATGAGACTATAGCTCTGGAACGCTTCAACGGATCCCACTGATTCTGTTATTTCGTGACATATTGTTCTTCATAATGGTGGTAAAATTTATTTAATATGATTTGCGCCTATGTGACAAAAAAAGCAGAAATTTGGCAAAAATTTCACAATTTTCAAACTTTGAATTTTGAGAGTTATGTCACAAAACAACATTTCCCACATGTCTACTTTACATCATCACAGTATATATATATATATATATATATATATGTGTATATATATATATATATATATACACTGCCGTGGGTGCCAAGAACTTTGCTGGTGTGCTCAGCAGCAGTAGACAAAATTTGAGAAATTTGGCATGTCCAAACGGAAGTAGATAAAAGTAAAATGTCTTAATTGAAAATCCATAAAACCACAAACTAGTTTAGGTAATACATAAAAAACTTATGAATGATGCATTACTGGCAACCGACCTTAGTCATAGAATTACAGCACAATGAACATGTGAACATATCTATTCATAAATGGACCAAATACTGGAAACAACTTATAGCGAGCCTCCATAAAAAAACCCAAATGATCTACATATAACACTGGTGAAAACCTGCACAGTACATATATGTCTGCAAAGCAATAGTGGAGAAATGCAGAGTACACACATATAGGGTCTGCACTATGTATAAATATATGTTCTGCAGGGCACCATAACCCAGACAGTATCCACAGTGCCTCCATCAAATCAGAGATTTACATGGAAATCCCGTTGTAAGCGCTCAGTGCAGAGCACAGGATAAATGTGCCCGGAGCCTTATTGTGATCTTTGGGAGCCATAATGAAAAAATTAACTGCAGGTGAAGAATTGGTTTTATTTATTTTTAACGCCATTCCTTGTGCGATAAAATTGATTAGAGAACTTTATTTTTGGGTTGGTGTGCTTACAGTGATACCAGATTTATGTATGTTATTTTTTTATTTTTGTCTGATGTCACAAACTAAAAGACGCTTTATATTGCAAAGCATCACCATATTTTGAAATCTATAATTTTTCCATATTTCTGCTAACAAAGTCATGTGAGGGCTTGTTTTTTGTAGGACAAGTCAACGTTTTTAATTGTACTATTTTTGTCCACGTGACTTTTTTGTATGGCAGAATACAACATCCAGTCAGGGCTTAAAGCTTTGCAGTTCGAAGTTAAATATATATCTGTTGCATGTGAACACATTCTTTTTTGGGGGGAGTAAAACAATGGACTATAGCGTCATCCAAAGAGTATTACGTGCTTCCTGTTAAATTTTGGTAGTATATAACACTCCAAAAAAGCGTTCAAATTTTTTTTTTATTCAATTAGTCATCCATAGAGTTTACGTGCTTTGAATCAAATGCTTATAGATCCAGATGGGGGTAGTGTGTCCCATAATGAACTAATGAATATAAAAATGCCAACAAAAAATTGTGCTACGACAAAAAAATATCAAAATTTATAAATAATAAATTTTATTAGGTACAAAAATATATAAAATATTAAAAAATTCCAAGACGTACAGACACATAAAACAGCCTGGTGGGTGAGAAACATCAAACAATTGTGAGTACCCTGAAAATGCAAAGATGCAGCAGTTGCAAAAAATACAATATTTGGTAGTATAATGATTAGTGTATAAACAGAGTATCACCAAAATCATCGATTAATTTGTAATGTTGACAGAAAATGCATCAAGAGAAAGGAAATATGTATCCCACAATCTGAAAAAATGTATATGGTATAGTATAACTAGTAGCTGAATGCACAAGGTAAATAACCAAGTCACTATTAAGGTAGAATAGGAATTCCTATGTATCATATATCAAAGTACATCAGACATAAAGTATGTTATATAGATATAGATAGGAATACTCACCCACCAGGCAACCAACGCGTGTTTCACAGTTGCTTCATCAGGGATCTTGGGAAATGAACGGGTCTTGGAGAGGCTTCTCAAGGCAGCTTGAGATATGGCTATCACCCCTGAGAGATTTGACTCTTCTTGGGGTTCCACTTCTCCTATGCGGGAGCAGGCGATGGTACAGGTGACACTGGGGGCTGTTGCCCATCTATACATATCGGGGGCTCCGGCACTACTTGAAGTAGGTGGAAGCAGTACCCCCAGCTTCCCGAGGAAGGAAAAGAAGAAGCAGACACCTGAAGAGGATTACTGTATTACCCTCCTTATAATTTTTCCTGGCTTTGCACTGTGTGTAAAGCCTTTATGAGTGTTGGAGATTGGAGTACATTACTACTCTTTCAAAATATTTGAATGAGGCACGCCAGTTGTTGCCTTTCAGGGGACTATGGATGACTGAATGATCCACCTTATAATTTTTTTCCTGGCACTGCACTTTGGTAAAAGCCTTTATGAGTGTACAAGTGCCACAACTACACTTATTTTTTTATGAAAGACTTCAGTTGATGGCATGAAGAATGTACGGATGACCCTGCTTGCAATTTTTGCTAGGATTTGCAGTGTGTGCAGAGGTTTTATGATTGTAGAAAGTACCACAACTACACTTTGATCATAATATTTGAATGAGGTTCTACAGTTGGTGCATATAATGGTTTATGGATAACCCACCTTATAATTTTTTCCTGGCTTTGCCCTTTGTTCAAAGCTTTTATGAGTGTAGAAGTACATTAACTACATTTTCAATATATTTACGTTCAAAAATACTTCTGGGTTGAATTTGTCATCCATAGAGTATTATGTGCTTTTTGTTACATTACGTTGATATCTAAAACTCGAAAAAAAAGATCCAAAATGTTTCTGGAGTACATTTGTCATATTCGGTGTTATATAACCCTCCAAAAACATTAAAAAAAAATTTCTGGATTTAATTAGCCATCCATAGAGTATTATATGCTTTGTGTTACGTTTTAGTTTTATACAGCGGCAACCAAAAGTTTTGCATTTTTTTAAAAAGTGTGATTACTTCTGTCTGGTTGTTGTGATGCCATTTTCCTGGTAATTTTAGTAAACTGGAATCAAATGGTAGTCAGCTATAAGGATAAAAATTGTGTTTGACATTGTTTTATCCCTTTATTCGAGGGGCGATCCAAAAGTAATGATAATCGGTTATTTCTATTGCACACAGAAATTAAAATAAAATGTTTTCTTCTCTGTTAGGTACTCACTAGTCCAGGAAAAGAAATCACTTAAATAGGCCACGATTCCCGGGAGCTACATTCATTTGAATATGAACTGCCAAGGAGTGAACATCAAAATGGAAAAAAACGAGCTCAGAGCTGTCATCAAATACCTCTGCTTGAAAAAAATGTCTACCAAAGACATACACAGCGACTTGGTGGAAACATTGGGGGACTCTTGTCCTCCATATTCCACAGTTGCATGCTGGGCCAAGGAATTTAAGCTGGGAAGAACATCGACGGAAGATGAACATCGCGAAGGATGCCCATCCACGTCTCTCAATGAAGAAAACGTGAAAAAAGTTGAAGAAGTTGTGTTGGCAGATCGAAAAGTGACTATCAGGCATGTAGCTGAGGTCACTGGGATCTCATATGGCAGTATTCAAAGAATCCTTGCAAAAGAATTGCATATGAGAAAGGTCTCCGCGCGTTGGGTGCCAAAAATGTTAACCGACGAGCAAAAGAAGAAACGAGTTGACATTTCAATAGCAAATCTCGAAAAGTTCCAAGCAGACGAGGAGAATTTTTTGTCACGTTTTTTGACCATGGATGAGACCTGGATCCACCACTTTGATCCCGAAACTAAACAACAATCGAAGACATGGAAACGAGCCGACGACCCGACGCCGAAGAAATTCAAAGTGTCAAGCTCAGCAGGGAAGGTTATGGAGTCTGTTTTTGGGATGCTGAAGGAATTATTATGGTGGACTATTTGGAGAAGGGAGCCACTATTACGGGCTCCTACTACGCAGAACAAATAAGAAGATTGCAGGAGGCTATCAAGGAGAAAAGGCGTGGCAAACTGCGGGCTGGAGTGCTGTTTCACCAAGATAACGCACCGGCTCACAAAGCTGCAGTTGCCATGGCTACCATTCAAGAAGCGGGCTTTGAACTGATGGAACACCCCCCCTATTTGCCAGATCTAGCCCCCAGTGACTTCTTTCTCTTTCCTCGGCTCAAAGAACACCTCCGGATCAAGAACTTTGACGACAATAGCGATGTGATAACCGCTGTTGGGGAGTTTTTTGAGGGTCAAGATCAAGAATTTGTTTCGAAGGGAATTCTAAGTTTAGAAAAGAGATGGACTAAATGTATAGACTTGTTAGGAGACTATGTAGAAAAATAAAAAATTTTTTTGACTATATTCATTGTGTTTATTATTGATTATCATTACTTTTTGATCGCCCCTCGTATGTTAGTTTTAAACATTTGCTGAGCCAAGTGTTTTGCAAATTTTGTCATGGGTAGTCAAATTTTGCCTAAATTTTTTTTTCTTTTTTATTTGTGTGCTTTTCGGTTAAAACATGGAAAATACAAAGCCAAATGTATCACCAGATGTCAGGAAGCTTATTATTCTGAGAGTGAAGTCAGGCAAAAGCCAAAAAGAGGTAGCTATGGAATTCAACTACACTCAGAGTCAAGTGTCACGTGTAATAAAGAAAGAAAAAGAAGATTATGGAACAGTTGACAAACGTAGTAATGGACGACCATGGAAAACTTCCACCAAAATTAAACACATTATTAAGAAAAAGTCAGTATCTGATGTCCATAAAGGTTCTGTACAGATGATGCACGAAATGAGTGAAAAATATGGGGTAAAATTAAGTTGCCAAACTGTGGCACTATGGCTAAGAGCAGTAGGATTGAATGCATGCGTTCCAGTCAAGAAGCCTTTCGTCTCTGTGAAGAACTGGAAGGTGTGACTTGAGTTTGCCAAAGAACAGAGCCAATGGAAAGACACAGATTGGTCTAAGGTGGTGTGGTTGGATGAATCCAAATTCAGTCTGTTTGGAAGTGATGGCAAGCAATATATATACCGCTCAATTGGAAAATGTAATGATGTAAGGTACCAAACACCTACAATGAATCATGGTGGTGGCAATGTCATGGTTTGAGGCTGCTTTTCTGCATCTTCCATTGGTCCTCTGCATAGAATTGATGGAAATATGAATGCTACCTCTTACAGTGATATAATGGAGAATGTAATGCTGCCACATGGTAAAATCAAAGTAGGCAGTGGCTGGAAATTCCAATAAGACAATGATTCTAAGCACACATCCAGTTTACTAAAAAATTGGTTAGCAAAGAAAAATGTTCACCAGTTCCAATAGCCAAGCCAATCACCTGATTTAAACCTTTTAGACTACCTTTGGGATGAGTTATGGAGACAAGTTGGGGCCCATACCCATAGCAATAAGGATTAATTAATTATCAGATTTGCAAATGGCTTCAATACCCTGTCGGTGTGGGGCAGTAAAGCAAGAAGTTATGCTACAAAATGCTAAGTTATGGCATTGTAAACATAATATGATCAATAAATAGTAAAATTGCATAGTATTACACAGACCTTAATGATACCATTGACATTTCATTCACATAATTGGAGGCAACTAAGCAATACCCTCCATTCTGCAGTCAAAATGCCAAAGGTGCATTTGACCAGACGGTAATTGAAGATACGATGACCCTGGTCAAGACCACGATGAGGATAAGGCCTCATCAAATGTCAAGTGAGCTGAAAAGCCTCGTCAACCACTATTGCATATGGTAACGGTTCACCAGTTGACCCTGGGAAGTTCCTTGGGTGTGGCACACCCATTTCATTATTCATAAGCCGCCGATCCATTAAGGAAGAATTGAAGATTTGCACCAATATCTATATTTACAAACTGATAGTTGCCGTCAGCCAATGTCAACAGCAGTAGGAGAAAAAAATTATTTGTAATTGTAGTATTGGGAAACTGAGTTTGGCGGTTTTTTCAGACAGATGCGTTTGCCATCCAAAGCTTCCAAACAATTTGGAAACTGACAGTAACTAAACATGCCTTTGAAATGCGCACATAGCTTTCAGGGTCTGGCTCCGGCCTTACTTTGGGCTGAAGATGTTTCCATATTTCATGACAAGTATCTTTTACGATATTAGAGATTGTCGTTTTTTTTGCCAAGTAGAAAATCCAAGTGGAGTGCAGAATAGGAGACTCCTGTGGCCAGAAACATAAAAAGAAAACATACTGGTATGAACATAAACATTTACAAATATATACCGGATTTTGCGGATTATGAGACGCACCGGATTATGAGACGCACCGGATTATAAGACGCACCTCAAATTTTGAGGAGAAAATTAAGAGAAAAAAACTATTTTTAACGAAATGGTGGTGCTTCTTATAATCCATGCGTCTTATTGCTTACCGGGGGTGGTGGTTGCGGGGAAGCTGGGTCCCAAGGTCGCTGCTGGAGGAGGCAAGAGTGAAGCATTGCTGCAGGCCGCAAGCTGGGATGAGGGGGTGTTCTGATGTGCGCTGTTGTGGGTGTTCGGTGGTGTGTGAAAGCCCAAAGCCTCCCATACTTACATGGTATACTGTGCGATGGACTCCGGGAAAATGGCTGCTGGGGCTGGTGCATGCACAGATGGAGACCTCTGCACCAAGATCTCGGGAGATGGGATCTCAGCGCTCCGGCTGCGGGCGGATAGCCAGTTCCAAATTCCCTGAATAATACTCAGGTATACAGGAGCTTCTCAGAAATAGTGAACGCAAAGTTTAGACTGGCCATAGCTGCAGTATGGATGATGAATACATTTTGAGATTAAAATATGAGAGGCCTCTACCCAGGAAAATATGGATGTGCTCAGCATCTGACACTTTTTTAAGAGGTTTATATAAGGTAATCGATCTAAAATGCTCTTCAATAATAGGCTGCTTTTAAATTGAAAATGGATGTGGAAAACGCATAGCATACACATGTGGCACCCCTGAAGGTTCAGTCGCCACAGAGGTATTGCACCTCCTCCTGAGGTGTGGTACCCCACCATTCAGGTAAGGTGGAGACTCCTGACCACACTCCAACACCTGCATCCCACACAACATAGTAGTGTAGCAAAGCACCTTTTGGTGGCTCCCTGCTTGGAACACGAATCGTGCTGGGAGGTGGGTGGAGTTAGTCTGCAGCAAAAGAGCGGGAAGAGTTTAGGATTTAGGCAGTCTGACATAGTCAGAGGGAGAGTGAAGATCCCCTGAGTGGGATCGATGAAGGAAGTGCTGCAGCCGACCTCAGTGACCTGGGTCCACTGGCACAGGAAAGAGACATTGATAGGAAGCCTGACTCTCTCCATAAGAAGGAAGGATTAGTACGGAACGTAAGGAGAGGAGGACTAAGGATCAGGGTTAGAGCAGAACCCTTCCCAAGTTCACATCGCAAGGCCGGGATCCGGTCCCCGAGGTTGTATGGATACTAATGGTCCTGCGACAGACACCGGAGGAATAGAAGTTGTCACCACTTTATTCCCACACAAGACTTGGGGGCACAACAGCTACGATAGTGAGTCGGGACTTGGTAGCAAGGAGTCCCCGAAGCAGGCTACAGCTGTCTGCCGTACAAGTAGAGTTCATAGGAACATCTGACAGGAGGAACTCCAGTGTAACCCAGTACTCAGAGTACTTCACTGTAGGCGCAAAAGGGAGACGTTCAGAAAAGGCACTTATGTTGGCGGAGTGTTGGAATGGAGTGCTTCATCTTGCCTGGTGGTTGGCTAAGCCCCTGACCTGGAGGACACAGCATGGATGCGGGCACCTGTATGCACAACAGACTGTGAGTAAAGCTTTGGAACTACATGCCCTGGTGTCCTCCACTTATTCCTGCGCCAACCCACTCGGCACTGCTACATCTCTGTGCTGAACACTGCACCCTCTTCCTCCACATTTATTACACTGTCCTGGGACTACAGCCCTGCCTGTGAAGGGCTACACCATCATTGCTGCACCACACCATCTGTCCCAGAGGATCTGTCTGCAGCGTCGGCTTAACATCTTGATTGCCGAACACCACAGGTGGCGTCACGAATCATTCACTAATAAGCTTTAATCATCATCCACACATTCAACATTCCCCTTTCACAATGGACGCCCAGGGCCACGGACCGGGTCACAGCTACCGTGACACTTCCCATTGAACTCCACGGGCCCGATACCGAATACCCCACCGACCTGGCGAGACCCTGGGGGCGCTCCACACATGTCACTCATCCTACCTTTCAAGAACAACTTTGGGGCGATTTTATTAACGCTGATGAGTGTGAGCCCTTATAGTTGTGCTCAGCTGACTTAGTGGGGTTGTATAAGTAAAGGTACACAACATCTGGAAGAGCCTCAGAATCCGTGGCAGCAGCCCTGAGAATTAAAAAAAAAATTATCCCAAGTAGCAATTCACTTTAGTGGAGATATGATGGTACCTGGGTTGCGCATGCGGGAATGAACAATCCTTGATGGTTTAAAATTAAGGTTTTTATTACCAAAACACATTAGTGTAATAAAAACCTTAATTTTATACCATCGATGATTCTTCATTCCCGTACTCGCAGCTCAGGTACTGTGATATCTCCACTAAAGTGAATTCTGTGGTTTATGTGTTTTATGAACATGCCACATTTATTCAGCAAGTGGATTCATTTCGTAGATGTTTTTATCTACCTATTTTTAGACTTATGAATTACTAATAAAGATCATATATTTTCAATGTTGTACTGTATTGTGACTGGGACTGGATCAAATTCATTCCTTAATTCTATAAGTGACAAAACAAAAAAGTCATGCTATAAAGCATTTTGTATTTTATATTTCACTATAAACGTTATTGTAAAATATGATCACAATGTTCTTGGCCCCAAAAATAACTCAAGGAAATATGTTATAAAAAGTAATTTTTTATGCAAAAAATATGTCTTCCTTATGTTTGGAAAGGGTTTTTACATATCCAAAATATATTGTTTCGTAATTTAGAAAGTAGCAGGCATTATATAAGGGAAGATTCTACTATGAATTATTTTGTACAGATATCATCATAAAAAGTGGTCTTCCAGGAAGAAGTGAGAGCATTTCACCATAGTAATTTGGCTGCATTCAGCAGCACATAGGCCTTCGCATTACAGATAGAAATGTGTTTACTGCAGGGGTGGGATTCAAATTTTTAACAGGTTCTGTGTTTGTGTGTAGGAAAACCACACCCATTTAAACCACACCCATTATTAAGCCACACCCATTATTAAGCCACACCCATTTACACACACCTTTTCCTCAAACATATACAAGTAGGGGTACCTTCAAACAGTTGAAAAAAAATAAATTGGAATGAGATCAGAACAGGTCCCCAATAGGCAGCACAGGTTCCAAATAGGCAGGCAGAGGTCCCCAATAGGCAGCACAGGTCCCCCAAAGGCAGGCACAGGTCCCCAATAGGCAGACACAGGTCCCCAATAGGCAGGCACAGGTCCCCCAATAGGCAGCATTGGTCCCCAATAGGCAGCACAGGTCCTCAATAGGCAGCACAGGTCCCCAGTAGGCAGGCACAAGTCCCCAATAGGCAGCACAGGTCCCCAATAGGCAGGTAAATGTCCCCAATAGGCAGGCACAGGTCCCCAATAGGCAGCACAGACATACTGACCTGGCGTTGGAGTACAGTACACAGTGACAGGCTGCGACGCGTCTGCAGTAAGTGAGTCACATGGTTGACCAGGCCTCCTGGATGGCCCGCAGGCCCCGCACTGCCGGTCCTGCTCCACCGTGCTGCTGCACAGACACTGGCACCACACCACAGCACTGGTGACCGGGGTGATGAGGATGATGGAGGCACGCAGGCTGCACAGCCCAGCTCACATTGGGTAGGTAGTGGCGTGCGGTGACTCCTCCAGATACCCAATAGTGGCACAGCTATGCCATAGGTATCAGTACGCAGGGGCCGCTAGGGGCCGGCAGGGTGTGTGCTCAGTCAGAGTGCACGGACGTATCAGTGCGCCGCGCGCAGTATCCGGCGGGCGGGGCTTGCATCTAGAAAGCCGAAGCAGAGAGTCCGCACAAAGTACTGGATCGCGGCTCTGGATCTCTCCGGTCCGGGGAACCGGCTGCTTTTTTAACAACCATTTCCACTGAACAGGGGAGAACCGGCTAAATCCCACCCTTGGTTTACGGATAATAAATATGAAAAAGAACATTCTTAAGCTACAAAAATTGTAAAACATGAGACACAGAAAATTTGTTTTCTAATAATCCTTCTTTTACAGAAAACTTATGTGAATTATTAGTTCCTGAAAAGACGCTATTGCCATAAATAGAGTGGTGACACATACTGTAGTGTCTGAGGAGCTCAAGGCCAGAAAATGAAAGTCAGCAGTCTGGTTCAAATTAATGCAAACTCTCTCCATGTTTGTATATATACAAAGAAATCCACACAATGGAATAGTAAAAAAAAGTATGTCAAAAATAACATTTCTAATATTACTATTAGGGATGAGCGAACTTGTTCGGGAAATGTTCACCGAATCCGAATGTGCCAAATTCGTGCCGAATTTTTGTTTAGCGTTCGTTTCTGAACATATCCGCTCATCTCTGCTTGTATGAGCGAAAATGTTTGGAAAACGATCGTCAAACATAAATTGGACACAAAATAAGGCACATTCCAATCCGGATACCATTTTCCGAATAAGTTCGCTCATCTATAATTAGAATGACTAATAATCATTACAACCATCTGCAATTAAAATACGTTAATAGGACTAATGCTATGCTAAGTATGAACAGGTTGTTTTTGAAGAAGAAATAAATATACAGTGTCTACAAGTAGTATTCAACCCCCTGCAGATTTAGCAGGTTTACACATTTGGAATTAACTTTGCATTGTGACATTTGGACTGTAGATCAGCCTGGAAGTGTGAAATGCACTGCAGCAAAAAAGAATGTTATTTCTTTGTTTAATTTTTTTTTTAAATTGTGAAAAGTTTATTCAGAGGGTCATTTATTATTCAACCCCTCAAACCACCAGAATTCTGTTTGGTTCCCCTAAAGTATTAAGAAGTATTTCAGGCACAAAGAACAATGAGCTTCACATGTTTGGATTAATTATCTCTTTTTCCAGCCTTTTCTGACTATTTAAGACCCTCCCCAAACTTGTGAACAGCACTCATACATGGTCAACATGGGAAAGACAAAGGAGCATTCCAAGTCCATCAGAGACAAGATCGTGGCGGGTCACAAGGCTGGCAAGGGGTACAAAACCCTTTCCAAGGAGTTGGGCCTACCTGTCTCCACTGTTGGGAGCATCATCCGGAAGTGGAAGGCTTATGGAACTACTGTTAGCCTTCCATGGCCTGGACAGCCTTTGAAAGTTTTCTCCTGTGCCGAGGCCAGGCTTGTCCGAAGAGTCAAGGCTAACCCAAGGACAACAAGGAAGGAGCTCCGGGAAGATCTCATGGCAGTGGGGACATTGGTTTCAGTCAATACCATAAGTAACGTACTCCACTGCAATGGTCTCCGTTCCAGACGAGCCTGTAAGGTACCTTTACTTTCAAAGCGTCATGTCAAGGCTCGTCTACAGTTTGCTCATGATCACTTGGAGGACTCTGAGACAGACTGGTTCAAGGTTCTCTGGTCTGATGAGACCAAAATCGAGATCTTTGGTGCCAACCACACACGTGACGTTTGGAGACTGGATGGCACTGCATACGACCCCAAGAATACCATCCCTACAGTCAAGCATGGTGGTGGCAGCATCATGCTGTGGGGCTGTTTCTCAGCCAAGGGGCCTGGCCATCTGGTCCGCATCCATGGGAAGATGGATAGCACGGCCTACCTGGAGATTTTGGCCAAGAACCTCCGCTCCTCCATCAAGGATCTTAAGATGGGTCATCATTTCATCTTCCAACAAGACAACGACCCAAAGCACACAGCCAAGAAAACCAAGGCCTGGTTCAAGAGGGAAAAAATCAAGGTGTTGGAGTGGCCTAGTCAGTCTCCTGACCTTAACCCAATTGAAAACTTGTGGAAGGAGCTCAAGATTAAAGTCCACATGAGACACCCAAAGAACCTAGATAACTTGGAGAAGATATGCATGGAGGAGTGGGCCAAGATAACTCCAGAGACCTGTGCCGGCCTGATCAGGTCTTATAAAAGACGATTATTAGCTGTAATTGCAAACAAGGGTTATTCCACAAAATATTAAACCTAGGGGTTGAATAATAATTGACCCACACTTTTATGTTTAAAATTTATTAAAATTTAACTGAGCAACATAACTTTTTGGTTTGTAAGATTTATGCATCTGTTAATAAATCCTGCTCTTGTGTGAAGTTTGAAGGCTCTAACTTATTTGCATCTTATCAAACCTGCTAAATCTGCAGGGGGTTGAATACTACTTGTAGGCACTGTATGTGAGTGGGGCTTTCTCTATGGTTAATTCTAGGGTGAATTCACACACAAATTTGTAGAAGAAATTTGAGTGATTGGCTTGTTCATCTGAATGGGATCTGCAGAAATCCATGAACATGGTCCAGAAACAAGAAACAGATTTTCATTTGCATAAACTAATATTACAAATTTGCAATAGGTGAATAGTACCTGTCATTATAGGGGGTGTCCAGTACCGACTACTCAGACAACTCCTTCTCAATCTGCTTGTTTGCGTCAGGAAAATAACAACAACTATACTCACCTCTGTTTTAGCTGAGTCAAAGCCGTTCCAGCAATGTTGGCACTGTCTCTCCTAAGGATCGCGTGACATTCTTACCTCACTTGAGCCCTGTTGCTCTCATTTTCTCTGGATGTATGCGATTTGCCCGAAGGAGGGGAGAGCGACACGGACTCTGGTTGGCCGCAGGCATTGCGTGACGTAACAATGTGACGTGATTCCCAAAGAGAGACAGTGCCGACACTGTTGGAACAGCTCATGCACTGGAGGCGGGTATAAGTGTTATTATTCTAATGAGTCAAACATGTGGATTAAGAACAAGTTGTCCAAGTAGCGGATAACCCCTTTAAGTTCATATTAGTTGAATGTAATAGTTGCGCATGTGTAGTTTTGTGGGGCAATCTGTGTTGCGTATTACAGTATCAGTTTTATAGATGAGATTTTATGAAACTGACTAAATTGATTAGTGCTGTGATTGTCACGTTGATTTATTCCGGTGGATTTTCACCTTGGATTTCTTTGGCCGATTGTATTCATTTCTGCAGCTGAATCTGCAAGAAACTTTGTATGATTTGGTGAGGAACCCCCAGAGGCTCTCCAGCCAAAGCGTCAATTCAAAGGGGTGTTAAACTTTCACAAAAGTTGACCCCAAATGCTAGCAGACACGTAAAATAATAAAATCAGCTGGTACTCAACCTTCCCCGTTCCTTCGGTCTCTGTGTTTTGGAAGCATTGGTAACGAGCACTTCGCAGTACTTGCAGCTGTTTCTGCAGGCTACCACAAGAGCGTCCAACTCTCCAAATGCCAAAACTCAAAGTTCCCAAATGTAAACTACTGCTCAGATCTATCATCATTATTATTTTACGGACAAGTTTTATTTATGCTCAAAGTTTGGTTCCTCGTTATATCAAGAAAAGTACAATCATCAATCAATAAAAATAGAACTACTGGCTCGGAGTTGTAAATAATTCAGTCAGATAGCCAAAAATTAAAAAGTTCTTTTTAGTTAGACATTAATAAATAAATACGCCCACATAAAACAAGGATGTGTTGCGCCCCTGAGGGTTCAGTCGCCACAGAGGTACTGCACCTCATCCTGAGGTGTGGTACCCCACTATCCAGGTAAGGTGGAGACACCTGACCACACTCCAACACTTACATCCCACACGCACACCAGTAGTGTAGCAGAGCAACCTTTGTGGCTCCCTGCTTGGAACATGAAGAGTGCTGGGAGGTGGGTGGAGCTTAGACTGCACAAGAGAGCGGGAGAATATTAGGAAAAGGTCAGTCTGTGAGAATAGATCCCCTGAGAGGGATGGAGTGAAGGAAGTGCTGCAGCAGACTCCTGTGACCTGGAGCTGCTGGCACAGGAAAGAGCCATAGAAAGCCTGATTCTTCAGAAGGAAGATAGTTTAGTACGGAACGTAAGGAGAAGAAGAGAACTAAGGACTAGGGTCAGAGCAGAGCCCTTCCTCAAGTTTGAAGCGCATGGCCGGGGTCTGCTCCCCGAGGTTGTATGGATACTGATATTCCTGCAGCAGACACCGGAGGAATAGAAGTTGTCACCACTTTATTCCCACCTAAGACTTGGGGGCACAACAACAACGTGCGTGAGCCGGGACTTGATAGCAAGGTGTCCCCGAAGCAGGCTACAGCTGTCTGCCATACAAGTAGAGTTCTAAGTAACATCAAGAAGGAGGAACTTGAGATTAATACGCAACTACAAGTACTTCAGATTAGGCGCTAGTGTGGAGACGTTCAGAGAAGGCACATGTTGGAGGAGTGCTGGAAAGGTGTACTTTACCTTGCCTGGGAGTTGGCTGAGCCCCTGACCTGGAGGACACTGCACCGAAGCGGGCACCTGTATGTGCAACAGACTGTGAGTAAAGCTTTGAACTACATGCCCTTGTGTCTTCCACTTATTCTTGCGCCTTACACCCGCCTCAGCTACATCTACTTCTTTACACCATCTCCCCACTTGCCAACCTCATCTACTCTGCCCTGGGACTACAGCTCCACCTGTGGGGAGCTTCAACATCATTGCTGCACCACGCCATCTGTCCCAGAGAAGCAACCCTGCAGCGCTGGTCAAACTGACCAGAAACCACAGGTGGCGTCACGAATCATCTCAACAACTTTATCCCCATCACTCTACCCCTTTTACATTGACCGCCTGAGGCCACGGACCTGGTCACTGCCATTGTAGCCAACGGGCCCGGCACCGAGTACCCCACGTCCTCTGGGGGCGAGTCAGATGCATCTTTGATTATGTCACCAATACGAGATACAATATATATGTTTGTACATACTGTTTATTTGCCATCCAACATTAGAATAAGACTTTCAAAAACCTCGTAACTAAACAGCCCTAGTCAAAAATACAGACAATTTCATAGCATCCATTCACATCTGTTTGTGGGTATGACCTTCTATTTTGAAATTTCACAAAATAATGAGGACAAACCGTGAACCTATCAATATATCCCCCATCCTCTGGAATTCTGTGCCCCAACACATTCGACTAGCCCAGGGGCAGACACAGACTGTAGTGGGCCCCTGTGCAAGAAATTTTTCGGGCCCCCCCTACTAGCAGCAGATCCCGCAGACTTCCGCACCTCTGCCGCCTAACGGGCGACTTGTGGCACCGATCCGGCAAGCGCCATTCATTCTCTATCGGGCTTGTGGCCGGCCGCGGCAAGTGCAGTTGTGCTAGATCCGCGTTACATGGTGCCACTAAAATATACAGCGGATATGCTGCGTTTGTTAGAGCAGGAAAATCTACACAATGTCGATTTTTGCTGCGGATTTTCCCACCGTAAATGTACTGTATATCTAATACTGAGGCTATGCAGGGCTGGATATAATATCTGTAGGGTGCTGCTGGGCTGTATTTATTATTTGCCAGTTGCAGCCTCCAAATAACATATATAGCCCACTAGCCCAGCATTGCCTCTAGTTGTTAATATATACAGCCAAGCACAGCCTCCAAATAAAATATGGTATGCAGCCGAGCATAGCCTTCAGTTAATATATACAGCCCAGCACAGCCTTCAGGTAATGTATACAGCCCAGCA
Source organism: Dendrobates tinctorius (assembly GCF_039654945.1). Lineage (NCBI taxonomy): Eukaryota > Metazoa > Chordata > Amphibia > Anura > Dendrobatidae > Dendrobates > Dendrobates tinctorius. The sequence continues at coordinate 2,128,871 of NW_027361752.1, read as the reverse complement.
CAGACTCCAGTTAATATATACAGTACAGCAACAGCCTTCAGGTAATATATACAGCGCCCAGCACAGACTCCAGGGAATATATAATACAGCCCAGTAAAGCCTCCAGTTAATATATACAGTTCAGCATAGCTTTAACCCCTTCACGACCTTTGACGCCACGTAGGCGTCATGAAAAGTCGTGCCAGAACGACCCATGACGCCTATGTGGCGTCATGACTTTAAAGCCCCCCCTGCGGGTCGGGTGACCTAGGTAACTGAAAGGTCACCCGACCCGCAGATACAGGGGGCTTTGTTCTTTGCCACAGGGGGCGTGGCTTCGCCCCCACGTGGCTACGATTGCTCTGATTGGCTGTTAAAAGTGAAACAGCCAATCAGAGTGATAGTAATATTTCATCAATGAAAATTGATGAAATATTACAATCCAGCCATGGCCGATGCTGCTGTAGCATCGGACATGGCTGGAGACACCGATTCCACCCCACCCCCACCGACGATCGCCCCCCCCGCAACTGAATGACAGCGGCGATCTGCCGCCGCTGTCATCATCTGCCCCCCTCCCATTCCCTCTGCTCCCCGCCAGATTCCGATAACCCCCTCACCCCCTCTCACCTCCCCCGGCACCTTCTAAGTCCCCCTGTCGCTCCCGGTGTCCGGCGGGTCCGGTTCATGGGCGCCGCCATCTTAGAAAATGGCGGGCGCATGCGCAGTGCGCCCGCCCGAATCTGCCGGCTGCAGATTCCATTCTTTCATTTTGATCACTCTCACAGTGATCAAAATGAAAGAAAAAGTAAATAAACCCCCCGATTATCACCCCCATAGGTAGGCACAACTAATAAAATAAAGAAAATATTTTTATTTTTATTTTTCCATTAGGGTTAGGGTTAGGGTTGAAAAGAGGGTTAGGGTTGAAAAGAGGGTTAGGGTTAGGGTTGGAAAGAGGGTTAGGGTTAGGGTTGAAAAGAGGGATAGGGTTAGGGTTGGAAAGAGGGTTAGGGTTGGAAAGAGGGTTAGGGTTAGGGTTGGAAAGAGGGTTAGGGTTAGGGTTGGAAAGAGGGTTAGGGTTGGAAAGAGGGTTAGGGTTAGGATTGGAAAGAGGGTTAGGGTTGGAAAGAGGGTTAGGGTTAGGGTTGGAATTAGGGTTAGGGTTGGAATTAGGGTTAGAATTAGGGTTAGGGTTGGAATTAGGGTTAGCGTTGGAATTAGGGTTAGGCTTGTGGTTAGGAATGTGTTAGGGTTAGGGCTGTGGTTAGGGGTGTATTGGGGTTAGGGTTGGAGTTAGAATAGAGGGGTTTCCACTGTTTAGGCACATCAGGGGGTCTCCAAACGCGACATGGTGCAACCATTGATTCCAGCCAATTTTGCGTTCAAAAAGTCAAACGGTGCTCCCTCCCTTCCAAGCCCTGACGTATGCCCAAACAGTGGTTTACCCCAACATATGAGGTATCAGCGTACTCAGGAAAAATTGCACAACAACTTTTGGGGACTAATTTCTCGTGTTACCCTTGGGAAAATAAAAAATTGGGGGCTAAAAAATTATTTTTGTGGAAAAAAATGATTTTTTCATTTTCACGTCTCTGCATTATAAACTTCTGTGAAGCACTTGGGGGTTCAAAGTGCTCACAACACATCTTACATACGTTCCTTGGAAGGTCTAGTTTCCAAAATGGGGTCACTTGTGGGGGGTTTCCACTGTTTAGGCACATCAGGGGCTCTGCAAACGTAATGACGACCGCAGACTATTCCATCAAAGTCTGCATTCCAAAACGTCACTACTTCCATTCCGAGCCTTGACGTGTTCCCAAACAATGGTTCCCCCCACATATGGGGTACCAGCGTACTCAGGACAAACTGGACAACAACTTTTGGGGTTCAATTTCTCCTGTTACCCTTGTGAAAATAAAAAATTGCGGGCTAAAAAAATCATTTTTTGAGGAAAAAAAAGTTTTTTTATTTTCACGGTTCTGCGTTATAAACTTCTGTGAACCACTTGGGGGTTCAAAGTGCTGCTCACCACACATCTAGATAAGTTCCTTGGTGGTCTAGTTTCCAAAATGGGGTCACTTGTGGGGGGTTTCCACTGTTTAGGCACATCAGAGGCTCTGCAAACGTAACATGATGCCCGCAGACCATTCGATCAAGTCGGTATTTCAAAACGTCACTACTTCCCTTCCGAGCCCCGACGTGTGCCCAAACAATGGTCCCTCCCCTCATATGGGGTATCAGCGTACTCAGGACAAACTGGACAACAACTTTTGGGCTCCAATTTCTCCTGTTACCCTTGTGAAAATAAAAAATTGCGAGCTAAAAATTCATTTTTTGAGGAAAAAAAAAGATTTTTTATTTTCATGGCTCTGCGTTACAATCTTCTGTGAAGCACTTCGGGGTTCAAGGTGCTCACTACACATCTAGATAAGTTCCTTGGGGGGTCTAGTTTCCAAAATGGGGTCACTTGTGGGGGGTTTCCACAGTTTAGGTACATCAAGGGCTCTGCAAATGTACCATGATGCCCGCAGACCATTCCATCAAAGTCTGCATACCAAAACGTCACTACTTCCCTTCCGAGCCCTGACGTGTGCCCATACAGTGGTCATCCCCCACATATGGGGTATCAGCGTACTCAGGACACACTGGACAACAACTTTTGGGGTCCAATTTCTCCTGTTACCCTTGTGAAAAAAAAATTGCGTGCTAAAATTCATTTTTTTTGAGGGAAAAAAAATGATTTTTTATTTTCATGGCTCTGCATTATAAACTTCTGTGAAGCACTTGGGGGTTCAAGGTGCTCACCACACATCTAGATAAGTTCCTTGGGGGGTCTAGTTTCCAAAATGGGGTCACTTGTGGGGGGTTTCTACTGTTTAGGCACACAAGGGCTCAGCAAATGTAACATGACGCCCGCAGACCATTCCATCAAAGTCAGCATTTCAAAATGTCACTACTTCCCTGCTGAGCCCCAACGTGTGCCCAAACAGTGGTTCCCCCCACATATGGGGTACCAGCATACTCAGGACAAACTGGACAACAACTTTTGGGGTCCAATTTATCCTAGTACCCTTGTGAAAATAAAAAATTGCCAACTAAAAAAATTTTTTTTAGGAAAAAAAAGATTTTTTATTTTCACTGCTCTGCATTATAAACTTCTGTGAATCACCTGGGGGTTCAAAGTGCTCACTATGCATCTAGATAAGTTCCTTAGGGGGTCTAGTTTCCAAAATGGGGTCATTTATGGGGGAGCTCCAAAGTTTAGGCACACAGGGGCTCTCCAAACACGACATGGTGTCCGCTAACGATTGGAGCTAATTTTCATTTCAAAAAGTCAAATGGCGCTCATTCCCTTCTGCGCCCTGCCGTGCACCCAAACAGTGCCCCCCCCCCACATATGGGGTACCAGCATACTCAGGACAATCTGGACAACAACTTTTTTGGTTCAATTTCTCCTGTTACCCTTGTGAAAATAAAAAATAGCGTGCTAAAAAATCATTTTTGAGGAAAAAAAATGATTTTTTATTTTCACTGCTCTATGTTATAAACTTTTGTGAAGCACTTGGGGGTTCAAAATGCTCACTACACATCTAGATAAGTTCCTTAAGGGGTCTAGTTTCCAAAATATGTCACTTGTGGGGGAGCTCCAATGTTTAGGCACACAGGGGATCTCCAAACGCGACATGGTGTCTGATAACGATTGGCGCTAATTTTCCATTCAAAAAGTCAAATGGCGCTCCTTCCCTTCCGGGCCCTGCTGTGCACCCAAACAGTGGTTTATGACCACATATGAGGTATCGGTGTACCCAGGAGAAATTGCCCAACGAATTTTAGGATCCATTTTATCCTGTTGCCCATGTGAAAATGAAAAAACTGAGGCTAAAAGATAATTTTTGTGAAAAAAAGTACTTTTTTTACGGATCAATTTGAGAAGCACCTGGGGGTTCAAAGTGATCACTATGCATCTAGATAAGTTCCTTGGGGGGTCTAGTTTCCAAAATGGGGTCACTTGTGGGGGAGCTCCAGTGTTTAGGCACACAGCGACTCTCCAAACGCGACATGGCAAGCGTTAAATATTCCAGCATATTTTCCATTCAAAAAGTCAAATGGCACTCCTTCCCTTCTGAGCCCTGCCGTGCGCCCAAACAGTGGTTTTTGACCACATATGAGGTATCGGTGTACTCAGGGGAAATTGCCCAACAAATTTTAGGATCCATTTTATCCTGTTGCCCATGTGAAAATGAAAAAATTGATGCTGAAAGAAAATTTTTGTTGTAAAAATTAAAATGTCCTTTTTTTCCTTCCATGTTGCTTTAGTTCCTGTGAAACACCTAAAGGGTTAATAATCTTCTTGAATGTAGTTTTGAGTAGCTTGAGGGGTGCAGTTTTTAGAATGGTGTCACTTTTGGGTATTTTCTGCCATATAGACCCCTCAAAGTGACTTCAAATGTGAGGTGGTCCCTAAAAAAAATGGTTTTGTAAATTTTGTTGTAAAAATGAGAAATCACTGGTCAACTTTTAACCCTTATAACTTCCTAACAAAAAAATATTTTGCTTCCAAAATTGTGCTGATGTAAAGTAGACATGTGGGAAATGTTATTTAGTAACTATTTTGTGTCACATAACTCTCTAGTTTAACAGAATAAAAATTCAAAATTTGAAAATTGCGAAATTTTCAAAATTTTCGCCAAATTTCTGATTTTTTCACAAATAAACGCAAAAATTATCGATCTAAATTTACCACTAACATGAAGCCCAATATGTCACGAAAAAACAATCTCAGAATCGCTAGGATGCGTTGAAAAGTTCCAGAGTTATTACCTCATAAATGGACACTGGTCAGAATTGCAAAAAATGGCCTGGTCATTAAGGTCAAAATAGGCTGGGTCATGAAGGGGTTAATGAATCATGTTAAAATGGATAAATCGAATGACTCTCCATATAACCATACCACAGCAGAAAGGAACAGGCTACGCGTTTCGACCTGACGGTCTTTGTCAAAGCTTTTCTTCTCTTTAAACTAAAATTACGCAATGACACTTCCACTCAACGTCGGCTCACCCTGAGTGTCTTTAACTTCACCCTCAACTATACACAGAGTGTAAGGGGGCCATTACACACAATGATATTGTGAGCGATATCATTGCAACGTCACCAGTTTGGTGACGCTGCAGCAATGTCGAAACAACATCGTTGCGTGTGACATGTAGCAACAATCAACGATCAGATGGCTGATCGCTAATCGTTGCTTAAAAGTCTGGGCCATAATTCTGTCATTGGTCTCCCGCTGGGCAGCACACATCGCTGCCTGTGACAGCGAGAGACCAGCGTGCTGGTATCCAGGGTAAACAGCAGGTATCTAAGAGCTGCGTGGCTCTTAGTTACCCGCTGTTTACCCTGGATACCAGCTTGCTCGCTGGTCCTGATCACTGGTGGGTCTGTCTATGTGACAGCTCACCAGCGATCAGCTAACTATGTCCCAGTGATTCCATCCACGTCGGATCGTTGGTGGGATCGCTGGGACATTGAAGCGTGTAATGAGACCCTAACCCAAAACCACGACAACAGATCAAAGTTCAGAAGTCTATCTTGTAAGCACTGCAACAAAGCTATCTGGGATTAGGAGGTAACTGCTCCAGTGATCCCAGCCAGCTTCAAAGCAGAGCTTACCAGCTCAATAGAAAACAGCTCATAAGCAATGCACATGTTCTGCTGTCTAGCAGCGGTGGTCAGTGTCCAAGGCTGTAAACAAATCAAAAGGGTCAATATCTCAAGTGCTGAAAATATAAATATGCGGCAAACTGAAAAATTACTCATATTTACAAGCACTGTCCAGCAATATCCATCTATGAAGATGGGAATATTTAATATAACAGTCCACTGAGGATCGTTGCCCTAATAGACTATTTTTATCCTTTTTTATTATATGTTTTCTGACTTTGCCCTTTTATAGCTAGCTAAGCCCAAGTTTCTCAGTAGTGAATGAAGGCTACAGAATTCAGTGACCGACTTGTTCCGATCTTTGTACATTTCCATGAAACATGTCTGAATTACATAATACTGTCGAAAGGATGTGAAGAATGCAGCAGCAGAAATCCTGGGAAAGAGAAGAGCTATCTCGCTACAGTTCCTCAGTATATTAAATGTCCTTAGACCATGCCAATATTCAGAGATAATATAAATAAAGCATGCTGGGCAGAATATCTTATAACTTCATCCCCTACAATAATAACCTAGAACATTTTCTCACTATTTCAGTCATTTTCTGGACATACATGAAGGGAAATGAATTAATTGAATGTTTAAGGCTGGTATGAATTATTGTTATATCAGTAAGACATCTCCTCTGGTCGGTTGGCCAAGATAAGCAACTCCTTTTCTTCACTTAGTTGGGATTGTCGGATTAGCTGTGCTCACTGACACAGCAACATTAGGTTCTAATATACTTTTTAGGTTACAATGGTAAATCTATAGGAATGACAGATAATAAATGTTAAAGTTCTCACTTCCTCACTTAGATTACTTTCTAAGATTTACATTGGGATGGACCTAGTAGTAAACCTTTGTACATAATCTTCAAAGTTTTTAACCTTACGATTTGTTAAGACGCCTAAATAGATTAACAGGGATTCTCAGAATTAAAAGAACCCAGAAATCACCATAAATCTGTCTTTTTTCAGGCGTAAATACCACTGTTGACATAAATTTGGAATATTTTTCTCCCTTCTTGCGATACGGCCCACTTCTTCCTTTTATAAAAATCTCGTCTGTTTCCTCCATGTGGGCATGATCCTCAATTCTTCTCTATGGGAGTCTTCTTTAGGACCAAGCCCAATTTATATACAGTGAAGAGGAAACCATATCTCAGGAATGGAGAATTATGCGAAAAAAAGAAAAATACTGCCAGATTCAAGAGAACGGAAACATTTGCACCAGGTAAAAAAATACATACAGTCATATGTTAAAGTTTGGGCACCCCTATTAATGTTAACCTTTTTTCTTTATAACAATTTTGGTTTTTGCAACAGCTATTTCAGTTTCATATATCTAATAACTGATGGACTCAGTTATATTTCTGGATTCAAATGAGGTTTATTGTACTAACAGAAAATGTGCAATCTGCATTTAAACGAAATTTGACCGGTGCAAAAGTATGGGCACCTCAACATAAAAGTGACATTAATATTTCGTAGATCCTCCTTTTGCAAAAATAACAGCCTCTAGTCACTTCCTGTAGCTATTAATGAGTTCCTTGATCCTGGATGAAGGTATTTGTGACCATTCCTGTTTACAAAACAATTCCAGTTCAGTTAAGTTTGATGGTAGCCGAGCATGGACAGCCCGCTTCTAATCATCCCACAGATGTACAATGATATTCAGGTCTGGGGACTGGGATGGCCATTCCAGAACATTGTATTTGTTCCTCTGCATGAATGCCTGAGTAGATTTGGAGCGGTGTTTTGGATCATTGTCTTGCTGAAATATCCATCCCCTGCATAACTCAACTTTGTCACTGATTCTTGCACATTATTGTCAAGAATCTGCTGATACTGAGTTGAATACATGTGACCCTCAACTTTAACAAGATTCCCGGTGCCGACATTGGCCACACAGCCCCAAAGCATGATGGAACCTCCATCAAATTTTACTGTGGGTAGCAAGTGTTTTTCTTGGAATGCTGTGTTTTTTAGCCTCCATGCATAACGCCTTTATGTATGACCAAACAACTCAATCTTTGTTTCATCAGTCCACAGGACCTTCTTCCAAAATGTAACTGGCTTGTCCAAATGTGCTTTTGCATACCTCAGGCGACTCTGTTTGTGGCGTGCTTGCAGAAACGGCTTCTTTCGCATCACTCTCCCATACAGCTTCTCCTTGTGCAAAGTGCGCTGTATTGCTGACCAATGCACAGTGACACCATCTGCAGCAAGATGATGCTGCAGGTCTTTGGAGGTGGTCTGTGGATTGTCCTTGACTGTTCTCACCATTCTTCTTCTCTGCCTTTCTGATATTTTTCTTGGCCTGCCACTTCTGGGCTTAACAAGAACTGTACCTGTGTTCTTCCATTTCCTTACTATGTTCCTCACAGTGGAAACTGACAGGTTAAATCTCTGAGACAACTTTTTGTATCCTTCCCCTGAAAAGCTATGTTGAATAATCTTTGTTTTCAGATCATTTGAGAGTTGTTTTGAGGAGCCCATGATGCCACTCTTCATAGGAGAATCAAATAGGAGAACTACTTGCAAGTGGCCACCTTAAATACCTTTTCTCATGATTTGATACACCTGGCTATGAAGTTCAAAGCTCAATGAGGTTACAAAACCAATTTAGTGCTTCAGGAAGTCAGTAAAAAGTTAGGAGTGTTCAAATAGAGAAAATGATAAGGGTGCCCATACTTTTGCACCGGTCAAATTTTGTTTAAATGCAGATTGCACATTTTCTGTTAGTACAATAAACCTCATTTGAATCCAGAAATATAACTGAGTCCATCAGTTATTAGATATATGAAACTGAAAAAGCTGTTGCAAAAACCAAAATTGTTATAAAGAAAAAAGGTTAACATTAATAGGGGTGCCCAAACTTTAACATATGACTGTATTTATAGCAAGTGCCAAGTGTTCTCTTTAATAATACTGTAACCAAAGTGAATGCAGCATGATGTCTCAGTGGTTTAATAATAATAATAATAATAGTCTTTATATATCTTTATATAACGCTAACATATTCTGCAGCATTTTACAGTTTGCACATATTATCATCACTGTCCCCGATGGGGCTCACAGTCTAAATTCCCTATCAGTATGTCTTTGGAATGTGGGAGGAAACCGGAGTACCCGGAGGAAACCCACGCAAACACGGGGAGAACATACAAACTCCTTGCAGAAAGAGATGAGCGACTTTACTTTTTTACGGTCGAGTCAGGTTTCATGAAACCCGACGTTCTCAAAAGTCGAGTCGAACGAAATCGGCCGACTATAGTGAAAAGTCGGGGGTCTGACTGAAACTTGAAACCCAATGCAAGTCAATGGGGAAGCAAAGTCGGCAGGGAGTGGAGGACAGTAAACACACCTACAGTGCCCATTTCAATGCCAACAACATCAATTCTTAGTACTTAAGCTTGTCAACCTTAATTTACTTTATAATAATAGTTATGCATTGAAAACTGGGGGTTATTTGGCTAAAGTTGTGGGGGGGTAGGGCTGGCTCCAGGTTTTCGTGTGCCCCGGGCCAAAGATTGTCAGTGCGCCCCTTTAACACATACCACAATTCATGATGCTCTGATACGGCACAGAAATATAGGTATAGTACAATGAAAAATACTTCACTTCTTACATGACATGACTGATATGTATTTTAAATTCTACCATAGCTCAAAAAAGGGACAGTATATTACTCCATACAGTATTATGGCCACCACATGGTGCACCATACAGAATAATGAACCCCATATATTTCTCCATACAGAATAATTGGTCCCATATAATGTTCCAAACAGTATATGATGAGCTCCACATAATGCTATAGTATATGATGGTCTCCATGGATGATGCTCCAGTGTGTTATAGGCCCAAATAATGCTCCATATATAATGGGCTCCATTTCTAATGCTCCAGTGTATAATGGGCCCTGTAAATGCTGCTCCAGTGTCTGATCTGCCCCATTTAGAATGCTCCAGTATATGATGGGCCCCATGGATGATGCTCCAGTGTCTTATGAGCCCAAATATTGCTCCATATCTAATGTGCCCCATTTAGAATGAACCCAGGCATGTTATGTGAAAAGAGCTCCATGGAGTAATCTGAAGTGTGGGCTGCCGCATCCTTCACTTTTGGTGGGGGTGAAGGACCCAAGGAAAGGGTTTGCTCCTGACCAGAAGCCTGCACTGACGACTCAGTGCTTGCATTTTTTGAAACTTCAGAATAGGAGGTGATAGAGCTGGAGGCTGTTTCAGCAATGTAAGGCAAAACCAGTTCCTGATACTCCAGCTTTAAAAGCAGCTTACCTACTCCCAGGAAAGGGAGCCTTACAGGCCTTCCGGAGCCAGACCATGACGCAGGCTCAACACCTCCTGCCTTGGCACTTCCAGCAGATGCACCACCACCACCACCATCAGTACCAGCTGGCCTCCCACGCCCACGTCTGCGGCCTCTTCCACCATACTTACTAATTTTTTGTGAAAATGTACCCAAAATACCAGCAGATATATGGTACTATATCAGAAGCGTACAGCTCTATACAGTCTAGGGATAATTGTAAATCTCCGTATATATTGCATGACAGGCTCAGTATGGATTACACAATAATATAAAAACCATCAAACAAGGTCCCAAAACCTAATCAATGATGGCACTCCACACAAATTTAAACACAAATCCCATAAATGTCATATGGAACAAAGAAGCGATCCCAAATATAATGTAAACCATTTTTATTGAAAAAATTCTAAAAATAGCAAAAGCATAATGCCGTTTAGGGGACGCCAAGTGTATGAAATCCAAAAAGACAAAAGCATATGTATAACAATCACATCACAATATAATATAGCTGTGCTCAACAAAAAGATTCGCCTAGGTATAATTACTGAATGTGGTAAGAGTGTAATCCGGCGTCCCCTCTTACCACATTCGGGTAATTATACCTAGGCGAATTTTGCTTTGAGCGCACATTTTGGCATATCATGACATCGTGGATGTACTTTACAAAGTGCTCGTGTTATTTCAAACGGCTTTATAGTTTACATGCCATTGGCTCTTTTTGTGGATTTTGCCATATACCCTAATGGGTGGAGGGATGTTTTTGGGTAATGCAAACAGCATGGCATAGCATGAGGTATTTGACAGCACAGGTTAGGATGTGTTCACTTACTATAACTCGGTATGAGTATTGATATGTGGTTTTTATTGAGCACACCTATATTATATTGTGATGTGATTGTTATACACATGCTTTTGTCTTTTTGGATTTCATACGTTGTATCCCTCCTCATGATTGTTTGAGACTTCTTGGCGTCCCCTAAACGGCATTATGCTTTTGCTATTTTTAGAATTTTTTCAAAAAAAATGGTTTACATTTTATTTGGGATCTCTTCTTTGTTCAATATGACATTTATGGGATTTGTGTTTAAATAATATAAAAAGTTGAAAAAGGGTACAGTATCACCAGATACAAGGTATATATATACCCCTTGATGAAGGCCATTTAGCCGAAACGTGCGTCGGGGAGGGTACTCCTAGGTGGACTCTTACTATTGACCAGTCTAAAGGTAACATTATGCAGTGAACTTATATGGTGTGACTATTATTTCTTGTATTCATCCTCATTGGTGGCAGGCTCCACCATTTGTGATGGCCATATTTGTGCTTTTATCTAGTATACCTCGACTGGTTGTTCTTTATCAATATGGGATAAAATTGAATATTTAATTTTTGTACTATGCATTGATAAAATTATCTATATCCCTTTGTCCATTACCTATGGTGTACCCCATGTTTCTTGCCCATGTGCTATTTATGGTCACAATTGATTCTTATGCCACTTTTTTCCTGTATTCCTGTTATATCCTAATAAAATCATTTTGGTAATTTTGTAAAGATTGTTGTGTGGGACCTTTTTCGTGATTTTTTCTCACATATTTTTCATATATATATTTGTGATTGTCCTATTATGTCCACTGTAATACCCATCCTTGTAGTGATATACTTGTATGTTTTTACTTTACTTATATAAATGGGGTGTTTTTTCATGAAATTATTAAGGTATACTGTATATAGTATAGTTTAAACAGTCTGAATCTCCGTATATATTTCAGGAGACAGACACAAACGCTCTCAGGCCCAGTATGGATTATACAAGAATATAAAAAGCAGTAAATGGGTAATGTATCACAAGCGTACAGCTGTATACAGTGTTGGTGTAATCTTAAAATCTCTAACTATATTTCCGGAGTAACAGACAGACGTTCACAGGCTCATTATGGATTACACCAGAATCAAAATAGCAAAAAAGGGTACTGTATCAGAAGCGTAGAGCTGTATACAGTGTTGGGCAAATGTAAAATCTCCATATTTATTTCCGGAGTCACCCTCAGACGCTCACTTAGTCTGGATTTGACCACAGTACAAAATGTTGAAAAAAAGGTACTGGATAACAAGATAGCAAGTATATATATTATAGGGTACAACTTAAATATCCGTATAGATATTCCCATAGTCACCCTCAGACGCTCACTCAGTATGGATTTGACCATAATACTAAATGTCGAACAAAGGTACTGTATAACAAGAGAGAAGCTGTATATAGTATAGGGTAAAATTTTTATCTCCATATATATAGAAGGAGGAAACCACACACGCTCACTCAGTATGGATTATACCGTAATAAAAATTTAGATCAAAGGTACTGTATCAGCAGATACCTGGTGTATCCAGTCTAGGGGTAATTGTAAATTTCCGTCTATATTTCCGGAGTCAGACACAGACACTCACAGGCTCAGTATGGATTACACCAGAATATAAAAACTAGAAAAAGGGAAATGTATTCGAAGCGTACACCAGTATACATTGTTGGGGTACTTTTAAATCTTCATATATATTTCAGTCTCAGTAAGCCAGTCCAGACTCTCCACTACTGGAAACTAAATGGATACAAGTACAGACGGAAAGTCGAGTGTTTGCAGAAATTTTGGAATTACTGATCACGGGAAAACCTCCGGGTAGATTTCGCAGAGGCGATGCTGACCCTCAATTACTTTGTCTATGGAGACAGCAAAAACGGTTATTTGTGAAGAAAGGATTGCTGTATCGCAGTAGCGTGGATCCCATCACCGTTACTCGTCTCCATCAAATTGTGATCACAGGGAGAGATGTAGACATGGTCCTCACTGTCTATCAAGATATGTCTGGTCACTTTGGAGTGCAAAAGACAGAAGCCACAGGCCATAGGGCGATTCTATTGGATTAGCATGAGAGGAGACATTGAAAAATGGTGGCAGGGATGTCACACATCTGTGACTGGGAAAACTGGGAAAGCTGATCATAAAGCACCACTGCATCTGATTGTGAGTTGACATCCATTACAAATGGTAGCCATTGATCATCTGAAGGTAGAGCCCAGCAGGACAGGCCATAGCTACATCTTAACCATCATCGATCTGTTCATCAAATTTGTAGCGGCCGTCCCTGTGAAGAATTTAACTGCCCAGACTACACAGCGATGGAGCAGGGAGAGGTAAGTATTGCAACTTGCAAGTGCTGTGCCCATGAGCAATCAGGGGGGGCCCACTCATGGGCGATGGTACTGGCACAGGGCCCCTCATAGCACGCCGGTGTGTCTGACGGCGAGTGGGCCCCCTCACAGTCAGAGACACTGTATTGTACTATGAGGGGCCCTGTGCCAGTGCCGTCGGCCAAGAGTGGGCCAACCCACCAGTTCAGAGCAACGGCACTTGTCCAGGTACGCCAGGTGGTGACCCCAGCCCTTGGGAGGGGCAGCCCAGTTAGGGAGGTTTAAAAAATGGTATATGTTGATGTGTAGGCTGTACATTCAGCAGCAGCAAATGAAGGAATTTGACAAGTCCGAGGAAGAGGAGGACAAAAGCGAGCCAAATTTCTGGCAACCTATGTGTCATCAGGGGAAGGTGGGACAAAATCCTTTGAAACCCATGCATGGTTCATTTTAATGAAGGTTAGATCATCAACGTTTTGGGTCGACAGACGGGTCCTTTTTTCTGTCAGGATTGATCCAGCAGCACTGAAGACTTTCAGATAGCACACTAGCAGCAGGGCAAGCAAGCTTCTGTAAGGCATATTGTGCCAATTCAGGCCAGGTGTCCAGTTTACAGGCCCAATAGTCAAAGGGGAATGACCTGTGAGAGAGATCATCGATATGGGAGGAGAAGTAGTTTGTAACCATAGTTGACAACTGCTGTCTCCTGTCACTTGCAATCGATGCAGTATTACCAGTGGTGTGAGCGGTACTTGAGGAATCAGTCCACAACATGGTCATGAAACCCCTGTCTCCAATGCCACTTCAGCTGTGTGCATCACGAACACCTCTTCCATTTTACCCACTTCGGCTCGTGGGAGAACCAGCACTGCTGCTGTGTGCTGGGAATGCCTCAAACAAACAGTTCACCAGAGTTGCTTGATTGTTAGCCAATATTATCTCTAGGCTCTCCTGTGGCATGATGTTGTGTAATTTGCCTTTATAGCGTGGATCGAGGATGCTGGCCAACCAGTAGTCGTCATCCTTCATCATTTTGGCAATGCGGGGGTCCCATTTTAGGATCCGCAAGGCATAATCACACATGTGGGCCAATGTTCCAGGTGTCTATGATGCAATGGCAGTGGTGGGTGGAGGAGCACTATCTGGCAAATCCACATCCCTCCTGTCACACACAAACCCTGTACCTGACCTTGCCACGCCAACATTTTCTCTTGCCCCCAGAGAAGCATCCTCCTCTCCAAAATAATCATCCCCTTCATCCTCTTCCTCTTCCTCTTCTTCCTCTTCTTCCTCCACCTCATCCAGGACAGTTCCCTGACTAGACAATGGCTGACTATCATCAAGGCTTCCCTCCTCCTCCTCCTGTTCCTCCCCCGCTGCAGATGCCTAATCCTTAATGTGCGTCAAACTTTGCATGAGCAGAAGCATAAGTGGGATGCTCAAGCTTATGATGGCGTCATCTGTGCTTACTACCCATGTGCATTCCTCAAAACACTGAAGGACTTTACAGAGGTCTTTCAGCTTTGACCACTGCACACCCGACAACTCCATGTCTGCCCTCAAACTGCCTGCCCGTGTATCCTTCCACAAATGCATTACAGCCTGCCTCTGTTCACACAGCCTCTCAACCATGTGCAGGGTGGAGTTCCACCTTGTTAAAATGTCTATGATTAGGCAGTGCTTGGGGAGGTGGAGCAATCGCTGCAGCTTCTGCATACGACTGGAGTGTACGGGCGAGCGACGGATGTGCGAGCACAGTCTTCGCACCTTTTGGAGCAGGGCTGTTAACTTCGGATAATTATTTAGGAAGCACTGCACCACCAGGTTCAAAGTGTGAGCCAGGCAATGTATATGTGTGAGTTTTGCAAGGGCTATGGCTGCCACAAAATTTCGGCTGTTATCACTGACTACTATGCCTGGCTCAAGATGTAGACTGCCCAGCCATGACTCAGTTTGTCACTGCAAGTAGTCGGCCAGTACCTCCGGTGTGTCTGTTGTCGCCCAAAGACATCATCTTTAAAACAGCCTGCTGCCGCTTACCACTAGCTGTTCGATAGTGGGACACCTCGTGTGCAACACTGGCAGCTGCGGATGGAGTGCTCGTGCGACTGCACTCTGTCGACTAGCTTTCGCTTCTGGAGGAGGAGGAGGAGGGTCGAACGTATCCAGCCAACTGTTTCCTATACCGTGGGCTAGGCAGCACTGTTCCACCGCCGCTGTCCCCTGTGGACCCTGCATCCACCACATTAACCCAGTGCACAGTGATGGACACATAATGGCACTGGCCATGCCTACTGGACCATGCATCTGTTGTGAGGTGCACCTTTCCACTCACTGATTGTTTGAGTGTATGGACAATGTGGTCTTTCACATGCAGGTGGAGGGCAAGGATGGCTTTTAGAGAAAAAAGTGCTGACTGGGTAGGTCATAGCGTGGGACAGCGTAGGCCATAAGCTCTCGGAAAGCTTTGCTTTCAACCAGACGGAAGGGCATCATCTCTAATGAGATCAGTTTGGCAATGTAGGCGTTCAAAGCCAGTGTACGCGGATGAAAGGATGAGTGCTTTCTTGTCCTACTCAGAGTGTCTGCTAGGGTGAGCTAGACTTGAGAGCTGCATATGGGGGAACTAGCGGTGGACCGGACGGACTGAGAGGGGGTTGGTGATGGTGATGGTGTTGGTGGTGATTGCCTAGATTCAATGTTTCGCTGCAAACCATTGTGATTCCCTGACTGCTTTGGCCTTGCGATGACACCTCAACATTTATTGCTGGTGGTGTGCTTTCCGGTGGCAGTGGTCTTACAGTGGGGGAAGCGATGGAGCGCTGCTGGCTACCTTCAGTCGGAGCAGGTACCTGAGGTTTTGTAGTCTGTCCACGCTTGCAAGTGCATGGTGGTTAAATGTCTAAGCATGCAACTGGTATTCAAATTTCTGAGATTTTTTCCTCGGCTGAAGGTCCTTCCGCACTCCTTACAGATAACCTTTGCCTCATCAGTAGGATTTTGGACAAAGAAGTGCCACACTGCACTCTTCCTACTATGGTATAAATTTTCAGGGCTTGCACGCTGTGCTAATTTGACCGTGTGGCCAAGGAAACTGGGACTGGGAAATTCAGGATTTGACTGGATAACCTAGGCATGGTATGTGAAAAGAGCTCCATGGAGTAATCTGAAGTGTGGGCTGCCGCATCCTTCACTTTTGGTGGGGGTAAAGGACACAAGGAAAGGTATTTTTCCTGACCAGAACCCTGCATTGACGACTCAGTGCTTGCAGGTTTTGAAAGTTCAGAAGAGGAGGCAATAGAGCTGGTGGCTGTTTCGGCAATGCAAGCCAAAACCTGTTCCTGATGCTCCGGCTTTAAAAGCAGTTTTTCTACTTCCAGAAAAGGGAATCTTACAGGCCTTCTTGTGCCAGACGATGACGCAGGCTCAACACCTCCTGCCTTAGCTGCTATTGTGCTTTTGGCATAACCAGCAGATGCACCACCACCATCAGTACCAGCTGCCCCCCCACCCACGTTTGTGGCCTCTTCCACCATACTTCCTCATGTTTGTGAAAATGTAACAAAAATACCAGCAGATATATGGTACTGTATGAGGAGCGTACAGCTGTATAAGGTGTAGGTAAAAATTTAAATCTCCGTATATATTTCCTTAGTCACATATGCTCTCCCAGTATGTATTTGACCGTAATACAACCAGCAGATATACGGTACTGTATCAGAAGCGGTCAGCTCTATACGGTGTATGTATGGAAAAATGAAAATCTGCGTCTATTTTTTTACGGAGTCACACCCAGATGGCATGTATTTGTCCGTGATACCAGCCAGTACACGGTAGTGTGTGAGGAGCGTACAGCTCTTTACGGTGTATGTGTGGAAAATGTTAAATCTCTGTCTATTTTTTTACGGAGTCACACACACACGCTGTCTCTGTACAGATTTAACCATAAGACAAACGCAAGATATGCGATATTGTTTGACAAGCGGACAGCTCTATACGGTGTATGTATGGAAATTTTTAAATCTCCGTCTATTTTTGAACGGAGTCACACACACACACGCTGTCTCTGTATAGATTTAACCGTAATCAAACAGAAGATATACGATACTGTTTGACAAGCGGACAGCTCTATACGGCATATGTATGGAAAATTTAAAATCTCCGTCTATTTTTTTATGGAGTTACACACAGATAGCATGTATTTGTCCGTGATACCAGCCGGTACATGGTAATGTGTGAGGAGCGTACAGCTCTATACGGTGTATGTATGGAAATTTTAAATCTCTTTAAACAGCAATGCAGCTATCAGGTAGCCTTATAAGGCAGCCTAATAACCACCAGCACTGATGCACACACAAAAATCCTCCCCTGTCACTGCACAATAACTGTACAGTTGAAATCGCTATCAGAAGAAGCACAGTTTTTTTTTTCTTTGTTGCCTAACGCTCTCCCTATTGAGAATCAGCAGCAGCAACCTCTCCCTATGTTAAGATCGGCAGAAGTAAAATGGCGGTTGGCGGTCAGGGCTTTTATAGCCACTGTGACGCCACCCAAAGCAAGCCCATCACACGCCCTTCTCTAAGATGGTGGTGGCCACTGCCGATGTCATCGCGTTGCCCACAGTGTGCGTCCTTGATGATTGGCTGAGAAAACGCGCTGGAAGCATCATGGGAAACGCGACTTTGGCGCGCGGGTCGGCGACCTCATGGCCGACCTCACGCTGTGGTCGGGTTTCGATCGGCGAAACCCAACTTTAGCGAAAGTCGGCGGCTTATCAATTTGACTGACCTGTTTCGCTCAACTCTACATGCAGATGTTGTCCTTGGTGGGATTTGAACCCAGGACCCCAGCGCTGCAAGGCTGCAGTGCTAACCACTGAGCCACCGTGCCACCCCTAGTTTACATTGCTGGCTTCCATTACTTCCATTACTAGGGTTTGGGATGAAACCTGACCAATTGGGTTTATAATTGTTTCCTTTCCAACTCTAAAAACACACCTGGGGTTCTAATGAAATTGTCCCTAGTGCATGCTTATGTCTGAGGTAGGACATTAGGTTGCGAACCCCGTTGCGGAAGGGACTGATTGAAGATTTTTCAATCTCTGTACAGTGCTTAGAAGTATGTTGGTGCTATAAAAGTAGCACATACCGTTTCCTTGCACCTATAGTACAATATATGGGCAAAAATATTGGGACACCTGCACATTACATTCACAGAAGCTTCTATGACATCCCATTGTAACTCCATATACATTAGTATAAATTTGGACCTCTCTTTGCAGATAAAACAGCGTCCACTCTTCTGGGAAGGTTTTCTATTAGATTTTATATTGTGGCTGTCAGAATTTTTGCCCATTCATTTAGAAGAATATTTGTGAGGTCAGACCCTGATGTTGGATGAGAGGCCTGAGGCCACAAGTTCCTTTCTAGCTCATATCAAAAATGTTGGATGGGGTTGAGATCAAGGCTCTGTGCAGCCTGACAAGTTCTTCCCCACCGAACTCACCCAAACTTGTCTTTATGGACCACAAAACTGAAAGTCCAAAATGTCTTTGTATGCTGAAGCATTCACTTCACTAAAAGTAAGGGTCCTAGACCAACCCCTGAAAATAAGCCCATTGCATTAGCCTTCCTCAACCAAACGTTAGAACTGACACAATGCATTCAAGAAAATAGTATTCTCCTGGCTTGTGCCAAACTCGTACACCTCCATCAGACTGCCAGAATGATAAATATATTCCATCACAACATAAAACATGTCTCCACTCTTCCAGAGTCCAGTAACAGTGGCTTTACACCGCTCCATCTGACATTGGCATTGTGCTTGTTCATGGAAGGCTTGAATGCAGCTGCTCGGCCATGGAAATCCTCGCCATGAAACTCCCAGCGCATAGGTTTTCGAGCTGCTTGAGAACGTTTGGTACATTTGAGTCAGCAGTACATTGGGAACTTTTATATACTATGATCTTCATCACTTGGTGATCCCGCTCTCTAAGGGAATGTACGAATCACTTTTTTAACTCAAGTCAGTGGTTTCGTCAAGATTTCTATCCGAAACTCTGAAAAATGGGACTTTGACAAAAATGTTGATAGGGCTGCTGACTGTAAGGGTTCTCTCACACTACTGTATATGCGATTGTTTTCTCATGGCATCCAAATCTCCACTGCCCTATAGTATAACATAGGGCTGAGTGATATCCAATAGAACAGGGTTCCCCAACTCCAGTCCTCAAGAGCCACCAACAGGTCATGTTTTCAGGATTTCCTTAGTATTGCCCAGGTGATAATTGCATCACCTGTACAATACAAGGGAAATCCTGAAAACATGACCTGTTGGTGGGCCTTGAGGACCGGAGTTGGAGAACCCTGCAATAGAACATCATCTAGCACTCGGCATGTGAGTGAGCCCCAACAAGCATGCATAGTCGAACACATATTTGTGCTTGCCTCAAAAAGGTGCACATCACCAAAAAAAGGTTATAAAAAGCGCAAAGAGGCCCCATCTGCTTCATTAAAGTCTATGACAGCGTCATCATTCCCTCAGAATCCCATTTTAGGTGCTTTAGATGGAATCCCTGACAGAGCCACTGACACTAATTAAAAGCCTGATATGAATAAACCCTAACTTTACATTATCTGCCAGTACCTTACTGGGGCACAAAATCTGTCTAATTTAATTTTTGACCAGCTGAAGACTAAAGTGAGACACTTTAATGGAAGGATAAATAAATTCAAGGTATTGAAATTATACTGATTTTTTCCCCACAAAAGAATATATTAATTGTCTCCACTGCAAATCAGGCACCGAGATAAATCTCCTTTCAAGTTGATTTGCATCCAGATATCATAACACAAACTGCATTCATTATTAAATATATCTTTTACAGTTAATGAAACTGGTGTGTTTACTTTGAGAATCCATGTCACAATGGCAATATGATCATTTATTATACAGGTATATTAAAACTAGCATTTTTTGAGCCTAGGTATAGAATGAAAGAGCTCAGGAGTCCAAGTGTATTCTATCTCCAGCCACAAAGCCTGACTGATATCTGCAACTTGTTCTGAGCAGTGCAAGGTCTTAGCAGGAAGGAGGGACACTGAGGTGCTGTTAATCAGATTGGGTGGCGATTGAGCCTATCTTTCAAAACGAATTATGCAGACATTCTGATATGATTAATCAAAGTAAATACAGCATCCTTATATTGTCTAAGAGATCGACTTAATAATATGACAACAAGAAGCCAGACCAGTAGGAGTAGCTGGCCGGAAGAAGAGACCCATATATTAAAATCATGAAAAACTTTATTATCAATAAGTAAAACAAGAAAAATTCAGAAAAAAGTTAAAAATGCACAAAACAATGGTTAACAGAGTACCCTGCTGGGGGAACCCCAGCACTTATCCAATGAAAAAATATATGTACAGTATATAACCTATACCCAAGTCCTGTAACAGGATAAAAGATCCTAAATGTATACCGTAAGTAAGGATAACAGATACAGTGGAAGAACTCACATATCAATCAATTCATAAAGATAACAATGGCTAGTACAAGGACCCACAATTTCAATGCTGAGTATAAGGAATAGTTGCGGCCAGTGGAATAAGCCATGTAAGGTAGGTGTACTATCAGAGCTTCTCCTTGAAAAAAATGCCCCCATCTGTTCCACCATTGAATATGTCTTCAACTAAATACTAGGATTTTATGTAATAGTGTTTTCTATGTGCCAGCTTTTGGCAGAACAATGTATGTTTTTACTATAAATTCCCAGTCTTTTATGCCTTTCTGGTTTTGGATTACATTCTTGAACAATTTGAAAGATTCCCCACCAATACAGAGAAAGAATGCTGTTGCAATATTATATGGGCATTGTGTACATGAAAAAAACAAATACAACCTCCAAGTAGTTTATTTTATTAGTTACCCATGTTTGAAGTTTCAGTAATGCCAAAATTCTTTCCTGCATATAGTATCATCAAACCGTTCCACATGGGTGACCAGTAAACCACAATGATGAAGTAATTAGATGGTCTATCTTCTTGATGGAACATTTCCATGAATTGGTTCTACCTCGACCCGTGAACATAATGTGGTGAGAATTAGCAAGTCAACCAGCATGCTCCTGCTTCCTGCTGTGGTGCTTGCCACAGCTCTCGGCGGTGTACATAGTGCGCATGCAAGCACGGTCCCCTGCTTTTAAAGGGGCAGCACGCACATATTGCTGAACGCCCCTAGCCTGTTACTGATTACTGTTAGAGACAAATGCTGGGAGTAATCCTGTATACAGACTCCCTCTCCCTTAAGGAGTCATCAAGCAATGAGTTTAGTCATTAAGTAGTGTGGTGTTCTACCAGTACAGTTGTGAGGTCCCCTGGTTCTGGTGCAGCCAGTGTCTTGAACCCGGATCCCTGGTCCTGGTCTGGCCAGTGTCCTGAACCAGAATCCTTGGTCCTAGTACCACCATTGTCCTGAATATTGTCCCCTGGTCCTAGGGCAGCCTGTCCTGTTCCCAAAGTTCCCTAGGCCAGATGAGGCCAGTGCCTGAACATTGTCGCCTGATCCTGGTGCGGACAGTGTCCTGAACCCGAACCCTTGGTGCTACTGAGGCCAGTGTCTTGAACCCAAATCCCTGGTCCCGATGTGGCCAGTTTCCTGAACCCGAATCCCTGATCCCAGTGCTACCATTGTCCCCTGATTAAGGTCCGGCAGTCCTCCACCCAGTATCTGGTGTGACTGAACATAGCCCTAATCAGTGTCAGCGAACCGGACCGCTCAGGTCAGAAGCTGCAGTACTGGGATCTGTCCAGGAGTGGTACCTAGCAGCAACCTGCAGGCCAATCTGTCTCCATGATCAAGAGCTCCAGTGAACACCAGGTAGCCACTTAGCTGCACCTCTTCCTGGGCAGGTCCAATCCTGTGGCACAGTGGGTCCACAAATCCATATAAAGGTTGCAAAATAAAGGATATATGAGTGTTCAATATATTAGTTTGACTTTTTGCTACAAGTTCTTTAAATCCAATACTGTATGGTACAGTAGATTTTGTATGGGCTAATGTGACGCCTTTCAGTTTTTTGACCAATAGGGAAATCCAGGTTCATTAGGGAAAGATGCCAAGGAGCGGAGGTGCCATATCTCGTTCATCTCATTTAGTCTGCCAATCTCCACTGATAGATAGGGAATTCACCTAAGGATTTTTAGGGATGACTTAGAATATATATTGCACCATCCAGCTCTGTTCCCTACTTTTTATAACAGTTTTCATGTAGTATCTTGAAATATTTCAAGGGCTTGTTTTAACAATTTATAATTCAAGTAATCTACCGGTGAATAGCGTTATAATGTTTTCTGCTAGCCTTAATTAAAGTCTGGCTTTCAAAATAAAATTAACTTATTTCCTCCTGGGAATCGCCAGCTTTCAGTCATGGAAGTGTGCACGGAGAGGCTACACTATACTGTGAGTGGTAGCTGCAGGCATGCCCTGGCACTTTGACAACTCACGGTGCGGAGCATTTGTATAGAGTCATCTGTCAAAGTGCCGAGGCGTGCTTACAGTCACCAGTCATAGGTTAGTGAACCGGTGCGACTAGCCACTCTGTGTGTGCCTCATGACTGAAAGCTGGCAGCTCCCAGAAGGAAATAAATTCACTTTCTCCCAGTAGCCATGCTGTTAGTAAGGTGGCTAGACAGCACTCCATTGCTATTTACCTGCAGCTTAATCCTATATCTGCAGGTAAATTGGGTTGTCCAATGTGACAGCTTCCCTTTAAGCTATGCTTTAAAGCACCACACCAGAATTTTTTTTATTTCACCACTGGAGTCATGCTACAAATCTGCATTACCTGATTTTAAAAACAAAATCAGTGTGCATAAAAATGCACAGGATGACATCACCACCTGGTGAGCCTCCCAGCAAACAAATTCACCAACTCCAATAAATTATGCCATAACAAGAGAAACTGGAGTACACGGTGACAGCAAGAAAGATACTTTTTTGTATAAAAATATAAATGTTTATTTATGCATACAAAATATATAAATAATTATACATAGTAAGATAGTGCACCAAGGAGCATACAAGCAAAACACAAGGGCCACCCCTCTGGCAAAGCAATCCTGTTGCAAGCAAATCCACAGGTCAAGTGACCAAAAGAAAAAGTGTATAAGGGGCAGGTCAGGAAGTTCCCATCATGGACCGCAACATAACCGCGATATATCCTGAATAGCCAAATTAAATAACTAAATAATACCGCTTACCGGGATCTGAGAAGCCAGAGAGGGAGCCCCAGGTGCCTAATGTCCACCCCCGACGCGCGTTTCGCGGGCTCTGAAGCCTGCTTCCTCAAGGGGATAGTGAATAGTGAGGAATAGGACCTTAAAATAGCTCATGTGATGGGTCACGTGATGCAGAAGAGCCAATAGCGGTGGTTTGTGACGGCGCATGCGCGGTGTGCGCGCCAGGTCCTCCACACAGCCCGGGCGTCATGCCATCCTATGCACAAACAGGACAGCGATTATCCCGCTGTGCATGGAGGCATAGAGACGCCCTGCAGCCAAAGGACACAAGCGCCCACCACCACGAACGCGCACAACCACCTTGGCTCCGCAAAATCTGCCACCATTAATATAATAATACATATGGGTGAACCCAAAGGTACATAATACACAGAAAGGCAGATAGTCCGCCCCAATAATGATGTAACAAAATAAACACCCAAAAATAAGAAAGGGGTACAGAAAAAGCAAAGCAGAAAAAACAATAAAAGACAAAAATAAATAAATGCACCAACAACAATACAATATAGACAAAAAATAAATAATACAAAATGATATAAGGCTCAACAGATATATATATATAAGTAAAAAACAGGCAGCAGAGAAGGTGAGGAAGGAATCATCACAATATATCCATCTGTTTGGGTTTTTCTTCCCCTCTTTTCAAAAATTCTGCAGCCGTTTCAAATTTTGGGAGCTCTAAATATATCACAAGTTGAGAGAAAAGGAATCCTATAATACACACAAAAAATTCAAAAAGTTAAAAACAGTGAAATAAAAACAATATTGAAACAAGGGACATAAGGCAGTGATAGAACCAGCAGATGACAAACATAGGCCATTTATACAGGAACTAGAACTCATAGGAAAGGTGCAAAACTGAGATGTTCATTTAGGCCCTTAGGGGCCATAGTGTCCAACAAAACAATCCAACGAGTCTCCATCTGGGCCAAGATCTTTTTATAATTACCCCCTCTAATCCCCAGATGGAGAATATCAATGCCACGTATTTTAAGAGACCCTGCATCACAATTGTGGTGGGTTTTAAAGTGGCGCGGGATTGTTTTTAGTTCCGAGGGGTCCATAACTGCTTTTGCAGCGCCAATATCACGGACATGTTCACGCACCCGTACACGCAGTTCCCTTGTTGTCAAACCAACGTATATCCTGGGGCAGCCACAAGTGGCATAATAGACCACATTAGTGCTGCCGCAGGAAATACGATGGCGAATGTCAAAGGTGCGTAGACCATCCGAAGCGGTGAAATTTGTACTCCGTTGAACATTGGCGCATGCGAGGCAGTGGCCACAGGGAAAGAAACCCGGAGTTGGACCACGAGAGCTGAAAACATTACGAGTTGCCGGAACATAATGGCTCTTGACCAATAAATCACCCAAGTTTTTGGAACGTCGAGATGTCATAGCGGGGAGGTCACCCAAAAAGGACTCAAGAACCGGATCAGCTTTTAAGACATCCCAATGCTTAATGAGAATCTGTCGCATGTTTGTCCATTGATGATTAAAAGTTGTGATAAATCGAATGGGACCATCAAGTCCAGCTTTATCTTGGCCCTTCTTGGAATGCAATAGAGTATTACGTGGAGTTTTCCTGGCCCGATCATATCCTTGTTTGATAGATCTGCCACTGTAACCCCGGGCCCGAAAACGTTGTTTAAGGTCGGCAGCCTGGGCCTCAAAAAGAACATCAGAGGAGCAAATGCGCCTCACTCTTAGGAACTGTCCAACCGGGACGGCCCTAATGGTAGATGGATGATGTGCAGATTCTGCATGAATCAGAGAATTGACCGAGGTGGGCTTCCTAAACACATCTGTCCTGACCCGACGTGAAGGGTCAACCTCCAAAGATATGTCCAGGAAGTCCACTCTAGTACTACTATGATGGTAGGTCAATCTAATATTGAAAGAATTTTGATTAAGTTGATTCATGAAGTCTCCGAGCTGCTGCACCGTCCCGTCCCACAACATCAAGATGTCATCAATATAGCGAAGCCAGCACAGCACATGGGAGGCGGCCGGCACGCCCGCGTCGCCAAAAATATGTCTCTCCCAGGAACCCAGGAAGAGATTTGCATACGCGGGCGCACAGGCGTACCTGATTTTAGTATTATATTTACCATCCTCTGTTTTCAGCTCTTCCTGGCGCTGCTCCGATCACACGCCACAATTTTGTGACGGCAATTTCTTACTGACGGGAAGTCAGAGGTAATGGTCACGTGCTCTCAGTGTAAGTCTATGACAGCCTTTTTCTGGTTCTCACAGACTTACATTGACATGTGACTTCCAGATCTCCCAGCAAACGCTTGAGCAATCCGGCAAGTCACATACTGCCAGAGACTGGCTAGAGTAGCACCTGTAACACAGGTATTCGAATGCAGTGACACAGAGGCACACAGCAAGGGTTAACAGGTGAAAACAATTACTTGTTTAATAGGTACAGGGATAATCTCCTCGCAGGGAGCAACAAGGAATAAGCAAAGTGAAGGCTGAGGGGTGCAAAGGGAAAGAATAACTCAAGATGGCAGTTTTTATAAGTCAATTTCACTTAGCATAACTCGGATGTCTTTCTCTATTCTTGGGTTGGATGGCTGCTTGTTGGCTGAGGCCAGTGCTGAGTTGTTCCGGCTTCCCCGCCTAACAAGTCAGTCTCACTTCTGGCGGCAGCGGACGGTAACCGGTCTGACGCACTGAGCCCCTAGTCCGTTATGCTGTAGCGCAGCAAAGAGTAATCCACTATGATTCTCCACTTTTCCGCACGCCCGATGAGGTTTGCGAGTCCTTGCTGCACCCGACTGTAATCGCTGCCGTGCGGTCTATCTTTACCCACGGTTCAGCGCCGGTCCTCACTGACTCCTTTCTCTGGCCGAAAGCCCCTCTCTTTTCCTGTGCAAACCTTCTTATAGCTCCCTGGCTCCCCTCGCCCCCTCTACACAGGTCAAGGGTCTGCTCTGTCCTCAATCTCCTTTCCCCCTGCCACAGTAGGCCCAGCTCCAGCAGTTCTGGACCCGGTGCCTTGTCAGCACCCACAGCCCGATCTTCTCCTCTACACCAATAAAAGATGAAAACGATGACAGGTATAGAGACTAGAGACAGGGAACTTAGACTACAATCATCACTCCAGTTCTGCAATAATAAGTGGCTGTAATTGCTTCCACTATTTTTACATCGATGCCCTATTCTTAGGATAGGGCATCAATGTCTGATCGGCCAGGGACAGGCACTCAGCACCCCCGCGGATCAGCTGTTATCGGTGGCGGCGGCAGTGGCTCCCGGCTGGAAGTACTCACTTGCGGACTTGGCCATCTACTTGTAGTGTCCAGGACTTGCTACTGCACATCCGTCTCCAACATAATTGAATAGGAGGTGGATTTGTAGCACCCCGTGGCAGCCACTACAGGCAAATGGCCAGCTCCGCAAGTGAGTACTTCTGGCCAGCAGCCGAAGCCGCTGGCACCGATAACAGCTGGTGGGCAGAGGTGCCGAATGCTAGACCCAGGCTGATCAGTCATTGATGCCCTGTCCTGAGGTTAGGACATCAATGTTAAAGTAGTGGACAACCTGTTTAATTATAGTATCACAAGTTCAGTGTCCTGTGTATGAGCCCTTAATCCTTTTACTTTGGTAGATACAAAATCAGGAATTTTCTATTCTGCAATATAAAACTGTAAAATACATGCAGACTGAGAAGGGCTTGTCGGACAGTCAGGGGACACCTCCACAGCAATTTATAGAAAATGTATATTGCACCAGTTGCTGGGTAAATATTCTGCAAATTATTAAAAGCAAATCAAATGAAATATTCATTTTTTTTGGCTGAGTTCATACAGAGAGTCGTCTGAAAGAATTCAAACTGCAAGTGAATTCAGTGGTTTTCTTCTTTTATTGAAAGAACAAATATGGAAATGACAAACTCTGAGATCTAGCACCGGAAGTTCCTAACATTGCAATCACTATCACTCTGTCCGCTAAATTCAGCAAGAACCATGCCAGGGAATCAAGAATTCCAAATATGTGCTTTGAAAAGCTTCTCTTTACAATGGAATTTTGTAACTTCTGATTTAACATAGTCTGAAGGAGGAGGAGGGAGAAGAAGATCAATACATGTATTTCACCCTGTAACAATATACCATATGTATTATTTACTTGTGGAATTTACAATCCGATGCACTGTGCAAACAGAGTGCGGAGAACTTGTCATCTCTTAGAAGCTCGGGAAACAGAAGCAGAATTGAGGTCATATCAGACCAAAATATAATATGTGAAACAAGCTGTGTTTTCTTTACCTACCTGCGAGTTCCTTGGAATGCTTGAGAGATCTTTGCAGTGACCTTAGAATACTTTAAAGAGGCATGCAAAGGACCAAGGAAGTAGATATATGGTCCACAGAGAAAAAAAAAACTCCCTGACTGGTATTTTACTGTTAAAGAGAAAAAAGTTTTTAAGTTTAACACATCAAATACTAGTAATAATCACATATATAAGAAAATGTGCCAGGAACATGTTAAAACCAGACCTACAGAGTTCCTATTAGTTTAAACAAAAATCTTTGGCCCCACTGGTCCTCTGCTAAAAGTCAACCTAAAAAAAGATTTTGTGTATGTCCACGAGGGACATTTCCACAGCTGAATTTTTAGAGAGGAAAAACATTAACAAAGCTGCAAAGACAAAATAATCAATAAATGGTGCTGATTATGATGCAAGTTTTAATTAATATTTTACCCTTTGTGTAGCAAATCAGCAGTGAAAATTCACCCAGCAGATTGTGGGTCAATCAGTATTGTTAGTTGATAATGGCATTCACTCTGTTTGGGTGAGTCATGCTTTAAAAGGGTTAGGCTGGCTTCACACGAGCATTTTGTAGCGCTGCGGAAGGCAGCCTACTTCCTTCTTCTGTCCTCCGTTAAGCACCGCCCACTGCTGCACCTCTTCATTCAGCTCCGCCTACATCTGCATGCGTCCTGCGTACCTTATCTTTAACATTGGGTGCTCAGGCCATGCAGATGTATGCTGACACATCCGCATGCGTCGTTTTGATGCTGCGCCGAACGCAATTCTGTTGCGGTTGGCGGACGCGTCAAAACGACGCATGCAGATGTGTCAGCATGCATCCACATGGCCTGCATATCCAATGTTAAAGATAGGGTACGCAGGACGCATGCAGATGTAGGTGGAGCTGGATGAAGAGGTGCAGCAGTGGGTGGGGCTTAACGGAGGATGGAAGAAGGAAGTAGGCTGCCCTGCTAAATGCTGGTGTGAAACTAGCCTAATTTTATCATGCCACGTGCATCAGAGTGGGAAGCTCCAACTTTGGCTCAACAAGAGGAGTCCTGAGGGGTATAAGGCTATGCCCACCCTGAGTTTTTTATGTGGACTTTAAAATAGATATGCTGCAAATTCCATGTCAAAAAGCTGAGTCTACATGCCCTAATACGGCATATGGAAAGGAGTCATCCTTATGAGACAACCTCTAGGACCATAGAGGGACCTTAGTCAGACCAAGCTCTCGCACACTAGTAAAAGCCCAGAGTGCACTGGAGGGAAATGAGACAATTGGATTGGGAGCTATAAGGGTTTTAAATATGTTGTCTGTTTGCACAACAGAACAGCAAATCTATGCATTATTCTACAGAATTCTTGTAATATATTGAGCAATTACGTGAGCGAAAAAGCGAGCAGCAGACATCAGAGCTAGACTGGCCATATGGCAATTCTGACAAATACCAAATAGGCCAGTCCAGCACTATACAAATATTGCTAACAACTGTAGTGGAACAGAGAGCCTTTGGCTCTGTACTCTGCCAGTTACCCAAGCAATGTGCACTGCAACAAGCCGGTGCCATGAAAGTAATGTCAGGCGGCTCAAGAACATCACTTAATCGCACTTTTTTTGCTTGGCTTAGGACTGGAGAAGGAGTGCATCACACAACCAAGTGTGGGAGCGAGACAAGGCGAATATTAGTTTTCTATTCTTTGTCAGAAATATAAGAAACAATATTACGACAATAAGAAGGAACAATGGAAGTCAATATTAGTACAAGGATAAAGAGGCAAACATAAAAAATATATGGGTACAATTGGGGCATTACTATAAAGAGGCTCTATGTGGAGGCACAGATGGGGCATTATTATTATGTCTAGGGCAGGGGTCCCCAACCTGTAGCTCGGGAGCCACATGTGGCTCACGGTCCCATGAATTGTGGCTCGCGACTGTCTGCCAGCTTGGTGCATTAGGTCCAGGTCTAGCAAACAGGTATGAAGAGCAAATCTCAAAATGGTGAATAGCCCTGCACAGAAGTGCAGATGTGGATGCACATTAACTGGTCTTAGAGGTTTAGAGAAGTTTTAGGTATGGTACGCTGGAGGATGGTACCACCTGTTAGCGGAGGTGCTCAAAGCTGGATGTGACAGTGTTGGGAGTCCTTGATGGGAGAATTCTGAATGGGGGTAATGGGGGAACCCCTGGATCTCAGTGTACTGCTTTGGAGTGATTTCTGTGGAAAAGCTTTAGTTATGATTATATCTATAATGGGGGCTTTGGTTGACACTACTTTGAAGTGGGTGGGAGCTGGATGTGGCTCGCGACCCTTTCTCAGTGCTGAATGTGGCTCTCAAGGTAAGAAAGGTTGGAGACCGCTGGTCTAGGGCATTAGTTATAGCAGTATGTGGTTTGTAAAAAGAGGAGGAATGTGAGCGTGTGTTGGAAAAGCAAAAAGCACAAGATGTTTGTATATTACATTCTGTAGCCATAAATCTTGGATTGAAAAAGTGGTCATGGCAGTCTTGGCCAAAAGCAAAAAAGAAAACAAAGTTATTGACTATGATCATGAGAGCATCACTAGAGTGCCGCTGGATTTATCTGTACACTATACATATATATGGTCTGCAGAGCACTGGAGTCTACCACAACACAGTCTCTATGGTGATAATATCAGTCTCAGCACAGAAGTTTTTGTTAATGATCAGAATGGTGACATCACTACTATACATGCTGTGCAGTGGGGAAAATAAGTATTTGATGCAGTGCTGATTTTGCCAGTTTTCCAACCTATAAAGAATGGAGAAGTCTGCAATTTTTATCATAGGTACACTTCACCTGTGAGAGACAGAATCTAAAAATAAAAATCCAGAAAATCACATTGTATAATTAAATTGCAATTTGTGCATGAAATAAGTATTTGATCACCTACCAACCAGCAAGAATTCTAGATCTCATAGACCTGTTAGGTTTTCTTTAAGAAGCATTGTCCCGTTTTCCTTTTAGTAATTTTTAAAATGTAAAAACAATTACAAAATGTTTTTTTTTACTAAAATATAAAGTGAATGTGTCAGCTTAACTTTAACCCTTTTACAGATCATTTAATCTTCAACTTGCTCATCTGTTCCCAATAGCAGTAATTTTGACCAGGGGTGCCTAAACTTTTACATAGGTTCTTAGTTTAACATTCTGATCAGACCGTATGAAGCCCAGTGCAGGCTCTGACAGTCCATTCAGTATGGCGGCACTATGCCATATGATGTGATAGCTGCAAGGCAATATGGAGTAGCCCGCGCGGTAGCAACTGAGGTCATGTCACCACTTCAACCTTATACCCATTCACCCAGCCCCCCGCTTCCCCAGTCCCACTAACAGGAACTCTGTGGAACGCTCGCTCTGTCTGCAACAAGCTTTCCTACATCCATGATCTTTTTGTTACTACCAAACTTTCCTTCCTCGCCATCACCGAAACCTGGCTCACCCCTTCTGACACAGCCTCTCCTGCTGCACTTTCATATGGTGGCTTCCACCTTTCTCACACCCCCCGCCCCAGCAGCAAACATGGCGGAGGAGTTGGTTTTCTCCTGTCAGATACCTGCTCCTTCACCCCAATCCCACTGCCACCCTCTGTTACCCTCCCTTCCTTTGAGGTGCACTCTGTGCGCATCTACTCCCCCTCCAACCTCCAAATGGCTGTCATCTACCGGCCCCCAGGGCCAGCCACCACCTTCTTTGACCATTTCACCACCTGGCTGCTTCATTTCCTTTCCGCGGACATCCCTACTATCATCATGGGCGACTTCAACATCCCCATTGACACTTCCCTCTCAGCTTCCACTAAACTTCTATCTCTCACTTCCTCCTTCGACCTCACTCAATGGTCTTCTACAGCCACCCACAAAGATGGCCACACACTGGACCTCACCTTCACCCGCCTCTGCTCCCTATCTAACCTTTCTAACTCACCTCTTCCTCTCTCTGACCACAACCTTCTCACATTCTCTTCCCTCTCCACTCCATGTCTACAATCCCCACCCCACAAACTTTCACACCCTCGCAGAAATCTTAAACACCTTGACCTACACTCATAATCTGAATCCCTCCTCCCTCTCACAGATATAAGTTCCTTACACAATGCGGATGACGCTGCTGCTCTATATAACACCACAATAGCTGTAGCTTTGGAATCTGCTGCCCCACTTACACATACCAAAGCTTGCAAAATCAACAGACAGCCCTGGCACACCAGCCTGACCAAAGATCTGAGGCGAGCTTCCAGGGCTGCTGAGCGCAGATAGAAAAGATCCCACTCCAACGAGCACTTCATCGCATTCAAACAGTCCCTCACTACTTTCAAGACCATACTCGCCACAGCTAAACAAACCTACTTCTCATCTCTCATATCCTCCCTTTCTCACAACCCTAAACAGTTATTCAACACCTTCAATTCTCTCCTCCGTCCCCCAGCACCTCCTCCCTCCCCACTCATCTCAGCTGAAGACTTTGCCTCATTTTTCAAGCAGAAGATTGATAACATCAGAGACAGTTTTGGTCAACAACCCCCAGAGCCCCTCCTCCCGACTTCCCAGCCCTCCACCTCCAAAACCAACTTCTCCACCATTACAGAAGATCGACTCTCCACTCTACTCTCAAGATCACATCTCACCACTTGTGCACTTGACCCGATCCCTTCCCACTTCATCCCAAACCTCACCACAGTCTTCATCCCAACCCTAACCCATCTCTTCAACCTATCACTAACAATTGGTGTTTTCCCCTCAAGCTTTAAACATGCCTCCATCACACCTATCCTCAAAAAGCCCTCTCTTGACCCATCCTCTGTATCTAGCTATCGCCCTATATCACTTCTCCCCTATGCCTCCAAGCTACTGGAACAACACGTCTATCTTGAACTGTCCTCCCATCTCTCTTCTTGCTCCCTCTTCGACCGCTTACAATCTGGCTTCCGGTCACACCACTCCACTGAAACTGCCCTTACTAAGGTCACCAATGACCTCTTAACCACCAAGAGCAAGCGACACTACTCTGTCCTCCTCCTCCTGGACCTGTCGGCTGCCTTTGACACAGTGGACCATTCCCTATTATTGCAGACCCTCTCATCCCTTGGCATCACAGACTTGGCCCTATCCTGGATCTCATCATACCTAACAGACCGGACATTCAGCGTCTCCCACTCACACACCACCTCCTCACCTCGCCCCCTATCTGTTGGAGTCCCACAAGGTTCAGTCCTAGGACCCCTGCTCTTCTCCATTTACACCTTTGGCCTGGGACAGCTCATAGAATCTCATGGCTTTCAGTATCATCTCTATGCTGATGACACACAGATCTACATCTCTGGACCAGATATCACCTCCCTTCTAACCAGAATCCCTCAATGTCTGTCCACTATTTCATCCTTCTTCTCTGCTAGATTTCTGAAACATAACATGGACAAAACAGAATTCATCATCTTTCCCCCATCTCACGTGACCCCCCCAACAAACCTATCCATTACAGTAAATGGCTGCCCACTCTCCCCAGTCCCACAAGCTCGCTGCCTCGGGGTAATCCTTGACGCTGATCTCTCCTTCAAACCACATATCCAAGCCCTTTCCACTTCCTGCCGACTTCAACTCAAAAATATTTCACGAATCCGTTCATTCCTCAACCAAAAATCTGCAAAAACCCTAGTC
This sequence comes from Dendrobates tinctorius, assembly GCF_039654945.1. Taxonomy (NCBI): domain Eukaryota; kingdom Metazoa; phylum Chordata; class Amphibia; order Anura; family Dendrobatidae; genus Dendrobates; species Dendrobates tinctorius. Next base: position 2,095,420 of record NW_027361752.1, on the reverse strand, counting down.
CATGCCCTCATAATCTCTCGCCTTGACTACTGCAACCTCCTGCTCTGTGGCCTCCCCTCGAACACTCTCGCACCCCTCCAATCTATTCTAAACTCCGCTGCCCGACTAATCCACCTGTCCCCCCGCTATTCCCCTCTGTCAATCTCTTCACTGGCTCCCCATTGCCCAGAGACTCCAGTACAAAACCCTAACCATGACATACAAAGCCATCCACAACCTGTCTCCTCCATACATCTGTGACCTCGTCTCTCGGTACTTTCCTGCACGTAACCTCCGATCCTCACAAGATCTCCTTCTCTACTCCCCTCTTATCTCCTCTTCCCACAATCGCATACAAGATTTCTCTCGCGCATCACCCCTACTCTGGAACTCTCTACCACAACATATCAGACTCTCACCTACCATCGAAACCTTCAAAAAGAGCCTGAAGACCCACCTCTTCCGACAAGCCTATAACTTGCAGTAACCACCGATCGACCAAACCGCTGCATGACCAGCTCTACCCTCGCCTACTGTATTTTCACCCATCCCTTGTAGATTGTGAGCCTTCGCGGGCAGGGTCCTCTCTCCTCCTGTACCAGTTATGACTTGTATTGTTTAACATTATTGTACTTGTTTTTATGTATACCCCTCCTTACATGTAAAGCGCCATGGAATAAATGGCGCTATAACAATAAATAATAATAATAATGTCAGCCTACTGTGGTTGATCCAATCTTGTGCAATGTGTAAAAATACAGTGAGATTTTTTTGGGCCAATTCACAGGAATTGAATTGAAAATTTTTCGAATTTGCCTTGACTTGTGAATTTCATCAAATTCTATTTAAGTTCGATTCACATCATATCGATTTGCTAATTTCTAGCATGGTAGTATTATTACATCGCCATGTACTAATATCATTTAACCTTACGTAGTAATATTTTTTGGGGGTAATATTGGTCTAGCAGTAAATCTTGATTCCCTTCGTGATCAGGCAAGGTCATATTTGTATTACAAATCCACATATGGGGAAGTGGGTGTAGTGGGTCATAATGGACCTTTGTGCTTTCAAATTCAAGGATTGAATTTCAGCCCCATTCTGGCCACGGCAGACATACAGCATGTAAGATGGAAAACAAAAACTTTCTTGGTAAAAAGTAATTTTATTTACTTTTGACTATTTACTTCAAGAAATGAGTCTTGTGCCCGAGTTTTAAAGTAAGCTGTCAAATATACCAAGTGTTCTCACCTTGCCGTCAGATTAGAAGGAGCAGACATGTATGTTTCATTTTGACCTATCACTGCCATGATGTAACAGCTTGTAACATTCTTTTGACCCTTTTCATCCTTTTTTTAAGTAATTAAATGTCCTCCCCGTACACAGCTGTGTTTGATAATCCAAGGAAACAAACAGCAGTGAAAGGCGAGAGCAGCTGAGTATTGTCTGCAGGCCGCTGACCCCGTTGATTATTGTGCAATGTATTGTCTGTCTGTTGGATATCAGTTCGCTGTCCTTTTCCATTTTTTAGTTGTATTGTCAAGTTGTTTGCCTTCTAAATAATTTGTGGTTACTTCAAATTCTGCAGGTAAATTAGGCAGGTTTATCAATGCGGCACAAGATGGCATAAGATAAGAAAAATTGCCAAATGTGGCATGTCCAATTCTACAACATTACATTTGTCAGACAAAAACATACAATTTCATTTTGAATAGTTTTTCATTAAATTCTCATTTGTTTAGATATTGCATTTAACACATTTACAATAGTGCCCTATGGTGTCCTTTTGATTAACGCCCAGAATACTTACTATTAGGCCAGGGTCAGACTTGCGAGTGTGATGCGAGAAACTCGCGTAAGTCTCTCACACGTCAATACCCGGCACTGCTGCTAGCACTCGGACCGGAGTGTGCGGCTGCATGTATTTCTATGCAGCTGAATGCTCCGGTCATAGTGCCGGCGGTAGTGCCGGGTATTGATGCCAGGGACTCGCGCGAGTTTCTTGTATCACACTCGCAAGTCTGACCTCAGCCTTATTTCTAGCATGGGTGAGAATTGTCTTCTAGTGCATTAATTGTTATACTGACTGGCTGCACAATAGCAGGAAGCACTCTAATGACCGGGCACAAGAACATTTCTGTGATAGGACAAGCATGGAGCAAGAGTGACCACTGGCAGGGGACCCATTAGATAGATGTTCTGAGAGAGAATGAAAAAAATAGCAAGTATGTAACAGCAATATCTGAGCAAAATAGCAATTTTTCAATTGAAGCAATATTTAAATTGTAGCTGTTATTTCAGGAGAACTTGCAGAAAAATGTCAGTGTCTGACGCTATCCCCTCCCTCCACTCCCATTCTTCTATATAGAACTCTAACTGTCATATCCTAGTATATGGAAAGTCTTTATTTACTGAGGACAGTTTTTACATATGAATAGAGAATATTGAAAATGAATGATCAGTCCAAGAGAAAAAAAATGGATAACTCTGAAAATATATATTACAAAATTTCTTATTTTCATATTTCCTATTTATTTATCAGAAAAAAAGCTATGGTAAACGCGTTATGTATGTAACAAGTTACCTCCAACCCCTTTAAAGAGGACCCATCACTTGCCATAAATATGTATTTTTTTTATTTGTGATTTTTCCTTGTGTAAATGCCTCTGTTCTCTTGAATTTAGCACTCTTTATTTTTTGTTTGTTAGCATGCATGGGATGACAGAAACACATCAGTTTTTTATCTTTGTATGACGGGTTTAAGGCTGGGTTCACACGTAGCGGAACTCTCGCAGAAATTACCGCGAGATTTCCGGAATTCCATTGCGCGGGAAAATCACATTTTAAATTCCCGCGATTTTCCCCCGGAAAAACTAGCATTTTGCAAGCGTAATTAGCTTGCAAAATGCTAGCGTTTTCCAAGCGATCTGTAGCATTGCTTGGAGAACTGATTGACAGGTTGGTCACACTCGTCAAACATAGTGTTTGACAAGTGTGACCAACTTTTTACTACTGAGGCCGCCTATGCAGCATCAGTAGTAAAAGATAAAATGTAAAAAATAATTAAAAAAAATAAAAAATGGTGTTATTCCTACCTTCCGACGTCCCGCGCAGCCTTCCCGCCTCTCTCCACGCTCCTGTTCCCAGTAATCCTTTGCGAAAATGCCCACGATGACGTCTGTTCTCGCGGGATCGAGACGTCTCGCGATAATTCGCGATGACGTCGCGCGAATGACCGCGAGACTTCGCAATCCCGCGAGAACGGACGTCATCGTGGGCATTTACACAATGGATTACTGGGAACGGCAGTGTGGAGAGAGGCGGGAAGGCTGTGCGGGACGTCGGAAGGTGAGAATAACAATATTTTTTATTTTAAATTCTATTTTTTACAGGGATATGGTACCCAAAGCCTGGAGGACAGTCTCCTCTCCTCCGGACCGTGGGTACCATCCGCAATTGCTCTGCTTACTTCTCGCATGGTGTGCACAGCCACATGCGGAAAGTAAGCAGAACAATGCATTCCTATGGGTGCGGGATCGCCGCGATTCCACAAAATTAATGAGCGTGCTGCGTTTTTTACCGCAAAGCGATTCCGCCGCGGTAAAAACCACAGCATTAGCATAGCATTGTGGAATCCCATAGGAATGCATGGGATGCTTATTTTTCGCGTTTTCGTGGCAAAATCACGCAGTTAATACCGCCGCGGAAATGCGAAAAAATGCCACGTGTGAACTCAGCCTTACAGTTTAAAGAAATAAAATAGTGCTTTTATTTCACCTGTGGAAGTGCCGCTCTCTTCACCTTTCCTGCATGTAAAGGTTTTCACTTTAGTCAACTGGATGTAGTCTTCAAAAAAACTCCTGTAGAGAAGTGTTGATGACCACGTTCACATGACCATGACATGCACTGAAGAGAGCCATGTATCCGGAACAAAAGAAAAACAACTTCAGATTCAGGAAAAAGGCGACATTTACACCTGGTAAATCTAATATATAAAGCTCAATGTGGGTGTGTTAGGGACGGCGGAACGCACCAAATATAAATAATAGGAGGTGCGTTCGCCGCCCGAGGTCCACCGTGTGGTAGGTGACTAGACCGCTGCTGGACAATGGCAGATGCACCAGAAGGTGCCGTAGTGCGCACAGGTTAACGTCACCCGAACGCTAGGAGCGGCTCTGTTCAGACACAGAGTCGCTTGGCAAAAATATATGCAAAGACGCTGGCCCTGTTAACGTCACAGGAGCCGGCGTGTGGCGTCGCAGCCGCGAACACCAATAGCTGCTGGTATTGCAGCGCAGCGGCAGCTAAGGCCGCAAGCGTCGGCGCCGAGAACCGGGCGCTGACGGACGCCAGTGTAGGCGTGGAGCAAGTGGCGTGTAGCTTGCCACAACCCTGGAGCTGACTATGCACACTCAGTCACCACTCGTAATATCAGAGGGTAGGGGTTTCATAATGAGTCAGACACCAGTCCATGCATCCATCACCATACACACACAGAATAATATGCTACACTAGCGCATGGCCGAGCCGCCATGCGGGGCTTTTATAGCCATGCGCTTCCAGGACCTTCCAATACTTTAGGAAGGACCAATCAGATCCGACACAGGACCTGCACATGTGACCCCTGCTCTCCAGTGAGAGGGCACGTTGCGGGCATGCCCAGTAGCACGGCACGAGGACTTAGCCTCTGGAGCGGTTCCCTGCAAAGCAGGTTGCGCTACCATTGCTGCATCGGAGGTGGCAGGTACATCCAGGCTCACAGAACGAGTCTGAGGAGATTGCCTGGTTCGCCGTGATTACTGAGCAGGAGTCCGAGCGGTCGGAGGAGAATGGGAGACCGCAGGATGTCTGGCTCTGGATTCCCGCTGTGCAGTGCCAGGAATCCGATGCCTAACAGGGTATGTATGTCCGGGATTGGCATCCACACCGTCGCAGCTATAGCCACAAAATTTTGCACAGTCACACGTCTGGACCCCGAGAGCGTCATAGGCTATGTTGTGAGGCGAAATTTTAACCCCGCGTGTTCCAATTTGCCAAACAATTTTGGCCCTATCTACATAATGGGGACAAAGTGAAAGGAAAAGTGTTGGAGGCAAATTGACAGCTGCCAGATGTGAACAAGGGGGACTTAAAGAATGAGAGCGATGGCGCCAAAGAGTATATACCGTACAGTTGCTAAGGTGGGGCCCTGACATGGGATACTCACCACACACGGGGATATGAACACACACACAAAATGCGCCACACACTACCACGTGCTTCAACACATATACCACCCTCAGCACACATTTCACCACACATACACCAACCTCGCCACATAAAAGTCGAAACACAAAAGTCGCCACTCAAAACTCGCCACGCTGTCCCAGAGCTGTTTACAAGATGAAAAATGAGCTGTGATTGGTTGCTATCAGCAACAGTTTTCTTTGTAGACAGTTGTGGCAACTGAGGCCTATTATTCTTATCATTTCTATGGTGTTATTGTCTATTAGATACACGGCAGACAGTATCACACAGAATAGGATTAGATACACGGCTCACCAGTCAGTATCACACAGGATAGGATTAGATACACGGCTCACCAGTCAGTATCACACAGGATAGGATTAGATACATAGCTGAGCAGTCAGTAACACACAGGATATGGTTAGATACACGGCTCAGCAGACGGTATCACACAAGATAGGATTAGATACACTGCTCAGTAGTCAGTATCACACAGTATAGGATTAGATACACAGCTCAGCACACAGTATCACACAGGATAGGATACTTGGGTAATCGTTTAGTTAATTTGTGTTGCAAATCTGTAGTGTTGAATATATGAGGTGAAATGTTTTTATGTGCAATATAATCATTATAATTTGTTATAACTAACCACAGTTGGTTACTATGCCCAGGCAACGCCGGGCTCTTCAGCTAGTATTATTATTATTATTATGCATTTATATAGCGCCATTTATTCCATGGTGCTTTACATGTGAAAAGGGGAAATATAGACAAGTATAATAAACATATGTAAGACAAGGGACACACAAGTACATAAGGAGAGGGGACCCTGCCCACGAGGGCTCACAGTAGTAGATATAGAAATATATTTACAGCAAAAGACAGGTCCTCTTTAAACAACTTCCACTTTTATTATAAAACTAGCTGAAGAGCCTGGCATTGCCTGGGCATAGTAACCAACTGTAGTTAGTTATAACAAATTATAATGATTACCGTATTTTTCGGACCATAAGACGCACTTTTTCCCAAAAAAATTTTGGGGGAAAGTGGGGGGTGCGTCTTATGGTCGCAATGCACGGTACCTGGTGCGGTGGTGGCAGCGGGCGAGGCTCTGCGGTGCGGTGGTGGCAGCGGGCGGCGCTCTGCGGTGCGGTGGTGGCAGCGGGCGGCGCTCTGCGGTGCGGTGGTGGCAGTGGGCTGTGCTCCGGTGCAGGGGCGGCGGCTCCGCCGGCGTTTCTTCGCAGCCCGGAGGCCCCCCCACACCCCTTGCTGGGCGCCGCCATGTTGCGGTGGCCTCCGGGATCATGGACGCCGGCAAGATGGCCGCCGGTCCGGGGACGGCGCATGCGCAGCTACAGATCTCGTGCCGAGATCTCGGGGGACGAGATTCAAATCTCGGCAACGAGATCTCGTCCCCCGAGATCTCGGGATGAGATCTGAAGCTGCGCATGCGCCATCCCCGGACCGGTGGCCATCTTGCCGGCGTCCATGCTCCCGGAGGCCACCGCAACATGGCGGCGCCCAGCAAGGGGTGTGTGGGGGGCCTCCGGGCTGCGAAGAAACGCCGGCGGAGCCGCCGCCCCTGCACCGGAGCACAGCCCGCTGCCACCAACGCACCGCAGAGCGCCGCCCGCTGCCACCACCGCAGAGCCCACCTGCCCCAGCACAGCTGCCCCTGCCCCAGCACAGCTGCCCCTGCCCCAGCCCACCTGCCCCAGCCCAGCTGCCCCAGCACAGCTGCCCCAGCCCACCTGCCCCAGCACAGCTGCCCCTGCCCCAGCACAGCTGCCCCTGCCACAGCTGCCCCTGCCCCAGCACAGCTGCCCCTACCCCAGCACAGCTGCCCCAGCACAGCCCGACCACCCCAGCACAGAGCCGCCGCCACCGCACGAGCCTGGACCACTGAATGACCCCTGTGACTACTTCTCCACCTGTGCCGGATCCCTTCCCAGGTAAGCTGAATTCGGACTGTAAGACGGACCCCCATTTGACACATTATTATTTTTTTTCCCTATTTTCCTTCTGAAAATAGGGGTGCGTCTTATGGTCCGGTGCGTCTTATAGTCCGAAAAATACGGTATATTGCACATAAAAACATTTCACATCATATATACAACACTACAGATTTGCAAAACAAATTAACTAAACGATTACCCAAGTATTGATAGTATTTTATTTTCAACTCATTCAAGATCCTTTTGATAAACAACATGTTTGGTTTTTCCTTTCAGTGCAAAGATAAACAGATTTTAGGCAGTTCCAACTCTTGAACAGATCACGTAAAGTGACCATGAGAAAAGCATGGAGATTGCAAATCGATCCCTACTACTTTCAAGGACTGTCCCTGAGCATTGTTAATGGACATTGCAAATAGCAGTTGAACTGGAAACTGGAGGCGTTTAAATCAAAAAACAAATCAGATGGAATGAGTGGAATTCTTGGAATGAAAATGTCCTCTCCTTTTGCACATCCTGTTTCTGAGCTGTGTATCTAACCCTATCCTGGGGGATAATGTCTGCTGAGCCGTGTACCTAATCCTCTCCTGTGTGATACTTTCTGCTGAGCTGTGTATCTAATCCTATCGTGTGTTACTGACTGCTCAGCCGTGTATCTAATCCTATCCTGTGTGATATTGACTGCTGAGCAGTGTATCTAATCCTTTCCTGTGTGATACCATCTGCTGAGCCGTGTACCTAATCCTATCATGTGTGTTACTGACTGCTCAGCCATGTATCTAATCCTATCCTGTGTGATACTGACTGCTGAGCCGTGTATCTAATCCTATCCTGTGTGATACTGACTGCAGAGCCATGTATCTAATCCTATTCTGTGTGATACTGTCTGCTGAGCCGTGTATCTAATCCTATTCTGTGTGATACTGTGTGCTGAGCTGTGTATCTAATCCTATCCTGTGTGATACTGTCTGCTGAGCTGTGTATCTATTCCTATCCTGTGTGATACTGACTGCTGAGCTGTGTATCTAATCCTATCCCGTGTGATACTGTCTGCTGAGCCGTGTATCTATTCCTATCCTGTGTGATACTGACTGCTGAGCTGTGTATCTAATCCTTTCATGTGTGATACTGACTGCTGAGCCGTGTATCTAATCCTCTCCTATGTGATACTGACTGCTGAGCTGTGTATCTAATCCTATCCTGTGTGATACTGACTGCTGAGCCGTGTACCTAATCCTATCATGTGTGTTAGTGACTGCTGAGCCGTGTATCTAACCCTATCCTGTGTGATACTGACTGCTGAGCTGTGTATCTAATACTATCCTGTTTGATACTGACTGCTGAGCTGTGTTTCTAATCCTATCCTGTGTGATACTGACTGCTGAGCCGTGTGTCTAATCCTATCCTGTGTGATACTGCCTGCTGAGATGTGTATCTATCCCTATCCTGTGTGATACTGACTGCTGAGCCGTGTACCTAATCCTATTATGTGTGTTGCTGACTGCTCAGCCGTGTATCCAATCCTATCCTGTGTGATCCTGTCTGCTGAGCCGTGTATTTATTCCTATCCTGTGTGATACTGACTGCTGAGCTGTGCATCTAATCCTATCCTGTTTGATACTGACTGCTGAGCTGTGTATCTAATCCTATCCTGTGTGATACTGACTGCTGAGCCATGTGTCTAATCCTCTCCTGTGTGATACTGACTGCTGAGCTGTGCATCTAATCCTATCCTGTGTGATACTGACTGCTGAGCTGTGTATCTATTCCTATCCTGTGTGATACTGACTGCTGAGCTGTGTATCTAATCCTCTCCTGTGTGAGACTGACTGCTAAGCCGTGTATCTAAACCTATCCTGTGTGATACTGTCTGCTGAGATGTGTATCTATCCCTATCCTGTGTGATACTGACTGCTGAGCCATGTATCTAATCCTATCATGTGTGATACTCGGCTCCCCCTGCAGTCTGTCAGAGGGTGGTCTGTGTTGGCACAGTAATAAATTGTGTTATGTCCAGCTTTACGGAAGGATGATAACACCATAGACATGATAAGAATAATAGTCAAAATTGTTTGGTGAATTGGAACGCGTGAGGTTAAAATTTCGCCTCACAACATAGCCTATGACGCTCTCGGGGTCCAGACGTGTGACTGTGCAAAATTTTGTGGCTTTAGCTGCGACGGTGCAGATGCCAATCCCGGACATACACACACACACACACATATTGAGTTTTATATATTAGATTTCTTCAGCAAATGACCAACATCTTTAACTTTTTTTGAGGGGCACATGGCTAAGATGTGTCAATAAGAACATGTAAGGAAGGTCATACTTCACCCAAAGTTTCTCCTGTTCTCATTAACTGAAGATCTCTATCACTTTTTAAAATTACGTTTTTTGATTCTGATAGGAAGGAAGGCTCCTTTTATGCCAAATGCATTGTATGCTTTTATATCATAAAGAAAATTCCAAAATAACTGAAGGTTTTCCTTGAACACTTGACACAAGACAGCATGAGCAACGCCAATGGCAGTTGCTTTCCATACTTCTCTCAAGTATTCCTGCGATACAGTGTCAATGCAATGTTGTAGGGTCTATGCTAGTGGACAACTAAGGCTTGAAAGTTAAAAAAAAACTCATGCTCTAGATCAGCAGTCCCAAACCTTTTTGACCATGAGAGCCAAATTCAGCACTGAGAGAGGGTCGCAAGCCACATTCAGCTCTGAGAGGGGGTCAAGAGCACCATCCTGCTCCCGTCCCCCTCAACAAAGTGTCAACCAAAGCCCCCATTACAGGTACAATGATAACCAAAGCTTTTCCACAGAAATCACTCCAAAGCAGTACACTGAGATTCAGGGGTTACCACAATGCCCCAATTCAGTATTCTCCCATCACGGACTCCCAACACACTGTCCCATCCAGCTTCAAGAACCTCCTCTAACAGGTAGTGCCATCCTCCAGCATACCATACCTAAAACATCTCTAAACCCCTAAGACCAGTATATGTGCATCCAGTTCTGCTCTTCTGTGCAGGGCTACCCACAAAATTCACCATATTGAGATGTTCTCTTCATACCTGTTTGCTAGACCTGGAGCTAATGCATCAAGTTGGCAGACACTCGCGAGCAACAATTCCTGGGTCTGTTAGCCACATGTGGCTCCCGAGCTACAGGTTGAGGACCCCTGATCTAGATGGAGTTGTGCCCATTCCTACCAGAACAGCAAGTATAGTGGCATGTAAAAGTTTGCCCCCCCTGGTCAAAATTACTGCTATTGTGGGGGCGTGGCCTGGGCTCTGAGCATGTAGGAGGCAAGAGCTCTAAGCTCCCACAGTCACACACTAAAGCAACAAAAAAGCGTGCAAAGGGTTAACAAAAACAACCCATACCGGACCCTATTCTATTCCTGAAATTCTGATGCACATTCTGAGCCTAAAACTAGGACCCTGGACCAAAGAAGACCGAAGATATGAACTTTTAATCACCCTGCCACCATTTGCCTTCCTGGAAGTGACTGGAGTGCTACTGTGGGCTGTATATAAGCCAGGACTGATCTGGAGGCTCATCGCCAGTAATAAGGACAATAAGGACTTTATTTGGAATCCTCCTGGTAAGGCACAACTTGATTCTAACTGCCTGCAATGTTTTTTGCCTGTGGGGTGTAGAGGATAATGGCACTGCTGCGGCGGAGGGATACAGAACTATGCACAATCTCCCCTCTGGATTTCTGACTGAGTGCCACCGAAATCAGGAAGTTTCACGGCCATTGCGAGGAGAGCAGGGCAGAGGAGCTGATCTGGACCCTTTCTGGACTGACACCCCGAGGATATAAGCAGAGGACACCAGCAGGGATTACTTTCTTGTCACAGAGCAGAGAGGCAGAGGGATACCACTGGACCCATTGAACAGACATCAGAACGGCTAAGAACAGTGTTCCACAGCCACATTGAGGACCGGACAGGGGGCGACAAGCACAGGGGGAGCCTCTGAAGACAGCAGAGGTGAGGCACATCTGAGTTTGGGCCACTAGATTCGGCTGCTGATTAGTGCTCACAGTCACAATAGACTTCAATGGGAAGTAGATCCGACCGCTCCCAGCTTCCAGCCTGTCAGCACTGAGCAGACCTGATGTCACAGGCCCTGCAGCGTTCAGTCAGCGGTCTCCCCTGTGACAGGCACAGATACTCCCACGAACTGTACAACACAGCAGAGACTTAACCACAGGGGTACTGGGGAAAGGACACAGGCATCTGGGAGGCACTCTTTATCCCCATATAGCGTCGCTAGGGATTGTTCACTGGCTGCTTTCAGCATATCAGCGGCGCAGGCATACAATATAACAGAGTCTGCAGTTCATGGCTGGTGGTCCCGGTGCCTGGTATCCATCTGACCAGTGAATTATAACAGAAGATTACCTTTATTTCAACTGAGGATCAGAGATACAGTGGGCTGCTGATATTGATACTGCAGAATTGTGTGACTTTACTCACGCTCACTAAGGGTCTCTCAGTTAACTCCTTTGGGAAACTTGCTTTTTTACCATTTTTCTTGTTTGCATAATTTAAAGGGGTCATAGATCTGATGTCTGGGAAGGGTTTGTGGCAAACCAAGATGCAGTCAGGTAGGGGCAGAGCTTCCAATAGCCCACACAGGGTCACGAGGCACAATTTTGGGGCACACTCTAAATCATACAATGATATCTCTAATTTGTTAAGCCCAATAAAATCTAGGTCACCCCTGAAAGGAGACGAGCCAAAAATGTCTTATCTAAAAAAAACTCAGAACCCTGCATCTGTCAAAGTTGCAAAAGGGGGATCAGGTACTAATAGCTCATTGACCAAAACCCTATCTAAAACACAACCTGAAACACCTCAAAAAAATAAAAATTTAGGGGGCAACATTAAACCCCCCCCTCCAATTGAGACTCTTACGGAGGAAATAGACACTTCCAAATCAAACAAAAGGAAGGGACCAGGCGATCAGGGAAAGACTGGGAGTCTCTCATCTGAGGACTCCGACAGTGTCTCAGCTGACTATACTCCAAACACAAGCCCTGAAAGGCAGAAGCCTAGGAGGGATAATGGAGGCCCATTCCCTTCGTTTGAGGTTCCTCCTCCATCCATTAACCTGGGGGAATACAAGGGGTCCAACAAACAAGCCACTGAAGGATTCATGGCGGATCTCTTCCAGTCCTTCAGTGATGCCCTAAAAATAGGGTTTGAGCTCAGGCCAAGGCCCTACAGGAAACTTGCAGAAATCTTAGCCAAAAGGTTGAGAAATATGAGGTAAAGATGGTACAGGCGGAGAGGGATATAGTTTACCTCTCAAAGGAGAATTCACTCCTCAAAAAGGAGGTTATTTCCCTTAAAAACAAATTGACGGATCTGGAAGACCGAAGCAGGAGAAATAACTTAAAGATACGAGGTATCCCTGAGTCGGTCTCCCAGGCAGATCTCTCTGATTACACCAAAAATCTGTTTAAAAAATTATCGCCAAAATTGACAGAATTAGAAGTCAATATCGATCGTATACACCGCCTCCCACGTCCAAAAGGGGTCCCACAGGAAAAGCCCAGGGACACTATCCTCAGGGTCCATTTCTTTGAAACCAAGGAGAAGGTTTTAAAATCTTTGCGAGAGAGAGGTTCACCCCCTGAGCCTTATAAGGATCTTAAGATTTTCCAAGACTTTCCAAAGAGACTATGGACGCAAGAAGCTCCTTCAGAGATCTGACCTCTAAACTTAGGGAACTTAGAGTGTCATATAGATGGGGTTTCCCTACCAAGCTTTTAGTCTGGTATAAAGATAAACACTACCCCATCTATACTCCTCACGAGGGTCAGAGGTTTCTTAAATTCCTGATGGATGAGCCATCCTTTAGAGATAGGGATTAGGATTGACCTTTGTCTTATGTTTGAATTTATTAGGGGGTCACTATTATTTCCTTTTCCTGAACATGAATATTAGTACCCGTAATTACAGTTTATCGTTGTCACTGTGGGAACTTGCCACTTAATTTTTTTCTCGTTTTTCCCCCGATCAAAGGTGAGACACCAACCAGTTTGGAGTCCTCCAGGAGAACTCTCAAGTTCGTAATTTTTTTTTTTTTTTCTGTATTTCATTGTTCTATTTGTTTCCCTTTCCTGTTTTGATATTGCATTCTAACGATGAAAATTTTATCGTACAATGTTAGGGGGCTCAACAGTCCAAATAAGAGGTATGCGGTATGGAAGGAGATCAACCAAACCCGGGCAGAATTGGTATGCCTTCAGGAGGTTAAACTGGCTTCCGATCGACACCCGGTCTTCCAGCACAAGAACTTCCCACACATGTACAAGTCACTCTCCACAAAGAAAAAGGCTGGGGTCATCACATTGGTAGGTGGCACCGTTCCTTTTCAGCTCATCAAAGAGATACCAGACTCCTTGGGCAGGTTTCATATACTCATATGTTTACTCCATGAAAGGCCATGCACAATAGTGAATGTATACGCACCCAACAAGGGACACATTCGCTTCTTGAACAAGCTTATCAAAAAAATTGACAAAGTTAAAACAGGCGAACTCATCTTATTGGGCGACTTTAATATTGTCCCAGATAGCAGCATTGATTCATCCTCTTTAGTTCGCCACAAGGTCCCAGCTTTAAAAGACTGGTTAATTCAAAATGAGCTTTATGATGCTTTCCGCTGCTTGAATACATCGTCACGTGAGTATTCCCACTTTTCAGATGTACGTAAGACAGCATCCAGGATAGATCTTCTACTTACTAACATATTCACTCTGTCCAAAATTAAGGACATTCGCTTCATGCAGAAGTCCATCTCGGATCATACCCCGGTTCTCATTGACTTCCTTGTGGGTCCTCCCCCTGACAAACCATTCCGCTGGAAGCTTAACTCAGCTTTACTATATATACCAGATTACAAACAAGAGATAGAAAACGTTCTCTTAAACTACTTCAAGGAAAACGTATCTGGTGAAGTAGATCAGTTCACGGTCTGGAACGCCCATAAAGCGGTCCTGAGGGGGTGTCTTATGCAAATTCTTTCGAAACATAAGAAGAGAAATAGGGAAAATATTTCAAACCTACAGGCCCAAATTAACGATCTAGAGAAAAAACAAACAAACTTAAAAGTTCCTTCCCAGACCGTCCAGGCTGAGATTTTGAGACTTAGACAGAGTTTGAGATCTGAAATCTACCAGGAATATGATGCAGCCATCAAAGCATCTAGGTACAAATCATATGCCTCTCTTAACAAGCCTACCAGGTTTATGATGAGGAAATTAAAAAGAGAAAGAATTAAAAGGAGAATAAATAAGATAGTATCTCCCTCGGGTGACCCCAAAACTCACCCTAGGGACATTGTCAACTCGTTTGCAGAATTCTTTAAAAATCTCTATAACCTGAAAGATGACCCCAAAACACCGGTGGTTAACTTGAATTTTGTAGATTCTTTTCTACAGAGTATTGATCTACCAAGAGTCGATGAGCTGGACTTGAGTTATGTCAATAGCCCCTTTACAGAGAGAGAAATTGTTGACGTTATCAAGAAACTGCCGTCCCAAAAATCACCAGGGCCAGATGGCTTCTCTGGAGACTACTATAAATCCTTTTCAAAAGTTCTGGCTCCACAGCTGGCTTCCGTCTTTGATCTGGCGTCCTCTCGGGGTTCCTTCCCAAAGGAGATGTTAGAGGCAACAATTATCATGATTCCAAAGGAGGGGGGGACCCCGAAAGGATACAGAGCTATAGGCCAATATCGCTCATAAATAGCGATATTAAAATCTACTCAAAGATCCTTGCAAACCGATTAAAAAACATCCTTCCACGTCTGTTGGTGGATGATCAAATAGGCTTTACAGAGGGCCGCCAGGCCTCAGACGGAACTAGAAGGGTGTTGAATCTGATAAATTTAGCGACCAACCTGAGAACCCAAACTGCTTTTCTGGCACTGGACGCCGAGAAGGCGTTTGATAGGCTAAATTGGCTTTACTTAAAAGCAACTCTCGCTAGATTTGGCTTTGATGAGAAGTTTCTATCAACAGTCTTCGCCTTGTACTCGGGTCCGAGTGCCAGGATTTATGCAAACAATTGACTCTCCGACCCATTCGACATTACCAATGGCACGAGACAGGGGTGCCCCCTGTCCCCCCTTCTATTTGTGCTTGCCATAGAGCCCCTAGCCGAAAAAATAAGAATAAACAATGATATTAAAGGCTTTGAACTGCCATCACGAAATTTTAAAATTGGATTATTCGCAGATGATCTATTCCTCACGCTACTGGATCCTGCAAACTCCATTAAAGCCCTTTCAGTTGAACTAGAAAAATTCTCTAGAGCATCTTAATTTAAGATAAACCCAAACAAATCAAAATTTATAACTCTAAACATGAAACAATCTGAAATTAGCGAAATAAAGGCCCAAACCCAGTTCATTTGGGAGGAGAAAGAGATTGTCTATCTAGGGATTAGAATAGCAGGATCAATCCAAGCCACAGTTAGGGCCAATTTAGACAGCATTATAAAGACTATTACATGCGATCTATCCTTTTTGGCTCAGCTAGAGACTTCCATCTTTGGGAAGATTCTGGCAGTCAAAACTTTTATCCTTCCCCAAATTTTATACATATTTAGGACTTTACCAGTTAGCTTTCCGCGCCAAACCATTGATAGAGCACAAGAGCTCATCCGATTATTTATTTGGAAAGGTAAAAAAGCAAGAATATCTGCAGACTTGATGTACAAAAATAAAAAACATGGGGGCGCAGGACTGCCCAACATATACGCTTATTATCAGGCCTCGCTCATCAAACAGAGCTGGCACTGGTTTACTGAAAACATGACACATCCAGCTTGGTATGGCTTGGAGAGAGATGCAAGTGATAGAGGTTCCATTCAAAAACTTTTCTTTCACTTCCTACTGCAAAAGCCCAGTGCGAACTCATCTCATCCTATATTCTGGCCGATAATCTCAGCCTGGAGGGATCTCATTAAGCCGACTAAAAATATCAAAAAAGCAGAGCAAATCTTAAAGTTGCCTCTATCTTCATTGGCACTGATGGATGATCTCCCGATACCAGAGGTTTGGGGGAAATCTGGAATTAAAAGGGTGGGGGATGTTTTTAGTGGAGTGGAGTTCCTGAAATTCGGTGAGATCAGGGTTAAATATAATTTACCGTCATCTGAGCTAGTCTTTTACGCCATGTTGAAAGACAGAATTTGGAAATTCATAAAAGGGAAGACTTTGAATTATGAAATGCTATCTTCACTACTGTGCAACCTTAAAAATAAAAACCTCTGGAGTCTGCGTAATTTGTATAGATCTGTTGTCAAAGACCTAACGAGCCACAAAAACATATATATGAAGAGATGGGAGTCCGATTTTGGTGCTGATATCCGTCTCGAGAACTGGAACGATGCCATCAAAAACACTTACAATTCCAACATATCAATGGGTCTTCATGAGAGTTATTTTAAATTGTTAAATAGGGGGTACTATAACCCGACGAGGTTATCGCATTTTAACACAGAGCTATCTTCCTTGTGCTGGAGAGATTGTGGACACCAAGGGAACCTCTACCATATTTTCTGGGGTTGTTCAAAAATCAAAAACCTCTGGCTTCAAGTCACACAGCACCTTAACCTCATTGCTAAGGACTTCATAATTACACCCGAAAGAGCACTTCTTTCTTTAGACATGGAACAATTTGATGATTCAGTAAGACACATTATCATACACATCCTCTTAGTGACCAAGACCATGTTAGCACAATGGTGGAAGAAAGCAGAGGTTCCCAAGTTTTCAGACATACTTGACAAGATAGGCCAACACAGCGATTTAGAACGCAGATTTGCGATCAACAACAATCACATTCACAAATACTCAAAAAAATGGAAGACCTGGAACAACAAATTTCATATCAACTAGACTTAACAAGAGGCACTATATTTTGAAGTTTAAACCTGGGCGCTTTAGTACTGGGAGCTGTATCTCCTTCCAAGAATGTTACCCCATAATAAGGATTGTCGATTTTTTTTTTTTTTTTTTCTTTTATGTTGTTATTCGATATATGTTATTCTATGCCTGTTTGTGGGTTCTCTAGTTTTTAAATTTTTTTTCCGTACCTGTACAAGGTTGTTTATTCCCCACTCCCTTCCCTCCCTTCCTACCTTCCTTTCCCTACCCTGTTTATTTCCAAAAAAAAAATAAAATTATTTGAAAACAAAAAAAAAAAAAAAAAAAAATTACTGCTATTGTGAATAGTTAGTTGAAGATGAAATGATCTCTAAATTGGCTAAAGTTAAAGATGACTCATTTACTGGGGTATTTTAGACACAAAAATAAATATATATTTTTAAATTTATTAAAAGAAAAATGGGTGATGGAAAAGTTTGGGCACCCTGAATGGCTAGTGCCTAGTTTTAACCCTCTTTTGCAAGCATCACAGCTTGTCCATGCTTTTTATAGCCAAGAGTCTTTCAATTCTTGTTTGAGGGATTTTCATCCATTTTTCCTTGAAAAATTCTTTGAGTTCTGTGAGATTTTTGGGTCTTCTTGCATGTACTGCTATTTTGAGGTCTAGCCACAGATTTTCAACGATGTTCAGATCAGGGGACTGTGAGGGCTATTATAAAATCTATAGCTTGCACCTTTTGAGGTAGTCTATTGTGGATTGTGATGTGTGTTTAGGATCATTATCCATTTGTAGAAGCCATCCTCTTTCCAACTTCAGCTTTTTGTACAGATAGTGTTCTGTTTGCAGGAAGGATTTGTTGAAATTTCATTGAATCCATTCTTCCCTCTACCCATGGAATGTTCCCCATTGGCTGCAACACCACCCAAAAGCATGATTGATCCACTCCCATACTTAATTGTTGGTGAGATGTTATTTTCCTGAAATTCTGTGCCCTTTTTATCCACACATACTGTACATTTGATCACTATGGCCAAAGAGTTCTATTTTAACTTCATCAGTCCACAGGACTTGTTTCCAAAATGTATCAGGCTTGTGTAGATTTTTTTTCATACTTCTGATGCTGAATATGGTGAGGATGCAGGAGAGGTTTTCTTCTGATGGCTTTTCCATAAAAACCTTATTTAAGTAGGTGTCTTTGAACAGTAGAACAATGTACCACAACTCCAGAGTCTGCTAAATCTTTCTGAAGATTTTTTGCTGTCAAGTAGGGGGATTCTGATTTGCCTCTCTGGCAATCCTATGAGAAGTTCTTAATTAAATTTTGCTTGGTCTTTCAGACCTTATCTTGACCTGCACTGTTCCTGTTAATTGCCATTTCTTAATTACATTTCAAATTGAGGAAAGTTAACTTGAAAACACTTTGCTATCCTCTTATATCCTCCTGCTTTGTGGACCTCCACTATTTGCATTTTCAGAGTGCTAAGCAGCTGCTTAGAAGAACCTATGGCTGCTGTTTCTCTGGCACATGGTCAGAGGAGCCTGGATTTTTTATGAAGATAGATAATATGCATCACCTGGCCTTTCCTAGTGATGATAGTGATCTGAAGCCTTGGTCAAAGTTATCTGAGCACACAAATCTCCAAGGGTGACTCTGCAAAAACTCTTACTGTTTCTCTTATTCATTCTCGTCTCGACTATTGTAACTCTCTTCTAATCGGTCTCCCTCTTACCAAACTCTCCCCTCTCCAATCTGTCTTGAATGCTGCAGCCAGGATCATATTCCTCACCAATCGTTACACCGATGCCTCTACCTTGTGCCAGTCATTACACTGGCTACCCATCCACTCCAGAATTCAGTATAAACTTATTACCCTCACCCACAAAGCCCTCCATGGCTCAGCACCACCCTACATCTCCTCCCTTGTTTCAGTATACCACCCTACCCGCGCCCTCCGTTCTGCTGATGACCTGAGGTTAGTATCCTCAATAATCAGAACCTCCCACTCCCGTCTCCAAGACTTTACACGTGCCGCGCCAATTCTTTGGAATGCACTTCCCAGGTCAATACGATTAGTCCCCAATCCCCATAATTTTAAGCGTGTCCTGAAAACGCATTTATTCAGACTGGCCTATCGCCTCAACACATTAACCTAACCTATCCCTGTGTGGCAGAGCCAAAAGTTTTACCATAACCAGGTTCCCAGCATCATGTTCCCACATGCTTTATGCATCCATTAGCCCTCTGTGTCTGTACTGTTACACACTTAACATTATGGCTGGTCCATACAATCAGAGCAACTGTTACCACCCACCTTTCGTGTCTACCTCTTTCCTCATAGACTGTAAGCTTGCGAGCAGGGCCCTCACTCCTCTTGTTATTTGTTATAATCTACTGTATGTGATTATTGTTATGCTGTAATGTCTATTGTCTGTACAAATCCCCTCTGAAATGTAAAGTGCTGCGGAATATGTCGGCGCTATAAAAATAAAATTTATTAAGGGTGCCCAAACTTTTACATCAAGTCATTTTCCTTTTTGTATGTTTAAAAATGCTAAAAAAAAACTACATTTTTTTCTTTTTTGCCTGAAATACAAACAAAATATGTCATCTTTAACTTCAGCCCTTTTAGAGGTGATTTTATCTTCACTTTGCTTAAAATTGACAATAACAGTAATTTTGACTATGATTGCCCAAACTTTTACATTGCCATTGTAAAAGCACACCCATACTCACTTATAATCAGGGCATTTCCCACAGATGCTGGATCTTCGTATTTGTTGCTGCATCTTTACCCAGAAGTTGGTCCAGATTTTAACAAATTCTTCATGCAAGCAAAACACCACTTGTAAAAAAGCCAAAGTTGAAAAGAGGATGGCTTTTACAAATGGATATTGATCCTAAACACACGTCAAAATCCACAATAGACAACCTCAAAAGGGGGAAGCTGAAGGTTTTACAATGACCCTCACAGTCCCCTAATCTGAACATCATTGAAATAATGTGGCTAGACCTCAAAATAGCAGTGCATGCAAGACGACCCAGGATTCTCACAGAACTGGAAGAATTTTCCAAGGAAGAATGGATGAAAATCCCACAAACAAGAATTTAAAGACTTTTGTGTGACTCCAAAAAAGCATTTCCAAGCTGTTTTCCTCTAAAAAGCGAGTGCTACCAGGTACTAACCATACAGGGTGCCCAAACCGTTGCATTGGCCCAATTTCCTTTCTGTAATTTTTAAAATGTTAAATAAAATACAAAGGAAATCTGCCATCTTTAACTTTAGCCCTTTGAGAGATCATTTCATCTTCAATTTGATTAACTGTTCACATTAACAGTAATTTTGACCAGGGGTGCCCAAAGTTTGACATGCCACTGTAGGTGATACCTTTCATTGTAAATCTTCCTGTGGTTACAATTTGATAACTGTCCATAAGCAATCTCTACACTACTGGAGTAATCACCAAATATTTGTCTTAGTGGTAAGATTGAAGATTGTAAGATTTCAGGACATCTCGTTAGTGATATCAAAAACATTTCTTAAATCACCAAACTAAAAAATAAGCTTAACATAAAGGCATGATTTAAATGGTAGGTCAGATTCTCTTAACAACAGAATGTCAGTCCATCACAAATTTTCACCCTTCCATCTCACAGATTGTAAGCTTGGGAGCAGGGCCCTCATTCCTCTTGGTATCTGTTATGAACAATGTGATTATTGTTATGCTGTAATGTCTATTGTCTGTAAAAGTCCCCTATGAAAAGTGCTGCGGAATATGTCGGCGCTATAGAAATAAAATTTATTATTATTATTAAATTTTACGAAGAGAAGGTTTGTCATTTTGAAAAGCACAACCGTTGTGCTTTTCCCAAGTGCCATTTAATGGGCTATACACCTAGTGGTACTGCTCCAAGGTTCTCCTGCCTCCACAACAACACTCTATGCACTGAGCCGTTTCATGTTCTGAAGAAGGCCTTGTGAGTCGGAAACGTTAATACTGCAAACCGGGGATACTTTACAAAATAAAAATTGATTATCTTTGCATCAACTTTGGAGTGTCGAATTCTAATTTTCATGTAATTTTTACATCCGCAACAACAAATGAAACATATGTCTCCACATAGACCTCCTGATGAAGAAGCGAAACGTGCATCGGGCTGTCTATTCAGGCGTCCCCTGCATGCCTGCCTCAATATGTCCACGGGTGTCCACCATACTATTTACTGATTGTTGTTATAATATTATAGAGTTCCCTCCTTGTAGTCTCTGTGATAAAGGTTTTTTGTGGGCTGCTAATTCTGTTTTTTAGGGTGGTAGTTCATGTATTTTCTTCTACTGTTTGTCTAATGCTTAATTTGCTATGTACTAATGAAGAATTGATTTTTAGATTTTTTTTGTCATTTTTGAGCTAGTTTGAAGGTCCAACTTATAGAACATATGGCGGAAGATATTTTCTGTCTCATGTACATATGGTTTTAGTTTCGTGAGTGTGAAATGGAGGCATGTTGTGTTAGATCACTTCATAATTACACATCACGTTGATCGTTTCCTTTTCTACAGAAAGTTTCTTTAAACATATCTTGATTAAAAAATGTCCACGGGGAGCTGCAGCTACACATTTCATACATGGAAGTCATCGTGAGTCTGAAATATGTATTTGATGAAATATTTCATTTAGATGATTATGAAGCATTTGTGGTTTTGCATAAGTTCTAAAGCGATTCCAGGTGGATACACTTTCCAGGTGGATATTCCATACAAATATTGTTTAATCTCTACAAAATAGCTAGTATTTGCCATCTTAATCCCCAAGAAAGTTTTTGCCTTATGTAATATTTGCACGAACAAACATTTCATCTTTAGAGGAAGGAATCAAAATTTGTTGGTGCCAGCACTGGAGGTGTTAAAATGGCTAAGCCTCCCAAATTTTCACATTAAACGCATCCCATGCAGTCTGCCTTTACTAACATTTGAGGAAGAATGGCTCATTTTAAAGAGCTCAATGATTCCTGTATAGGAGCCACCGTTGTAACAAGTCAGATCATTACTTTATTTTCCCTCCTAAACAGGGGTGTTGTCAGGTCTTAAAAGATCAGGTACCTAAGCGATACATCTCCCCGTACACTCCCGCCACTTAAAATAAAATGATACATATACAATTATGTACAGGGGCTTCTCACAAAATTAGAATATCATCAAAAAGTTAATTTATTTCAGTTCTTCGATACAAAAAGTGAAGCTCATATATTATATAGAGTCATTACAAACAGTGTTTATTTCTGTTAATGTTGATGATTATGGCTTACAGCCAATGAAAACCCAAAAGTCAATATCTCAGTAAATTAGAATAATTAACAAAAAACCTGCAAAGGCTTCCTAAGCGTTTAAAAAAAGTCCCTTAGTCTGTTTCAGTAGGCTCCACAATCATGGGGAAGACTGCTGACTTGACAGATGTCCAGAAGACAGTCATTGACACACTCCACAAGGAGGGTAAGCCACAAAAGGTCATTACTAAAGAAGCTGGCTGTTCACAGAGTGCTGTATCCAAGTATATTAATGTAACGTTGAGTGGAAGGAAAAAGTGTGGTAGAAAAAGGTGCACAAGCAACCGCAACTTTAAAAGGATTGTTAAGAAAAGGACATTCAAAACTTTGGGGGAGATTCACAAGGAGTGGACTGCTGCTGGAGTCATTGCTTCAAGAGCCACCACACACGTACATATCCAGTATATGGGCTACAAGTGTCACATTCCTTGTGTCAAGCCAGTCATGACCAATAGACAAAGCCAGAAGCGTCTTCCTTGGGCCAAGGAGGAAAATAGCTGGACTGTTGCTCAGTGGTCCAAGGTGTTCTTTTCAGATGAAAGTAAATTTTGCATTTCATTTGGAAATCAAGGTCCCAGAGTCTGGAGGAAGAGTGGAGAGGCCACAATCCAAGCTGCTTGAGGTCTAGTGTGTAGATACCAAAATCAGTGATGGCTTGGGGAGCCATGTCATCTGCTGGTGTACTGTGTTTTATCAAGACCAAAGTCAGTGCAGCCGTCTACAAGAAATTTTAGAGCTCTTCATGCTCCCTCTGCCGACAGGCTTTTTGGAGATGAAAATTTCATTCTCCAGCAGGACTTGGCACCTGTCCTCACTGACAAAAGTACCAATACGTGGTTTAAAAACAACAATATCACTTTGCTTGATTGGCCAGCAAACTCACCTGACCTTAACATCAAAGAGAGTCTATGGGGTATTGTCAAGAGGAAGATGAGAGACACCAGACCCAACAATGCAGATGAGCTGAAGACTGCTGTCAAAGCAACCTTGGCTTTCATAACACCTCAGCAGTGCAATGCTGATTGCCTCCATGTCACGCTGCATTGATGCAGTATTTGATGCAAAAGGAGCCCCAACCAAGTATTGAGTGCACCATAAACTATCCACGACCAGGTGCTCCCACAAGATTTCAGACAGAGGTGTGAAAAGCATCAGAAGAGTTGTCAAAGAACTACAGAAAGACCTGGGTCAGCACTTACAATTGTTTCAAAGAAAACAAAAAGTATTTCATTCAACCTCCTTGGCCTGTATGCACGTTCACCACACAAGACTCCATTGCTGAACAAAAAGCATGTTCAAGTGTGTTTAAAGTTTGCTTAACAACATTTAGGCAATCCTGTGAAATACTGGGAGACTATAGTCTGGTCAGATGAGACCAAAATTGAACTCTTTGGATGCGATAATACACAACGTGGAGGCCAAAAGGTGTAGGGGTTAGGGCAGGGCTGAGGGAGATGAGGCGATGATGCGGTGGTGCTGCTGCTTATAGGTGGGAGAGGTGTGCTGATCCAACAGAACCAACAGATCCAACAGAACTGGGGGGGTGACCCACTTCTTAGCGCAAACAGACTGGAGGCTGAGACAGTACTGTAGTTCAACAGGTCTGGTTTTATTCACCAACTTTGCCGATGTCCACACTTTAATACAGGACTGTTGACTTTTTCTCCTCACACAGACCCGGGTACCTTAGATGCCTCGGTGACACTGTAGTGATGTCCTCTGCGGTTCTCCTCACTGTGGCTGCCCTAGACACTTCCACCACAGCGCTTCTCCGTTCAAAGTACACCGGTACCTATTCCGTTCAGACTGCCTCCGTCTGATGCTCCTGTGTTCCTGGGTCACCCCCCGTGACCGTCTCTACTGTCTGGTGCTCTCTGAGACTCTCCACTGTGCAGCAGACCCTCCTTTCTTAGTGAGCTCCCCTGGCTGACTGAACCTTCCTGAAACTTCCCTCAGCCTTTATACTGCCAACCTAGGTAGCCCCGCCCATCGTCACATGACAGTCACCTTTGACCAATGAGAGTGACCTTGACCTATGGCAGTTACATAACTACTTTCTCCTGTGCTCCCCACTGCCCTCTAATGGTCACTCTCATTATGGCACCCTTTTCTCCTCATCTCAGTGTTTCTACCCCTACACTGAGCTTTTCCCTCTGCCTCTCACTACAGGCAGATCCCTATGTCAGGTCAACCTCCCCACAAAGGCACTACATATCACCCAAAAACACCATAACAATAATGAAGTTTGGAGGTGGGAACATCATGATGTGAGGCTGTTTTTCAGCATACGGCACTAGCAAACTTCATATGATTGAAGGAAGGATGAATGGATAAATGTACGGAGACTTTCTTGACAATAATCTGCTGCCATCTACCACAATGATGAAGATGAAATGAGGGTGGGCATTTTACCAAGACAATGATCCCAAACACACAGCCAAGGAAACTCTCAATTGGATTCAGAGAAAAAAAATAAAGCTGCTAGAATGCCCAACCAATCACCTGACCTGAGCCCATTAGAAAATTTATGGAATGAACTAAAGCTCAGAGTTCATAGACGGAGCCCAGAGAACCTTTAGGATTTGAAGAGTGATTGTGTGGAAAAATGGGACACAATTAGGGATGGGCGAATCCTGAAATACTCGGAATCGCTAGACTCTAACGAGTCCGACTCGGAAACTCGCTACTCTTTGCGAGTCTAGCGAGTCCAATGTTAATGAATGGGGATGCGAGTATTGCAGCGATTCCTGTGCTGCCATTTTTTTCTTCCGCTTACTTCCCGCATGTGGCTGTGCCCACCATGCGGAAAGTAAGCAGAACAATTGCGGATGGTACCCACAGTCCGGAGGAGAGGAGACTGTCCCCCGGGCTTTGGGCACCATATCCCTGTAAAAAAATAGAATTTAAAAATAAAAAATATTGTTATTCTCACCCTCCGACGTCCCGCGCAGCCTTCCCGCCTCTCCACGCATCCGTTCCCAGTAGTCCTTTGTGAAAATGCCCGCGATGGCGTCCGTTCTTGCGGGATCGCGAAGTCTCGTGGTCATTCGCGCGACGTCATCGCGAATTACCGTGAGACATCGCGATCCCGCGAGAACGGACGTCATCGCGGGCATTTTCGCAAAGGATTACTGGGAACGGATGCGTGGAGAGGCGGGAAGGCTGCGCGGGACGTCGGAGGGTAAGAATAGCAATATTTTTTATTTTTTTTTACATTTTATCTTTTACTACTGATGCTGCATAGGCAGCCTCAGTAGTAAAAAGTTGGTCACACTTGTCACACACTATGTTTGATGAGTGTGACCAACCTGTCAATCAGTTCTCCAAGCGATGCTACAGATCGCTTGGAAAACGCTAGCATTTGCATTGGACTCGTTACTGTGCGAGTAATCGCTTGGAAACTCGCAGAGTACCGACTCCTGCGAGTCCCCTACTACTCGCAGAGTAACGAGTCCTAACGAGTAGATTCGCCCATCCCTAGACACAATCACACCTGAGCAATACAAGTGACTAGTTTCTTGATAAAGGAGGCATCTTGAAGCGGTCATCACCAACTAAGGCTTTTGTACGAAGTATTAATTGAACATCAATAAGCATGTTTAATACTTTTTTCCTGTGCCATTTCTCATTATGATATATAACTTATTTTATGGACATTTATGGTTTGAGTTCTTTGCTTGTGCTCATTGGATTGGTTATTACTGACATCTGGTGTCAATAACACCTTTAGCAATATATTTACTTAGAAAATTGGTGACATGTTCAATAATTATTTCACCCACTGTACCATCCAAAATCTTACAAAAAGTCTTCTCAGAAGAGTGGAAGCTATTTTAGCTGCAAGGAGTAGCCAACTTCATATTAATATCTATGGATTTAGAATGTCCTGTAGGTGTGATGTGAAGGTGTTCCAATACCTTTTTCATATAGTATATACGTATATTTAGTAAATGGAAAAATGTAATGGGACACCTATATATTACACCTAAATTCCTACATGTCCTGTAAATATCCTGTATATCTAAATATCCCATGGCCATACTCATAGAAGAAAAACCAAAGCTTAATACCGAACCCATGGAATATTTGGACATATAGTAAAACCGCAGATTCTATATACCGGAAATCAATGAAAAGAAAACTATTAAACAATCCATTTTGGGCAATCTCTTTGTGAACTGTATATTTGTATTTTATTTAAAAAATATCTGCAACAATGTGAAATGTCAGTATTTGCCAAGAACATGAACATTCTGCTAAAGAATAATAAAATTAATACCTAAATATCGACCTTAGATGCCCTTAAAATGAAATCTAGACCAGAGAAATGATGAAGTGTCTTCCACAATTAAAACAAGAATAAAACTATGGTTTTCTTGGAAATATTAATATTTTTTCAAAAATTCACATGACTGAGTAGGAAATATGTTTTTATGGTTTTGTCCTTTTCGATTTCAAGCTGACAGAATTGGAACAATCACAAAATGTTTGAGGAGTTGTATGTCTTCCAGTAGCCCTTGTCGCAACACACAGGAAAGTCTGCACAGATGTAAGTCATTTACCTGTAAATGTAGCTATTCTTAAGCTCTTGAACTGAATAATGTCTTTTTCTCTTTTAAAGGGAATCTGGCACCCTTTTTTTGCCCTATCAGCTGCCAGCATTGACATCAGGGGCTTATCTACAGCATTCTGTAATGCTGTAGATAAGCCCCAGATGTAACCTGAAAGATAAGAAAAACATGTTAGATTATACTCAGCGGAGAGGGCGGTCCGGTCCCATGGGTGTCGCGGTCCGGTCCGGCTCCTCCCATCTTCATATGATGCTGGCCTCTTCTTCCCTTCCTGTAGTAGCTCCGGCGCAGGCGCACTGGTCTGCCCTGTTGGGGGCAGAGCAGAGTCCTGCAGTGCGCAGGCGTTGGGAGAGGTCTGGCACCTGCGCACTGCAGTATTCTGCTCTACCCTCAACAGGGCAGAGCAGTGCGCCTGCGCCGGAGGCACGACAGGAAGGAAAGAAGAGGACGGCATCGTATGAAGATGGGAGGCGCCGGACTGGACCGCCCCCTCCGATGAGTATAATCTAACGTGTTTTCTTATCTTTCAGGTTATATCGGGGGCTTATCTACAGCATTACAGAATGCTGTAGATAAGCCCCTGATGTCAATGCCGACATCTGATAGGGCAAAAATTCCCTTTAAGCCTTATTCAGATGTCAGTGATTTTTATTATACACATAAAACAGTCTGAGTGTTTTATCCAATTTTTATCAGTATTTAGCCCATGTGCCAGTTGTTACCATCAGTGACATCAGTAATTTTTACCAATAGATAAATATATAAATTGCAACTCTTGTCTTATCCATTACAATGTTAATCACAGACAACACATGGTCATCTGTGTGCTGTCCGTGATTTTCACGATCCATTAACTTGTATTGGTCATTTTGATCTGTGATTCAAATCAAAACCAGACATGTCTCTGTGATTTTTTTGCAAGCACGACCCGCAAAACCCCCAAAAACACAGAAATGTAAATAGCGCCATAAACTTTAGTGGGTTCATGTTCTATCTGTGAACTATCGCCGTTCACCACCGTTCCTTGCCAAATATGCAGTTCCTCTGTAAAATGGAGTCTACTGGTTTTTATTGCCCTTTAGGATAGCAATGGAATCAAACATGACTGAAGCCTGTCTCCAAGGGCTTCATAGCAGCCTTATCCCCATAGTCTTCCAAAATGGTATGTATGTTTCTATGTTGTTGCATTTATCTAATAATTCCCCTCAATGTGAATACTTGCCATAAATGTGTATTTTTTTTACCTGCTTTAAATGCTGCTGTTCTCCTAAATCTGGTATTTTGTATTTGTTTCTTCTCTCCTCCATTCCAGAGATTATGCCCCTCATCCCTGAATATATCTTTTTAGTCTTGCACGGCCCAGAGGAGCATTGCACGGCGAATAAGCCTCCTTACCTTGACAAGCCACAGCTGGCATGTCACTCTCCGCAAGGAGAAACCTTACCTCTTAGACTCTTTTTAGTCTTGCTATTCAAGGGGGACAGATTCTCAAGAAGATGCCCATAGAGAAGTGTTGGGGACTACACCCACTTGGATGAAATATTGGATATATGTCTCATTCAGGATTTCTATTTTTGCCTATGGGTGCTATCCGTGGTTTTCACAGATAATACTCTTATGTATGATAGCATGTGTGATAGTCTATGAGGCCATTCTTGTGTCCATGATTTTTCACATGCCGAGCAGTACATGAAAAATTTTGGCAACGTGTCCAATTTTGATCCGAGAGTCGTATCAAAATCGGAAATGCAAGTCAATGGGTCCATGAAAAAAATAAATCGGACCGCACTTGACATTTATACAAAGCAAAAAAAAAATCATATACTGTATATGGTCCTGTTTAGCATATAGATTTATCATTTCGGGCATAACTTTAGTTCTTAGAACATCCACAATCCTATTTGTAAATCATATCTTCTTTTTACCTCTAAACTTTAGATTTCCTTTAAATGTGTTTATATTTTATTCTTCTTGCCTGTTCTTTGTGTAGTATAACAAATATTCAATTTTTAGCTGTCCAGTAAAGAGGGTCATCCTCAATGGAAGAGCAAAAAAGCTGCCCAAGAACGTATCAATACTGGTAATTTTCCCTGTCATTTCATAAAATGTGTAATCCCTTTTTCTCATCCTACACATTGAAGCAGGGACCAGTGTGACGGTCAATGTGCAGATTAATATTTTCCACATAAGCAACATTACTGTTCAATATTAATGAAAGAAAGCAGTGACACAAGAAAGGAACGGAGTGTAGCTGTCTGGTCCAAGTCTTTTAAAGAAAAGCCAAATAAGGCTGGAATGGTATTTTGGTGTCGAGTTCCATTTTCTTTTGTAAGTCAATATGCGCACATAATCTAAATTACAGTAGTGCTGCTTGGTGCGCCTAAACACATCACATAACACTCTCTGATTACTTGTTTGGAAGTGTTCTTGATACTGTCTCACTGGTGCTTGGTTAAAATGTATAGCTTGTAATGTTCATCCAGAAGGGCAGCTCATTTTTCATTGACCTTTTTCACTTTGACGTGAAAATGTATTTCTGCAGGACCCTGGTTTATTATAACACTTTCCAAGAAGAAAACATTCAGTGAATTGTCTCCCGGTCTCTCCAGCGAACTTGTGGAATTGTTAAGTAAGTTTCACTGTCTAGTACACTGTAATTAATAACAGCTACAAGCAAATTAAAGATGAGTGAAATTGTGCAAAATTACTTGTTCTATCTATAATAAAATAGAATAAAATATAAGTTATACAAGGAGCCCCCCCAAAAAAATGCCTCAATGAGCCCCTCCGAAAGCTATAGCCCAATGCAAAAGCAGACTGTATCATATTGAGCAGACATTCCCAACCTGTGGCCTATGGAACCATGTTATATGGCTCATGACAGTCCGCCAACTTGTTGCGTTAGCACAAGGCTTAGCAAACAGCTATGAGGAGAAGGTCTTCAGATGGTGATCTTCATGAGTAGCCCTGCACAGAATATCAGATCTGGATGCTTATATACTAGTTTGGAGGGAGGAAACAGCCACTTAGTGGAGTGCTTGATGAAGGGTGAGATAGTGTGGTGAATGTGCTTAATGCAAATATACTGAAAGGGGATGAAGTGGGAACCCCTGGATGTAAGTATACTGCCTATAAGGCGGGGGGGGGGCAAAAGATTTTGGTGTGATGGTGTGTGGGGTTCTTGGTATATAGACTGCCTTATTCCAGGAAAAGTGGAAGACCCAGCTGATTGCACTACCTATTTCATGTGAAGACATTTACCTACCTCATTCAGGGAATTTCTACCTACCTCATTCAGTCACATGTTGCTGAACCCAAGATCCCTACTCCTGATGTGTTTTTTGGGGATCGGTCTAAATTTCTGAATTTTAAGAATAATTGTAAATTATTTCTTGCCTTGAAGCCTAACTCATCGGGGAGCTCTGTGCAGCAGGTTAAAATTGTCATCTCCTTGCTGCTCGGCGATCCCCAGGATTGGGCGTTTTCTCTGACACCTGA
Source organism: Dendrobates tinctorius (assembly GCF_039654945.1). Classification (NCBI taxonomy): domain Eukaryota; kingdom Metazoa; phylum Chordata; class Amphibia; order Anura; family Dendrobatidae; genus Dendrobates; species Dendrobates tinctorius. The sequence continues at coordinate 2,064,947 of NW_027361752.1, read as the reverse complement.
AAATCCTATTCTGACCAATATGGATGCATTTTTTCAGGCCTTGGGGTTGTTGTATGATGAACCTAATGCTGTTGATCAAGCTGAGAGAACCCTGTTGGCATTAAGCCAGGGTCAGGATCCTGCAGGGTTATATTGTCAAAGATTCCGAAAGTGAGCGGTACTAACTACATGGAATGATAGTGCACTGACAGCTCTCTTTCGGAAAGGTTTATCAGAGACCATAAAGGATGTTAAGATGGGATTTCCTGTTACCTCTGGTCTGGATGGCTATATGTCATTAGCCATTCAAGTTGATCGGCGTTTACGTGAACGTAAGACTACATGGGAGGGGATGGGGTGTTGTCTAGGGCGCAACATCAGGAGTTTAGAAGGCGTAATAAACTGTGTTTTTTCTGTGGAGACGCCTCTCATACTATTGCTGTCTGCCCTAAACGAGAGAAACGTTTTGCACACACATTTGCTGTGGGCAGTATACAACCTAAGTTCCTTTTGGCAATTACTTTGATCTGCTCTTTGTCCACATTTTCCACAAAGGCTTTTGTGGATTCAGGAGCAGCTCTGAATCTGATGGATTTGGACTTTGCTAAACGTTGTGGCTTGTCCATGACGCCTCTGCAGATGCCTATTCCTTTGAGAGGTATTGATGCCACTCCTTTGGCAGAGAATAAACCTCAGTTTTGGACCCAGGTGATAATGCGAGTTTCCCAAGACCACCAAGAAAATTGTAAATTTTTGGTTCTGCATAATTGACTTGATACTATTGTTCTGGGTTTCCCCTGGTTGCAAACTCATAACCCGTGTCAATCGGATTTGTAGTTTTTGCACAATTTGCGTTAGAAAATTTTTTTTCTTGTCATTGGAATGCATTGTCTCAATGCTTTTCAATGGGGAAATGTTGCCACAGACAAAACATGCCCTGAGGCGATTGAAATGGCAGTTAAGCTCATTGATATGCGCAGGCACACCCAGTTACTATGCCAACACCTACGAACTATACATGACCTCTCCAGGACAGAGTTTCTGGCAGATAATATCAGCTCTTAAAGCGAAACCCACAGCATAAATGCAAATCTAGCTTCATCACATGACGCATGCCCCTGAGAGAGAATATGCGCCAAAGTGGATTTAGAAGCCCAGTGAGCCAAACTAGCTCTTAAACGGCCGACGCGCCTAAGTGATTCTTAAAGGGCCGGCGCACAAAAATGAGTCTTAAAGGGTCGACGCGCCAAATCGAAAGCTGAGTGACCCCAGGCTCCAAATCCGAGGCTAAGCCACCCCGGCCTCCAAATCGGAGGCTGATCGACCCTTGCCTACAAATCGGAGGCTGAGCCACCCTGGCCTCCAAATCGGACCCAGAGTGACCCCGCTCACCAAATCGGACCCAGAGTGGCCCCGCCCACCAAATCAGACCCAGAGTGGCCCCGCCCACCAAATTGGACCCTGAAGGGCCCCGCCCACCAAATTAGACCCAGAGTGGCCCACCCACCAAATAGGACCCTGAGGGGCCCCACCCACAAAATTGGACCCTGAGGGGCCCCGCCCACCAAATCAGGCTCTGAGGGGCCCCGCCCACTAAATCGGACCCTGAGGGGCCCCGCCCACCAAATTGGACCCTCAGGAGCCCCGCCCACCAAATTGGACACTGAGGGGCCCGCCCACGAAATCGGACCCTGAGGGGCCCCACACACCAGATCGGACCCTGAGGGGCCCCACCCACCAAATCGGACCCTGAGGGGCCTCGGCCACAAAATCAGACCCTGAGGAGTCCCAACCAATAAAATCGGACCCTGAGGGGCCCCGGCCACAAAATCAGACCCTGAGGGGACCCGGCCACAAAATCGGACCCTGAGGGGCCTCATCCACAAAATCAGACCCTGAGGGGCCCCAGCCACAAAATCAGACCCTGAGGGGCCCCGGCCACCAAATCAGACCTTGAGGGGCCCCACCCACAAAATCGGACCCTGAGGGGCCCCACCCACAAAATCGGACCCTGAGGGATCCCGGCCACCAATTCAAGCCCTGAGGAGCCCAGGCCACCGAATCGGAACCTGAGGGGCCCCACCCACCAAATCAGACCCTGAGGCCAAAGTGGCCCCTGAGAGGCACCCACAGTTAAAACGGATCCTGAGTTGAAAGTCTTTCAGGGGCAGCAGGCAAGTCTCTCTTAAAGGGGCAGCCCGGGCACCATTTCAAAGCACTATCTGTACTTCCTTCAGGAAATACACATCTAGTTATTTCATTTGTAAACCTGTCTGAAGACTGAGCCTTTGTGATCCAAAAGCTTGCAAGTAGATTTTTTTCTGGTTAGCCAATAAAGGTATCATTCTGAGAATACTTTTTTTTCATTTTTGGGCATATTGTAAAAGCATTTACATTGATTTTCCTGGCTAACACGGTACCACAAGGTCTATACCAAAGAATTGTACTCCAGACCACAGAATAGTCTATGGGTGAGTATTATAATACTGATAAATTTTGGAACAAATTTTTTGAGGCTTATGTAGCAAAGAAATCTACCCAAGAAAATGTAATACCATATGGATTAGCAATATAATACTGATAATTTTTTGTTGCAAGTATTTTTAGTATTATATACCAATGAAATGTACTCCAGACCACAGAATAGTCTATAGGCGAGCAATATAATACAGATAATATTTTGAACAAGTTTTTTGAGGCTTGTATAGCAACGAAATGTACCCAAGACGATGTAATACCCTACGGATGAGCAACATAGTGCAAACACACTTTGAAACAAGCATTTTGAGGGTTATTTATCAACGAAATGTACTCCAGACTACGGAATAGTCCATGGGTGAGCAATATAATACAGATAACATTTTGAACAAGTTTTTTGCACCTTATACACCACCAAAAATTACCCAAGAATATATAAAAGTCCACTGATGAGCAATATAATAGCGATATATTTTTTAACAAGTTTTTTGAGGGTTATATACCACCGAAATGTACCCAAGAACCTTCTGGTATAGCACCATTTTAGAAGACCTCTCCACCTCAGGAAGAAGATATGTAAAGTTCTCCTTGTAACATGGGTCTACCAAGGTGAAAACCTGTACTTTTTTGGCTGAGATGAATGTAACGCGAGGGTACGAGAAAGGCAGCGGTACATGCATTCAGCCATAAGTGCCAAGCTCCTTACAGCCAACACTTTCCTGTCTCCACCATGATGATGACTGTCCATTTCCTCCACCTCTAAGTCCCTCTCCTTCTCATTCCCATCCTCAGCCCATCCATGTAGAAGAGATGGGGCGAAGGTTGTGTGGCCATTAGCCTCTGTGGGGCCAGCCAACAGCTCCTATTCCTCCTCTTCCTCCTTCTCAGCGTCCACCTCCTCATTGTTACTCAATCCATGCTGAGCAGATAAGATGAGGCTGTGCTGGCTAGAATCTCTGTGTTATGTTTTCCTCCATCCCCATCTGGTCCACATTCAAAGCTTCTTGTTTAATAGTGAGCATCAACTGTTTAAGTAGACACAGAAACAGGATAGTTGAGCTGACTATGGCATCATCACCACTCACCCTCTTTGTGGAGTCCTCAAAGTCTTGGAGAAGTGCACAAATGTCAGACATCCATGCCCACTCTTCAGCTGTTATGTGCGGAGGCTAACCAGAATATTGATGGGAGTGTTGGAGCTGGTACTCAACCGCTGGCCTCTACTGCTGACAAAGACTTGCCAACATGTGCAGTGTGGAGTTCCAGAATGTGGTGATGTTGTACACCAGTCAATGAGCTAACACTTGCATGCACTTCTCTAGCACTGCCAGAGGACTGACAGCAGCTGTAGCCAACTTGCGGAAATGGGCGCTGATGTGGCATACCTTGACCAGAAGCTCTGGCAAATCTGGGTAGGTTTTTTCAGAAACCGCTAAACTACCAAGCTGAGCACATATGCATGTGTGAGCTTGCCAAGGTTCACAGCAGCCACCAGGTTATGTTCATTATCACACACGACCATGCCTAGATGGAGGTTCAGTGGCACAAACCACATATCTGTCTGGTCTGTTATTCCATTAAGTAACTCTGCCATGGTGTGCGGTTTGTCTCCTAGGCAAATTAGCTTCAGCAGAGCCTGTTGTTGCTTTACTGAGGCAGTGCTGCAGAGCTTCTGGCTGATATGGATGATGTGCTCTGAGATAGCAAATTGGAGATTGAGGATTAAGGTACTGTCACACTTGTGATGTTATAGCGATATTGCTAGCGATATCGCTATGTCTGATACTTACCTCCGACCGCTCCCCCGCTGGTTATCGCTGATCGCGCGAGAACGTCCTGGACCGTTTCTCGTCGTCAGCTTCCTGCGGCACTTCCTGTGGAGAGACGAGTGACGAGCGTGGAGCCGGGCAGGAGGACGTCAGGATCGCCTAGTGTGACAGGTAAGTAGCGACCCCCGACCCCTTCGATGTCGCTGGTGAGATCTGCCTGTGTGGCAGCTCACTAGCGACCACTTAGCGATGCACCAGCGATCCTGACCGCGTCATATCGCTGGTCGGGATCGCTGGTGCATCGCTAAGTGTGACAGTACCTTTAGGAGGAGCAGGAGGGGGTGCAGGAACTTCTGTAGGAGGTGGAGGAAATGCTGATCAAAGTAGGACCAGCAGTCCTCGGCTTCGGGAGCACATGTGCCATACCAGGGTGTAACTGCCTCCGCAATGTTCACCCAGTGTATCATCAGGAAAATGTAGCGTACCTGGTGTGACGTAGCGATCACTAGCGGGTTGGGGTACACTCGCTTAGTGGCAATATTCAACTATACAGGAGCAGATTCTCTTTTAAACAAGTCCAAAACTTTGGTTTATTATAGCATCATAAACCACTCTATAACCCCTGGTAGGGTGTGTGAACAATACCGAACCCACAAACAGTCCATTCCAGTCTGGTTCCGTTCAGACAGTCCAAATGCCTGATGTCCGTCAGGACACCTTGCCCCATGCTCTGGGTTACCTGGCTAAGAGCACCTCAAGTTTTCTCAGCCTGGCTTCCTCTGGCCCCTGTCTGTAGTCCAGACCCTTGGTGTCTCCTGGACCTTCAGGAGCTCCACCAGCTCCAGTCTCACACATGGACTTTCTTCATGTGCTGCCCCCAGGAAACAAATAGGACCTTCCTGTCTTTACAGGAGCACATCCCTTGGGAGGTGTGTAGTTAACCAGTCCCACCTGTTATGATTGGGTCACCGAGGAGGAAAACAAAACCAAGCTAAGTCACAGAGAACCAGAGAGGTTGGTAACTACGTGGATTGCAGACCCCTGATCCTAACCACACAACTAACAGCAGCCGTGGAGCGTACCTACGATGATTCTAGATGCCTCGTCACAGCCGGAGGACTAAATAAGCCTAAAGCAAGAAAAGGGGAAATCTAAACTGCCCCAGAGCAGACCCCAAAGGAATAGACAGGCTCCACACATGTAATGACGGTGAAACAAGATGAACGCATAAACACAGGTAGGAAAATAGGCTGAGCAAACGATGGGGCCCACACTAACTACAAAGGACAGGAAAGAAAAGATACTGTCTGCAATCACCCTGCAAAAAATGTCCAACACTTCTGATAGCAAAAAAAACCCTGAAGTGACTAGACTTCACCCACTATATCAGCACTCTGGCATATTCTGAGAACAGAGCAAAAAGAGGCCAATCTAATAAAGGACAAAAAGCAAACTGGCACATACAGTAACATAAGAGTGGAAATTTAGCACAGCCCCAGTCGGAGGCTGGCTGTCCACACAAAAACTGAATAGACAAAACCAAATCAAATGTGAACATTAACAGAGAAAACTTAGAGAAGACAGGAACTGAGCTGGAAACCAAGACCTCAGGAGGCAGGAAAAAATCACCAGCATGGGAATAGGGAGTCGGCTGTGTTAAATCCAGTCTGAGACTCCAGATGTCCAATCGTCATCCTCATTATCAGGTAGCAGGTCTCTGTTAATTAGATCAACTTCATTACCTCCTGCCACCACCAGAGGGAGCCCGGAAAGACAACTCATAATTCCTCTGTCAGCACAAGCAGTTCCCTCACCAGAAACCAGAGGCAGACCAGAAAATGAGTTCACAACAGTACCCCCCCCTTGAGGAGGGGTCACCGAACCCTCATCCATGCCACCAGGCTGATCAGGATGAGCCCGGTGAAAAGCTCGAACCAATCTATTGGCATGAATGTCAGAGGCAGAGACCCAAGAATTATCCTCCTGGCCATAACCCTTCCATTTGACCAAATACTGGAGTCTCAGTCTAACCAAATGAGAATCCAATATTTTCTCTACCTCATATTCCACATTGCCTTTAACCAATACAGGGTCAGGAGGTGCCACCATAGGAACTACTGGCTCAACAAACCTCTTCAACAGCGATTTGTGAAATACGTTATGGATCTTGGCCAACTCCAGATAAATCAAATTCTTGTGGTCGGTGAGGACCACAACTAGATGTCTAGCTCCCTCCAACCAATGTCTCCACTCTTCAAATGCCCATTTCAAGGCCAACAATTCCCGATTCCCCACGTCATAGTTGCGTTCAGATGGGGAGAACTTTCGAGAAAAGAAGGCACAGGGATTCATCTTGGAAGTCACAGGATCTTTTTGGGACAAAACAGCTCCTGCACCAATCTCAGAAGCATCTACCTCCACCTGAAATGGAAGTGAGACATCAGGTTGCTGTAAAACCGGAGCAGAATCTCCACTTAAGCTCCTGAAATGCGGAGACAGCCTCTGGAGACCAATTCAGCACATCAGCACCCTTCTTGGTCAGATCAGTCAGTGGTTTGACAATACCAGAAAAATTACCTATACATTTACGATAGAAATTAGCAAAACCCCAAAACTTCTGGAGTGCCTTCAAAGAAGTGGGCTGAACCCAATCATAAATGGCCTGTACCTTGGCCGGGTCCATTTCAATAGTCGACGGAGACAAAATGAAATCCTCTGTACACCAAAGAGGCATTTCGATCCCTTAACAAACAGGGAATTCTCCCTCAAAATCCGGAACACAGTCCAGACATGTTCCACATGAGAATCCCAATCACTGGAAAAGATCAAAATATAATCCAGATAGATGATCAAAAACTTATCCACAAAGTCCCGGAAAATATCATTCATAAAGGACTGAAAGACAGAAGGGGCATTAGTGAGCCCAAAAGGCATCACCAGGTACTCAAAATGTCCCTCCGGAGTATTAAAAGCCGTCTTCCATTCATCCCCGTGCTTGATGCGAATAAGATTATACGCCCCCCTGAGGTCAAGCTTAGTAAACCAGCAGGCACTTTTAACTCTGGAGAATAAATCAGACATCAGGGGTAACGGGTACTGATATTTAACCGTCATCTTGTTAAGGGAACGATAATCAATACAAGGTCTTAATGAACCATCTTTCTTGGCCACAAAAAAACCCCCAGCACCTAAGGGTGAAGAGGATGGTCTAATATGACCCTTCTCCAACGACTCCTTAATATAGGATCGCATAGCATCATGTTCGGGTACCAATAAGTTGAAAAGCCGACCCTTGGGAAATTTACACCCAGGCATCAACTCAATTGCACAGTCATAACTCCTATGAGGAGACAAAGACGCAGACTTACTCTCACTAAATACATCAGAAAAATCAGCCAAATAATCAGGAATATCATGAGACTGAGGAGAGGTGGAGAAAACAGGAGTGTCCCTAAGAACACACTGACAACCCCAACTCACCACAGACACAGATTTCCAATCCAAAACTGGATTATGAGTTTGTAACCAGGGAAAACCCAGAACAATAGTATCATGCAAATTGTGCAGCACCAAAAATTTACAATTTTCTTGGTGGTCTGGGGCAACTGGTATTATCACCTGGGTCCAAAACTGAGGTATATTCTCCGCCAAAGGAGTAGCATCAATACCCCTCAAAGGAATAGGCATCCGCAGAGGTATCATGGAAAACCACAACGTTTAGCAAAGTCCAAATCCATCAGATTCAAAGCTGCTCCTGAATCTACAAAAGCCTTAGCTGAAAATGTGGATAAGGAGCAGATCAGAGTAATTGCCAAAAGAAACTTAGGTTGTACACTGCCCACAGCAAATGTGTGTGCAAAACGTTTCTCTCGTTTAGGGCAGACAGAAATAGTATGAGAGGCGTCTCCACAGAAAAAACACAGCTTATTACGCCATCTAAACTCCTGGCATTGCGCCCTAGACAAAACCCTATCACATTGCATGGGTTCAGATGTTTGTTCAAAAGGTGGCAATGCCTCTCATGTAGTTTTACGTTCACGTAAATGCCGATCAACTTGAATGGCTAATGACATAGAATCATCAAGACTAGAGGGAGCAGGAAATCCCACCATAACATCTTTTACGGTCTCTATTAAACCCTTCCAAAAGAGACCTGCCAATGCACCATCATTCCATGTAGTAAGAACCGCCCACTTTCAGAATTTTTGACATTATAACTCTGCAGAATCCTGACCCTGGTTCAATGCCAACAGGGTTTTCTCAGCTTGATCAACAGCATTAGGTTCATCATAGAACAATCCTAAGGCTTGAAAAAATGCATCCACATTAGTCAGAATAGGATTTTCAGGTGTCAAAGAAAAAGCGCAATCCTGGGGATCGCCACACAGCAAGGAGATGACAATTTTAACCTGCTGCACAGAGTTCCCCAATGAGTTAGGCTTCAAGGCAAGAAATAATTTACAATTATTCTTAAAATTCAAAAATTTAGACCGATCCCCAGAAAACACATCAGGAGTAGGGATCTTTGGTTCAACAGCATGTGACTGAGTGAGATAGGCAGAAATTCCCCGCACTTCAGCAGCGAGCTGCTCCACACGATCAGACAATTGCTTAATTTCCATTAGAGAAAAATCCTCCTACGGCCCCAGAGAAAAAGAGGAAAAAATATATATATATAAAAAAAAAAAATTCTGACGCTTTTTTTTAGCAATTCTTTCCTGCTTTTGAGTACCCTAGAATCTGCAGTATGGCTGGTGATTCTGTTATGATTGAGTCACCAAGGAGGAAAACAAAACCAAGCTAAGTCACAGAAAACCAGAGAGGAGAGAGGTTGGTAACTACACGGATTGTAGACCCCTGATCCTAACCACACAACAAACAGCAGCCGTGGAGCGTACCTACGATGATTCTAGATGCTTCGTCACAGCCGGAGGACTAAATAAGCTTAAAGCAAGAAAAGGGGAAATCTAAACTGCCCCAGAGCAGACCCCAAAGGAATAGACAGCCCCCACACATGTATTGACGGTGAAACAAGATGAAAGCACAAACACAGGTAGGAAATAGGCTGAGCAAACGGTGGGGCCCACACTAACTACAAAGGACAGGAAAGGAAAGATACTGTCTGCAATCACACCAAAAAACCCTGCAAAAAATGTCCAACACTTCTGATAGCAAAAAAAACCCTGAAGTCACTAGACTTCACCCACTATATCTGCACTCTGGCACATTCTGAGAACAGAGCAAAAAGAGGCCAATCTAATAAAGGACAAAAAGCAAACTGACACATACAGTAACATAAGAGTGGAAATTCAGCACAGCCCCAGCCGGGGGCTGGATGACCATACAAAAACTGAATAGACAAAACCAAATCAAATGTGAACATTAGCAGAGAAAACTCAGTTTGAGAATACAGGAACTGAGCTGGAAACCAAGACCTCAGGAGGCAGGAAAAAATCACCAGTCTGAGACACCAGATTTCCAATCGTCGTCCTCATTATCAGGTGGCAGGTCTCTGTTAATTAGATCAGCTTCATTACCTCCTGCCACCACCAAAGGGAGCCCGGAAAGAGAATTCACAACTCCTCTATCAGCACAAGCAGTTCCCTCACCAGAAACCAGAGGCAGACCAGAAAATGAGTTCACAACACCCACCCATCACTTCTGGTTAACCCTAAATCCAACCCTTTACTAATAATACAGGTTTGTGGGACTACAAGACCCAAGAACCTGTCCTGGACTCAGATCGCAGCAGACTTCTGTCTGTGTAAGGCTACTTTCACATTAGCGTTGTGCGACAGCAGTCGCCCTGCGTCGGGGCGACATACCGTTGCACGTTGTGAAAGTTGTGCAAAACGGGGGCAGCGGATGCAGTTTTTCAACGCATCCGCTGCCCTATTGTAATGTGCGGGGAGGAGGGGGCGGAGTTTCGGCCGCGCATGCAGAGACGACGCACCAAAAAACGTTACATGTAACGTTTTTGTGTGCGTCACGACCGCCAAAACACGACGCATCCATCGCGCGATGGATGCGACGTGTGCCCATACGTCGCAATGCGTCGCTAATGTAAGTCTATGGAGAAAAAGCGCATCCTGTGGGCAACTTTGCAGGATGCATTTTTTTGTCCAAAACGACGCATTGCGATGTACGTCGGGCGACGCTAGTGTGAAAGTAGCCTTATACACACCTATTCCTCAGTACACCACTAGCTGGTACATCACATACCCTCCCCCTCTGTTCAAACCAGTGGGGATGAGCACATGACCACAGTTCCAGACCCCGAGAAAAGATGTCCCCGTCATGTCTAGCTATCAGTCGAGGGGACCCTCTCCAACTACTATAAGCATTGGGCTCTGGAACCTGATCCCTCAACATCAGCTGTTCCTTAAGAGATTTACCATCCGTCCCTGTCACCAACTTCCTTTTTGTGGTAGATTTTGTCATCTCCCAATCCCGAGTCATGCCTGTGTTAATCCTTCTCCACATCCAGTGGTCCCTACAACCATGTGACTCACTCCCCTCCGTATCTACAGTCAGGACCGATTCGATGTCATCACAAACTCTATTAGGTCTCTTGTCTATGACCCTCAACCTAGTATGCCCTCTATCTTCAGGATGCCTCCAGACAGATCTCTAATGGCTATTTCCTCCATCACCTAGAGACCTGCTGCACCACTTGTCTCTAGCTTCTGCGGTGACCCGTGTATTACCGAGAGAACTTCCACCTCATTGGGTACCATGCTTAACAGAGGGCTTCTAACTTTGGAAGCGATGCATGTCGCTCAGGATAGCCATCCAATCCACTGTGACTTCAGATGTGTACAGAATCACCAGTTATTTAGCTCCTGGGAACCAATACACTTTACAGGCTTCCACTGCCTTCTTAAAGGTGTTATGGACTGACTCTCTGGCACACTCTTTCCTCAGATCTTCTGGGATTGTCTACAAGACACTTAAACAAGGGAATCTCACCCTTTTCTATTGCACCAAGATGATCGCCTTGCTCAGTTTTCAGCATTGGCTCTCGCCAGACGGCCACCTCTTTGAGTCGGCTGGCCAGACCAGATATCTGCTGCTCCACCTTCTTCAAGGCTGCCGTATTCATCGACTGGCTTTCGGCCAGACGACCTCTGAGCTCAGACACCTCTCTTTCCAACGCGGCCTACACTGCACTCCACGACCTGTCTCCAAAGCTTCTCTTGCTTCAAATGGGACTGTTCCTATTCCTTGAACTTCCTTAGCTCACTTCTTTCTCCCTCTGGACTGATTGAGCATCCCTCACTCACAGGGGTAGCTACCTTAGGTCTCACTTCATTGGTGGCTTCCTCCATTTCTGCACCCTCGGCCTTAACCTGAGTCTCAGCGGAGTCCCCTTCAACCCTCTCTAGAGTCTCAGCAGTGCCACCTTCGAAGGTTTCCGCTTGCTCCTGCTCTTCCCACTTCTTTGGAGTATTCAACCCTCTCCACTTCTTCACCCAGGGTGCTGTTCTGGTCTCCAGCCTCCCTACAGGTGGATCCACCTTTATTCTTCTCCTCCTGAGCATCATGGACTCCTGTTCCACCAGCACTTCCTGGGATTTTTTCTCCCATAGCGCCATCATCTCACCACCCATCATCAGCAAGCATCACTTGAAGCACTTCTGGGTGGCCCTGACTCCTTCAGTGATTGGAGGATGTGCCAGCCTTGTTGATCCCTCCCCTACTGGACTCCCTTTGGTTCATAGAGTCATAGTCACCCCCCCGAGTCTGTGTCACACCCCACAGTAAGGTGACCCCCCAAGTTGCTCTCTAACTTGATCTCAGTTCCCCTTCTTTTAGCTTCCCCATCACTCCCGGTCATACCATGGTCTTTTCCAGGTGATGTCAGATCAGTATGTTGGGCAAACGCATACCTTCCACCGTTCACCCCTACGTCTGCTGTACCGTCAAGTTTGGGAGGTGTTACTGTGGTAATGTACCCACCCCCTTCAACATAGGGCCCTTCCTCCTCCTGCTGCAGAGGAGCTCCCTTCTCCCACAAGTCCGAGAACAGCCCAGAGTCCCGACCTACTATAACTGGATAGGCTAAGTTAGGGACCATGGCAACATCATGACTTGAGATGTCATTGGCTGTCTCGAGGATCACCCTTGACATCGGATAGTTTTTAGTGCCCCCATGGATGTAGGTGACCCCGATCTTCCTTTTGGGCATCTCAAAGACATCAGGTGCAGTCCTCACTAGAGTTACCGAGCTCTCAGCATTGACCAGTCCGCACACGCCCTCTGCGTTCATCTGCAGGGTGCACCCACATAGCCCCTTTCTGGGTGGGTAAGGCAGACTTTACACAAATAGTACAATTGTCCCCGGCAATAGTCTGCCTGTGCCACCTCTTTGACTTTGAGATGCTCTGCCCCCTTTTGGGCCACTACCATTTTCTGGGACTCCTCCCCCTTTTGGGCCATTATCCCCTTTAAAGCCACCACCCCCTTTTGGGACTCCACCCCATTTTGGGCAACTACCCCCTTTTGGAATGCTTCCCCCTTTAGGGACTCTTCCCCCTTTTGGGCAACTTTTCGTGGACACCCCATTAGCTCCTGGGAACTAACAGCTCTGCAGACCTCCAGACGGCTCGGCGGACCTCCACACCAGGCAATTTGCAGAGCTCCTGCTGCGGTCGCTCTTGGTCCTGGCATGCTCCTCTGAGCCTGCAAAATTTTTAAACGCTATTTTGAAGTGTTATATATTAAAAAAATAATCCAGAACACATAATAGTGTATGGGTAAGAAATGTAACCAGAGGAAATTTTGTAACTATTTTTTGCAGTGTTATATAACATAAAAAAGTAATATAAATCACGCAATACTAAATGCAAACAATTAGCCCTTAGAAGGGCTGTTAGTATGATGGTTCAGCTTCAGCACCAGTATCAACAATACAAGCCTCTGATTCGTTATACTGTGCATACAGGCCTTGATAAGCACTCTTTCCACCCAATACAAAGTGTCACAGAGCTCTGCAATGATGCCGGGTGGCACCTGTTCTTTTATAACCCCTGATGGGGACACACAGCCAGCTAATCACAGTAATGTCCGCACCAAGATGGCTACGTCATTATAGTCATGTGCAGGGAATCCACGCATGCTTAGCCGCTGTATATTCGAATCTTACATGGAGCACCGCCCATTACTCACTGAGTAATGAGTATCCGAGCACTGTGATACTCGAGTGATAACCGAGTATCACCAAGCACGTTTGCTCATCCCTAATCATTAAAACAACCAAGGCCGGGGTCAGACATGCGAGAAACTTGCACGAGTGCAGGCGGCAGTGCCGGGTATTGACATGCGATACTCGTGCAAGTTTCTCGCATGTCTGACCCCGGCCATATGAGGAGTGTTGTGCTACTATTCAGGAACAAAAAAAGGGGTAAATAATAGCAGGAAAAGTAACTTTTAAATGTAATTTAAAGTAATGAATACGTGTCAACAAAAAGACTTTATTCAGAAATCCACATTCCACTTATATTCTGTAGTTGTTTTTTTTCCAAATGAGTTATCACATACGAGCGACTGTGTGTGAGACTTTCTGTATAAATTTTTTGTAGGTCACTGTCAGCATAAGAAATTTTTTTTTACTTATTGTTTTTATGCAGATATTTACTACACATTATGGCTATGTCCTTTCACTACATTAAACAGTGAACATTGTATCCTTAACTGACACCTAGAACCGCGACTCTGAAGAATAGTTCACCTTTCACAAAATGTAGTGGAAAGTGGTATTTGGCACTTGTGTGAGTGAACGTTTATACATCTGATACGCGATGGCGATACTGGCTGCAGATTCTGTGAGTTGTGATGTGGTTATCACAGCTCTCCTTGTAAAATTCCTGTGGAGAATGGTGTTTAAAGACAAGAATTGTGATTCATGGGAGAGGTGCCTTCAAAGGAGAGCAGACTGAAAGTGAGATGTAAGACTTAAAATCTCAAAAATCAGTTTTATATACAGTATGTATATGTCTCATCTATGCTACAAATGAGCATATCAGGCAGCAAAGTAACTCAGAGCAGATCACATTGACTTGGCCAACTTACTGTGGATATTATTATTATTTATTATTGTCGCGCCATTTATTCCCTGGCGCTTTACGTGTGAGGAGGGGTATACATAATAAAAACAAGTACAGTAATCTTAAACGATACAAGTCACGACTGGTACAGGAGGAGAGGATAATCATTGTAGGCTTAGTGCAATCTCTTCATTAGGTAAGTGAAGCGGATGTGGGTCGCCCTCCCAGGGCTGTGGGGTACTCGGTACCGGGCCGGTCTCTCACAGGGGATTGTCACAGCAGCGGTGACCCGGTCCGTGGCCCTGGGCGCCCATGTAAAAGGGGTTAAGTTGGGAATAAAGTTTATAAGTGATTCGTGACGCCACCTGTGGTGTTCGGCAAGGGAGGTGTTAAGCCGACGCTGCAGACAGATCCTCTGGGACAGATGGTGTAGTGCAGCAATGATGTTGTAGCCCTCCACAGGTAGGGCTGTTGGTCCCAGGGCAGTGTAGCGGAATGTTTAGGAAGAGGGTGCAGTGTTTGGCACAGAGATGTAGCAGTGCTGAGGATGTTGCAGGAAGGAGGCAAGCACACAACAGGGTGCAGTTTCTTTACCTTTACTTGGCAAACGCAGTCCAGGGTCCTGACTACAGATGGCACAGGAGCAAGCTAGCCCTGGCTTGAGGTACATGCAGTACAGTGTTACACTGAAGTTCCGCCTTCTTATCTTCTATTAGAACTACCTCGCATGGCAGACAGCTGTAGCCCTCTCTCTCTTGGCTCACCCGTCGCTGTTGTGCCTCCGAGTCTTAGTTGGGAATAGAGCATTTACAGCTTCCTATTCCTCTGGTTTCTGTTGCAGGACCTTCAGTACTAATACAACCGTGGAGACCAGACTCCAGATCATGCGCTCTCACTGGGAGGGAGCTCTCTTTCCTCAGCTCAACCTCCAGCTTCTCTCCACATGTCTACACTCGTTGCCCTCCTCACACTAACTGACTATTTCCCCTCCTGGCCCTCAGAGCGCGCTCCTCCCCCAATCCTGGTTCAGAGCTCCCTCTGCTGGCTGGGAGTGGGAACTGTGTTGCATGAAAATGATTAACTGCTAGAGAGACCCTTCATTGCTTCCAAGCATGACATCACCCTCCGTGGAGGAAGGCAAAGCCATTGTGGCGACCATACTCCTGGGGGTGCCACATTCCCCCCTAGCGCAAGTCAGCACTCCTGGGCTGATAAAAGAAAACATGAATAACATATAAACATGTAAACAGTCTGAAGGTTACAAGATTTTGAAAAATGAAAAGTGTACAAAAACCACAAGCTCCAAAAATAGTCCTATGATGATAAGTCCAAGCATCAATGTCCATGGTCCATTCCTGGGCAAATGGTGAACTATATACAAATTGGTGACCACACAAGTCCTGTGGTACAATGTCCATAAAACAAAACTGGCAAATTCAAAGGAAACTCTTACAGATTACCTGTAGGCACAAACTTGAAAACAGTTACATATATATACAATTTCAACATTCACATAAACTTAGCTATATACGATATCTGATGGGTGGTATACCTTGTGTAGTACGGGTAGACCTGCGTAACACTGGTGTGATTGGGGATCTTACTGGTTGTCTAGAGCTAACTACTGGTGTAGTTAAACTAGTTAGTATTCTGCTACTGACTCTTAGTCTCACCATGGGTATGACAGATTCACCATTGGCAGGGCGAGGGTTCTCTGGCTCCAATGCTGGTATGGCAACTGCTACCTGAACTTCCCGATTTTCAGAGTTCTCATGAGTCACTTCTTCTTGTACTACCAGTTGGGGAAATGTCAACACTGGCACCACTATAGCATCATTTACTTTAGTCCAATTTGCAGGGAATTCTCCAAGTATGGTGCTGACCTTTTCTACCTCCACGGGTTGGATGTCATTTTGTTCTTGCATTCTTTCTTTTAGCTGGTCAGGGCATAATTTCAAATGATCCCTTGATATTGCTGCTGAGGTTTCTCCTCCATCTTTACTAACAAGGCACACCTTGGTATTGTCAAAGTTTGACGGTAGAATGGTATAGGGTTCAGCTTCCCATTGGTCATCCAATTTATGCAGTCTTCTTTTCCTCTTGAGGACTTGTTCTCCTGGTGACAAGGGAACTGCAAGGGAAGGTGCATGCTGATTGTAGTTCCTCTCTTGTTTTTGTCTTGCCTGAGCTAGACTCTTTTCCACACACTCTTTTACTCTTCTGTACTGTTGCTGCCTCACTGAATCCCAGTCAGCATCTGGTGACGTCACTTCACGTGTAAGGACTCCCATGTCCAAATCAATAGGCAGCTTACCAGGCCTTGCTCTCATTAGGTAGGCTGGAGTGCAGTTGGTGGAATTCACAGGAATGTGGTTGTAGAGGTCTACCAGATCTGGCAACTTTTCTGGCCACAAATTCCTCTCCTCCAAAGGCAAGGTCTTCAGCAGGTCGATCACCACCTGGTTCATCTTCTCACACATGCCATTGGTTTGTGGATGGTACGGGGTTGTCCGGATCTTCTTACAACCGTACAAGTTACAGAATTCCTGGAACACTTCTGCCTCAAAGGCGGGACCTTGATCTCTAAGCACTCGCTCAGTGTAGCCATGTGGTCTACAGAAGTGCTGTTGAAAGGCTCTGGTTGCTGTCCTGGCTGTTTGATCTTTGACATGTACAACTACCAGGAATCTTGAGTAGTGGTCCACGATGGTAAGAGCATAGATGTAGCCCGACCGGCTTGGGACCAGCTTCACATGGTCTAGGGTGACCAACTCAAGTGGCTGTTTGGTTATTATTGGCTGTAGAGGAGCTCTCTGGCTGTTTTGATCCTTTCTGCGCAGGTTGCATTGTCCACACTCCCGGCACCACTTTTCAATGGCTTTCCTCATACCAGCCCAGTAGAACCTCTCCCGGAGCAATGCTTCCAACTTGTTCCATCCGAAGTGGCCGGCTCCATTGTGGTATGCTTCCAGGACCATTGATGCCTCTCTCTTTGGGACTATCACTTGCCAAACCAGCTCATGAGTGTGGGCATTGATACTCCTCAGACACAGCTTTCCTTCATAAATGAACAGCCGGCCTCTCTCCTTCCACAACTGCTGGGTTTCTTCAGGAGCATTCGACTCTGGGCGTGAGTCAGCTTGTGACAGTAGCTCCTTCACCAGGCGGACTGCAGGGTCACTATCCTACGTTTCTGTCCAGTCATGATGGGGCAATGGATTTAGAGTGACCTCTTTCAAGCCAGACCGCCTGTTTCTCATTCCTTGAGCACGTTGGGCTGCAATTGGCCGGTGGAAGGGAGGTAACTCTATTTCTTCAAGAGCCTCAGGGTCTTCTCCTGCATCTGACAGATTAGGCATCCTGGACAGCGCATCAGCATTGGCATTCTTGTGCCCTGCTCGGTACTTGATGGTAAACTCATAGTTAGACAGCCGAGCCATCCATCGCTGCTCCAGTGCACCTAGTTTTGCAGTGTCCAAGTGAGTCAACGGGTTGTTGTCCGTGAAAATGGTAAACTTGGCTGAAGCTAGGTAATGCCTGAATCTTTCAGTCACAGCCCAGACTATGGCGAGGAACTCCAGCTTGAAGGAACTGTAGTTGTCAGGGTTCCTTTCAATGGAGCGAAGCTTCCTGCTGGCGTAGGAGATCACCCTTTCTTTGCCATTCTGTACCTGTGTGTCATGCTCGCCATGTCTGTTATGTCCGCCATGTCTGTTTTGCCTCATGACCCCTGGAGCGGTGTGCACGCGCATCTCATGTCTGCTATCCTGCATGTTCCCTAGAGCAATGTGCACACTCACGTCATGACTGCTGGCCTGCAAGATGCCTGCGTTTCTGCTCTGCCTTCTGTGATCGTCTCGTCATGTCTAGAACCCCTGATCATGTGTCCTTCCTATGTTCCAGCAGAGGCTGGTTCTGCAGTTGGGTCACCCTCCCAGGGCTGCGGGGTACTTGGTGCCGGGCCGGTATCAGTGGGATGTGTCACAGCGGCGGTGACCCGGACCGTGGCCCTGGGCGCCCAATTAATAGGAAGACTAATGGTGGAATGTAGTTAAATGAATAGTTTGTGACGCCACCTGTGGTGTTCGGCAAGGGAGGTGTTAAGCCGACGCTGCAGACAGATCCTCCGGGACAGATGGTGTGGTGCAGCAATGATGTTATAGCCCTCCACAGGCAGGGCTGTTGTCCCAGGGCAGTGTAGGTGTGGAGACACTTAGATGGTGTAGTGTCTGGCGCAGGGGATGTAGCGGTGCCAGGCAGACGGACGCAGGAAGGAATGGAGGACACTAGGGCATGTAGTTCCAAAGCTTTACTCACAGTCTGTAGTGCCCGCTTCTGTGCCGTGTCCTCCGGGTAAGGGACTCAGTCAACCCCCAGGCAAGATGGAATGCTCCCTTCCACGCTCCGCCAACTTTTGTGCCTTTTCTTAACGTCTCCTCTATAGTGCCTTTAAGTGTGAATATCTCCTAGTACTGTGTTACACTGGAGTTCCTCTTGTCAGATGTCCCCAAGAACTCTACTTGCATGGCAGACAGCTGTAGCCTGCTTCGGGGACTCTCTACTCCTAAGTCTCGGCTCTCTATCCGTGTTGCTGTTGTGCTCTCAAGTCTTAGATGGGAGTAGTGCATTTACAGCCCACTACTCCACTGGTGTCTGCTGCAGAACCATTAGTGTCCATACAACCTCGGGGACCGGGCCCCGGCCTTGCGCTTAGAACTTCTAGGCAGGGTTCTTCCTCTAACCCACGTCCTCTGTGTTCCCTTTTACTCCTATGTTCCGTACTTGTCTTTTCCCTTCTATGGAAGCTCAGGCTTCAGTTCAATGTCCTTCTCCTTCTTTCCTTTCCCATGCCAGCTGGCTCAGATCACTGAGGCAGCTGCAGAATTCCTTCCTCCATCCCTCTTCCAGGGATAACCACTCCGCCCGAGTGGCTTCCTCTCTCCTACTCAACCTCGGTATGCAGGGCATAGACAGCGGCATTATGGGGACCGCTGCAGTGGGTGCTACCGGAGCCGCAGCCACGTTGGGCACTGCAGCTTGCGGCGCTGAGGGGCTGGCGGTGGCGTCCGCCACTGCATTGGCGCTTGCCTGAGACATTCTCCTTCCCCCCTAGTTAACGGTTGCCAGGCCCCGGGGTTGAGCGGCTTACCGGCTGTAGGCCTCAGCTCCTCCCCTTCTCGCGCACTATCCTCTCTTCCCACGCGGCACTTCACTTCTTCGCGCTCTGTGGCAGGCTCCGCCCATGAAGGCCTGCCCCTTTTTCTTCCTGCACGCGCCAATCAACGGGATAATGGCGGCAATGGCGCCAATTTCGCACACAGTCTATAGCATACAACAGTCTCTGGCACACAGGACCCGGGGATACTGGGCTCCGTAATCCTGTTTGTGATGCCAAAAATGGGTCGCCCTCCCAGGGCTGTGGGGTACTCGGTACCGGGCCGGTCTCTCAGAGGGGATTGTCACAGCAGCGGTGACCCGGTCCGTGGCCCTGGGCAACCATGTAAAAGGGGCTAAGTTGGGAATAAAGTTTATAAATGATTTGTGACGCCACCTGTGGTGTTCGGCAAGGGAGATGTTAAGCCGACGCTGCAGACAGATCCTCTGGGACAGATGGTGTAGTGCAGCAATGATGTGGCCATTGTGGCGACCATACTCCTGGGGGCGCCACAGATGCACTTCGTCATCCACATGATAGAAAGGAAACGATTCATCAGACATATCCATTATCTTCTATTGCTCGATGGGCCATTTCTCATGCTTATGTGCCCATTGTAAGAGCTACTGGCAGGAGGCAATGTGGCTGATCTGTGACAACACAGAAATTTATGTATACGACATCTTTCTACTATAGCAACCACTAACATTTTCAGTAACTTGTATTACTTGTATATATATATATATATATATATATATATATATATATATATATATAAGGTGCATACTGTATGTGTGCACACTATGTCTATTCATGTTATTTTTAAATTATTACAAGTAGATGTGGTCTGGTTGTATGGCCACAATCATCACCAGACTTTACCCAAATGGACTTTTTTCTTTTGGGCAGTTTTCAAAGATTAGCTAAATTCCAGAAAACAATGCACAGTTGATAACATGATTATAATTCAACTATTAGTTAAACGGTATATCTACAGTTTATATACTAAGGGATTTTATTTATAGACTGTCATGTGTGAGATGCTGTGACTGGACAAGGAATGAGATTCTTTAGGTGTGAATTAAAAGGGAATTATGGAAGACATGGTAGACCCAGGAAGAGACCAGTTTTAGAAAAGTATGGAGCATAGTGATGCTGATGTGCTGTGCTCTAATGCTGAGAAGTAGGTGCAGTGAAGAACCCAGGAAAGGAAGAGGTTAATAAACCTGAGAAAGGGGTATCGCTGGCTTTCCGAAAGTGAGTCTTACATTAAGTGTAAACAGATGGACATACTGCCCATGTTACCACTTAAAGAAACAAGTGTTACTGTGATGTACAATGTGAATTGCGATTTGCGTTAATATTGTTGATAAGGTTTGCTGCTTAACAATGGGGAGAGCAAGAGTTAGGACGCAGACAGACAACTGTATTTCTCGTATCACAATCCTCGAACTGACTATATGCTCTCCTGACCAGAGCGTGACATCAGCATAAAAATACATCACGTTGTCACGCTTAGTTCAGGAGAGATGCCAGCCAGTCTGTGTACGGCAATGCGATCCTCGCACACAAAAAAAAACCCTGTTTGCTCCCTTAATGTTTGGAACTGGCCCAAACTGAGAGGGACTAAGCTTAAGGGAAAGAGACAGTTTCCTGTTGGGACATCAGATATGGCATGGAGTGCATGGAGAATGGAACTAAGGTTCAATGTGCTGCCTTCTTGGGAGTCCCTAGAAGTGAAAAGACACAGCATTGTCTGGAACAGAAATGAGGAAGCGTGTCCAAGAGACAGAGTGATCAATGGGAGATGGGTCATGGAACAACCCAAACGATGCCTTTGTGCCCCCTGTGACCAGAGTGGATAGAGACAAAGTTTTGACTGTTTCTCAGCGTAGAAAAGGTATATCCGCGTTGCAGAAAAAGAGAGCTGAGATTAAGGCTAAGGAGATGCTGGTAGACTCACTAGCCACTCACTTTAACCCCTTCACCCCCAAGGGTGGTTTGCACGTTCATGACCGGGCCAATTTTTACAATTCTGACCACTGTACCTTTATGAGGTCATAACTCTCGAACGCTTCCATGGATCCCGGTGATTCTGACATTGTTTTCTCGTGACATATTGTACTTCATGATAGTGGTAAAATTTCATTCAAATAACTTGCGTTTATTTGTGAGAAAAACGGAAATTTGGCGAAAATTTTGAAAATTTCGCAATTTTCCAACTT
Source organism: Dendrobates tinctorius (assembly GCF_039654945.1). NCBI lineage: Eukaryota > Metazoa > Chordata > Amphibia > Anura > Dendrobatidae > Dendrobates > Dendrobates tinctorius. The sequence goes on along the minus strand of NW_027361752.1, from coordinate 2,043,295 downwards.
TGAATTTTTATGCCCTTAAATCACAGAGATACGGCACACAAAAAACTTGATAACTAACATTTCCCACATGTTTACTTTACATCAGCACAATTTTGGAACCAAAATTTTTTTTTGTTAGGAAGTTATAAGGGTTAAAAGTTGACCAGCGATTTCTCATTTTTACAACACCATTTTATTTTTAGGACCACATCACATTTGAAGCCACTTTGAGGGGTCTATATGATAGAAAATACCCAAAAGTGACACCATTCTAAAAACTGCACCCCTTAAGGTGCTCAAAACCACATTCAAGAAGTTTATTAACCCTTTAGGTGCGTCACAGGAATTTTTTTGAATATTTAAAAAAAAATGAACATCTAACTTTTTTTCATAAAAAAAATACTTCAGGTTCAATTTTTTTTATTTTACCAAGGGTAACAGGAGAAATTGAACAGCAAAAGTTATTGTGCAATTTGTCCTGAGTACGCAGATACCTGATATGTGGGGGGGAACGACTGTTTCGGCGCATGGCAGAGCTCAGAATGGAAGGAGCGCCGTTTGACTTCTTCAATGCAAAATTGGCTGGAATTCAGATTGGACGCCATGTCACGTTTGGAGAGTCCCTGATGTACCTAAACAGTGGAAACCCCCTACAAGTGACCCCATTTTAGAAACTAGACCCCCCAAGGAACTTATCTAGATATGTGGTGAGAACTTTGAGCCCACAAGGGCTTTACAGAAGTTTATAATGTACAGCGGTACAATTAAAAAATCATATTTTTTCCACAAAAATGATCTTTTCACCCCAATTTTTATTTTCCCAAGGGTAGCAGGACCCTAAAAGTTATTGTGCAATTTGTCCTGAGTACGCTGATACCCAACATGTGGGGGTAAACCACTATTTGGGCGCATGGCAGAGCTCGGAAGGGAAGCAGCGCCATTTAACGTTTTTGGCTGGAATTGAGATCGGACACCATGTCGCGTTTGGAAAACCCCTGATGTACCAAAACAGTGGAAACCCCCCACAAATGACACCATTTTGGAAAATAGACCCCCTAAGGAACTTATCTAGATGTGTGGTGAGGACTTTGAACCCCCATGGGCTTCACAGAAGTTTATAACATAAAGCCATACAATTAAAAAATCATATTTTTTCAACAAAAATGATCTTTTCACCCTCAATTCTTATTTTTCCAAGGGTAACAGGACCCTAAAAGTTATTGTGCAATTTGTCCTGAGTACGCTGATACCCCACATGTGGGGGTAAACCACTATTTGGGCGCATGGCAGAGCTTGGAAGGGAAGCAGCGCCATTTGACGTTTTTGGCTGGAATTGAGATTGGACACCATGTCGCGTTTGGAAAACCCCTGATGTACCAAAACAGTGGAAACCCCCCACAAATGACACCATTTTGGAAACTAGACCCCCTAAGGAACTTATCTAGATGTGTGGTGAGAACTTTGAACCCCCATGGGCTTCACAGAAGTTTATAACATAAAGCCATACAATTAAAAAATCATATTTTTTCCACAAAAATGATCTTTTCACCCTCAATTCTTATTTTTCCAAGGGTAACAGGACCCTAAAAGTTATTGTGCAATTTGTCCTGAGTACGCTGATACCCCACATGTGGGGGTAAACCACTATTTGGGCGCATGGCAGAGCTCGGAAGGGAAGCAGCGCCATTTGACGTTTTTGGCTGGAATTGAGATCGGACACCATGTCGCGTTTGGAAAACTCCTGATGTACCAAAACAGTGGAACCCCCCCACAAATGACACCATTTTGGAAACTAGACCCCCTAAGGAACTTATCTAGATGTGTGGTGAGCACTTTGACCCCCCCCGTGCGTCACAGAAGTTTACAACGCCCGGGCGTGAAAATAAAAAATTCGTATTTTTTCCACAAACATGATCTTTTAGTCACCATTTTTTTATTTTCCCAAGGGTACCAGGAGAAATCGGACCCCAAAAGTTGTTGTCCAATTTGTCCTGAGTATGCTGATACCCCATATGTGGGAGAAAACTACTGTATGGGCACACGTCGGGGCTCGGAAGGGAAGTAGTGACGTTTTGGAATGCAGACTTTGATGGAATGGTCTGCGGGTGTCATGTTGCCTTTGGAGAGCCCCTAATGTACCTAAACAGTGGAAACCCCCCACAAATGACACCATTTTGTAAACTAGACCCCCCAAGGAACTTATCTAGATGTGTGGTGAGCACTTTGACCCCCCCAGTGCTTCACAGAAGTTTACAACGCCCGGGCGTGAAAATAAAAAATTCGTATTTTTTCCACAAACATGATCTTTTAGTCACCATTTTTTTATTTTCCCAAGGGTACCAGGAGAAATTGGACCCCAAAAGTTGTTGTCCAATTTGTCCTGAGTACGCTGACACCCCATATGTGGGAGAAAACTACTGTATGGGCACACGTCGGGGCTCGGAAGGGAAGTAGTGACGTTTTGGAATGCAGACTTTGATGGAATGGTCTGCGGGTGTCATGTTGCCTTTGGAGAGCCCCTAATGTACCTAAACAGTGGAAACCCCCCACAAATGACACCATTTTGTAAACTAGACCCCCCAAGGAACTTATCTAGATGTGTGGTGAGCACTTTGACCCCCCCAGTGCTTCACAGAAGTTTACAACGCCCGGGCGTGAAAATAAAAAATTCGTATTTTTTCCACAAACATGATCTTTTAGTCACCATTTTTTTATTTTCCCAAGGGTACCAGGAGAAATCGGACCCCAAAAGTTGTTGTCCAATTTGTCCTGAGTACGCTGACACCCCATATGTGGGAGAAAACTACTGTATGGGCACACATCGGGGCTCGGAAGGGAAGTAGTGACGTTTTGGAATGCAGACTTTGATGGAATGGTCTGCGGGTGTCATGTTGCCTTTGGAGAGCCCTTAATGTACCTAAACAGTGGAAACCCCCCACAAATGACACCATTTTGTAAACTAGACCCCCCAAGGAACTTATCTAGATGTGTGGTGAGCACTTTGACCCCCCCAGTGCTTCACAGAAGTTTACAACGCCCGGGCGTGAAAATAAAAAATTCGTATTTTTTCCACAAACATGATCTTTTAGTCACCATTTTTTTATTTTCCCAAGGGTACCAGGAGAAATTGGACCCCAAAAGTTGTTGTCCAATTTGTCCTGAGTACGCTGACACCCCATATGTGGGAGAAAACTACTGTATGGACACACGTCGGGGCTCGGAAGGGAAGCAGTGACGTTTTGGAATGCAGACTTTGATGGAATGGTCTGCGGGTGTCATGTGCATTTGGAGAGCCCCTGATGTACCTAAACTATTGAAACTCCCCACAAGTGACCCCATTTTGGACACTAGACCCCCCACGGAACTTATCTAGATGTGTGGTGAGCACTTTGAACCCCCAAGTGCTTCACAGAAGTTTATAACACTCGGATGTGGAAATAAAAAAATCATTTTTTTCCACAAAAATGATATTTTTGCCCCCAATTTTTTATTTTCCTAAGGGTAACAGGAGAAATTGGACCCCAAAAATTGTTTTGCAATTTGTCCTGAGTAGGCTGCTACCCTACATGTGGGGGTAAAACACTGTTTGGGCGCATAGCAGAGCTTGGAAGGGAAGGAGCACCATTTGACTTTTTCAACTCAGAATTGGCTGGAATTGAGATCAGACGCCATGTTGCATTTGGAGAGCCCCTGATGTGCCCAAACAGTGGAAACCCCCAATTCTAACTCCAACCCGAACCCCAACACGCCCCTAACCCTAGCCCTAGCCCTAGCCCTAACCCTAGCCCTAACCCTAGCCCTAACCCTAGCCCTAACCCTAACCCTAACCCTAGCCCTAACCCTACCCCAACCCTACCCCAACACACCCCTAGCCCTAACCCTAGCCCTAACCCTAATGGAAAAATGGAAATAAATACATTTTTTTTATTTTATTATTTTTCCCTAACTAAGGGGGTGATAACGGGGGGTTTGATTTACTATTTATGGCGGTTTTTATGTTTGGCGGCTGTCGCACGCTAAAAGACGCTTTTTATTGTAAAAATAGTTTTTGCATCACCACATATTGAGAGCTATAATTTTTTCTTATTTTGACCCACCGAGTCATGTGAGGTCTTATTTTTTGCGGGACAAGTTGACGTTTTTATTGGTACCATTTTCGGGCACGTGAAATTTTTTGATCGCTTTTTATTCCGATTTTTGGGATGCAGAATGAACAAAAACCAGCGTTTCATGAATTTCTTTTGGGGGGGGTGCGTTTACACCGTTCCGCGTGCGGTAAAATTGATAAAGCGGTTTTATTCTTCGGGTCAGTACGGTTACAGCGATACCTCATTTAGGTCGTTTTTTTATGTTTTTGTCGGTTTTATGCAATGAAAACTATTTTATATAAAAAATAATTATTTTTGCATCGCTTTATTCTGCGAGTTATAACTTTTTTATTTTTTCGCTGATGATGCTGTGTGGCAGCTTGTTTTTTGCGGGACAAGATGACGTTTTCAGCGGTACCATGGATATTTATATGCGTCTTTTTGATCGCGCGTTATTGCACTTTTTGTTTGGCGGTATGATAATAAATCATTATTTTTTGCTTCGTTTTTTATTTTTATTTTTTAAGGGGTTCGCTAAAGGGGTTAACTAATGGGACTGGTTTATATGGCCGGTCGTTACGGACGCGGCAATACCTAATATGTGTACTTTTATTGTTTTTTTTTTTTATTATTTTCAAAAAATGAATTTATTGGGGAATATTTTTTTTTTTTTTTTACTAATTTATTTGGCGATTTTCTTAAATTTATTTTTACACTTTTTTTTAATTTTTTTTTTACTTTATTACATAGTCCCAGGTGGGACATCACTGTCCTGTGACAGATCGCTGATCTGTCACATCACAGATCACTGTGACAGATCAGCAATCTGTCACAGGCAGTGCACAAGGCTTCCTCATGCCTGCGCTTTGCAGGCACTGAGGAAGCCAGCTTCCCCAGGCCCCCGAAGGCCCCCGTCGCCATCTTGGATTCGGGGGCCTGGAGGAAAGGAGCCCCCCGCAGCAGCGCTGCACATTGCGCTGCCGTGGGGGGCTCAGGGAAGCACGGAGGGAGCCCCCTCCCTGCCGATGCTTCCCTTTAACCCCCGGTACACCGCGATCATGTTTGATCGCGGTGTGCAAGGGGTTAACGTGTCGGGGGCGGTCCGTGACCGCCCCTGACACGTAGTGCCGGGTGTCAGCTGTGATAATCAGCTGACACCCGGCCGCGATCAGCGGCGCTCACCACGTGGGCGCCGCTGATCGCGGTAGACGTACTATCCCGTCCCCGGTCATACGGGCCCGGGTACCGTGGACGGGATAGTACGTCTCATGTCAGGAAGGGGTTAAGGAACACATGGACAGGTTGTCAGCTTTCACCCGCAATAGTAGGTATATCCACAAACATGAGACTGGCCACAGCGTTTATGTGGAGAGGCGGATGGAGGCAAAAGAATACCTGCCCCAGAAGGCTACATAATCTCTCATCAGGTGAGTGGGAAATGTTCTCAATGTTGTATGACTCTCGTGGGTGGTATGCGGTTGGCGTGATGCAAGAGTGTATAGCAACAGATGTGAGGTGGTGGAAGGCCGAGAAAGCTTGGGAGAGGGCCGTGGAAACGGCTAAAGCTGAAGGTGCTGCACTGAGGGCACCAAAAAAGTACTGGAGGTTTCCTCCATCGACACAGGAACTAGCTGTAGTTCAGGTGATGCAGGAAAGGTGGCTTATTTCTACATGGAGGAGGTCGGGCCACCTATAGACCAAATACAAGGGAATGAGTCCCAGGACGAAAGTGCATGGCATCCCGGAGAACGCCGAAAGAGGAAGAGAAAGGGACTGACTCAGAGTGAGCCAGGAAGGGGAAATGGATCCAGAAAAAAACAAAGCTGAGGAAGGCCATGTTTTCTCTGTTTCACCCTTGTTGTGAAGACCAAGGTTCTAGCTGGTCTATGACCCTAAATCCGGGAATTCCCTGCATTAATGGCGATGGAGGGCCAAAGTGGTTTCCCCAGTTTTGTTGCTTTCATTTTGCATCCCCCTGCTGGATTAAGAGACATGGCAGCTGCAGTTGAGAATTGAATCTCATCCAGTATGGATATCACCCCTAAGGGGCCGTGTGTCTTCCTGTCTTCTTGTTGGATGTGGAGTGAAAGGATTGTGTATCTAATAGAGTTGAGCGAAACGGGTCGAAAAATTTCAAAAGTCGCCGACTTTTTGCAAAGTCGGGTTTCATGAAACGAAACCCGACCCTAGGATGAGGTCGGCCACGAGGTCGGCGACTTACGCGCCAAAGTCGCGTTTCAAAAGTTTGTTTTGCGCTCTTTTTCAGCCAATCAGGATCCATGGACACTGTGGGCAACATGATGACATAGGCAGGGGTCACCACCATCTTTCAGAAGGGCATGCAAGTGATTGGCTTGCTTTGGTGGGCGTCACAGGGGTTATAAAAGGGCGTGCACGCCGACCGCCATCTTACTTCTGCCGATCTTAGCATAGGGAGAGGTTGCTGCTGCTGATTCTGTAGGGAGAGCGTTAGGCAGGGAAGAAGAAAAAAAAACTGCTTCTGCTGCTAGCGATTTTGCCTGTACAACACACCAGTCACTGTGTGTGCAGTGCAAGGGGAGGCTATATTGTGGTGGATCAGCGGTGTTGGTTGTTAGGCTGCCTTCTAAGGCTTCCTGACAGCTGCATTGCTGTTTACCCACTGCTCTGCAAACTGCTTTTTTAAAAGCAATCCCAATTTTTTTTTTTGTCCTGCTGAGGTACTGAGCGTGCATTTTTTCACACCATACAGCGGTGTACGCTCCTCACACAGTACCGTGTAACGGCTGTTATCACAGCCACAGTGAAGCTATCTGTGTGTCACTCTGTGAGAATAAGTCGAGGACATGTTCCATTCTTACAGACCTGCACCTACTAGTTTTGTCTAGCTTTCAAACAGTTAAATATATTTGCTGTTTGATCACATTCAAAACTATAGAGAGACAGCGTATGTCAGTCCGTATACTTAAAAAACACGGAGCTTGACAATTTTACGTACACCGGACAGCCGTGTACGTGCACACTCCTTTCAGTACCATGTAACAGCTGTTATCACGGCCACAGTGAAGCTATCTGTGTGTCACTCTGTGAGAATAAGTCGAGGACATGTTCCGTTCTTACAGACCTGCACCTACTAGTTTTGTCTAGCTTTCAAACAGTTAAATATATTTGCTGTTTGATCACATTCAAAACTATAGAGAGACAGCGTGTGTCAGTCCGTATACTTAAAAAACACGGAGCTTGACAATTTTACGTACACCGGACAGCCGTGTACGTGCACGCTCCTCTCAGTACCGTGTAACGGCTGTTATCACGGCCACAGTGAAGCTATCTGTGTGTCACTGTGGAAGGATAAGTGGAGGACTTGTTCCGTTCTTACAGACCTACACTCTAGGGAGATTCCTATTCTGCCCAATTCTACATACACCTTGTAGTTTGTGATACACTAGCCAATTTCTGCCTGAGACATAGCGCTCTGATATTCAGTGGGCCTCACACAATCCAAAAGTGTCCAGTGTCCACAAGTGTGTGCAGAAATTCAAAATCTCTGTGATCCTGTAGTCACTTTTTTCACACCTGTGCCATCGAGCCTGTGACATAGCGCTCTGATATTCAGTGGGCCTCACACAATCTAAAAGTGTCCAGTGTCCACTAGTGTGTGCAGAAATTCAAAATCTCCCTTATCCTGTAGTCACTTTTTTCACACCTGTGCCATCGAGCCTGTGACATAGCGCTCTGATATTCAGTGGGCCTCACACAATCCAAAAGTGTCCAGTGTCGACAAGTGTGTGCAGAAATTCAAAATCTCCCTTATCCTGTAGTCACTTTTTTCACACCTGTGCCATCGAGCCTGTGACATAGCGCTCTGATATTCAGTAGGCCTCACACAATCCATAAGTGTCCAGTGTCCACAAGTGTGTGCAGAAATTCAAAATCTCTGTGATCCTGTAGTCACTTTTTTCACACCTGTGCCATCGAGCCTGTGACATAGCGCTCTGATATTCAGTGGGCCTCACACAATCCAAAAGTGTCCAGTGTCCACTAGTGTGTGCAGAAATTCAAAATCTCCCTTATCCTGTAGTCACTGTTTTCACACCTGTGCCATCGAGCCTGTGACATAGCGCTCTGATATTCAGTGGGCCTCACACAATCCAAAAGTGTCCAGTGTCCACTAGTGTGTGCAGAAATTCAAAATCTCCCTTATCCTGTAGTCACTTTTTTCACACCTGTGCCATCGAGCCTGTGACATAGCGCTCTGATATTCAGTGGGCCTCACACAATCCAAAAGTGTCCAGTGTCCACTAGTGTGTGCAGAAATTCAAAATCTCTGTGATCCTGTATTCACTTTTTTCACACCTGTGCCATCGAGCCTGTGACATAGCGCTCTGATATTCAGTGGGCCTCACACAATCCAAAAGTGTCCAGTGTCCACTAGTGTGTGCAGAAATTCAAAATCTCTGTGATCCTGTAGTCACTTTTTTCACACCTGTGCCATCGAGCCTGTGACATAGCACTCTGATATTCAGTGGGCCTCACACAATCCAAAAGTGTCCAGTGTCCACTAGTGTGTGCAGAAATTCAAAATCTCCCTTATCCTGTAGTCACTTTTTTCACACCTGTGCCATCGAGCCTGTGACATAGCGCTGTGATATTCAGTGGGCCTCACACAATCCATAAGTGTCCAGCGTCCACAAGTGTGTGCAGAAATTCAAAATCTCCCCTGTCCTATAGACACCTTGTACCTTGTTTTACATTACTATATAGTTTGTTGGATTTTGTCTACATTTCTACAAAAAATGAGGAAGGCTGGTGGAAGAGGCCGTGGAATTGGGCGGGGGTTGGCAGCTGGTAATGATGGTGTTGGTGGTGGATCTGATGGTAGTGTCAAGAGCAAAATAGGACCGAATGCAGGAGGTGTTGAGCCTGCGTCATCGTCTGGCTCCATAAGGCTTCGAAGGCTTAGTTTTCTAGGAGTTGGCAAACCGCTTTTAAAGCCAGAGCATCAGGAAAAAGTTTTGTCTTACATTGCTGACTCAGCCTCCAGCTCTATCGCCTCCTCTTCTGAAGTTGTAAAAAGTAAAAGCACTGAGTCGTCATTGGAGGCTCATGTTCATGAACCACACCTTTTCTTGTGTCCTTCACCCCAACCAAGATTGAAGGATGACGCAGGCCATACTACTGATTACTCCATGGAGCTGTTTTCACATACCATGCCTGGATTATCAAGTGAAATGGTGAATTACCCAGGCCAAGATGAATCTGACATGGAGTGCACTGATGCACAGCCGCTGATAGATGATTCTGCTGGTACATTCACTCAGAGCACTACATTGTCCTCGCAGTGTACAGAGCCAGATTCTGACCCTGATGAGACTCAGGTGCCCCTTCCCGCACACTATACCACCATACACGGTGACACAGAGGAAGGTGCACATGACATTGAAGAGGAGGTGATGGATGACCCAGTTGTTGACCCAGATTGGCATCCATTGGGGGAAGAGGGTGCTGCTTCCAATAGCTCAGATGAGGAGCATCCACAGCAGACATCGACATCGCAACAGCTGTTATCTGGCAGGCCCGGAGCACTCCAAAGACAGGTTCCAAAAATCAAAAGAGTTGCTGGACAGCTTGTACAGAGGGTCAAAAGATCACAGCGTGCTAGGCCGCAAAATGTCTGCCAAAGTAGGAAGAGTGCAGTGTGGCACTTTTTTGAACAAAATCCTCATGATCAGGCCAAGGCTATCTGTAGGAAGTGCGCAAAGACCTTTAGCCGAGGGAAAAATCTGAAAAATTTGAATACCAGTTGCATGCTTAGACATTTAACCACCATGCACTTGCAAGCGTGGACACAACACCAAACCTCAAGTGCCACATGTGCAACTGATCACAAAGAAGGAAGTCAGCAATGCTACATTGTTTCCCCCACTGTAAGCCCACCGGTTAGCACAGCAGCAAATGTTGAGGTGTCGTTGCAAGGCCACAGCAGTCTGGGAATCCCACTGTTATATCAACGAAATACTGAATCTAGGCCATCAGAAAGAACACCATCTCCATCACCATCATCAACCCTCTCTCAGTCCGCCCTGTCCACCGCTACTTCCACCATATGCAGCTCTCAAGTCCAGCTCACCCTCCCAGACACTATGAGTAGGTCAAGAAAGTACTCAGTCTCTCATCCGCGTACACTGGGTTTGAACGCCCACATTGCCAAACTAATCTCGTTTGAGATGATGCCCTATCGGTTGGTGGAAAGCGCAGCTTTCCGCGAACTCATGGCCTATGCAGTACCACGCTATGACCTACCCAGTCGCCACTTCTTCTCTCGCAAAGCCATCCCAGCCCTCCACCATCATGTAAAAGACCGCATTGTCCATGCACTCAAGCAGTCAGTGAGTGGAAAGGTGCACCTCACAACTGATGCATGGTCCAGTCGGCATGGCCAAGGCCGTTACGTGTCCATCACTGCGTACTGGGTTAATGTGGTGGATGCAGGGTCCACAGGGGACAGCGGTGGTGGGACAGTGCTGCCTAGCCCACGGTATAGGAAACAGTTGGCTGTAGGCGTTCGACCCTCCTCCTCCTCCTCCAGAAGCGAAAGCTCGTCCACAGAGCGCAGTCGTACGAGCACTCCATCTGCAGCTGCCACTGTTGCACACGAGGTGTCCCCCTATCGAGCAGCTAGTGGAAAGTGTCAGCAGGCTGTGTTGCAGATGATGTGTTTGGGCGACAGACACACCGCCGAGGTGCTGGCCGAGTACTTGAAGTGACAAACTGAGTCATGGCTGGGCAGTGTACATCTTGAGGCAGGCAAGGTAGTTAGTGATAACGGCCATAATTTTGTGGCAGCCATAGCCCTTTCAAAACTCAGCCACATACCTTGCTTGGCTCACACCTTGAACCTGGTGGTGCAGTGCTTCCTCAAAAATTATCCGGAGTTAACAGCCCTGCTCCAGAAGGTGCGAAGACTGTGCGCGCACATCCGCCGGTCGCCTGTACACTCCGTTCGTATGCAGAAGCTGCAGCGATTGCTCCACCTTCCCAACCACCGCCTCATTATCGACATTGCAACAAGGTGGAACTCCACCCTGCACATGGTGGAGCGGCTGTGCGAGCAGAGGCAGGCCATAATGCATTTGTGGGAGGATACACGGCCAGGCACTTTGAGAGCAGACATGGAGTTGACAGGTGTGCAGTGGTCGAAGCTGAAAGACCTCTGCAAAGTCCTTCAGTGTTTTGAGGAATGCACACTGCTGGTAAGCGCAGACGCCGCCATCCTAAGCATGAGCATTCCACTTATGTGTCTGCTCATGCAAAACTTTGACGCACCTTAAGGAGCAGGAGTCTGCAGCCAATGTTGATGAGGAGGAAGAGGAGGAGGGAATCCTTGATGACATTCAGCCATTGTCTGCTCAGGGACCTCTCCTGGACGAGGTGGAGGAAGAAGAGGAGGAGGAGGATGATGATGGGGATGATTACTTAGGGGAGGAGGATGCATCTCGTGGGGCAAGTGAAAATGTTGGCGTGGCAAGGTCTGGTACAGGGTTTGTGCGTGACTGGAGGGATGTGGATTTGCCAGAAAGTGCTCCTCCAACCAACACTCGCAGTGCATCATTGACACCGGGAACATTGGCCCACATGTCAGATTATGCCTTGCAGATCCTAAAAAGGGACCCCCGCATTGCCAAAATGATGAACGATGACGACTACTGGTTGGCCAGCATCCTGGATCCACGCTCTAAAGGCAAATTACAAAACATCATGCCACAGGAGAACCTTGACCTAATATTGGCTAATAAACAAGCAACTCTGGTAAATCGGTTGCTTGAGGCATTCCCAGCACACAGCAGCGGTGATGGTTCTCACACGAGCCGTACGGGCCAGGGGCAGCTTGGCAGAGGTGTTCATGGTGCACACAGCAGAAGTGGCGTTGGAGACAGGGGTTTCATGACAATGTTGTGGACTGATTTTTCAAGTATCGCTCACACAACTGGTAATACTGCATCGATGGAAAGTGACAGGAGACAGCAGTTGTCAACTATGGTTACAAACTACTTTTCCTCCCATATCGATGTTCTCCCACACAGGTCATTCCCCTTTGACTATTGGGCCGCTAAACTGGACACCTGGCCTGAATTGGCCCAATATGCCTTACAGGAGCTCGCTTGCCCAGCTGCAAGTGTGCTATCGGAAAGAGTCTTCAGTGCAGCTGGATCAATCCTGACAGAAAAAAGGACCCGTCTGTCAACCCAAAATGTGGATGATCTAACCTTCATTAAAATGAACCATGCATGGGTTTCCAAGGATTTTGTCCCACCTTCCCCTGATGACACATAGGGTGACAGAAAAATGGCTTGCTTTGGTCCACCTCTTCCTGGGACTTAACCTATTTCGCCTTTTGCATCAGCTGAATGTCCAACATGAACATATGCCACTTTCTAAAACTCCCTAACTGTGCTGCCTCCCCCCCATGGCTGGGGTCACCACCTAGCGCACGACATCGTGCGAGTGCCGTTGCCCTGGACAGGTGGGTAGGCCAACTCTTGGGCGCGGGCACTGGCACAGGGTCCCTCATAGTGCAATCAAGTGTCTCTGACGGTGGTGGTGCACACCCGCCGTCAGACACACAGCCGTACTATGAGGGGCCCAGTGCCAATACCGACGCCCACGAGTGGGCCTCCCTTGCTTGGGCAGGGCCCCAGCATTTGCAATCTTTACCTCTCCCTGCTCCTCCGCTGTGTAGTCTGGGCCGTCAAATCCATACTGTGCCTGACACCATCTGAGCCTGCCTCCTGATGTATAGACATATATTTTGAATGTGTACGCTATCCATACATGTTATCCGGGGATACGGTACCCTTTCTCACCTTTGTGCAATCACGTGCATTCCATACTGGGCCTAACACCGTCTGAGCCTGCCTCCTGATGTATAGACATATATTTTGAATGTGTACGCTATCCATACATGTTATCCGGGGATACGGTACCCTTTCTCACCTTTGTGCAATCACGTGCAATCCATACTGGGCCTAACACCGTCTGAGCCTGCCTCCTGATGTATAGACATATATTTTGAACGTGTACGCTATCCATACATGTTATCCGGGGATACGGTACCCTTTCTCACCTTTGTGCAATCACGTGCAAGCCATACTGGGCCTAACACCGTCTGAGCCTGCCTCCTGATGTATAGACATATATTTTGAATGTGTACGCTATCCATACATGTTATCCGGGGATACGGTACCCTTTCTCACCTTTGTGCAATCACGTGCAAGCCATACTGGGCCTAACACCGTCTGAGCCTGCCTCCTGATGTATTGACATATATTTTGAATGTGTACGCTATCCATACATGTTATCCGGGGATACGGTACCCTTTCTCACCTTTGTGCAATCACGTGTAATCCATACTGGGCGTGAGAACGGCTGGCGAGCTGTTAAGCAAGCTACAGCACCTGTGGTTTGCACACGTAAGTTTTTCATTTTTTCAGGAATGACGGTTAGGCCTAATTCCGGAACTGCGGTTGACCTGCACTTACTGGGAAATCATCGTTCGCGGGTAATAATTGTAATCAGTGATCTCCATCACTAACGTTGTTCAGCGGGTTATCTGCACCTGTAAGGCTGGTTTCACATTTGCGTTTTTTAGCGCTGGAAAAAAACGCATATGTGCGCATGCGTTTTTTCCCCAATATTTAACATGGGTGCGCATACCTGCGCGCTTGTAAGCGCATGTATGCGATTTTCATGCGCTGCGTTTTTTTGGGGTGTGCGTTTGTATTTTCCAGACGCAGCATGTTGCATTTTTTGGCCCTGCAAAAAAGCGCATGCACACGTTTTGCGCTAAAAATGGCCATTATAGCCTATGGATGCGTATATGTGCGCACTGGCATGCTCATGTATGCGTTTTTTTGCATATGCGTTTTTTTTTTTTAACCATGGAATTTAGGGGTTTGGGTTAGAGTTAGGGTTAGTTAAGGGGGTTTAGGGTTAGGGTTAGGGTCAGGGTCAGGGTTAGGGTTGGGGTTTGGGTCAGGGTTAGGGTTAAGTATGGTTTGGTTAAGGGTTAGGGTCAGGGTTAGGGTCAGGATTAGGGTTAAGTATGGTTTGGTTAAGGGTTAGGGTCAGGGTTAGGGTTAGGGTTAGGGTCAGGGTTAGGGTTAGGGTTAGGGTTAGGGTCAGGGTTAGGGTTAAGTATGGTTTTGTTAAGGGTTAGGGTCAGGGTTAGGGTCAGGATTAGGGTTAAGTATGGTTTGGTTAAGGGTTAGGGTCAGGGTTAGGGTTAGGGTTAGGGTTAGGGTCAGGGTTAGGGTTAGGGTTAGGGTTAGGGTTAGGGTCAGGGTTAGGGTTAAGTATGGTTTTGTTAAGGGTTAGGGTCAGGGTTAGGGTCAGGATTAGGGTTAAGTATGGTTTGGTTAAGGGTTAGGGTCAGGGTTAGGGTCAGGATTAGGGTTAAGTATGGTTTGGTTAAGGGTTAGGGTCAGGGTTAGGGTTAGGGTTAGGGTTAGGGTCAGGGTTAGGGTTAGGGTTATGGTCAGGGTTAGGGTTAGGGTCAGGGTTAGGGTTAAGTATGGTTTTGTTAAGGGTTAGGGTCAGGGTTAGGGTTAGGGTTAGGGTCAGGGTTAGGGTTAGGGTTAGGGTCAGGGTTAGGGTTAGGGTTAGGGTCAGGGTTAGGGTTAGGGTTAGTTAGGGTTTAGGGTTTGGGTTAGGGTTAAGTATGATTTGGTTAAGGGTTAGGGTCAGGGTTAGGGTTAGGGTTAGGGTCAGGGTTAGGGTTAGGGTTAGGGTCAGGGTTAGGGTTAGTAAAGTCATGGTTTGGGTTAGTGTGAGGGGCCACCTAATGTTGGAAAAAAACGCAAACGCGGTAAAAACGCACTAAAAACGCATACAAACGCATAAAAACGCTGCGTTTTTTTCATGCATGCTCATAAAAATGCTTGAAAAAAACGCAGCAGTTGTATGCTTTTGTATGCGTTTTTTCAATGCATTTTTTTGCGGGAAAAACGCGCTGCAAAAAAAAGCAAGTGTGAAACTAGCCTTAGCGACAAACGCTGGCCTTTTCAGTGTAGCGCACATGCAGCCACGGACATGTAAGGGCATGACACACCAGTTATTGGCCAATCTCATGTGCCAGAGCCTCACGTGTCCCTCTAGTAAGCCGGACTCGGACCGCGGGGCATGACGGAGTCTCGTTCGTTAACGGAATTAAGCTTGCAATGTGTGCATCTTTTCTGTAGCTGGCATGGTTGAGGTTTCCCAGGTGGAGTCGAATTTAACCGTAGGCTCCACTCCTGGTGGTGCCCTTCTGGACATTCCTTTAAGGTTCAGCTTTGCAACCATACTGCCCACGTAAAACAAACACTTTGCCTTCATGAACGCTGTTTGGAGGGTCATGACTCGTGGGAATAACGCCGCCCAATCAGTTAACCTGCTAGAGAGATCCTTCGTTGCTCCCAAGCATGACATCACACTCCCTAGGAGGAAGGTAATGCCACTGTGGCGACCGTACTCCTGGGGGCGACACAAGTGCACTGATGCCCAGCCACTGCTCGATGAATCTGCTGGTACATTGACCCAGACCACTACATTCCCCTCGCACGCTACATGGCCTGAATCTGACCCTGATGAAACTCAGGTTACCCTTCCCATATACAGTTCCATCTTACACGGTGACAAAGAGGAAGCTGCAGATGAAAGTGCAGGTTCGGCCCACCCGCCATCAGACACACCACCGTACTATCAGGGGCCCTGTGCCAGTGCCGTCGCCAACGAGTGGGCCCCCCCTGCTTGCTCAGGATCACAGGACTTGCAAGGTTGAAATACTGTGCAGTGAGATGGAAGATGGGGACGACGAGGAGTCCAGACTAGTACAGGGATTCCCTAGCGAGGAGACTTATTTGATTGTTTTCAATGTTGGGACAGCAATTTTTGGGGAGCACTATACTCTGGAGAATGATAGATGGGGCCCACCATACACTGGAACATTCCAAAGGTGGACATCAGACACTGGAGCAGCATTTACAGGGCCCATTATACACTAGAGCATTAGAAATGAGGCCCATTATGTTTCGAGCATTATTTGGGCCCATAAGACAGTGGAGCTTCATCCATGGGGACCAACATATACTATAGCATTATGTGGAGCTCATCATATACTGTTTCAAACATTATATGGGACCAATGATTCTGTATGGAGAAATAGATGGGCCTCGTCATGAGATGTAAAATGTGAAGTATTTTTCATTGTACTATACCACTATTTCTCTGCCGTATCGGAGCATGATGAGTTGTGGTATGTGTTAAAGGGGCGCTCTTTCACCCAGGGCACATGAAAACCTGGAGCCAGCCCTACCCCCCCACAACTTTAGCCAAATAACCCCCATTTTTCAGTGTGTAACTTGTATTATGAAGTTAATTAAGGTTGACAAGCTTAAGTAAGAAGAATTGATGCTTTTGGCATTCAAATGGGCACTGTAGGTGTGTTTCCTGTCCTCCTCTCACTGCCGACTTTTATTCCCCATTGACTTACATTGGGTTTTGTGTTTCGGGAGGACCCCGACTTTTCCCTATAATCGGCCGATCTTGCTCGACCCGACTTTTGGAAAAGTCGGGTTTCACGAAACGAAACTCGACCCTAAAAAACCAAAAGTCACTCAACTCTAGTATCTAACCTACGGAATGATGGAGGCTAATGAACTGTGCTTTTAAAAATCAAGGGCTATCTATACAAAGATGTACTGTGCCTTGTTGTTGGCTTGAATGCCCTTGCTGAGAGGGGCCAGTTTGACCTGAGGGACAAATTCCAGATCAAAAGGACTTGGTTGTTTACGTTTCTGGGGTCCTCACCAAGGAGTGCCGGGCCAGTGTTGATCTGTGAGCAAAAGAGAACTTTACATCGTTTCAGAGTTTGTGTGAATACAAGAGTATTGGTGCTTTACAGGTTCTGGATGGCCGTGGAAGTCCATGGTTAAAGAAGGGGAAATGTAAAGAGATTCACATACTGCCTACATTCCCTCTTGAGTAAACAAGTGTTATTGTGATGTATGATGGGAGTTGTGACTTGCATTAGTAATGTGTTAGTGCTGCTTGACCATGAGAAGAGCACGAGTTAAAGTTTGAGACTGGTCTAGAGTGGGAGTGAATAAGCTGAAAGGAAAGAGACAGTTTCCTGTTGTGATGTTAGATAGGGCCTGCAGTGCATAGAGAAACGATCTAAGGTCCAATGTGAGCAGTGCCACTTTCTTGGGTGTCCCTAGAAGTGAGAGGAGACTCAGAGAGATAGTGTGAACTGGAACAGAAACGAGGAAGCATGACTGAGAGTGATACATCAAAGACGGGTCCTCGGATAGGACACCTAGCAGTAAGGCCCAGAAGTTTATAACTCAAAGGTAAAGGGCCTAGAGAGAATGAAGTAAGCAAGACAAAGAGAGTGCCCTGGGCGGGAGTTCCAGAGCATCAGTATCAGAGAAGATAAATACTGGCCATACTGGCAAAGTATCTCCCCTAAGGGGAAAAAAGAAGCAAAACCGCGGTTTGAGTAAAGTACTCTTGCTAGCTAAACTGTAGTGACGAGTTGGTTTGTGGTGAAGTAGTGAGGAGTAGTGAAGACTGAGGAAAGAGAGAGAGAAGAGAAAGAGACTGAATTTCTGTGAGGAAAATGTTAAGTATTATCAAGAAAACATTTGAGAAGATATGTACTCGCTATCTACTGTATATAACTCTCTCCAAGTTAATGTTTAGTAAAAAGCTTATTTTAAACTGGTGATCTCCCTCTTTATCTGTCAAACCTCTGGTCCTGGCCAACCAGCAATGCACATTCGAAGCACCCCACAGCACAAGTCCACAAACCCAGCCAGCACACCCACCCTCATCTAAAGGGCAGGGGCACCAGAGATGAGTACCTTACCGCTACCGCTCCGTGCCATGTTACATGAGGACCAGTGAGTAAACTAATGATGGGTTTGGGTGGAGTGTTTCCTGGGGAGTCTGTTGTTTGACCCTGTTAGGAGCTGAGTAAGATGCCTGTGTTTGTGGGTCAAAGATACTGTAGATACAGTGAGGTTAGGATGCTCTGTGTGCCTTGCATGTGGTCTGGTACTACATTCTTGAGTTGGATTGGAGCTCAGTAAAAGTGAGACTGTTTGAATTATATTGGTCTGCAGTTGTCTTCTTTATAAAGGGAAACCATTCAAGAAAACCCAACATTACAAGTGACCAAGGGACTTTTCAGAAACTAAGGCCCTGGTGCAAATGTACATGCAGGCAGGCAGTATATTTAGCACATTTTCCACAAGTAATGGGAACACAGTCCGAATCACGTTTTTCACATATGCTGGTACAGACCACATAATCAGAATCAGTTATTTCAATAATTCTTCGCATTCCTGCAATGTGTGAGATCTAGACTGTACGCTGTATAACAAAAAAAGGTGGCAGCACCCATATAAATATACTTGAAGATGCCCTTATCCATTTATTATGTACAATAAAGTTTTCAAAACTTCTCAGTTTTGGTAAATGCTTTTCAATCTCAGTAAAATTTTAGATGGCTGTACACATGTGAGACGACTTTTCGTTATAAGATATTTTGATCCATCAGGACTTAGCAAAACATGGAAAACAGGAATCACATATTGTACATTTTCACACATGGCTGCCTTTCAAAGGAAACAGTTCTAAATGTTTCTGTGACTAGACCACAGAAAAAAAAATACTTTTAATACTAATTAACCTATTAAAGGGATGAAAGACTGTGATTAGGAGTATGCAAAAATGCTCTATATCTAAGATACTGCCAACTGGATTCATTATATGTTTTAATTTAAACTTCCCATATGTGAAACTTTTGTTATAACATAGTCCAGCACCATTGCTGAAGACTTAGAACAATATCATTCACAAAATGAACCTAAGCTTTGGAGGCCACATGTCAGTGAAATAGTTATGTGATATTTTTAATAGTTGCATATGGTGTACAGTAAAAAAAATGTTAGTTGGTCAAAAGAGTAAGTTTCATATTCTGGCTTTTATAGTGTTTTAGGGTCTGTTTCACAAACCATTTTCGACAATTTGATTCTAGCTGTGTTTTTATACACATTTACATTTTTTCTATATATAGTCTATAGGAGGAAAAAACATAAAAGGTTATTCAAAATAAAATAAAATCCAAGTGCCCAAATAATGCCTCAAAAATGTGAAAGAACACCACAAAAAAAGAAGACTTTTGTAGTACATTTCATAGTTTTAAAAGACTCCACAAAAATCACTTTGTCTTACTATAAGCATTTATTGTCTACAAATAGGGGCAAACTTACTGTTGCAACCTCTGCAGCCATACAGGGGCCCAAGAGGTAATGGGGTCCATTTCCACCTCAAAAACAAGGAATTGTGTATTATGATGAGCTATTGAACTGCAAAGGATCCATATAGTTCTTACACAGGGACCCTTTTCTGTCTGTGTCTGTTCTTGCAATAGTTCTTGCTATAATCGCACCAACAAAACAAAAACCAGTCTTTATGCAAAATCTACTGTTAACACTTAGGACTCGGGGTATATTGTACAACGTTTTGCATGTAAGTGTAAACAGGGTGCCATAGAAAAACAACACAGAAAAAAGGCCTTATTTATCTGGTGTAGGAAAGCAGGAGCTAAAGTCATGTATGTGTGGGGAAGGTGACTTGACGGACAGACTTGACTGGAGGTAGAAGGGACGGTGTCACGAAGACCCATCCTGTGTGACACGACCCACAGGTCGTTAACTAAAACAACAAATCTGGCACGTGTAACCGTCCTGTGTGACACGACCCACAGGCCGGTAACTGAAACAGCAAGACACGGGGGGAAGGGGAAACAGTTACAACGGTGGGCCCTGTGATAGGGAACCGGGACGTGGAGACCTCCTGCACTCCCCTGAGTCAGTGTCCCTCACACTCCTAACGTTCCCTATACAGGCTCCTCACCTGTCGCCAAGCCGGATACCTGTCACCCTAGCACACCCTACACCTATCCCTTGCTAGGGAGCTGGGTGGTGCAGGCACTGGCCCCACCGCTGTACTAATACACACCAGGGAAAAATACAAACAGGGGAAACACCAAAAACACTTATCTTGCTCTGCTGTAGCACCGGATTAACTTTTCGCAGTGGCTCGACACCTCAGAGCCTGCTGCCACCTTCACCATCTCACTCTACTGCGGATACCGGGCACATAGAGTTCAACACCAGTTTCAGCAGTGGCTCCAACCTTCAAGCCAGCTGCTAACTTCACCAGGTTTCTGCAGTGGCTTCACGCTTCAGCCAGCTGCTCCCTTCACCGTGGTTGGAATCCCAAAAAGACGCTATCACCAACACCTGCTCAAAGACCATGTGACCCTATATAGGAAAAGGGAATGATCAAATGATCAGGGGCCAAAAGCTGCTATAACCCCAGTGACCACCGGGGGCAAAAGGCAAAGCAAAAAAAAACATCAAGTGCAATGACACTTGTGGCCACCGGGGACAAAAGATAACCAAAGCAACTATTAGGATGCAATGACACCCGTGGCCACCGGGGGCAAAACTAACCTTAAGCCAAAGGCTTGAAGGAAAAAAAAAAGGTTTACAGGCGTTAATCCAGAAGCTGACACGGCTCCAAGAATTGGATTGTGACAGACGGTTTGTGCACTATAAACGGATATTGGCAATGACAGAAGGGTAACAGCTGGGGAAAGATGAAAAGGGAGTGCAGTACCCAGAATTGACCACAAGATGGCAGTGGGGAGCGTAGTTCAGGACTTGACATCAGCTTAGGGCTTAAGAAACTGCTTAGTCATGGGGGGCGGGGAGATAGGAACCCAGGAGGGAAATTCCCGAGGAAGGGGATAAATAGGGCGGGACGGGGTTCCAGGCTAGGCTAGTCCTGGGAGGAGCTCAGGTGGAAGAGACTCAGTACAGAAGACTGACGATGGTGGAGAGGTCGACCAGGGGACTGACAGGAAGAGACAGTCAGGGGGTGGCCCTGACACAACAAACCGCAGGACAGACGAGGCCCCGGGGGTAACGATTGGATGACGACCTCGGGCAGGTGAAGCGCTGGCGGTAGATTGGTCTAGGACAGCTCCAGGGAAAGATCCACGAGGAACATTACTATGACTGAAGGAAAGGTGAAGGTACCCGGGCCTGGATACAGAGAGCTGTAAAGGTGCTGCGGTGTATGGCTACGGTCGTCAGGAGGACGGCCAATAAACTCGGATCTGTTACAACTAAAAGCTGCCTCTGTCTCGTGTCTGTGTCATCTGGTTGTGGTAAGTGGTGGACCACCCCCCAATCCGGGCCCTTACCACATTTGTGGTATATGTCACCAAGTTGGCTAGTCTTGATGATACAAGTCCTGGAGTTAAAGGCTCCAGCAACAATAGGTTGCTGAGAGGTATTTCATTGGGAGGAGATTTGGAGTCTGGGTTTTAAGAGCAACCAGAAAAGATTAGGTGAAATGGTCCCTCCCATACCTTCAGTCCAGGCTTTACAGGTCCTATTTCAAGCAACTGAGCTAGCTGTCTCAGGTCTGTCTGTGCATGGGAAGAGGTACAGACTCTAGTCTATATAAGACCCGTGACGCAATGCTCGCCACCCTGGAAACAGAGAAGAGAGAGTTGCTGGAGAAGGCAAAACCAAAACGCCTTATCAGGCTTACATTTATTCTATTCTATTTCATAATAATCCTGCTATTAGCTGCATTTAGTGTAGGGAGAATTGCTGGAGAAGGGCTAGTTTTTCAATAGAAGCATCTAGGACTAGGATATTGCCTTACAATGCTGCAACCTAAAACCAAAACTCCTTAACAGGCCTACATCTATTCTATTCTGTTACATATTAATCCTGCTATTAGCTGCATTTAGTGTAGGAACAGTTGTTGGAGAAGGGCTAGTTTTGCATTAGAGTTATCTAGGTAGGGTTTAGTTCCTTACAGTCCTTGCTGCTGCAACCTAAAACTAAAACTCCTTTTCATGCCTACATCTATTTTATTCTAGTCACTATTAATACTGCTGTTAGCTGCATACCTAATGTAATATGCCCAAGGCGTATGGAAAGAGATTAGAAAGTGGATACGCTGCTGATGGTGTACGCAGATGCCAAGGCCGTGGCCCAGGTGAAATTGCGCCTGATGCGGGAGCACAAGAAACACACTCATCCACAAGACCTAGATTCCTGTCTCACTTTGCAGGGGAACACAGGACACCACTCTTGAAACCAGAACAGTGCAAACAAGTGGTAGATTAGATGGCAGATAATGCTTCCATCCTGTCTTCTACACGGCCTAGTCTCACTAGGAGCTCTTTACATTTCCCTTTATTGCTTCTTCTGGCCACTCACCCTGCACATTTCAAGAGGGACATATGAAAATCGTGTGTAGTGATGCCTAAATATTTAAGCAGCAATGGTCACAAGAAGACAATTGTGGGGAACTGCAATTATTGTCTCAAGAGGTGGTGGATGATGAGGCATAGTTGCCAATAAGTCATGTTGTTAAGTCAACAAGTCAAGAGGAATATGAAAGTCGAAGACAATTGTGGTGGTGCACAATGACGTCACTGACCCAACCTGGGAAGGTGCCATGCAGAGCAAGGAAAGCAGCGCAGAGGGGGAGGGATCCACAGTACTGCAACAAGTTGGCACAGACAGTGGGGTGGCCAGAAGGAGAAGACAGGCAATGGTTCCACAGAGCACTCAAACGTGGCAAGATCCCACCTGGTGTTCTCCAGTCTGGCGCTTTTTTACAGAAAGTGCAGAAGACAACAAAACGGTCATTTGCGGCCTGTGCTGTACCAAGAGCAGAAGGGGCCTGACCACCACCAGCATGCTCAGGCACATGCCATCCAAGCACTTGACTAGGTGGGTCGAACACTCGGGTCCACAAACAGTGTCAGCGGTTGACACTACTGACTCTTCCCCTGTGCTATGTGCTTGCCAATCTCCAGGCGTTGATGGCTCCTGCCTTGCACCTGTCATTGGAGATTCGCAAGCACCATCAGCAACAAAGTCCATTTCCTTGTCCAGTGTAGCGCTCAGCTATCCCTAACCCTTGCCTGGAAATGAAAGCGAAAATGTCATGTCCCACGACTTGGGAAATCATTTAATATTTGCATTGTTTGTGTTGCATCATCTGTTGCTAGGCAGAAGTTTGCCTTTCCCTGTATTTTGTTCCAACTCTCTCCCTGTAGTCCTGTGATGTATGTTTGTTCCCTCCTTCATTCTCCATTTTGTGATCGTCCCTCCATCTGTATGCATCCTGTTACATGTCCTCTGAAGAATATTCCTTTTTACCTGCTGCTTTCATCATAATACAAGAATTTCAGTTAAAGCATCCCTCTTTTCCTGGAGTCTTCTTACATGAGATCGTGGCTGAGTTAAGCTGTCTGATTAATCGGTATGAACGTGAGTACAGGTCGATACGGAAAGGGCCCAGAAAGAGAGGTCTATCCAGGCACCATACGTTCTACATATCCATGAGTCAGAACAGTAAAAAGGAATAACCTGCCTTCAGAGACAGTAACTCAAGGTCTGTGCTGAATCTCAGTGGAAAAGGACATTTTCCAGATAGACTGTAACCCAGTTCCAGCCAGACCCCAGCGTGCATAGAAGCCACACTGCAGCTGAACAGAGAGGAATATAACTCCCATCATTATGCAAGACCCTGCAGCTGCTCCAGCATTAGATACAAAGCATCAACTCTGTGCAGAGTCTGTGTATTTCCTGTTGCTGAACAGTGAGAAGTATAACCCTCATCATCCACTCTTCCTGCCTGCAATCTAATCATGTCTGAAACAAGGAATACAATGTCCCTACCAGACTTACAAGCACAGGAAAGTGTCATGGTATGCCTAGGTTACTTTAGGCAAAAACCCCGGGACCCCTGCGATGTCCCTCAGACTAGGGGAACCCTATCTGTCCCGCTACCCAGGGTTTACACTGAAGGTGTGCCTGCCTGAGCCTCCACCCTGTCCCAGTCTCCTGTCCAGCCCTAAGCTGAACCCACCTCCCTCCACTCAGTGAGGGGACCAGACACCAGACCCCACAAATACGTATGGACAGGGGTAAAAGAAACACCACACAGTTAATACACAAGGGAATACAATAATGTGCAAGGGCAACCAAATATATCTATATATAACAGATTGGAGAAAGAACCACTGAGGGATATACTGCACCAGATATCAGACGCTCCAACACCACCACTGCTGACCGGTATTGCTAGCACTAGGCTAAAGCTATAGTTGGCGACGCCCATAGTCAAGACGAACTATTTAAAGACCAAGGGCGTGGCCCAGCCCTCAGCCAGCATGACAACCTGGTTAACCCTATCCCGACTGGAACAGAATACCCAACAGGGTATTACCGCTGTCTGCCGGACACCCTGGTGTGAACAGTGTCCGACATGACAGTACCCCGCCTTCTACGAGGGACCTCCGGAACCTCACCATGTCGAGGACCTGGCTTGTCCGGATGGTGACGATGGAACATAGTAACCAGTCGATCAGCATGAATGTCAGAGGCCGGCAACCATGTCCTCTCCTCAGGACCATAGCCACGCCAGTGGACCAGGTACTGTAGAGTGCGACGCACAACCCTAGAGTCCACCACTTTGGACACCTCAAATTCCAACGCGCCATCCACCAAGACGGGAGGTGGTGGCCCGGGGGAACCATCCACCAATCCCACGACCTTCTTTAGCAATGCTTTGTGAAATACATTATGAATCTTATACACAGCCGGCAACTCCAAACGAAATGCCACGGGGTTGATCACTGCGGAGATTCTAAATGGGCCAATGAACCTGGGACCCAACTTAAGTGACGGTATCTTGAGCTTAATGTTCCTAGTAGATAACCACACCCAATCACCCACACACAGGTCCGGACCTGGCACACGTCTGCAGTCAGCCACCCGTTTGTACCTGGAACCCACCTTCAACAAGCGCTGCTTGACTCTCCTCCAAACAGACGACAATTGAGCTCCCAACTGGTCCTCCTCAGGGACGCCAACTGAGCACCCCTGACGCAAGGTGCAAAATTGAGGATGTTGACCATACACACAAAAAAAAGGAGATTCCCCAGACGATTCCTGGCAATGGTTGTTTATTGCGAATTCTGGCAGAGGAAGAAACGCTGACCACTCTTCCTGATTGTCGGAAATAAAGCAGCGCAAGTATTGCTCCAGGTTTTGGTTCATCCGCTCAGTCTGTCCATTCGACTGAGGGTGGAAAGCCGATGAATGAGATAATTTGATTCCAAGGCGAGAACAAAAAGCTCTCCAAAACTTTGCCACAAACTGCGTACCTCGATCAGACACAATGTCAGACGGGACACCATGAAGTCTGACCACCTCGCGAATAAATATCTGAGCAAGAGTCTTAGCATTGGGCAAAGACGGTAAAGCAACGAAATGTGACATTTTGGAGAACCTATCAACAATTACCAAAATGACCGAGTTCCCTGCCGAGGCGGGCAAGTCAGTAATAAAATCCATGGAAATCTCAGTCCATGGCTTACTGGGCACCCCGAGAGGCTGCAAGCTACCAGCGGGACGGGAACGAGGAGTCTTGGCCCGTGCGCACGTGGTACAGGCAGCCACATATGAGGCCACATCCTGCCGGATTTTAGGCCACCAAAAACGACGCGATACCAGTTCCAGAGTGCTCTTAACCCCTGGATGACCTGCCAGTACCGTGTCGTGATGTTCGCCCAACACTCTAGAGCGTACATGTAGCGGCACAAAAGATTTATTAGCAGGCAACCCCGGCGGTACCACCTCCTGAGCCTCCGCAATCTCTGCCTCAATCTCTGTCGTGATGGCAGATACCACCACACCCTTTTGGAGAATAGGCACCGGCTCTTCACATAACTCTCCACCAGGAAAACACCTGGATAAAGCGTCTGCCTTAACATTCTTCGACCCAGGTCGATAGGTAACAATGAAGTTGAACCGGGTGAAGAATAATGCCCAGCGAGCCTGTCTGGAGGACAGGCGCTTAGCAGATTCTAAATAAAGCAAATTCTTATGGTCGGTTATCACAGTAATCTGATGAACAGCCCCCTCCAAGAAGTGTCGCCACTCCTCAAATGCCAATTTGATGGCCAATAATTTCCTGTTGCCAATATCATAATTACGCTCCGCAGGCGACAGCTTCTTGGAGAAGAAGGCACATGGATGCAACTTGGCCCAAGAAGGGCCCTGAGACAGTACAGCCCCCACTCCAACCTCCGACGCATCCACCTCCACGACAAACGGTAAGGAGACATCGGGCTGCACCAGAATGGGCGCTGAGGCAAAACTATTCTTGAGGAATTCAAACGCCTGTACCGCAGGCTCAGACCAGTCAGAAAAGTCGGTACCCTTCTTAGTCATGTCAGTCAGTGGTTTGGCAATCATAGAGAAGTTCTTAATAAATTTCCTATAGTAATTGGAGAAGCCAAGAAATCGCTGAAGCGCCTTAAGATTATCAGGCTGATCCCAATGTAGTACCGCCTGCACCTTTGCGGTGTCCATCTTAAAACCTGAGGTGGAGATTATATAACCCAAGAACGGTAGCTCCTGTACGAAAAACACACATTTTTCAAGCTTGACATAGAGCCTGTTCTCTCTGAGCAAGTGCAGAACCTGTCTAACATGCTCTATATGTGTATCATGGTCGCGAGAGAAAATGAGGATGTCGTCAAGATAAATTATAACGAACCTCCCCAACAGCTGAGAGAAGACATCATTAATGAAGTGTTGAAAGACCGCCGGTGCCATAGTCAACCCAAACGGCATTACCAAACTCTCAAAGTGACCCTCAGGGGTATTGAACGCCGTCTTCCACTCATCCCCCTGACGGACTCTTATAAGATTGTACGCCCCCCTGAGGTCCAGTTTGGAGAACCACCTGGCACCAACCACTTGGTTGAATAAATCGGGTATAAGTGGCATAGGGTAAGGATCACGGACCGTAATCTGGTTGAGTTCTCTGAAATCCAGACACGGGCGTAAACCGCCATCCTTCTTTTTAACAAAGAAGAAGCCAGCAGCCAGAGGAGAAGAGGAAGGTCTAATATGACCCTTGCTCAGGCTATCCGCAATGTATTCCTTGAGAGCTAGCCTCTCGGGACCTGAGATATTAAACATTCTAGCTTTAGGTAACTTGGCCCCTGGTTTCAACCTAATAGCACAGTCATAGGGGCGATGCGGTGGTAGTTCTGAACAACCCTTCTCAGAAAATACATCCGCATAGTCCAGCAACGGCTCCGGGATACTGGGGGTCAAAGCGGAAATACATGTAGCCAGGCACTTCTCCTGACACTCCCTGCTCCACTGAATTATGTCCTGGGTCTTCCAATCAATAACAGGATTATGCATTGACAACCATGGAAAGCCCAGAACCATCTGAGCCGGTAAGTTACTAAGCACCTAACAAGTTACCCGCTCTGAGTGTAATACTCCAATGTGGAGTTGTATATCCAACACACACTCTGTGATCTCCCCTTGAGACAACGGGGAAGCATTGATGGTAACCACCCGGATGGGGTTCGGCAATTTCTCCACCGGAAATCCCGCTGTATGCGCGAACTTCTCATCAATGAGATTGGCAGCTGAGCCACTATCAACAAACACTGTAATAGAGAGCATTTGCCCCCCAAGTGCTACCCTAGCAGGGAGCATACACTGGGAAACCATGACGGAGGATACACAAAGGCTCAGACTAGACTCCTCCAAACCCTCTGAGCCTATCAGTTTTCCGCCGGTGCGCCCTTCTTAGGTACCAGGGGGCAAGCGTTAATAAAATGTCCTCCTTTGCCACAAAAAAAACAGAGCCCCTGCCTTCTGTGCCAAGGACGTTTAGGCTTGTTACTCGGTGACTGTGCTATACCAGCGATCTGCATGGGTTCCACGGATTCAGCCGCGGCAACCTCACCGACCACTCCCCCACCTCCCGGAGGCAACGAAACCAGCGCCCCCTGACTGAGACGTCGGTCTATGCGTACTACAAGTGCCATCGCAGCCTCCAGAGAGGCGGGAGTCTCGTACATTAGGAGAGTCTGTTTAACCCTTCCAGAAACCCCATGCAGAAATTGACTTCTAAGCGCAGGGTCATTCCACTGCGTGTCCACCGCCCAGCGCCGGAATTCCGTGCAGTAATCCTCAGCTGGTCGATCACCCTGTAGCAGTGAGCGTATCTTAGACTCTGCTAAGTTTAATCTATCCGGATCGTCATAGATCAAACCCAGAGCAGAGAAAAAAAAATCTACAGATTCAAATGCCGGTGAGTCTGAAGGGAGTGAAAAGGCCCAGGCCTGTGGGTCACCACTCAGCAAAGAAATCACCAAGCCCACGCATTGAGCCTCATTACCTGAGGAATGTGGACGCATACGGAAATACAATTTGCATGACTCACGAAACACCGTGAACCTACCACGATCACCAGCAAATCGTTCAGGAAAGGGAAACTTGGGCTCAGCTGCCCTGGCTGCAGCCTCAGCAGGTACTGCAGGAGCTGACAGGCCTTGTTGCTGGACCGCCCCCCTGAGTTCAGTGACCTGTATGGATAGAGCCTCCAGCTGCTTGGTTAGGGAAAGTATAGGATCCATAGTAAGTAACCCCTATATTCCCTATCTATACCTCTTTTTTTTTTTTTTTTTCTCTCACTTTATTATTTGGGCCGACTATAATGTCATGGTATGCCTAGGTTACTTTAGGCAAAAACCCCGGGACCCCTGCGATGTCCCTCAGACTAGGGGAACCCTGTCTGTCCCGCTACCCAGGGTTTACACTGAAGGTGTGCCTGCCTGAGCCTCCACCCTGTCCCTGTCTCCTGTCCAGCCCTAAGCTGAACCCACCTCCCTCCACCCAGTGAGGGGACCAGACACCAGACCCCACAAATACGTATGGACAGGGGTAAAAGAAACACCACACAGTTAATACACAAGGGAATACAATAATGTGCAAGGGCAACCAAATATATCTATATATAACAGATTGGAGAAAGAACCACTGAGGGATATACTGCACCAGATATCAGACGCTCCAACACCACCACTGCTGACCGGTATTGCTAGCACTAGGCTAAAGCTATAGTCGGCGACGCCCATAGTCAGGACGAACTATTTAAAGACCAAGGGCGTGGCCCAGCCCTCAGCCAGCATGACAACCTGGTTAACCCTATCCCGACTGGAACAGAATACCCAACAGGGTATTACCGCTGTCTGCCGGACACCCTGGTGTGAACAGTGTCCGACATGACAGAAAGAGACCCAGACCCCCATCCACCATCTAGCGAAAGGGGAAAACGTACAGTCAAACCCACATGGAAAGTCATGGAGAATTTAGAGACTGCAAAATGTGAATTATATAGTGATGTGTCTTCAGTATGGAAGAAAGTGCTGAGTCATATAGACACTGCATCAAGGCCTGCTTCTCATGAGTTACCACCAGAGGGAGTTCTAGAACAATTATGCACAGCATACCAAATGTACATGGAGAAGAGTGACCAATACATTATTCTCCTGAAGAAACTGAATCTCCCAGAGACTTTAAACAAATTGCAAGGTTTCCAGCAGCTTAATTCTGAAAGAGACTGCACTGTACGTGACATTAAAGCCAAGATAGGGGCTAGAATCGCACGAACACCAGATGCATCAACTCGCTCATCCAAATCGTGTAAGCACTCAAAACGTTCATCTAGGTCAAGTTCATGAAAATATTCTACTCTTACTGAGCAGCTTATAAGAGCACGTGCTAAGGCTGAAACTACTAAGGTACAAGCTGCCTTTGCACAAAAGAGAGCAGAAATGGATGCAGCTGCTGCACAAAAGAGAGCAGAAATGGATACAGCTGCTGCACAAAAGAGAGCAGAAATGGATGCAGCTGCTGCACAAAAGAGAGCAGAAATGGATGCAGCTGCTGCACAAAATAGAGCAGAAATGGACGCTGAAGTGGCACGCATGGAAGCTCTAGAGAAGGAATGTGAGCATGCAACAGCCATGGCAGAATTAAAGGTACTCGAGCAGGCTATCAGTGGGAGTCAAAGAGACAGCGTCAGTTTGTGTGAAATGGAGGCAGAAGACCCTATTGAACGCACAAGAGACTACGTGCTAAGCCAAGATGGCGAACCGCAGATCATCACCAACACTCCTGATGGTGTTGACGCTTCTCCAGAGTACCAGGATGCCGATCCACTTACAGAATCCTGCATTCAAGGTCAGTACAATGCTCCCAAACTTGAACTTCCTTCATATTCCAGTATGCGCCAAAACCCTGATTCTCACCAAAATCCACAGGCTAATACCTACATGCAACCCAATATGCCGGCAGGTCATTATACCCTCGACAACCGCACAGTGCCACCTCCGCAGGTAGCAGAAACTATACCCACCAAACCAGTTGCTGGACTAAATGCATATGCCACTCCATACTTCCCCATGTTTCAAGGCCAAGACGTCTCCACCCCTATGTACAACACCGCTCAGCCTACAATTGTGCATCCTAAGTCAGAAAGAACAGACATGTCCGACTTCGCAAGGTACATGATTCGCCGTGAACTTACTAAAACCGGTCTCACAAGGTTCGACGACCAACCTGAAAATTACAGAGGTTGGAAAAGTGCCTTTAGAACCGTAACTAGTGACCTCGGCATCACTGCTGCGGAAGAGCTGGACCTGCTGATCAGATGGTTAGGACCACAATCCACAGAGCGTGTCAAGAGACTCAGGTCTGTACATATCAGTAATCCAACGGCTGGTTTCATGGCTGCATGGGAAAGACTAGAGAGAAACTTTGGCAGTCCAGAAGCCATAGAGGATGCACTGTTCAAGCGACTACAGAGTTTTCCAAAGATATCAAGCAAGGACAGTTCAAAGTTCCTAGAGCTCAGTGACCTGCTGTTAGAGCTCCAGCTGGCCAAGGCAGACACCCACCTACCTGGCCTCAGCTACCTGGACACTGCTCGTGGAGTAAACCCCATTATCTCCAAGCTACCATACAATGTACAAGAGAAGTGGACTGCAATAGGGTCAAAATACAAGAAAGACCATCAAGTGTCATTTCCTCCGTTCTCCTACTTCTGTGAGTTTATAAAAGACATTGCAGAGCGTAAGAACGACCCAAACTTTTCCTACGGAGAATCCAGTGGCCCAGCTTCACCTAATTCTAAATACGTGAGCACACGCTCGAATGACAGAAACCGCAGGGGTCCAGTGTCAGTGAAGAAGACGGATATTCTTCCCTTACCAACATCAGCCCCAGGCAAGAACAAGGGTGAAAAGATAGAGAACCCAAATCGTGAGTGTCCCATCCACAAGAAGCCACATCCCTTAAAAAAGTGCATCGGCTTCAGGAAGAAACCGCTCCAAGAACGCAAGGAACTTCTAAAGAAGTTCGGGGTATGCTACAGATGTTGTGCTTCTACTGAACACCTTGCTAAAGACTGTAAAACTACAATTAAGTGTATGGAGTGTGACAGTGAGGATCACATACAAGCACTCCACCCATACCGTCCTGACTCTACACGTACTCCTTCCCCCACCACGAGCCATGGCAGGGAGGACGCAGCTCAAACTGCAAGTCATACCACAATATCTTCTTCATGCACAGAAGTCTGCGGAGAAGGTCTCTGGGACAAGTCCTGTGCGAAGATTTGCCTGGTGAACGTATATCCCAACGGTCACCCAGAGAAAGCCGCGAAGGTGTACGTCCTCTTGGATGATCAGAGCAACCGATCACTTGCAAGGTCAGAACTCTTTGATATGTTTAACTTAAAGGGAAATGCTTACCCTTACACCTAAGGTACCTGCAGCGGTGTTACAGAGGTCTCTGGGAGAAGGGCCAGTGGTCTTATAGCGACATCCCTCGACAACACCGTGGAGATACCCTTACCCACACTTGTCGAGTGCAACCAGATTCCATCCAATCGAGAAGAGATCCCAACGCCAGAGGCTGCTCTTCATCACCCACATCTCAAGGGGATAGCAAACAAGATACGAGCCCTCAACAACATCGCAGATATCCTGATTCTGCTTGGCAGAGACATTCTCCGGCTGCACAAGGTACGTCAGCAAATTAACGGACCACACGACGCACCATTTGCCCAACGCTTTGATCTAGGCTGGGTAATTATAGGCGATGTTTGCATACACAAGATGAAGAGACCTAATAACATCTCCTCTTACAAAACACACATCTTGCCAAATGGTTGCAGCACTCATTTTCAGCCATGCCCACATCATTACTGGGTGAAAGAGAAAGTGAGCAACACCAAGAGGCAACAGGAATCCTTCAACAACATGAACATGCTCCAGCCCTGGGACGAAAACCTCGGGTCAACAGTGTTCGATTCTACAAGTGAAGACAACAAGTTAGCACCCACAAGGGAAGATAAAGAATTCATAAAGGTTATGGACAAAGAATTTGTTCAAGATGACTCCAACAGTTGGGTAGCTCCTTTACCCTTTCGTTTCCCAAGAGCGAGGTTGCCAAACAACCTGCAGCAAGCAACTGCAAGGTTCTCATCCTTAAAATGTACCCTAAAGAGGAAACCAGAGATGGAGAAGCATTTCATTGACTTTATGCAGAACATCTTTGACAAAGATCATGCTGAACCTGCGCCACCACTGAAGGAAGGAGAAGAATGTTGGTACCTTCCATCCTTTGGTGTCTATCATCCTCGCAAGCCTAGCCAGATCAGAGTGGTGTTTGACTCCAGTGCTCAGTATGAAGGCCTCTCTCTCAACAACCTGCTACTAACTGGACCCAACCTGAACAACAGCCTCCTTGGAGTATTGATCCGCTTCAGACAAGAACCTGTTGCTATAATGGCCGACATCAAGCAGATGTTTCATTGCTTCATCATGAAGGAAGACAGCAGAAACTATCTTAGGTTCCTATGGCACAAAGACAACAATGTCAACAATCAAGTCATAGACTACCGGATGAAGGTCCATGTCTTCGGCAACAGTCCTTCACCTGCTGTGGCGATCTACGGACTGAGACGGACAGCCCAGGAAGGTGAGAGAGAGTACGGATCCGATGCTCATCAATTCGTAGAGAAGAACTTCTACGTAGACGACGGGCTCAAGTCCTTGCCCACAAGTGAAGAGGCAATTGACCTACTCTCCAGGACACAGGAAATGCTATCCACGTCAAACCTCAGACTCCACAAGATCATCTCTAACAGTCAAGAAGTAATGAGTGCGTTTCCATCTGAGGACCATGCCACGAACCTAAAGGACCTCAACCTAGGTTCTGATGTTCCTCCCACACAGCGCAGCCTTGGTCTACTGTGGGATATCAAACAGGACACCTTCACACCTTCACCTTCCAAGTGTCGCCCTGTGACAAACCCTTTACCAAACGAGGAGTCCTATCTGTCATAAACAGCATCTACGATCCTCTCGGGTTTGTAGCATCCATCACTATTTAAGGCAAGATACTGTTAAGACAGCTCACTGCTGAGAACACTGATTGGGACACACCGCTTCCGACTCAGAAACAGCAAAGGTAGGAGACATGGAAGAAGTCCTTGAAGTTCTTAGAGCAACTCCAAGTCCCACGTTGTTATTCTCCAATGATTCTTACCCCAGCTACACTTCTTACACAGAAGATTGGAGCTGCTACAGTTTCTCCCGGGAATTTCGATAACAAGGACATTTACAAACGTCAGTGGAAGCAAGTACAACACATAGCCAACGTGTTTTGGCACCGTTGGAAGACCGAATACTTGCACCTGCTTCAAAACCATCACAAATGGCAGACACCCAGTCCCAATCTCCAAGAAGGATACCTTGTTCTCTTAAAAGACAAAGAGGCTCATCGTAACGACTGGCCAATGGGTCTTATCACCAAGGTCATGCCCAGCGAGTACGGAAAGACTCGTAAGACAGAAGTTAAGGTGACAAAAGGGGGCTCTACCCGAACCTTCTTCCGTCCGGTCACTGATCTCGTGCTGCTAATACCAAAGGAGGACGTCACATGAACTGAACATTGCTCCTGGACGTTGCTCCCGGCGGGGAGCATACCTACTCATTCCCCAGTTTTATTGAACATTGACATTTTCCATTGGATTGAACTTTGAACATTGCCATTGGATTGCTGGGTTGGTGGAAGAGTTGGCATGTTTGCAGCTTCCCCAATCCGAAGACGGGTTTAATAGACTTGGACTTATCTTCCGGTGTGATCTACGGGTCAACAACAACGAGTTGGACTTTAAAAATGTTTGATGTTTATTATTGCATACATGTTTTTCTCTTTTCTCTTGTTTTTCAGGTTCGAACGACTTCGAAGAATTACGGACATCATGAAATCCAAGGATTTCAGACGGGGAGTGTCATGTCCCACGACTTGGGAAATCATTTAATATTTGCATTGTTTGTGTTGCATCATCTGTTGCTAGGCAGAAGTTTGCCTTTCCCTGTATTTTGTTCCAACTCTCTCCCTGTAGTCCTGTGATGTATGTTTGTTCCCTCCTTCATTCTCCATTTTGTGATCGTCCCTCCATCTGTATGCATTCTGTTACATGTCCTCTGAAGAATATTCCTTTTTACCTGCTGCTTTCATCATAATACAAGAATTTCAGTTAAAGCGTCCCTCTTTTCCTGGAGTCTTCTTACATGAGATCGTGGCTGAGTTAAGCTGTCTGATTAATCGGTATGAACGTGAGTACAGGTCAATACGGAAAGGGCCCAGAAAGAGAGGTCTATCCAGGCACCATACGTTCTACATATCCATGAGTCAGAGCAGAAAATATGCAGCCACCCACCTACAGGGCCAATCGCTAAATGACCACATTTCCAGACTGCTTGCCATGGACCAAGGTGTAAACTTGAGCGAGACAGACACCAGGTCCAAAAGATGCAGGGGAAGACAATCAAAGGTCTGGGCCAGTTTCATTTGACCCTTCCAGTGCCCAGACCCTGATGCGCGAGGTACTGTGACAAGGAGGGAAAAGTTTTAGAAGATGGTAAAGGAGTACTTAGCCAACTGCACCAACGTCCTCCGTGATTCTTTTGTGCCATACAACTATTGGATATCCAAGCTGAATACTGTCCCTCTACGCCTTGGAGGTGCTGGCCTGTCCTGCCGTTAGCATTTTGTCAGAGTGGGTTTTTAACGCCACTCGGGGCATAATAACTGATGCATCTCCCTGTCAAATGAAAAGGCTGACAGGCTGATTCTTTTTAAAATGAACAAGGCCTGGATTGGCCCAGACATCTCAACCCCAGGGAAAGACAGCAGCAGAACATAAAGCCAATTAAGATGTTCCTTTTTTTCTCATGCATTTCCATGCACCTTTTCCCACTCAAACAAGTGTATAAAGTTCATGGTTTCTACTTTTTTTTTTATTCTCATCCTCATCCACAATATCAACAAGGTGATCGTGAGACCTTCAGTCTTAATTTTTACAGGGTATGCATGATGCCCTCTTTCAGCATTTCTAAAAATGTCTTTTATGTAAGTTTACATACCCCGGCAGAATCTTTGCTTTCTTGGCCTTTTTTCAGAGAATATGAATGATAACACCAAAACTTTTTCTCCACTCATGGTTAGGTGAAGGCATTTATTGTCACACAACTATGTTTTCACTTTTTAACTCATAATGACAACCCAAAACATCCAAATGACCCTCATCAAAAGTTCACGTACCCCATTTCTTAATACCGTGTATTGCCCCCTTTAACATCAATGACAGCTTGAAGTCTTTTGTGGTAGTTGTGAATGAGGTTCTTTATTTTCTCAGATTTTAAAGCTGCCCACTCTTCTTGGCAGAGTTTCATGAATTAATGTATAGCTTAAAAAAAGAGATTAACTGCACATTACACATGTGATCAGGCTGCAGCGCAGGTGCCGCTGCTGGCACCTGACTGCAGAAGGGGATTTTTTTTCCAATATATATATAATATTCACGACCAGCTCTACCCTTGCCTATTGTATCCTCACCCATCCATTGTAGATTGTGAGCCCACTCGGGCAGGATCCTCTCTCCTCCTGTACCAGTCTTCACTTGTATCATTTAAGATTACTGCACTTGTTGTTATTATGTATACCCCTCCTCACATGTAAAGCGCCATGGAATCAATATCGCAATAATAATTATCTCTATATATAAAACTGAATGTGTGTGTGTGTGTATCAACAACCAATCACGAAGCATCTTTCATTTCACCAGAGCTGTTCAAAAGAAACTGAACTGTGATTGGTTGCTGTGAGCAACAGTTTTCCTTGCAACCAATCACTAAGCATCTCTCATTTCACCAGAGCTGGTTAAAAGAAGCTGAGCTGAGATTGGTTGCTATGAGCAAATTTTCCCACTTGACAACACCTCAGCAGACACTGACATGGTGGGAAAAATCTAGCATCCCTGGGAACATAAGCTCTCATCCATTGTCTGTCCCCCAGAAAGGAGAAGAGAGCACGAACTGAATCCTCCCCTCCCTGCCCATATACCCATCACACATCCTCCGTCCCATAGGCACATCTTCCCTCTTAAAAGGATCTCCGGTATGGAAGTCAGGGCAAATCCATCCAGCGCTTCGGTTTTGACCCCAGGCCTCTCTTAAAGGGATCTCCGGTATGGAAGTCAGGGCAATTGCCTTCAAATGCTCTGGTACTGACCCCAGGCTCTCTTAAAGGGATTTCTTGTATGGAAGTTATGGCAAATCCCTCAGCCCTCTGATTCTGACCCCAGGGTTCTATTAAAGATGTCATTGGTATGCAAGTCAGGGCAAATCCACTCAGCACTCTGGTTCTGATCCCAGGCTCTCTTAAAAGGATCCCCGGTATGGAAGATAGGGCAAATCCACTCAGCGCTCTGGTTCTGACTCAAGGCCCCTCTTAAAGGGATCCCCGGTATGGAAGTGCGGGCAAATCCATCCACCGCTTTGGTACTGACCCCAGGCCGCTCTTAAAGGGATCACCAGTATGGAAGTTAGGGTAAATCCCTCCATACTCTGATTCTCACCCCAGGCTCTCTTAAAGGGATCTCCTGTATGGAAGTTAGTGCAAATCCCTCAGCGCACTGATTCTGACCCCAGGCTTCTATTAAAGGGATCATTGGTATGGAAGTCAGGGCAAATCCACTCTGTGCTTTGGTACTGACCCCAGGCCCCTCTTAAAGGGATCTCTGGTAAGGAAGTCAGGGCAAATCCATCCAGTGCTTTGGTTCTGACCTCAGGCCTCTCTTAAAGGGATCCCCGGTATGGAAGTCAGGGCAATCGCCTTCAAATGCTCTGGTACTGACCCCAGGCTCTCTTAAAGGGATCTCCTGCATGGAAGTTAGGGCAAATCCCTCAGTGCTCTGATTCTGACCCCAGCGTTCTATTAAAGGGATCATTGGTATGCAAGTCAGGGCAAATACACTCAGCGCTCTGGTTCTGATCCCAGGCTCTCTTAAAGGGATCCCCGGTATGGAAGATAGGGCAAATCCACTCAGCACTCTGGTTCTGACCCAAGGCCCCTCTTAAAGGGATCCCCGGTATGGAAATGATGGCAAATCCACTCAGCGCTCTGGTTCTGACCCAAGGCCCCTCTTAAAGGGGTCCCCGGTATGGAAGTTAGGGTAAATCCCTCAGCACTATAATTCTCACCCCAGGCTTCTATTAAAGGGATCATTCATATGGAAGTCAGGGCAAATCAACTCAGCGCTCTGGTTCTGATGCCAGACTGACGGGATGATGTGGGATATCACTGGTAGTAGTCCGGCGGCTGTGACGGGATGATGTGGGATATTAGTGGTAGTAGTCCGGTGGCTCTGGCTGATGGGACGATGTGGGATATTAGGGGTAGTGGTCCAGTAGCTCTGGCTGACGGGACGGACGATGTGGGATATTAGGGGTAGTAGCTCTGGCTGACGGGATGATGTGGGATATTATAGTGAATGTGGCTATGTCGAGTGGGCGGGGCTATACACTCAGCTTTATATATATAGATATATATAATCATTATAATTTGTTATAACTAACCGTAGTTAGTTACTATGCCCAGGCAGCGCCTGGCTCTTCAGCTAGTTATTAATGATAACAATAATTATGTAAACTAGGAGGCAGGTCAAGGTATCATTTTAACCAGTATAACATCGCCGACCTGACACTATCTGAACGTTACTCGGTACAATACTGCTGACAGGTTCTCTTTAACCCCTTCATGACTTTCGCCGTACTAGTACTGCTCTGCAGGAACTGCATTTCTGCCGCGAGCAGTACTAGCACGGCAGCACAATCGAGCAGCACTCACGCTGAGCACCACTTGATTGCGTGCGGGTGCCAGCTGTATGTGACAGCTAACACCCCGCAGCACCGCTCACGATCGGTGCTAACACCAATCGTTGGCATTTAACCCCTCTGATGCTGGTGTCAGTAGTCACAGCGGCATAGAGAAGCATCACACAGGGAGGGGGCTCCCTGCATGCTTCCATCAGAACATTCCGATGTGATCGTGTTGTTTTGGTGGCGTCCATGGAGACCCCTGGCTCCAATTTGGCCACGGGGTCCTTCCGGGTCCTGCAGGGAGGGGTGGCCTTGTGAGCGCCTGATAATGGTAGGCGCTGGCATGCCTCCTTCCCTGCCTGTCAGATTGCTGATCTGATATTCTGCAGTGCAGTGTCAGATCAGCGATCTGATGTAATATAGGGATGTCCCATACTGGAACAATGTAAAGAAGTAAAAAAAAAATATTATAAAGTGTAAAAATATTTTTTTAAAAATCCCTAAATAAAGAAAAAAAAGAAATAAATATTTTTCCAAATAAATTTAAATTTATGTAAATAACAAAAACAATAAAAGTACACATATTTGGTATCGCCATGTCCGTAACGACTTGCTCTATAAAACTTTCCCACTAGTTAACCCCTTCAGTGAATACCATAAAAAAAAACGAGGCATAAAACAATGCTTTATCATCATATCGTCGAACAAAAAGTGCAATAAAACGAGATCAAACAGACAGATGTAAATAAAAATGGTACTGCTGAAAATGTCATCTTGTACCGCAAAAAACAAGCCACCATATGGCTCCATCAGCGGAAAAATAAAAAAGTTACATCTCTCAGTTATAGCCTTACCAATTTTACCACATGCAGAGCAGTATAAAAAAATATGAAAAAAAAACAAATAGCAAT
Organism: Dendrobates tinctorius; assembly: GCF_039654945.1. Classification (NCBI taxonomy): domain Eukaryota; kingdom Metazoa; phylum Chordata; class Amphibia; order Anura; family Dendrobatidae; genus Dendrobates; species Dendrobates tinctorius. Next base: position 2,004,137 of record NW_027361752.1, on the reverse strand, counting down.
TCCTGAATTGCTGGTTTTTATTCATTCTGTCTCCCAAAAATTGGAATAGAAAGCGATCAAAAAATGTCATGTACCCGAAAATGGTACCAATAGAAACGTCAGCTCGTCCCACAAAAAACAAGCCCTCACATACAGTAACTCTGTTGGCCAAAATATAAAAAAAATTATAGCTCTCAAAATGTGGTGATGCAAAAACTAGTTTTCACAATAAAAAAACTTCTTTTTGTGCGTGACAACAAACAATCATAAAAATCAAATATAAATCTAGTATCGCTGTAATCACACCAACCCGAAGCATAAAGTCGCCTAATCACTTATACCGCACGAAGAAAAAATAAATAAAACCAATTCTTCACATGCTGTTGCTTTTTTCATTCAGCCTCCCAAAGATCTCAGTAAGGCTCAACCCACATCTATCCTGCGCTCTGCGCTGAGCGCTTAAACTGGGGTTTCCGTGTAAATCTCTGCAATACATGATTCAGACAGAACCTCTGGCTGAAGATTCCCTGTAATGAGGCAGAAGGAGGCATTGTGGACACCATCTGACCTGCCATCCGGTGGCGTCCGTCTTTTTAGGATTGCACCGTCAGCCACCGTTTTGTGCACTTCTGAAAAGAAGGACACCGCTAAACAGAGGCCATACAGAGTCCAGAGTAACTCTGCTTCCCCACTATGGTGAATGGATCCATCGGGGGTTTCATTGGAATCACGTCACTCAGAGATTTAGATGGAAACCACAAAGTAAGTGATTATCGTAGTGCACCGGATAACTGTGAACCCAGACATTATGTAAAATGTTCCCAATAAAAGCTACCAATCAATCCACAAAAAAAAGCAAGTCCCCACTCAGATCGGTCATCTGTTAATGTAAATATAGGGGGTTTCCACATTAATGGTAGCACTTAGGCTCTGGAAAAGCTAAATAGTTCCTCTCCCCTCAAAAGAAATTCAGCAAATTCTCTGCTCCCAAATCCAAATGCTCCCATCCATTCTGAGCCCCAGTGTACCGAAACAACATATAGCGCCCACGTGTTTGGCATTTCTGTAGTGATATGAACCCGCCTAATTTACAGGTGCATGTCTCCAGAAGCATGAGCTGGGCATAATGTACTGGTGACTGCAACATACTGGTCATTACAGCGTACTGGTCACTACAACTGCAGTTTGCAATTTTCACTCAACATCCACTGCTGCCTGTTTTTGGAAAACACCCATGGAGTCAAAATCATCACTACATTTGTAGATGAATTCCCAAAGGGTTATAATTTCCAAAATGGGGTCACTTGAGGGGGATTCTACTTTTTTAGCACTTAGGGGCTCTTTAAATGGAATCCACAAACTAGTCTAGGAAAATCTGTGTTCCAGGAGACAAATAGTGCTCTGTCCATCCCAAGTCACTCTGTATGGCAAAGTAGTAATGTACAGCCACATATGAGGTATTTATACATTCAGTAGAAATTGTGGGTCAAATTCTGGTGACATTTTTACCCATTTCCCAGTGTGAAAATGTAAAACTTTTCACGGCTAAATGTTATAAACTTCTGTGAAGCACCTGTGGGTTTGAGGTGCTCAATACACATCTAGATAAGTTCCATAAGGGGTCTAGTTTCCAAAATGGTGTCACTTATGGGGGGGTTTCCACTGTTTAGGCACATCATGGGCTCTCCAAATGCGACATGGCGTCCGCTAATTATTCCATCAAATTTTGCATTCCAAAAGTCAAATAACGCTCCTTCCCTTCCAAACCCTGCTGTGCGCCCAAACATTTGTTTTCCTCCACATATTGGGTATTGGTGTACTCAGGAGAAATTGCACAACAAATTGTATGCACAATATCTCCTTTTACCCTTATGTAAATGCAAAATTTGGAGCTAAAAAGATTTTTTGGGGGAAAAATGTGATTTTTTTTTTTATTTCAACAGCTCTACGTTATAAACTTCTGTGAAGCACCTGTGGGTTCAAGTTGCTCAATACAAATCTAGATAAGTTTCCTAAGAGGTCTAGTTTCCAAAATGGTGTCACTTGTTGGAGGTTTCCACTGTTTAGGCACCATCAGGGGCTCTCCAAACACAACATTGCAACCTCTAATTATTCCAGCATATTTTACATTCCAAAAGTCAAATAGTGCTCCTTCCGTTACGAGTCACAGCACATGCATGGAGAGGCTGTGTGTTGGGCTTTCCATGCATGTGCTGTGACAGTGTCACAGCTGCGACACATGCAGCTGCAGCGGCGATCAGCTGTTCAGCCGGCGTGATCCAGGAATCCGGGTAACCGCTGTAGCTTATTCACCAAGTGCTATAACTTGCTGAATAAGTGGGGAACTGAAGATATTCGCTCAACTCTAATCATAATCCCATTTGCAAAATATAGCAGTACACTTACAAATCATCCAAGTAATCGTAGATATTATGGAATAATACTGTGTTTTTATTGGAAGTGCTATCATGTAAAGTAGAATGATCAATTCTTTCCTGATGAAGTGTCTGTGTATTTTATGGATAACAAAGAAAGTTTGTCTGTAGCTAGCAAAAAGCCAAAGAATTATATACAAATGACAAGTAAAACTGTTTCAGACCATTATGATAAGAGGTGGTAGTTGAAAAATAATGGTTAATTTACTGTGAGAAATGGAAGAAAGACGCAGGCAACAATCTGGTGTTAAAAAGATACTGTTATACAATGAAATTATGAATAGACCAACTAGGGTACAATTATTACAAATGTCACATGAATTTTTAAAGGTAATCGGTCACCAGGATTTTGCTATACAATCAGAGAGCAGCATAATGTAGAGACAGAGACCCTGATTCCAGCGATGCATCACTTACTGGGCTGCTTGATGTAGTTTTTATTAAAATACATCATTGTTTTCTCAGCAGGAGATTATCACTAGAGGACTAGTTGTCTTGTGCCACGTAGCCCTACCTCTGTATACCCCCTCACTACTACCATTGATTGGCAACTTTCTGCCTATGCACAGTATACATAGAAATTTGCCAATCAGTGGTGGGGGCAGGGTTTTATAGCGATGACAGCTTTTAAAGCATAGTAAAGCTCCCCCTATGCAATGCTTTATAAGCAATCAGAATCACTGCAAAAAGTGAAAGTCCCATAATGGGACAAAGTAAAAAAAAGTTAAATAAAATTGGAAAAATACTAAAAGAAAGAAAAATCACAAAAAATAATATATTGTAATATATATATATATATATATATATATATATATATATACACAGTACAGACCAAAAGTTTGGACACACCTTCTCATTCAAAGAGTTTTTTTTATTTTCATGACTATGAAAATTGTAGCTTTACTCTGAAGGCATCAAAACTATGAATTTACACATGTGGAATTATATAATTAACAAAAAAGTGTGAAACAACTGAAAATACTGTATGTCTTGTATTCTAGGTTCTTCAAAGTATCCACCTTTCCTTTGATTACTGCTTTGCACACTCTTGGCATTCTCTTGATGAGCTTCAAGAGGTAGTCACCGGAAATGGTCTTCCAACAGTCTTGAAGGAGTTCCCAGAGATGCTTAGCACTTGTTGACCCTTTTGCCTTCACTCTGCGGTCCAGCTCACCCCAAACCATCTCGATTGGGTTCAGGTCTGGTGACTGTGGAGGCCTGGCTCTCCTGGCTTCTCATTGATGAAAGGCTTTTTTCTAGCTTTACATGACTTGAGCCCTGCCTCTAGGAGCCTGTTACGAACTGTTCTTCCTGTGCACTTCACCCCAGCTGCCATTTGCCATTCCTTTTGTAGGTCACTTGATGTCATCCTGCAGTTGCTGAGTGACATTCGAATAAGGTGACGGTCATCCCGGTCAGTGGAGATTGGTTTTCTCCCTCTGCCAGTCTGTAGCTTTGTTGTCTCCAATGTCTGCTGCTTGACCTTGTTGAAATGTACTGCCGTCTTAGAAATTTAAGGATGGAGGCAACATGACACTCATAATATCCCTTTTCTAGTAAAGCCAGAATTGAGCCATTATTTTCCTCACTCAAGACTTTTCTTTTCAACTCCTTTGACATGGTTAAAAGTTATTTTTTCATTCCTATTACTTTTGGGATATTACTAGCACTTGTTTTACCAACCAGCTTTTCCTATTGCAAGAGGATTGTGAACACCACAGCAGGGTTTTTTATACTTTCTTTCATTAAATAAGATTTGGTTCAGGTGATCACCTAATCAGAAGCACATTAAGTAGAATGAGGTGTACACTGGTTGGAATTCAACTGACACTGGAATGGAATGGCTGTCAGACACATAGAGAAGCTGATTTTTATAAAACTGTGCAGTGGTCTCTTAATTTTTGCCAGTGCTGTACATATTTGGTCTAGCCGTGCCCAGAAGAATGACCCAACCTATAAAACTGTCTTACCAGTTAACACCTTTAGTGAACATCCAAAAAAAACACGAAAAAAATAAAGCGCAAATAAAATAATGAATGTAAATAAAATAGTATCGCTGAAATATCATCTTGTCTTGCAAAAACAACCTCCATACAGCTCCATCAGAAGAAAAATAAAAAAGTTATAGCTCTCTGAATAAAGCGATGCAAAATAATTATTTTTTCTATAAAAATAGTTTTTATTGTGTAAAGTGCCAAAACATAAAAAAACTATAGAAATGTGGTATTGCTGTAATTGTACTGACCTGAGGAATAAAGCTGACTTATCCATTTTACCATGCACAAAATGGCATAAAACAAAACCCTTCAAAAAATTTGTGAATTGCTGTTTTTTCTACATTCCGCCTCCCAAAAATCGGAATAGAAAGCAATCAAAGAATGTAATGTGTACAAAAATGGTACTAATGAAAACATCAATTCATCCCATAAAAAACAAGCCCTCATATGACTGTCTAGTTTTTGCAAAAATAAGCATCTCTTAGTGTGTGACAGCAGCCAAACAGAAAAATGGATATAAATATGGTATAGCTGTAATGGCACCGGCCTTAAAAATAAAGTTATCTAATCACTTATACCACATGAGGAATGGTGTAAAAAATGAATAAAACCAATTCTTCACTTACTGTTGATTTGTTCATTCTGCCTCCCAAAGGCTGCAGTAAAACTCGGCTCACATTTATCCTGCGCTCTGTGCTGAGCGCTTACACCTGGGTTTCTGTGTAAATCTCTGAAATATGTGATTCAGACAGAACCCCCGACGGAAGATTCCTTATAATGAGGCAGAAGGAGAAACTGTGGATGTCTTCTGGCCTATGATTTAGTGGTGTCCATCTTTTTAGGCGTGCATAAAAACGCGATCCACCGCAGTTTTTTGCACTTCTGAAAAAAAGGACAAACAATGTACATAGGTAACTCTGATGCCTCATTATAGTGAATGGACACTTTGGAGGTTTCATCTAACTCACATCACTTGGAGATTTAGATGGAAACCAAAAAGCAAATGTTCAGCTTAAAGCACAGAATAAATGTGACCCCAAGCATTATGTAAAATGTTTCCAATAACAGCTTCAACTCAATGCACAAAACAAGTCCCCACTCAGTTCCGTCATATGTCAACTTCCACATTACTTCCACAACAGCTCTGGAAAAACGAAATTGCTCCTTGCCCCCCAAAAGAAATTCAGTAAATTCTGCGATCCCAAATCCAAATGCCTCACTCCCTTCTAAGCCCCTCATTTAGCATCCAAATGTTTGGCCTTTCTGTAGCGATGAAAACCTGCCTAATTTACGGGTACATGTCTCAAGAAGCATGATCTGGGCATAAATTACGGTTCACTACAACGTACTGGTCACTACAGCGACAGTTTGCAATTTTCACTGCGCAAGATCCACTGCTGCTTGTTTCTGGAGAAAACCCGGAGTGTCAAAATCATCGTTACACCTGTAGATAAATTCCCAAAGGGGTATAATTTCCAAAATGCTGTCACTTGAGGGGGGGATTCTGCTCTTTTAGCACTTAGGTGCTCTGTATATGGAATTCTCAAACTATTCTAGAAAAATCTGTGCTCCAGGAGGACAATAGCGCTCCATATATCCCGAGTCTCATTGTACGGCTTAGCATTACTGTATAGACATATATACGGTATTTCTACATTCATAAGAAATTGTGGGACATATTTTGGTGCCAATTTTACTCATTTCCCAGTGTGAAAATGTAAAATCTGGGGCTAAAACTAAATTTTGGTGATAAAAATGTATTTATTTTTTTCTTCATTGCCAAATGTTATAAAATTCTGTGACTCATCTATGGTGCCAGTATGATCACTGCACACCTAAATGAATTCATTGAGAGGTGTAGTTTGTAAAATAGTGTTTATTATGGGTGTTCTGCTGTTCTGGCACCTCAGGGGCTCTGCCAATGTAGCATGGCAGCCTCAAACCAGTCCAACAAAAGCTGAACTCCAATACTGCGTTTGTTCCCTTCTAAGCTTTGCTCTGTGCCTGAAAAGTAGTTTGCAACCACATTTGGGGTATCGGCATACTCAGGAGAAATTGCACAACACATTTTGGGTTCCATTTTCTCCTGTTTCACTTATGGCTTAATGTTATAAACTTCTGTGAAACACCTGGGGGTTCAAAGTGCTCACTACACATCTAGATAAGTTCTCTGAGAGGTCTAGTCTTCAAAATGCTTTCATTGTGTGAGGTTTTCACTGTTTAGGCACATCAATGGCTCTCCAAACATTACATGACACCTACAGACCATTCTATCAAAATCTACAGTGGGTACGCAAAGGGTGGGGTCTCCCAAACCATGCTGAGCACGGAAAAAACGGATTAAAAACATATGTGACATGCACAAGTGTGAACAAGTCGGTAAGACAATGTTCACATCACCCAATGGCTGAAACACAACAAGAAAGCACAAAATGACAAATTTGCAAAAATTACTCTGCAGTAAAAAACATGACAGTAATCAGCAAGTGCTGTATAACAAATACAGGGTATTTAGTCGATACGTTTTTTGCAAAAAATATATACCAAGCTGCTTCACCACGTCATGGTAACCCTTCACGAAGCAGTCCCTATCTAAAGTATTTAAAACCTGAACATGTGAACAGTGTCTAAATGAACAGGATACAGACAGGCGCCTCCTAGCATATGGGCTTGTGGTGCAAGACAGCTCATTTATGTGCATGTCACACAGGAGAAGGGTGGGGTCTCCCAAACCATGCTGAGCACGGAAAAAACGGATTAAAAACATATGTGACATGCACAAGTGTGAACAAGTCGGTAAGACAATGTTCACACCACCCAATGGCTGAAACACAACAAGAAAGCACAAAATGACAAATTTGCAAAAAATATTCTGCAGTAAAAAACATGACAGTAATCAGCAAGTGCTGTATAACAAATACAGGGTATTTAGTCGATACGTTTTTTGCAAAAAATATATACCAAGCTGCTTCACCACATCACGGTAACCCTTCACGAAGCAGTCCCTATCTAAAGTATTTAAAACCTGAACATGTGAACAGTGTCTAAATGAACAGGATACAGACAGGCGCCTCCTAGCATATGGGCTTGTGGTGCAAGACAGCTCATTTATGTGCATGTCAGACATATATACGGTATTTCTACATTCATAAGAAATTGTGGGACATATTTTGGTGCCAATTTTACTCATTTCCCAGTGTGAAAATGTAAAATCTGGTGCTAAAACTAAATTTTGGTGATAAAAATGTATTTATTTTTTTCTTCATTGCCAAATGTTATAAAATTCTGTGACTCATCTATGGTGCCAGTATGATCACTGCACACCTAAATGAATTCATTGAGAGGTGTAGTTTGTAAAATAGTGTTTATTATGGGTGTTCTGCTGTTCTGGCACCTCAGGGGCTCTGCCAATGTGGCATGGCAGCCTCAAACCAGTCCAACAAAAGCTGAACTCCAATATTGCGTTTGTTCCCTTCTAAGCTTTGCTCTGTGCCTGAAAAGTAGTTGCAACCACATTTGGGGTATCGGCATACTCAGGAGAAATTGCACAACACATTTTGGGTTCCATTTTCTCCTGTTTCACTTATGGCTTAATGTTATAAACTTCTGTGAAACACCTGGGGGTTCAAAGTGCTCACTACACATCTAGATAAGTTCTCTGAGAGGTCTAGTCTTCAAAATGCTTTCATTGTGTGAGGTTTTCACTGTTTAGGCACATCAATGGCTCTCCAAACATTACATGACACCTACAGACCATTCTATCAAAATCTACAGTGGGTATGCAAAGTATTTAGACCCCTTTACATTTTTCACTCTTTGTTTCATTGCAGCCATTTGGTAAATTCAAAAAAGTTCATTTTTTTTCATTAATGTACACTCTGCACCCCATCTTGATTGAAAAAAAACCCAGAAATGTAGAATTCTTTGCAAATTTATTAAAAAAGAAAAACTGAGACACTCAGTGCTCAGACACTCATATTTAAGTTACATACAGTAGTAACATAGTTTTGAAGGCTGAAGGAAGACCTTATGTCCATCTAGTTCAGCCTATTTTTAGTGCAGCTGTTCTGCATTGTTGATCCTGGGGAAGGCAAAAACCCACAGAGTAGAAGCCAATTTTCTCCATAGGGAAAAAAATTCCTTCCCCTAAGCTGGGTTAACCATCTACCTATAATATTCTGTTATTCGTAACCTTCTATACTGTTACTCACAAGAAAAGCATCCATTCCTTTCTTAAATTCATTCAGTGAGTTGGCCATCACCTCTTCCTCAGGAAGAGAATTCCAGAGCCTCACTGCTCTTACCGTGAAGAACCCTCTTCTATGCTGGTGCAGAAATTGTCTTTCCTCCAAATGAAGAGAATGCCCCTTTGTTCTTGTCACAGTCCTTGGTACAAACAGATCATTTGAGAGATCTCTGTATTGCCCTCTGAGATACTTGTACATATATATTAGGTCTCCCCTAAGTCTTCTCTTTTCTAGAGTAAATAGACCTAATTTTGATAACCTTTTCTGGGTATTGTAGTGAACCAACTCCATTTATCATTTTAGTAGCCCGCCTTTGAACCCTTTCAAGTTCAGTAATGTCTTTCTTGAGCACCGGCGTCCAAAATTGCACACAATACTCTAAGTGTGGTCTGACGAGTGATTTGTACAGAGGGAGAATTATGTTTTCATCTCGTGTCCCCAGACCTCTTCTAATGCATCCCATGACCCTATTTGCTTTGGTGGCAGCTGCCTGACACTGGGCACTCCAATTTAGCTTCTTATTGACTAAGATGCCTAAGTCTTTTTCCATGTCTGATTTCCCCAGCAGTTTCCCATTTAGTAAGTAATTGTAGCATCTGTTTCTCCTTCCCATGTGCATAACCTTACACTTATCTGTGTTAAACCTCATTTGCCATTTTTCAGCCCAATTCTCCAATTTACTCAAATCTGTCTGTAGTTGCAAACTGTCCTCCTTTGTGTTATCTACCTTACATAGTTTTGTATCATCTGCAAATACTGATATTTTACTGTGTAAGCCATCAACTAGATCATTAATAAATATATTAAATAGTAGGGGGCCCAATACAGAACCCTGTGGTACCCCACTAGTAACCCTGGCCCAATCTGAGTATGCACCATTAATAACCACTCTTTGTTTTCTATCACTAAGCCAGCTACCTACCCATCTACACACATTTACCCCTAGCCCAAGCTTTCTCATCTTACTTACCAATCTTTTATGTGGGACAGTGTCAAATACTTTAGAGAAGTCGAGATAAATGACATCCAGTGATTCTCCTTGGTCCATTTGAGAGCTTACATCCTCATAGAAGCTGATCAGGTTAGATTGACAGGAGCGATCCTTCATAAATCCATGTTGATATGAAGTTAAACATTTATTAACATTGAGATATTCCATAATGGTATCCCTTAGAAACCCTTCAAAACTTTTACCCACAACAGATGTTAAGCTTACCGGCCTATAGTTTCCAGGTTACGTTTTACACCCCTTTTTGAATATTGGTACCACATTTGCTTGCCCTCAATCAAAAGGAACAGACCCTGTTTCTATAGAGTCTTTAAATATAAGGAATAGAAGCCTGTCTATCACATTACTTAACTCCCTTAATACCTGAGGGTGAACGCCATCAGGGCCTGGTGATTTGACATGCTGTCTATTTCCTTGTGATCCTCCTTTAGATAGTTCTGTTCCTTCATTGGAGTCCAGCTGTGTTTAATTAAACTGATAGGACTTGATTTGCAAAGGCACACACCTGTCTATATAAGACCTCACAGCTCACAGTGCATGTCAGACCAAATGAGAATCATGAGGTCAAAGGAACTGGCCAAGAAGCTCAGAGACAGAATTGTGGCAAGGCACAGATCTGGCCAAGGTTACAAAATTATTTCTGCAGTACTCAAGGTTCCTAAGAGCACAGTGGCCTCCATAATCCTTAAATGGAAGCAGTTTGGGACCACCAGAAGTCTTCCTAGACCTGGCCATCCAAGCCAAACTGAGCAATCATAGGAGAAGAGCCTTGGTGAGAGAGGTAAAGAAGAACCCCAAGATCACTGTGGCTGAGCTCCACAGATGCAGTAGGGAGATGGTAGAAAGTTCCACAAAGTCATCTATCTCTGGAGCCCTCTCCAGTCGGGATTTTATGGCAGAGTGGCCCAACAGAAGCCTCTCCTCAGTGCCAGACATATGAAAGCCCGCATAGAGTTTGCTAAAAAACACATGAAGGACTCCCATATAAGATTCTCTGGTCTGATGAGATGAAGATAGAATTTGTTGGTGTTAATTCTAAGCAGTATGTGTGGAGAAAACAAGGCACTGCTCATCACTTGCCCAACAGAATCCCAACAGTGAAGCATGGTGGTGGTGGCAGCATCATGTTATGGGGGTGTTTTTCAGCTGCAGGGACAGGATGACTGGTTGTAATTGAAGGAAACATGAATGCGGCCAAGTACAGAGATATCCTGGATGAAAACCTCTTCCAGACTGCTCTGGACCTCAGACTTGGCTGAAGGTTCACCTTCCAACAAGACAATGACTCTAAGCACACAGCTAAAATAACAAAGGAGTGGCTTCAGAACAACTCTGTGACCATTCTTGACTGACCCAGCCAGAGCCCTGACCTAAATCCAATCAACCATCTCTGGAGAGACCTGAAAATGGCTGTCCACCAATGTTCACCATCCCACCTGACAGAACTGGAGAGGATCTGCAAGGAAAAATGGCAGAGGTGTGTAAAACTTGTTGCATCATTCCCAACAAGACTCATGGCTGTAGTAGCTCAAAAGGGGCTTCTACTCAATACTGAGCAAAGGGTCTGAATACTTATGACTATGTGATATTTCAGTTTTTCCTTTTTAATAAATTTGCAAAATTTTCAGCATTTCTGCTTTTCTTTCAGTAAAGATGGGGAGCAGAATGTATATTAATGAGAAATAAAATGGACTTTTTTGAATTTACCAAATGGCTGCAGTGAAACAAAGAGTGAAAAATTTAAAGGGGTTTGTAAATTTTCCTTACCCAATGTATGTTCCAAAATGCCACTCCTTCCTTTCTGAGCCCTGCCGTGCACCCAAACAGTAGTTTTTCACCACATATGGGGTATCAGCATACTCAGGAGAAATTTCCCAACAAATTTTGGGGTCCATTTTTTCCTGTTACCTTGTGAAAATAAAAAACAATGGGGCTAAATTTAAATGTAAATGGGAAAAATGCGATATTTTTTTTCCAAGGCTCTATGTTATAAACTTCTGTAAAGCATCTGGGAGTTCAAGATGCTCAGCACACATCTAGATAAATTCCCTGAGGGGTCTGGTTTCCAAAATTGTGTCACTTTTGAGGGATTTGTACTGTTTAGGCACATCAGTGGCTCTTCAAATACAACATGACATCCACTAATTATTCCAGCAAATTTTGCTTTCAAAAAGTCAAATGGCACTCCTTCACTTCCAAGCCCTACAAATTCTATGGTGCAATATCTCCTTTTACCCTTTTGAAATCGCAAAATTTGGCGCTAAAAACATTTTTGAGAAAAATGTGATTTTTTAATTTTCACGGTTCAATGTTTTAAACTTCTGAAAGCACCAAGGGGATCAGGTGCTCACCACACATCAAAATAAGTTCCCTGAGGCACATCAGGGGCCTTCCAAATGCGACATGGCATCCACTAATTATTCCAGCAAATTTTGTAGTCAAAAAGTCAAATGGAGCTCCTTCACTTCCATGCCCTGCCATGCGCCCAAACTGTAGTTTTCCCGCACATGGAACAACATAGGTCAAGATAAGGTCTGGAAGAGCAAGCAAAATTTCACTGAGAGATGCTTGTAGGATTGCTAGAGAGGCAAATCAGAATCCCCGTTTGACTGCATAAGACTTTCAGAAAAATTTAGCAGACTCTGGAGTTGTGGTACATTGTTCTACTGTTCAGAGTCACCTGCACAAATATGGCCTTCATGGAATAGTCAGCAGAAGAAAACCTGTATTGCTTCCTCACCATAAAATTCAGTTCCAGAAGTATGCAAAAGAACATCTAAACAAGCCTGATGCATTTTGGAAACAAGTCCTGTGGACCGATGAGGTTAAAATAGAACTCATTGGTCACAATTATCAAAGGTATGTGTGGAGAAAAAAGGACACAGAATTTCAGGAAAAGAATATCTCGCCAACCAATAAGCATGGGGTTGGATCAATCATGCTTTGGGGCTGTTTTGCAGCCAATGGCACAAGAAACATTTCACAAGTAGAGGGAAGAATGGATTCAATGAAATTTCAACAAAATCTTGATGCAAACATAACACCATCTGTAAAAAAGCTGAAGTTAAAAATAGGAGGATAGCTTCTACAAATGGATAATGATCCTAAACCGAAGTCAGAATCCACAATAGATTACCTCAAAAGGGGTAAGCTGAAGGTTTTACAATGGCCCTCACAGTCCCCTGATCTAAACATCACTGAAAATCTGAGGCTCGAGCTCAAAATAGCAGTGCATGCAAGACGACTCGAGAATCTCACAGAACTGGAAGAATTTTCCAAGGAAGAATGGATGAAAATCCCTCACAACAAGAACTGAAAGACTCTTGGCTGACTATAAAAAGCATTTACAGGCTGCGATACTTGCAAAAGGGGATACTACTAGGTACTAGCCATGCAGGCTACCCATACTTTTGGAATCTTTGTAATTTTTAAAATGTAAAAAATAACAATATATTTTTTGCCTACAATATAAAGGACATGTGTCATCTTTAACTGTATTCCTTTTAGAGATCATTTCATCTTCAACTTGCTTAACTGTTCCCAATAACAGTAATTTTGACCAGAGGTGCTCAAACTTTTACATGCTTGCCCTAGATTAACCGTTTGCATGTAGTTTCCATATCAAGGATTAGAGGGGGTGACACACAGTGTCCTTCATAAATGTTAGGAGAATGGGGTCCCTTGACTCCTCTTTGTCACTTCAGAAAGGATGTACGGTATATCTATAATAATAAATGCCCTAACCAGCTTCCAGTTGTAACAACTTCCGTCCAGTTGTAACCGGTGACGTCACCACACACACACGCACATGTTAACCCTCAACACACCACACCGCCTCAACACACACTCCTCTCACCTTTCACCTCCACTCATGTCCACTCACTCTTTCACTCCACATACGTTCCTTTCTCTCACTCCGTTTCTCATACTCACACCGTCATCGTCGCTGCCCCGACATCTTCCTCCGCCGCCGCGATCCAGGATCCAGACGTTCTCCAGGCCGGCGACATGTTCTTGCGGGACGCCATCTTGGATGTCGTGAAATCCCGCGAGATTCAAGATGGCGTCGCCGCAACATTATGTTGCTGGCGTGGACGACATCGGGATCCAAAAAGATGGCGTCGGCGAAATCTCGCGAGATTACGCCAACGCCATTTTTGATCCCGATGTCGCCCATGCCAGCAACATGTTGTTGCGGCAACGCCATCTGGAATATCGCGGGACTTCATGACATCCAAGATGGCGTCCCGCAAGAATATGTCTCTGGCGTGGGCGACATCGGGATCCAAAATGGCGTCGGCGTAATCTCGCGAGATTTCGCCGACGCCATCTTTTTGGATCCCGATGTCGTCCACGCCAGCGACATGTTGTTGCGGCGACGCTATCTTGAATATCGCGGGATTTCACGAAATCCAAGATGGCGTCCCGCAAGAACATGTCGGCGGCCTGGAGAACGTCTGGATCCTGGATCGCGGCGGCGGAGGAAGATGTCGGGGCAGCGACGATGACGGTGTGAGTATGAGAAACGGAGTGAGAGAAAGGAACGTATGTGGAGTGAAAGAGTGAGTGGACATGAGTGGAGGTGAAAGGTGAGAGGAGTGTGTGTTGAGGCGGTGTGGTGTGTTGAGGGTTAACATGGCAAGAGGTGTTAACGACGTCAGCGAAATCTCGCGAGATTTCGCCGACGCCATCTTGCATTCGTGAAATTGCATCATTTACCTCACGCCGACTTGCTGTGCGGACGCTTGGCATTGCCTGTACCACCATAACTACTGCTGCCTTGGTCCTATGCCTGTTTACTGCCGGTGTCTAATTACTGGACCAATTTGCCTGTACCGTCATAACTACTGCTGCCTTGCTCCTCTGTCGGTGTCTAATTACAGGACCAATTTGCCTATACCGCCATAACTACTGCCTTTGTCCTCTGCCGGTGTCTAATTACAGGGCCAATTTGCCTATACTGCCATAACTACTGCTGCCTTTGTCCTCTGCCAGTGTCTAATTACAGGGCCAATTTGCCTCTATCGCCATAACTACTGCTGCTTTGGTCATCTGCCTGTTTACTGCCGGTGTCTAATTACAAGGCCAATTTGCCTCTACCGCCATAACTACTGCTGCCTTGCTCCTCTGCCGGTGTCTAATTACAGGGCCAATTTGCCTCTACCGCCATAACTATTGCTGCCTTGCTCCTCTGCTGGTGTCTAATTACAGGGCTAATTTGCCTCTACCGCCATAACTACTGCTGCCTTGCTCCTCTGCCGGTGTCTAATTACAGGGCTAATTTGCCTCTACCGCCATAACTACTGCTACCTTGCTCCTCTGCCGGTGTCTAATTACAGGGCCAATTTGCCTCTACCGCCATAACTACTGCTGCCTTGCTCCTCTGCCGGTGTCTAATTACAGGGCCAATTTGCCTCTACCGCCATAACTACTGCTGCCTTGCTCCTCTGCCGGTGTCTAATTACAGGGCCAATTTGCCTCTACCGCCATAACTACTGCTGCCTTGCTCCTCTGCCGGTGTCTAACTACAGGGCCAATTTGCCACTACCACTTCATAACTACTGCTGGGCAATTACAGGGTCAATTAGTATCTGTTTACTCTACAATACTCCAGGACGCCTTCTTCACTGCCAGATAACTGCCAAATAGACTCCTTTACCTGTGCCAACATGAGTCATAACAAAAAGTATGCCAATGCCAGTGAAAGGAAAGCAGCTTTAGCAATACGACAAAAACAACGCCATGCTAATGAGACTCCTGAGGAAAAACACCATCGCCTTGAGAAGATTAAGGCTTATAAACGCCGTCGCCTCACACACGAATCCCCTAACTCTAAATCCATAAGATTGGCTGAAGAAGCCTCTGCACGCCGTCACCGCCGACAACAGACGGCCTCTTCCTCATCATTATTATTAGACTCACAACAGGATGCTTCCACATCAGCATGTGGAACAATTTACTACCACACTTCATCCTATATGCCGTTCACTGACATAATTAATCAGCAATCTGTTTCTTCCCTATTAATACCACCATTAGTCAATACCAACGCACAGTTTCTTCACATACAAGCTGCAGTTAGCCCGCAGAAAGTGCAACCAAGACAAATATACGTTGGTCTCAAAACTAGGCGCACCCCATCAGTTGGACATGCACTTCTACTACAACCTCACATTTTCACTAATGATGAAAATAGTATTACCGAACACAGCTGTGGTGACATGACCCATGTATGTGAGCATTGCGAAGCTTTGCATTTTGTAGCAGAGATACCTTCTGATAACAACTTTACGCTCTGCTGTCAGAAGGGTAAAGTCCATGTACCCATACTACAATATCCTGATGTCTTTACACGTTTGCTGAAAGGGGAAAGTGAATTTAGCAATAATTTCATGGATAATATTCGAAGTATTAACAGTTCCTTTGCTTTTGCCTCCATGGGTGCAAATATTTCACCACCTCCTGGATATGGCCCATACTGTTTCCGCATACATGGCCAGATCTATCATAGAACTGAAACACTACATCCCTCAGATGACCAGCAACGCACATTTGCCCAACTTTACATTCTCGATACCACTACCGCAAACGAACAACGCTTACGATGTAAAGAAAATCAAAAATGTCATCCTACATTGATGAACATTTTTGCCCTTCAAATCCAAACTATTAATCCTTTTGTGGAAGCTTATCAAATGTTACGTGATGTGGAAGAACAAGAAAAAATTAAATCTCTACAAAACGGAACTGTCATGCCAAACATCACTATGGCTATTAAACAAGATCGTACTCAAGACCCTCGACGCTACAATAATCCCACTGTCAGTGAAGTAGCAGTCGTGTTTCAAAATGACAATGGTGAGCCACTAATGTCCACTCGCAGGATTTCAGAATACTCAAGATGGCATGGCCGCAAGAACATGTCGCCGGCGTGGACAATGTCGGGATCCAGGATGGCGCCGGCGGAAGAAGATGTCGGGGATCGTGGAGCAGCGACGATGACGGTGTGAGTATGAGAGACGGAGTGAGAGAAAGGGTCGTATGTGGAGTGAAAGAGTGAATGGACGTGAGTGGAGATGGTGAAAGGTGAGAGGAGTGTGTGTTGAGGCGGTGTGGTGTGTTGAGGAGGTGTGTGTGTATTGAGGGTTAACATGGCAAGAGGTGTGTCACTATCCTCTCGATGCAATAGCATCGGGCCTTAATCTACTATAATAAATGCGCTAAGCAGCTTCCTGTTTGTAACAACTTCCGTCCAGTTGTAACTGGTGACGTCACAGCACACCTCTTGCCATGTTAACCCTCAACACACCACTCCTCAACATACACTCCTCTCACCTTTCACTATCTCCACTAATGTCCACTCGCAGGATTTCAGAATACTCAAGATGGCATGGCCGCAAGAACATGTCGCCGGCGTGGACAACGTCGGGATCCAGGATGGCGCCGGCGGAAGAAGATGTCGGGGATCATGGAGCAGCGACGATGACAGTGTGAGTATGAGAGACGGAGTGAGAGAAAGGGTCGTATGTGGAGTGAAAGAGTGAGTGGATGTGAGTGGAGATGGTGAAAGGTGAGAGGAGTGTGTGTTGAGGAGGTGTGTGTTTATTGAGGGTTAACATGGCAAGAGGTGTGTCACTATCCTCTCGATGTGATAGCATCGGGCCTTAATCTAGTGAGTTATAGGTGGCCATCTATGCTTGTGGCTCTCTACATTGTAGTTTATGGCATTTACGTAGACAACTAGGAGAGCCATATTTACGCATAGACTTCCCTTCTCCTAAGTGCTAACAAGTGGTAAAGGAGATCCTAACTATTCCCACAGGTGCAAGTTCCACAATCTGGAAAATCTGTCAGGCATGTATGGTTTATAATTCTGATATGTCACAAATGTCTCTGATGGTAATACCCCCCATAAGTTTAATTGTGGCTCATAGTAGTGAGTCAGCATGATAATGTGGCGCTCGGATCAGAAGAAATTGTCATGCTGTAAGTGAGTGGAGAAGAAGTTGACACACCTCCTGAAGATCTTGTTGAAGATGTTGGTTTACTTATTTTGTGGCCTACAGCACTTAGCTAGCTAGTGGACAGGGTTAACTATTGGGGCCAGCCCATGGTGAGAGGTGCTATATGGGCAAAAAGAAATCAGTTCCTGTTTGTCAGGCAGAAAGAGGAAAACAAAGAAAGGGGAAGGACCTATGGTCCTATTGTTTGCAGTCCTGCTTTGTTTTATGGGTATTGTGTGTGAAGAAAGGAGACCATAGTTGAGTAGCAAGTTTTGAATTGAACAAGTATTAAGTGGCAGAAGGATTCTTTACTAGAGAATTTTTCAAAATTCGGTTTCGATTACGATCAGCGGTGAATATTGTATTTGCAATATTCGCGAAACACAGCCGAACGTCATTAGAGTGAATGGGAATAGAAATGAAGGAATATGTTTGGAATTAATCGTCAAACATAAATTCGGCACAAATAGCGTACCAATATGGCACAAATATGGCAAATTCAGATTCGCAACTGATTCTGGACATATTTGCTCAACTCTATTCTTTATCTCAGGCTATTATTGGGGGCTTAAAGCAAGTGTTATCTATACTAAGTAGTGGAAGCGTAGCCAGCCATGAGGGTCATAGAGAAGACCGTCTAGGCTGGGACATGTGTCCTCTTAAAATGATTGTGACATGTGTGATCGGGTATGTATATGCAGGGGCACACTAAGGGGAGTGTGGCCTCCATCAATTTGAAATTACGATAGCTGTGAGGGGCTGTAGTGACACTCCTAAACCTGTGCAACACTCACAAGTGAAAACGAAGGCTACCATGATGGTTTGCTGCTTTAGTGCAACATGTAACAGAAGAAATGTAACATCACGTGGATCCGTAAAGCTCAGTTATATGAATTGCTGTTATCTGCTTAACAAAAGTTTTGATTTATCCTGAGGAGAGGAAATAATCATGTCTCATGGAAATGCTCCCGGATTGGAAACATGAGTTATAATTTGAAGTGTGTGCGGCGCTCTAGACCCAAGCGGTGGCTTTACTCTGGGCCAACACATCATAGTTAGCAATCAGATCTGGCATGTCTTAAATGCACGTGGCGTGAACACAGATGGGGAACGTCATTTACATGCAGCATATGACTGTCCAGTGACCATTTTTATCTGTTTCTTTATTCATTTTGCCTTAAAGCTGGCATAAAAATAGTTTAAAAAATGCAAAAAATTCCCTTTTTGTTCTCTAAAAGCACAGAGCTCCAGAAAGTAAAATTAATATCAGTAACTTTAATACATTTTGTAAAGAGAACAGGCTGTATGCCATACATATGTTTAGGATAGAAACAAGAAGAATTTTTTAGGCAGGAAATAAAACAATATGTAAACCTTAACCGTATGTCCGAAGCATACTGTGAATGAGGTCCAATGAAACCTAAAAGAAAACATTTTCCTTGTTTTTTTATATCTCTGTGCCGCTTGTTTTGTGCAGGTTCTGACCTCTTTTCTTCTAAAGTCTCCAAGATTGTTGGAACATTTGTCATGGCCGGAGTTCATACATCTGTCCTGGTACCTTAATTGTACGTATAAAGGCGTAACTTGAAGCTTGTCAGGGTCATTACAAAATTTCCAACAAGGCCACCAATTGTTATTGGTGTAGAACAGCTGCAGGCTTATGCTGAGACTGTGCTGCACACAGAGCAGATGTGGTGTTAGAATTTAATAATGCTGTATTGTATCATCTTTCTGGTTGTTATGTATTTGTTCTTCTTTTCCTATAATCCTGTATGTTTTGATGATGAAGATAATGGTTGCTGTTTGTCTCAAGTAAAACAGTTTATTCTCCCACAAAGTTTAAATATTTTATAATTCTGATGAAAGCTGAAATCTACAACATTTATCACATTCTTTAATTATATTGGTCTTCTCATATAGAATGAAAAGACCTCTTGTCCACTCTTATGCTCCAAGACCTTTGCAACTGCAACTCCTTCACACACTATAGTTATGGATAATTCTTTACCTGAAACCTTTGTACTAGCTATAAAGAACCAAAGAAGAATTGCAGGAAGCGAAGGAGGGCTTCGGCCGTGGAGCAAAAGTACATCCATGCCCCCCCAGGACTGGCAATCGTCGCCGGGTGGATGTTAGGCACCAGGATTTTCCCTCTGTACGGGATGGATCCTAAGTCTTGTCTGGCCCTACGGTCTCCCATTCAGGTCCACCCACTGAGACTGCTGCTCAGCACAGGCGTCAGTCCCGGTGTCTTGCTCAGGTTCATGCCATATGTTTGGTTACTGCTGACTCTCCAGCTAAGCCTTTAGTATCCAGTGGCATACAAGTACAGCCTTATGCTCTGGAGGCTAAGTCCAGAGATCGCTTTACTGAGCATTCCCGTGATGTGGCATCTTCTCATTGTTGGTTGGACGTCAGCTGCTCTGGTTGTGTGGCAGCTCCGGATTGGTCCGCGGGCAAGGTCCTGTCCGTGCGCTAATATTATTTATGGTTGGTGTGTGAGTAGATACGCTACCACTCTGTATTCACATGTGTGTGTTTAGTTACTTCCTGAGTTTTACCAGTTAGGGCTATTTGTACCCGCTTGGCTCAGCATCTGCTTCCCACAGTTAGCACAGTGGACGTACAGGGCAAGTTCCAACCATAGAGCTGTGCTCCCATGTGAAGTCTACAGGGTTTGTAGTTAGCGTCAGTTTTTTTATTTTTCTTGTGACTCAGCAAGTTTTGGTCACGTGTGCGATTGGCAGGGGTCAGTTACAGAACCAGCGCAACCCTTCAGTTCTGCCTCTCTGTAAAGCGATCAGAGTTGAGTGTTGTGCGTTCTGTTCATACTGCGTGGAATTAATGCAGTCCTATTTAGGAGTTCGCTCGCTGTCTTTAGTTCGTCATTGTTCACATTAGCTGCAGTTTTACATCTCTGCACGGTGGACACCGCGTTGCAATCGCACTTTATTATTTATTTTTAGTGTGATCTGCCAATCCAATCGCCAATTTAGTTTGTTCCTTCTGGATATTCTATTTAAGATTCGTTCCTACGTATGTTTGATAACCACGAATAAGGCTCCTGTTAGCTGAAACACGTTGGTTTTTAAGTCACACTGGTTGGAACCGAATGTACGGTATCTGCATTTTATCTGCAATCTATAATAAATTTTGGATTTTATTTCACAGACCTGCTACCACGCTGGATTTCTTCTTTGGTTCCTCATACACAGCCGGGTCCCAGGCTTTTTCATGCATGTATCACAGCAGGATCAATGATGCAATGATGTGGTGGAGTGACTCTCCTTCCCTGTTTCCCCAGTTTTGATCCATTGTACCAGCTATGGGTTGATATATACATCATCATGAACCCAAATATGATGGCACAAAGTTCTACTGATACTGTTATATATTACTATTGCAGGCACTATGATGTGACCACTACTTCTCTACAGGCAATATGGTAGAGAATGATTGTATTAAGTAAATTCCAAAAACAGTATGCCTTTCTAGGACAATAGAAGAACTTAAGATACAAGAAAAACCTCATGCATGTATTACTGCCAAAGCTATATGGCAACCAATATGTCTCCCATTAAAGCTCACACAGAGATTGTCACCAGGATTTCCTACACCTGGGGTCGTTAATACTATGACCAGTCTTGACACAGAGTTCACTGGAGTGAGGTGCACCATGCATGCGTCTCAATGAACTTGGTGCATCTTGGAGTAGCTGGGAGCCACTACAAGAAATGTACTAAACTGGAGTACATTTTTGTCATATTTGATGTCACATTTGTGGCATAAATTATGAGGAATTTCTTGGCTGCACTTGGCTATACTCCCTCTGAAAACCTCATAGTACATTAATTATCCTGCATGATGAACACTGTGGAAAACAATATGAAAAATGTATTGTTTTCGGTCACCTAATATTCCGTTAAAAATGGTATATTAAGGAATCCAAAAATTATATCTACACAAAAATGGTACCAATAAAAACTATATCTTACAACACAAAAATACTATCCCTATCACTTTCCCATTGAAAGAAAAATAGAAAAGTTATTGGTCTCAGAATATGATGTGATAAACAGAATTTGTATTTTGGTAAAAAACTGTATTTTGTTTAAGTAGTATATCATAAAAAAAAAACATTTTGGGTCTGAAATAATTCTGAAATGTACTTTAGTCCCTGTCTACACTATGTAAGATGCACCCGGTTCATTAAGTTGCATGCATCTTATTCCAGCATTTCCTTCATTAAAATTGGTGTAAAAAATCCCAATCTTAATAAATCGCACCGTTTATTTCTATAACTGTTTTGACCTGCAGAACAAAGTTAAGTCATTATTATAAAGTTATTGTCATAAAAAATAAATTCAAGCAAAAATAGAATTTTGTTTTTTGCCAATCCAATTTGCAATTATTTTTTTATTTTTTTCAGTACATGTTATAGTAAATAAAATAGTACCATTAGCAAAAACAACTAGTCTAGTAAAACAACAAGACTTCATTTGGCTATATTAAAGAGGTGGTCCGAAGGCCATTCTAAATCCCTATCTATTTAGTGCCATAAGCTAAACTATTTTATAATATACTTGCATTTAAAATTCCCTATCCTTCCCTAACTTTTCGGCCCCTTCCTGATACGAAGCATCATCAGTAATGGTCATTTCAGGAGCTGGGCTAGTCCATGCGCAATGTGCACTGTGCGTTATGCACAATGACAGCGCGCACTCTGTTGTCTGCTCAGATTAGCAGTAATTAGCTGGTCAGAATACCTGGCGTGCAGAGACCAGAGATGTCACTTGCAGAGTCAGTGCAGGTCTCTGCATACCAAATCTTCTGACACCTCTCTGTTACTGGCTCATTACTGCAGACCTTAGATGGCAAAAGAGTGTGCACTCTGATTGTGCACATCCCACAGTGCACAGTGTGCAGGGACTAGCCCAGCTCATGAAACGAGCGTCAATGATGATGTGATGCTTTATTTCAGGGTGGGGGCAGGAGCTGCGGCACTGACCACAGCCTCTGCCCCCTGATGACACTTCATTTGTGTATCCCAGCATGCATTGGGATTCTCAAATGATGTGTCATCAATAAGGAAGAAGGGAAAAAGTAGAAAAGCAGTTACGGTAGTGTTAGGGAAAGATAGGGAATTTTTAATGTAAGTATTTTAGAAAATAGCTGTGATTATGGCATTAAATAGATAGGGATTTAGAAAGGAAATTAATTTGCCTTCAGGCAACACCTTTAGCTTAAAGAAAAAGTTATAGCTCTTAGAAGAAGAGGAAAAAAACTAAAGCAAAAAACACAAATCAGTCTTGTCACTAAACATTAGCAACCATATTTCATTTGATTTAAAAATTACATAGCAGGAATCTATGGAATCAAATGGAAATTCTTCCTATTGTGATAATATATTACCAATTGATGTATAATAACCTAATAAAACATAGCAAAAGTTATTGCGTGGTTGCTTGCCTAAACTTACATAATCATCAGAACAGAAAATAATGGCAAAAAAAAAAGAAATTAATTCTTCTCCAAGCGTAATGTATACCCTTAGACATAAATGATCCACTATATCAGTGTTCCCCAACTTCAGTCCTCAAGAGCCACCAATAGGTCGTTTTCAGGATTTCCTCAGTATTGCACAGGTGTTTGAATTCTTGCCTGTCCAGGTGACGCAATTATCACCTGGGCAATGCTAAGGAAATCCTGAAAACATGACCTGTTGGTGGCTCTAGGGGACCGGATTAGGGTAACACTGCACTATATGAAGATCAGTTAGTGCTTTAATAAGTTTCACCTAGTAATGGAGTATTACTTTTTGTAGTGCTGATGTTTTCTTCACTTTGTCATGAAACCATAGTGGAAAGAGAGTTTTCCCTAGCATTACTATCCTTCTGGTCTCTCTTCTGTTTAGTCTTCATCCAAAGAAAACTGCAGGACTAACGCACTGAACAGCCAAAGACAATTCATTATTTCATTCCGAGTATTATTGGTCCTGGAGACTGCTTAAGATTCCTCTGGTCATGGACATAAAAGTGTTTCATGTGTATGGCTGCCAACCAGAGGTAGTGATCTGAGAGCTCGAAGACTGCACAAAATCTCAGCTATAAATATGTAGTGTTAATTATGTCAACAGGACAGAATAGACTGTTCAGAGTAAGTCTTGTTGTAATGTCGATACACTTGTGGTCTTCCGAGAACCCCATTTTTATGGCCAGTAATGGTTCTTGAAGCTGCAGTCTTACTAGATTAAATATACTCTAAAAACCAAACCAGATGAAAGCTTGTGAGCTCTGACAGCAAAATGACGGCTATTATATGCATGCTACAAATCACATGAAGAATGGTTCTCCAGTGGGTGACAGAAAAAATATACATACTTGGCAGGGATATTTTTCATTGCAAAAATCTGAAATATATCTGAAACTTCATAGAGAGAAGTATTCTGACTAAAAGATTAGTTGCTGAAGTGCATGATAATTGCAGCATGTAAAATAAAAATATGGCACCCCAGTGCAAGCTTTAGCCAAATTGAAGTTAGCCTGACAAATACCAGTGTTCATCGGCTTCATCTCCATGCCATGTTCTCCATACTTAGTAAAAGCTGACCCTGAAGTAGTTGATTAGAGCAGTAGTTAAGGACACAGTGGAGTCACTACACTTTATACTTCAACGCAGTCTCGGACTGGCCCATAGGGTAACAGGGGAATCCCCCGGTGGGCCCCTGTTCAAATCTGGGCCCCCAACCCCACTGTATGAGAAGTACTTGGCATAATTCATTGATTCTGTGTAGAAAAAGGCTACATCTCAATATTCATTAATCAAACTACCCAGTTAATTATTATATAGAGATATAGGTAAATTTGTGAATGAGGGTAGTGTAATATTTGTATGCAAGTGGGCCCTCAAAGTCAGTGTTACTGGTGGGCCCTTGGCACCCCAGTCCGACACTGCTTCAACGTATACTCATTTCTCCAGGAAAGCCTGGGAGACAACAAGGAAAAGAGGAGCCAGCCCTGTTGGGAATTAGAAGAGCTGCCAAACCGCCTGGGCGCAACAAAAAACCTCCCAGGACCCCTTGAATGGCAATTGCTGTTTGGAGTTTTCCTGAGAATGATGATGGAATCCTCCATCATTAGAAAGAGCACCAGCATCAAAACACATATGTAGAAGATGTAAATCAGGGCAGAGAAAGAGTGTAGCCTGCAAGAGTGCAAATGTCAATCTCCAGCACCACTATTTGAAAGGGTTGGCAAGTTCAGATATAGCAAAGATTACTGTGCATTTACAGAAGCAAAAGAATACAGCAACAATCTATTTGTCCTGTCTGTCTCCACATTGTCTAGCTCTGATGCAGGTAAGGGTCCCCCTCTCTTCTTCTTGTGCTTGGTTAGTACTGAGTCAGCCATCAATGTCTCATGTTAATAATCTGTACATCCCTGGCTAAAATCATCTTTTCACCTGCTGTTGGAGCTTTGCATAATACAAGAAATTCAGCCTCTTGGAATCTGCATACATGCCTTTGTAGCTGAGCTGACACTGTTTGACAACATTCTTGGTATGAGTACTGGTTCAACACAGACATTTGTAGAAATGCTTATACCCATGATCCTAAATCAAAAAGGCAACAGTCACTTCGATAAACATATCCCAAACAAAAATCATCACGGAAGGTGCCGTGAGGATCCAAGAAGTGAAAAGCAATAATGTTGATAAAAAATATAAATTTTTATTGATTATAGATTAAAAATAACATAAATTATATTAAAAAGACAGGACTAATGGTCTCCAACATGGGGGGTAGGAAAAAACCAGCAAAGGGTTTATGGTATCTTTCACAGTGTGCCAACAGCTATTTCAATTATATACCAGAATTCACAAAGAATCAGAAGAAATCCCTCCAAGGCCAGAAAAGAACAAAGTATTAAGGCCTATGTTCCAACAGCAGTTACAAAGAACTTGCCAAAATTGGGTGCTGTGAGCACTACAAAAAGGAAAGGAAAAATGGCCTGATGTGAAAAATGGCTAGGGAGGGAAATAAAGGGCCGGAGTTATATCCTGGCAAGGGGCACAGCATGAATTATGACATGGATGAAGACAGTGCAATAATAATGATGATAGGATTTTACCTGTCGCTGACCACTGTGAAATAAGGCCGAAGAAATGGCTGAAAGCTGGTGAACCTAATTCCCCCACCGCCGCCGCTGCACTGTCTTCATCCTTGTCATAATTCATGCTGTGCCCCTTGCCAGGATATAACTCCGGCCCTTTATTTCCCTCCCTAGCCATTTTTCACATCAGGCCATTTTTTCTTTCCTTTTTGTAGTGCTCACAGCACCCAATTTTGGCAAGTTCTTTGTAACTGCTGTTGGAACATAGGCCTTAATACTTTGTTCTTTTCTGGCCTTGGAGGGATTTCTTCTGATTCTTTGTGAATTCTGGTATATAATTGAAATAGCTGTTGGCACACTGTGGAAGATACCATAAACCCTTTGCTGGTTTTTTCCTACCCCCCATGTTGGAGACCATTAGTCCTGTCTTTTTAATATAATTTATGTTATTTTTAATCTATAATCAATAAAAATTTATATTTTTTATCAACATTATTGCTTTTCACTTCTTGGATCCTCACGGCACCTTCCGTGATGATTTTTGTTTGGGATATATTTGTAGAAATGCTGTCTAAAGAGACCCACACTTGCAGCCCAATTATGGAGTCAATATAGGCAGTCTTCTCAATGGACAAAGTATACCAAGGCTAGATAAAGGGTAATGATAAACTATTTATACTCCATGAAGACAGTATAAATTCATGTACAGGTTATGTCCACAATATTACACTGTTGAGTAGCATTACCTAGGACGTTTTAAAGTTTATGAAGTTATAAGTACATAACACCTCAGCAATCAGAGACTTAGAGAATTTAGAGTGTTGAAATGTCACACCTGTTTTTGTTCCCTATTGCACAGTCTTTATGCATGAACCACCATCAGTACATGAATACAGCACCAGAACCATTGTCAGTACATGAATACTGCACATAGTCAATACAGGAAGCAGCTGAGTTGACACTGTCAGACAGTGATCTTCGAGTGAGTACTGGTTCAATACAGACATTCATAGAAATACTGCTTAAAAAGCCGCACACTTGCAGCCCAGTTATGTAGTTGGTATAGGCCGTCTTCTCAGTAGACAAAGTATATGTGATGCTAGATGAAGTATAATGATAAACAATTTATACTCCATGAAGACTGCCTACATTCATGTAATTTTATTAACCCATGGGCTTGATGTCAGCTGACATTACAAAGCTGACATCAACTCCAAAAATATTACCTTACTTTCCATCGCACCAGGGCAATTGGGAAGAGTAAAGCTAAGTGTTACAACTGGCGCATCTAATGGATCCATCATTTCTAGGGTGGCTGAGGGTAATGCTTTTAGTCTGGAAGGGGAAAAATATCCATGGCTCTTTCCTAGGCTATTAATATCAGCCTGCAGCTGTCTGTTTAGCCTCTGCTGGTTATTGAATATAGTGAGACCCCTTATCTAATTTTTTGGGGGAGATTTCCTCCTAATAACCAGTAAAGGCTATGCAAACAGCTGTGAGCTGATATTATTAGCCTGGAAACCTTTAGGCTATGTGCACATGGTGCGGATCCTCCCGCAGATTTTTCCACGCGGATTTTACTAAATCCACAGGTCAAATGACCTGCATTTTTCCTGCGGATTTCTTCCTTTTTTTTGCGGTTCTACTGCCATTTTTGTGCGGTTTTCCACCTGCAGATTTGTTGAATGGAGCAGGTGGAAAACTGCAGCAAAACCGCACAAAAGAAGTGACATGCTGCTTTTTTTTTCCGCACAAAAACCGCACGGAAAAATCCGCAGCATGTGCACAGCGGGTTTTTTTTTTTACATAGGCTATAATGGTAAAGTACATCACCTGCAGTTCTGCTGCAGATCCGCAGTGGCAAATCTGCTGCTGATCCACAGTAGAAACCGCACTGTGTGCACAGACCCTTAGGGCTATTAACCTGTTCCCAGAATATTAACATTACCCCAGCCATCAGCTTTCCCTCAGCTGGTTGTGAAAATAATGTGATACCCCATGCCATTTTTTTTCATTTACTTTTTTATTTATTCAATAAATACACAGAAGGGTGCATCAGAGCTCTAATGTTCAGAGTCCATACCGGTCACCATGTGATGTGTGTGGTACTGAAACCCAAACACGGACATTAAACCAGAAATGCATCGGCTGCACCTAATAAAGCTTGGTGAAATGCTGCATTTCAGCCAATCACCAAGCTTTATGACTATGGGCACTTCTTGCTGCATCACAGCCTTGTCAAGCCATGAGAGCTTATCTATATTGTCTGGGAGCAGCCAATATCCATGGCCTTTTCCTAGGCTACTAATATCAGCTCACAGCTGTCTGTTGAGCCTTTGCTTACTATTGAATATAGGGGGACTGCATGTCATATTTTGGGGGTGGTCTCCCCTATAATAACCAGTAAAGGCTAAGCAAACAGCTGTGAGCTTATTTTAATAGCTTGGGAGACATTATGGATATTGGCCAGTTTGAAGAAGTTTAATATCAGCCCCCAGCCATCGGATTTCCCTTAGCTGGTTGTGAAAATTATGGGGGACCCAATTAGTTTTTTTCCATTTATTTTGTTTATTTATTAACAAGTACAGTAAGGTCACTTGAGTTCATAGCAACTGTTTCTCTTGCTTTGCAAATGCTAGCATCAGACTGATGAATGCCCACGAGTCCGGCACTCTAGCAATCATCAGTTCAAAACTTGTGTAACTATGAGACCCTGTGACTGCGAACTCATGGGAAACTTTGAAGGATATTTTAAGGTTACTGGAATTTCCAGCTGCTGGAACACCCGGAGTCTGTAAACTAAGCTGTAAAAAATGGCATGGGGTCCCCTGTAATTTTCATAACCAGCTGAAGGAAAGCCGATGGCTGGGGGCTGATGTTAATAATTTGGGAAGGAGCCAATAGCCATAAAGGTCCCCAGGCTATTAATATCAGCTTACACCTTTTTGATTAGACTTTACTGGCTATTATAGGGAACTCCCAAAAATATGGTCCAGAAATGGTGCAACCATAAGATGGATCAATTATGGCCCTTAGCCTCACTTTTTCCACGTGTCCTAGTGCGGTGGCAAGTGGTGTAATATTTGTGAGGTTGATGTCAGCTTTGTAATGTCAGCTGACATCAAGCCCAGTGGCTAGTAATGGAGAGGCGTTCATAAGATGCCCACATTACTAACCACACAATGAAAATTAAATAAAGACACACAGAAAAAAGTCCTTTAATTGAAATAAACACACATAAAAAATCCTTTATTTGAAATAAACACTCGCTAGCTAAAAAATCCCTTAGGACAGATTCCTTTAAAACTGTAGCATTCTTGGAGAGTAAGCTACTAGATGCCATCAATGCTAATATACAGATGTTGAAATATTGTCCAGAACTATTACATCTGCTCACTTGTACACAGCCAACACTGACTTAATCCACTTAATAATAAATGTAAAAAAAAAAATATTACTATTGCTGGTGTACACCCTGGATGCTGCCAGATAATGAACAATCCGAAAACGTCACCTTTGTGGTTAAAAAATAACTCCAGACATAACATCACTGTGTCCGTTTGATTAAGTAGCACAATGACAAGCTGTAGTGGAGATTGTGAAGATGTCTGCAGCACAATGGGCGGCATTTTTATGATGTTGATTGGTTTTGCATGTCACAATTGTAGCCAAGACGGCTTACGAGATGCATAGTTAATAGGTCAATGTTAAGACCTTTTAGTAGTTGTAATACTTTCATGAGTGCTGTAATTAGTTTGGCACTTCGTAAGCTGCAATTCTCATCTCACAATTGTGTATTTTACTGAGCAGGAAACTCAAACAGTGGAAATTATTGCTCCCCTGGCAAATCTAGAAAGCACAAAGCCAAGCAAGAACTTTAGCGTGTACATGTGTCAAATACAAAGTGGCCGACAATTATGATGAATTATTATATTTGCACTCATTGTAGGGAAAGGATCATCTAGCATGAGCAGGGGCATAGCCTGGAACAGTGCAGGGGCATAGCCTGGGTCAGAGCAGGGGCATAGCCTGGGTCAGATCAGGGGCATGTAAGAGAATGGTCAGCTATAATATACCGAGCCGCCATGATGAATCAGACAGCCATCTTGTCGAAAGTTAGAGAAGATTCAACTTTTACAAAAGAACTCATAAGATGTACTTTGAAATGGAGGATGTAGAATGAGATCATGTCTGCTATCACCATGGCAGGCTTGCAGAAAGGAAAATTAGATCAATAGGGGAATAGGGTTAACAAATATATGGTCAATGTGTGTATACGTGATAATGTTCGTAGAAGAACAATCTCATTAAAATGTCAAAATGCACGAATTTATGGATATAGTCTGGAGACAATGATAAGATTAAGGACAGTAGCCATAGATACCAATGACTTATGGGTTTTAATGTTGCTTGGAGAAACGTTAACGAATGTCTTCGCATTATGTCATTATATTCTCTGTTCTGAACCACGTTTCTCTAGAATTACCATGTAAACACCTTAGAATTATCATGTAGACGCCCTCTGCGGCAAAATGCAGCTTTGTTTGTTCTCATTAAGTATAAGAAGCCCCTGTTACTGTTGCTCGGTGCCATTCCACCGCCATCATGCCGTCGTGTCACTCCATGATCTAGCACGAAGCCTTATCACCATCAGACTTCCTAGCGAATCTCTGCCCGTCTGAATTCCTGTTTTTGCCCGCATATTCCAACTCCTCTGTTTTTCTATATCTGTTCTGCCGTGTATCTCCTGAATAAACTTTGACCTCAGCTTTATCAAGAAGATTGTCTGCAATTTTGTCCGGCTCTTCCAGCTCTCAGTAAGAACTTTCTCTTACAGGGCATAGCCTGGGTCAGAGCAGGGGCATAGCGTGGGTCAGTGCAAGGGCATAGCCTGAGTCAGAGCAGGGGCATAGCCTTGGTCAGTGCAGGGATATAGCCTGTGTCAATGCAGGGGCATAGCCTGGGTCAGAGCAGGGGCATAGCCTGTGCCAGTGCAGGGATATAGCCTGGGTCAGTTCAGGGATATAGCCTGTATCAATGCAGGGGAGTAGCCTGGGTCAGAGCAGGTGCATAGCCGGGGTCAGAGCAGGGGCATAGCCTGGGTCAGTGCAGGGGCACGGCTTGGGTTAGTGACACACGTCTGCCACCAATCATGTTCTTTCTTTTCATGGGACAATTAAATTTTAAGCCCTCTGAACCCTGTCACAGCAGTCAGAATGAATCTGCACGTACGGTATATAGAGTGGTCTCTGATAAATGTAGATGGGTATGTGACGACGATCCGGAACTGCCCAGTCTAAAATTAAAAAGTCTGCTGTTACTTTGTTTGGAATTATTATTTTAGGCTGAGCTGCATGACAATAAATCAGACCCAAATCTATCTATTAAAAGGACTAAGCCTGGAAGAACCTGCCCGTTTAAGAAGATACTGTAATAATATAAGGGCTTATTCACATGTGGTGTTTTTTTCGGTGAACTATCTCAAGCGATGAAAAATGCAGCATTTTAGGAATAAAAGGAAAATAATTGAGATTGTGTGTTTTGTCTTGTTTTTGATTTTTTTAAACGCAGAATATAAATACTTTCAGGGCTCTGCAGTTTTTGCCCATAGAGATCAAAATGGCTTAGCACCAAAAAAAAAAAAAATCACTTTAAAAAAAATGCACCAAAAATGCATAGAATTTCTACTGTAGTTTTCTGGCCAAAGCCTCCATTTTTCGTGGGAAAAAAAGTGTATGAAACAAAAGCTTTGTGTGAACATAATTTATTCATCGAACAACAGGCCTCAAAATACGAGGCATAGCCAAAACAGTGCGGGATTCTTATCTTTTAGGCTAGTTTCACACTAGCGTATGGAGGAGCTGCGGAGGGATGCGGACTTCCTCCGTGAAGCTCCGCCCACGGCCACACCTCCTCCAGTCAGCTCCGCCTCCAATAGCATGCAGCCTGTGTACCCTATCTTTAGCATTAGGTACGCAGGACGTGCCGATGTATGCACATGCGTCCGTGTTATGAACGAGTCACCGTAGGAGGCAGGCACAAAAATAGAAGCTACGTCCAGAAAACCGGAGAAGTTGGCAACTATCAGATTGCAGACCCCTGAACCTATCAACACAACTAGCAGTAGCCGTGGGGGTTCCTACGGTGCCCTAGACCCCTCGATCACAGCCGGAGAGCTAAATAGCCTAAAGACAGAAAAGGAAATCTATACTGCCCCAGAGCAGACCCCAAAGTAAAGGCAGCCCCCAACATATAATGATGGTGAAGCAACATGAAAAAACACTCACACAGATAGAAATATAGGCTGAGCAAACGATGGGGCCCAAGCTAACTATACAGGACAGGAAAGGAAGGTTGCTGTCTGCAATCTGCCAAAACCCTATCAAAGACATAAGCCAACAGGCTGATATGGAAAAAGGCCCTGAAGCAGCTAGGCTTCAAAAACTAAATCAGCACTCAGGTATTTTCTGAAGACAGAGCTAAAGGAATTCCGCTCACCCCAGCAGGGAATGGCAGAAATCCAGCAAAACAAAGTCAAGGCACAAATGCAAAAGGCAGAGCAGAAAACTTAGCTTTAGAAGAGCAGGAATTCAGACTGGTCTCCAAGGATCCCACAGAGAAATCACCCGCAGGGCAGAAGGGCATCGGCGGTCTTAAATCCAGTCAGTCACTCCACTCAGCCAGTCATCATCATTAGGCTCAGGTGCTTGATAATCAGGCTCACTATCTTTCTTTACCAGAAGAGGGAGTTCATCGGGCCTCAGTGGTGAAGGGGAAAATGAACTCACAACAGTACCTCCCCCTTGAGGAGGGGTCACCGAACCCTCAACCACGCCACCAGGGCGATCAGGGTGAGCCCGATGAAAGGCACGCACCAATCTTTTGGCATGAATATCAGAGGCAGAGACCCAGGAATTATCCTCCTGACCATAACCCTTCCACTTAACCAAATACTGGAGTCTCCGTCTAGCCAGATGGGAATCCAGTACTTTCTCTACCTCATATTCCATGTTACCTTCAACCAATACAGGGTCTGGAGGTGCCACCCCCGGAACAACAGGTTCAACAAACCTCTTCAACAAAGACTTATGGAACACATTATGGATTTTAAATGTGACAGGAAGAGCCAAACGAAAAGAGACCGGATTAATAATCTCCAAAATCTTGTAAGGTCCAATAAATCTAGGCTTAAACTTAGGAGAAGCCACCTTCATAGCAATATTTTTTGATGATAGCCACACCATATCACCAACCTTAAACTGGGGACCAATGGTCCTATGTCGGTTGGAAAACCGCTGGGCCTTTTCCTGGGAGAGAGATAACTTATCCACCACTTGGTCCCAGATCTGGTGCATTCTCTCCACCACAGTGTCAACACCTGGGCAGGCAGAGGGCTCCACCTGCCCTGAAGAAAATCGAGGATGAAACCCAAAGTTACAAAAAAAAGGTGACATCAAAGTGGCAGAACTAGCTCTATTATTTAAAGCAAATTCGGCCAAGGGCAAAAATGAAACCCAATCATCCTGATCAGCGGAAATAAAACATCTCAGATATGACTCCAAGGTCTGGTTTGTTCTCTCTGTCTGCCCATTGGTCTGAGGGTGAAAAGCAGAGGAGAAGGACAACTGAATTCCCAGCTTGGAACAGAAAGTTCTCCAAAATCTAGACACAAACTGAACTCCTCTGTCAGATACAATGTTCTCAGGAATCCCGTGCAAGCGAACCACCTGTTGCAAAAACAGTGGTACCAACTCAGAGGAAGACGGCAACTTAGGGAGTGGTACAAGATGAACCATCTTAGAGAACCTATCACAAATCACCCAAATAACAGTCATCCTTTGAGAGACAGGCATATCAGAGATGAAATCCATTGAAATATGGGTCCATGGCCTCTTGGGGACAGGCAAAGGCATCAACAACCCACTAGAGCGAGAACACGATTTAGACCGGGAGCAAGTCCCACAGGACTGCACAAAATTCCTGACATCACGAGACAAGGAGGGCCACCAAAAAGACCGACTCACCAGATCTCTAGTAACAAAAATACCTGGATGACCAGCCAAAGCAGAGCAATGAACTTCAGACATCACTCTCTTCTTCCACTGGTCAGGAACATACAACTTTCCACTGGGACAACGCTCAGGTTTGTCCTCCTGGAACTCTTCCAGAGCACGTCTCAAATCGGGCGAGATGACAGAAAGAACTACCCCTTCGCCTAAGATGGTAGCAGGTTTGGTCACCACAGGAGAATCAGCAAAGAAGCTCCTAGAGAGGGCGTCTGCCTTGACATTCTTAGTTCCAGGAAGAAAAGAAACCACAAAATCAAAACGTGTAAAAAACAAGGCCCACCTAGCCTGTCTAGGGTTCAAGCGCTTAGCCGACTCTAGGTAAATCAAATTCTTGTGGTCAGTGAGGACCACGACTTGATGCTTAGCTCCCTCCAACAAATGTCTCCACTCCTCAAATGCCCATTTCATGGCCAACAGTTCCCGATTCCCCACATCATAGTTACGTTCAGATGGAGAGAACTTTCGGGAAAAGAAAGCACAGGGATTCATTTTAGATGTTACAGGATCCTTTTGGGGCAAAACAGCTCCTGCACCAATCTCAGAAGCATCCACCTCTACCTGGAACAGAAGTGAGACATCAGGTTGCCGCAAAACCGGGGCGGAGGTGAATCTTCGCTTCAGCTCCTGAAAGGAAGAAACAGCCTCTGGAGACCAATTTAACACATCAGCACCCTTCTTAGTCAAATCAGTCAATGGCTTGGCAATACTAGAAAATTTTGCTATAAATTTCCGATAAAAATTAGCAAAACCCAAAAACTTCTGAAGGGCCTTCAAAGAAGTGGGCTGAACCCAATCGTAAATGGCCTGTACCTTGGCCGGGTCCATTTCAATAGCTGACGGAGACAAAATAAATCCCAAAAAAGAAATCCTCTGTACTCCAAAAAGGCATTTAGATCCTTTGACATACAGGGAATTCTCCCTCAAGATCCGGAACACAGTCCGAATATGTTCCACATGAGAATCCCAATCCTTGGAGAAGATCAAAATATCATCCAGATAGATAATCAAAAATTTATCGACAAAATCTCGGAAAATATCGTTCATGAAGCACTGGAAGACAGAAGGGGCATTAGTGAGCCCAAAAGGCATCACCAGGTACTCAAAATGTCCCTCCGGAGTATTAAACGCCGTCTTCCATTCATCCCCATGCTTAATGCGAATAAGATTATACGCCCCCCTGAGGTCAAGCTTGGTAAACCAGCAAGCACCTTTAACTCTAGAGAATAGATCCGAAATCAGGGGTAACGGATACTGATATTTAACAGTAATTTTGTTGAGGGCACGATAATCAATACAAGGTCTTAATGATCCATCCTTTTTGGCTACAAAAAAAACGGCACCTAAGGGTGACGAGGATGGTCTAATATGACCCTTCTCCAACGCCTCCTTAATATAGGATCGCATAGCCTCGTGCTCAGGTACAGATAAATTGAAGAGCCGACCCTTGGGGAATTTACACCCTGGGCTCAGTTCAATTGCACAGTCATAACTCCTATGAGGAGGCAGAGACGCAGACTCATTCTCACTAAATACATCATAAAAGTCCGCCAAATAATCAGGAACATCATGCGACTGAGGAGAGGTGGAAAACACCAGAGCCTCACTAAAGGCACACCGACAACCCCAACTCACCACAGACACAGATTTCCAATCCAAAACTGGATTATGAATTTGCAACCAGGGAAACCCCAGAACAATGGTATCATGCAGATTATGCAACACCAAAAATCTGCAATTTTCTTGATGGTCTGGGGCGACCCGCATTACCACCTGGGTCCAAAACTGAGGTTTATTTTTTGCCAAAGGAGTAGCATCAATCCCCCTCAAAGGGATAGGCGTCTGCAGAGGTGTCATTGGAAATCCACAACGTTTAGCAAAATCCAAGTCCATTAGGTTTAGAGCTGCTCCCGAATCCACAAAAGCCTTGGCGGAAAATGTGGACAGGGAGCAGATCAGAGTAATAGCCAGAAGAAACTTAGGTTGAACACCACCAACAGAAAACGTGTGTGCAAAGCGTTTCTCTCGTTTAGGACAGACAGAAATAATATGCGAGGCATCTCCACAGAAAAAACATAACTTATTACGCCTTCTGAACTCCTGACGCTGCTCTCTGGACAAAACTCTATCACATTGCATAGGTTCAGACATTTGTTCAACAAGTGGCAACATTTCTCGTGCAGTTTTGCATTCGCGCAAACGCCGATCAATCTGAATGGCTAATGACATAGAATCGTCAAGACCAGAGGGAACAGGAAATCCCACCATAGTATCTTTTACGGCTTCTGACAAACCCTTCCGAAAGAGAGCAGCCAGGGCATTATCATTCCAGGTAGTAAGTACCGCCCACTTTCGGAATTTTTGACAGAACAATTCTGCAGAATCTTGACCCTGGTTCAATGCCAGCAGGGTCTTTTCAGCCTGATCAATGGCATTAGGTTCGTCATACAACAACCCCAAGGCTTGAAAAAATGCATTCACATTAGTCAAAATAGGATCATCAGGTTTCAAAGAAAACGCCCAATCCTGGGGATCGCCACGCAGCAAAGAGATGACAATTTTAACCTGCTGCGCGGAGCTCCCTGACGAGTTAGGCTTCAAGGCAAAAAATAATTTACAATTATTTTTGAAATTCAAAAATTTAGACCGATCCCCAAAAAATACATCAGGTGTCTTTGGTTCAGCAGCATGTGAATGAGCAAGGTAGGCGGAAATTCCCCGCACTTCCGCAGCGAGCTGCTCCACGCGATCAGACAATTGCTTTATCTCCATTTAGAGAAAAAAAAATTCCCCCTACGGCCTCAGAGATATAGAGGAAAAAATATACACACTTTTTTTTTTTTACAATTCTTTCCTGATATTGAGTACCCTAGGATCTGCGGTATGGCGGGTGATTCTGTTATGAACGAGTCACCATAGGAGGCAGTACTGTAGTTTTCTGGCCAAAGCCTCCATTTTTCGTGGGAAAAAAAGTGTATGAAACAAAAGCTTTGTGTGAACATAATTTATTCATCGAACAACAGGCCTCAAAATACGAGGCATAGCCAAAACAGTGCGGGATTCTTATCTTTTAGGCTAGTTTCACACTAGCGTATGGAGGAGCTGCCGAGGGATGCGGACTTCCTCCGTGAAGCTCCGCCCACGGCCACACCTCCTCCAGTCAGCTCCGCCTCCAATAGCATGCAGCCTGTGTACCCTATCTTTAGCATTAGGTACGCAGGACGTGCCGATGTATGCACATGCGTCCGTGTTATGAACGAGTCACCGTAGGAGGCAGGCACAAAAATAGAAGCTACGTCCAGAAAACCGGAGAAGTTGGCAACTATCAGATTGCAGACCCCTGAACCTATCAACACAACTAGCAGTAGCCGTGGGGGTTCCTACGGTGCCCTAGACCCCTCGATCACAGCCGGAGAGCTAAATAGCCTAAAGACAGAAAAGGAAATCTATACTGCCCCAGAGCAGACCCCAAAGTAAAGGCAGCCCCCAACATATAATGATGGTGAAGCAACATGAAAAAACACTCACACAGATAGAAATATAGGCTGAGCAAACGATGGGGCCCAAGCTAACTATACAGGACAGGAAAGGAAGGTTGCTGTCTGCAATCTGCCAAAACCCTATCAAAGACATAAGCCAACAGGCTGATATGGAAAAAGGCCCTGAAGCAGCTAGGCTTCAAAAACTAAATCAGCACTCAGGTATTTTCTGAAGACAGAGCTAAAGGAATTCCGCTCACCCCAGCAGGGAATGGCAGAAATTCAGCAAAACAAAGCAAAACAAAGTCAATGCACAAATGCAAAAGGCAGAGCAGAAAACTTAGCTTTAGAAGAGCAGGAATTCAGACTGGTCTCCAAGGATCCCACAGAGAAATCAACCGCAGGGCAGAAGGGCGGTGGCGGCCTTATATCCAGTCAGTAACTCCACTCAGCCAGTCATCATCATTAGGCTCAGGTGCTTGATAATCAGGCTCACTTCCTTTCTTTACCAGAAGAGGGAGTTCATCGGGCCTCAGTGGTGAAGGGGAAAATGAACTCACAACACTTCCGCATGAGTCGCTTTGACGGTGCGGCAACCGCACCAAAATGCAACACGTTGCGTTCGGCCCAGGCCACCGCACCGTCAAAACTACACATGCGGAGGCATCCGCATACATCGGCACGGCCTGCGTATCTAAAGCTAAAGATAGGTCTATACCCCGGAATTGTGTCCTGCATGTGAAGAGTTCCGGGGCATAGACCGCGCTCGAAAATACCGGCGCATGCGCAGTAGCGATTGTATGCTTTGCCCACAGTTGGGCAAAGCAAACTGCGCATCTGCTGGAGGCTTTACAATGCACAAGCGCGGAAACCAAAGTTATCTGTGATATTCACAGATATAGATTACGTGCAGCAAGACGAGGAGGGGGGAAAGAAGGCGACTAAGCCACTCCCATCGGACTGGACCTCGGCGATTTGCATACATCTCCACCAAGATAAAACAGGTATTTAAGCAACAAAGGTGCGGGGTCAGGGGAGTCAAAAGCCCTAATAGAATCCTTATGGGATGCACAATTGGGTGACATCTTTACATGATATCACTAAATATGGGTGACAGATTCCCTTTAAGAAGGAGCAGAGATCCTGATTCCAACAATGCCTCCCTTACTAGGTGGTGTATTGCTTTTTCAATAAAATCAACATTTTTTCAGCAGGAGATTATCACTAGAGGACTAGATGTTACAAGCCTCATAGTCAAATACTCTTTGTAACTCCGACTCCACCACAACACTGATTAGCAGCTTTCTTTCAATGTACAATGTACACAAAAGCTACCAATCAGTGGTGTGGGCGGGGTAATACAGAGCTCAGCATTCTGAGCACTGCTAGATCTGCAGTAGAGAATACAGTGATTGTATCAAAATGACAGCATGCAGCCCAATAAGTGACACATCAATGGAATTAGGGTATCAGCCCCTATATCTTGCTGCTTTCAGATAACATAGCAAAAACCTTATGTCAGTTTCCTTTAATAAGAGTCGGATGTAAATTTAGACAAAACCAGCAAAAAGCTGTATTAATTTATATGAGGGAAAAAAACATCAATTTTTTCCAATCCTGGTCAACCATTTTACGGTGCTGGCAGTGTGTTTCCTAATCCTATATAAAGCTGTAATAATACAGTCACAAAACTGAAATGAGATTAAAAGAACTCAGTAATAAATTTGTAAATTTTACCAATCCTATCACAATGCTGCGCCTTTCGCGTCTGTTATATATATCAGTATGTAACCTCCGTGTCATAGTAAGCACCACGTACTTCTGTGTGCGCTGCTGATTTCCTGCAAATAGAGACCAGATCAGGTTATAATTAATTATGAAACACGAAGCGTGACCCATCTTTAATCTTAAGGGATGATGTATTGTGAGGAAAGCTTGGAAACATGGCAGAGCCACATAGTAATGTCTGTTACATTTGGGAGGATTGAGTCATGCAAAGTTTAATCGACATTCAAGAAAGCTTCTAGTCTTTCGGTATTTAAAGGCGTTTTACATTAGCACATGGAAGTTGACATAATTCAGAACCTTAAAGAAACTGGTGAAGGGGTCATTTATCACATGGCAATCCTTATATTTGTATAATCATGCGAGTTGAACTTGTACAAGAAGTCAAGAAGTCTGAATTGCACAAGGATCAAGAATCTTACCTAGTAATTTATAGGAATAACTTGTGATATATATATTCTAATTGCCTCTTTGGAGTGGCAGAGGATGTGAACGCTGTAGCTCACGAGATTCTAATGTGTGGCTCTCTGCTGTCTGCTAACTTGATGCATTAGCACCAGATCTAACAAACAACTATGAAGAGCGGGTCTCCAGATGGTGATTGTTATGAGTAGCCCCAAGAAGAAGAGCAGATCTGGATGCATATACTGGCCTATGGGGTAGTGAGATTAATTAAATAAATGCTAAACTGGACATAGGATTATAATTGTAGTTAAAGGGGGTGATTGAAGCCGGATGCGATAGTGTGGTGGGAGAGCCTGATGTAAGAATAAATAATGAGGATAATATGGAAACGTCTGTATGTAAGTACACTGACTTGGCACTGGTGGACACAGACAGAAGAGGCTCTTGTGCAAGAACAGCATATGGGCCCTTTGCAGTCCAATAGCTCACCATAATATACAATTCCACCTGCTTTGAAGGTGAAGATGTG
Organism: Dendrobates tinctorius; assembly: GCF_039654945.1. Lineage (NCBI taxonomy): Eukaryota > Metazoa > Chordata > Amphibia > Anura > Dendrobatidae > Dendrobates > Dendrobates tinctorius. The sequence continues at coordinate 1,964,092 of NW_027361752.1, read as the reverse complement.
CTCCCCTTACCTCATGGTCTCCAGCACAGGTTCACCAATAATTTGTCCGCCCCTTTGTCTTGGTGCAATCTCTGTGGAGGATTCATGGCTGTCGTTAATCAGATCACTGGGGCTATGGGTGCCACTACTGTGGGGAAGGCAGGAGCTGAATATCACTATTCCTCCACTGACCATAAGAACTTTCATTATACAGAAGAGAGAGACAACCAGTGACTCTAGAGATAAAAAATGACTTATAAACTCTTCTCTGCTGGGAGCCGCTGATCTGTGATGGTCCAGGTACGATAATCCATAAAAGAGGTCATAGCTGCAGAGCATTATAGGGTGGACCTCGGTCATGAAAAAAGACTCTTTGATGCTTGAGCATAGTATTGTACAGAGAAATGGTACAAGTTTTTTTGTCTAAATCAAATCTCAAAGTGTTCAAATTCAAGTGAAACCGCAAATTTCAGGAAATTCAACTCAAGCTCAATCCACTCATTTCTAATATACACCTCCTGCTGTGGCACCATTCCAACAATGTCGGCTTTGCTATTTCCAACAGGTCACATGAAAGTGTTGTGTAAGGCTGAGTGCAGACGGACTTTTTTGCCCTGCGGATTTTTCCGCGCAGAATTGAAGAAATCCGCAGGTCAAATGGCCTGCATTTTTCCTGCGGATTTCTTCCATTTTTAATGTGGTTTTCTTGCGGTTTTTGTGCGGTTTTCCACTGCGGTTTTCCCCCTGTGGATTTGGAGACTGGGGAGGTGGAAAACCGCACAAAAGAAGTAACATGCTGAAGATTTTGTACCACAGGAAAACCGCGCGGAAAAATCAGCGGTATTTTTTTTCATTGATTTACATGCTACTGTACATCACAATGCGGATATGCAACATTTCTGCGGGGTAAAATCCGCTGCGGATCCGCTGGATATCTGCATCGTGTGCACACAGCCTCAGATGACTATTTCAGCCTTTACTATTTTATCAGAGCAGATATCCACTCTGACAGAACATTGTTGAGTTACAACAGATCAGCGGACACTAATTTTCTGCAGCAATCACGTGACACAACAATGTTAAAAATAGCAGAGCCAAAATCAGTGGAATGATGCACCACTTCTGTGGCAGCTGCAGGCTGATTTGTAGGTTGGAAATGGCCCAACAATCATGGGCATTCCCAGCCTATTAATATCATCCTGCAGCTGTCTGCTTTCCCTAATCTGGTTATTAAAAATAGGGGGAACCTCAATTTTTTTTTTTATTACTAATAAATACAAAATACTAATAAATAAATGAATGAAAAAAAGACGTGGTCCCCCTTAATTTTAATAATCAGCCAAGGGAAAGCAGACACCTGTGAGATGAGATTATAAGTGCTGAGAAAGGGCCAATATCAATAAAGCTTCCCAACCTATTAATACCAGCCCCCAGCTGTTGGCTTTGCCTTTACTGGTTATTAAAAATTGGGAAACCTAAAAAAATGACTTGGGATCCCTCTATTTTTAACTGCTAGCTAAGACAAACCAGACAGCTGGGGCTGATATTAATAGAGTGGGAATGGCCAAGGATTTTGGCCCCTTCCCAGACTAATAAGACCAGTATTCCTAAAAATGGCACATTTATTAACAGCACCAATTCTGGCATTTAGCCTCAACTCTTCCCGATTGCCCTGGTGCCACGACAATGGGGGTTATGGGATTGTGGGGTTGATGACAACTGCGTATTGTCCACAGACATCAAGATCATGGGTTAGTAATATAGATGTGTTTATCAGGCAGCATGAGAATACCAGCCCCCAGTTGTCTGCCTTACCTTGTCTGGTTATCAAAAATGGGGGGACCCCACACCGTTTTTTTAATCATACATTTATATAATTTAAAAATTACATGGGGGCACCTCTATTTTTTTTTATAGCCAGCCAAAATGAAGCAGACAGCTGAGGGCTACAGCCTGAAGTTGTCAGCTTTACCTGCACTTGTTATCAAAAGCAGAGGGGACCCTACGTCTTTTTTTTTATTTCATTTTTACATGGTGTGATGGCCAGTCGCAGCCATGCCTGGCTGTGATTGTGCCGGAAGTGCCCACACCGGAAAATCTTGTTGATTGGCTACAACTTGTTTGGGCTGCCGAATCCAAACAGTAACACGTAGATCTGTGAGAACTCCATGTTCATAGTCTATGCACAGACATTAGGTGTTTAGTAAGGACCCCAAACTTAAGCGTTCGGGTTTACCCATCACTAATGACCACCATAAATCTTTGTTACTATAGTATGTTATTATAGTATGTTATTTCATTGCATGCTATAATTTTCCCTTCTGTCTTGAAAAGAAAACATCTTTTGAACTCTTTTAATTTCTTCCCATACGATTATTTACTGTGAAGTGCTGTGGAATATGTTGGCGCTGTAAAAATAAAAAATTATTATTATTATTTATTTGAAAATGTTATAAAAGAAAATTGAAAATTAAAAATATGTATTTGCAAGGTTATTTTTGTCTTTTTTGTCTTTTGTCAAATAACATTTTATATAATATACTGTACATACATGTTATGTTTTCCTGTAATGTGTCACAATATTTTTCTGTTTCTCATTGTACTGCACATTTATGAGAGTATCAAAAGTAAACACTAGAACAGAGCGCCCTCTGCTGTACTGATATATAAAATAACAAGCAATATAGGATCAATAATGCAGTCAATGGGTGCTGCACAATAATATGTACATACAGTGTATATTTAGTGACAAATTGTCATCATCAAAAACTTTTTTAGCGACACCATCATATTATTCCAAAACAATAACGTGTACACAATATTTTAGATATCACTAATCTCTGTACAAATATTTTTTGCCCTAGGATTCTGCTGTTCTACATTGTGAAATTCATGCATTATTTAAAAGCATGATCATTGCTCTAAAGATAGCAAACACATTTTCCATTATTCAACTATATGATGTTATACAGTATTATTCAACTATCTAATATATAAAGCTCAATGTGTGTGTGTATTAGAGTGACCGGATCTCTAATGGGGGGAAAAAAATGTCGGAATCTTGTTCGTCTGGACCCCACAAAACGATTACCCTTTCCAGATATTGAGATAGCCAAAATTTGAGCTCGATCAAACAACGTTAACCCGTGCCGCTCGTCGCTCAAAGTTTGAAAAAAGGCCAAAAATTTGGATTTTTTCAAACTTTGAGCGACGAGCGGCACGGGTTAACGTCGTTTGATCGAGCTCAAATTTTGGCTATCTCAATATCTGGGAAGGGTAATCGTTTTGTGGGGTCCAGACGAACAAGATTTCGACATTTTTTCCCCCCATTAGAGATCCGGTCACTCTAGTGTGTATGTTATGAGGTGAAATTTTAACCCCGCGCGTTCCAATTCACCAAACAATTTTGCCCCTATGTACATAAAGGGGAAAAAGTGTATGTATGTGTGTATGTCCAGGATTGGCATCTGGACTGTCGCAGCTACAGCCACAAAATTTTGCACAGTCACACGTCTGGACCCCGAGAGCGTCATAGGCTATGTTGTTAGGCGAAATTTTAACCCTGCGCGTTCCAATTCACCAAACAATCTTGCCTATTATTCTTATCATTTCTATGGTGTTATCGTCCTTCTGTAAAGCTGGAAATAACACAATTTATTACCGTGCCAACACAGACCACCCTCTGACACAGACTGCAGGGGGAGCCCAGTATCACACAGGATAGGATTAGATACATGGCTCAGCAGTCAGTATCACACAGGATAGGATTAGATACACAGCTCAGCAGTCAGTATCACACAGGATAGAATTAGATACACAGCTCAGCAGTCAGTATCACACAGGATAGGAATAGATACACGGCTCAGCAGACAGTATCACACAGGATAGGATTAGATACATGGCTCAGCAGACGGTATCACACAGAATAGGATTAGATACACGGCTCAGCAGTGAGTATCACACAGGATAGGATTAGATACACGGCTCAGCAGTCATTATCACACAGGATAGGATTAGATACACGGCTGAGCAGTCAGTAACACACGATAGGATTAGATACACAGCTCAGCAGAAAGTATCACACAGGAGAGGATTAGGTACACAGTTCAGCAGACATTATCACACAGGATAGGGTCAGATACACATGTTGTTTATCAAAAGGCTCTTGAATGAGTTGAAAATAAAATACTATCAATACTTGGGTAATCGTTTAGTTAATTTGTGTTGCAAATCTGTAGTGTTGAATACATGATGTGAAATGCTTTTATGTGCAATATAATCATTATAATTTGTTATAACTAACCACAGTTGGTTACTAGGCCCAGGCAACGCCGGGCTCTTCAGCTAGTATCTAATACAATCCTGAAAAGTATACTACACTCTAAAATATATAAATCAACAGGGACCAAAATCAAAGCACATAGCAGAGATGAGCGAATCTTTTGAAATTAGAATTCGCCACCATTGCCAAAGTTTCTCAAAATATTCAATTTGCGGCGAATACATTTGCACAAATTTCAATAATGGAAAGCTTGTAATTGCTTGCAAATTAAAAGTGGTGGCAGAAGAGAAAGAGAACTTCGGTTACCATAAGAGCTTACACTCTATGAGAAAGAAAGTGGACCACTCTGGCCATGAGAGCTTACACTCTACAGGAAAGAGAGACGACCTCACTGACCATAAAAGCTTACACTCTATGAGACAGAGGGCTTCACCGACCATAAGAGCTTACACTTTACAGGAAAGAGAGAGTACCTCGCTGACCATACGGGCTTACACTCTACAGGAAAGAGAGAGAAAGGACCTCGCTGACCATAAGAGCTTATACTCTATGAGAGAGAGAGAGAGATGACCTCACTAACCATAAGAGCTTATACTCTACAGGAAAGAGACAGAGGACCTCACTGACCATAAGAGCTTATGCTACAGGAAAGAGAGAGAGTTACCTCGGTGACCATAAGTGCTTACACTCAACAGGAAAGAGAGAGAGGACCTCGCTGACCATAAGAGTTTACACTCAACAGGAAAGAAAGAGAGGACCTCACTGACCATCTTACACTTTATGTGAGAGGGAGGATCTCACTGACAATAAGGGCTTACACTCGACAGGAAAGAGAGAGAGAGGAACCCGTTGTCCATAAGAGTGTACACTCTACAGGAAAGAGAGAGAGGACCTCGCTGACCATAAGAGCTTATACTCTATGAGAGAGAGAGAACCTCACTGACCATAAGAGCATACCCTCTATGAGAGAGAGAGGATCTCACTGACCACAAGAGCTTACACTCTACAGGAAAGAGAGAGGAGATCTCAGTGACCATAAGTCCTTACACTCTACAGGAAAGAGAGAGAGTACCTCGGTGACCATCTTACAATCTATGAGAGAGAGAGGATCTCACTGACCATAAGAGCTTGCACTCTATGAGCGAGAGAGAGAAGACCTCACTGACCATAAGAGCTTACACTCTATGAGAGCGAGGATCTCGCTGACCATAAGAGCTTACACTCTACATGAAAGAGAGAGAGGACCTCAGTGACCATCTTACATTCTATGAGAGAGGACCTCGCTGACCATAAGAGCGTACACTCTACAGGAAAGAGAGAGAGAGGACTTTGCTGACCATAGGAGCATACACTCTACAAGAGAGAGGGAAAGACAGGACCCTTCTGACCATAAAAGCTTACTCTACATGGAAGAGAGAGCGAGAACACCGCTGACCATAAGTGCTTACATTCTTCAAGCGAGAGAGAGAGGAGCTCACTGACCATAAGAACTTACACTCTACAGGAAAGAGAGACAGAGGACTTCACTGACCCTAAGAGCTTACACTCTACAAGAGAAAGAGAGAGAACCTCGCTGACCATAAGAGCTTACACTCTACAGGAAAGAGAGAGGACCTCGCTGACCATAAAAGCTTACACTCTACAGGAAAGAGAGAGGACCTCGCTGGCCATAAGACCTTACTCTCTGCAGGAAATAGAGAGATGACCTTGGTGACCATCTTACACTCTATGAGAGAGAGGATCTCACTGACCATAAGAGCTTACACTCTATGAGAGGACTCCATTGACCATAAGAGCTTATACTCTACAGGAAAGAGAGAGAGGACCTCGGTGACCATAAGAGCGTACACTCTACAGGAAAGAGAGAGAGCGGACTTCGCTTATCATAAAAGCATATGTGGCACCCCTGAGGCTTCAGTCGCCACAGAGGTACTGCACCTTCTGCTAAGGTGTAGTGCCCCACCATCCAGGTAAGGTGGGAACTCCTGACCACGCTCCACACCTGCACCCCACACACAGGATAGTTCAGCAGGGACCCATCCATGCTTTACGCTGGAAAGGTCATAGGGTGCCTTTTGTGGTCCCTGGCTTCGTAACACGAGAGGTGCTGGGGAGGCGGGTGGAGTTAGATATAAAAGAGTGGGAAGAGTGAAAGTTAGAGGTTAGTTGGTTAGAGGAGAGAGAAGAGAGAAGATGGGTGTCTGAGGGACATGCTGCAGCAGGTCCCAGTGATCTGGGCAGCTGGCACGAGAAAGACCAGAGAAAGAGACTGATAAGATTGATAACCTAACCTTCCATAAGAGAGATAGAACAGATCGGAACGAAGGAGAATAGAAGGACGGTGGGAAGCAGGTTGAGAAAGAGAGAGAACCCTTCCAGTCCAGAGAGCGCAAACGCCGGGGCCCGGGCCCCGAGGTTGATTGGATCTTTATGTCCGGCAACAGACACCGGAGGAGTAGTGAGCCACTAACGCCTTGCTCCCATCATAGACTTGGGACACAACAGCAACTGAATAGAGAGCCGGGACGCAGTGAGGAGTCCCCGGGCAGGCTACAGCTGTCTGTCATACAAGTACTGGAGTGCTTCGCACCTAAAGGCGCGTTGGAGGAGACGTTCAGGAAGTTACATGTTGGCGGAGTGTGGAAGGGAGAATCCTATCCTGCCTGGAGGTTGGCTGGAGCCCTGACCTGGAGAACACAGTACGGAGGCAGGCAATGGTGTGAACTGCAAACAGTGAGTAAAGCTTTGGAACCGCATACTCTGGTGTCCTCCAGTTATTCCAGCAGCACTACACCTGGGGACCAGCCTCCATACCATTCTGCGCCTCTCCTCATCCATTGCACCTACATTGCCCTGGGACTACAGCTCCACCTGTGGGGAGCTATACCATCTCTGCTGCACCACACCATCAGTCCCAGCGGATCTGCATGCAGCGTTGGCTTACCACCTTACTTGCCAAACACCACAGGTGGCGTCACGAACTATTCATATAAACTCTAACACCATTAACATCACCGCCATTGATATTGGGTGCCCAGGGCCATGGACCGGGTCACCGCTGCTGTGACACATCCCCGGCTCGACACTGGCCCGGTACCGAGTACCCCGCTGCCCTGGGTGAAGCCTGCGGGGGTGACCCAATTTTGGCATCACGAACAGGATCACGAGACCCGATGCTATCGGGTTCTGTGTGCCTTGGATTTACAACTTTTGAAAATGTGCAGAAGACTAAATTTAATAGACTGTAAAATGGACATTAGAAATGGCCGCTGGCGCGGAGAAGAAGGGCGTGAAGAGATGGGAGGTCCTAAGAAAAGACAGAGAAGAGTCTTGGGCCGTCCCTGCCTGAATTACTATGTGACCGATGCATGGCCCACCCCCCGAAGGGTTCATATACTGGCTTGGTATGGAGGCGCGGGAAGAAGACGCCGCCCCCGGAAGGAGGGGCAGAGAAAGCCAGTGGCGAGCAGAAGGGCGGAGCAAGAAGTAGAACACCAGAATGCCATTTTGGAGAGTGAGGGAAGGAGGCCTGCGGAGCGCGGGGAACTGAATCTCCCTGGCGCCATGGCTGAAGGCTCCAACCCGATCTCAAGAATGGATCCCCAACAGCTGGAGGACGAGATTATCCAGCTGACATGCCACCTGCGAATGATGCAAGCAGCGCTATGGACATTGGACCTGCAGCACGCCCAGGAAGGGCCCACACCTGCGGTACCCGCGACACCGGTACCCGCCGCTGCTGCACCGCATCTTTTCCTGGCAAACCTTGCAGAGCTTGGAGTCGCTGCCATGCCATCAGCAGCGTACTCTGTTCCTTCCTTGCTGCTAATACCGGAGGAGTTGTATACAGCCCAGGGAGTTGAAGTGGAGGAAGAGGAGCTCCTGCCCAGACCTGGCTCGGCTGCGCAGGTCCCGCCTGCGACCTCCGCGGAACTGGAGCTGCCATGGGCTCCACTGCCGTCCCCGGTATCTCACCGGGCAGCATCCGCTGCCACACCACCTGCACCGGAACAGAGGCCGCACCGTCGGGAACTCCCAGGTATTTACCCCGGCCTTCCTAATGGGTTGATGAGGAAGAGGACCATGCTGGTGGGAGTACGGTTGGAGCCGGCATGCCCGATCCGACATCTACAGGTCAGAGGGGGATCTGGATCGTTTTGGGACGGTGATCTTGGGATCCCTTTACTGCCAAGTCCCCAGGCATTTGCTCATCAGCACCAACACACTGCAGAAGCCTTAGGAGCTAGACCTGGTACCAGACAAGACCCCATAGCAAGGAACCAGAATCAGGATGAGAACAGTTCCAGTTCAGCTTTTAGAACCCCAGGAGGGGACCACAATTGAAAATTTACATTTACCAAATCTTGTTACCCAGGAGGGTTTGTTGCACCAGTTGTGCTTTGTTGCTTTTGCTATCATGTTTTTCCGGTAGCACTTTTGTTGCCTGTTTCTACAAATGGAACTGTGGAGATCATGAATGCTGTGTGATCCAAAACTTTCTTGTAAATAGTTTGCACCCCTTTGGGTGCTCTCTCTTGGTTTTACATATAAAGACTCTTTGCGAAGATAATGTTTCTGCATGGACACTTTTCGAAGAATGATGTCTACCTCAAGGGACACTGCAAGAAATCCCGGCTGGGAGCAGTGTTCAGCACCTTACAAGAATTTTGAATGTTTTATGATAACGTATTGATAATGTTAAATATCTTTTATAGAATACTTGATACAGAGAATTAGAAAAGTTTTGAGATAGAATGTGAGAAATGAATAAAGACTGAAGAATTGAAAGTGACAGGTGACAGGCCAAGAGTAGATGGTCAGTGTCTTGCGTCCAGTAGAAGAAAGAAAGAAAAAGAGAATAATTGATAGAAAATGTAATAAAGAAAATGTGTTGAGTATAGCACTTTGAACTAGGAATTGCACTTAAGTAAATTTTTGATATTAAGATAGGAAGTTAACCTGTTTGTAACGTTTAAGAAATGTGCCTCCTACATTAGGAAGATTAGATAAGTATTGTTGAATAGCATTTAAAAATTTTTGTGTGTTCCTGTATTGTACCTTTTGTTGCCTTACAGCCCGCGGACGTGCTGTGTTTAACGGGGGGTATGTGGCGCCCCTGAGGCTTCAGTCGCCACAGAGGCACTGCACCTTCTCCTAAGGTGTAAAGCCTCACCATCCAGGTAAGGTGGGAACTTCTGACCACGCTCCACACCTGCACCCCACACACAGGATAATTTAGCAGGGACCCATCCATGCTTTATGCTGGAAAGGTCATAGGGTGCCTTTTGTGGTCCCTGGCTTTGTAACACGAGAGGTGCTGGGGAGGCGGGTGGAGTTAGATATAAAAGAGTGGGAAGAGTGAAAGTTAGAGGTTAGTTGGATAGAGGAGAGAGAAGAGAGAAGATGGGTGTCCGAGGGACGTGCTGCAGCAGGTCCCAGTGAGCTGGGCTATTGGCACGAGAAAGACCAGAGAAAGAGACTGATAAGATTGATAACCTAACCTTCCATAAGAGAGAACAGATTGGAACGAAGGAGAATAGAAGGACATGGGAAGCAGGTTGAGAAAGAGAGAGAACCCTTCCAGTCCAGAGAGCGCAAAGGCCGGGGCCCGGTCCCCGAGGTTGATTGGATCTTTATGTCCGGCAACAGACACCGGAGGAGTAGTGAGCCACTAACGCCTTGCTCCCATCATAGACTTGGGACACAACAGCAACTGAATAGAAAGCCGGGACGCAGTGAGGAGTCCCCGAGCAGGCTACAGCTGTCTGTCATACAAGTAAAGACTAGGAACACCTAGAGAGAGGCATTCCAGGGTAACTAAGTACTGGAGTGCTTCGCACCTAAAGGCGCATTGGAGGAGACGTTCAGGAAGTTACATGTTGGCGGAGTGTGGAAGGGAGAATCCTATCCTGCCTGGAGGTTGGCTGGAGCCCTGACCTGGAGAACACAGTACGGAGGCAGGCAATGGTGTGAACTGCAAACAGTGAGTAAAGCTTTGGAACCGCATACTCTGGTGTCCTCCAGTTATTCCAGCAGCACTACACCTGGGCACCAGCCTCCATACCATTCTGCGCCTCTCCTCATCCATTGCACCTACACTGCCCTGGGACTACAGCTCCACCTGTGGGGAGCTATACCATCTCTGCTGCACCACACCATCAGTCCCAGCGGATCTGCATGCAGCGTTGGCTTACCACCTTACTTGCCAAACACCACGGGTGGCGTCACAAACTATTCATATAAACTCTAACACCATTAACATCACCGCCATAGATATTGGCCGCCCAGGGTCATGGACTGGGTCACTGCTGCTGTGACACTTCCCCGCCTCGACACTGGCCCGGTACCGAGTACCCCGCTGCCCTGGGTGAAGCCCGCGGGGGTGACCCACATACACTCGACAGGAAAGAGAGAGAGCGGACTTCGCTGATCATAAAAGCATACACTCTTCAAGAGAAAGAGAAAGACAGGACCCTGCTGACCATAAATGCTTACACTCTACAGGAAAGAGAGAAAGAGAACCCCGCTGACCATGAGAGCTTATATTCTTCAAGAGAGAGAGGACCTCAGTGACCATAAGAGCTTACACTCTACAGGAAAGAGAGACAGAGGTGTTGTGAGCTCATCTGTTCATTCACCTGGCTGGGGGTGTGCTGGATTCTTATTCCTTGATCAGTGTTCTCCTTTGCTCTGCTTTCAGAATATTCTGAGTGTTGATATAGGGTTTGAAGTCTAGTGACTTCAGGGTCCTTTTTGCTTATCAGTTGTGTTGGTAATATTTTTAGCAGGGTTTTCTCGGATTGCAGACAGCAGCTTTTCTGTCCTGTCCTTTTTAGTTAGCTTGGGCCCCATCGATTGCTCTTCCTATCTTTCTATCTGTGTTAGTGTTTTCATCTTGCTTCACCGTCATTATATGTTGGGGGCTGCCTATTGCTTTGGGTTCTGCTCTGGGGCAGTCAGTTTTTCCCTTTTCTCTCTTTAGGCTTATTTAGATATCCGGCTGTGACGAGGTGTCTAGGATCACCGTAGGAACACTCCACGGCTACTGCTAGTTGTGTGATAGGATTAGGGGTCTGCAATCCGCTAGTTTCCAACCTCTCTGATTTTCTGGGCTGAGCTTGCATTTTTGTTTTTTCCTCCTCGGTGACTCAATCATAACACAGAGGACTTCGCTGACCATAAGAGCTTACACTCTACTAGAGAAAGAAAGAGAACCTCGCTGACCATAAGAGCTTACGCTCTACAAGAGAGAGAGAAAGAGAGGACCCTGCTGACCATAAAAGCTTACACTCTACAGGAAAGAGAGAGAGGACCTGAGTGACCATAAGAGCTTACACTCTACAGGAAAGAGAGAGAGGACCTCGGTGACCATCTTACACTCTATAAGAGATAGGACCTCACTGACTATAACAGCTTACACTCAATAGGAAAGAGAGAGAGAGGACCCCTTTGTCCATAAGAGCTTACACGCTACAGGAAAGAGAGAGAGGACCTCGCTAACCATAAGAGCTTACACTCTACAGGAAAGAGAGAGAGGACCTCGCTGACCATAAGAGCTTACATTTGACAGGAAAAAGAGAGAGAGGACTCCACGGACCATAAGAGCGTGCACTCTACAAGAGAGAGAGAAAGGCAGGACCCTGCTGACCATAAAAGCTTACACTCTGCAGGAAAGAGAGAACTCCGCTGACCATATGAGCTTACACACTTCAAGAGAGAGGGAGGACCTCACTGTTCATAAGAGCTTCCACTCCACCGGAAAGAGAGACAGAGGACTTCGCTGACCATAAGAGCTTACAGTCTACAACAGAAAGAGAAAGAACCTCGCTTACCATAAGAGCTTACACTCTACAAGAGAGAGAGAAAGAGAAGAACCTTGCTGACCATACAAGTTTACACTCCACGAGAGAGAGTGTTACCACCACTGGCCACTCTCCCGCTGCGGCTGGTCACACCACTGTTACCTCTGTGCCCGCTGCTGCCCGCTCCTCCGTTCCTGTCCTTCGGTCCTGCCATGCTCCCTGCACTGCTGGAGGCTCCAGGACTCGGCACTTGCGCTCTGGCACTCTTGGAGGGCGGTCATGCCTCCTCCAAGGTCCTGTAGCTTTTCTGATGTCCTGACCCGGGTGGCCACGCCCCCTCCCAGGTCCTTTATACACTTGGATATCCTGACCCGGAAATCCCAGCAGCCAATCCGGGTAAGATGGGGGTTATTTGAACCTGCTTCCTCTTTCCTCTGGTGCCTGGTTATTGTTTAAGCTCCTGCTTCTGTGACCCAGGCCCGTGTCTATATTCTGTGTGCACTATCTGCACATCCGTGTCCTTGCTCTCTGCCTGTTACTCTGTTGTGCCTCCTGGCACAAGCTCAATCCCTGTTCTCTGCCTTGTACTCTGTTGTGCCTCCTGGCACAAGCTCAATCCCTGTACTCTGCCTGTTGCTCTGTTGTGCCTCCTGGCACAAGCTCAATCCCTGTACTCTGCCTTGTGCTCTGTTGTGCCTCCTGGCTCAAGCTCAACCCCTGTGATTTGCCTTGTACTCTGTTGTGCCTCCTGGCACAAGCTCAACCCCTGTGATTTGCCTGGTGCTCTGTTGTGCCTCCTGGCACATGCTCTGCTATACTCCTGTGCTCTGTTCTGTATGTTCGTTCCTATTGCTCCCGTGTTTGTCAGTCTCCTCAGCTATCCTTCTGTTCCATGTCTCTCCCGCTATCTGAGCCGTCCCTCTTGGTACCGGCTACCGTGGTTTTAGAGAGCCCTAGGCCTGTCCCTGATGATCCCTGTATAGGTGTCGGTCTTCACTAGGTCGGCTCGCCCTGGGCAATCTGTTCCACGGTCCAGAGGGTCCACTCTTATAGCTCGGCTCACTGAGGCGTTACAGAATAACCAGGCCATGGACCCCGCCGGCACCACTTTTTCTGCGGCTTCCATTCAAGTAGCATCCTGTGACGCTGGCCTTGTCTCCCTGCCATATTTCCAGCCTCGTCCGTGCAAGCCACCTAAGTTTTCTGGGGATCCCAAACAGTGCAGGGGTTTTTTGACTCAGTGTAGCATCCATTTTGAACTCTTGCCACTGCAGTATCCCACCGACCGGGCAAAGGTGACTTTCATTGTATCTCTTCTAGAGGGAGAGGCCTTGGCTTGGGTGAATCCCCTGTGGGAGCGTGATGACCCCATTGTCTCCCAATTGGCAACCTTTTTGGAAACTTTCCGCAGGGTCTTCGATGAGCCGGGAAGGCTGGTCTCTATGACTGGGGCCCTTTTTAACCTTCGCCAAGGTTCCCTGTCACTAGCTCAGTATGCCATCCGCTTCCGCATCCTAGCCTCCGAGTTGGGGTGGAATAATGAGGCTCTGGTTGGAGCCTTCTGACATGGGTTGTCAGGCCGGATTAAGGATGAGCTTGCGGGATGAGATACTCCAACGTCCTTGGAGGATCTCATCTCCCTGGCCACACGCATAGATTTGTGTTTCCAGGAACGAGGCTTCCAGAGAGGCTGGTTTACTTCTTCCCCTAGGACAGGTAGGGGAACACTTCTCAGGAGTTCCCGATTCCTCATCCCCCTTGACTTTGTCTGTTTTGATATAGCAGGAGCAGAGACGTTACTCCGAGGTGGCTTATGTGGATTCGGGTGCGGCAGGCAACTTCATTTGTCTCGAGACTGTCAGGAGGCTTCAGATTCCTGATATTTCCCTGGACAGACCACGTCTCATTGCATCGGTGGATGGAAGACCTCTGCAAGAGTCCATCACCATGGTGACCGAAGAAATTGTACTACAACTTGGGGCCCTTCATTGGGAAAGCATGGCTCTGTACGTACTACTGAACCTCTCACATGCCCTGTTGCTTGGGTTGCCTTGGCTGTGGCTCCAGGGCAGTGTAGATGTGGGGGAAGAGGAGCGGCACAAGCAGTGTAGAAGCTGGTACCCAGATGTAGCGGGGCTGGATGCATTGGCGTAAGAATGAATGGAGGACACCAGGGCTTGCAGTTCCAAAACTTTACTCACAGTCTGTAGTACATTCAGGTGCCTACCTCCATGCCGTGTCCTCCGGGTCAGGGACTCAGGCAACCTCCAGGCAAGATGGAATGCTCCCTTCCAACGCTCCGCCAACATGTGCCTTTCTGAACGTCTCCTCTATAGCACCTTTAAGTGTGAAGTACTCCCAGTACTGAGTTACACTGGAGTGCCTCCTGACAGATGTTCCCAAGAACTCTACTTGTACGGCAGACAGCTGTAGCCTGCATCGGGGACTCCCGACTCCTGAGTCCCGGCTCACTATCCAAGTTGCTGTTGTACCCACAAGTCTTAGATGGGAGTAGTGCATTTACAGCCCACTACTCCACTGGTGTCTGCTGCAGAACCATTAATGTCCATACAACCTTGGGGACCAGGCCCCGGCCTTGCGCTTAGAACTTCTAGGCAGGGTTCTTCCTCTAACCCACATCCTCTCTGTTCCCTTTTACTCCTTCGTTCCGTTCTAATCTCTCTCTCTTATGGAAGATCAGGTTTCAATTCAATGTCTTTCTCCTTCTTTCCTTTCCTGTGCCAGCAGACCCAGGTCACTCAGGTCTGCTGCAGCACCTCCTTCCTCCATCCCTCTCTCAGGGATCTTCTTTCCTCACTCCTCTCTGAGTGGCTTCCTCTCCTAGACTGACCTGTAATTCTAAACCTTCCCGCTCTTTTATGTATTCTCAACTCCACCCGCCTCCCAGCACATTTCGTGTTCCAAGCAGGGAACCACCAAAGGTGCTCTGCTACTCTCTAAGCAAGGAGCAGCAATGTGGATTTGCTGAACTACTCTGTTGTGTGGGGTGCGAGTGTTGGAGCATGGTCAGGAGCCTCCAACTTACCGGGATGGTGGGGCACCACACCTCATGAGGAGGAGCAGTACGTCTGTGGCGACTGAGCCTCAGGGGCGCCACAGGATCACCACTGAGGTGTAGTAATGATGTGTATGGACGACACATCGCTGCTGAAGGGAAGTAAATGTAAACTGGGGGTGTGGTGAAGATGTATGATTATTTTTTTTATTTTATAGTATTTGCTGATGGAATTGTTTAGAAAGCATGCCAATGAAAATTCAGGGAGATGCATGGACATGAAATAATCCCAGGTCAATCTGGTCACTTCACAAAATCTTAAAATATAAAATATCCTATATTAATAACTTGTCTTTCCTGATATAGTAACACTGCTGTATAAAATACACGTATAGGAAAATATAGTGCTGAATATGGAATTGTTCAGGGAGTGTTTGCTTACAATAACTCCATGTAGGGAATGCATGGTTTCAGGAATGTGTCGCAATTACTTGAGACAGAGGGAAAGCAAACAATTCTCCTCATTCCTCAGTTGACAACTGTAAATCACTACAGAGCTTCTGTTATAATTACAGACGACCACCGAACTGTTTTAGACTTGTGAATCTTACCTTCAAAGTTCACTTTTTACTGCTGAGCCGACATTTGTGGGGAAATCCCAGATTCAGGTTTATTGATTTTTCCTTGGGTTTGGTATTTGCACGTTAAACTACAGTCGAGACGATCCGTGCATCCTCCACAAGGCGTATGCGGAGAATAAAGTAATTTCAGAGATTACATAAAAAATAATAATTAGAGTTGAGCGAAACGGGTCTAAAAAATTCAAAAGTCGCCGACTTTTGGCAAAGTCGGGTTTCATGAAACGAAACCCGACCCTAGGATGAGGTCGGCCACGAGGTCGGCGACTTACGCGCCAAAGTCGCGTTTCAAAAGTTTGTTTTGCGCTCTTTTTCAGCCAATCAGGATCCACGGACACTGTGGGCAACGTGATGACATAGGCACGGGTCACCACCATCTTTCAGAAGGGCATGCAAGTGATTTGCTTGCTTTGGTGGGCGTCACAGGGGGTATAAAAGGGCGTGCACGCCGACCGCCATCTTACTTCTGCCGATCTCAGTATAGGGAGAGGTTGCTGCTGATTCTGTAGGGAGAGCGTTAGGCAGGGAAGAAGACCAAAAAACTGCTTCTGCTGCTAGCGATTTGGCCTGCACAACACACCAGTCACTGTGTGTGCAGTGCAAGGGGAGGCTATATAGTGGTGTATCAGTGTGTGACGGACTCAGCTCCTGCTGAACCCATTTTTTGAGTGGACCCTCTGGGTCGTGGCACCCACCACCCGAGGGCGAGCTGACCTTGTGAGAATCCACCCCCTATACAGGGAGTGTCAGGGGCAAGACCAAGGGGGTGAGCCACCACGACTGCTGGGACCAGACGGCCGGCTCAGGGGACACTAGACGAGTGTCTGACGACAAGGACGAGCAGGAAGCAAGACGAGACTAGACGTAGGTGCAAGGTATCTTCATTAGAATAACACAAGATCACATACAGAGAAAACAAGCAAAACGTGCAAGGTGCGCGCGTGGGCACGCCAAGGTCCATAACATGGTACGTGCCAGATGGCACGCCTAGGCACAGGTAATGGCATGATGGCATCGGACTCCGGACTGCTGGCAAACCGACAGGGTCCAGGGATCAGGCTGCGGACGTCAGCTCCGGACATCAGGCCGTAGTCATCTGGTTCCGGACCTCTGGCAACGGTCGGCAGGTTCCGGGCATCCGGCAGGCAAACCAGGGTTCAGGCAAGGAGGCACGACAGATATCCAAGCAGGGTGCGTGTTTAGGGAACACGCCAAGGTCCAAGGCTAGGTGCGTGTGTAGGGGACACGCCAGGGTCCAAGGCTAGGTGCGTGTGTAGGGGACACACCAGGGTTCAAGGCTAGGTGCGTGTGTAGGGGACACACCAGGGTTCAAGACTAGGTGCAAGGCAAGGTGCGTGTGTAGGGGACACGCCAGGGTTCAAAGCGAGGTGCGTGTGTAGGGGACACGCCAAGGTTCGCAAACGAGACAGGGTGCGTGTGTAGCCACGCCAAAGCATAGAATAAGACAGAGTGCGTGTAGAGACACGCCAAGGTACAAGACAGAGTGCGTGTAGAGACACGCCAAGGTACAAGACAGAGTGCGTGTAGAGACACGCCAAGGTACAAGACAGAGTGCGTGTAGAGACACGCCAAGGCACAAGACAGGGTGCGTGTAGAGACACGCCAGGGTTCAGAGCAGGGCTGCGTGCTAGGAGCTACGCAGGGACGCACACCTCACTGGCCAATGCACACGGCTGTAACGCCAGCACGAGGCACGACTAAGGCACAGGAGGGGGCAAAGGAACCTTCGTGCTAGGAGCCACGCCAGGTTCAGGGCAGTGTGCGTGCTAGTAGCCACGCCAGGGTTCAAGGCAGGGTGCGTGCTAGGAGCCACGCCAGGGCACAAGGAAGGGCTGCGTGCTAGGAGCCACGCAGGGGGCACGCCACACTGGCCAGTACACACGGCTGTACACAAACACGTGGCACTTACCACGGCACAGGAGACGGCCAAGGGGAACCCACGCCGGGGTTCAGTGCAAGGACAAGGCAGGGAACAAGGCAAGGAATACAGGCAGAAACAGAGCCAGGTCAGAGAGAGGACAGAGTCTAGCAGCGGAGCGTAGGCAGAAGCCCAGAGCCGGGCCAAGGGAAGACCTTGGGACTAGACAAAGGAACGAGCACTAAGGAGAGGAGAAATGGTGCGTGTGCCAGGGAGCACTACAGAGAACCATAGGAGAGAGCGAGGCAGAGCAAGCAAAGACTGAGACCATAGGGAGGAACACAAAGCAAGGAATAGCAAGGCAGAGAACAGAGGGAGGACTACAAGTCAAAGCATAGCAAAAGCAAGACATGGCAAAACAGGCGAGGCAGAGAACAAAGGAAGGACTACAAGTCAAAGCATAGCTAAGGCGAGACATAGCAAAACAGACTAAGACAAAGAACAGCAGAAGGACTACAAGGCAAAGCAAGGCAAAGACAAACATGGCACGAGAGACAACACAAGACATGGCACAAGACAAGAGGCGGAATACGAGCACAGAGCGTGTGCAGAGACGCACTACAGAGCAAAGTGCAAGGGCACAGAATAGAGGGAGCAACCCCACAGACCCAGAGCCTTGCAGGGAAGCAACACAATAATCAGGCCCTGAGCATAGGAAGAGGCGGCCTGATATAGGGCATAGCACCTCCTCCTCCAGGTCAGGACCAGGGGAGCACTTCCGGGATTCTAGACATGACGAGATGATAGCAGAACCAGACAGTGCAGGATCTTAGGAAACGTCACATGATCAGGGTTTCAGACATGACGAGATGATCACCGAACCAACCAGTGCAGGATCCTAGGAAGAACACATGATCCGGGATTCTAGACATGACGAGATGATTGCAGAACCAGACAGTGCAGGATCTTAAGAAACATCACATGATCAAGGACTCCAGACATGACGAGAAGATCACAGAAGGCAGAGCAGAAACGCAGGGATCCTGCAGCTCAGACATGAGGTGAGTCTGCACACAGCTCTAGCGAACATGCAGGACAGCAGACAAAACATGCGCATGCACATCGCTCCAGGAGTTCTTGAGACAAACAGACATGGCAGACGTGACACAGTGGTGTTGGTTGTTGGGCTGCCTTCTAAGGCTTCCTGACAGGCTGGCATTGCTGTTTACCCACTGCTCCGCAAACTGCTTTTTTAAAAGCAATCCAATCTCCCTTATCCTCTAGTCACTTTGGTCACAGCTGTGCCATCGAGCCTGTCACATAGCGCTCAGATATTCATTGGGCCTCAAACTGCTTTTTTAAAAGCAATCCCAATTTTTTTTTTTGTCCTGCTGAGAAGAAAAAAAAACTGCTTCTGCTGCTGATAGCAATTTGGCCTGCACAACACACCAGTCACTGTGTGTGCAGTGCAAGGGGAGGCTATATTGTGGTGTATCAGTGGTGTTGGTTGTTGGGCTGCCTTTTAAGGCTTCCTGACAGGCTGGCATTGCTGTTTACCCACTGCTCCGCAAACTGCGTTTTTAAAAGCAATCCAATCTCCCTTATCCTCTAGTCACTTAGGTCACAGCTGTGCCATCGAGCCTGTCACATAGCGCTCAGATATCAGTGGGCCTCACACAATCCAAAAGTGTCCAGTGTCCAAAAGTGTGTGCAGAGATTCAAAATCTCACTTATCCTCTAGTCACTTAGGTCACAGCTGTGCCATCGAGCCTGTCACATAGCGCTCAGATATTCATTGGGCCTCACACAATCCTAAAGTGTCCAGTGTCCAAAAGTGTGTGCAGAGATTCAAAATCTCACTTATCCTCTAGTCACTTAGGTCACAGCTGTGCCATCAAGCCTGTCACATAGCGCTCAGATATCAGTGGGCCTCACACAATCCAAAAGTGTCCAGTGTCCAAAAGTGTGTGCAGAGATTCAAAATCTCACTTATCCTCTAGTCACTTAGGTCACAGCTGTGCCATCAAGCCTGTCACATAGCGCTCAGATATCAGTGGGCCTCACACAATCCAAAAGTGTCCAGTGTCCAAAAGTGTGTGCAGAGATTCAAAATCTCACTTATCCTCTAGTCACTTAGGTCACAGCTGTGCCATCGAGCCTGTCACATAGCGCTCAGATATCAGTGGGCCTCACACAATCCAAAAGTGTCCAGTGTCCAAAAGTGTGTGCAGAAATTCAAAATCTCCCCTGTCCTATAGACACCTTGTACCTTGTTTTACATACTATATAGTTTGCTGGATTTTGTCTACATTTCTACCAAAAATGAGGAAGGCTGGTGGAAGAGGCCGTGGAATTGGGCGGGGGTTGGCAGCTGGTAATGATGGTGTTGGTGGTGGATCTGATGGTAGTGGCAAGAGCAAAATAGGACCGAATGCAGGAGGTGTTGAGCCTGCGTCATCGTCTGGCTACATAAGGCCTCGAACGCTTAGTTTTCTAGGAGTTGGCAAACCGCTTTTAAAGCCAGAGCATCAGGAAAAAGTTTTGTCTTACATTGCTGACTCAGCCTCCAGCTCTATCGCCTCCTCTTCTTCAGTTGTAAAAAGTAAAAGCACTGAGTCGTCATTGGAGGCTCATGTTCATGAACCACACCTTTCCTTGTGTCCTTCACCCCAACCAAGATTGAAGGATGACGCAGGCCATACTACTGATTACTCCATGGAGCTGTTTTCACATACCATGCCTGGATTATCAAGTGAAATGGTGAATTACCCAGGCCAAGATGAATCTGACATGGAGTGCACTGATGCACAGCCGCTGATGGATGATTCTGCTGGTACATTCACTCAGAGCACTACATTGTCCTCGCAGTGTACAGAGCCAGATTCTGACCCTGATGAGACTCAGGTGCCCCTTCCCGCACACTATACCACCATACACGGTGACACAGAGGAAGGTGCACATGACATAGAAGAGGAGGTGATGGATGACCCAGTTGTTGACCCAGATTGGCATCCATTGGGGGAAGAGGGTGCTGCTTCCAATAGCTCAGATGAGGAGCATCCACAGCAGACACCGACATCGCAACAGCTATTATCTGGCAGGCCCGGAGCACTCCAAAGACAGGTTCCAAACATCAAAAGAGTTGCTGGACAGCTTGTCCAGAGGGTCAAAAGATCACAGCGTGCTAGGCCGCAAAATGTCTGCCAAAGTAGGAAGAGTGCAGTGTGGCACTTTTTTGAACAAAATCCTCATGATCAGGCCAAGGTTATCTGTAAGAAGTGCGCAAAGACCTTTAGCCGAGGGAAAAATCTGAAAAATTTGAATACCAGTTGCATGCTTAGACATTTAACCACCATGCACTTGCAAGCGTGGACACAACACCAAACCTCAAGTGCCACATGTGCAACTGATCACAACGAAGGTAGTCATCAACGCTACATTGTTTCCCCCACTGTAAGCCCACCGGTTAGCACAGCAGCAAATGTTGAGGTGTCGTTGCAAGGCCACAGCAGTCAGGGAATCCCACTGTTATATCAACGAAAGACTGATTCTAGGCCATCAGAAAGAACACCAACTCCATCACCATCATCAACCCTCTCTCAGTCCGCCCTGTCCACCGCTACTTCCACCATATGCAGCTCTCAAGTCCAGCTCACCCTCCCAGACACTATGAGTAGGTCAAGAAAGTACTCAGTCTCTCATCCGCGTACACTGGGTTTGAACGCCCACATTGCCAAACTAATCTCGTTTGAGATGATGCCCTTTCGGTTGGTGGAAAGCACAGCTTTCCGCGAACTCATGGCCTATGCAGTACCACGCTATGACCTACCCAGTCACCACTTCTTCTCTCGCAAAGCCATCCCAGCCCTCCACCATCATGTGAAAGACCGCATTGTCCATGCACTCAAGCAGTCAGTGAGCGGAAAGGTGCACCTCACAACTGATGCATGGTCCAGTCGGCATGGCCAGGGCCGTTACGTGTCCATCACTGCGCACTGGGTTAATGTGGTGGATGCAGGGTCCACAGGGGACAGTGGTGGTGGGACAGTGCTGCCTAGCCCACGGTATAGGAAACAGTTGGCTGTAGGCGTTCCACCCTCCTCCTCCTCCTCCTCCTCCTCCAGAAGCGAAAGCTCGTCCACAGAGCGCAGTCGTACGAGCACTCCATCTGCAGCTGCCACTGTTGCACACGATGTGTCCCCCTATCGAGCAGCTAGTGGAAAGCATCAGCAGGCTGTGTTGCAGATGATGTGTTTGGGCGACAGACATACCGCCGAGGTGCTGGCCGAGTACTTGAAGCGACAAACTGAGTCATGGCTGGGCAGTGTACATCTTGAGGCAGGCAAGGTAGTTAGTGATAACGGCCGTAATTTTGTGGCAGCCATAGCCCTTTCAAAACTCAGCCACATACCTTGCTTGGCTCACACCTTGAACCTGGTGGTGCAGTGCTTCCTCAAAAATTATCCGGAGTTAACAGCCCTGCTCCAGAAGGTGCGAAGACTGTGCGCGCACATCCGCCGGTCGCCTGTACACTCCGTTCATATGCAGAAGCTGCAGCGATTGCTCCACCTTCCCAACCACCGCCTCATTATCGACATTGCAACAAGGTGGAACTCCACCCTGCACATGGTGGAGCGGCTGTGCGAGCAGAGGCAGGCCATAATGCATTTGTGGGAGGATACACGGCCAGGCACTTTGAGAGCAGACATGGAGTTGACAGGTGTGCAGTGGTCGAAGCTGAAAGACCTCTGTAAAGTCCTTCAGTGTTTTGAGGAATGCACACGGCTGGTAAGCGCAGACGACGCCATCCTAAGCATGAGCATCCCACTTATGCGTCTTCTCATGCAAACTTTGATGCACCTTAAGGAGCAGGCGTCTGCAGCCAATGTTGATGAGGAGGAAGAGGAGGAGGGAATCCTTGATGACATTCAGCCATTGTCTGCTCAGGGACCTCTCCTGGACGAGGTGGAGGAAGAAGAGGAGGAGGAGGATGATGATGGGGATGATTACTTAGGGGAGGAGGATGCATCTCGTGGGGCAAGTGAAAATGTTGGCGTGGCAAGGTCTGGTACAGGGTTTGTGCGTGACTGGAGGGATGTGGATTTGCCAGAAAGTGCTCCTCCAACCAGCACTCGCAGTGCATCATTGACACCGGGAACATTGGCCGACATGTCAGATAATGCTTTGCGGATCCTAAAAAGGGACCCCCGCATTGCCAAAATGATGAACGATGACGACTACTGGTTGGCCAGCATCCTGGATCCACGCTATAAAGGCAAATTACAAAACATCATGCCACAGGAGAACCTTGACCTAATATTGGCTAATAAACAAGCAACTCTGGTAAATCGGTTGCTTGAGGCATTCCCAGCACACAGCAGCGGTGATGGTTCTCACACGAGCCGTACGGGCCGGGGGCAGCTTGGCAGAGGTGTTCGTGGTGCACACAGCAGAAGTGGCATTGGAGACAGGGGTTTCATGACAATGTTGTGGACTGATTTTTCAAATACCGCTCACACAACTGGTAATACTGCATCGATGGAAAGTGACAGGAGACAGCAGTTGTCAACCATGGTTACAAACTACTTTTCCTCCCATATCGATGTTCTCCCACACAGGTCATTCCCCTTTGACTATTGGGCCGCTAAACTGGACACCTGGCCTGAATTGGCACAATATGCCTTACAGGAGCTCGCTTGCCCAGCTGCAAGTGTGCTATCGGAAAGAGTCTTCAGTGCAGCTGGATCAATCCTGACAGAAAAAAGGACCCGTCTGTCAACCCAAAATGTGGATGATCTAACCTTCATTAAAATGAACCATGCATGGGTTTCCAAGGATTTTGTCCCACCTTCCCCTGATGACACATAGGGTGACAGAAAAATGGCTTGCTTTGGTCCACCTCTTCCTGGGACTTGACCTATTTCGCCTTTTGCATCAGCTGAATGTCCAACATCAACATATGCCACTTTCTAAAACTCCCTAACTGTGCTGCCTCCCCCCCCATGGCCGGGGTCACCACCTAGCGCACGACACCGTGCGAGTGCCGTTGCCCTGGACAGGTGGGTAGGCCGACTCTTGGGCGCGGGCACTGGCACAGGGTCCCTCATAGTGCAATCAAGTGTCTCTGACGGTGGTGTTGCACACCCGCCGTCAGACACACCGCTGTACTATGAGGGGCCCAGTGCCAGTACCGACGCCCACGAGTGGGCCCCCCTTGCTTGGGCTGGGCCCCTCATAGGTTTGGAGCATTATTTGGGCCCATAAGACAGTGGAGCTTCATCCATGGGGACCAACATATACTGTAGCATTATGTGGAGCTCATCATATACTGTTTCAAACATTATATGGGACCAATGATTCTGTATGGAGAAATAGATGGGCCTTGTCATGAGATGTAAAAAGTGAAGTATTTTTCATTGTACTATACCGCTATTTCTCTGCCGTATCGGAGCATGATGAGTTGTGGTATGTGTTAAAGGGGCGCTCTTTCGCCCAGGGCACATGAAAACCTGGAGCCAGCCCCCCCCACAACTTTAGCCAAATAACCCCCATTTTTCAGTGCGTAACTTGTATTATGAAGTTAATTAAGGTTGACAAGCTTAAGTAAGAAGAATTGATGCTTTTGGCATTCAAATGGGCACTGTAGGTGTGTTTCCTGTCCTCCTCTCACTGCCGACTTTTATTCCCCATTGACTTACATTGGGTTTCGTGTTTCGGGACGACCCCGACTTTTCCCTATAATCGGACGATCTTGCTCGACCCGACTTTTGGAAAAGTCGGGTTTCACGAAACGAAACGCGACCCTAAAAAACCAAAAGTCGCTCAACTCTAATAATAATCCACTAATCCATTTGTATAATTTCATTTATTATTTCCATTTTATACACACACTAAGGCCGGCGTCACACTAGCGAATAAATCGGACGAATGCAATGCGATAAAAAAAATCGCCTTGTATTTGTCCCAATGTTATTCTATGAATTAGCTCCCATCATCCGATTTTTTGTCGGATCTTTTCCTCGGACCGAGACAATCGCAGCATGCTGCGATTGTCACCGATTTTCGGATCGGACTCGCCAATGCAAGTCTATGGGTGCGATAAAAAATCGGATTACAAACAGACCACAAGTGTGACTTGCGATAAAATCGCAACACTTCTCCTGGTCAACAGGAAATAGCATCAGGCATTGGCAGGAAGCTTTGAGATGCAAATTTCACTTGCACCATAAAAAAAAAAAAACAGGAAGAACGCCTCCACGGATTCCTCCATCATGTCCAAGCCAGTGAATGTCGAAATGCTGATAGTTCTGGTCCAGGAGAGGCCAGAACTATGGGACCAGAGAGATCCCCACTATGCTGACCGGGCACGCAAGGATTCAGCGTGGAGAAGAATCTGTTCCCAGATGTTCAGTGGTTATGCGGCTAGACCTCGGGAGGAGCAGGAGCAAATTAGTAAGTTAAATATTCCCCCAAAAATTCAATTGCACTGTAAAAATGTGGACACATAATAAAAATGGCAAATGTAATATGCTCAATGTAAGTTACAATATGTGGCCTCCTTGCTCAAATATCTTTACTAAATTACTACGCCATTATTGTCTGCATATTTTCAAAATCTAAATTACACATCCCTGACTGGTGGCCCCATTACTATTTTTGGACAAATATTGCAATCCTTAGCTAATTGTTCTTCCACCAAATGCAGTGCTCTCCTTATTTTTTGGTCCGTATCTTAGCCAGTATAGATCTTGTTTATTTTTAGTCAAAATATAATAGATGTTCGCATCCATACATCATTACCACAGGTTTTTCTACATTTTGTTTTAAAGTAGGTTGGTTAGAAGGTCCTTTGTAGTAGACCTGAACCTGTTATTCATTTTTGGAGTATTGGTGTAGAGCCATCAAAAATCGAATTCATATAAGTTTAAAAATGCGTGCCTAAGCATATGTAAACCGTTGATAACATAGCCATATATGTGGTCTTATGAAATCCTGTGTTTTGTTTTACATTGTAGTGACTGATGTGATGAGGCGATGGCGCAGCTGTAGGGACACATATAGGAGGGAGAGACAGCTGAGTGCCCGTAGTGGAGCGGCCGGAACCACCAAGAGGAAATACCTGTACTCCGGCCGCCTACATTTCCTTGCTCCTGTGATGGATCTGAGACCGTAAGTGCAGGGTTTAATTTTGTACTTTTTATTTTCTCAATGCAAAATATTAATGTATTTTTTTTGTTTTTTTACATTGTAGCACCGAGTCAAACCTTACAGAGAGGGAGACGGGTTCCGACTCTGAGGTGGTGATAGATCCAGTGTCTGATGTTGCTGCAGGGTCATTTGCAGAACTTCCCAGAGCCACACCCCCACCACCAAGATCACCACCACCACCTGAATCTTGTAGCCAGCCAGCACAACATGAGGACCAGGGCAACAGTAGCAGCCCCACCATGCCACTGGATACCTCTCCACAGCCTTCTGCCCTACCACGACGAGGCAGGCGCAGGAGAGAAGGAGCAGCTTCGGGAACAAGGAGGCAGGTTGACCAAGGTGTCTTGGACTACTTGTCCACAGCTGCTCATGATGATGGGGAGGAGGCTTATGGGCGCAGTCTGGCACAGTACTTGAGGGCAATTCCCCGTGGGTACAGGCTGCGTACCAGAAGGGCTCTCCAAATAGTTTTGGATGCCAGCACACCACCCAATAATCCCTGCACTGTGTTTCAGTTTTTGGAAAGGTGGCAGCTGTCAGAGGAAAATCAAATAGATAGGCTGGTTGGACTTGATGTGGCAAGTGAACCATCCTTGGAACCTCTTCCTCCTCCTTCTCCGCCACGGGTGCCAACACCTCCACCACGGGTAGCAATATGGCCCCAACATGGGTATGCTAGACATGGCCATATTCGGGGATATGGGCAATTTGGGCAGCCCTACCATCAGGACTACCCCCAGCAATTTCCAAATTACCACTACCAAAACCCCCAAATTGATCCTGCCAGGATGCAAAAGATGCCAGAGCCAAGTGGCAGCGCACAGGGGGACAGAGATGTGGCCCAGCAACCAAGGCCAAATGTCCAAGCAGGACCCCCACCTTCACCACCCCCAACCTACCATGACTTGTAGGTTTTCCTTTGGGACTTTCATTTTTTGGTTGGATTTTATACAGTATGTATATTTTTTGTGTCCGAATGTTACATAATAATGTGCTGCTAACATTATGCCATATGGTACTAATATGGTTATTTTCTTTCGGCATTCAAAAAAAAGAAAAACAAGTAATAATCTTGTTAAAATTCACAATGTGTGCCTGTTCATGTTCGGACGTGTTCTGTAATGTGTTAGATACATCTAAAACACTAAATTAGTCACAAAAAACACACAACACAACCAAACCACTACATAGATAAGGCATCATCTTGCCAGGGAGTAGCACCCTGAGGTGTAAGAAAATAAGTAGTGAACACATCACGCACTTTGAGTCCCGAGATTGGACAACGGGGTGGGATTACATGTGTCCTAGGCCTAGACACATTGCCAGACTCAACTTCAGCATCATCATGGAAGGGGCAATCATGAATTCATGTGAAGTTATGTAGGACCACACAGGCTTTAATAACTTCATTGACATTAGCTTCACTCAGCTGAATGGTGGACTGTAGGACCCTCCATTTGTCCGAAAGAATACCAAAGCCGCACTCCACCAGTCGCCGAGCACGTGATAGGCGCAAGTTAAATATTCGACGCCGGTGGTCAAGGTTTCGTCGAGGATATGGCCTCATGACATGTCTGGTCAATTGAAACACCTCATCTGCTACAAGAACATAAGGCACCAGTTCCAGATTTGAGTCTGGAAGCTGACATGGTGGTGGTAGGTCCAGCTGATTATTACGCAGCCGCCGACCCATAATGGAAGAATTGAAGACTCTGGAGTCTCCAGTTCTTCCATAGGCCCCAATATCTACAATTATAAACCTGTAGTGAGTGTCGACCAGGGCCAACAATACTACAGAAAAATATTGTTTATAATTATAGAATTGGGACCCTGAGTTCGGCGGCTTACGCACACGGATGTGCTTCCCATCCAGTGCTCCAATACATTGTGGAAACTGGCACGTGGCCTCAAATCCACTGGAGATACGCAACCAGTCTGCCATTTTGGGCTCCGGCATTAACACATGATGGAGTCTGGACCAGATTTCTGAGCATGTAGACCGGACAATGCCAGAGATTGTTGATTTCCCAATTAAAAATTCTAAATGCAGACCAGCATATGAAAGGCCAGTTGAAAGGAAGCTAAAATAAAAAAACAAGAGAAACATCAGTACACAGCCCAACAAACAACATATAAAGCTTAAATCACATTTAGAGTATATCAATTCTAAAGTATGCATGGTCAACATTAAATTACATGCCATGGCTTGGTTCAGTAATACACAAGCATATAATGTTTTTTGGGAAATGTGCTTGTAAATATTTTATATTACATGGCAAAAATCTATAAGGTTCAAGGTCTGGAAATGAAATATGCTGCTTCACACATCATCAACATATTGCTTTAAGACATACCGTAAGGTGAGGAGAAGCCGCTCCTCTGCAGAAATAGGTTTGCACATCCTCTTGTCATGAAACGTGATACCAGGGCGCACAATCTCCAGCAAAAGATGAAATGTAGCAAGGCTCATCCGACAATATTGAAAGTACTTCTCCAGATGGCTACGCAGAGATGTATAGAGACGGTGGAAATGGCCTTTAGATATCCTGCGCACCAAAAGCGGATGGACCCACATTCATCTATGCCTCCTCAGATCCACAATCACAGGGTATTGCTCACCAAAACGTCGGGATATAACCCAATAGAAAAGAACACCCTCAGTGGTGTTAAAAGTCAGCCTGTCTGTCATGTTTAGCACAAAGCAGAGATAACAAAATCCAAGCACTGACTCTATGGCAAAGGTAGCAGGCTCACACCTGTTGGAGAGCCCATAAATATAGGGTGGGATGATGATTTAAATTAGTTTCAGGCCTAAAAACCTTTATTTGTCCATTTTGCAAGGCTCCGAGAAAAAATTGCCAGACGGATGTCAAACGGATGCTTAGATGTAAATAAAATCGGATCATCGCTGGAAATTCAGATGACAGACGGATCCCTGGTCAAGAAACCTTTGTGCGATTTCGGTCCATCAAAATCGGAACGATTTTTTTATCGTTGTGTGTGACTCCAGCCTAAGGCTGAATAAATGGGACTGAGATCGGAACTCACTGCACCGACCAGCTGGCGGCTCTACCGACCTCACAGCTTCATGTATTTTTATGCCACTGTTAGGCAGGGGTCATACTTGCGAGTGCAATGTGAGAAAATAGCACGAGTCTATAGCCTCAATACTCGGCACTGCCGCCAGTGGTTCAGACCGGAGCATTCAGCTGCATGGAAAGACATGCAGCCGCACACTCCGGACCAAAGTGCCGGCGGTAGTGCTGGGTTTCGAGGCAAGAGACTCACGTGAGTTTCTCGCATTGCACTCACAAGTGTGACCCCTGCCTTAAGCTCAGGTCAGGAAGTCTGTGGACCATGTTTCGATCTTTGTCAAATTTATACAGTCGTCTGACTGCGCCCTTAGGATCAGTATGTTTCTGGTGTCAGAGGAAATGAAAACATACAAATTCCATACAGAAGTTTTCCTTGGTTGAATTCAATCCAGGACCTCAATACTATAAAACAATAGTGCATCAAATTTAATAAAGACTTAAACAAAATTTTAGCTCAATGGAAAATAATTATCAGGATACAATTCTGGAGTAATTGGTGCCAAAAAACTGTCTTTTGTGACTTCAACCCTACTTATTATGAGTATTCTGAGTATTAGACATGGTCTACAACTTGTCTGATCAAAGGGGCTTGGTCTAAATGAAATGGCGTATGGCCTCTCTGAAAAGGCGTTATGTGAAACGCTGTGCGCCAACAAAAGGGCTACCATTTTAGGACAAATTTATGGCCCAAAGTAAGCCATTTAAAAGGTGCCATAAACTTAGACTTGACAGTAGAGATAAGTGGATCCGGAATATTTCAAATTCGCCTATTTTCATTTTGCGTAATTTGTGTAGATCGGAATTATACTGTATTTTGGTGAGTGCAGATTTTTATAAACTTAAGTAGAATTCAGCTTTGCTTGAGTATATTCAGTCATCTCTACTTGACAAAAAAAGTGTGTTTAGAAAAATAAGTGAAAAAATATTATTAAATAAATTATGTTTTTAATAATTTTATTTTGTTTTTCTAAAAAAAAAAAAAATTGTGCCTGGACTTTTTTGGCTTTTTCTCTTCATGTCTACTTACCTGAAATCGGAGCCAGGATTTGTCATTGCACCGAACCCCTTGTGAATCATTGCCTGCACCAGTGAGATGATGTGAACTTTATTTTTCTTTTACTAATCTCTACTTGACAGTCTTAATATTAGACAGATTTATCAAACAGCATGAAACATTAAGACATTGGCAACCAACGTTTGCCAGATATCTCTGCTACCTAACAGCAAAATTCAAGTGAATAGGATTGCACTGTGACCCCAAGGGTGGCGCAACAAACATGTCCCAGAAAGTTCAACTGAATTGGATTTTTTTGTGACCTGACTGTCATAGTTGCAGAGCCATTGGTATCACAACATGACCCCATTTACTTGTTTTGTGCTGCGCTATAGCAGCGACACTTACCAAACTTTGGTCACACAAAATCTGGGGCATTCAAAGAAGACTGTCTAAGAATTAGTCAATATCGATCAATAAGTCCCAAAATTGGTGGCATAAGCAATAGAAATGTGTCTAATTAGTTGCACCAAACACATTATACACTACTTGCACCATTTTGATAAATTTTGTAAATAGTTGCAAAGTGTGGAGAAGAAAATAAATACACCTAATCTCACACACATGGGGGTCAATTGAGTTATCAGTATGATTTTGGAGTGTGGGAGGAAACTGGAGCACCTAGACAAAATTCATGCAATCGGAGGGGGGGAGGGCAAACATACATATTGCATGAGGATGTTGCTCTGTCCAGTCTGACCACAGCACTAGTAATAGTAACCAATCACTGTGCTTCGTATTCCCTGGATTCTTCCAACATTCCATACAGATCGATTAAAGAGTAGCTAAACTTTTTTACTTAATTATCCACCAAGTATTGATAAAATGAACATTTTTGTAATGTACTTCATACTTTATTTGCTTCCTTCTCTCCGAAACACTATGCTCTTAGGGTCCCGTTTCACATAGCGACGCACCAGTGATCCCGACAACGATACGACCTGGTAAGGATCGCTGGTGCATCGCTAAATGGTCGCTAGTAAGCTGCCAAACAGGCAGACCTCTTCAGCGACGCAGCAATGATCCGGCAATCCGTTGGTACCTTGTCACATAGCAGCTTTTCTGACAATTCCCTCCTGCATCCCTGAGTTCTGCGTTGCCAACGAGGTTGCTCGTCGGGGTCAAACACAGCGATGCGCGCTGGCCAGCGGGACACCGACGATGAAAAAATGGCCCAGGACATTCGAGCACGATCAGCGATGTCCAGCAGGGGGGCCCGGTCGCCGCTGCGTGTCACATGTAGCGAGATCGCTGACAAGGTCGCTGTTGCATCACAAAATCAGTGACACTTCAGCGATCTTGCTAGTGATCTCGCTATGTGAGACGGGGGCTTTACAATGCCCAGTTCATAGTCTATTAGAATCTCTTTTCAGCTGCTGCTCAGCAAAAATCTGTATAATGTATTAAAACAGTGTGTGTGCAGGAATTGCAATTGGTGAGCCTCTCTGCTCAAATACAGTACATGCTGTCCATAAAGTCTGCATAGGGCAATAACCATGTATCACAAATTGCCAAAAGGCAATTTAGACTGTTAAAATATAACTTTTATTTAACAATATAAAAGGAATAATCTAAAAGTTGCATGAATCATTTGATGTGTTCAAAGACACTCGGGTATAATACCCAATTCTCTCATTTATATCATTGTAGTCATCATTAGATTCAGTGTCCCATTCTTATCAATTACCCGTTTATGGTATCAGAATTAGTTTGGTGGGGCCACAATCTACCCTATCCTTTATTACCATATTACCATACACATATCTGATACTATTTTAATGCAATCCTAAATCACCCCCACATGCTTCATCAGGCAACCTGGTTTCATCAGGGGATTGAGACATATAGCTATAGCTAGTGAGGTCACCGGAGTTCGGCGGCTTTGAACTCCGTTCACTTTATTGACATCACTGCTTGGCGTTGAAGCTGAGTTCTCAGCTTCAGCTCAGTGTCTTCTGGATTCATGGCTGAGCAGTCGCATCATGCCACCGCTAAGCCATGCAATCCAGATGTAGCCAAGTTGGCAACTGGGTTTTTCGTGGGACAAATGGATTATTGTTGGAGAGGTGAGGAATATGGTGTTTTTACATTTTTTAAATAAATGGGTAAACAAAGGTCGGCAAGTTTTATGTTCTTACTCTGGGGGGGGCAATATCCATGGCCCTTTCCTAGGCTATTAATATCAGCCTGCAGCTGACTGTTTAGCTTTTGTCTGTTTTTGAATATAAGGGTGACCCCACATAATTTTTTGGGGAGGTCTCCCCTATAACAACCAGTAAGGACCAAGCAGCTGTTAGCTGAAATTAATATCCTGGGAACTTTATGCATTGGCTTGTTCCCAGAATATTAACATCAGCCCCCAACTGTTGGCTTTTTATTTATCTATTTATTAACAAGTACAGTAAAATACACACCAAAGGTAACCTTAGCTCCAGCAACTGGAGATTCAATAATCAGCAATGGCTAAACAGACAGCTATGGGCTAATATTATTAGTCTAGGAAAGGGCCATGGATATTGGCCCCCACCTAGACTAAGAACATCAGCTCTCAGCCACCCCAGAAATGACACATCCATAAGATGCGCCAATTTTGGTGCTTAGCATCTGCTCTTCCCAATTGCACTGGTGTGGTGGTACGTGGAGTAATATTTGTGGGTTGATGTCAGCCTTGTAATATCAGCTGACATCAAGCCCAGGGGTTAATAATGGAGAAGAAATTATAAGTCACCCCCATTACTAACCTTGTAGTAAAAACTAAATAAAGACACATCGAAAAAAGTCCTTTAATTGAAATAAACACTTCTTATCATTTTTCATTCATTTATTACTGTAAAGTTAAAAATAATAAAACACCATATCGGCCGATAATCCATTTGTCCCAGGAAGATCCCAACTCTGCTTCATATGAATTGCATGGCTGAGCGGTAGCATCATGCCACTGCTCAACCATGCAATCAGAGTTGGAGCACATTGTAAGACATAAAGATTATTGTTGGAGAGGTGAGGAATATGGTGTTTTATTATTTTTAATTGTACAGTAATAAATAGGTGAAAAATTGTGGGGGAGTGTTTCTTTCAAATAAAGAAGTCTGTTTTTTATTTAAAATAAAGGACTTTTCTCTGTGTCTGTGTTTTTATTACCGTACATTTGACTATGGGGCTAGTAATGAGGGTGTCTTA
This sequence comes from Dendrobates tinctorius, assembly GCF_039654945.1. Lineage (NCBI taxonomy): Eukaryota > Metazoa > Chordata > Amphibia > Anura > Dendrobatidae > Dendrobates > Dendrobates tinctorius. Next base: position 1,930,959 of record NW_027361752.1, on the reverse strand, counting down.
TAGATGCCTCTCCATTACTAACCTGTAGGCTTGATGTCGGTTGACATTACAAGGCTGAGATCCATCCCACAAATATTACCCCACTTTTCACCACATCAGGGCAAGTGGGAACAGCAAAGCAAAGAGCCAGAACTAGCACATCTAATAGATGCACCTCTTCTGGGGCATCTGCGGGCTATTTTTAAGCTGGGGAGCGCTAATATACATGGCCCCTACCCGATCTGAGAATACCAGCTCCCAGCTGTCTGCTTTAGCTTGGCTGGTTGTAAAAAATGGGGGGATCCCACTATTTTTTTTTAATTATTAAAATAATTTAAAGAAATGGCAGCTGGGGGTTGCAGCCTGCTGGTGTCAGATTTACCTGCGCTGGATAGCAAAAACAGTGGGGTTTCATGCTATTCTTTTTATTTTATTTATTTATTGCACAGGTGTCGACTGATGAATACTCTCATCATCGTACACCTGCTCTTACTGTTATCAGTGAGAACGTGCATACGATGATGCGAGTAGTACTCTCATCAGCCAGTGCCTGTTTCCAGCAATAATCTTTGCTAGATCACATGCTGTCATCTTTGTGACATCATGGGAACCACAGCATTCTGACCGGCGGTAGCAAATTTACCGCTGATCAGAGCTGGTGTTTCTCGCATTGTTACACAGATGACAGAATGGGAAACACCGGATGTTCGGGTCTTCCCATTCGTTTGAAGGGGGTCCGGGTTTGAGTTCAGGTACCGTTCTGATACCCAAACCATACTTTTTTAAATGTTCAGTTGAACCAGCTGGACTGCAACATCTACGGGTTCTCCCATCATTGTGGAGGAGTGTTTATTTAAAGAAAGGTTTTTTGTGTGTTTCCTTTTTATCACTGGGATAGTAATGGGTGTTTCTGAAAGATACGTCTCAATTACTAGCACCAGGGCTTGATGTCTTCTATGATTTTGGACACTACACAGCTGACATCAACCCCAAGCACTATTACCCTGATTTCCAATGCACCAGAGCATCAGGAATAGATGGGCAAAGCGCCAGATTTGGAGCATCTCATGGGATGCTCCAATTCAGGGGCGACTGCGGATGGTATTTTTAGGCTGGGGAGGGCCCAATAACCAGGGTTTGTCCCAGACTGATAATATCAGCTCACAGCTGTCTGGTTTACCTTGGCTGGTTTTCAAAAATGGGGGGACCTCACATCATTTTTTTAATTTATTTATTAGGTTAATACATGTACAGTAAACTACACACGCAAAGCACTAGTTATATATCACATGGATACTGTATCTAACTATCTATCTCTTTGCACATCTTTAACACATAAAAATCTATCATTTCTATTCTGCATTCTATTCTGGTATGTGTCACATGGACAGCACACAGATCAAACAGATGTCACCAGTGTGCTGTGCGTGTTTTGCACAGACTCATAGACGTGCATGGGTCTGTGTGATCCGTGATGCTGGTAAAAAAGAGACACGTCTCTTGCGTGGTTCACACAGACTTGTAAGCAGCACCATAGATTATAATGGATGTGCGTGTGCATCACTTGGTCGTGTGAAAATGACAACACATATACTGGAGACATGTACATGTGAAGGAGACCTTACAGCAATGTGGAAACTGCAGCACAAATTACCTAAGTAGCCATTATGGTAAATTGTAGCACAGTAATGCACAATCACTTTGGTGTAATCAGGTCCCATCTTGCATATTTATACAATTGTTTATTTTTTTTTACTTTTATAAGTGTTTGAAAAAGGGCAAAAGGTTATAGGATGAGTGGCTCATTAAGAAAAAATAACTGAGGGCCATTTAGAGGTTAAAAACTTCTCAGTCTTGTTTAGTCATGAGAATGTGTGTCACATTTACTTAATTTTTACCTTACATAATTTTTCACTTTTTTCTTTATAAAATTGTTTTTCTTTTTTTCTTACACTATTACAATCCATAAGCATACACTGTCTGCTTTTTAGACTAAAGGCTAAAAGTGAAATAAAGATCTTTTTACATTTTACCAACTTCACAGAAATCTCCTGGCATATGTTGCAAGATGACCTCACTTTACAGCCGGGTCACAGGTTCTACAAATAAATGAAATCAGTATACAGTCATCTTACAAGTCTGAATTCCACGCAGCAGCACAATAGTTCCCGCTACCTTCTGCTCTGCGATGAGTGCCCATAGACTAAAAGTCAAATGTGAAAAGGCAAGGTACTTACAGAAAATCAGTTTCTTAAAATTTGCACATTTCTCTTGATGAAGGTGGAAAAAAACAGATTCATTTTTACCTTGCATGGTTATGAGCAGAATTGTGTTTCAGTGATTATCACTAGAGATGAGCAGATCTATCAGCAGAGGATTGAATTTGAGTCGAATTTCCTGAATTTCAGAATTTCACTCGAATTCGAACATTTTGAGATTTGATTCTTAGTTTGCCAAAAAATAAATAAATAAAATTTGATTGCCACCATATTCCTCACTGCTGAAGCATCAGAGAGTGGGATAATTTTTTTTGTGTAGCCACACAGGTCTCCCAATAATAGCCTGGGCCATCAAAGATCAGCGGCTTTGAGGGGAGCACAGTTTGTTCAGCAGAGTCATTTTCCATCTCCAGAGTATCTAAGTAAGTATCTCTCTCTTGTAGAGTGCAAGTTCTTATAGTCAGTGGGGTCTTCTCTCTTTCATGTTAAGTGGAAGCTCTTATAGTCAGCAGGGTCGTCTCTTTTTCTCTTTGTCTTGTAGAGTGTAAGGGTCCAGTTACATTTAGCGATGCACCAGCGATCCCGACAACGATACGACCTGGTCAGTATCGCTTGTACATCGCTAAATGGTCGCTAGTGAGCTGCCACACAGGCAGATCTCACCTGTTGAGTGTAAGCTATTATGATCAGTGAGGTTCTTTCGCTCTCTCTTGAAGAGTGTAAGCTTATGTGGTCAGTGGGGTTGTCTGTGTCTCTCTCCCATAGTTAGCTGTTATGATCAGCAAAGTTTTCTCTTTCCTCTCCCCTACATTTATTTTCCAAGAAATACAAGCTTTCTCATTGCAAAGAGATGGACATACTTCCCACGTTCCTCCTTGAAGAAACAAATGTTATTGTGAACTGTGATGTATAATGTGCATTGTAACTTGTGTTAATGATGTTAGTATTGTGAATTGCTGACAGTAGGGATAGCAAGAGTTAATGGTTATGACTTGACCAGAGTGGCAGGGGCTAAGCTGAAGAAATGAGAGACAGTTCTTCCCAGGGAAGGAGATAGGAGACAGAGTACATAGAGAAAAGACCCAATGTCCAGCCTGAGGAGTGCCGGATTCTTGGGTGTCACTAAAGTGAGAGGAGATCAAAAGAAAGAGATAGTGTGATACGGTGCAGAAAAGCGAAAAACTGACTGAGAGACAGTGATTCTATGGGGAAGGCGTAAGACCTAAAGTTTATAACTTGGCCTAAATACGGCTGAGTATGCTAGACGAGTGGAATGCCCCAGATGGGAGCTCCAGAGCATCAGCTTTTGAGAAGATACGTATCAGCCATTCTGGCACCATAGCTCCCCTAAGGAGAAGGAAGACACAGAACTTATTAGGTGAAGGACTCTAGATAAGCTGAACTGTAGTGTTGAGCTGGGTTGTGGTGAAGTAGTGAGACTCAGTGAATATATAGAAAAGAAAAAAAAACAGGTTCTAGCCGTAGGCAGCTCACCAACAGCCACAGGTGCTCGGAACTCCGTCTAGACTTGACGTAGCCACAATGGAAGAAATAAAGGTTGTTGTTCCAGCTCCTTAAAAATTAATCCTTTATTGAAAAATGATTAAAACATAGTGTTTTAGGCAAATATCCTCATAATATAGTGGAAGTGCACAGAGCACTGACGGTTTAGCTACGCATTTCGATCTTAGAGATCTTTTTCACAGAGGATTTACTTCCTATCAAGTTACTGTTCAGTAAAAAGTTTATATTTGAATGGTGGTCTCCCTCATTGTTTTGTGAAACATCTGGTCCTGACAAGCCAGCGTCAACGGTTACATGCAGACTGCACTGGCATAGCGCCCTCACAGCATAAGTCAACACACTCAGCCAGGACCCCCACTTTCATGTAATGTGTCAAGGGATACAACATAAGTACTTTGCCCACGAATACCATGCTGCGCCACGTTACACCGTATTGAGATTTGCAGAAATTTAATTTCCACAAATCGAAATATAAATTTAGGGTAAAATTCTGCAAACTCAGTGAATTTGAATTTCAAAAGATTCGCTCATCTCTAGTTAATCCTGTTCCCTTGCAAATCTGGGTCTCTTCGTGCAGATTCAAACAATGGCAACATTTGCATGGAGTCTCCAGGTACTCCTAATCTTAGGGTTTCTTTTTAGGTTATTTTCCCACGATGAGTATTTGAGTTTTTGATGTTACAGATTTTCTGCAGCATTTTGCCGCTGGTTAGATAAGTTGGGTTATTTGCGGGTTTTTTTTTATCTTGGGAACCAAACCTTGCGCTTCTGCATAATATCTGAGACTAGCATAGTTCTGTAAAACAAAGAATAATATGGCCTTGTACATAATTCCATTATTTAATATGTACCAAGAGCCTCCATTCCACCACTATGCGCATACAGTATGCACAAATATTAATTCTTCTTATAATATAACTGTATAGTATGTGTTTATATCTTTATATTGAATGTGTGAAACTAACTACAATACAAGGAAAAAAATAGAATACTATTTTACATTCAAATTTGTGGACTACTAAGATTAAGGTATCATGCACATAATGGGTGACATTGATGCCATATACAGCACCCAAAAAATCCATGCGCTTATACACCTATGTTTATTTAGTCTTTCAAAGATATATTATAAAATACTTTCATTTTTTAATCCTTCCATTTTTGCGCATTCATTTTCCTCCCCTTCTTCCAAGAACCATTTGTTTTTTATTTTTCCCCCGACAAAGACATATGAGGGCTTGTTTTTTATAGGATGAGTTGTGGTTTAAGAATGACATGATTCATTTTAAGATTCAATGTTTTGTAAGGTAGGATAAAAGGTGTAATGAAATTGCAAATAAATTAAATTCTGCAATTATTTTTGCAATTGTTTTTAAAGCATTCATTGTATAGGTAAAATGACTAGTAATATCATTCTCCAGGCTGAAGCCCAGCCATAGGCCCTCGCCTCGTTCATATGTTCAGCAATCGGTCTGTGTTTTTCCCTTAGTGTTTGAAAGGCAAAACCAGGAGTGGAACAATCAGAGGAAAAATAATAGAAACACGTCACCACTTCTGTGCTGCATAGGAGGCCGGGATTTTCACTAAACACTGCAATACTGGTTCAAGTCCCCTGAGGTGACTAATAAATGTAGGGGGAAAAAAGTTTTCAAATTATAAAAATTCAAATTATCTTTCTTTTCCCATTAAAAGTAAAGGAAGAAAAAAATAAACATATTCGGCATTGCTGCGTTCATAAAAGTCGATCTGTTGACATATGGAATTAATTAACCTCTACGTAAAAGGGAACCTATCAGCAGGATTGTGCACATTATCCTACAGACTGTGTCTGGTCGGCGCCGTTACACTGATTAAAATGATACCTTGGTTGATGAAATCTGTCTTGTGGTTGTTGTTTTATCGTTATTTTCAGTTTTAGTTAATGATATGCTCGCGCTCTGGGCGGTCTGTGGGGGGTCTTTATGTGATGCTCTACTTTGGTATTGAAAATGCCTGCAGAAGGTTGTTTTTTTAAAGTATATACAGATATTCATTATGCAAACCAGGGGGCAGGTCAGTGAGGGATCAGTGACCTGTCAGCAGACTGCATTATGAATACCTAATCAGAGCACCACATGAAGACCCCCCACAGGCTTCCCCAGAGCACGAGCATATCATTAACCACTCTCTGACATTAGATGTACTATTCCGTCCATGTGGCCTGGGACTTAATTCCCAAGGACGGAATAGTATGTCATAGGCGATATGCCCCGCTCATGGGGGGAGCACAGCTGATCGAGGCCGGGTGTCATCTAATTCTCACAGCTGACACCTGGCACTAAATGCCAGGAGCGGTCATGCAAGTTATAGCTCTCAGAATAAAGCGATGCAAAAATAATTATTTTTTATATAAAATAGTTTTTATTAGGTATCGCTGTAATCGTACTGACCCGAAGAATAAAACTGCTTTATCAATTTTACCACAACGGTATAAATGCCCCCTCAAAAGAAATTCATGAATTGCTGTTTTTTGTTCATTCTGCCTCCCAAAAATGGGAATAAAAAGCGATCAAAAAAGTCATGTGCCTGAAAATGGTACCAATAAAAACGGCAACTCGTCCCGCATAAAACAAGACCTCACATGACTCTGTGGGACAAAATATGGAAAGATTATAGCTCTCAAAATGTGGTGATGCAAATGCTATTTTTTGCAATAAAAAGCGTTTTTTAGTGTGTGACAGCTGCCAAACATAAAAACTGGCTATAAATAGTAAATCAAACCCCCCTTTATTACCCCCTTAGTTAGGGAAAAATAATAAAATTGAGAAAATGTATTTATTTCCATCTTTCCATTAGGGTTAGGGTTGAGGTTAGGTTTAGGGTTGGGGCTAAAGTTAGGATTAGAGTTAGAGTTGGGATTAGAGTTAGGCCTCTTTCACACATCAGGTTTTCGCCGTCAGGCGCATTCCGGCTCTTTTGACAAAAACCGGATCCGGCAAAATGCAATCCCGGATCCGGTTTCCCCCCCATTGACTTGCATTTGCGCCGGATCACGCCAGATGGCCATGCGTTTCGTCCGGTTTTTCGCCGGATCCGGCAATGTGTTGCGTCTGGAAAAAACGGCAACTGTAACGTTTTTTGTCTCCGGTGAAAAAGCCGGACCCACCAGATCCGGCGCGTCCGGCTTTTTCACACAATGAAAGTCTATGAGCGCCGCAATGCGCCGGATCCGGCTTCCAGATCTGGTTTTTTGGGTCTGAGCATGCTCAGTAGCTCTGCCCACAGCACACATATATAAAACCATGACAGTGGGACCCTCAGCCACACCCAACATGCCACCCAAGATAGGAACCAGGCGCAGGAGAAGGCAGGAGACCACAGCAGCACCATCAGCACCACCACCACCACCACCCCAAATGGAGCAGCAAAGCGAACATGCTGAACAACGGGAGGGGAGTCCACCAGCAGATGAGAGACAGTAATTATCAAATCCCCCATTCCTCAAAACTAGGGCCATGGAATATCAAGATATTCATTGGCCCTTTGTTTCTCTTTATTCAACAGCCACCCAAGAGATGCAGCAGCAGCACTGGCAGCAGCAGCAGCACCACCCACAGGCATGGAGTCTGGCCAGCAGGAGGACACCACATCTTCTTCTGGGAGCCCTCCCTCGCATCGTCAGCGTTTGACGGTAAGTTTTTATTTCCAAAATCCATCATCTCTGTAATATATGTCTATTCATATGGCTATGGCTTTTATTTCAAAACAGGAATCACAAGCTGAAGAGGAGCTCCCAGAAGAAGAAGGAGGGGGTGGACAGACACCTGGAGTGGGCTCACAATTGGTAAGTTTTTTGCATCAAACGCAGAAACACAACATCACACTACACACAACACATAGAAAACAATGTACCGCAGACATCACACAGCAAACAAATATGCCAACATCCAAACACATAAATTTTTTTCTTTTCTTCTCTAGTCTTCCCAATCTGGTGCTCGGCCAAGAGGTCCTCGCAGTGCCTCCCAGGTTCGTCGGCGACAGCAACGCAGCGGTCACCAGCGTGTAAGTATAATATTTAAGTTAAATTTTGGTACACTTTTTATTTCATGTCTTAAAGTGTGGTGCCTAATTTTGCTATTTTTCTCTTTTACTTTAACAGCCTTCACAGCGTGCTCCCGACTCTGACGGTGAGGATGGAGGAATAGATGTGGACCACCTCATCGATCTCGTCAGAGAAAGGGAGCCGCTATGGAATATGGCTGACCGCCGCCATGCTGACCTGATAGTTACCCGACGGCTCTGGGGGGGAAATCTGTTCACTCCTTGTGGACCGCTGGGATGACCTCGATGCTCGGGCTCAGATTAAAGAGCGTAAGTATAAACAGTACCGGTTGCTTGATGTAAACCAGTGTTTCCCGACCTCAAGTCCTCGTGGTCCCCACGGATCATGTGTTCAGGATTTCTATTTACTATGGAAATCCTGAAAACATGACCCCTGGGGACCATGAGGACTGGAGTTCGGGAAACACTGGTTTACATCAAGCAACCGGTACTGTATATACTTACGCTCTTTAATCTGGGCCCGAGCATCGAGGTCCTCCCAGCTGATGTTGTATACTAACCACTTTGTCCTTTCTCGTTTCAGGGGAGAGAATTGTGAAGCGGTGGTGGTCTGTGAGGGATCGTTTCAAGAAGGACTTCAATAAAGAGATGCGGGCCCCGAGTGGATCTGGAGGACGCAAGAGCAAGTACAAGTATGCACGAGCCCTGTCGTTCCTCCGGGATACAATGGTCACCAGAAGGTAAATATTACACACCACATGTAAAAAAAAATGTTTAGATGTAAAAAAAATTTTTCAGCCAGGGCCATGCCATGTCACTATTTTAATTGTTTTTTTTTCTCTCTATTCCACAGCACGGTGAGCAGCACTCGGGAGCCTGCACGGTTGGACCCTTCTGAGGCGAAACCTGAGGAGACCGGCACCGAGGGACACTTCAACCGCCCCGGTACATCTGCACCTTCCCTTCCTTCCCACACATTAGACCCATCTGTCCCATCCACCAGCACCGGAGCATCGTGGCCGACAACATTACATGGAGCTGCTGGCGAGGAGATCACTTTCCCTTTACCCCACCCTTCTGCCCCTGCCACCTCTAGTACACCTGCGGGTACTGGGCGGCAGCGGCAGAGGGGTCAGGAAAAGACTTATGCGCCAGAGTTCTTGCATCTGAATGCATCTTTCCAGAACTGTCTAAAAGTCTTGTCAGAGCAAATCTTCGCAGGCTTTCAGCAGATCAACTCCAGCATTCTGGAGGTGAAAACACTTCTGCAAACCATGCATTCAGAAGCAAGATCTTCGCCAAACCACACCTTTTTCAGGTCTGTTGTGGAGCGCATGGAAACGCTCTCTCCTAGCCAGCAGATGCATGTAATGCATTCGTGCCACGGTGCTCTCCAGCACGTTACCTCCCAACCTCCTCCTCCCACCCCAGTAGTTCCTCCACCTGCACCCCCTCCAGCCACTTTCCATCCTCCCCCTCCTATTACATACCAGCCACCTCCCCAGTACCAGGAACCTCCCCAGTACCAGCAACCTCCCCAGTACCAGACATCTCCTCACTTCCAGCAACCTGCCCCGTACCAAACTCCTTCCCCATACCACTTTCCATCCACATCATCTGCTCCTACAGTCCCTGCCCAACCCTCCACTCCACCACCCACCACCTCTTCTGCCTCCCACATGTCCACCCATTCTCTAGCTTTTTCCACACCTTCACCTCTAACTGTTCCTTCCCCACCACGATCCCAGTCCTCTCTCCACACTCCCAGTGTCAAAGTGTCCCGCAGCCCCTCCAGCAGTATTTCCACCCCACACTACACAAATTTATATTATGTGTGTATTTTAATAAAAATGACCAGTTTTATGGTTTAAAAGCTTTATTAAAAAAGTTTATTTAAATTTAAAAACAGTTTACTCAAAAAAAAATTTTTCAATAAAAGTTAAATTATTGTTTACACTGGTTGTCTGTCATTTTTTTCTGCGGCAAAATATGTTAAAAAAAAAGGTTAAATGCAGGGTATTTAAAAGGTAAAAAGGTATTCAAAACCAGGTATATAACTGTGGGTAAAAGGTAAATAAATTTTAGCTTTTTGCCACAGTTGTGTTCCTGGTTGTGTTTGAAGCAAAGTATTTCACCTAAAAAGTTGTGTTTATTGTTGGTGATTTCCTAACAATGTACACAACTTTTGTTAAAAGGTGAAATACTTTGCATAAAACACAACCAGGTACACACCTGTGGCCTAAAGGTAATAATAGTAAGACCATGACAAGATAGCCAACTTTGGTTGGCAAAGGTATATACTGTTGGTACAGAAGGTACACAATTTTGGTTAAGGGCACAAATCTTTCACACTCTGTCATCCTGCCAGTGTACTCTGCCTTGAGGTGACAAAGTATAGTGCAAAATTGTCCCTCATACTAAAACCGTCACAGTACTTCTAGTGGTAATGTTCTGGTAATCTTGCAAGGTAGTTTCTTCAGAGGTGTCCTCAATGGAAATGGGTTCCTTGCAGATAACAAAATTGTGGAGTACCACGCAAGCTTTGATCACCTCGTCCACAGTTTCTGTCTTGAGGTTGATCGCAGTCAATAGGACCCGCCATTTGGCTGTCAGAATACCAAAGGTACATTCAACCATTCTTCTTGCTCTTGTGAGGCAGTAATTAAAAATGCGTTTTGTTCTTGACAATCCTCTGCTACCGTACGGTTTCAAAAGGTGTTCTGACAGCTGGAAGGCTTCATCCCCTACACAGACAAATGGCATAGGTGGACCAGATGTTTGCGGCAGCGGTCTAGGTGGTGGGAACTGGAAGGTGTTTCCATACGGTTTACGCCCCATGGCAGACAGTTTGAAAACTTGAGAGTCATTTGAGCGACCATAGGCCCCAATATCAACAGCAATAAATTTGTATTCCGCTTCAGCGATGGCCATGAGGACAATTGAAAAATATTTCTTGTAATTGAAATATTCCGATCCCGATCCAGCTGGCTTTACAATGCGGATATATTTCCCGTCCACAGCGCCCAAGCAGTTCGGAAACTGACATATCTGTAGAAACTTTTCAGAAATTTCAATCCACCTCTCTGTTGTGGGCTCTGGTAAAAACTCTTCAGCTAAGGAGTCCCACAGTGCACGGCATGTGTGCTTCACTATTCCAGATATGGTGGAAATCCCGAGTCTGTACTGGAAATGCAGTGACGAAAGGGATTCTCCAGTTGCAAGAAATCTGTGGGGAATTAAAAAACAATCAATTAGTTTAAAATAGCAGCATTACATACCAAAACTCAGCTATAACACTTGGAGATACAAACTACCACCAACAAGATTGCAGTGAAAGTGTGCTATGATGCGAGCATATCCAATAAATGTGGCTTACCTTAAAGTCACCATCAGATGCTCTGCGGGTGAAACAGAGAAGCGGCAATAGGTGTCTGATTTTCTTATGAGGTGTGCAATGCGCTCCACCAAGTAATCAAAATTCTCCATTTTCATCCGAACATATCCAAAAAATTTCTCCGGGTTTCGTCTAAGGTCCATGCAGAGTGTAGAATAGACCCCACGCGTTATTCTCTTGGCTGTGATGGGGTGGATCCACAAACATTGTCTACGATGTCTGATGCGCTGCTGTCTCACTCTCTCCTTCTCCAGAACAATCACCCTCAAACGATTCGCCTCCACTGTAAAATCCGCCAAATTCTTCAAAATATTTCCAATCACAACATCCATCTTCGCCAGTCACTTGCTCTTCTCTCCAACCTGCACTTTCTCCTCTACAACCTGTCAAAGAAGGGCTGTAGGAACACTGTATATATAGTTTTTCAGTAGCCAATCCCGTTCAGAAGGCCACAAGGGGCCTTTTTAAAAACCGGATCCGGCGTAATCCGTCGAAAAACGGATCGAGAACCGGATGAGACGGATCCGGTTTTGGCTGTCATGCGCAAGACGGATCCGGCAGAAAACCGGATCCGTCACATCCGGTTTTACAAAACATTTGCCGGATCCGGCGCTCCGGCACGACGCCGGAACGCGCCTGACGGCGAAAACCTGATGTGTGAAAGTAGCCTTAGAGTTGGGATTAGGGTTAGGGGATTGTTAGGGTTAGGTTTGTTGTTAGGGTTATGGATAGGGTTGGGATTAGGGTTAGGGGCGTATTAGAGATAGAGTTGGAGTTAGAAATGGGGGGTTTCCACTGTTTAGGCACATCAGGGGCTTTCCAAACACGACATGCGTCTGATCTCAATTCCAGCCAATTCTGCGTTGAAAAAGTAAAACGGTGCTCCTTCCCTTCAGAGCTCTGCCATGAGCCCAAGCAGTGGTGTACTCTCACATATGGGGTATCAGCATACTGAGGACAAATTGCAACTTTTGGGGTCCAATTTCTCCTGTTATCCTTGGGAAAATAAAAAATTGGGGGAGAAAAGATCATTTTTGTGAAAAAAATATGTTTTTTTATTTTTACGGCTCTACATTATAAACTTCTGTGAAGCACTTGTGGGTTCAAAGTGCTCATCACACATCTAGATAAGTTCCTTAGGGGGTTTACTTTCCAAAATGGTGTCACTTATTGGGGGTTTCCACTGTTTAGGCACATCAGAGGCTCTCCAAACGCAGCATGGTGTCCAATCTCAATTCCAGCCAATTTTGCATTGAAAAGTCAAACGGCGCTCCTTCCCTCCCGAGCTCTGTTATGTACCCAAACAGTGGTTAACCTGCATATATGGATTATCATCATATTCGGGACAAATTGTACAACAACTTTGGGGTCCAATTTCTCCTGTTACCCTTAATAAAATAAAACAAATTGGATCTGAAGTAAATTTTTTGTGAAAAAAGTTAAATGTTCATTTTTTTAAACATTCCAAAAATTACAAAGAGTAATTGTTTGGCAAAATAAATGGTATCAATAAAACCTAGAGCTTGTCCTGCAAAAAAAAACAAGCCCTTATATGTCTATGTTGACAGAAAAGTAAAAAGTTTGGCTATGGTACTCGAAAAAGGGAGGGTAAAAAACTAAAGTGCAAAAATGAAAAATTCCCTGGTCTTTAGAGTTAGGGTACGTGCACATGAAACTTTTTGTCTCCATCTGAGGAAAACAGTCCAATTAGTCTGATCAGAGTTTGATTAGAGTGGCATTAGTTTTTCTTGGAGGTGAAATGAAAAAAAAAAAAATTTTACATTCTTTACATTCTTTCAGTCCGTGAAAGTTGAACTGCATTTAGATGTTATCCCGTTCACTGACCCATAGACATGCATTGCTGATTTTGATCCAAAACAATATTTTCCTTGGACCATTCAGTCAGAAGAAAAAAATCGGACGTGTGCACAGATCCATAGAATATGATGGGTACCAGTACTATCCATGAAGACCACAGATAGCATTCGTCCAATATATTCAGTCCTTAGAGTGACTCATCAGATTGTCATTACTCAGGTCGTATTCACACTACGTCACTGCTGTCACAGATCACAGCTCTGCTTAATATAGCTAAGGTATTCATCAGACAAAAATGCAAGATCTACAGAAAATATGTAACTATGTGCCAGGCCAGAAGTAAAAAACTGATTAAGTGACAAACCAGACGTAAGGATGAAAATTAAATCTTTTAGAAGTCCAAAGGAGGAACATCTTCTACTTGTATACCATAATGTAATATTGGAAGATTCATCTCAGAACAACAGGAAATTACTATATCAGATTGGCTCTAAACTGCTCTCCAGTGCTGGAGGAGCTGCTGGGGGAAGATAAGGACGGAAGGATGGTTCCCTGGAAGAGGGAAGGGATTCTAGAGGCACGGGATAGGCAGAGGTCACCCGTGGGGCTCGTTCCACGCTGATAGCCATCAGGTGGAGGAATCAGGTCGCAGAAGGGACTCGGCGCCTTAGCCTAGTGGAGTGGAACTAAGGACTTAACTAGCAAAGCCAACAGCTGTGGTCTCTTTAGGGGCCACAGCCACTATCCACAGTTATCTCGCCGGAAAGGCAGCAAGGAGTAGGATCAAGGAAACGAATTGTGCCCGTTATCCGACAGGGTACGCAGCCGCTAGCCTGGGACACTAACTGTGAAGTGTTGCGTAGGAGAAGGCGGGAAAAGCAATACAGTGAGACGGCCAGGAAAGATACATATTAAGGGGAGTGTTGGAAAGGTGTACTCTATCCGTCTGGGAAGTTTGCTGGACTCCTGGCCTGAAGGACGCAGCACCAAGTGGGTATCTGCATGCAACTGAACTGTGAGTAAACTATCGGAACTGCACTCAGCTGTGTCATTGCCTTCTTCCTGTGCCAACCCACTCAGCACTGCTACATCTCTGTGCCTAGCACTACACCATCAACCTCAACTCCTACTATTACTGCCCTGGGACTACAGCTCTATTACATTTCTGCTGCCTTATACCATCTGTCCCAGAGGATCTGCACTGCAGCATTGGCTTAACACCTACTTTGCCGAGTACCACAGGTGGCGTCACGTATCGTCCACCTATAAACTTTATTCAGCCACGTTTCACCCCTTTTGCATGGATGCCCAGGGCCACGGACTGGGTCACCGTGACACATCCCTCTGAGACACCGGCCTGGTACCGAGTAACCCCACTGCCCTGGCGGGCGATCCAGTAACACCAGGTTCCGCCATTACTACAAGTAAGTGTGTCTTTTGACAAAGGGTGCAGTCAAATGGACGTATAAATCGGATCAAGATTGGAACGCAATGCATAGACCGGCCGCTGACTCTCCTGACCCGAGCGTGACAGCTGCATAGAAATACATGTAGTTGTCACACTCTGGCTGGGAGAGCCGCCGGCCAGTCCGTGCATTGTGTTCCAACCTCAGTCCCATTTATACATCTGCCTGTGCCCTAATGAAGATCTATCAAACAGTGGCAGGTCTAAAGAGTTGGATTCTACCTGTTATCAGACTGATTAATTGCTGCCAGCACATTATGTCTTTCCTAATTACCATCACAACTATCCTTTTCGGGCACATTACATCGAATACCGAAATATTATCTTTTTTCATTGCTCAGCTTCATAGCACTTGGCACCATGCAGTCCGGTGGACATGTGCAGACTAACCTCACCACACGGACGGCACTCGACAGCACATGCCCTCTATCTTGGATTGTTGGAGTTGAGATACCAAGCCTACAGCAGACACAGAGGTTGGTTCATACACACCCATTGGCACCATGCAGGAGAACAGTGAATAAAGATCATTTTTAGTGAAATGCCAGGCTGCAGGGGTTTATAGATTAGGTAGGACATAGTGAGTTGGGAGCAGTTAAACAGTGGGAAACTGGAGGGAATCTGTGACCCCATTTTTCGCATATAAGATGCGGCCACAGCCATCAGGCGCTTATATACAGCATTCAGTAATGCTGTGGATAAGCCCTCGATATAACCTGAAAGATAAAAAAAACGAGTTAGATTATACTCACCCGGGGATCCGGTCTGGTCCGATAGGTGTTGCGGTCCGGTGACTCCCATCTTCTAGAGATGACGTCCTCCTTCTTACTTCTGCCACGGCTCCTGCGCAGGAGTACTTTCTCTGCCCTGTTGAGGGCAGAGTAAAGTACTGCCGTGCGCAGACGCCGGATCTCTCTGACCTTTCCCGGCGCCTGCGCACTGCAGTACTTTACTATGCCCTCAACAAGGCAGAGAAAGTACACCTTCGCAGGAGCCGCGGCACAAGTAAGGAGGACGACGCCATCGCTAGAAGATGGGAGGCGCCAACCGGACGGCGACACCCACCGCCCCCGCCCCCGCCCCCTGATGAGTATAATCTAACTTATTTTTCTTATCTTTCAGGTTACATCGGGGGCTTATCTACAGCATTACAGAATGCTGTAGATAAGCCCCTGATGGCGGTGGCCGCAGTCTATAGGCCGAAAATGGGGTGACAGATTCCCTTTAAAGTATTGCCCCAAATACCCTCTACAATAAGTTTTAATCATCTACAGACCATGCCATTTTCTAAATGAAGTTTACCATTACCAGCTATGGTACAGCCTTTCCCAAAAATCTAACCAACTGTACACAATAAAATACCCAATGAAGGGACTGTCACGGATCCAACAATAATTCGTTTTTCAGATACTTTTATTTTTTATTGGGTAACGAACTTGGGAAGGATGTAGTGCTGTCATTAGTGCTTAACATTTCTGTACTTGTCAATTACATCACTGGACATAAATTTGCTCTGAGTTTCATGAAACATTTTATATGTGTGTATGTTTAATGTCTCTATCGGATGCACAGCTTTTATTAATGAGGTCATAGTATTAACAATTGTGTGGATTTTAATTAAATGATCTAATTTAGAGAAATAAAACAAGCTACTCTTACACAAAATATAGAAAGGAGCCTGCACTATAGGTACAGAACAGAGGTATAGCTGGGGTGCAGCTAAGGCCTGTTTCACACTTCCGTTTTTTTTACGTCAGTCAAAATCCGCCAGTTTTAGAAAAAAACGGATCCACCCCTTTTTTGGCGGATCCGTTTTTTTCCCCCATAGATTTGCATTAGCGGCGGATTTTGACTGACGGTCGTCCATTGCATCCATTTTTGGACGGATCCGTTTGAATTGTAGCGGTTTCCAGGTGGAGCAGACGGACTCTGAAATGCTTTTTTGCAGCGACGGTCCGCTTTTTGCGTGCGCATGCCCGGAAGATTTGCTCAGAGAAGCATTTTAAACCCTGATTATCGTTTTGGCAGCAGCGTAAAAAAGTCTCTCTCCCTCTCCCTCTCTCTCTCCCTTTAAATTTCCTGCCCTTTGCAACTTCGCCGTCCAAAAAAACAGTTCCCTGACATACATTTGTTCCATAAAGGAAACGGATCCATTTTTTCGTCTTTGGCGGATTTCAACTGATCACAAAAAACGGAAGTGTGAAACAGGCCTTAGGGGGAGCAAAGCACATCGGAGTGGGCCGCTAACCAAGTAACCACGGTTACAACTATAGTGGCTAGCCCTAATAGTGAGTATAGGTCAGCCTCAACAAATGAGCATGACGTTACTGAAAATGAATCACATAAACAAAAACTAAGACTGATATTACTGCCATACGGTGACCATATAGAGGTAGATACCAATCCTGCAGAACATATATAAGACATTACCGTACAGTTACAGATAGTGACTTATAGGTGACGTTCTTTCTGATGGAATCGTTCCCTTTTCCCCGTCTTTTCCATCTTGCTCAGACCGACATGACAACTTCTCCTAGCCACGACTCATCTGCAGAGTTTACAACAAAGCCATGTTTGACTTTTCATATTTCCTGCATCATCTCCATCTATTCCCAATTGTCAGAGACACCGCACTGCACTTGCTCATAGAGCCAGTGCGCGTGTCCTGAGTACAGAAGCAGTGCTAAAAGATACCTGTGGAGCAGGGCAGCAGAGGTGACCATGCGTGCTTCAGGCTAATAGTGTCAGGGTCCAGTCAGCGCTGGAAAGTAAGGGTATGTGCACACATAGTTTTTTGTCTCTGCGGATTTTGTAGAGAAAACTGCAGGAAATCCGCAGGACAAAGTGCTGCGGTTTTTCTGCAGTTTATCTGCGGTTTATCTGCGTTTTTTCTGCGGTTTTGCCCTGCGGTTTTACACCTCATAATGGATGAGGTGTAAAACTGCAGCGTTTCTGCACCAAACAATTGACATGCTGCGATTTGAAAACCGCAGCAAAACCGCGCGGAAAAAAACGCAGCATGTGCACAGCTTTTTTTTATTTCCATAGGAAATAAAGGTACTGTACAACGCAGCAGAATCTGCTGCGTTTCTGCAGAGCCAAAAACGCTGCGGAAACGCAGCAGAAACCGCAAAGTGTGCACATACCCTAAAGAGGCACGGGACCTGCGGACACTGAAACTGAATAATCTGCACGGGACCTATGGTCATGTGACTGCAAGGGGGCGGGGTTTAGCGTCCTGTATTCAGATAGGACAGGACACCATACAAAAACTCAGAGTCAGGCAAAACAGAGGTCACACACAGTACGGGCAAACGAGGTACAGAAGGGACAAACAGACGGGTAGTCAGACAGAGCCAAAGGTCATACACAAGAGGGCGACGTGGTACCAAGGGGACAAGCAGAGAGGAGTCGGGTCACAAGCAGAGAGTCATACACGAGAGGTAGCGCAGTACAAGAGGGTCAGGCAGCACTCGTAACAGGGACAGAACCAGATCACAACCGAACAAGCAAGCAAGATATCAGGCACAAGGCACATGTATACAAGAGGTCACTTAACTCAGCCGAGGGCAGGAGTATAACTGACACCGGACCCAGGTCCAGCGAGCACTAAATAGCCTCCTGCTGCCAGAGAGAGGCAGCACAATTAACCCATAGTCTAACCAGGACGGGTCAAAGCGAAATCCCGTCCTGGATCATGACACCAATCTGCACAAACGCCTCATCCTGCTGATACCCCAATACTGAGCCGCTGCTGCCGTGTGTGCCCCTATTACTGCATCTGCTGTGTGGCACAAAAACACAGCTCACCTTACCGCCCCACATAATAATGCCTAACATTGTGCCCCTTACAAAGTAAATGCGCCCTTTGTGACCTCTACATGGTAAAATTGCCCCTTATAAAATATTAATGCCTACTGAAAGTGCCCTAGAAAACAGTGTCATAAATTTAACCTGAAAAAGTATTAATGCTCTCTGTGTGCCCCTTTGATGGTCACAATGCCCTGAGTGCAGCTATAAAAATAATGCTTCTTAAGTGTTTGCATAATATTTAATAATATCCATTGAGCTCCCCCCCACATAGAGTAATAACGTCCCCTGAGTCCCACCATGTACAGCTACCCTATACACAGTATGATGGACCCACATTTCCCTATGTACAGTATGATATCCGTACAACCCCTTATACACAGTATGGTGTCCATACAGCTCCCCTGTTTGATAGCCTTCAAAGCCACCCTATACACAGAATAATGACCCTTGTGTTAGACCCTAGCAAACAGTTCTTCTTCTAGCGGTAGCTGGTGGTCTCCGGTTTTGCCCGCTGAGCCCCTAGTCCATATATTTGTGGAGTAAGAGAGTAGAGCTCTCCACAAGATTCCTCTCGGCGCGTGTCTCCTTGAGCAGCCGCCATGACCTAAAGGGCTGCGCTGCAATGCTTTACCTGGCATGCGCCTCTCTGGATATCAGCCGACATCTGGACATTCATACTGTGATGCTCCGTCGACCGCATGCTCCCCTGCGCACCCGCCGGTTTCGGTGAGTCCCTCACTATGCCGCCCTTTCTCTTCACGCCATGGCCTGTCGCTCCCCTCACAGGGTAGCGGTCTGCTCCTCATCAGAGTTATGGCAGGAAGAGCCCTTCAATTGCCGTGCAAACCATTTTACCACACACTGACTGGCCACGCCCCCTTTCCCCCTGGTTACTGGCTCGCTCCGGGTGCAATCTCATTCCCCCCAGTCGCAGCAGCCCAATCCTCCCTTCTGCACAATCCGGTTTGTGTTACTGCACCCCAGTACCTGCTTATTACAATTGCACTAGGCTGAATGTTAAACTTTGGTGAAGCTCACATCTGCGATTATTTTCTCATGATGATTTGGAATGCGAACACAATCACAGCATGCTTCGACTGCATCCGAGATTCGGATCGCATGCACCCATATGCCAGCAATGGAGGAGAGGGAGAAATTACTTTCGCCCTCTCCTCCGCAGCTGTGCTGCCATCCTCAGATGTGCGCGGATCAGAGCACTGACACTCGTATCACGTGTAAGAAGATGAGCCAGGACAGAGTCAGCAGTTCCCTGTACACTTTGGGGCCGGAACTATCGGGACTGTCACCACTGTTGCCAGGGGACAATTCTTCTGAGTGGGGAGGACCTTTGTACTGGACAGCAGGGGGCATAGGGGAGATAAAAGGGGCTTTTCTTCTGTTGAGAATGGTGGAACTAGTGACAAAGTTTTTTAAAAGAGGGTCAAATGCCACATCATACACGTCAACTAACACAGGTGCACGTGTCAGGAAAAATGCAATGAGAGACTTTAAATCCATACATTACATTTTTCAATACTATTTTGTGTATTGACCACTTTGCCATTGAACCAAGAAGTCCTGTCTTCAGGGACTAATATATTGATGACTGATCAGTGGGGTATAACTAGTCCTGACATCCCTACAGATCAGCTGAGATCTGCTACAATAGACAATGAGTAGGACTGCAAACCACAGCTCCGTACATTGTTCTGTGACCTCCGCCAAGCACTGCACTTTCTCCCGTTCAAGTGAAAATCCACAGCGTGCTCCTGTTTCTGCATGGAAAAAATGTTGCTACATGTGGATGACGTTTTCAAAAACCTATCCACATTCCTGTACTGTAATTTACTGAAAATCTGATGAGAAAAATCTGCAAACTTGTAGCAAATCCACCATGTCTGCACATTGCTTAAAGGGTTATTCCCAAAACAGCAAGTATGTCCCATCTATAGGATCCCATGAAGAGTGTTCTGGAACCCCAAGAATATGGCTCTGCAGACTGGTCTTATATGAAGCACAGGTGCGCATGCTTAATCTTTGCTCAATCCATTACCTATAGGACTGTCATAGAAAGCCAAGTAGAGCACCCGCTATTTCCAGAAAACCATTCCAGGATAGTCCATAACTTGGTCTTTTTTTTTTTTAATACCTGTTCAAGAGAAATCCATTTCCATTTCCCCTTTAATAAAATGAGAGTCTGCACAGGGGATCCTCTCTATGATCCAAAGATGGACGCTGCATGGTCATACATCTATTTACAGTTGACTTTTCCTAACTGAGCCTGATCATTAGGCAATTTTTAATTGCAAAATGTTTTGTTTTAATGAGATATTATCTTTAAAGGGAATTTCTAATCAGGGTTTTGATATGTAATCTGAGAGTAGCATGTGGTAGGGACTGAGACACTGATTTCAGCGATGTGTTACTTATTAGGCTGTGTGCGGTTGTTTCAAAACAATGAGTCTTTTATCAGCAGGATATTATCACTGCTGGACTAGGTGTCTTGTGCCTCCTGGTCCCATCAAGCCCACAGCACTGATTAGCAGGTTATTGTTAATATGCAATTTACATAGAAAGCTGTGGGTAGGCGGGTGCAGCTTTTCGAACTCTGACACATGGTACAGCTAAAAACTTTGATCGTATCACAAATGCTGCACTCAGTAAGTGACACATCACTGGAATCAGGGTTTCTTTCACTACATTATGCTGCTCAGATTCCCTTTAACAGCCAGAGAAATGGAGAGCACACAGTACGAAGACATTCGTGGAAGTAGAGTATGCAAAAACTGGATCTATCTAATTAGAAAATAATATTGTTTAGTAACAGAAGTGACTGAATGGAGATACAGTATATAGTAAATGTAAGAAAGGTGCATGAAAAATGGAAAAATGTTTAATCAAATGTTTTTATTTGAATTCAGCCTACATTAATAAATTAGTGACATCTTCGTCAGTAAGTGTTTTGTCCTTTCTAGGATAATCCTGCGCTAACAGTGCAGGGATTGAAGGGGATATTATTACATTATTAGTCACAAGCTTTTGGCCGTCATTTGCCGCTTTACCTCATTTTCCTACTTTATTCTGAACATGTTTCAAACAATAAAATTAAGAAATTGCGTCAAAATCTTTGAAGTAACTTGAGTCATTGTGAAAACAGTTCCAAAGTATAGTCGGACATAATGACCGGTTACACGACCCTCAATTTCGGATGAATTTACAGTATTGTCATGCGGCATGCTGCCAGCCTCAGAGACTATTATATAGCACATAACTGTAACTGCAGAGACTTGCACTTCGACTGGCTTCAGATAAAATTACAAAACCCCGATGCAAATCAGCCAGTCGCTTTTATTTCAACTTCTGACCTTTTAAATCGTGCCTTGGATGGTTTTCTAAGACTGTGCTAGTATCTGACAGGTATTTGGAGTGTGAACAGCACCAGAACAAACACGGCTGTTCCAACAATTCCTGCGTAAACCTTAGACGAGGGGCTTTCTTTATGTATGTGTTCCACTCTTACCACATCATTAGAAAAGAAACAATAGACACCAAAATTCTCCAAACTTTTTGTCTACTCCAACATCTACATTGTTTACATAGTGGACAACTTAAACCTCTTCCACCAGAGCCAACTTTTGCTTTTCCGTCATAGTTTCCCCCCCCCAATCCCCTTCTCCTAAGAGCCTTAATTTTGTTTTAATTTTTTTAATTTTTCAACATAGCCGTATAAGGGCTTGTTTTTTACGGAGTCGAGTTCTAGTTTTAAATGACACCATTAATCTTACCATAAAATTCATTGGAAAATGTGAAAAAAAATTCAAAGTGTGTTAAGATAAAATAGCAATTCTGCCATTGTTTTTTGGATTTTGTTTTGTTGTATTGATTATGTGGCAGAAGTGACCTGGCTGTATGATTCTTCGGGTGAGGACAATTTTGGTGATATTATTAAATCTGTGTTTGTTTGTTTGTTTGTTTTTTAATAGTGAAAAAATATTCAGAAATTTGAAATAAAAAATAGTTTATAATGCCATTTTCTGAGACCCACAACATTTTTATTTTTCCATTGATTGAGCTGTGTGACGGTTTGTTTTAGTAGTAATCTGAAGCTTTATTGATGCTATATCTAAATTCATGCAAAGTTTTACTACATACAATGTTTTGGGGTTTTTTACCCTCCGACCAATGTTATATAATGTCCAATTTTTTTTCCTCGGACCACTTGGAATTTGCTTGATTTGCCTCCAATAAATGGATGCCACTCGCTCATTCATTTCTATGGGTCAGTGGAAAACATCGGACCATACTCAGATGACATCTGATTTTCACAGACGGACAGAATGGAGAATGGAGAAGATGGAGAATCATTTTCTTTTTTTCTGTGAATCTCCAAAACAATTGGATCACCACTCTGATCAGACTCTGGTCAAACTCTAATCCTGACATGCGTCGTACATGTACTGCTCTGCGGGAGCTGTGTTCCTACAAGCAGCAGTATAGGTATGGCGCACCAATCATACAGCCTCACTCTGAGCGCCGGGGCGACCGGGTTCAGGTGTCAGCGCTGTGTGAGAGTTGACACTCCGCAGTAATGCTTACAATCGGTGCTAGCCACTAGTTGACCCCTTCAGTCAACACCATAAAAATAAATAAAAAACCATGCTTTGTCATCATACCGCCAAAAAAAGTGTAATAATATGCGATCAAAAAGACAGATGTAAATAAAAATGGTACAGATGAAAACGTCACCTTGTCCCGCAAAAAACAAGCCGCCATACAGCTCCATCAGTGGAAAAATAAAAGAGAGCTCACATAATAAAGTGATGCAAAAATAATTATTTTTTCTATAAAATAGTTTTTATTATGCAAAAACGCCAAAACATAGAAAAATATATAAATGAGGAATTGCTGTAATTGACCCAAAGAATAAAACTGCCTTATCAATTTTACAATGAGAAATGGAAGAGGAAAAATATCTCCAGCGTGTAATCCAATAAAATCGATTCTTTTATTCAAAACATATTAAAATGTATGTATCAAAAATAAAAATGGACAAAGGAAAGGAAGGATGGGGTCCCCATAACAACCAACGCGTTTCAACCTCTTGCGGTCTTAGTCATGGTATGGTATGACCCTTACTGTATACAGCTAAATTGATGATCTCCTCTGAGGGTTAGCATACTGCTGGGCTTCAAAGAAGTAACAACATTGCAGCCATGACGGGGACCAATGGACAGTTGAAGAGGCATGCCTGTTGTGAGTTCATTTTCCCCTTCGTCACTGAGGTCTGGTGAACTCCCTATTCTGGTAAAGGAAGGTAATGAGCCTGACTATCAGGCACCTGAGCCTAATGATGATGACTGGCTGAGTGGAGTCACGGACTGGATATAAGGCTGCCGACGCCCTTCTGCCCTGCTGGTGATTTCTCTGTGGACTTCTAGGAAACCAGTCTGATTCCTGCTCCTCTAAAGCTAAGTTTTCTGCTTTGTCTTTTAGCATTTGTGTTTTGTTTTTTTTTGCCTTGCTTTTCTGGATTCTGCCATTCCCTGCTGGGGTGAGCTGATTCTCCTTTTGCCGGTTGCTCTGTCTTCAGAATATTCCTGAGTACTGACATAGTCTTTTTGAAGCCTAGCGTCTTCAGGGCCTTTTTCACTGTCAGTCTGTTGGCTCTTATTTTCATAGGGTTTTTCACGGATTGCAGACAGCAGCCTTCCTGTCCTTTCCTATCTAGTTAGCTTGGGCCCCGTCTTTCTGTCTGTGTTGTGTTCTTTCTTCTTGCTTCACCGTCACTATATGTGGGGGGCTGCCTTTTGCTTTGGGGTCTGCTCTGGGGCAGTTTAGATTTCCCTTTCTGTCTTTAGGATATTTAATTCTCCGGCTGTGATCGAGGGGTCTAGGGCATCGTAGGAACCCCCCACGGCTACTGCTATTTGTGATGATAGGTTCAGGGGTCTGCAATCCGATAGCTGCCAACCTCTCTGGTTTTCTGGACTTAGCTAGCATTTCAGTTTTTGCCTTCTACGGTGACTCAATCATAACAGAATCACCCGCCAAACCGCAGTTCCTAGGGTACTCAATAGCAGGAAAGAATTGTGTTTTAAAAAAAAAAAAAGTGTGTATATTCTTTCCTCTATATCTCTGAGGCCGTAGGGGGAATTTTTTTTTTTTTCTCTCAATGGAGATAAAGCAATTGTCTGATCGTGTGGAGCAGCTCGCTGCAGAAGTGCGGGGAATTTCCGCCTACCTTGCTCGTTCGCATGCTGTTGAACCAAAGATCCCTACACCTGATGTATTTTTTGGGGATCGATCTAAATTTTTGAGTTTCAAAAATAATTGTAAATTATTTTTTGCCTTGAAGCCTAACTCGTCAGGGAGCTCCGCGCAGCAGGTTAAAATTGTCATCTCTTTGCTGCGTGGCGATCCCCAGGATTGGGCATTTTCTTTGAAACCTGATGATCCTATTCTGACTAATGTGAACGCATTCTTTCAAGCCTTGGGGTTGTTGTATGACGAACCTAATGCTATTGATCAGGCTGAAAAGACCCTGTTGGCATTGAACCAGGGTGGAGATTCTGCAGAGTTGTACTGTCAAAAGTTCCGAAAGTGGGCAGTCCTTACTACCTGGAATGATAATGCCTTGGCTGCTCTCTTTCGGAAGGGATTGTCAGAAGCCGTAAAAGATACTATGGTGGGATTTCATGTTCCCCCTGGTCTGGATGATTCTATGTCATTAGCCATTCAGGTTGATCGGCGTTTACGTGAATGCAGGATTGCACGGGAGGTGTTGCCACCGGTAGAACAGACGTCTGAACCTATGCAAAGTGATAGAGTTTTGTCTAAGGCGCAACGTCAGGAGTTCAGAAGGCGTAATAAGCTGTGTTTTTTCTGTAGAGATGCCTCGCATATTATTTCTGTTTGTCCTAAACGAGAGAAACGCTTTGCACACACGTTTTCTGTTGGTGGTGTTCAACCTAAGTTTCTTCTGGCAATTACTCTGATCTGCTCCCTGTCCACATTTTCCGCCAAGGCTTTTGTGGATTCGGGAGCAGCGCTAAACCTAATGGACTTGGATTTTGCTAAACGTTGTGGATTTTCGATGACACCTCTGCAGACGCCTATCCCTTTGAGGGGGATTGATGCTACTCCTTTGGCGAAAAATAAACCTCAGTTTTGGACCCAGGTGGTCATGCGGGTCGCCCCAGACCATCAAGAAAATTGCAGATTTTTGGTGTTACATGGTCTGCATGATGCCATTGTTCTGGGGTTTCCCTGGTTGCAAATTCATAATCCAGTCTTGGATTGGAAATCTGTGTCTGTGGTGAGTTTGGGTTGTCGGTGTGCCTGTAGTGAGGATCTGGTTTTTTCCACCTCTCCTCAGTCGCATGATGTTCCTGACTATTTGGCGGACTTTTATGATGTATTTAGTGAGAATGAGTCTGTGTCCTTGCCTCCTCATAGGAGTTATGACTGTGCAATTGAACTGAGCCCGGGGTGTAAATTTCCCAAGGGTCGGCTCTTCAATTTATCTGTACCCGAGCACGAGGCTATGCGGTCCTATATTAAGGAGGCGTTGGAGAAGGGTCATATTAGACCATCCTCTTCACCCTTAGGTGCCGTTTTTTTTTTTGTGGCCAAAAAGGATGGTTCTTTAAGGCCTTGTATTGATTATCGTGCCCTCAACAAAATTACTATTAAATATCAGTATCCGTTACCCCTGATTTCGGATCTATTCTCTAGAGTTAGAGGTGCTTGCTGGTTTACCAAGCTTGACCTCAGGGGGGCGTATAATCTTATCCGCATTAAGCAGAGGGATGAATGGAAGACGGCGTTTAATACTACGGAGGGACATTTTGAGTACCTGGTGATGCCTTTTGGGCTCACTAATGCCCCTTCTGTCTTCCAGTGCTTCATGAACGATATTTTCCGAGACTTTGTCGATAAATTTTTGATTATCTATCTGGATGATATTTTGATCTT
Source organism: Dendrobates tinctorius (assembly GCF_039654945.1). Classification (NCBI taxonomy): domain Eukaryota; kingdom Metazoa; phylum Chordata; class Amphibia; order Anura; family Dendrobatidae; genus Dendrobates; species Dendrobates tinctorius. The sequence continues at coordinate 1,904,729 of NW_027361752.1, read as the reverse complement.
CTCCAAGGATTGGGATTCTCATGTGGAACATATTCGGACTGTGTTCCAGATCTTGAGGGAGAATTCCCTGTATGTCAAAGGATCAAAATGCCTTTTTGGAGTACAGAGGATTTCATTTTTGGGATTTATTTTGTCTCCATTAACTATTGAAATGGACCCGGCCAAGGTACAGGCCATTTATGATTGGGTTCAGCCCACTTCCTTGAAGGCCCTCCAGAAGTTTTTGGGTTTTGCTAATTTTTATCAGAAATTTATAGCAAAATTTTCTAGTATTGCCAAGCCATTGACTGATCTGACTAAGAAGGGTGCTGATGTGTTGAATTGGTCTCCGGAGGCTGTTGCTTCCTTTCAGGAGCTGAAGCGAAGATTTACCTCCGCCCTGGTTTTGCGGCAACCTGATGTCTCACTCCCGTTCCAGGTAGAGGTGGATGCTTCTGAGATTGGTGCAGGAGCTGTTTTGTCCCAAAAGGATCCTGTAACATCTAAAATGAATCCCTGTGCTTTCTTTTCCCGAAAGTCCTCTCCATCTGAACGTAACTATGATGTGGGGAATCGGGAACTGTTGGCCATGAAATGGGCATTTGAGGAGTGGAGACATTGGTTGGAGGGAGCTAAACATCAAGTTGTGGTCCTCACTGACCACAAGAATTTGATTTACCTAGAGTCGGCTAAACGCTTGAACCCTAGACAGGCTGGGTGGGCCTTGTTTTTTACACGTTTTGATTTTGTGGTCTCTTTTCTTCCTGGAACTAAGAATGTCAAGGCAGACGCCCTCTCTAGGAGCTTCTTTGCTGATTCTCCTGTGGTGACCAAGCCTGCTACCATCTTAGGCGAAGGGGTAGTTCTTTCTGCCATCTCGCCTGATTTGAGACTTGCTCTGCAAGAGTTCCAGGAGGACAAACCTGAGCGTTGTCCCAGTGGAAAGTTGTATGTTCCTGACCAGTGGAAGAAGAGAGTGATGTCTGAAGTTCATTGCTCTGCATTGGCTGGTCATCCAGGTATTTTTGGTACTAGAGATCTGGTGAGTCGCTCTTTTTGGTGGCCCACCTTGTCTCATGATGTCAGGAATTTTGTGCAGTCCTGTGGGACTTGCTCCCGGTCTAAATCTTGTTCTCACTCTAGTGGGTTGTTGATGCCTTTGCCGGTCCCCAGGAGGCCATGGACCCATATTTCAATGGATTTCATCTCTGATATGCCGGTCTCTCAAAGAATGACTATTATTTGGGTGATTTGTGATAGGTTCTCTAAGATGGTTCATCTTGTACTACTCCCTAAGTTGCCGTCTTCCTCTGAGTTGGTGCCCCTGTTTTTGCAACAGGTGGTTCGCTTGCACGGGATTCCTGAGAACATTGTATCTGACAGAGGAGTTCAGTTTGTGTCTAGATTTTGGAGGACTTTCTGTTCCAAGATGGGAATTCAGTTGTCCTTCTCCTCTGCTTTTCACCCTCAGACCAATGGGCAGACAGAGAGAACAAACCAGACCTTGGAGTCGTATTTGAGATGTTTTATTTCCGCTGATCAGGATGATTGGGTTTCATTTTTGCCCTTGGCCGAATTTGCTTTAAATAATAGAGCTAGTTCTGCCACTTTGATGTCACCTTTTTTTTGTAACTTTGGGTTTCATCCTCGATTTTCTTCTGGGCAGGTGGAGCCTTCCGCCTGCCCAGGTGTTGACACTGTGGTGGAGAGAATGCACCAAATCTGGGACCAAGTGGTGGATAAGTTATCTCTCTCCCAGGAAAAGGCCCAGCGGTTTTCCAATCGACATAGGACCATTGGTCCCCAGTTTAAGATTGGTGATATGGTATGGTTATCATCAAAAAATATTGCTATGAAGGTGGCTTCTCCTAAGTTTAAGCCTAGATTTATTGGACCTTACAAGATTTTGGAGATTATTAATCCGGTCTCTTTTCGTTTGGCTCTCCCTGTCACATTTAAAATCCATAATGTGTTCCATAAGTCCTTGCTGAAGAGGTTTGTTGAACCAGTTGTTCCTGGGGTGGCACCTCCGGACCCTGTATTGGTTGAAGGTAACATGGAATATGAGGTAGAGAAAATACTGGATTCCTGTCTGGCTAGACGGAGACTCCAGTATTTGGTTAAGTGGAAGGGTTATGGTCAGGAGGATAAATCCTGGGTCTCTGCCTCTGATATTCATGCCAAAAGATTGGTGCGTGCCTTTCATCGGGCTCACCCTGATCGCCCTGGTGGCGTGGTTGAGAGTTCGGTGACCCCTCCTCAAGGGGGAGGTACTGTTGTGAGTTCATTTTCCCCTTCGTCACTGAGGTCTGGTGAACTCCCTATTCTGGTAAAGGAAGGTAATGAGCCTGATTATCAGGCACCTGAGCCTAATGATGATGACTGGCTGAGTGGAGTCACGGACTGGATATAAGGCTGCCGACGCCCTTCTGCCCTGCTGGTGATTTCTCTGTGGACTTCTAGGAAACCAGTCTGATTCCTGCTCCTCTAAAGCTAAGTTTTCTGCTTTGCCTTTTAGCATTTGTGTTTTGTTTTTTTTTGCCTTGCTTTTCTGGATTCTGCCATTCTCTGCTGGGGTGAGCTGATTCTCCTTTTGCCGGTTGCTCTGTCTTCAGAATATTCCTGAGTACTGACATAGTCTTTTTGAAGCCTAGCGTCTTCAGGGCCTTTTTCACTGTCAGTCTGTTGGCTCTTATTTTCATAGGGTTTTTCACGGATTGCAGACAGCAGCCTTCCTGTCCTTTCCTATCTAGTTAGCTTGGGCCCCATCTTTGCTCAGTCTATCTTTCTGTCTGTGTTGTGTTCTTTCTTCCTGCTTCACCATCATTATATGTGGGGGGCTGCCTTTAGCTGAGGGGTCTGCTCTGGGGCAGTTTAAATTTCCCTTTCTGTCTTTAGGCTATTTAATTCTCCGGCTGTGATCGAGGGGTCTAGGACATCGTAGGAACCCCCCACGGCTACTGCTAGTTGTGTTGATAGGTTCAGGGGTCTGCAATCCGATAGCTGCCAACCTCTCTGGTTTTCTGGACTTAGCTAGCATTTCTGTTTTTGCCTCCTACGGTGACTCAATCATAACACATGCCTCTCTGACCATACTCTCTAATTGCCACTGTCAAAAGATTGACAGCAGAATGCAAGGGGTTAACAGTACTGTTCGGAGCTCAGTTGCTATTAGAATCCAAAGCTGAATGTGTAAGTACACCCCGTCATGGCATCATTATTCTACATAGGCAGTCACCTCTTTTAGCAGAATAATCCATTCCTCCACAGTGTAAGGGTATGTGCACACGTAAGCGTTTTTTTCACGTTTTTACCAAATAAAACGCTTAAAAAATGCTTAAAGGAAGCATCCCATTCATTTTAATGAATTCCGCACTTTGCATATTGATGCGTTTTTTTCGCGGTAAAGAAAACGCAGCATGCTCATTAATTTTGTGGAAAAATCCACATTTCTAGCTATTTTATAGGCGACTGGGTCCACTCCTTTCAGGTAATTTCCGTAGTTGTCGTCCAGATTACGCGCGTGCGCATTGCAATCTCCAATCACGCGTGCACAGTATGCTTTGCCCAACTGCGGGCAAAGCCGAAAAGCATTAGTGCGTATGCATCGGTGAACTATGTCTCAGAAGTATTTCGCTGCCATTTCTGTGTTCCGGGACATAGTTTACGGGCGCATGCGCATACATCCGCATGGCCTGCGTACCCAATCTTAAAGATAGGTACGCAGGCCGCATGCAGACGTAGGCAGAGCTGAACGGAGGAGGTGTGCCAGTGGGCAGAGCTTCACGGAGGAACTACACAGACCTCCGCAGCTCTGACATAATCAAATTTGAACCTAGACACACTAATAGGGAATCTAGATTGTGAGCCCTGATGGGGACAGTGATGTTAATGTATGTAAAGAAGAATTAGTGGCACAATATAAGAGAAGCACAATAAATAAATAAAATATAATTTTAGTTTTCAACTTTCATTTTAGAGACCTAACTGAAGGCTGATATTGCCAGATAACAACATTTTGCTAAAACTCAAAAATAAATAAATAAATAGGCCCCGTTTGCATTTCACTTCTTTTATCATACAAATGTAGTCCCTCTTTATAGAAACCTCTCTTTTTTTACTACGTCCCACTATATAGAAAAAAATGTATACTGACCCGGGGCATAATAAAATGACACTACTGGCACACAGTACGTCAGGTATATGCAAGCCTATGGGCACTTTGGTAGTTTACTGTGTGCAAATGAGATGAGAATTGGGCTAATTTAGATGTTTACTGTAATCCAGTGTTTGCATTAGGAAAAACATGATGGTAAGTGCATTCTCTTCGTTTGGAGGAAAGATAGCATAGAAGAGGGTTCTTCACGGTAAGAGCAGTGAGGCTCTGGAATTCTCTTCCTTAGGAAGTGGTGATGGCCAACTCACTGAATGAATTTAAGAAAGGAATGGATGCTTTTCTTGTAACAGTATAGAAGGTTACGAATAACAGAATATTATAGGTAGATGGTTGACCCAGCTTAGGGGAAGGAATTTTTTTCCCTATGGAGAAAATTGGCTTCTACTCTGTGGGTTTTTTGCCTTCCCCAGGATCAACAATGCAGAACAGCTGCACTAAAAATAGGCTGAACTAGATGGACATAAGGTCTTCCTTCAGCCTACAAAACTATACTATGTTATGTTATGTAAGTGATGATCGTGCTGAAGAGAGATAAAAGAACCTACAAGATGCATACAACAAACATTGGTAATAATGTATTGGTCTAGAGGGAATGGCAGCTTCCAGGAAGTATCTTCTCGCAGCTATTATAACGTCGGGACAGAATTGCTGTTCTCAGTGACAGAACCATCGCTCACTCTGTACCGCTGCAGGCGTTACATGGAAAAACTGGGTCACTGTAAAGGGAATCTATAAACCGTAAATGTCTATAATGAGCTTTTATAGTGGTGTAGTCAGAGTAAATTAATGCAAGACGCGAAACAGATACATTCTGAATCCGAGCAATTCTACCGCTTATTGTCTCTCCAGATGCAACACAGTGTAACTCCGGCTACTGCTCACCACATGCAAACCCGCGTCCAGATGTCTCCCATGTATCACAAAGCGAAAGACAAACTATTCCCATCTGCTCAATGTGTCTGTGTACATTTTCCCTTTCCCTAGGGGTGGCACCGTGTGAACGTGCCAGTGATCATTCAGGTAAACGTATCATAGTTGCACACCATTCTCAAATCCTTAGTCATTCATCTATCTGGATATTGCAAATAATCCACAAGCAAATATATTATTGGAGACAATTTATTTTACTTATTTTTTTAGTTAAATTTATATAGGGCTAACATAAAATTTTACAATTGGGTTTCAGTAAAATGTTTGCACAATTTGACTTTTGCAAGCTATTTAATTCTTCGCAGATTCAACTTTAAGGTGGTCTGTTGTCATAAATCAGTTGAGAGGTGCTCAGAAACAGAAATATAAGAGTTACAAACTCTCCCATCAAACAGTCATAGCAGGCTGACTGATGGAATCTCAGTTAACTCATTCTGCAGCCAAAAATAGACTTTTCAAAACTGCTTAATTTTTAGTGAGACGACATTGTAGAAATTTTTTTAGCCAAACATGCAAGTAAGAAAAAAAACTTTGCCCCTATTTTTTTCAAAATACATAGTAACATAGTTATTAAGGTTGAAGGGAGACTTTAAGTCCATCTAGTTCAACCCATATCCTATCCTAACTTGCCCTAACATGTTGATCCAGAGGAAGGCAAAAAAAACCCATGTGGCAACAGTAAGCTTCACATTGGGGAAAAAAATTCCTTCCCGACTCCACATACGGCAATCAGACTAGCTCCCTGGATCAACGCAATATTAAGGAGACTAGTGTATATACCCTGTAATATTATACTTTTCAAGAAAGGCATCCAGTCCCTTCTTAAATTTTAGTAGTGAATCACTCATTACAACATCATATGGCAGAGAGTTCCATAGTCTCACTGCTCTTACAGTAAAGAATCCGTGTCTGTGAGTATGCTTAAACCTTCTTTCCTCCAGACGTAGAGGATGCCCCCTTGTCCCCGTCACAGGTCTAAGAGTAAAAAGATCATTAGAAAGGTCTTTGTATTGTCCCCGCATATATTTATACATTGTAATAAGATCACCCCTAAGCCTTCGATTCTCCAAACTAAATAACCCCAAGTGTAATAACCTGTCTTGGTATTGCAGACCCCCTAGTTCCCTAATAACCTTGGTCGCTCTTCTCTGCACCCGCTCCAGTTCAGCTATGTCTTTCTTATACACCGGAGACCAGAACTGTACACAGTATTCTAAGTGTGGTCGCACTAGTGACTTATATAGAGGTAAAATTATGTTCTCCTCATGAGCATCTATGCCTCTTTTAATGCATCCCATTATTTTATTTGCCTTTGCAGCAGCTGCTTGACTCTGGCCACTAAATGTGAGTTTGTCGTCCACCCATACACCCAGGTCTTTTTCAGTGACTGTTTTGCCCAGTGTTTTACAATTAAGCACATAATTATACAACTTGTTCGTTCTACCCAAGTGCATGACCTTACATTTTTCCCAATTAAAGCTCATTTGCCATTTATCAGCCCAAGCTTCTAGTTTACATAAATCCTCCTGTAATATAAAATTGTCCTCCTCTGAATTAATTACCCTGCAGAGTTTAGTGTCATCTGCAAATATTGAAATTCTACTCTCTATGCCCCCTACAAGGTCATTAATAAATATGTTAAAAAGAAGCGGGCCCAAAACTGACCCTTGTGGTACCCCACTGCTAACCGTGACCAAGTCCGAGTGTGCTCCATTAATAACCACCCTTTGTTTCCTATCCCTGAGCCAGCTCTTAACCCACCTACACATATTTTCCCCTATCCCCATTGTTCTCATTTTATGTATCAACCTTTTGTGTGGCACCGTATCAAAAGCTTTTGAAAAGTCCATGTACACCACGTCCACTGCATTCCCTTGGTCCAGTCCGCAACTTACCTCTTCATAAAAGCTTATCAGATTAGTCTGACAGGAACGGTCTCTTGTAAACCCATGTTGATATTGGGTCATAAGGTTATTCTTCTCCAGATACTCCAGTATAGTATCTCTTAGAAAACCCTCCAGGATTTTACCCACAGTTGAGGTTAAACTTACTGGCCTATAATTTCCAAGTTCAGTTTTTGTCCCCTTTTTGAATATTGGCACCACATTTGCTATACGCCAGTCCTGTGGTACAGACCCTGTTATTATGGAATCTTTAAAGATTAAAAATAGTGGTCTATCTATGACTGTGCTTAATTCCTGCAGTACTTGGGGGTGTATCCCATCCGGGCCCGGGGATTTGTCAATTTTAGTGATTTGTAGACGCCGCCGTACTTCCTGCTGGGTTAAGCAGGTGACATTTAATGGAGAATTTTTATCCCTGATCATGTTATCCGTCATGGGATTTTCTTGTGTAAATACTGTTGAAAAAAAGTCATTTAGCATATTGGCTTTTTCCTCATCCTCATCCACCATTTCACCCAGACTATTTTTAAGGGGACCAACACTATCATTTTTTAGCTTCTTACTATTTATGTAGTTAAAGAATATTTTGGGATTATTTTTACTTTCTCTGGCAATGAGTCTCTCTGTCTCAATCTTTGCTGTCTTGATTTGCTTTTTACATAATTTATTTAATCTTCTGTATTTATTTAATGCCTCATCACTACCTACTTGCTTTAATTCTCTAAATGCTTTATTTTTATCTCTTATTGCGCCCCTTACAGCTCTATTTAGCCATAGTGGTTTCCTCTTATTTCTAGCATGTTTATTCCCATACGGTATATATTGTGCACAGCTCCTATTCAGGATGCTAATAAACGTCTCCCATTTTCTTTGTGTATTTTTATGTCTCAGGATATCGTCCCAGTTAATTGCACCAAGCTCATCTCTCATCCGGTGGAAATTTGCCTTCCTGAAGTTTAGTGTCCTTGTAACCCCTCTACTACACATCTTATTAAAGGATACATGAAAACTTATTAATTTGTGATCACTATTACCCAAGTGACCCTCAACCCTTACATTTGATATGCGGTCTGGCCTGTTGGTTAATATTAGGTCTAGCAGTGCCCCCTCTTGTTGGGTCCTGAACCAGTTGTGAAAGGTAATTGTCTCTCATCGTTGTCAGAAACCTATTACCTTTGCTGGAACTGCAGGTTTCGGTTCCCCAATGTATTTCAGGGTAGTTGAAGTCCCCCATAATAATGACTTCTCCTTGAGTCGCTGCTTCATCTATTTGCTTTATGAGGATATTCTCTGTAGCTTCCATTATTTTTGGAGATTTATAACAAACCCCTATCAGTAATTTATTATTTTTCCCCCCTCCCCTTATCTCTACCCACAGGGACTCTACATTTTCATTAGATTCATATATATTATCACGAAGGATGGGTTTTAAGGATGATTTTACATATAAACACACGCCTCCCCCTCGCTTATTTGTACGGTCATTTCTGAACAGACTATAGCCCTGTAAATTAACCGTCCAGCCATGTCTCAGATATCCTCACCATGTCATAATTATGTTCCAACAACATTAACTCCAATTCCTCCATTTTGTTGGCGAGACTTCTGGCATTAGTATACATGCACTTTATGTATCTCTCTGTACCTCTATTCTTTCTTAAATTATTAACTGTTCTAACCCCACCCCCCATGTCATTATTTGTGCCCAGGTCTCTATCTGCACTGTCTTCCCCTCCTATAAAAGGAATACCTCCCCCCCCCGTCCCTAGTTTAAACACTCCTCCAACCTTCTAGCCATTTTCTCCCCCAGCACAGCTGCACCCTCCCCATTGAAGTGCAGCCCGTCCCTAGCGTAGAACCTGTAGCCAACTGAGAAGTCGGCCCAGTTCTGCAGGAACCCAAACCCCTCCTTCCTACACCAATACCTGAGCCACTTATTAACCTCCCTAATCTCCCGTTGCCTCTCTGGCGTGGTACAGGAAGTATTTCCGAAAATACCACCTTGGAGGTCCTTGCTTTAAGCTTACAGCCTAATTCCCTGAAATCATCTTTAAGGACCTTCCACCTACCTCTAACTTTGTCATTTGTGCCAATGTGCACCATGACCGCTGGATCCTCTCCAGCCCCTCCCAGTAATCTGTCAACCCGATCAGCGATGTGTCGGACTCGAGCGCCAGGTAGGCAGCACACCGTTCGACGATCCCTGTCTTTGTGACAGATTGCCCTATCTGTTCCCCTAATAATTGAGTCTCCCACTACCAGAACCTGTCTGGCCTGCCCTGCTCTCCTATTTCCCCCCTTACTGGAGCAGACACTCCTCCGGCTTTCAGAGGACATGCCTTGCTGCAGCATTGCTACTCCTGCACTAACACTCCCCTCATCTGCCAACTTAGCAAACTTATTGGGGTGTGCCAGATCAGGACTAGCCTCCCTGGTGCTCTTCCCTCTACCCCGCCTTCTAACTGTCACCCAGCTAGCTGCTTCATTGTCCTGCAGCTCCAACCTAGCATCCCCCCCCTCATCTATCCCATTGAGCATCTGCTCAGTGAGCAGAAGACTCCTTTCCATATTGTCTATGGATCTCAGTGTTGCCAGCTGCACATTTAGATCCAGTATCTGGGCTTCCAAATGCACAACGTGCTCACATCTTGCACAGCAGTATGCACCCTCGACCGGCTGTTCAAGGATTTCATACATGCGGCAAGACGTGCACTGGATGGCATTGGCAATAGTGGAGCACATCCTAATGGGGATTGCACCAGACAATAAGATAAGCAAAAATAAATTAATTAAAAAAAAAAAAAAAAAAGTATTAATATAACAGCAATTCAGTAAGACCTCCCTTGGAAACTCCCTGAATCTAAAGTCACTGAATTTCAAGTCACACACTTACCACAGTTCGCACTTACACTCAGGTCACACTCAGCTCGTTCACACTCGCTCAGGAAGAAGATTTAAAAGAGTTTTGGTTTTTTTTTCCCCTTTTACCAGCACACCACCTTGCTGCTCAATGCACTTCCAAAAGGAGTTGAGCCCCAACCAGCTGCCCCTTATAAACCCTTAATTACTGTATGAACTCCCACCCTTAATTAACCCCTTGTGAATATAGTTACACCTCAAGATTTAAATGCAATATAGTTTACCCTTAAAAACACAGATAGTAAAATAAGAGATTAACCCTGAAGAGAGAAAATATAGGTTAAACAAGCCCCCAAAGCCCCGCAAAAATTGAACAGGTAGAAAGCACTCAGCAACTTACAATTCAGCAACTCACACAGGTATTTGTTATAGGTTTTCCAAATACCTCTTCACTGAATTTCAAGTCACACACTTACCACAGTTCGCACTTACGCTCAGGTCACACTCAGCTCGTTCACACTCGCTCAGGAAGAAGATTTAAAAGAGTTTTGTTTTGTTTTTTTTCCCCTTTTACCAGCACACCACCTTGCTGCTCAATGCACTTCCAAAAGGGAAAAATATGCAGTCATGCGAGTTTACATAAGGAATAACACTATTTCTATTGATTATATGACTTGTATCCTTCACTTTTAACCACTTTCTCATGTTTGCAGTCATTGTATCTAATTCCCATACACATAATCACTTCACTACACATTACACAAAGACTTGAGTGATTCCTTCTCTTCCTTCTCGCCTTTCTACATAGAACAGGTTTATTATACAGCAAGACTGAGCAGTGAGCTCTTAATTCAATGCTAGAGTTAGATAACACCTGCTTGAAAGCAACAACATGCTCTGTCTGTGTCTCTCTGCCTTTTTTTCTGCAACTCCCTGCCACTCCTCCCCCTTCCTCCTTCAATCTCTTCAATAGGCAGCTGTAATCAAATTCCTCAATGTGCTGAAAGCCCATCATCTTTTTGCAAGATGGATTTTAGTAGTTTTTCAAAGTTAATGATAACTTAAGGAGGGAAAAGTGTCTCATAAGTGAAGAATGAGTATGAACCATTGCAAAGTGTCTTCACATACACTAAAAATTCAGGCAAAGTTTGTTGAAGGAACAAGGACCATTTATTCTATAAACAGAAAGCTATAAACTACTTGTCTCCCTCTGGTTATGACTTTAGGCAATTAAGAGTTTGTAATTTAGCTTTAGGACCCACAATCATTAGACTGGTGTAAGAAAACTCTTATGCCAGTATATAAAAAAATGCAGATTTAATAAGCTTGGTGCATCATCAGAGAATCAATTTTAGGCCTGTGATGAGGAAGCAGAGATTTGCATCAGAGCTTGTGTAATATTCAGAATTTCCAAATAATAATAATAATGTCGAAGACAAGGACTCCACGCCCCGTTCACGATTATCTTGCTGATATTTTAAAAAATTATTAGAGTAAAATTTGGGACTTCTTTGGGTCTGATTTATTACGAAAACTAATGTAAGCTGCTTAGTACTATTTGCCATTGCATCTTTTATGGTTGGTCTCCTTGATAACAAATGTGACAAATATGCCTTACTACTAGTGTTGAGAATAATGTAGAATGTATTGTGGGAGGTGGAGGAGACATTAAAGGCATAGAGGTTTAGCCCAATCAAATGTAATAGCAGGAATTAATTTTTTTTTAATGACGTTCGGAGTTACAAAGATATTGACAATGTTAGCCTTTTTTATATTTTGTCAGATATGTATGTTTCACTACTTCCATGCTCTTCACCTTCTTCTTCTCCCACACTTTCTCCTTCATGATCCTCAGCAGGAGCAGCATCTTTTTCATCAACTTCTTCTTCACTTTATTCATCTTCTTCTTCTTCACCTTCTTCCTATTATTCTTTTTTTTTTACATTCTTCATATTCTTCTTATTCAATTATTATTCTTTATATTCTACTTCTTCATCTTCTTCCTATTCTTCTTCTTGATCATATTCTTATTTGTGACAGGCATTCCTGTAGTTGTTATCTATAAAAGTTTGAAGATTACACCTTCCGGTCTGCCTGTCACAAAAGATTTACAACAGGATTTGTCCGCGTTCAGTTTGGCCTGCAGCAGCAGGCATTTTCCAGGGGCACCACGAGGAGAAACGGACTCACCCCCATACACTGCTTAGTCTTCTTCTGCTTATAATTTAGATAATATCTTTTGCTCTGATTTTTAGTCTTATGCTTAATGTTCTTCTGCTTTTTGTTCTTCTGCTTCTTGGTCTTCTGTCTCTTGTTGTTCTGTATCTTGGTGGTTGTCATCATGTTCTTTGTCCTCTTGGTCATCTTCTTCAGGGTCATCTTTTTGGTCTTCTTTGGAGTGGTCTTCAGGGTCGTCGTCTTCATGGTCGTCGTCTTTGGGGTCGTCATCTTCTTCGGGGTGGTCTTCAGGGTCATCGTCTTCAGGGTCATCGTCTTTGGGGTCGTCTTCTTCGGAGTGGTCTTCAGGGTCGTCGTCTTCAGGGTCATCGTCAGGGAGATCAAGAGTGATTACCAAAAACCATTTCAAAAAGCTTGAACTTGGAAATGTAGCAGAAGGTACAAGAAGGCTGAGGAACTGCTGAGAACCAGCTGACGGTACTGGAACCCGGATGGGTAGCAGAAGGAACAAGAGCCAATGGCACTACCGAGGACCAGCTGATGGTACTGGAACCCGGTTACTAAGCAGGAGGTACCTGTGCCAGAAAGCACTACCAAGGACCAGCAGACGTTGCTGGAACTCGGATACCGAAAAGGAGGCACCTAAGCCAAAGGCACTGCCGAGAACCAGCTGACGGTACTGGAACCGGGTAGCAGAAGGTACCCATGAAAAACCAAGTTGCAAGACCGCGAGCCGGCCACAGTTACCGAAACCCACAGTCCTACACGGGGTGCTTGTCCTATTGGCACTACGGAACCAGCCTTTATTACCAGATCCCGCAGCCCACATAGGAAGCACCTAAACTGCAGGCACCATAGAGTCGGCTAACCCGTCCGCAAAACACGACAGGACAACGTATTGGTGGCAAAGTGACGTTGACACTACCCGGAAACAGCCGGCGTGCTGGAACCAGGCTGGGCAGGAGGAAGTACCCGTGACAAAGACAATGCAGAGAACCAGCTGACGGTGCTGGAACCCGGATGGGTAGCAGAAGCTACAAGAGCCAATGGAACTACCGAGGACCAGCTGATGGTGCTGGAACCCGGAGGGGCAGCAGAAGGAACAAGAGCCAATGGCATTACCGAGGACCAGCTGATGTTACTGAAACCCGGTTACTAAGCAGGAGGTACCTGTGCTAGAAAGCACTACCAAGGACCAGCAGACGTTGCTGGAACTCGGATACCGAGAAGGAGGCACCTAAGCCAAAGACACTGCCGAGAACCAGCTGACGGTACTGGAACCCGGATGGGTAGCAGAAGGTACCCATGAAAAACAAAGTTGCAAGGCCACGAGCCGGCCGCAGTTACCGAAGCCCACAGTCCTACAGGAGGTGCTTGTCCTATTGGCACTACGGAACCAGCTTTTATTGCCAGATCCCACAGCCCACATAGGAAGCACCTAAACTGCAGGCACCATAGAGTCGGCTAACCCGACCACAACACGACAGGACAAAGTTTTGGAGGCAAAGTGACGTTGACACTACCTGGAAACAGCTGGCGTGCTAGAACCAGGCTGGGCAGGAGGGAGTACCCATGCCAAAGACACTGCTGGGAACCAGCTGGCGATGCTGGAACCCAGAGTAAATACTACAAACAGAGTGGAGACAGAGGCCTAATTGGAGCAAGTTTAAAATCTGTAGTTGTGTGAGTGTGGACAGAGCAGGAGAAATTGCTGGACACACAGCTGGGGATCAGCTGACATTACTGAACCCCAATAACACTGGAGCATATGTTGACTGTGCAGATGGCCCTTCTGAGCAGCATCTGGCGGTGTTGGAGCCCAGGGTTAATACTACAAACATAGTGGAGCCAGAGGCCTAATTGGATCAAGATTAATATCTGTTGTAGACTACTACTGATTTTAAACTTGCTCCAATTATGCCTCTGGCTCCACTCTGTTTCTAGCATTTACCCTGGACTCCAACACCGCCAGTTGCTGCTCAGAAGTGCCGTCTGCACAGTCAACATATGCTCCAGACAGAGTGATGCCAGAGGCCTAATTGGAGCAAGTTTAAAATCAGTAGTAGTGTGAATGTGGACAGAGCAGGAGACAATGCCGGACACACAGCAGGGGAGCAGCTGACATTACTGAACCCCACTAACACAGGAGCTAGTGTTTTTCTCTGTGCAGACAGCACTTCTGAGCAGCAACTGGCGGTGTTGGAGCTCAGGGTCAATCAGGGTGTAGGCTGAGGCCTAATTGGAGCAAGTTTAATATCTGATGTTGTGTGAATGTGGAAGGAGCAGGAGACATTGCCGGACACAGCAGGGGAGCAGCTGGCATTACTGAACCCCACTAACACAGGAGCTAGTGTTTTTCTCTGTGCAGACGGCACTTCTGAGCAGCAAGTGGCGGTGTTGGAGCCCATGGTCAATCAGGGTGTAGGCTGAGGCCTAATTGGAGCAAGTTTAATATCTGATGTGTGAATGTGGACGGAGCAGGAGATATTACTGGACACACAGCAGGGGAGCAGCTGACATTACTGAACCCCACTAACACAGGAGCTAATGTTTTTTTCTGTGCAGATGGCACTTCTGGGCAGCAACTGGCGTGTTGGAGCCCAGGGTCAATCAGGGTGTAGGCTGAGGCCTAATTGGAGCAAGTTTAATATCTGATGTTGTGTGAATGTGGAGGGAGCAGGAGATATTGCCGGACACACAGCAGGGGAGCAGCTGGTGTTACTGAACCCCACTAACACAGGAGCTAGTGTTTTTCTCTGTGCAGACGGCACTTCTGAGCAGCAAGTGGCGGTGTTGGAGCCCAGGGTCAATCAGGGTGTAGGCTGAGGCCTAATTGGAGAAAGTTTAATATCTGATGTTGTGTGAATGTGGAGGGAGCAGGAGATATTGCCGGACACACAGCAGGGGAGCAGCTGGTGTTACTGAACCCCACTAACACAGGAGCTAGTGTTTTCTCTGTGCAGACGGCACTTCTGAGCAGCAAGTGGCGGTGTTGGAGCCCAGGGTCAATCAGGGTGTAGGCTGAGGCCTAATTGGAGCAAGTTTAATATATGATGTTGTGTGAATGTGGACGGAGCAGGAGATATTGCCGGACACACAGCAGTGGAGCAGCTGACATTACTGAACCCCACTAGCACTGGAGCTAGTGTTTTTCTCTGTGCAGACAGCACTTCTGAGCAGCAACTGGCGGTGTTGGAGCCCAGGGTCAATCAGGGTGTAGGCTGAGGCCTAATTGGAGCAAGTTTAATATCTGATGTTGTGTGAATGTGGACAGAGCAGGAGATATTGCCGGACACACAGCAGGGGAGCAGCTGACATTACTGAACCCCACTAACACAGGAGCTAGTGTTTTTCTCTGTGCAGACGGCACTTCTGAGCAGCTACTGGCTGTGTTGTAGCCCAGGTTTTACAGTTCAGGTGGTAGAAACATGAACACAACAGGAGACCTGGATACTGTTGCCAACCAATTATTTAATCTGGAAGAGGACTGGCAAATTCCGGCGAGATCCAGGCCTTGTTCATTTTCAGAAATGTAAGCCGGTCAATGTTATCGGAGGATAGTCGCATGCGACGGTCTGTTAGTACACCACCTGCGGCACTAAAGACGCGTTCCGATAATACACTAGCAGCAGGGCAAGCCAGCACCTCCAATGCATACTGGCTAAGCTCTGGCCATGTATCCTTCTTAGAGACCCAAAACTTGAAGGGGGAAGAGCCGTCTGGGAGTACACTGAGAGGGCAAGACATGTAGTCTGTCACCATCTGACGGAAATGTTGCCTCCTGCTGACTGGAGCCGTCTGTGATGGTGTAGACATTTGTGGCGGGGACACAAAACTTTGCCACATTTGGGCCATACTGGTCTTGCATTGTGCTGAGGCACTGTTTCTGCTCCCTCTTTGTGCAGAGCTTCCTCCACTGCCTCGACGCACAGAGCTGCTTTGTAAAGCACTAGCAGCACTGCTCTCGGGTGGAATGGAGAACATGATGGAATGCACCAGTGTGTCTTGGTACTCCCGCATTTTACGCTCCTGGTTCAACGGTGCTATGAGGCTTTGTAAGTTGTCCCGGTAACAAGGATCTAGGAGGGTGTACACCCAAAAATCAGCCGTGTTGAGAATGTGGGCGAAGCGGCGGTCGTTTCTCAGGCACTGCAGCATGAAATCAAGCATGTGCTGCAGACTGCCAACTGGCCAAGAAACGCTGTCCCCTGCTTGAGGCGTCATCTCTGCCTGCTCTGCATCACCCCACCCTCGCTCTACATACTGACTACTAGAGCATTGTGTACCTCCCTCCTCTGGAGAGATGTCTTCCTCCTCCATTGACTTCTCATCCTCCTCACAAAGTATTCCCTGCCTAGGCCTTTGTGAGGAACCACGTTGCGCAGACTGTCCAGAAGCAGATGGCATTTGTGACTCCTCATCCTCCACCTCTTCCACAACCTCCTCCCTCAGTGCTTGCAGTGTTTTTTCAAGCAGGCAGATAAGGGGGATAGTCATGCTGACTAGTGCATCATCTGCCTCGCCATCCGCGTGAAATCATCGAAGGCACGCAAAACGTGGCAGATGTCCTTCATAGAGGCCCACTCAGTGGTGGTGAAGTGTGAACGGCGCACAGTGCGACTTGTTTGTGCCTGATGCAGCTGGTACTCCATTACTGCTGCCTGCTGCTCACACAACCGCTCCAACATATGTAACATTGAATTCCACCTGGTGGGTAGGTCACATATGATGCGATGTTCCAGAAAGCGGAATCGGCGTTGCAGAGCTGCAATGAGCGATTTTGCGATGCTGGAACACCGCAAGTGAGCGCACTCTATGCTGACCTTGTGCAGCAGTGCATCAAGATCCAGATAGTCCCTCAAAAATCTCTGCACGACCAAGTTGAGCACATGTGCCAGATATGGGATGTGAGTGAGGTTGCCTAGGCCCAGAGCTGCCACCAGATTTCGGCCATTGTCACACACTACCAAGCCTGGCTGGAGATTCGATGGCACAAACCACACGTCGCTCTCCTGCTTGATGGCATTCCAGAGCTCCTGCGCTGTGTGGCTTAGATTCCCCAAAGAAATTAATTTCAGTACGGCCTGTTGACGTTTGGCCATGGCTGTGCTCATATCGGTCGTAACAGGCTCCTGCAGCGCTGATTCTGAGGAACTGGAGTATGAGGAGGAGTCAATGTGTACAGACTGGATTCCTGCAACCCTTGGAGTTGGTAGAACACGTACAGCGTCACTCTCAAGATCTGTTCCCGGCTCCATAACATTTACTAGAGTTGAGCGACTTTGGTCGGATCGGGTTTCATGAAACAAAATTTGTTTCAGATGAAACTCGTCCGACTAGGGCAAAAAAAGTCGGAGTTTCGTCCGAAACCTATTCCCCATTGACTTGCATTGGGGTTGGGTTTCGGACGAAACTCCGACTTTTTTTGCCCTAGTCGGACGAGTTTCATCTGAAACAAATTTTGTTTCATGAAACCCGATCCGACCAAAGTCGCTCAACTCTAACATTTACCCAATGGGCAGTGAGGGAAAGGTATCGTCCCTGTCCATGGTTACTGGTCCACGCATTGGTGGTCAGGTGGACCTTGCTACTGACGGTGTTTAGTAGCACATGTTTAATTTTTCCCTCCACATGCTTTTGCAGGGCAGGGAGGGCTTGCCTGCTGAAATAAAAGCAGCTGGGTACATTGTATTGTGGGACTGCCAATGCCATGAAGTTACGGAAGGTGTCAGTCTCCACCAGCCTGAATGAGAGCATTTCAAGGGACAGTAGTTTTGCAATGCCAGCATTCAGAGCCTGTGCTCGGGGATGGTTTGCAGAGTATGGCCGCCTTTTCTCCCATGCCTGTGCTACCGATTGCTGGTGAGTGGCCTGGGAGTGTGCTGATGACTGCGAACGTGGTTCAGTGGGTTGAATTTCACTGGGTCTCTGGACAACAGTGGCAGTGGTTCTTCCATGGCGATCCTGTGAGGAAGCCGAACCAGCTGTGTGTGAGCTGGAGGAAGAGGCTACAACATGAGCTGAAGAGGTGGTAGGTGGTGCTGTAGGTTGGCCTACGTCTTCAGTGTGTCTTTGTAACTCCACCATATGCTTGGTCCGCATATGTTTCCACATATTTGTGGTATTGAGGTTGCTGACACTTTTCCCTCTTTTGACTTTCTGATTACACAGCTTGCATTTTACAAAGCAAATGTCATCTGCAACTGTGTCAAAAAAGGACCACGCACTGCTAGTCCTGGGAGCGCCCGTTTTGGGTTTTGGAAGAGGAATGCTCCTAATGGGTGCCAAAGTGGAGGCTACAGGCAACCAAGTCTGCCCCCTCCCTCTCCCTCCTGTTTTGGCCGTTCGGGGAATCTCTTCCTCAGAGCTGCTCCCACCACCTTCCTGTTCCTCATGCCATGATGAGTCAAGGACCTCATCATCTACACTACCCTCTTCAAACACCTGCTTCTCCTGGGATGTCTCACCAGCACAGTACGCACCAGAAAGTGGCACCTGAGTCTCATCATCAGATGCGTACTGAGGTGTGCTGACCATAGGCACTGGCCCACCCGCCTCTTCAGATTCAGAGAACCAAAGCTGTTGTGCATCACTGCATAGTCCCTCTTCTTCATATTCTAGAATGCTGCTTGGCTGGCCCCCTCTTTCCAAGCCAAGAGATTCAGAGAACAGAAGTAGAGATGGCTCCTGTCCAGGGCTTTCTGACTGCCTGGGCAATTTGGCAGGTGGTGAAGAGACAGATGGTTGCTCTTCAGTGCTCTGGACCTGAGAGGATGTGGAAGTAATTGAAGTCGATGTGTTAGCTGCCATCCATCCGACTACGGCTTCAATTTATTCCTCCCGCAGCAGTGGGGTATGGCGAGCTCCTACAAAGCTGCGCATAAAGGACTGTTCCCTGGGAAAACTGGGGGATGCTGAGTCACTGGTGCCCGCAGCAGGCACAGAATCCCCACGTCCTCTCCCTGCTGAAACTCCACGCCCACGACCACGTGCCTTACTCCCTGCCTTCTTCATCTTGGTAGACTGATAAAGATAGGCAGAAAAGTACTAAGGGCTTAGTGTGCTTATTCCTGAACAGCTGCTAACAGTTATAAGAAACACTAATTTTATAAAGTGTGGACTACACTTTAATATGAGCTAATGTGGCCTACACAACTGTAAAATGGAGTGTTTGGTGAACTTTTTTTACGTGTTTTTTTTCACAAAAAAAAAGGATGTGACCAAAGATGTAAAAGCGATAGTATCACAAAGTTTTTGTAGCTATTACAATGCAGGAAGGTAACCTACAATGCAATAGATGAGACTACAAAAAATAGGCTAATACTAATCTGGCTGGGGCTGCAGGGCACAAGTCAGCAGAAAGGCTCCTCTATCTACTCCTATATAGTGTTTGCAACCAATCTAGCTGGATACGGATGGAAGCACACTAATAGGAGAAATTCAGGAAAAATAAGCAGCACTACAGCAAAAAAGGACAATGTATGAGGCAGTGGCGCACGCTGAGTGGACTACAACCATAGGTGGCTGCAGAACACACTACAGCGTGAGCTGCACTCACACACAGAGACCTCACAGACAGCCGTGAACAGTGCAGAGAACTGTGCACTAGCACTGAAAGGCTGCAGAAAGGCTCCGCTATCTACTCCTATATAGTGTTTGCAACCAATGTAGATGGATTCGGATGGAAGCACACTAATAGGAGAAATCAGGAAAAATGAGCAGCAATAAAGCAAAAAAAGGACTATGTATGAGGCAGTGATGCACGCTGAGCGGACTACAACCAGAAGTGGCTGCAGAACACACTACAGCGTGAGCTGTACTCACACACACAGACCTTGCAGACAGCTGTGAACAGCGCTGCAAGGCAAAAGAAAGCTACAGCGGTTGATAAAGTAGCCTGGGTAAAGCACTATATAGAAAATCGCTATCTCTAACTGTCCCTCAGAGTCTGAATAGCAGCGTCCTGTCCCTAACTGAATTCACAGCAGAGTGAACCCAAAATGGCGGCGGCTTTTATAGTGCATCATGACATCATTTCAGCAGCCAATCACAGCCATGCCATTAATTAACATGCCTACATGCCTAACAGGATGTTCTTAGGATTCCTCATTGGCTGAATCAAATCAAACTGGCTCATAGCATAATGAGAACTTCCAATTCCGGTATTCGATATGCAAAAAGTATCAGAACTCAGTATCGGATTTCCGATACCGCGAATATCGGCCGATACCCGATATTTGCAGTATCGGAATGCTCAACACTACTTACTACTTCTATTACCTTTATTTCCTAGAAAAGAAAATCTGTAAGTAAAAAAGAGTTGCAGAGATTAAATAAGGTAACAGCTATGCTGCTTTTCACTGTCTGGAGTGATGGATGGTTGGAGATATTAGTCGGACTACCATCGGCCTGGTGATGATTTGAGCATAAGGGAGCAATAATTGAAGCCGGTATCAGGCTAATATATAAATGGTCGGCTTGTTTGTTATTTCTATTTCACACGAATGTTTCCTCGCATTCATCATTCAGCAGGAGAATAATGATGAAAGAGGCCTGGACCTTATTCTATGGTAAAATAACATACTGCGGATTTAAACATTGTGACAACATGCATATATTAGGGACCGAAACATCAAGATATGTCATAACAAGCGGTCGAACCAATTATTTTAGTGTAAACTTGGATGGCTACATAGAGAAAGGCAGAATATACATGAGTGGAGGTATATACACACTATACTGGAGGATATTTTACAGCCTTATTATGTTATTTAATTATATTTACTGGGCATTATCATCCATGGTGACCAGACCTGGAAAAAGTATGGGCTCATGGTCATTCCACTTGCAAGCCTAAAATGTATATGATAAGCCATTGCAATCAAAATTCTTCCACCCCAATTTCAAATGCGGTTTATTGGCAAAATTTGCATACTATCAGCTGTTTACAATGAACCAATGAAACAAGAAAACTAAAAATATCTCAACACAACTACTATACCAATTTCAAAAAAGTTCATCCACTGTAAAATGTAAAGAAAAAAAAATGTATTGGAAATCACTGCCATATTTTATTCACAACAAAACATAGGACGCATAACAAAAGGTGAACGTTGGACTTTTTTCCATTTCATTTGAAAAAATTAACTTATTTAGAAATTGATGGCAACCTATTTCCAAAAAATTGGACAATGGTTAACAAAAGGCTGGAAAAATAAGTGATACCAATGAAAACCAGCTGGAGGGTCAATTTCAATTAAAAGAGCAAGACAGAGAGGCAGAGTCTCTCAGAAGCAAAGATGGTCAGAGGTTCACCAATCTGTGAACAACTGTGGCTAAAAATTGTGGAACAATTTAAAAAAACTTTGCGCCACATAATATTGCAAAAGTGATATTCTGTTGGAATTTTGGAGAAAACAATTGTTAAATTAGTTGTGTTGAGCTCGTCACATTGTTCTTGATTCAAATTTGTTTATAAACCTAATTTTCAATGTGGATTGAATAATTTTGATTGTATTTGTACACGAAAGTGTACTTGTTACCATAAGACTATATAATGTGGGGTTGTGTACGGTAAACTAAATACATCTCGGAACTCTGTGCAAAGATTTTATAGTATCTGACTCGATACCGATCAAATTAATGGGGTGGTCCGAAACTAAAATTTATTTTAATCCTAAATGTCTATCTATTTAAAATCATAATCTCATCTCTTTTCTAATATACTATAATTAAAAACTCCCTACCGTTCCTTCACCACTCTAACTGCTTTATTTTACTCTGGTCTCTGCTTTCCCTGCATGCCAGGTTTTTTTCGTACAACGTGCATTGACAGTGCACTCTATTACTGACTTGTTACTTCTGATTAGAGCCACCAAGCGCACTGTCACTTTGCGTATTTCACAGTAAGAAGAATTTACTGAGAATACATCACAATTAATGACTGGTGCATGCTCAGTAGGGTAGCGACTAGTCCAGCCCTTGAAACAGAGGTCACTGATGACTCTTCATTTTAGGGAAGGGGCAGAGGCTGTGGCAGTGACCGCAGACTCTGCACTCTGATGACGACTCATGAGTACCCCAGCATGCACTTGAATTCTCAAAGATAACATTATCCAAGAGGAAATAGTAAAAAAAATAAACAAATAAAGCAGTTAGAAAAGTGAAGGAATGAGAAGGACTTTTAAATAAATTATATAAGAAAATACATTTGATTATGACATTTAAAAGATAGGCATTTAGAATTAAAATACATTTTAGTTTTGTACCATCTCTTTAACACCTTAAGTCATGTTCCGCTTAAAGGTCTTTGGCATTAAAATTCCACCTTACTCTTCATCTTTCACATTACTGACAGCCTAATTAACATAAAAAACTATCTTACATATTAAGACATGAGATGATTTAACAAAACTCCATGTACAAGAATTCTCACTTAATTTGGATCACAAAACCTGTCTTGGATGTGGACTATGTTAAACTGTTCCTGTCTCTGAAGACAACAGACACGCTATGTGAATATCGTTGTGCGGTTTTATATGTAAACGTGACGTGTGTTTAATGTAGTGTCTTATGATGATATACAGTATGCAACATGCTAATGCATAAAGTGAGTATAGGATAAGGATAATAGGTTTAGCATGTAAGATACGATGGTTAAGGATAGAACCAGCCAAGTGAATGGGCACTAGTGTCAATAAAAGGGGATCACTTATTGGTTAGAGGGAGTTCAGTGTCAGCATGTGAAGTGTCTAGTGAAGGCCAAATTGAACTGCGATGGCTTGCTAGAGGCAGCATGAGCCAACCGGTTGAGGCAGTGAGAGGTTGAATGGAGTTCCCTGATGGCCATTCCAACAGCGTCTGGAGCTTATGGCTTGGGCCAGGTACCAAGGAGCAGGCCTGGTCATCTGGCATCACAAGGTCAGTGGACGTGGAATTTCGTCGAGGGCAGGAGGACGGTCCCTGGTGTACTGATGGAGTGGACAGCGAATCCCTAAAGTTGATGGAGTCACCAAGCTTGGAGGTTGTCCAGACAAATGGGTGGCAGGACAGAAGTGGAGTTATACTAAAGAGGAAGGAAATGCGAATTGCTGTGTCCTATCCCACCTGTGCCCACCTGATGAACTTGGACTGTTTAGAAAAAGTTTGACTGTTGCAAAGAACTTGGTGTCCCAGGCATTGTGTGCGGCAGCTCCTATGGACAGAAATCTGGAGGCAGCAAAGGCCTGTGGCCTACAAGTAAGTGTGATACACCCAACACCCTAAAGCTCACTGGGACACCCCTTGTCTGTAAAGTGCCAGAGCAAAACAAGAAAGCAGCTAGGTCATGACTATCGCTCTCATTTGGCGAAGTCGGCAGGATCAATCCATGGATCAAGAAAACGTGACAGATGTGGGTAAAGATCCAGTGAAAAAAAGATGGTGCTGAATACCGACGACAAGATGGTGGCAAGTGGCCCAAAGTGGCTAGGTGGACATGTCCATTATGGGTAAATTAGAAAAGAAAAACCGTAAAGATCCATCCATACAACCAAGGAAGAGGCTTGCCCAGAGGAGCAGGCCCATGGCGAGCAGTATTCGCCTTCAATGGATGCAATGGAATATAAGAAACCTCGCCCATTGCAGCGAGTCAATTGAGAACAGGCAGAGACTGCCAGATAATTGGAAGTCGAGCCACGAGTACAGTGGCACGTAAAAATTTGGTCAAAATTACTGTTATTGTGAACAGTTAAAAAGTTTAAGATGAAGTGATCTCTAAAAGGTCTAATGTTAAAGAGTATGAGAGGGAAGTCTGTTTGATGTCTTTATTCCACAACGCGTTTCAACAGCAGGACGCTGTCTTCCTCAGGTGGGTGCATGATTAGATAGGGATGAGGGGATATATATATAAATGGGGAACCAATCACAATTAAGAATCAATTAAAATTAATAAAATCAATATAAAACAAGGTAGAAACACAATAAAATCACTATAAAAACATTGTGTATAACAATACAAATGAATGTATGATGCATATAATATAAATATACTCGGCAAAGGTTTGTTTTTTTTGTTTTTTTTCTTTCTTTTTTCCTCTTCTTCTCCTCCTCCAGAAATCATTTTACCTTGCTTCATTCTTAATGATGAGATTCAGGCCAACCGGGGCTAGTGTGCCTAATTTAAATATCCAATAACTTTCTCTATTGAGCAAACTCCTATACCGGTTGGGAACAGTATCAGGTATTTGATCAATAATAATCAATTTCCCAGCTGGCACGGGAAGGAGGAGAAAGACTTAGAACTGCAACCTAAGCTTCTATAAGAGAGAGAAGAAACAGCGCTGAACGAAGGAGTAGGAGAACAGAGAGGAGTTGTGGATTGGAAGAGGAACCCTGCCTATAGGTTCTCAGCGCAAGGCCGGGGCCCGGTCCCCGAGGTTGTATGGACACTTATGGTTCTGCAGCAGACACCGGTGGAGTAATTGGCTGTAAATGCACTACTCCTATCAAAGACTTGGGACACAACAGCAACTGGATAGAGAGCCAGGACTTCTGAGAAGGGAGTCCCCGATAGAAGCTACAGCTGTCTGTCATACAAGTAGAGACTAAGAACACCTAGAGAGGGGCATTCCAGGGTAACTAAGTACTGGAGTGCTTCGCCCTAAAAGGCGCATTGGAGGAGTCGTTCAGGAAAGGCACATGTTGGCGGAGTGTTGGAGAGGAGAACCCTGACTTGCCCTGGAGGTTGATCAAGTCTCTACCCCGGAGGACACGGCACGGAAGCGGGCACCAGTGGGTACCACGAACTGTGAGTAAAGCTTTGAAACTGCAAGCCCTGGTGTCCTCCATTCATTCGCCGCTAACACCTTCAGCCCCGCTACATCTGGGTACCAGCATCTCTGCCATTCTGCGCCTCTCCTCATCCATTGCACCTACACTGCCCTGGGACTACAGCTCCACCTGTGGGGAGCTACACCATCTTTGCTGCACCACACCATCAGTCTCAGTGGATCTGCATGCAGCGTTGGCTCAACATCATACTTGCCAAACA
This sequence comes from Dendrobates tinctorius, assembly GCF_039654945.1. Classification (NCBI taxonomy): domain Eukaryota; kingdom Metazoa; phylum Chordata; class Amphibia; order Anura; family Dendrobatidae; genus Dendrobates; species Dendrobates tinctorius. The sequence continues at coordinate 1,879,672 of NW_027361752.1, read as the reverse complement.
CCACAGGTGGCGTCACGAACTATCCACATAAACTATTACAATATCAAGATCACCACCATTGATATTGGGTGCCCAAGGCCACGGACCGGGTCACAGCTGCCGTGATACTTCACCCTGACACCAGCCCGGTACCGAGTACCCCGCAGCCCTGGGTGTGAGGGCGACCCAATTTTGGCGTCACGAACAGGATGATGAGACCCGATGCCATCGTGTTCTGTGCGCCTGAAATTTGTGAGACTTTGTGCTTTTGAAAATCTGCAGAAGACCTGATTTAAAAGACTGTAAAATGGACATTAGAAATGGCCGCTGGCGTGGAGAAGAAGGGCGAGAAGAGATGGGAGGTCCTAGGAAAAGACCGCGAAGAGTATTGGGCCTTCCCTGCCTGAATTACTATGTGACAGCGACATGGCCCACCCCCCGAGGGGTTCGTATATTGGCTTGGTATGGAGGCGCTGGAAGAAGACGCCGCCCCCGGAAGGAGGGGCAGAAGAAGCCAGTGGCGGGAAAGGGGCCGAGGCAGGAAAAAGAACGCCAGAACGCCATTTTGGAGAGTGAGGGAAGGAGGCCTGCGGAGCGCGGGAAAACGGATCTCCTATGCGCCATGGCTGACGGCTCCAACCCGAACTCCAGAATGAACCGCCAGCAACTGGAAGCCGAAATTGCTGAATTGACAGCCAGTCTGCAGCTGAGGAAGGAAGCCTTAGAGAAGCTGAGATGGCAGCGCGCCACGGCGGGGCCTACACCAGCGGTACCCTCTCCATCGGTACCTGCCGCTACCACACCGGACTGTCCCCGGGCAGCGCTGATCTACACTTCTACCTTGACTGTACGGCTTGGTGCCGCCTGCCCGAAGGAGTTCCCGGAGGACCCGGGAGTGGAAGCGGAGCTCCCGCCCGGACCTGATGTGGCTGCGCAGGTCCCCGCAGAGACCCCTGCGGATCCAGAGCCACCATCCGCTCCATCACCACCTGCACCGGAGCAGAGGCTGCACCGCCAGGAGGCCCCAGGTATGTCAGATGTTCCTCCACCTGGGGAGGCCCTGGGGTGTACCGCAGTTGCAGCGGCTGGCCAGGTCATCCTGGACCTGGTCTGGGACCGGGATGCTAGTGCCGTGGGTGAGAGCTGGTCCCAGGAAGAGCGGGAGGAGGAAGAGAATTAGGCAGGATGCCGAGCCACCATTCAACAGCTGGCAGCGGAATACCGGGAGAGAGAGCAGAGAAAGAAGGCTGTGCTGGGCCCGGATCTGGCCCGGAAGGAGAGGGCCCGGGCTGGGTATCATGGTCCTTGGGATGCAGCCGGATGGGGGCAGGTGCTGAATGTAAACCGAGAGAAGGGGTTCGGATTTATTGCGGACCCCAAAAGAATCAGTGACCTGTTCTTAAACCGGCAGGATGTGGAGCCCCATCTGAGGAGGGGGCACCCTGATAGAGACCTGCAGCCTGGGGAGTATGTGACCTTCACCCGGCATGAGGGACTCCGGGGGTGGTACGCCCTGAATATCCGCCATATTCTGGAGGAGTTTATTGAAAGGTACAAGCCAAAGAGACCTGTTGCTGCCCCTCCACCCACCGTTGCCACTCAGACTGCTCAGGTACCCAATCCTAAGAACCAGGCTGCTCTTGCTTCACCTCCAGTTCGGCAGTCCAAACCAAAGATCCCTGGTTTGACCCCTTGGGAAGAGGAGTACCTAAGGATTGCCAACGACTACTTTGAATCTGGCAGCAGTTCCAGTTCTTCCAGAACCCCAGGAGGGAACCACAATTAAGAAACACTTTACAAAATCCCGTTACCCAGGAGGGTTTGTTTGCACCAGTTGTGCCTTTTTGTTATCATGTTTTTCTGGTAGCACTTTTGTTGCCTAAGTTTTTGCAATGGCAGCGTTTTTCCCAATTTGAACTAGCGATCATGAACTTGTAGTGATCCAAAAACTTCAATTGTAAATAGTTGCACCTCTTTAGGTGCCCTTTCTTGGTTTTACATATAAAGACACTTTGCAAAGAAAATGTCAAGTTTTACATATAGAGACACTTTGCGAAGATAATATTTTTGCATGGACACTTTTCGAAGATGATGTCTACCTCAAAGGACACTGCAAGAAATCCCGGCTGGGAGTGGTGTCCAGCACCTTACAAGAATAACTGTTGAATGTTTTACTGTAAAGTATTTGATAATGTGTTTTATAAGAGTAATGGCTTTTATAGAAGAATTAGGAATGTCTGATATAGAGATGAGTGATGTGAATAAAGAATTGAAAGTAGACAGGTGACGGACCAGGTACTTGCGGTCAGCGTCTTGCGTCTAGAAGAGATAATGAAAGTAGAAAAGTAAATGTGTACTAGAGAGAGAAAATGTGCTACAGAGAATAGCACTTTGAATTGAGAATTGCACTTAGAATTAAAAATTTTAGATAGAATTTAAGATAGAATTTTTTGTAAAGTTCAAGATGAGTACCTCCTATACTAGGAAGATTAGTATAAGAAAAGTTTGTTATGCATTACAAAATTTTTGTGTTTCTTTGCTGTCTACTTTGTAGTCTTGCAGCCCACGGACGTGTAGTGTTTAACGGGGGGTATGTGGCGCGCCTGACGCTCAGTCGCCAAAGAGGTACTGCACCTTCTCCTAAGGTGTAGTGCCCCACTGCCTAGGTAAGTTGGGAACTCCTTTCCGCACTCCACACCTGCATCCCACACACAGGATAGTTCAGTAGGTCCACATAGCAGCTTCAGGCTGGGGGTAGCAGAGCACCCTTCGTGGAACCCTGCTTCATAACATGAGATGTGCTGGGAGGTGGGTGGAGTTGGGATCCATATAAAAGAGGGGGAAGGTTTAGAATTGCAGGTCAGTCTGGGGTGAGTCCAAGAGAAGAAGGTCAGTCTGACAGGAGGTCAGGCGAGAGGAGTTCAGTTCTGAAGTTAGGTTTAAGTTCAGTTTGAGTTCAGTTTAGAAAGAGTGCTGCAGCTGCCTCAATGATCTGAGCCAGCTGGCTCGGGAAAGAGAAGAGAAGGAGAAAGAAGTAGAACTGCAACCTAAGCTTCCATAAGAGAGAGAAGGAACAGCGCGGAATGAAGGAGTAGGAGAACAGAGAGGAGTTGTGGGTTGGAAGAGGAACCCTGCCTATAGGTTCTCAGCGCAAGGCCGGTGCCCGGTCCCCGAGGTTGTATGGACACTTATGGTTCTGCAGCAGACACCGGTGGAGTAATTGGCTGTAAATGCACTACTCCCATCAAAGACTTGGGACACAACAGCAGCTGGATAGAGAGCCAGGACTTCTGAGAAGGGAGTCCCCGATAGCGGCTACAGCTGTCTGTCATACAAGTAGAGACTAGGAACACCTAGAGAGGGGCATTCCAGGGTAACTAAGTACTGGAGTGATTCGCCCTAAAAGGCGCATTGGAGGAGTCGTTCAGGAAAGGCACATGTTGGCGGAGTGTTGGAGAGGAGAACCCTGACTTGCCCGGGAGGTTGATCGAGACTCTACCCCGGAGGACACGGCAGGGAGGCGGGCACCAGTGGGTACCACGAACTGTGAGTAAAGCTTTGAAAATGCAAGCCCTGGTGTCCTCCATTCATTCGCCGCTAACACCTTCAGCCCCGCTACATCTGGGTACCAGCATCTCTGCAATTCTGTGCCTCTCCTCATCCATTGCACCTACACTGCCCTGGGACTACAGCTCCACCTGTGGGGAGCTACACCATCTTTGCTGCACCACACCATCAGTCTCAGTGGATCTGCATGCAGCGTTGGCTCAACATCTTACTTGCCAAAAAACATCACGGGTGGCGTCACGAACTATCCATATAAACTATTACACTATCAACATCACCACCATTGATATTGGGCGCCCAGGGCCACGGACCGGGTCACAGCTGCCGTGATACTTCTCCCTGACACCGGCCCGGTACCGAGTACCCCGCAGCCCTGGGTGTGAGGGCGACTCACAAACCATTTCCCGCATGGCAGGCAGCTCGAGCCTATCACAGGTGCCGCTTCTTTGTGTCGGCTCAAGGCTCTGGTATGCTGCTGTGCCGCCGAGTATTAGATCAGGCCTGGAGACCTGACGTCCCCTGCCCTCCGGATTTAGCTGCTGTGACTTCAGTACGCAGGCAACGATACTCCGGTATCTGGTTCCTAGCACTCAGCTCTGGGGCTCTGGGGCAAGCTCTCCACTCCCCAAGTTCTGCTTGACTTCTCTCCTACTGACACCTTGTAAGGGGACCCTTCCTTACTTCCAGGCATGACATTACTCCCTGTGAGGGAGGCAATGCCACTGTGGCAACTGTTTTCCTGGGGTGTCACACAAAGGGAGGGCTTAGTGGTGCCCGTTGCACAAGAAAAGAGCCACTAAAAGGAACTGTTCCGAGTTCCAGAAGCTAGGAAGCCCTAAAGAGTAACCGGGAACTACCGAATGTTGGCCAGGACGGCCGAGGATTTTTTGTGCTCTTTAGAATCCGGGCATCACTCACCCCAGCAGCAGATGTCATTCTCGTTTCCATCACACTTACTTCTGACTAGCTGCTACAACAAGGCCTGGATGGAACAGAGGAGATATTACCTCACATGTGTGGCTGTATCAGATTCTGACTTCAATCTAACTCAATCTCTATCTCCTATCTGACTGCAACTGTACTTATTATAACTTTTTGTGGGCAAAACTCCACCAACCAAACTGTTCTCTTGCCAACCTGCCTTGGTGAGGATATTTAACTGTTTCTCTTCCAACTAGTGCAACTACACAAGTGTAGTAATTGCTGACTCATGATGACATTAATATAATAACCTTACATGAGATAAATGACCTATACATAGTTCTATAATACCCAGCTCTAGGGTATTACATCTTTAGAAAGCGTGGCCTGGGTTGACCACACACTCTGCCCCCCGGTAGCTACGCTACCGTTCCTGCTTCAACTGGGGACAACTGTTTTGTTAGCAAGACCAAGTTTTATAAACAGCAAATGTGTTTTAGGGGCATGTCTCCCTCTGTGAGTAAAGGGCCTGTCACACTAAGCGATATTGCTAGCAATATCGCTATAATGTCACTGGTTTTGTGACGTTATAGCGATATTGCTAGCGATATCGCTATGTCTGATACTTACCTCTGACCGGCTTCCCTGCTGATTATCGCTGATTGCGCGAGAACGTCCTGGACCGTTTCTCGTCGTCAGCTTCCTGCTGGGCTTCTTGTGGCGCCGACGAGCGACGCGTGGACGCGGGTGGAGGACGTCAGGATCGCCTCGTCTGACAGGTAAGTAGCGACCCCTGACCCCTGCTATGTCGCTGGTGAGATCTGCCTGTGTGGAAGCTCACTAGCGACCACTTAGCGATGCACCAGCGATCCTGACCGCGTCATATTGCTGGTCGGGATCGCTGGTGCATCGCTAAGTGTGACAGTACCTTATTAATTCTTAGAAGCATTTTCTTATTCAGTAGCTCATTGTCTCTGTAAGCTTTGAATCGATCCTGGAATTCCATCAATTTTACCCTACAGACCAAATGGTGAACCATCTATTATTATAGGCACAGACGTGTGTGCAGTACTCACATTGATGCCATATTGGATGTACTTCTGAACATCTAAAAAGCTAGTGCAATAAAATTTGAGACATGTTCCTCAGAACGTACAAAAAAGATTCAGAAAAGTGACCGAGAAAAAATTGTACATTTTCAAACTTGTTTTGCATCAACTGCGTACAAAATGGAGATACCAAACTACTCACTACCTCTCTAGATAAAGAAATTAGAAGGTATAATTAACAAAAAAAGACATTTTTGGCGGATTTCTGTTGCTCTTAAACCACACGGGTTCTGTAACTATGACAATCTATTCCAAATAAAGCCAAATTTGTGTTCCAAAATTCACATTGTGTCCCTTCAGTTTCGAGCCCTGACGGAACGGAACAATTTTACTACATGTGGGGTATTGCCACGTTCATAAGAAAGTGGCTAAAAAAAAGTGGGGTTCAATTTTTGGTGTTACCTCTTGCAAAAGTGAGAAATTTGGGGCTAAAGCAACATTTTAAAGGTAAAATTTAATTCTTTTTTTTCATTCCACTTTGCATTAATTCCTGTGTAGCAATTGAAGAGATAAAAGATTTCCTGACAACAGTTTCAGTATGCATAAGGCTGGTTTCACATTAGCGTTTGTGTGCGCAGCGTTTGCTCCGCATCGATCCCCATGCGTCATGCGTACATATCTTTAACATGGTGTACGCAGGGACATGCATGTGCACACGTACGCATGCTTTTGCGTACGCATGCGTCGTTTCGCGGTGTGCGGCGGTGTCTGCAAGCGCAACATGTTGCATTTTTTGAGGCGTCAAAAATCCGTCAAATATGCACAGGCATGCGCATGCGGATGAGTGCGTCAAAAAAACGCATTACTGTCTATGGGAACACATTGGTACACAAGGACATGCCTACAAATGCATTTGATACGCATGTGTTCTTCAAAATGTAAATAGAAATCCCATGAGACACGCCCATTTTTGTTTGGTGTCATATCTAACGCGCATGTGCATAAACAATACAGCGTTTTTTTCCGTCATGCGTAAGATGATGCGTATAAAAAATGCTGCATAAACATGCGTTTTGCATGTGTTTGCGCATGCGGATGATACGCTGCAGACTCAAACGCTAATGTGAACCTAGCCTAAGTCCTTACTGTAATACCACAAATCAATGTATAAATAATGAAAATTAGAATAAATGCTCTAGCTTGCCAAGAAAAATATACCTTATAGATAAAATATAGTTGGCAAAACCTTTACACTACTATTTATCATATTTATCCCTGAAGAAGATCCTAGTACAGAATCGAAACATAGTTTATTTTCAATATTTTTCCTTTAATTTCAAAGAAAATTAATGCTCTTTTTTAATGAATGACTAGTCCATACTACTGTATTTCACTCAATGAGTAATACCACAACATAGCAAGGATTATATTCAATTCCCAAATATAGCTAGTCAAGGTAAGTCAATTTTCCAGGTTCAGTACAGTAGATGACCATCCTGGATCATACATTTGGAAATATACTTTCATATGCTAGTGTCTCTCTTACCACAAGGTGAATATTTTCTCTATAAAAAGCACTTCCCTTTTTTCTTTTAATTTATTTTTTTTTTGCTTGTTGGTAAGATGGTCACACAAACATCTAGTAGTCACAACCTTTAGGGAAATTTTTACTTGTCTAGCCAGTCCCATGCATTTCTGCCATATGTTTCAAATAAGAAATTGTAAAAAAAAACCCTCAAACTATTTCCCATTTTCATTCTTGTCAAAAATGATTAAATTGTTGCTTATTTAAAACAGAGCTTGAAGTCAGGTGTGAAATTGTTCTGTTATACGTTTGCTTAGAAATGTACAAACCTCAGTATTTGCTTCGTGAATTCAGAGAAACCATTTCCTTTTCGGAATAATTTTTTGCACAGTTTGTTTAGTTAATGAGCCCAGGTGCATACTGGCAGCGGATAAGTCATAGACGTCTACTTTCATAATGAGAAGAACTAATGAAGGATCCAGAGGAAAGGAGTAAGATGGAAACGGGATTTGCGGATATTCAAGACCCATAATGAATTGCCTGGTTGATCCTACTTCTTATTTCAACTCTCCTTACAGGGCTTAAGGCAGTGGTCTACCAGTAAAGAATCATTGCGGCATACATTCCACTGCAGCTTTTACGGGATGCACTGTTTATATACAATCAGTGCTGTATAAGCAGCCATATTCCTATATACCAGCACTGTGACTCAGTGGTTAGCACTGTTGCTTTGCAGTAGAGATGAACGACTTTGCCTTTTTTAGGGTCAAGTCAGGTTTCATGAAACCCGACTTTCTCAATAGTCGAGTCGACCGAAATCGGCTGACTATCATGAAAAGTCGAAGGTCCGACTGAAACACGAAACCCAGTGCAAGTCAATGTGTAAGCAAAGTCGGCAGGGAGTGGAGGATAGTAAACACACCTACATGCCAGACGGCTTTTTTAAAGTGCGCAAAAACTCTCTCTCCCCGGACACTGCACGTCATCTCGTTGCCCACAGTGTACGTCCTTGCTCAGTGGCTGAAAAAAGTCGCGTGCAAGCATTCTGGGAAATCCAACTTTGGTGCTCGTTTTGCCGACCGCATGGCCGACTTCGCGCTGTGGTCGGGTTTCGGTCGGCGAAACCCGACTTTGTCATAAGTCGGTGACTTATGAATCTGGCCGACCTGTTTCGCTCAACTCTACGTTGCAGCACTGGGGTCCTGGGTTCTCACCAAGAACAGCATCTGCCAGGAGTTTGTATGTTTTCCCTGTGTTTGCGTTGGTGTTCTGTGCTTTCCTCCCACACTTCAATGACATACTGATAGGAAATTTAGATTTTGAGCCCCAATGGAGACAGTGATGATAATGTCTGCAAAGTGAATCGGAATTAATGGTGCTATATAAGTGAGTAAAATAAATAAATACCTAGTCCCCGGACCAATTGACTTTATTACAAAGTGAGCACGCATTCTGTTCTCAGCTTAAATAACGCTATACATTTTTTTACTGATATTATGCATTGAATATAAGAGAAGAGGTACTGGTGTGCCCTTCTAATCTTAAGTGTTTATCTGAGACTATTTTTTTTACTATGGACCTGAAAACGAATAGGCAGGTGGTTGCTAACCACCTGCCAGTTCTACCGATTAGCAGCACAAAGCGGTCACCTACCGATCCTACCCGTGATTCAGCTGCTACACATCAACAGATCGGCTCTTAATCTTCGGTGCTGCTATATTGAAGTGGCATGACTGCTGACATCATGCTGAGTGACAGCTAGCTTCCCCCAGTTAGGCAGAGAGGAGTCACCTGTCAATCAGAATGACGTTAGCAGTCACGCCCCTTCAACAGAACAGAAGGAAAAGAAGCCGCTACTCTTTCAACGTTTAGTCAGCAGCAGTCACTGAATCACCAGCAGGAACCATGTGTGCTGTGCCAGCAAAGATTGTCACTGGCAACATCAGACAGGTAGGTAGCTATTGCCTTCCTGTTAGTACTTAGCTACATAATAAAATTAAATAAATACTCCCTTTAAGGCCACATTCACACGTCCAGTATTTGATCAGTAGAAATAAGTGAACCTGTGGGGAGGGTTCTGCAGAACTGTAGTTCAAAGTTCGGTTAAGGCATCAGAACTTGACCTAAATTTGTCCTTGAACTCAAACCCAATAGAAGTCAATGGGGACCCAAACATTTTTCAAGGGCTGTAAAATAGTCATAGTAAGGGCTACGGGGCTGCAAAAGGAAGCAAAATGGGGGTAAGAGCAGTACAATTGCCCTGCAAACAAATGTGAATAGGAAAATTACTTAAAATGACATAAAATAATAAGAAATTCTAATCTTGAACCAGGATTCTGTGGTCCAGAACCGGCCCCTTTCGGAAGAGACAAGGAAGTGAGCCAGGACCAGGGCTTGAGATATATTAGCGGGCCTTCATCTGCTTCTTACGAAGCCACTCCTCCATTGCCCTGGTAGTGTGCTTGAGATCATTATCATGCTGAAAGACCCATCCATGTTTCATCTTCAATGACCTTGCTGATGGAAAGAGGTTTGCACTCAAAATCTCACCATACATTGCCCCATTTATTCTTTCATGTACACGGATCAGTCTTCCTGGTCTCTTTGCAGAGAAACAGCCCCAAAACATGATGATGCCACCACCATGCTTCACAGTAGGTATGGTGTTCTTTGGATGCAACTCAACATTCTGTTAAGCTGGGGGACATGTCTGGCACTGCAGGATATGAGTCCCTGGCGGCGTAGTGTGTTACTGATGGTAGCCTTTGTTACAAAGGTCCCACCTCTATGCAGGTCATTCACTAGGTCCACCCGTGTGGTTCTGGGATTTTTGCTCACCGTTCTTGTGATCATTTTGACCCCACGGGGTGAGATATTGTGTGAAGCCCCAGATCGAGGGAGATTATCAGTGGTCTTGTATGTCTTCCATTTTCTTATTATTGCTTCCACAGTTGATTTCATCTCACCAAGATGCTTGCCTATTGCAGATTCAGTCTTCCCAGCTTGGTGCAGGGCTACAATTTTGTTTCTGGTGTCCTTCAACAGCTCTTTGGTCTTCACCATAGTGCAGTTTAGAGTGTGATTGTTTGAGATTGTGGACAGGAGTCTTTTATATTGATAACAAGTTCAAACAGGTGCCATTACTACAGGTAATGAGTGGAGGACAGAGGAGTATCTTAAAGAAGAAGTTACAGGTCTATGAGAGCCAGAAATCTTGCATGTTATTAGGTGACCAAATACTATTTTCCACCATAATTTGCAAAATTATTCTTGCCAAATCAGGCAAGGTGATTTTATGGATTTGTTTTTTCATCTTGACTCTCATGGTTGTGGTCTACCTATGATGTCAATTACAGGCCTCTCTCATCTTTTTAAGTGGGAGAACTTGCACAATTGGTGGCTGACTATATATTTTTTTCCCCACTATATACCACCAAAATCTACTCAAGAGCATGTAAAACTCTATGCATGAGCAATATAATACTAATTAATTTTTGATAATTTTTTTAAGGGTTATACCAACAAAATGTACCGCAGAACACATTATACTCAATGGATGACTGTTTGAGGTCGTTTGGTGTTACTTCTCTGAGTCTGCTCAAGCTAAGTTCATTCCCATTGTCTGTCTATCTTTTTGTCTTTAACCCCTTCACGACCCATGATGCCTACGAAGGCGTCAAGAAAAGTCGTGCCCAAACGACCCATGATGCCCCCGTAGGCGTCATGCTATAAATAGCGTTCCTGTGGGTCGGGTGACCGGGGTCACTGAAATGTCATCCGACCTGCAGATACAGGATAACATGCAGTTAAGTCCTGGGGGGTGGCTTTGCACCCACATGGTTAGGATCGCTCTGATTGGCTGTTAAAAGTGAAACAGCCAATCAGAGAGATAGTAATATTTCATCAATGAAAATTGATGAAATATTACAATCCAGCAATGGCCGATGCTGCACTAGCATCGGACATGGCTGGAGTCACTAACATGACCCCCCCCACACATGGCTGGCGGGGGCGATCGGCCCCCGCCACAGTCTGACGGCAGCGATGGGCCGCTGCCGTCACAATCTACTCCCCCTCCCCTTTCCTCCTGTCCCCCCCGCTGTCCGATCCCCCCTCTCTCTCCCCGGTACTTCCTATGTCCCACTCTGCCTCCCGGTGTCCCGCCGTCCCTCCTGCATGGGCGCCGCCATCTTGGAAAATGGCGAGCGCATGCGCAGTGCGCCCGCCGGCATTTCCCGGCTGCAGATTCATTTTTTTTTATTTTGATCACTGTGATAAACTCTCACAGTGATCAAAATAGAAAAAAAGTAAATCACCACCCCCCTTATCACCCCCATAGGCAGACACATGTAAATATTTTTATTTTTCAATTAGGGCTAGGGTTAGGGCTAGGGCTAGGGTTAGTGTTAGGGTTAGGGCTAGGGTTAGGGTTAGGGCTAGGGTTGGAATTAGGGTTAGGGTTGGAATTAAGGCTAGGGTTAGAAATAGGGTTAGGGTTGGTATTAGGGTTAGGGTTGGAATTAGGGTTAGGGTTGGAATTAAGGTTAGGGTGGAATTAGGTTTGGGATTAGGGTTAGGGTTGGAATTAGGGTTAGGAATAGGTTTAGGGGTGGGTTGGGGTTGGGATTAGGGAAAGGCTTGTGGTTAGGGTTAGGGGTGTATTGGAGTTAGGGTTGTGGTTAGGGTTATGATTAGGGTTAGGGGTGTGTTGAGGTTAGGATTGGAGCTAGAATTGAGGGGTTTCCACTGTTTAGGCACATCAGAGGGTCTCCAAACGCGACATGGAGCCACTATTTATTCCAGCCAATTTTGCGTTCAAAAAGTCAGACAGTGCTCCCTCCATTCCGAGCCCCGATGTGTGCCCAAACAGTGGTTTACCCCCACATATGGGGTATCAGCATACTCAGGAAAAATTGCACAACAACTTTGGGCATCTAATTTCTCCTGTTACCCTTGGGAAAATAAAAAATAGGGGGCTAAAAAAATTATTTTTGTGGAAAAAAATTATTTTTTATTTTCACGCCTGGGCGTTATAAAATTCTGTGAAGCACATGGGGGTTCAAAGTGCTCACCACACATCTAGATAAGTTCCTTGGGTGGTCTAGTTTCCAAAACGGGGTTACTTGTGGGGGGTTTCCACTGTTTAGGCGCATCAGGGGCTCTGCAAACGTAATATGACACCCACAGACCATTCCATCAAGTCGGCATTTCAAAACGTCACTACTTCCCTTCCGAGCCCCGACGTGTGCCCAAACAGTGGTTTACCCCCACATATGGGGTGCCATCGTACTTGAGACAAACTGGACAACAACTTTTGGGGTCGAATTTATCCTGTTGCCCTTGTTAAAATAAAATATTGTGGGCTAAATAATCATTTTTTTGAGGAAAATAAATATTTTTTATTTTCATGGCTCTGCATTATAAACTGCTGTGAAGAACTTCGGGGATCAAAGTGCTCACCACACATCTAGATTAGTTCCTTAGGTGGTCTACTTTCCTAAATGGGGTCACTTGTGGGGGGTTACCTCTGTTTAGGCGCATCAGGGGCTTTGCAAACGTAACATGATGCCCTCAGACCATTCCATCAAGTCAGCATTTCAAAACGTCACTACTTCCCTTCCAAGCCCCGACGTGTGCCAAAACAGTGGTTCCCCCCCACATATGGGGTACCAGCATACTCTGGACAACAACTTTTGGCGTCCAATTTCTCCTGTTACCATTGTGAAAATAAAAATTAGTGGGCTAAAACATAATTTTTGAGGGAAAAAAATGATTTTTTATTTTCTCTGCTTTGTGTTATAATTTTCTGTGAAGAACTTGGGGGATCAAAGTGCTCACCACTCATCTAGATTAGTTCCTTGGGTGGTCTACTTTCCTAAATGGGGTCACTTGTGGGGGGTTACCTCTGCTTAGGTGCATCAGGGGCTTTGCAAATGCAACATGACGCCCGCAGACCATTCCATCAAGTCGGCATTTCAAAACGTCACTACTTCCCTTCCAAGCCCCGACGTGTGCCCAAACAGTGGTTCCCCCCACATATGGGGTACCAGCGTACTCAGGACAAACTGGAAAACAACTTTTGGGGTCCAGTTTATCCTGTTACCCTTGTGAAAATAAAAAATTGTGGGCTAAAAATAATTTTTTGAGGAAAGAAAATGATTTTTTATTTTCATGGCTCTGCGTTATAAACTGCTGTGAAGCACTTGGGGGTTCAAAATGCTCACCACACATCTAGATAAGTTCCTTGGGGGGTCTAGTTTCCAGAATGGAGTCACTTGTGGGGGGTTTCTACTGTTTAGGTACATCAGGGGGTTTGCAAATGTAACATGACGCCCGCAGACCATTCCATCAAGTCAGCATTTCAAAACGTCACTACTTCCCTTCCAAGCCCCGACGTGTGCCCAAACAGTGGTTACCCCCCACATATGGGGTACCAGCGTACTCAGGACAAACTGGACAACAACTTTTGGGGTCCAATTTCTCCTGTTACCATTGTGAAAATAAAAATTAATGGGCTAAAAATAATTCTTTGAGGAAAAAAAAAATATTTTTATTTTCACGACTCTGCGTTGTAAACTTCTGTGAAGCACCTGGAGGTTCAAAGTGCTCACTATGCATCTAGATAAGTTCCTTAGGGGGTCTAGTTTCCAAAATGGGGTCATTTGTGGGGGAGCACCAAAGCTTAGGCACACAGGGGCTCTCCAAACACGACATGGTGTCCGCTAACGATTGGAGTTAATTTTCCATTCAAAAAGTCAAATGGCACTCCTTCCCTTCTGAGCCCTGCCGTGCACCCAAACAATGGTTCCCCCCCACATATGGGGTACCAGCATACTCTGGACAAACTGGACTACAACTTTTGTGGTCCAATTTATCCTGTTTCCCTTGGGAAAATAAAAATTAGCTTGCTAAAATATAATTTTTGAGGAAAAAAAATGATTTTTTATTTTCTCTCCTTTGTGTTATAATCTTCTGTGAAGCACTTGGGGGTTCAAAGTGCTCACCACACATCTAGATAAGTTCCTTCTGGGGTCTATTTTCCAAAATGGGGTCACTTGTGGAGGAGCTCCAATGTTTAGGCACACAGGGACTCTCCAAACGCGACATGGCAACTGCTAAATATTCCAGCATATTTTCCATTCAAAAAGTCAAATGGTGCTCCTTCCATTCTGAGCCCTGCCGTGCGCCCAAACAGTGGTTTATGACCACATATGAGGCATTGATGTACTCAGGAGAAATTGCCCAACAAATTTTAGGTTCCATTTTACCCTGTGGCCCACGTGAAAATGAAAAAAACTGAGGCTAAAAGAAAATTTTTGTGAAAAAAAAGTACTTTTTTTTTTACAGATCAATTTGTGAAGCACTTGGGGGTTCAAAGTGTTCACTATGCATCTAGATAAGTTCCTTGGAGGGTCTAGTTTCCAAAATAGGGTCACTTGTGGGGGAGCTCCAATGTTTAGGCACACAGGGACTCTCCAAACGAGACATGGCAACCGCTAAATATTCCAGCATATTTTCCATTCAAAAAGTCAAATGGTGCTCCTTCCATTCTGAGCTCTGCCGTGCACCCAAACAGTGGTTTATGACCACATATGAGGTATCAGTGTACTCAGGAGAAATTGCCCAACAAATTTTATGATCCATTTTATCCTGTTACCCAGGTGAAAATGAAAAAATTGATGCTAAAAGAAAATTTTTGTTGGAAAAATTAAAATGTCCATTTTTTCCTTCCATGTTGCTTTAGTCCCAGTGAAGCACCTGAAGGGTTAATAATCTTCTTGAATGTAGTTTTGAGTAGCATGAGGGGTGCAGTTTTTAGAATGGTGTCACTTTTTGGTATTTTCTGCCATATAAACCCCTCAAAGTGACTTAAAATGTGAGGTGATCCCTAAAAAAATGGTTTTGTAAATTTTGTTGTAAAAATGAGAAATCCCTGGTCAACTTTTAACCCTTATAACATCCTAACAAAAAAAATTTTGTTTCCAAATTTGTGCTGATGTAAAGTAGACATGTGGGAAATGTTATTTAGTAACTATTTTGTGTCACCTAACTCTCTGGTTTAATAGAATAAAAATTCAAAATTTGAAAATTGAAAAATGTTCTATATTTTCGCCAAATTTCCGTTTTTTTCAGAAATAAACGCAAAAATTATTGACCTAAATTTACCACTATCATGAAGCCCAATATGTCATGAAAAAACAGTCTCAGAATCGCTAGGATGCATTGAAGCGTTCCTGAGTTATTACCTCATAAAGGGACACTGGTCAGAAATGCAAAAAATGGCCAGGTCATTAAGGTCAAAATAGGCTGGGTCATGAAGGGGTTAATTGACAGTGGGGATTGACCAGTGGTCATCCCCTCCTCCTCCCTATCCAGGGCCTAGCTTTAGAGAGATACAGGGCTTAGGTTTCCTGCTCAGCGATTGGTGAGTAACCAATTTAGGGACGGACAGGTAGGGTATTATTAGATCTGCCTAGGGGTCTCCACTCAACCTTTCCCTAGTGTCTGGGGTTCCTTCCCCTCATCCCTTCATGTTGCATTTAGCCTTCCAAAACTGTGCGTGACAGGAACAATGAGAGAAGAAATATAATAGAACCACTGGCACCAATTCTGCATTTTTGGACCAATCCTGGTTTGGCTTATATATAGTATATTGATGTGAAATACTGACCAAAATACTGCAGTGTGAACATGGTCTAATGGTGAGGAATGATTCAAACATGCATTGATGGCAACAATACTAGGAAATCAAAGACATAAAATGAACTTGGATGAAGCGTCTTATTTCTCAAAACGCTGGTTGGAAAGTGTTGCTGTTCTGCAGAAAATGATGTGCTAGTTTGTACTGGAATCGGTTCTGGTAAAAAGATCCATACTAGATATGAAACAAGCAACATATTTACTGAGAGAATGTCAGGCTCTGAACCATTGCTGTGATGCTTGGCCTGTTCGGATGTTCTGGTTTATATACAGTCTGTCAGGCAGCGCCGCGCAAATACAGCAAATACATTATAGGATTGTGAAAAGAGCGATTGAATGTGATATTGGATGGCTGCATGTGTACACACCCTGCACTCACCTGCTAAGGCGTTTTCCAGGACAAATATATATTTATGTAAGCTGATGACATCATTCATTAGAATAAATCCTCATGTAACAAAGCTGAATTGAATTCTGATTGCAAACCAAATTGAATCTGATGTAAATCCAGTCCACCCCGAAACAAGACTTGTGGACTTGTGTGTGATTTGATGCTTTACAGTTCGTGTCAAGTCAGCAGTTAGGGATAAAATGTTGATTGCCTTGACTCTTGATTTTATCGGCTTGCACATGTACAACCTCCCTGTTGTATGGAGGTGGAATATGGCACCAATCGTCTTCTACAGGGTCCTGTACCTTCATTGTGGCTCTTTTTTTATTAGATTCCATATAATGTGATACATAACTGCATAAACTCTGAGACCCTAATCCCACAGTTGCATGTAAAGAGGTTGGTTCATTTTTATTTTATATATAGGAACAGAAGTCCTTTATAAAAAGTAATATGATAGTATTCCCCTTTAAACATAATAGGCTGTACAATGGTAAGAGGCAGGGAGGCAGGCACAGTTGTTGATTACTTAGGAGAACTTTACTATTAGGTAGGCAACGAACTTGATGGTAGACAGTTTTGCATGAAGCAACTAGCAAGTTGGTGGCACTTGTGACACTTCGTTGACACTTGCAACAACTTTCTTACACCAGGAAAAGCTTCTTAATCACTTTTTGACTGTCTCTGTGTCACTAGCTCAGCAAATCTCTGAGTGTTGGTCACAACCCCTCTCTGGAACATTTCTCTACTCCTGGCACTTTCTTACAGTAGCTTGTTTGATCCCTTTACAGTTTGGTTTACAATACATGACAAGCTAAGAGGGATCCAGTTGTTTAATTATTCCAATAGCAGCTCTTTCTCGTATGTAAATAGGCACAGGGCTGCTTGCGACATGGGTAATGCCCAAGCAGCGTCCAAGAATGGTCAAGGTCAAAACATGTTGCTTTTTGTATACACTGCCTTAGGCTGGTTTCACTCTTGCGTTTTTTTTCGCGGTATTTTAGCGCTAAATAGCGCATGCGTTTTTTTTTCCTATACTTTGCATGGGATGCGCTTATGTGCGCATACACATGCATTTGTACGCGTTTTTCCGCGCATGCGTTTTTTTGCGGTATGCGCTCGGGCGCACAAAATGCATCCTGTTGCATTTTTTGGGCGTCCGACTTGCCTCAAAAAAACGCATGCGCGCGCAATGCGTTTTTTTTCAGCAAGACACCCATTATAAGTCTATGGGTGCGCATATGTGCGCATTGGCATGCTTATGTATGCGTTTTTTTGCACATGCGTTTTTTTTTGTTAACCATGGAATTTAGGGGTTTGGGTTAGAGTTAGGGTTAGTTAAGGGGGTTTAGGGTTAGGGTTAGGGTCAGGGTCAGGGTTAGGGTTAGGGTTAGGGTCAGGGTTAGGGTCAGGGTTAGTTAGGGTTTAGGGTTTGGGTTAGGGTTAAGTATGGTTTGGTTAAGGGTTAGGGTCAGGGTTAGGGTTAGGGTCAGGGTTAGGGTTAGGGTTAGTGTTAGGGTTAGTTAGGGTTTAGGGTTTGGGTTAGGGTTAAGTATGGTTTGGTTAAGGGTTAGGGTCAGGGTTAGGGTCAGGGTTAGGGTTAGGGTCAGGGTTAGGGTTAGGGTCAGGGTTAGGGTTAGTAAAGTCATGGTTTGGGTTAGTGTGAGGGGCCACCTAATGTTTGGAAAAAACCCAAACGCGGTAAAAACGCACTAAAAACGCATACAAATGCATAAAAACGCTGCGTTTTTTTCATGCATGCTCATAAAAATGCTTGAAAAAAACGCAGCAGTTGTATGCTTTTGTATGCGTTTTTTCAATGCGTTTTTTTGCGGGAAAAACGCGCTGCAAAAAAAAGCAAGTGTGAAATTAGCCTAAAATATCATTTTAATTTTGATGGAATAAAGTTTGTTGCAAATATTTTTATACCAGGAGCTGGAAAAAATTTCTTTCTCTATCCCTGCTAAAATACAAGCCATTGTCCAGCATGACAATGCTCTTGCAAAATGTCCCAAAACCAACCGGTCCCACAACATTGGTATTCATTTGCAAGCCACCATTAGACACAACCTTCTCCATCCACAGCGAACATCTGGTATATTTCTTCAAAAAGTATCTCAAACCATTAAATTGGCTCTAAACTCCCACTTGGTTCTCACGAATGAATGAATTAGGTTAAGTAGGTGGCAACTCAGCCTGCCCACTTCTCAAGGGCCGTGGCATTGGTGAGGATTCCTTCTGTGGTTCATAAGAGAAGCACGACATGTTCTTTGCACCCCCTGCCCCAGAGGGTCCCTGAGGGGCTCCTGCTTTGCCACTGGGCTCCTTAACTCCCCACTGGTTAATAGGACTCCAAGGGCCGCGACTGCCAAGCGCGTGTTGAAAGCGTGGAGGAAGCTGTCACCGCTCCTTGACGGGCTGTGCCGGCCGCACACCGATACTCCTGCATGAACTGGGACCATGAACTACAGATGGCATGGTTCCTGTCTGCTGCTGCTACAGTAGATGACAATTCCTGCTGAATCCAAGAGGCAAGAGGAGATACCTGCTCACCCCTCACCTTATATTGTCCCCTATAAACCAACCCCCTTCCATCCTCCTAAACAATCAAATCCCTAACATGTACACCACCAAAGAATTTCTTTAACTCTATCCCTTTCATATCCCATTTAACCCTTTCACTCCCACCCTCTGTCTTGTCATGTTGCCTGTACTCCCTATTAGGGCTCCCTAGTATGCTTGGATGTCATACACATAGGAAAATGTTAGAATTAAAGATAGTCTGTCAGTAGGATCAACTCTTTTAAGCCGTCTGTAGGGGCATGTAGGTCAATGGAAGCTGAATAAAATGACACCCTGATATCTGCGATCCAATGTTTTATTCCAGATAAATCCACATTTTTGTTAATATGTGTTATGAATTGTGGTTCTGTGCTCCCACCTAGGAATGGGTCGGGTCGGTGCTACTCTAATGCGGGGTCAAGTGCCGCGATTGTCCTGACCCTGAGGGTATGTGCACACGCTGCAGATTTACTTGCGGATCCGCAGCAGGTTTTTTTGCGCGTAATTACATCAAATCCGCAGTGTAGTGCAAAACCAATGTTAGTCTATAGGAACCGCAGACTTGATGTGCACATGCTGTGGAAAAATCCTCACAGAAACGCAGCGTTTTATTTTCTGCAGCATGTCACTTATTTTCTGTGGATCTGCAGTGTTTCTGCACCCATTGACTTCCATTGTGTCAGGCAAATCCGCAGCAAAACCGCAGATGTAAAAAACATCTGCGGATTTGCTGCGGATTTGGTGCAGTTTGGGTGTCAAAAACACAGCAGAGGAAGTGTGAGCGGAGTTTGGGTGGTGGTGATGTGTGCGTGTATGGTGTGTGGGCGGTGACTGGGCGTGCATGTGTGTGCGGGCTATGTGTGTGCGGGGGTCTGCCGGGCTCATCGGGCTGGCGGGGTCTGCGGGGCTCATCGGGCTGGCTGCAGGGCTGTCCGTGGGTCATTGGTCTGTCCGGCGGGTGTGCGGGGGGGATGTGTCTGCGGTGCTGTGTATGTGTGTGTGTATGTGTATGCCTGCTACCCTGACAGTGATTGACACATTAGCCAATGATGGGACAGTAGCAGTCCCATCATCCAGAACATACAACATATAACATACAGAACATACATATAACATACAGAACATATAACATACAGAACATACAACATATAACATACAGAACATATAACAAACAGAACATACATATAAGATGCAGAACATATAACATACAGAACATATAACATACAGAATATACATATAACATACACAACATACATATAAAATACAGAACATACAAAATATAAGATATAGAACATTACAACATATAAGATACAGAACATATAACATTCAGAACATACATATAACATACAGAAGATACATATTACATACAGAACATGCAACATATAACATACAGAACATACATATAACATACAACACATAACATACAGAACATACAACATATAACATTCAGAACATACATATAACATACAGAAGATACATATTACATACAGAACATACAACATATAACATACAGAACATACATATAACATACAGAACATATAACATACAGAACATACAACATATAACATACAGAACATATAACAAACAGAACATACATATAAGATGCAGAACATATAACATACAGAACATATAACATACAGAATATACATATAACATACACAACATACATATAAAATACAGAACATACAAAATATAAGATATAGAACATTACAACATATAAGATACAGAACATATAACATTCAGAACATACATATAACATACAGAAGATACATATTACATACAGAACATGCAACATATAACATACAGAACATACATATAACATACAACACATAACATAGAGTACAAATCACCGCACACAACTAATTTCTCGAAGCCATCGATCACCTGTAATAAAAATAAAATAATAAACCAACCTATATTTACCTTTCCACCATAGTTCAATTAATATTGAGGGACGATCTCCCGTAGAGAGCTGCCACATCAGCTGATGTGACCGCTCTCCAGGGGCTCCAGCAATTAAATGACAGGCTGAGATATATCAATGGAAATATCTATAGATAGATAGATATGGGATAGATAGATAGATAGATAGATAGATAGATAGAGCATACAACATATAACATACAGAACTTACATTTAACATACAACACATAACATAGAGTACGAATCACCGCACACACCTAATTTTCCGAAGCCATCGATCACCTGTAATAAAAATAAAATAATAAACCAACCTATATTTACCTTTCCGCCATAGTCCAATTAATATCGAGGGACGATCTCCCGTAGAGAGCTGCCACATCAGCTGATGTGACCGCTCTCCAGGGGCTCCAGCAATTAAATGACAGACTGAGATATATCAATGGAAATATCTATAGATAGATAGATATGGGATAGATAGATGATAGATAGATAGATAGATCTATCCATATATCTATATCTAACTATCTATCCCATATTTATCTATCTATCCATATATCTATCTATAGATAACTATCTATCTATTACCATCTGTCTATCTGTCTATCTGTGTGTGTAATGGAGTGTGGGTTGGACAAATGTAAAACAGGAGGTTGGACAGAAATGACATCACAAATCTTTTTTTTTTTTTTGTTAAATAACATATCTTTATTTAGCTTACAAAAACGCATACAAATCCGCAGGCAAAACCACACTGAAAAACCGCACCAAATCCGCGGCAAAAACGCATAAGAAACGCGCCTACGTTTTCTGCTAAGAGCTGCATTTTTTGTGCAGAAAAATCTGAGGGAGAATCCGCAACGTGTGCATAGACTGAAGGTGCAGCTCCACACATGCTGGGAAAAACATCCCAATATTATGGAGCGTTGCCTTCTGGAGTAGTAGGATGTGTGATGCCACATCTCCCAGAGATTTCACTGTCCAGGGAACATGAGATGCTGTGTTTCCCAGTTGCCAGGCAATGCAGGATGCTGATGTGTCTGGTACTAGGCAGTGGTGGGATTGTGTCCATTCTGCTGTGAAGGTTGCCTGTGGGTGATTGGGAGGTATTCAATACCTTATCATTTCCTTCAGCATCAGGTGGGCTATTTAACTATGTTCCCAGCTCTGGTCTTTGCTGTTCATTGCAGTTCCTATGTGTTGTGGTGGTGAGTGGTGCTAGCAGTATTGGTTGTTGTCTTTCAGGGTTGGTCTTAGGGTTCATTTCCCTTTCTCTTCATGCTACACTCCCATGGTTTCTCGTAGGAGTATCTATTTTTTATCGACTAGGCTCCGGCTGTCAACAGACGCCAGCTGCCCGGTGACAGCGGGCCTTGGAAGGGGTCTGCTTAAGTCTCCCTCTATTTACTGGGAGCTGGGTGAAGAGTATTCCGGCCCTTTGAGGCTTGCTTAGCTGGGGCAGCTTGCGTCAAGTGCGTCTATGGCTGCGCCTTTGCTGGTTAAGTGCCAGTCTTGCTGAGTCTCTCTATAATTGCGCATAACAATATGTAAATGAGCTGTTAAGATCTATGGGCTGGACATAGATCTCCATTAGAATCTGCCTACAGTGCATATGTTAAATAAAAGTTTGAGACATGTATAGTAGATCAGGAGAGCAGTGATTACATATCACTGGTAACATATAAAATAAGCTCTGGAGGCAGTTTCTCGGGAAGATCTATGTCCGGCCCATAGATCTTAACTGCCAATTAAATATTAAGAAAAATGTGGATTTCTCTGGAATAAAATGTCTGATTACAGATATCATGGTGTCATTTTATTCAACTTCCTATGTCTTACATGCCCATACAGACGGCTTAGGAGGGTTGATGCAACTGAGAGATTCTCTTTAATTCTACCTTTTTCCTGGGTCCATGACATCCAAGAAAATACTAGATTGTATTACCAACCAAAGTGGTTCCATAAAACATGAGCCATAAATCAGATTTCTGTGTTCTGCTGTAATATATTTTATTTCTTTATATCTTTATTCTTACATCTTGGTGCTAATGCTTGATTTTTAACCAAAAAATAATGTGCATAAATATATGTCCCATTATCAGTATGTACGTCATTGAAATTCTACCTACAGCACCACGGCAGAGCATGATCTGAAATGTGCAGCCCATCTGTTACATGTGTATTTGTTTTGTGCCGATTTGTAAACCTATTTTTAACTGCTGTCGTTAGCATTTACACACTGAACTATGTTTGAGAGACACAGACCACCAACACTTTCCAGGAGACCACATACAAGCAAACCTGAAATATTTATTACATGTGGCGGAAAGAAATGTTCCCCGCTTTCCCTTTTTTCTCTGCTTTCTGGACTGACATTAGTGTTACGATGTCTGTTACTACTTTATTTTTGTTGCAGGTTGATGTTATTAGATTATGGTATAGATATAAAAAACAGAAGGGCTGGATTCATCTTGTTGACCTGACTTCTGGCTGTTTTTAAAATATTTCTGAAAATCACAATATTAATTGGCTACAAAAATCCGTGCCACAGAAGTCATAGGGACCATAGTTAAAGAAAAAATATGGCCTATCCCTCCAATTGAGTGGCCCAATTTCATTCTTAGGTCCAAGATACTGTGATCGGCATTTTTTATAGCATATCCAGAGAGAGGAATTTTAGTTATTCATGATATCAATTTAAATGTCCTTTGTGGACATATTCCCTTAATGGAGAAACACAAAAATATGTATGCAGTGAGCTCCCCCTAGTGGTTGCTGCAAGTAGTCACTCTGACAAGTAACCAGGGGCCTCAGTACATTGCTGAGGCCACACACACCGCAGCTCCTGGACTTTTGTGCACATACGGCCTAATTTATCAATTCCAAAAGATCAGATGTCATTTTTATTCAAAGGCAGTCAATAAAATTTGATTGATCAAATTTTCTCCTAGTTTTGATAATTATGGTGTCATGACTCTGGACAGGATGGTTCCGCCTCCATTCCTGGTCAGGTCAGGGTTAATTCAGTCTTTGGTTTTGGGGCGGCTGTTTAATGTTGGTAGTACCTGGATTTAGTGTCACTGATATTTCCATATACTCGGTTAGTGGTTGCTGACCCAGGTGACTCATCCTCAAATGTGTGCCTCTGTGCTTGTGTGCCTTGCTGTGTATGATTCGATTTGTCGCCTGACTTCTGCCTCTGTATCCTGCTTGTACTGCTCTGTCTCTCCTGGTTATCTGACCCCCTTGGTTTGTCCCCATTTACTCTTCGTCTTGTCCCTAGGTACTGCGCGTTTGTCTGGCTTCTGACTCTCAGCTCTCCTTGACCACGTTTACTGTCTTGGCCCTGTGCTCTGCGTGCTAAGTGTCCTTCCCTGCGCTCACTTGAGGTGGCTCCGCCCCCCTGGTCTCGTGATCGCTTAGTGCCAGGTCCTGTGCTCACTACTCTAGTCTCAGGTCCTTGTGCACTGCGTGCCTTCTGCCTGCACTCCCTGTGCTCATTCACGCGCCTACTGATAGCACCCCCTAGACAGCGCCAGTGCCCCCTTGGTGTCATTACATATGACCTACGTATTATGTGTTTTGATGTATACCAAAAAAGAGGATTGCATCCCGACAGAAAGAAAGTGTTCTACTTACCTGCTCTTTTACCCAATTTAAAGGTTGACTTCGTATGTAAAGAAGTAAGAAGGCTTGGCCGACATTTGGCTAGTGTGTATATAAGGGCCCAGACAAATTGCCTAAATGTCCCGAGTCCCCCATACACATGACATGGCAAAGAGTTTAAAGGAAGTCTGCACAGAAGATTGTTCAAACCAAGCACAGGCACTCGGTGCATCATGGCGTGGCCAAACATTCAAGTGCACCTTCCCATCTGCTTCTCCCCTCAATTTCCACCCTCTTCTTCTTTGATTGACAGCTCTGGCTTCATAGAGCCAGAGAAGGGCAGAGATAAATGAAAACTAAGCAGGTGGGAAGGTGTATATAAATGTTTGACCACACCACGGTGCACCAAGCGCCTGTACTTGGTTTTATCAGTCATTTTGTAATTCACTCTCTTCTGGCTGCAATTTGTTTAAAAATAAAACCTTTCTTTACTCACCCTTATAGGTTCCAGAACGAAGTCTCTACAGCTTCTCCCAGTCTCTGTTATTGTTTGCAGATTTGACATCATGTCGACAGCACTGTAGCCAATAAGAAAGCTCAGCTGCTCTGGCTCTTTCAAGGAGCAGAAAAGGATGGGGCAAATTATGGCAGAAGATGTCAGGGATCAGGAGGCCCTACCTAAATTGATGAAATATAGTCTTTTGCTTACTAATGCTCAGTTCATACGTGTTAACCAGAGCCGGACTGGCCATCTGGCAATTCTGGAAAAAAGGGCCTGTCTGGTCGTGGGCCGCCTTGTCTGCTACGTTGTTAACAGAATCGTTGCTCTCGAGACACTCATACTGTTTAGAGTTGTGACAGGGCACAAAGTCACTGACTCTGTCACTTACCCCAGCAGGCCATGGGTGTCATTAGAAATATTGCTCTTGTAGTAAATCTTGCTTTCCACCACCAAGTGTAATATTAGTAGTAATATATCACATCTGGTGCTGGGGGACGGGGACAGCATGGGCCTGTGTGATTTCAAATGCCCGGGTTGAACTTCAGCTTCAGCCCTAGTCCACACCTGGTGTCAACCATGGTCATTAAACCAACGCTGAACTATACTAGCCAATCGGCAATTGTTTAATGGTCTGTTTAGCCCAGCTAATATGATTGTTCTGTTTGCACTGAGTATCATTGGTCTCAGCAGCACATCACCTATTTGCAGAGTGATGTCCTCCCAAGAAGGATGATTTATAAGTTCACCAAAAAATCATTGCACTCGACATGACTGACAGTCTGTTTACACGACCTGATAGTCGAGAGCGAGTTCCTAGCAATTTTCAGATGAAATTTTGTTGGTTCCCACTTCCATCAGTTAAGAGCAGGGCCATCATTCAAAAGATCTATGTCATGTACGGTCATATGTAGTCAGGTCTCCACCGATGCTCCGTCTCTTATACTCCATAATAAATATTTTATAGACAATTAAAGGGAGGTAACATGATTATAGTTTACTATAAAGATTATTTTATCCTCTTTAGGGTATATGCACAACTTGACTATTTGCAGCAGATTTTTCATCTGCAAAATCCAAAGTGTTGGCAGGAAAAATGCTGCATAATATATGAGGGCTTTTTAGTTCATTTTTCATGCCTTTTTACTTGCATTTTTTCCCCATTCATTTTTCCCATTCACATGGCACAGGGATATGCAGCCGGCCCACGTCATGGAAATCCATCGGCTCCCTGCGAACACATTGCAGGGAGGCCAATAGGCACTGGAACCAATGCCTGAGCAGTATTGTGGTGCCACTGCTTAAATGCCGTGGTCAGTAATTGATAGCAGCATTTAATAAATTAACAGCAGCAATCCGTGGGCGCGCCCTCTTCACTGCTGTTAGAGGCAGGTGTCGGCTAAATAATATAGACTGTATCTGCCCAGTGTGGTGCGGCTCTGCTTCTGAGCCCACTCCAAAGTTAAGGACACGCTCCATGGTGTAATAGGTGTTAATGCAAACAAAATTGATATGATCAATATCATTCCCAAACATTACACACATGACATGACACATCACGTCCATTTACCAGTTCTGTACTTCTGCTTCTGAATCACATCCACAAAATTTATCATGTAAAATCAAAATCTGCATTCTCTCCCCCAAACTGTCCGACGCTCATATGTTTTCTGTTAATAAAGTAAAATAGGCAAGCTTAGTCTCACGCAGCCTGCCAGTGAACCTTGATCCAGTCTGAAAGCAGGTACCAGACGGCAGATCCAGTTCTGAAACACTATTTTGGCCCTACCTACAAATGACTGCTTAAATCTTGCCTGGAGTATTGTTCTTATGTGGTGGTAATTGAGTACAGAACAGTTTAAAATCTATTCCTGAAAAAAAAAAAGATTATGGATTTCATAAAAGTTGGAAATAACTAAAATGCCACAGAAAAAAAAACTTCAAAAGTTAGTCGTAATAGAGTTTTACTTAAGCCATGCACAAGAGAAAATGGATTAAAATATCTTTATTCTACAGATGGAAATAAACCTGAATTGCTCTATTACTGAGGTAGATTATATCAATTTTATTAACCCCCCCCCCAATTATAAGTACATAAAGGCACTGCTTCAGACCTGTTGTTTGCCATTCTGGATCTATGGACTTATAAAACGATCTATCAAGGGTTGGGTGAGGATACCTTCTTTGAGGACAATAATGCTACATTATTCCTACCATTAAAAAAGGACAAATCCCCAAATAGAACTATATATGTATACTAGCTGAAGAGCCCGGCGCTGCCCGGGCATAGTAACTAACTACGGTTAGTTATAACAAATTTTAATGATTATATCTATATATAAAGCTGGGTGTATAGCCCTGCCCACTCCGCATAGCCACATTCACTATAACATCCCACATCATCCCGTCAGCCACAGCCACCGGACTACTACCCCTAATATCCCACATCATCCCGTCAGCCACAGCCACCGGACTACTACCCCTAATATCCCACATCATCCCGTCAGCCAGAGCCACCGGACTACTACCCCTAATATCCCACATCATCCCGTCAGCCAGAGCCACCGGACTACTACCCCTAATATCCCACATCATCCCGTCAGCCAGAGCCACCGGACTACTACCCCTAATATCCCACATCATCCCATCACAGCGACCGGACTACTACCCCTAATATACCACATCATCCCATCAGCCAGAGCCACCGCACTACTACCACTAATATCCCACATCATCCCGTCACAGCCGCAGGACTACTACCCCTTATAGCCAACATCATCCCGTCAGCCAGAGCTACCGGACTACTACCCCTAATATCCCACATCATCCCGTCAGCCTGGCGTCAGAACCAGAGCACTGAGTGGGTTTGACCCTGACTTCCATATCAATGATCCCTTTAATAGAAGCCTAGGGTGAGAATCAGAGCGCTGAGGGATTTATCCTAACTTCCATACCGGAGATCCCTTTAAGAGAGGCCTCGGGTCAGTACCAAAGAGCAGAGTGGATTTGCCCTCACTTCCATACTGGGGATCCCTTTAAGAGACCCTGGGATCAGAGCCAGAGCACTGAGTGGATTTGCCCTGACTTGCATACCAATGATCCGTTTAATAGAACCCTGGGGTCAGAATCAGAGCGCTGAGGGATTTGCCCTAAGTTCCATATAGGAGATCCCTTTAAGAGAGCCAGGGGTCAGTACCAGAGCATTTGAAGGCAATTGCCCTGACTTCCATACCAGGGATCCCTTTAAGAGAGGCCTGAGGTCAGAACCAAATCTCTGGATGGATTTGCCCTGACTTCCATGCCGGAGATCCCTTTAAGAAAGGCCTGGGGTCAGTACCAAAGCGCATATTGGATTTGCCCTCACTTCCATATCAATGATCCCTTTAAGAGACACTGGGGTCAGAATCACAGAGCTGAGTGGAACGGTCCTAGTTTCCATACCGGGGATCCCTTTAAGAGAGGCCTGGGGTCAAAATCAAAGCAATGGATGGATTTACCCTGACTTTCATACCGGAGATCCCTTTAAGAGGGAAGATGTGCCTATGGAATGGAGGATGTGTGATGGGCATATGGGCACGGGAGGGGGGATTCATTTCTGTCATGTGCTCTCTGCTCTTTCTGAGGGGCAGACAATGGCTGGAGCTTATGCACCCGGGGATGCTAGATTTCTCCCATCTGGTCAGTGTCTACTGAGGTGTTGTCAAGTGGGAGAACTTGCTCATAGCAACCAATCACAGCTCAGCTTCTTTTAACCAGCTCTGGTGAAATGAGAGATGCTTAGTGATTGGTTGCAAGGAAAACTGTTGCTCGTAGCAACCAATCACAGCTCAGCTTCTTTTGAACAGCTCTGGTGAAATGAAAGATGCTTCGTGATTGGTTGGTGATACACACATACATTTAGTTTTATATATAGAGATGTACTCAAGATGGGGTGCAGAGTGCACATTAATGAGAAAAAAAATGAACTTTTTTGAATTTACCAAATGGCTCCAATGAAACAAAGAGTGAAAAATTTAAAGGGGTATGAATACTTTCTGTACCCACTGTATTGTATTGGAGCCACAGTGCCCATGCAAATGCATATTTAATTTAAAGAGAACCCGTCATGGCGATTTTGCATGCTAATAGCATGGCCATAATGACATTACAGTATTATACTGATTATTTTGATACCATTAGTGAAGATTTTTTTTTAATTAGCATTTGAAGTTTTGGTGTAATAAGATTCATGTGCACAGGGGCAGGACAATGGGTAGTGTCTTTGACTCTGTCCCGACCCCTCCGCTGCAAGTGGTGCCTGTATGACAAGTCATTGCTTTGTGAGTGACCTGTTTGAAGGTTTGCGCCGGCACCATCCTCAGCCCGAGTGGCGCTTGCACTGATTGATCTCCCTATGGTTTTCAGTAAACCTGTGCAATGGCGGCTCATGTGACAGCGTAGGAATAGGTTTTAGCGTGCACTCGGCCTTATTATGAACGAGGTGCTGGTGTAACGGACCTTTTGGTCCCAATATAGAGTAATTATATAATTCACCGCACTGGGAGCGTAACAGAATACTGCAATACTATATATCGCTTCCATTGCAGTATTCTGTTACGCTCCCAGATTGTGTGTTAATAAAATTTAAACTATTTGGCATGATAATCCACAAGAGTGTGCGGTGAATTATATAATTACTCCATGTGACAGCGTAGACTGACCTCCAAGCTGCCTTCAGTAAAATGTCGGTGCATGCACCAATTGAGAACCTGGCTCAATGACGTGAGCTAAGATTTCAATTTGTGCATGACTTACCATCACCGCCATTTTACTGAAGAGAGCGATAGGTCAATCTGTGCATGCACCACATTGTCGCTTTTTTAATGAAGACCACTGGAAGATCAATCTGTGCAAGCGCCACTTGCTCTGAGGACGGCGCCAGCGCAAACTTTCATACAGGAGGCAGATACAGACAATAGAGGTAGTTCACTCACAAATCAGTAACCTGTTATATAGACAAAAAAGGCAGGCGGAAGGGCGGGGGCACAAGCCAGGGACCCTACCCACAGTCCCACCCCTGTGCACCTGGGACGCCCTCACACCCAGGGCTGTGGGGTACTCGGTAACGGGCCCGATGAGCTTCAATGGGAGATGTCACGGCAGCTGGGACCCGGCCCGTGGCCCTTGGCACCCATTGTAAAAGGGGTTGTTACAGTGTGCTGATGGTAGTGAAAGTTTATAAGTGATTCGTGACGCCACATGTGGTATTCGGCAATAGAGATGTAAGCCGACGCTGCAGACAGATCCTCTGGGACAGATGGTGTGGTGCAGCAGTGATGTTATAGCCCTCCACAGGCAGGGCTGTAGTCCCAGGGCAGTGTAGGTGAAGTGACACTTAGATGATATAGTGTCAGGCGCGAGGGATGTAGTGGTGCTGGGCAGGTTGGCGCAGGAATAAGTGGAGGACACCAGGGCATGTAGTTCCAAAGCTTTACTCACAGTCTGTTGTGCAAACAGGTGCCCGCTTCCGTGCCGTGTCCTCCGGGTTAGGGACTCAGTCAACGTCCAGGCCAGATGGAATACTCCTTTCCAACACTCCGTCAACATATGTGCCTTTTCTGAACGTCTCCTCTTATAGCGCCTTTGAGTGAAGTACTCCTAGTACTGAGTTACACTGGAGTTCCTCCTGTCAGATGTTCCTTTGAACTCTACTTGTACGGCAGACAGCTGTAGCCTGCTTCGGGGACTCCTTGCTATTAAGTCCCGGCTCACTAATATGTTGCTGTTGTGCCCCCAAGTCTGGTGTGGGAATAAAGTGGTCACTACTTCTATTCAAAAAAAAAAAAGAAGAGAAGCCAGTGCTGCTTAAGGTTAGAACGCATAACATAAAGTGCATATGCACATAATAACTAACTGTATTCAAAATGAGATATTTGGCAAAAAAATTGATCAATTCAATTGAGCCACCCCGCCGCGCCAAGGCAATCTCATGTGGGGGGTCCTACTCTACGTTTCTAATAAACACTGTGCCATATGGCCTCCTAAATACATTAAAAGCAAGACCACATTAAGTGCAATCCGTACCTGAGCATATCTTGATCGTTCCCATGAAGCCAGATAAAGCAAGTGCAGATGAAGGCCAATCAGGTCTGAATGTAGACATGTCAGGTTTAGCCTCCACATATTGCCCAACCAGGAAACATAGATGAAGGGCGATGCAGGTTCAAACACAGGTGCACAATTAAATAAAGCTTGGGGCAGGGTGGGGCTGCTGTGTGTGTGCACAGCAGCCTAGATCCATCACAGTGAACACAGAAAAAATGGCGAACATAACCCAGCGCGCACGGCAAAAGTGGTGGTCAGCCACATACCAACATGCAAAAAAAAAAGAAGAGAAGCCAACGTAGAGTAGGACCCCCCACATGTGATGGATCTAGGCTGCTGTGCACACACACAGCAGCCCCACCCTGCCCCAATCTTTATTTAACACACAGACCGGTGACTGACACCGCGCAACTCCAACTCTATGATTGAAAGAATGAGTGTGCCAGGAGGAATAAAATTCATCAATGTCAGAACGCTAACTCATATCTGCAGGTTAATAGCATTATTTAACATGACAGGTTCCCCTTAATCTGCAAAATAATGCTGACAGGTTCTCTTTCATACTGTCAGTTGTGTTGACTATATAAAAAGTACTTTTCAGTATGATTTTGAAATCGCCCTATCAATGTCTCGTTTCCTGCCCACAATAAATGTTCTCTCCACTTGTTGACCACTATTTGGTCTCCAACTTCTTTTTCAGTCCTTACCCTGATCCAGTGAGCAGTTTTTGGACAGTCCAGTTTTCAGTCGTGAATGATAAAACCTTCCATTTTCCCCTTCCTTCTTACCAGATCTGTATTTATTATTGCTGCTTGTTATCTGCTGATTAAAGGTGATTATCTTCCATGCACCTTCAGTATTAGCCATGGGCAAGGTTTAAATCCTCTAACCTTCCCACCCTGTGTATGACCCTGATCGGTAAACCTGATAAAACGAATCTCTGAACAGAGTTGCAGAATATGCAGGACTAGTTCTAACAATAGAACACAAATACGGAGCTCATACTTCAAAGATAGAAAATGTTTATATAAATTTGTGCATACAAAGAAGAAAGTCTCCTAAGGTCAGCTGAGCCCTCTAAAGTACAAGGTTCTCGGAGGACGTGGCTTCCTTGTATAAAGCCAGGGAAATTCTTGGAGACGGTGAACAATTTTTTTTTATGTAAATGGATGTTAAGATGCTGCTAAATGCCAAAGCAGCCGCCCTGGATCGACTAAAAGGAAATATCATTTGGTTTACATTGAAGGTACCTTACCACAAAGCTTAATTCCAAACAGATGACTTTTTCACAACCTAGTTCTAGAACATAGGTAAAGATTGCATCCCTGTGATCTGGGAATTTGGATACAATGTCGTCCTTGTAGTAGGATCTAGTCTGAGATTCCGTGCTGTCGGACATTTTTACATATTACTTTACTCACTATGACATGCAAATGTTTTTCATCAGAAAGGATTCTGTTACCATTATTGCATCTGCTGATTCATCATTGGGAAATGGAAAAAACTTTACATCTTCCTGGTCAGACGATGGGAGTGGAAAGACCCCAAGTTTTTCTGTATAACAAGCACAAAACAACCTGATGAGTTGGAAGGAAGAGTCAGATTCATATGGAATGCAGATGTGCTTTGGAACAATCTTCTTCTTTCATTAATTTATTGTGGATATTAAACACCGGTTATTTTTTATGATCTATACAAATGCAGAAATGTCTTGTTTTAATTTCTTTTAAAGGGAACTTGTCACTTTATTTATCCCTACTAAACTGCCCCCAATGTCTTATAGGTCATGCAATGTGCATTATTAACATGTTGTTCTCAAGCTAAACGCACCAGTATACAAGTAAAAAAAAAAATTTAATCTTTACTCAATTGCCTATCAGTCTCTGGCTTTCAGTCATATGGCCGGAGTTGAGTTGCATATTGCTTCAGTCACGGCCCTCTGGACAGTAATCACCCCCAATGCAGTGTGATTGATGACCTGAACTGCCCCAATGTCACGCCAATGGCCGAGGAAATTCTGTGCCTGGGCCCTGACAACCAGCTCCCTGGGAATGTGCATTTAAACTGGATGTACGTCGCCAGCTTCATTTGCTAAATGTGCATGGACAAGAAGCGGCTGTGAGTCACAGGCGTTATCCATGCTATGAGCACGCATGCCCAGGGAGTTGGTTGTCACATTGCATGACCTGTAAGACATTGAGGTCAGATAGTAGGGATAATTGATGTGATAGGTTACTTTTAAGCACCTAATTTTCAGTTACAAACTGTAGATATACACAGATAAAGGGATAGGCAGAGAGATAGGTAGAGGAGTTCTCTGATGAATTTCTAGATACACAGTCATGAGAATCATCTAATACCACCTCTTTCAATACTATGGTTTTCTGCTTCAAGACATAATAAAAAAATGTGCTCTTAGAAGGTCTTAAATTTGGGCAAACAACACATGTCAGGTTACACTTTGTCATTATCTAACAAAAAACTAGTATCACATGCAGAAGCAATATGTGAAGAATTAAGTACATCAAAATTGCATAAAAATTAAGCAGCTAAGTAGCAATTTTCTATGCTAATCAAATACCCTTGAATAATAGTGATGAGCAGAGCAAACATGCTTGAATAAGGTGTTATCCCAGCATATTCGTGTACTAACCGAGTATTTTCGGCATGCTCGAAAATATGTTCAAGCCCCTGTAAGGAGGAGTACCAGATCAGGGGTACCTTTTACACGCCAGTTCCAGAACTACCAGGGCTGTCACCCATGTTGCAGGGGGGGAAGATCTAGAGTGCTGGATGAACCGGGTCATGTGACTGGGGTAGGCAAGGCAGGACTAGCGCTGCGCGCAGGAAAAAGAGGAGAGCTCGCGCAGGAAAGCCGAGTTGCCGGACAGGCGCTGTGGCCGCTGTGAAGGCAGAGTGTCTCGTTTGCGCAGGCCGCCCCTACAGACCCCCTGCAGAGAGGTTGATCACTGTTAGATGACCAATTGACAGATTCCCGCCTATCTCCTCGCCAGGAGGTGACTCAGGGCCGACGGCACAGACCGTGCCGTTAGTAGAACGCCGTGAGGGACTCCCGACTAGGCCAGGACCTGTTGTACAAGGGCTTGCACACTCTTTTCTTTCTGAACTGTTGTTCGTCCTTGGCCTTTTCCGTTCAAACTCCCTTTCCTGTCCTTTGTCCTATCATACCCCTCCATGCCCCTTTACTCCCTGCGTGGACTGTATTTGTTAATAATAAAATCCTGTTAACTCTCGATCTGTCTCCTGTCCGTGGCGGCATCCCACGTTTCCTGCGATTTCTACATCCCCATGGCTGCATGCCTTGTGGCTGTTTGACAGCCACAACACATGCAGGAATTGCAGCTCTGGGGTCAAATCCCAAGAAGTACAACATCTGTAAGGAGTTGGGCGCAGGCCGACTTGACATATCTCCGGTGTACCGCTCTACTGGGGTTGGGTGACGGACTGCCAGCTTCCCACTTACCTCCTTGTCTGGAGGTGACTCTGTCATTCTTAACCAGAGACTGTAACGTGCGAGCGGCGCAGTAAGGGGCAGGTGACCAGGCCAGAACCCTCTAGGCAGATACCTGCATACACCACGGAGCGAAGTCTCGTTCCGGCAGACTCATGTACTGGACTGAGCACAGCTTGTGGCACTTGTGAGTGTGGGAAAAGCCCACAATCTTTAAGGATCCTTCACCCTTCCTGTGGACTGGAATCCCATCTTCTACAGACATTGCTGAGTTGTCACGTGCCGCTGTTGTCGGTGCGACTGTTGGAGAACCAAGACGCTGCAATCAAGAAGACTACAGACTGATAAGTTTTATCTACTTCCTCCTTTTAAACTCTCATTCATTCCTGCCCTTCCCCTTCCAGACTCCCTTTCCTATCCTTTGTCCTAAACTACCCCCGCTTCCTTACACTCCCAGCGCGGAGTATCCCCATTGTTAAAAAAAAACCCTGTTAACTCTT
Source organism: Dendrobates tinctorius (assembly GCF_039654945.1). Classification (NCBI taxonomy): domain Eukaryota; kingdom Metazoa; phylum Chordata; class Amphibia; order Anura; family Dendrobatidae; genus Dendrobates; species Dendrobates tinctorius. Next base: position 1,844,897 of record NW_027361752.1, on the reverse strand, counting down.
GATCTGTCTCCTGTCTGTGATGACATTCCACGTTCCTGCGATTTCTACACCAGAGGAGTAGAGAGGTGCGGAGTCCTGATCCTTTCACTGCCATCATCTGTGCTACAAATTAGTACATTCTGATCAGGGGTGGATTAAGGGTAGCCAGGGCCCGGGGCAGTTCAGACTCTGTGGGCCCCCCTCGTCACGTGACGGGGGTCACGAATCGTAGAGCCACACTCTACATAGAGAATAATGGGGCCTCCAGCACCGACCTCCACCTGCAGAGCCACACTCTACATAGAGAATAATGGGGCCTCCAGCACCGACCTCCACCCGCAGAGCCGCACTCCACATAGAGAATAATGGAGCCTCCAGCACCGACCTCCACCCGCAGAGCCACTCTCCACATAGAGAATAATGGAGCCTCCAGCACCGACCTCCACCCGCAGAGCCGCACTCCACATAGAGAATAATGGAGCCTCCAGCACCGACCTCCACCCGCAGAGCCGCACTCCACATAGAGAATAATGGAGCCTCCAGCACCGACCTCCACCCGCAGAGCCGCACTCCACATAGAGAATAATGGAGCCTCCAGCACCGACCTCCACCCGCAGAGCCGCACTCCACATAGAGAATAATGGGGCCTCCAGCACCGACCTCCACCCGCAGAGCCACACTCCACATAGAGAATAATGGAGCCTCCAGCACCGACCTCCACCCGCAGAGCCGCACTCCACATAGAGAATAATGGAGCCTCAAGCACCGACCTCCACCCGCAGAGCCGCACTCCACATAGAGAATAATGGAGCCTCCAGCACCGACCTCTACCCGCAGAGCCACACTCCACATAGCGAATAATGGAGCCTCCGGCACCGACCTCCACCCGCAGAGCCACACTCCACATAGAGAATAATGGGGCCTCCAGCACCGACCTCCACCCGCAGAGCCGCACTCCACATAGAGAATAATGGGGCCTCCAGCACCGACCTCCACCCGCAGAGCCACACTCTACATAGAGAATAATGGAGCCTCCAGCACCGACCTCCACCCGCAGAGCCGCACTCCACATAGAGAATAATGGAGCCTCCAGCACCGACCTCCACCCGCAGAGCCGCACTCCACATAGAGAATAATGGGGCCTCCAGCACCGACCTCCACCCGCAGAGCCACACTCCACATAGAGAATAATGGAGCCTCCAGCACCGACCTCCACCCGCAGAGCCGCACTCCACATAGAGAATAATGGAGCCTCAAGCACCGACCTCCACCCGCAGAGCCGCACTCCACATAGAGAATAATGGAGCCTCCAGCACCGACCTCTACCCGCAGAGCCACACTCCACATAGCGAATAATGGAGCCTCCGGCACCGACCTCCACCCGCAGAGCCACACTCCACATAGAGAATAATGGGGCCTCCAGCACCGACCTCCACCCGCAGAGCCGCACTCCACATAGAGAATAATGGGGCCTCCAGCACCGACCTCCACCCGCAGAGCCACACTCTACATAGAGAATAATGGAGCCTCCAGCACCGACCTCCACCCGCAGAGCCACACTCTACATAGAGAATAATGGAGCCTCCAGCACCGACCTCCACCCGCAGAGCCGCACTCCACATAGAGAATAATGGGGCCTCCAGCACCGACCTCCACCCACACTCCACATAGAGAATAATGGAGCCTCCAGCACCGACCTCCACCCGCAGAGCCGCACTCCACATAGAGAATAATGGAGCCTCCAGCACCGACCTCCACCCGCAGAGCCGCACTCCACATAGAGAATAATGGAGCCTCCAGCACCGACCTCCACCCACAGAGCCGCACTACACATAGAGAATAATGGAGCCTCCGGCACCGACCTCCACCCGCAGAGCCGCACTCCACATAGAGAATAATGGAGCCTCCAGCACCGACCTCCACCCGCAGAGCCGCACTCCACATAGAGAATAATGGAGCCTCCAGCACCGACCTCCACCCGCAGAGCCGCACTCCACATAGAGAATAATGGAGCCTCCAGCACCGACCTCCACCCGTAGAGCCACTCTCCACATAGAGAATAATGGAGCCTCCAGCACCGACCTCCACCCGCAGAGCCGCACTCCACATAGAGAATAATGGAGCCTCCAGCACCGACCTCCACCCGCAGAGCCGCACTCCACATAGAGAATAATGGAGCCTCCAGCACCGACCTCCACCCGCAGAGCCGCACTCCACATAGAGAATAATGGAGCCTCCAGCACCGACCTCCACCCGCAGAGCCGCACTCCACATAGAGAATAATGGAGCCTCCAGCACCGACCTCCACCCGCAGAGCCGCACTCCACATAGAGAATAATGGAGCCTCCAGCACCGACCTCCACCCGCAGAGCCGCACTCCACATAGAGAATAATGGGGCCTCCAGCACCGACCTCCACCCACAGAGCCGCACTCCACATAGAGAATAATGGGGCCTCCAGCACCGACCTCCACCCGCAGAGCCTCACTCCACATAGAGAATAATGGAGCCTCCAGCACCGACCTCCACCCGCAGAGCCGCACTCCACATAGAGAATAATGGAGCCTCCAGCACCGACCTCCACCCGCAGAGCCGCACTCCACATAGAGAATAATGGGGCCTCCAGCACCGACCTCCACCCGCAGAGCCGCACTCCACATACATGGCTGCTCTCAGTGCTGTGCGCACAGGACCTGTGATGAGGTCACAGGAGGGGAGGAGACAGGGGTCACATGATCGGGGGCCCTGACACCTTCCCTCCTGTGATCTCATCACAAGCCTTTGCTCGCTACCAGCAGCACCAGCGTTCACGCTACTTGTAGATGCTGCTGGTAGCAGAGCACATAATGCCGCCCCCACGGTCACTCACTTTTAGGTGGGGAGAAGATGGAGTGCCATTGCAGCAGCCAGCAGGAATGTGGTGGGGGCCCCGGGGCTGAAGCCCCGCCTGCCCTGCCTATAATCCGGCCCTGCGCGGTGGCGGATTATAATGGGGCAATTTACTGGCCTGGGCTGTGGGCCCCTTAACCCCACTGGGCCCGGGGCAACTGCCCAAATTGACCTCATTATAATCCGCCACTGATTCTGATATCAATGCAGCTAAAGGCAGGGGAAATAAATTGGGATTTAGAAGCCAATTAAATTACTTTTTTTCTGCAAGAATAAAGACATATCCCCTAATAAAGTGATTTTCAAAGTTTTATAACTTTCTCAAGGTAATACTTGACAAGATTAAAAAAGTGAGACTTTAGTTACTCTTTAAAGGGCCTTTCACACATAGCAAGATCACTAGGGTTATTGCTAAATCGGCACCGATTTTGTGACGCAACAGCGATATCGATCGCTTTGTGTGACACATACCTGCGACTGGCCCCCCCGCTGGATATCGCTGATCGCGCTGGAATGGCCATTTTTTCATCGTTCGCGTCCCACTGGCACCAACTAGCGACGCATGGACGCAGAAGTCATCATCATCACTGCGGTGTGACACGTGAGAGCGACCCCCGACGGATCACTTATCGCTGCTGCGTTGCTGGTGAGATCTTCCTGTTTGGCAGCTCACTAGGGACCATTTAGCGATGCACCAGCGATCCTGACCAGGTCGTTTCATTGTCGGGATCGCTGGTGCATTGCTAAATGTAATGGGACCCTTAGTCTACTGTCACAGATAACTCTCAAGGAGTGGTGCAGATGCAACTGCTGCGACCAGTGTGTCAAGGATAACAGCCTTATCAGGCGATGCAATTCTGCTGCCTCCAATCGTCAGGACAATTACGTAATTGACTGATGACTGACAGACAAAGCCACATCTCCTTCAATACTAGGTTATTAGGAAACTCTCAGTGAGCATATGGTATATGCACCTCCTATTCCTGCTCTGACAGAGAGAGCAGTAACAGAAGCAGATAGTCCCAGTTCGGCTGTCCTTCTCAATGAGCTTCTTGAGCATGGCCTTTAAGGTATTACTGAAACGCTCTACCAGGCCATATGTCTGCAAATGGTAAACAGAGTTTCGCAGCTGGGCAATCTGGAGGACTTTACACAGCTCTTTCATCACCTTGCTCATGAAGGGGATTCCCTGGTCTGTCAAAATATCTTTTGGCACGCCAGTCCTAGCAAAAATATGGACAAGTTCCCAGGTGTTACTCTTAGCCGAAGAGTTCCTCAGCGGGACTGCTTCAGGGTACCTGGTCGCATAGTCCATGAACAATAGGATGTACTGATGCCCCGTGCAGATTTAACTAAGGGATTTACTAGGTCCATGGCAATTCTCTCAAATGGCAGATGGGGCAGGACCTAAAATAATTTAGGGTCTCTCGGTAACATCCCAGCCAATAGAACCTCTGCATTATTCTCTCCTGAGTTTTCTCTACCTACAGATGTCCCTCCAAAACATGTGATGGGACCATATCTAAAATCCTTCACCGGTAGAGTTCTGGAACCAACAGCTGCTCTACTATTTCACCTCCCCTCAGTTTGGTCACCCGATACAATAACTCGCCATTGACTGCAAAGTGTGGGAACCTAGTGTCAGGCCCCAGCTCTTGAGCAACTCCATTACATAGGGTAACATTATGAAATGCCCCCTTTAAGGCAAGGTCCCTAACTTGAGCAGTCCCAAAGTTCTCTTCAGGCACTTCTAACTCAGCGAAGTTGGGCTGCTCTGTCAGCATCTCATCCCACTCTCCAGCAAGGACACATAGGGGAAACTCCTCCTCTTTTGATTTTGATGGAAGCTCTTCCCGAGGAATCTTGCTTCTGTCCGAGACACTCAGTGCAGCCCCCTTTTGCCATAAGTTCCAAAATAATGAAAAATGTCAACTAGTATGACTGGATGTATCAAGTCTTTTACTACCACAACCCCAAGGGACTTAGTAGCACAGTCTGTTCCCATGGTCACTCTGGCTACAGGGTAGTCCTTGGCATCTCCGTGTATGCGGCAGACGCCCATAAACTTGTCAGGGATCAACTAGCGGGGCAGTGTAGCACTGATTAGGGTTACTAGACTTCCAGAGTCAAAGAACCAGTACCCCATTGACTGACACGGTTCATGCCTGTGGCCCCTCGCTGAGATAACAGTCCATACTGTAGGCCGCATAGGCTTAATAGGAACAATGATGGCGAAGGCTGCAGTCCATTGCTTCAGGGGACATATGACACCGGGCGGCTACATTTCAGGATTCTGAAATCGCCAACAGACCACGTCCTTAACAACAGTCTTGGGGGACCCCTCAACAGAATTGGGACCCCCTCCATGTGTGAGTCTAGACGCCCTCCAAGGTGAACCTGCCCCCTTTGGGTATCCCATTACGGGGAAGTGGTGATGTCTGGTTTCCCGAGGGATTGCTAGACAACCTGGTACCTCTCCAATAGGCTAACCAGGTTGTCCGCGCTCCAAGGGTCACCCTGGGAAACCTCGGTCTGCATTGGCCTGGGAAGAGAGTGGATAAACCTGCCTATCACCATGCGCTTGACCATCTGGGCTTATGGCAGCCTTTACCAAGGACATGCAGTTTGTCCATAGCCACTATACAATACGTGTTCCTGGATCAGTACCCGCATTTGAAGCACCAACTGTGATGGGTTGACTCACTCAACGTCTTTCAGAGGTAGACACAGGAATGCTTCTTGTGTAAATTACTTGCTGGTTTATTACAAGATAGCATAAACCATGGAAGGGTTTAACAAAATAAAAATGGCCTTTCTGGCATAACAGCAAAACAAAAAGATAAAGCACAGCAAAGTCCTTATCTCTGAGAAGTTCGCCCACTCAGGCCACCATATGTCTTCAGCTCCACCTGGAGCTACTGTCTGGAGACTTTCCTCTCCAAACCACAAAAGAGAAAAAAAAGTGTCTGCACATTTAACTTCCCCAGTAACACCCTTGAGGTGGAGATATGGTGAGTAGGCATCGCAACCATCTCTCACCTACTCACAAAACATCATACCCTTGTGATGGCTGTTTAATCCCTTCAGCACATAGCATGCTGGGGAGAAACATATGATGAGATAATTGGACACCTGTTACAAGGTAGTGTATGGCTTTAGGGGTTCGGTTTACAATGTAAGAGGAATAGAGGTATTAATCTTTATATATTTAATTGGGAAAGGCAGCGTTCATAAAAAATATACAAAGATGTTGTAAAATAGGAACAAAACAATACAGTATATACAATTACATGCAACAAAAGGGATAACAATAGAAAATTACTAAAACTGTGTCACGGAAATGGTTCAGAGATAAGCGGAGGAAAGTACTCCTTAGGAAAACAAACAGAACTACAGCAAACTGTACCTTCCAGGACTGACAAAGTACACACAACAAAATTCTGCTTTTTACTAGATCAAGGTTACACCCACATACCTCTCCATGTCCTTGGTGAGCTCATGTGGGGGCTAGTTGTGGGATGTGCTAGGTCTTAAAGAATTTTATGAGATCTCCAACTTACAGGATATTGTCATCATGTTTCATATTGCAATTTTACCTTTATATACAGATGAATCATGGCATGGATAGTATCATCCATCGGAATTATTAAGTTCGGTGGTTAGAATGGCCTTGCAGTCATGTGAATGAATGTGCCATGTTCATCCTTTTGCTACAATGCTGAAAAAATATTTTCCATAAATATCAGTTAGATGCAAACCCCAATATTTATTAGTGGCCACTGGCTCCAAAACATCTCAGAACAGTGGTTTGATCAGAGGAAGCTCTATCCCTGGGAAGTGTATGTCCCCCACCTATGCATAAACATATCCCAGTTTTAGTGTCTGGCTCTCATAGCAAATCTCCTATGGTAATACCTGGTCACTGCAGGAGGTCCCTACGTCAATGTAGGTTGAAGTGTCAGCACTTCCAAAGTTATAATTAATTCCAAATGTTCAGTTGGGGGTGATATGTCCCCTCTCCAGAGATAACTATGGATTTAAATTTTTCGCTACAGTATCTATCACTCTATAGTAAAAAACAAGAAGCGGGCGGCACCGCAGTTACCGTGCTTGGATCCGTGGCTTGCAGCAGGCGGAGAGCTCACATGCAGGGTTCCCGGGTGCTTGACCTCATAGCAATGCACGTGTAATATCCAGAAAGGAAAAAAGGTCGCACTCTGCGGGATAATGGTGAAGATTTATTGACACATAATTACATGTCAGCCTTTTGACACTCTTGCTACTACACTCCCGACGTGACATGTAATTATGTGTCAATAAATCTTCACCATTATCCCGCAGAGTGCGACCTTTTTTCCTTTCTGGATATTACACGTATCTATCACTCTATTCGATAATATATTGATTATTGGACTTATCTATATTATATGTACAGTATATCTGTATAACAAAACATTTGTTTTTTTACCTTGTAATTATTCCCTCAAGTGTAGAGACTCTTTGTGCACACAAGAAATACCAATGTTCAATTACATTGGTTCAGTGTATTTCTTCTACCACATTCTCTAATTATTTCATAAGTTACTGTACATCTATTGAACTTTTTATGATTTTAGAGATGACATTTCTCTTATTCAAAGTGTCTTTCAAGTAAACATTAGCTCAAAAAGTATAATGATTTTCTTACAAGTAAAAGAAATGTCTTGTCCGTTTCCAAAGAGCTTGCTATGTAGAAACTCTAAGGTTTTAAATGCGCGAATTTGCCGTGAAAACGCGAAAAATAAGCATCCCATGCATTCCTATGGGATTCCGCAATGCTGTGCTAATGCTGCCGTTTTTACCGCGGCGGAATCGCTTTGCGGTAAAAAACGCAGCCTGCTCATTAATTTTGCGGAATCGCGGCGATCCCGCACCCATAGGAATGCATTGTTCTGCTTACTTATTCATATGGAATGCAGATGTCCTTTGGAACAATCTTCTTCTTTCATTAATTTATTGTGGATATTAAACACCGGTTATTTTTTATGATCTATACAAATGCAGAAATGTCTTGTTTAAATTTCTTTTAAAGGGAACTTGTCACTTTATTTATCCCTACTAAACTGCCCCCAATGTCTTATAGGTCATGCAATGTGCATTATTAACATGTTGTTCTCAAGCTAAACGCACCAGTATACAAGTAAAAAAAAAATTTAATCTTTACTCAATTGCCTATCAGTCTCTGGCTTTCAGTCATATGGCCGGAGTTGAGTTGCATATTGCTTCAGTCATGGCCCTCTGGACAGTAATCACCCCCAATGCAGTGTGATTGATGACCTGAACTGCCCCAATGTCACACCAATGGCCGAGGAAATTCTGTGCCTGGGCCCTGACAACCAGCTCCCTGGGAATGTGCATTTAAACTGGATGTACGTCGCCAGCTTCATTTGCTAAATGTGCATGGACAAGAAGCGGCTGTGAGTCACAGGAGTTATCCATGCTATGAGCACGCATGCCCAGGGAGTTGGTTGTCACATTGCATGACCTGTAAGACATTGAGGTCAGATAGTAGGGATAATTGATGTGATAGGTTACTTTTAAGCACCTAATTTTCAGTTACAAACTGTAGATATACACAGATAAAGGGATAGGCAGAGAGATAGGTAGAGGAGTTCTCTGATGAATTTCTAGATACACAGTCATGAGAATCATCTAATACCACCTCTTTCAATACTATGGTTTTCTGCATCAAGACATAATAAAAAAATGTGCTCTTAGAAGGTCTTAAATTTGGGCAAACAACACATGTCAGGTTACACTTTGTCATTATTTAACAAAAAACTAGTATCACATGCAGAAGCAATATGTGAAAAATTAAGTACATCAAAATTGCATAAAAATTAAGCAATTTTCTATGCTAATCAAATACCCTTGAATAATAGTGATGAGCAGAGCAAACATGCTTGAATAAGGTGTTATCCCAGTATATTCGTGTACTAACCGAGTATTTTCGGCATGCTCGAAAATATGTTCAAGCCCCTGTAAGGAGGAGTACCAGATCAGGGGTACCTTTTACACACCGGTTCCAGAACTACCAGGGCTGTCACCCATGTTGCAGGGGGGAAGATCTAGAGTGCTGGATGAACCGGGTCATGTGACTGGGGTAGGCAAGGCAGGACTAGCGCTGCGCGCGGGAAAAAGAGGAGAGCTCGCGCAGGAAAGCTGAGTTGCCGGACAGGCGCTGTGGCCGCTGTGAAGGCAGAGTGTCTCGTTTGCGCAGGCCGCCCCTACAGACCCCCTGCAGAGAGGTTGATCACTGTTAGATGACCAATTGACAGATTCCCGCCTATCTCCTCGCCAGGAGGTGACTCAGGGCCGACGCCACAGACCGTGCCGTTAGTAGAACGCCGTGAGGGACTCCCGACTAGGCCAGGACCTGTTGTACAAGGGCTTGCACACACTGGTGGAGCGAGAGCTCATTCCGGCGGTAGCTCACATTGGATTCAGTACCGTGCCAGACACCGTTAAGTAAGGGAAATCTATCCGCTTCTCAGAGACTTCGTCGAGAAGTCACATGCCGCTGTTGTTGGTGCAACTGTTGGACCCCATCTGTCACAGACTTCATCTGGACCTCACGAGCCGCTGTTGCCGGTGCCACCGTTGGAACCCTGAGACGCTGCATACCAGAAGACTACAGTCTGATAACTTTTCTCTTTTCTTTCTGAACTGTTGTTCGTCCTTGGCCTTTTCCGTTCAAACTCCCTTTCCTGTCCTTTGTCCTATCATACCCCTCCATGCCCCTTTACTCCCTGCGTGGACTGTATTTGTTAATAATAAAATCCCAAGAAGTACAACATCTGTAAGGAGTTGGGCGCAGGCCGACTTGACATATCTCCGGTGTACCGCTCTACTGGGGTTGGGTGACGGACTGCCAGCTTTCCACTTACCTCCTTGTCTGGAGGTCACTCTGTCATTCTTAACCAGAGACTGTAACGTGCGAGCGGCGCAGTAAGGGGTAGGTGACCAGGCCAGAACCCTCTAGGCAGATACCTGCATACACCACGGAGCGAAGTCTCGTTCCGGCAGACTCATGTACTGGACTGAGCACAGCTTGTGGCACTTGTGAGTGTGGGAAAAGCCCACAATCTTTAAGGATCCTTCACCCTTCCTGTGGACTGGAATCCCATCTTCTACAGACATCGCTGAGTTGTCACGTGCAGCTGTTGTCGGTGCCACTGTTGGAGAACCAAGACGCTGCAATCAAGAAGACTACAGACTGATAAGTTTTATCTACTTCCTCCTTTTAAACTCTCATTCATTCCTGCCCTTCCCCTTCCATACTCCCTTTCCTATCCTTTGTCCTAAACTACCCCCGCTTCCTTACGCTCCCAGCGCGGAGTATCCCCATTGTTAAAAAAAACCCTGTTAACTCTTGATCTGTCTCCTGTCTGTGACGACATTCCACGTTCCTGCGATTTCTACACCAGAGGAGTAGAGAGGTGCGGAGTCCTGATCCTTTCACTGCCATCATCTGTGCTACAAATTAGTACATTCTGATATCAATGCAGCTAAAGGCAGGGGAAATAAATTGGGATTTAGAAGCCAATTAAATTACTTTTTTTCTGCAAGAATAAAGACATATCCCCTAATAAAGTGAATTTCAAAGTTTTATAACTTTCTCAAGGTAATACTTGACAAGATTAAAAAAGTGAGACTTTAGTTAATCTTTAAAGGGCCTTTCACACATAGCAAGATAACTAGGGTTATTGCTAAATTGGCACCGATTTTGTGACGCAACAGCGATATCGATCGCTTTGTGTGACACATACCTGCGACTGGCCCCCCCCGCTGGATATCGCTGATCGCGCTGGAATGGCCATTTTTTCATCGTTCGCGTCCCACTGGCACCGACTAGCGACGCATGGACGCAGAAGTCATCATCATCGCTGCGGTGTGACACATAAGAGCGACCCCCGACGGATCACTTATCGCTGCTGCGTTGCTGGTGAGATCTTCCTGTTTGGCAGCTCACTAGGGACCATTTAGCGATGCACCAGCGATCCTGACCAGGTCGTTTCATTGTCGGGATCGCTGGTGCATTGCTAAATGTAATGGGACCCTTAGTCTACTGTCACAGATAACTCTCAGGGAGTGGTGCAGATGCAACTGCTGCGACCAGTGTGTCAAGGATAACAGCCTTATCAGGCGATGCAATTCTGCTGCCTCCAATCGTCAGGACAATTACGTAATTGACTGATGACTGACAGACGAAGCCACATCTCCTTCAATACTAGGTTATTAGGAAACTCTCTGTCAAAGACACCGCACTGAACTTGCTCACTGAGCCAGTGCACGTGTCCTGAGTAAAGTGAACAGTGCTCAAAGCTACCTGTGGAGCGGGCAGCAACTGAATAGATGCATACTTCAGAGCTGCAGGACCTAAAGCACGTGACTGCTGGGGGCGTGGCCTAAACTCCACAGAGCTAGGAGCTGAAAGACAATTCCTAGCAGAGTAACTGCGAGACAAAGTTACCAAGGGGAATAGACAGAGAGAATAGTCAGGACGTAGCCAATGAGTCACACACAGAGATAGCTGTAGGGTACCAAAGGGGGCGAGCAGAGAGTAGTCAGGTCACATGCAATGAGTCATACACAGATAGTTGCAAGGTACAAGAGGGGCGAGCAGAGAGTAGTCAGGTCACATGCAATGAGTCATACACAGATAATAACGCAGTACAAAATCAACAGGCAAACTCACAACGGGAAACAGAATCGGGTCAGAACCATATAAACAAGCTATAGCAATAAACAGGCACACGGGGGTCAGCACACTAGGCCAATGGCAAAAGTATAACTGGCAGGGATTGAAGCTACCCAGGGGTTTATGAAGCTCTCCCAGAACCAGAAAGAGGCCACAATCATTAACCCCAAGTGTGCAGGTCAAAACCTGCACAGAGCTCCAGACATTAACCCCCGGTGTGCAGCTCAAAAACCCACACTGGGATCATGACAGTACCCCCCTCTCAACGGGGGGCCTCCGGACCCCCAGGCTTCCCCGGGTACTTGGCATGGAACGCCTGAACCAGGCGATCTGCATGTACCGAGCGAGCAGGGACCCATGAGCGCTCTTCTGGTCCATATCCCTTCCAGTGGACCAGGTACTGCAAAGAGCGGCGCACCCGCCGAGAGTCCACAATATGTCCGACCTCATTGACCAATTGACCCTCCACCAGCACTGGAGGAACAACAGTCTCAGAGTTCTCTTTGACAGATCCTGCTGGTTTCAACAGAGACTTATGGAACACATTAGATATTTTTAAGGAGGCGGGGAGACGCAACCTATATGCCACTGGGTTGACTCTCTCCATAATCTCGTACGGACCAATGAACTTTGGTCCCAACTTAACTGATGGTACCTTTAAGTTGATGTTACGCGTGGAGAGCCAAACCTTCTCTCCCACCTGAAACATGTCACCCGAGGCTCTCTTTTTGTCCGCAAAATATTTGTATCTCCCCTGGGCTCGAGAGATATTACGCTGGACCTCAGCCCAGAGGTCTTTTAACCGTTGAACGGACCCCTCTGCTCCTGGACAACCGGAATCCACCCGAGAAAACTCCCCAAAATGCGGATTAAAGCCATAGTTAATCAGGAATGGGGACATGTTGGTGGACTGACTCACCCGGTTGTTAAAAGCGAATTCAGCCAACGGTAAAGCATCACACCAATCCTCCTGTCTGGCGGAGGTCAGACACCTGAGAATTTGTTCCAGGGATTGATTGGTGTGTTCTGTCTGACCATTACTCTCCGGGTGATATGCCGACGAGAAGGAGAGTGAGATGCCCAATTTCATACAGAACGCCCTCCAAAATTTGGCCACAAACTGCACACCTCTGTCAGACACAACATTCAGGGGTACCCCATGCAATCGGACCACATGCTGCACAAACAATCTTGACAACGTTTCTGCTGAAGGTAATGCTGCCAAGGGAATGAAATGGGCCTGTTTAGAAAACCTATCCACCACCACCCAGATCATGGTATTGCCTTTGGAAGGTGGAAGGCCGGTAATAAAATCCATGGAAATATGAGTCCATGGCCTATCAGGAACCGGTAAAGGTATGAGTTTCCCAGCCGGTCGGTTATGCGAGCTTTTGGAACGGGCACATATGCCACAAGCAGAAACAAATTCCTTGACATCGGACCTTAATGAAGGCCACCAAAAACCCCTGGCTACTGCCTCTCTAGTGGCCGTGATACCTGGATGAGCACTCAGCCTAGAATCATGAAACTCCTGCAGAAGTCTAGGCCGCAATGAATCTGGAACAAACAGTTTATCACTTGGCCTGGTTGCCGGAGCTAGGGCCTGAGCCCTTAGGATTTCTTGTTCCAACTCAGTTGAGACCCCCGCCACTACCACCCCTGGGGGAAGAATGGAGGACGGCGGCTCAGGGGGAGACACTGGATCAAAACTTCTGGACAGGGCATCCGCTTTAACATTTTTGGACCCCGGTCAAAAAGTAATTGAGAACTGAAATCGTGAAAAAAAAAGTGACCAACGGGCCTGTCTAGGAGTAAGCCTCTTAGCAGATTCAAGGTATGCCAAATTTTTGTGATCCGTGACAACCGTGATAGGGTGAGCCGCCCCTTCCAAAAAGTGCCTCCATTCCTCAAACGCCAGCTTGACCGCAAGAAGTTCTCTATTGCCTACATCATAGTTTTTCTCAGCTGAAGAGAACTTCTTGGAGAAGAAGGCACAGGGTTTGAGATTGGTAAGGGTGGCCGGACCCTGGGACAGCACAGCCCCCACCCCCACTTCAGAAGCATCCACCTCCACAATGAATGGTTTGGACGGGTCAGGTTGCACCAACACCGGGGCAGACATAAAACATTTCTTAATCTCTGAGAAGGATTCCTTAGCGAGTACAGACCAATTTTTTACATCAGCTCCCTTCTGGGTAAGATCCGTGAGTGGTTTCACCACTTGTGAGAAACCTTTAATGAATCTCCGGTAATAGTTCGCAAATCCTAAGAAGCGCTGGAGCCACTTGAGATCTCGAGGCTGAACCCAGTCAGTGATCGCCAGCACCTTCTTAGGATCCATACGAAACCCCTCACAGGACACAATCAACCCTAAAAAAGACAGCTCCTGTACAAAAAACGAACATTTTTCCAATTTGGCGAACAATTGGTTCTCCCTGAGTCTCTGGAGAACTGTCTTTAGATGTTGCAAGTGAGATTGACTGTCCGGGGAATACACCAAAATATCATCCAAATAAATAATAACAAAATGGCCTATCAGATCAGAAAACACAACATTGATGAAATTTTGGAAAATAGCGGGTGCATTAGTTAACCCAAATGGCATTGCCAGGTTCTCAAAGAGTCCTTCTGATGTGAAGAATGCCGTTTTCCACTCGTCCCCTTCCTGAACCCTTATCAGATTGTAGGCCCCCCGCAGATCTAACTAGGAGAACCTTTGGGCCCCAGCTAACTGGTTACATAAGTCTGGGATGAGGGGAAGCGGGTAAGAGTTCCTTACCGTTATCTTGTTCAGTTCCCGAAAGTCGAGGCACGGCCGCAAACCACCATCTTTTTTCTTCACAAAGAAGAACCCTGCTGCCACAGGTGACACAGAAGGCCTGATATGCCCTTTGCGGAGACTCTCAGCTATGTACTCCTTCATGGCTTGGCGCTCAGGCCCAGACAAATTGAACAATCGAGCCTTAGGTAACTTGGCTCCGGGTACTAAATCAATGGCACAATCATAGGGTCTATGTGGTGGCAGCGCCTCAGCCTCACTTTCGGAAAACACGTCTTCGAAATCTTTCAGGTACTCCGGAATACCTTCCAGATCGACAGACGACACAGACACGGATTTAACAGCGTTAACAAGATGTCCCCGGTTACCACATTTATTATTGCATCCCCATTGAGTGATTTCCCCTGTAACCCAATCAATGGTAGGATTATGGCGTTGAAGCCAAGGCATCCCCAGTACCAGTCCTGCAGGCAAGTTATCTAGCACCAGACAACTTAGTTTCTCCACATGAGTGGAACCCACTTTTAGAGAAAAAAGTTCAGACCTGCAACAGATACCATCTTGGTTAAGAGGAGATGAGTCAATTGCCACAAGTTTAACAGGATCATGAAGCCTGACTGTCCCTATCTTATTAAGAGTCATAACCTTGGTATCAATCAGGTTCACAGCCGAACCGCAGTCAATAAAAGCAGTAGTCTGAACAGGACCATAACCAAGTTCCAGTTCCACCTGCAGCACCATTTTTGCACATGAGGAAAATTGTACCTGAAGGTCTGGGTAGCCTCCTCGATTACTACCCAGACCTAGTCGTTTCCCGCCATCTTGGAGGATGACGGACAGGAGGGGCAGTCCTTTTTCCAATGTCCAGATTTCCCACAATAGAAGCACAACTGCTTTTCCCAGCGGCGTCTTCTTTCCTTTCCCTCACAGGTGACAGCGCTCACCTCCATAGCCATAGGAAGACACTGGGTCTCATCTCCACTGAAGAATAAGGGCGATTCCCGTTGCATAATGCCTCTAGCCCGCAGCCTGCGATCCATGCGAACCGCTTGGACCATGGCATCCTCCAGGGAGTCAGGCGGAGGATGGAGTGCCAAAGCATCCTTCAGACGTTCACACAGGCCTCTGTGGAACAGCCCCCGAAGGGCGGCATCACTCCAGGAAATCTCCGCTGCCCAACGTCTGAATTCAGTACAGAACCATTCGGCCGAGTGCTCCCCCTGACAGACACTCATTACTTTGTCCTCAGCCAACCGCACTCTATCAGGCTCATCATAAATAAGCCCTAAGGCTTCAAAAAATGCATCCACAGACATTCTCTCAGGGGCAGAAGAGGAAAGCGAGAACGCCCAGGCTCGTGGGGACCCCCTAAGCAGGGACATCACCACCCCCACCCTCTGTTTCTCATCCCCAGAGGAGCGGGGTCTCAAAGAAAAAAAAAGCTTACAGCCCTTCTTAAATGCCCTGAACTCATCCTTGTTACCAGAAAATATATCTGGCAATTTAACCGGGGATTCAGGTGGGATTAAAATGACATCTCTATTCCCCACCTGCTGGAAGCCTGCGGAAAGTACCCCCTGAACTGAGTCCTCAACCCGCCGTTGGGACTGGGCCAGAGCTTGGTGTTCCAAACAAAGCTTCTGCAGTGACTGAGTCAAGCTTTTCACCTGCTCAGATAAAGCACACATTGGGTCCATGCTGCAGAAGTGAGGAGAGAAAAAAAAATTGTAGGCCAGTTATAATGTCAAAGACACCGCACTGAACTTGCTCACTGAGCCAGTGCACGTGTCCTGAGTAAAGTGAACAGTGCTCAAAGCTACCTGCAGAGCGGGCAGCAACTGAATAGATGCGTACTTCAGAGCTGCAGGACCTAAAGCACGTGACTGCTGGGGGCATGGCCTAAACTCCACAGAGCTAGGAGCTGAAAGACAATTCCTAGCAGAGTAACTGCGAGACAAAGTTACCAAGGGGAATAGACAGAGAGAATAGTCAGGACGTAGCCAATGAGTCACACACAGAGATAGCTGTAGGGTACCAAAGGGGGCGAGCAGAGAGTAGTCAGGTCACATGCAATGAGTCATACACAGATAGTTGCAAGG
This sequence comes from Dendrobates tinctorius, assembly GCF_039654945.1. Taxonomy (NCBI): domain Eukaryota; kingdom Metazoa; phylum Chordata; class Amphibia; order Anura; family Dendrobatidae; genus Dendrobates; species Dendrobates tinctorius. The sequence continues at coordinate 1,828,412 of NW_027361752.1, read as the reverse complement.
TACAAGAGGGGTGAGCAGAGAGTAGTCAGGTCACATGCAATGAGTCATACACAGATAATAACGCAGTACAAAATCAACAGGCAAACTCACAACGGGAAACAGAATCGGGTCAGAACCATATAAACAAGCTATAGCAATAAACAGGCTCACGGGGGTCAGCACACTAGGCCAATGGCAAAAGTATAACTGGCAGGGATTGAAGCTACCCAGGGGTTTATGAAGCTCTCCCAGAACCAGAAAGAGGCCACAATCATTAACCCCAAGTGTGCAGGTCAAAACCTGCACAGAGCTCCAGACATTAACCCCCCGGTGTGCAGCTCAAAAACCCACACTGGGATCATGACACTCTCAGTGAGCATATGGTATATGCACCTCCTATTCCAACGCACTGAATATATACATATTGTGAGGAGTTGACTCTCTCAGCGCCTTTCAGAGGTAGACAAAGAATGTTCCTTGTGTATATCACCTGCTGGTTTATTATAACCTGCCATGGTTTATACTGTTATATCTCAGTGTTTATATCATTATATGGCTGCACATTTAACTTCCTCAGCCACACCCTTGAAGTGGAGATATGGTGAGTAGACATCCCACCCATCTCTCACCTACTCACAAAAACTCTCACCCTTGTGATGGCTGGTTAACTCCTTCAGCACATAGCATGCTGGGGAGAAATGTCTGGGTTTCACATCACGGAAGAAAGTAATCTTCATGACACATATCTCCCCTTACATACAGGTCACATATCCGCCCCTCTGCCCAAAGCTGGGGGTTTGGAAACCTTCAGACATCAAACAGGGAATTCGGGAGAGAGCATCTATGTTACCGTGTAACTTCCCAGGTCTATGCTCTACATGGAAAGTGAAATCTTGGAGGCCTGAGAACCAACTAGTCACTCGGGCATTCTTACCTTTCTTTTCCCTTAACCATCTCAGGGGGGCATGTTCTGACACAAGTTTGAACCTTCAGCCTAGTAGGTAATATTTCAGTGCATCCACGGCCCATTTTATGACTAAGCACTCCTTCTCGACAATGGCATAGCTTTTTCTTGCAGGAAGAGAGTTTCTAGTCAGATACAAGATGGGATGTTCTTCCTCATTTATTTCCTGAGACAGTACGCCTCCCAACCAGACTTCTGAAGCATCTGTGTGGACCACGAACTCTTTGAAGTGCGGTGCGACCAGAACCGGATGTTTACACAGAGCCCGCTTCAGTTCTTGAAATGCCATCTCTGTGTCAGCAGTCCATTTCACCATCGTCAACTTGGTGCCCTTAAGGAGATCCGTTAATGGTGCCGCAATTATGGCAAAACTTGGGACAAACCAGCGGTAATATCCCACAATTCCAAGAAACTCCCTCAATTCTTGGAAAGCAGTTACAGCCACTTTTGAATCGTTATAAAACTGCCACTCACCGTCAGGCTTCGGCACGAGGACGATGGGACTTGACCAACCACTTTTTTACTCCTCTATCACACTGAGGTCTAGCATGCTCTTTACCTCATTTGATATTATCTCCTGGCTTGCTTTGGGAATTCTCTAGGTTTGAGGTTAACCCTTACTTGTGGCTCTGTTAACACGTCATGCTCCACCACTTGTGCCTGCCCAGGCAACTCTGAGAGCAGGTTACGGTTCCGCTGCAGCTGTCCCTGACACTTGCTTCTTGGCCGGCGATAGAATCTCTGCAATTGAGACATCCTACACTTTGGCTTCGGGACAGGCTCCCAGGCACGGAGCTTCTAGCGATTCCCGATCTCGCCATGGCTTGAGCAAGTTCACATGATATAGCTGACGCAGCTTCCTTTGACCTGGCTAGTGTACATTGTAATTCACCTCACCCAGTTTTACACCACCTCATATTGACATTGCCACTTTGCACTTGCTCTCCACCATGCGGATAAGCACTAGCACACGGTCCCTGCACTGGAACTGCCTCAGCCTTGCTGATTGGTTATACACCCTTGCCTGTGCCTCCTGTGCCTGGAGAAGATGCTTCATGTTAGGTATTATTTTCGCCATCCTCTCCTGCAACTGGGCGACATGTTCTATGATGCTTTGGTGTGGCGTGACCTCAGCTTCCCAGATTTCCTTGGTGATATCCAGGAGCCCTCGTGGATGTCGGCCGTACAGGAGATCGAACGGCGAGAAGCCAGTGGAGGCTCGAGGAACTTCTCTGACAGAGAGAGCAGTAACAGAAGCAGATAGTCCCAGTTCGGCTGTCCTTCTCAATGAGCTTCTTGAGCATGGCCTTTAAGGTATTACTGAAACGCTCTACCAGGCCATATGTCTGCAAATGGTAAACAGAGTTTCACAGCTGGGCAATCTGGAGGACTTTACACAGCTCTTTCATCACCTTGCTCATGAAGGGGATTCCCTGGTCTGTCAAAATATCTTTTGGCACGCCAGTCCTAGCAAAAATATGGACAAGTTCCCAGGTGTTACTCTTAGCCGAAGAGTTCCTCAGCGGGACTGCTTCAGGGTACCTGGTCGCATAGTCCATGAACAATAGGATGTACTGATGCCCCGTGCAGATTTAACTAAGGGATTTACTAGGTCCATGGCAATTCTCTCAAATGGCAGATGGGGCAGGACCTAAAATAATTTAGGGTCTCTCGGTAACATCCCAGCCAATAGAACCTCTGCATTATTCTCTCCTGAGTTTTCTCTACCTACAGATGTCCCTCCAAAACATGTGATGGGACCATATCTAAAATCCTTCACCGGTAGAGTTCTGGAACCAACAGCTGCTCTACTATTTCACCTCCCCTCAGTTTGGTCACCCGATACAATAACTCGCCATTGACTGCAAAGTGTGGGAACCTAGTGTCAGGCCCCAGCTCTTGAGCAACTCCATTACATAGGGTAACATTATGAAATGCCCCCTTTAAGGCAAGGTCCCTAACTTGAGCAGTCCCAAAGTTCTCTTCAGGCACTTCTAACTCAGCGAAGTTGGGCTGCTCTGTCAGCATCTCATCCCACTCTCCAGCAAGGACACATAGGGGAAACTCCTCCTCTTTTGATTTTGATGGAAGCTCTTCCCGAGGAATCTTGCTTCTGTCCGAGACACTCAGTGCAGCCCCCTTTTGCCATAAGTTCCAAAATAATGAAAAATGTCAACTAGTATGACAGGATGTATCAAGTCTTTTACTACCACAACCCCAAGGGACTTAGTAGCACAGTCTGTTCCCATGGTCACTCTGGCTACAGGGTAGTCCTTGGCATCTCCGTGTATGCGGCAGACGCACATAAACTTGTCAGGGATCAACTAGCGGGGCAGTGTAGCACTGATTAGGGTTACTAGACTTCCAGAGTCAAAGAACCAGTACCCCATTGACTGACACGGTTCATGCCTGTGGCCCCTCGCTGAAATAACAGTCCATACTGTAGGCCGCATAGACTTAATAGGAACAATGATGGCGAAGGCTGCAGTCCATTGCTTCAGGGGACATATGACACCGGGCGGCTACATTTCAGGATTCTGAAATCGCCAACAGACCACGTCCTTAACAACAGTCTTGGGGGACCCCTCAACAGAATTGGGACCCCCTCCATGTGTGAGTCTAGACGCCCTCCAAGGTGAACCTGCCCCCTTTGGGTATCCCATTACGGGGAAGTGGTGATGTCTGGTTTCCCGAGGGATTGCTAGACAACCTGGTACCTCTCCAATAGGCTAACCAGGTTGTCCGCACTCCAAGGGTCACCCTGGGAAACCTCAGTCTGCATTGGCCTGGGAAGAGAGTGGATAAACCTGCCTATCACCATGCGCTTGACCATCTGGGCTTATGGCAGCCTTTACCAAGGACATGCAGTTTGTCCATAGCCACTATACAATACGTGTTCCTGGATCAGTACCCGCATTTGAAGCACCAACTGTGATGGGTTGACTCACTCAACGTCTTTCAGAGGTAGACACAGGAATGCTTCTTGTGTAAATTACTTGCTGGTTTATTACAAGATAGCATAAACCATGGAAGGGTTTAACAAAATAAAAATGGCCTTTCTGGCATAACAGCAAAACAAAAAGATAAAGCACAGCAAAGTCCTTATCTCTGAGAAGTTCGCCCACTCAGGCCACCATATGTCTTCAGCTCCACCTGGAGCTACTGTCTGGAGACTTTCCTCTCCAAACCACAAAAGAGAAAAAAAAGTGTCTGCACATTTAACTTCCCCAGTAACACCCTTGAGGTGGAGATATGGTGAGTAGGCATCGCAACCATCTCTCACCTACTCACAAAACATCATACCCTTGTGATGGCTGTTTAATCCCTTCAGCACATAGCATGCTGGGGAGAAACATATGATGAGATAATTGGACACCTGTTACAAGGTAGTGTATGGCTTTAGGGGTTCGGTTTACAATGTAAGAGGAATAGAGGTATTAAACTTTATATATTTAATTGGGAAAGGCAGCGTTCATAAAAAATATACAAAGATGTTGTAAAATAGGAACAAAACAATACAGTATATACAATTACATGCAACAAAAGGGATAACAATAGAAAATTACTAAAACTGTGTCACGGAAATGGTTCAGAGATAAGCGGAGGAAAGTACTCCTTAGGAAAACAAACAGAACTACAGCAAACTGTACCTTCCAGGACTGACAAAGTACACACACCAAAATTCTGCTTTTTACTAGATCAAGGTTACACCCACATACCTCTCCATGTCCTTGGTGAGCTCATGTGGGGGCTAGTTGTGGGATGTGCTAGGTCTTAAAGAATTTTATGAGATCCCCAACTTACAGGATATTGTCATCATGTTTCATATTGCAATTTTACGTTTATATACAGATGAATCATGGCATGGATAGTATCATCCATCGGAATTATTAAGTTCGGTGGTTAGAATGGCCTTGCAGTCATGTGAATGAATGTGCTATGTTCATCCTTTTGCTACAATGCTGAAAAAATATTTTCCATAAATATCAGTTAGATGCAAACCCCAATATTTATTAGTGGCCACTGGCTCCAAAACATCTCAGGTTTGATCAGAGGAAGCTCTATCCCTGGGAAGTGTATGTCCCCCACCTATGCATAAACATATCCCAGTTTTAGTGTCTGGCTCTCATAGCAAATCTCCTATGGTAATACCTGGTCACTGCAGGAGGTCCCTACGTCAATGTAGGTTGAAGTGTCAGCACTTCCACAGTTATAATTAATTCCAAATGTTCAGTTGGGGGTGATATGTCCCCTCTCCAGAGATAACTATGGATTTAAATTTTTCGCTACAGTATCTATCACTCTATTCGATAATATATTGATTATTGGACTTATCTATATTATATGTATATCTGTATAACAAAACATTTGTTTTTTTACCTTGATGTAATTATTCCCTCAAGTGTAGAGACTCTTTGTGCACACAAGAAATACCAATGTTCAATTACATTGGTTCAGTGTATTTCTTCTACCACATTCTCTAATTATTTCATAAGTTACTGTACATCTATTGAACTTTTTATGATTTTAGAGATGACATTTCTCTTATTCAAAGTGTCTTTCAAGTAAACATTAGGTCAAAAAGTATAATGATTTTCTTACAAGTAAAAGAAATGTCTTGTCCATTTCCAAAGAGCTTGCTATGTAGAAACTCTAAGGTTTTAACCGCGCGAATTTGCCGCGAAAACGCGAAAAATAAGCATCCCATGCATTCCCATGGGATTCCGCAATGCTGTGCTAATGCTGCCGTTTTTACCGCGGCGGAATCGCTTCGCGGTAAAAAACGCAGCCTGCTCATTAATTTTGCGGAATCGCGGCGATCCCGCACCCATAGGAATGCATTGTTCTGCTTACTTTCCGCATGCGAAAAGTAAGCAGAACATTTGCGGATGGTACCCACGGTCCGGAGGAGAAGAGACTGTCCTCCGGGCTTTGGGTACCATATCCCTGTAAAAAATAGAATTTAAAATAAAAAATATTGTTATTCTCACCTTCCGACGTCCCGCGCAGCCTTCCCGCCTCTCTCCACGCTCCCGGTCCCAGTAAGCCTTTGCGAGCGATGACATCCGTTCTCGCGGGATCGCGACGTCTCGCGGTCAATCGCTATCCCTCGAGAACGGACGTCATCGCGGTAATTGTCGCAAAGGATTACTGGGACCGGGAGCGTGGAGAGAGGCGGGAAGGCTGCACGGGACGTCGGAAGGTGAGAATAGCGATATTTTTTTTTTTTATTATTATTTTTTACATTCTATCTTTTACTATTGATGCCGCATAGGCAGCCTCAATAGTAAAAAGTTGGTCACACTTGTCAAACACTATGTTTGACGAGTGTGACCAACCTGTCAATCAGTTCTCCAAGCGATGCTGCAGATCGCTTGGAAAACGCTAGCAATTCTGCAAGCTAATTATGCTTGCAAAATGCTAGTTTTTCCGCGGGAATTTAAAATGCGATTTTCCCGCGGAATGGAATTCCGGAATTCTCGCGGTAATTTCCGTGAGAGTTCCGCTACATGTGAACCCAGCCTTACTCACAGCTCCTAAGAAAACTTGTAAATTTTGTTAATATCTGTCACGCACGCTTTCAAATATTGACATTTGTCTGGCAGATCAAGATTCCTGCAGTTTACGTTCTTCACAGATGTATTCAACTGCAATTTGTCTGCCAAATTGAAGGACTTCTCTCACTTTGAGAACCACAGTGGAACTTTACCGAATTTGAGTTATTTTAACGAATTTATGTTTTTTTTAGGTTTGTATTACTTTTTAACCCCTTCACCCCCGAGCCTGTTTTCACCTTCGTGACCAGGCCAAATTTTACAATTCTTACCAGTATCACTTTATGTAGTAGTAACTCTGGAACGCTTCAACGGAGCTCATTCATTCTGAGAATGTTTATTCGTGACACATAGTACTTCATGACAGTGGTAAAATTTGTTCGATATGATTTGCACTTATTTGTGAAAAAAATCGGAAATTTGGCAAAAAAATTTAAAATGTTGGAATTTTCAAACTATTAATTTGTATCTCTTAAACCAGAGATTTATGTCACACAAAATAAATAACTTTTCCCACATGTCTACTTTGCATCATCATGATTTTTGAAACAATCTTTTTTTGTTAGGAAGTTAGAAGGGTTAAAAGCTGACCAGCGATTTCTCATTCATACAACATTTACAAAACGATTTTTTTTAAGGACTACGGCACATTTTAAGTGACTTTGAGGTGCCTATATAACAGAAAATACCCAAAAGCAACACCATTCTAAAAATTGCACTCCTCAATGTGCTCCAAACTAGAGTTGAGCGAATTTATTCAGGTCCACGCTTATTCAGCAAGCTCTAGTGCTTACCGAATAAGCTACAGCGGGAACTCGGATACATGGAACGCGCTGGCTGATCAGCTGATCAGCGCCGCATCTGCATGTGTCGCGGCTGTGTGACAGTCACAACACATGGTTGGAGAGCCTGTGTGTTGGGCTCTCCACGCACATGCTGTGACTGTGACACAGCCGCAACACATGCAGCTGTGGCGCCGAACAGCTGATCAGCCAGTGCCCTCCATGTATCCAGGTTCCCGCTGTAGCTTATAAGCGGGGACCCGAATAAATTTGCTCAACTCTACTCAAAACCACACTCAAGAAGTTTATTAACCCTTCAGGTGCTTCACAGGAACTGAAGCAATGTGGACGGAAAAAATTAACATTTAACTTTTTTTCACAAAAATTTTAATTTAGACTCATATTTTTTTATTTTCCCAAGGGTAACAGGAAAAAATGGACCCCAAATTTTGTTGTGCAATTTGTCTTTAGCATGCCAATATGTGGGGGAAAACTATTTTTTATACACACTAAGGTAAGGAGCGCCATTTGACTTTTTTAAATGCAAAATAAGCTGGAATCATTAGCAGACGCCATATCGTGTTTGGCGAGCCCCTGATGTGCCTAAACAGTGGAAACCCCCACACAAGTGACTTCGTTTTGGAAGCTAGACCAATCAAGGAATGTATCTAGATGTGTGGTGAGCATCTTGCATCCCCAGGTGCTTCACAAAAGTTTATAATGTAGAACTGTGAAAATAAAAAATTATATTTTCCCACAAAAATATTTTTTAGCCCCAAATTTTGCAATTTTACATTTTCACAAGGATGAGGAGAAATTCCCTCATTCAATGGGTTGTTCAATTTCTCCTGAGTACACTGATACCCAATATGAGGGGTAAACTACTGTTTGGTTGCATGGTAGAGCTTGGAAGTGAAGCAGTGCTCTTTGACTTTTGAACAGAAAAATTGTCTGGAATCATTAGCGGACCCCATATGTGGCTGTACAGTACTGCTTAGTCATAAGGCGAGACTCAGGAAAATTTGCAGATTTTCCTGGAATAGTTTGCAGACTCCATATAAAGAGCCCCTAAGTGCTAGAAGTGCAGAATTCCCCCTCAAGTGACCCCATTTGGAAATGATACACCTTTGGGAATTTATCTACAGGTGTAGTGAGGATTTTGACTCAATTGGTGTTTTCCAGAAACAAGCAGCAGTGGATGATGCTGAGTGAAAATTGCAAACTGTCATTTTAGTGACCAGTATGTTGTAGTCACCAGTAGTACATTGTAGTGCACAGTACATGGTAGTACCCAGCTCATGCTTCTAGAGACATGCCCCCGTAAATTGGGTGGATTCTAATTGCTACAGAAATTTAAAACATGGGCGCTAAATGGGTTTAGGCACACTAAGGAGCTCAGAAAGGACGCATTTAAATTTGGGAGAACAGGATTTGCTGAATTTCTTTTGAGGGGGCAAGGAGCCATTTCACTTTTCCAGAACCTTTGTACTACCAGTAACATGGAAGTCCTCCTATAATTCCGTTAACAGATCATGGACCTGAGTGGGGACTTGCTTTTTTATGTGGATTGAGTTGAAGTTTTATTGAGAACACTTTACATAACATTTGGGATCACAGTTAACCGGCACTCTATACTGAGCACTTACATTGAGGTTTCCATCTAAATCTTCAAGTGACGTGATTCAGATGAAACCATTCACTATAATGAGGCAGCAAAGTGACTCTGGACTCCGTCTGGCTTCTGTTTAGCGATGTCCTTCTTTTCAAAAGTGCACAAAACTGTGAGTGGACACAGTCGGATTGTAGGCCAGATGGTGTCCACAGTGCCTCCATGTGCCTCATTATAGGGAATCTTCAGCTGGGGGTTCCATCTGAATTATGTGTAAGCGCAGAATACATGTGATCCCAGCCATACTGCAATCTTTGGGAGATAGAATGAAATTGTTTTGTTTTTTTTTGCATAAAAATATTTATTTAAACGTTTCAATATATTTTTAGAATTTTAGGTTTTCCTATTATTAATTTGTTTTTGTTTTTTTTTTTTACAAATGTTCAACTTTTTTAATCAATAAAATATTTTTAAAAAACTATGTATATTTAGTATTGTCGTAATGGTACTGACTCGGAGAATCATATTGCCAGGTTGTTTTTACCATATAATAAACATTGCAAATAAAAACACCAAAAAATATTTGCAGAATTCCGCTTTTTGGACAATTTCGCAGCACTTGGAATTTATTCCTATTTTCCAGTACATCACATGATAAAATTAGATTGTGTCATTTCAAAATACAACTCGTCCTACAAAAGACAAGCCCATATATTGCTATGCTGATGGAAAAATGAAAAAGTAATAGCCCTTGGAAGAAGAGGGGAAAAACAAAAGTGCAAACAACAGAAAATCACCATTTCGGGAATCGGTCAATTTTAGTCAATGTTACTACTAAAAACAAACATTTTTGAATGACATACCTGTTTTCTTTCATTGTCCAGTAAAAAATGTTAAAAATCCCAAAACCAATAGTGACTGATAGCTTCTAGGATGTTAAGGCAGAATAGTACAATAAGGAGTTGCGTAACTATAACTAATGGACAATATAGCAAAAATCATAGAATCATAGAATCGTAGAGTTGGAAGGGACCTCCTGGGCCATCTGGTCCAACCCCCTGCTCAAAGCAGGATTCGCTAAATCATCCCAGTCAGATGTCTGTCCAGCCTCTGTTTGAAGACTTCCATTGAAGGAGAACTTACCACTTCTCGTGGCAGCTTGTTCCACTCATTGATCACTCTAACTGTCAAAAAAAAATTTCTAATATCTAATCTGTGTCTCCTCCCATTCAGTTTCATCCCATTGCTTCTAGTCTTTCCTTGTGCAAATGAGAATAAAGTTGATCCTTCTACAATGTGACAGCCCTTTAGATATTTGTAGACAGCTATTAAGTCTCCTCTCAGTCTTCTCTTTTTCAAGCTAAACAATCCCAAATCCTGCAACCTTTCCTCATAAGACAGGGTTTGCAGACCGGTCACCATTCTGGTTGCTCTTTTCTGAACTTGCTCCAGTTTGTTGATGTCTTTTTTAAAATGTGGTGCCCAAAACTGGACACAATATTCCAGATGAGGTCTGACCAAAGAGGAGTAGAGGGAAATAATGACTTCACGTGATCTAGACTGTATGCTTCTGTTAATACATCCTAGAATTGCATTTGCCTTTTTTGCTGCTGCATCACACTGTTGACTCATATTCAGTCTGTGATCTATTAGTATGCCCAAGTCTTTTTTACATGTGCTGTTGCTTAGCCCTATTCCTCCCATTCTGTATATGCTTTTTTCATTTTTATTGCCCACATGTAGTACTTTGCATTTTTCCCTGTTAAAAACCATTCTGTTAGTTGCTGCCCACTTCTCCAGTTTATTTATATCTTTTTGTATCCTCTCTCTCTCTTCTCTAGTATTAGCTATCCCTCCTATCTTTGTGTCATCAGCAAATTTAATCAGTTTACCCTCAATTCCTTCATCTAAATCGTTGATAAAGATGTTGAACAATACAGGGCCGAGGACAGAGCCCTGTGGTACCCCACTTGAGACATTCTTCCAACTGGATGTGCAGCCATTTACGACCACTCTTTGGGTCCGATCACTAAGCCAGTTATGAATCCACCTAACAGTTGCCTTGTCCATTCCATACTTAGTCATTTTTTCAATAAGGATTGTATGAGATACTTTGTCAAATGCTTTGCTGAAGTCAAGATATACTATATCTACAGCATTTCCTTGATCCACCCAATGTTGTGAGTTCATTTTCCCCTTCACCACTCAGGCCCGATGAACTCCCTCTGCTGGTTAAGAAAGGTAGTGAGCCTGATTATCAAACATCTGAGACTAATGATGATGACTGGCTGAGTGGAGTTACTGACTGGATATAAGGCTGCCGACGCCCTCCTGCCCTGCGGGTGATTTCTCTGTGGGATCCTTGGATACCAGTCTGAATTCCTGCTCTCCTAAAGCTAAGTTTTCTGCTCTGCCTTTTGCATTTGTTCTTTGACTTTTGTTTTGCTGGATTTCTGCCATTCCCTGCTGGGGTGAGCTAAATTCCTTTAGCTCTGTCTTCAGAAAATACCTGAGTGCTGATTTAGTTTTTGAAGCCTAGCTGCTTCAGGGCCTTTTTCCTTATCAGCTTGTTGGCTTATGTTTTTCATAGGGTTTTTGCAGATTGTAGACAGCAGCCTTCCTATCCTGTCCTATTTTTAGTTAGCTTGGGCCCCATTGTTTGCTCAGCCTATCTTTCTATCTGTGTGAGTGTTTTTTCATCTTGCTTCACCGTCATTATATGTTGGGGGCTGCCTTTTACTTTGGGGTCTGCTCTGGGGCAGTTTAGATTTCCTTTTCTGTCTTTAGGCTATTTAGTTCTCCGGCTGTGATCGAGGGGTCTAGGGCACCGTAGGAACCCCCCACGGCTACTGCTAGTTGTGTTGATAGGTTCAGGGGTCTGCAATCTGATAGTTGCAAACTTCTCCGGTTTTCTGGACGTAGCTTCTATTTTTGTGTCTGCCTCCTACGGTGACTCGTTCATAACAGAATCACCCGCCATACCGCAGATCCTAGGGTACTCAATAGCAGGAAAGAATTGTAAAAAAAAAAAAAAAAAGTGTGTATATTTTTTCCTCTATATCTCTGAGGCCGTAGGGGGAATTTTTTTTTTCTCTCAATGGAGATAAAGCAATTGTCTGATCACGTGGAGCAGCTCGATGCGGAAGTGCGGGGAATTTCCGCCTACCTTGCTCATTCACATGCTGCGGAACCAAAGATTCCCGCACCTGATGTATTTTTTGGGGATCGGTCTAAATTTTTGAATTTCAAAAATAATTGTAAATTATTTTTTGCCTTGAAGCCTAACTCGTCAGGGAGCTCCGCGCAGCAGGTTAAAATTGTCATCTCTTTGCTGCGTGGCGATCCCCAGGATTGGGCGTTTTCTTTGAAACCTGATGATCCTATTCTGACTAATGTGAACGCATTTTTTCAAGCCTTGGGGTTGTTGTATGACGAACCTAATGCCATTGATCAGGCTGAAAAGACCCTGCTGGCATTGAACCAGGGTCAAGATTCTGCAGAATCGTACTGTCAAAAATTCCGAAAGTGGGCGGTACTTACTACCTGGAATGATAATGCCCTGGCTGCTCTCTTTCGGAAGGGTTTGTCAGAAGCCGTAAAAGATACTATGGTGGGATTTCCTGTTCCCTCTGGTCTTGACAATTCTATGTCATTAGCCATTCAGATTGATCGGCGTTTGCGCGGACGCAAGACTGCACGAGAGGTGTTGCCACTTGTTGAACAAATGTCTGAACCTATGCAATGTGATAGAGTTTTGTCCAGAGAGCAGCGTCAGGAGTTCAGAAGGTGTAATAAGTTGTGTTTTTTCTGTGGAGATGCCTTGCATATTATTTCTGTCTGTCCTAAACGAGAGAAACGCTTTGCACACACGTTTTCTGTTGGTGGTGTTCAACCTAAGTTTCTTCTGGCTATTACTCTGATCTGCTCCCTGTCCACATTTTCCGCCAAGGCTTTTGTGGATTCGGGAGCAGCTCTAAACCTAATGGACTTGGATTTTGCTAAACGTTGTGGATTTCCGATGACACCTCTGCGGACGCCTATCCCTTTGAAGGGGATTGATGCTACTCCTTTGGCAAAAAATAAACCTCAGTTTTGTACCCAGGTGGTAATGCGGGTTGCCCCAGACCATCAAGGAAATTGCAGATTTTTGGTGTTGCATAATCTGCATGATACCATTGTTCTGGGGTTTCCCTGGTTGCAAATTCATAATCCAGTTTTGGATTGGAAATCTGTGTCTGTGGTGAGTTGGGGTTGTCGGTGTGCCTTTAGTGAGGCTCCGGTGTTTTCCACCTCTCCTCAGTCGCATGATGTTCCTGACTATTTGGCGGACTTTTATGATGTATTTAGTGAGAATGAGTCTGCGTCTCTGCCTCCTCATAGGAGTTATGACTGTGCAATTGAACTGAGCCCGGGGTGTAAAATCCCCAAGGGTCGGCTCTTAAATTTATCCGTACCCGAGCATGAGGCTATGCGATCCTATATTAAGGAGGCGTTGGAGAAGGGTCATATTAGACCATCCTCGTCACCCCTAAGGTGCCGTTTTTTTTTTTTGTAGCCAAAAAGGATGGATCATTAAGACCTTGCATTGATTATCGTGCCCTCAACAAAATTACTGTTAAATATCAGTATCCGTTACCCCTGATTTCGGATCTATTCTCTAGAGTTAAAGGTGCTTGCTGGTTTACCAAGCTTGACCTCAGGGGGGCGTATAATCTTATTCGCATTAAGCATGGGGATGAATGGAAGACGGCGTTTAATACTCCAGAGGGACATTTTGAGTACCTGGTGATGCCTTTTGGGCTCACTAATGCCCCTTCTGTCTTCCAGTGCTTCATGAACGATATTTTCCGAGATTTTGGCGATAAATTTTTGATTATCTATCTGGATGATATTTTGATCTTCTCCAAGGATTGGGATTCTCATGTGGAACATATTCGGACTGTGTTCCGGATCTTGAGGGAGAATTCCCTGTATGTCAAAGGATCTAAATGCCTTTTTGGAGTACAGAGGATTTCTTTTTTGGGATTTATTTTGTCTCCGTCAACTATTGAAATGGACCCGGCCAAGGTACAGGCAATTTACGATTGGGTTCAGCCCACTTCTTTGAAGGCCCTTCAGAAGTTTTTGGGTTTTGCTAATTTTTATCGGAAATTTATAGCAAAATTTTCTAGTATTGCCAAGCCATTGACTGATTTGACTAAGAAGGGTGCTGATGTGTTAAATTGGTCTCCAGAGGCTGTTTCTTCCTTTCAGGAGCTGAAGCGAAGATTCACCTCCGCCCCGGTTTTGCGGCAACCTGATGTCTCGCTTCCGTTCCAGGTAGAGGTGGATGCTTCTGAGATTGGTGCAGGAGCTGTTTTGTCCCAAAAGGATCCTGTGACATCTAAAATGAATCCCTGTGCTTTCTTTTCCCGAAAGTTCTCTCCATCTGAACGTAACTATGATGTGGGGAATCGGGAACTGTTGGCCATGAAATGGGCATTTGAGTAGTGGAGACATTGGTTGGAGGGAGCTAAGCATCAAGTCGTGGTCCTCACTGACCACAAGAATTTGATTTACCTAGAGTCGGCTAAGCGCTAGATGGGCCTTGTTTTTTACAAGTTTTGATTTTGTGGTTTCTTTTCTTCCTGGAACTAAGAATGTCAAGGCAGATGCCCTCTCTAGGAGCTTCTTTGCTGATTCTCCTGTGGTGACCAAGCCTGCTACCATCTTAGGCGAAGGGGTAGTTCTTTCTGCCATCTCGCCCGATTTGAGACGTGCTCTGGAGGAGTTCCAGGAGGACAAACCTGAGCGTTGTCCCAGTGGAAAGTTGTATGTTCCTGACCAGTGGAAGAAGAGAGTGATGTCTGAAGTTCATTGCTCTGCTTTGGCTGGTCATCCAGGTATTTTTGGTACTAGAGATCTGGTGAGTCGGTCTTTTTGGTGGCCCTCCTTGTCTCGTGATGTCAGGAATTTTGTGCAGTCCTGTGGGACTTGCTCCCGGTCTAAATCGTGTTCTCGCTCTAGTGGGTTGTTGATGCCTTTGCCTGTCCCCGAGGTCATGGACTCATATTTCAATGGATTTTATCTCTGATATGCCTGTCTCTCAGAGAATGACTGTTATTTGGGTGATTTGTGATAGATTCTCTAAGATGGTCCATCTTGTACCACTCCCTAAGTTGCCATCTTCCTCTGAGTTGGTGCCATTGTTTTTGCAACAGGTGGTTCGCTTGCATGGGATTCCTGAGAACATTGTATCTGACAGAGGAGTTCAGTTTGTGTCTAGATTTTGGAGAACTTTCTGTTCCAAGCTGGGAATTCAGTTGTCCTTCTCCTCTGCTTTTCACCCTCAGACCAATGGGCAGACAGAGAGAACAAACCAGACCTTGGAGTCATATTTGAGATGTTTTATTTCCGCTGATCAGGATGATTGGGTTTCATTTTTGCCCTTGGCCGAATTTGCTTTAAATAATAGAGCTAGTTCTGCCACTTTGATGTCACCTTTTTTTTGTAACTTTGGGTTTCATCCTCGATTTTCTTCTGGGCAGGTGGAGCCCTCTGCCTGCCCAGGTGTTGACACTGTGGTGGAGAGAATGCACCAGATCTGGGACCAAGTGGTGGATAAGTTATCTCTCTCCCAGGAAAAGGCCCAGCGGTTTTCCAACCGACATAGGACCATTGGTCCCCAGTTTAAGGTTGGTGATATGGTGTGGTTATCATCAAAAAATATTGCTATGAAGGTGGCTTCTCCTAAGTTTAAGTCTAGATTTATTGGACCTTACAAGATTTTGGAGATTATTAATCCGGTCTCTTTTCGTTTGGCTCTTCCTGTCACATTTAAAATCCATAATGTGTTCCATAAGTCTTTGTTGAAGAGGTTTGTTGAGCCTGTTGTTCCGGGGGTGGCACCTCCAGACCCTGCATTGGTGGAAGGTAACATGGAATATGAGGTAGAGAAAATACTGGATTCCCGTCTGGCTAGACGGAGACTCCAGTATTTGGTTAAGTGGAAGGGTTATGGTCAGGAGGATAATTCCTGGGTCTCTGCCTCTGATATTCATGCCAAAAGATTGGTGCGTGCCTTTCATCGGGCTCACCCTGATCGTCCTGGTGGCTTGGTTGAGGGTTCGGTGACCCCTCCTCAAGGGGGAGGTACTGTTGTGAGTTCATTTTCCCCTTCACCACTCAGGCCCGATGAACTCCCTCTGCTGGTTAAGAAAGGTAGTGAGCCTGATTATCAAACATCTGAGACTAATGATGATGACTGGCTGAGTGGAGTCACTGACTGGATATAAGGCTGTCGACGCCCTTCTGCCCTGCGGGTGATTTCTCTGTGGGATCCTTGGATACCAGTCTGAATTCCTGCTCTCCTAAAGCTAAGTTTTCTGCTCTGCCTTTTGCATTTGTGCTTTGACTTTTGTTTTGCTGGATTTCTGCCATTCCCTGCTGGGGTGAGCTGAATTCCTTTAGCTCTGTCTTCAGAAAATACCTGAGTGCTGATTTAGTTTTTGAAGCCTTGCTGCTTCAGGGCCTTTTTCCTTATCAGCTTGTTGACTTATGTTTTTCATAGGGTTTTTGCAGATTGCAGACAGCAGCCTTCCTATCCTGTCCTATTTTTAGTTAGCTTGGGCCCCATTGTTTGCTCAGCCTATCTTTCTATCTGTGTGAGTGTTTTTTCATCTTGCTTCACCGTCATTATATGTTGGGGGCTGCCTTTTACTTTGGGGTCTGCTCTGGGGCAGTTTAGATTTCCTTTTCTGTCTTTAGGCTATTTAGTTCTCCGGCTGTGATCGAGGGGTCTAGGGCACCGTAGGAACCCCCACGGCTACTGCTAGTTGTGTTGATAGGTTCAGGGGTCTGCAATCTGATAGTTGCCAAATTCTCCGGTTTTCTGGACGTAGCTTCTATTTTTGTGTCTGCCTCCTACGGTGACTCGTTCATAACACCCAATCAGTGATTCCGTCATAGAAGGAAATTAAGTTAGTCTGACATGACTTATTAGTTACAAACCCATGCTGACTCTATTTAATCACTTCATTCTTATCCAGGTACTGACATACATGTTGTTTAATAATTTGTTCAAAGATCTTTCCTGGTATAGAAGTCAGACTCACCGGCCTATAGTTGCCTGGGTCCACCTTCTTCCCCTTTTTGAAGATAGGAACAACATTTGCTCTTCTCCAGTCTTCTGGGACTTCTCCTGTTCTCCAAGAATTTTCAAAGATTATGGAGAGGGGTTCAAAAATTTCTTCTGCTATCTCCTTCAGTACTCTGGGGTGTAATTCATCTGGACCTGGAGACTTGAATTCATTTAGGTTAGCTAAGTGTTTCCTCACTATATTTCTGTTTATAGATATCCTGGATTCTTCTATTCCCTTAATAGGACAGTGAAGAACAGTTGATGTACATTTCCTTTCTGAGAGAAAACAGATGCAAAATAGGAATTTAAACGTTCGGCCTTCTCAACATCCTGTCTTACCATTTCATCATTTTCATCCTGTAAAAATCCTATAGCATCTTTGACTTTTCTTTTACTTTTGACATATCCCCAAAATCCTTTATTATTGCTTTTGACATCTCTTGCAAGCCTCAATTCATTGTCAGCTTTAGATAATCTGATTTGTGCCCTGCAGTTTCTGCAGACAGCATTATATTCTTCCTTAGATATGCCTCCCTCTTTCCATTTTATAAACATTTTTTTCTTCCTTTTTAGCATATGCTTAAGTTCTGTGTTCATCCATCCTGGCTTCCTTAAATGCTTCCTATTCTTCCCTCTTTTCGGAATTGTTAACAATTGTGCTTTGAGAATTTCATTTTTCAAGATTTCCCATCCTTCCTGGACATTTTTGTCTTTAAGGATATCCAGCCATTGGATCCCTCCAATTCTCTTTCTGAATCCCTTAAAATCTGCCTTTCTGAAATCTAACCTTGACGTCTGTGTCTTCACAGGTCTTCCTCCTCTAGTTATCCAAAATTCTAAAATAGCATGGTCGCTACCTCCTAGGGTCCCAGCCACTTTTACCTCCTCAACCATTTCCTCCCTGTTTATAAGGATTAGATCCAAGGTAGCAGTTCCCCTTGTTTTCTCCCCTACCTTTTGGAAGATAAAGTTGTCAGCAAGAGAGGATAAGAATTTCCTTGACCTGTTAGTTTTGCCTGAGAGAGATTCCCAACAAATGTCTGGATAGTTGAAATCTCCCATGACAACTATGTCATATTTTTTGGAGAACTTGGCCATTTGATGCATAAAGAGTTCATCCATATCTTCAGCTTGCACAGGCGGCCTGTAGTAAATGCCTACAATGGTGTCCTTTCCATTGTTCTGTCCTTGTATTCTTACCCAAACAGTTTCCACAGTCTCTGAAGCTTCAATCTCTGTGCAGATATACGCGTTTCTAACATACAATGCGACACCTCCTCCTCATTTATCAAGTCTGTTTCTTGCAAATAAGTTGTATCCTTCTAGTCTTGTATTCCAATCATGTGTATTGTCCCACCAAGTTTCAGTGATTCCAATGACATCATATTTCATTTCCTGTGTTAGTAGTTCCAATTCTCCTTGTTTGTTGCCCATGCTTTGTGCATTAGTATAGAAACATTTTAGTTTGTGATTGGTTTCTCTTTCTCCAATATTTGAATTAATTAGATTCTTTTGTCTTTGTTCTTCCTTTCCACTTCTAATAGCAGAGTTCTCAATAGCATTTGTCAGGTGTTTGGCTTTTTCTGGTCTTTTGCTTCCCTTCCCATGTTGTTCTAGTTTAAAGCTCTCCTTACAAGTGTAGCAAGGCGACTTCCAAATACATGTTTTCCAGTCTTCGTAAGGTGCACCCCATCTCTAGCAAGTAGTCCATCGTAAAGGTAATTCACTCCGTGATCCATAAATCGTTGCTGACGGCACCATCGACGTAGCCAGTTGTTCACCTGCAGAATCTTATTCCACCTCCTTGTTCCATGGCCATCCACTGGGAGGATGGAAGAGAAGACCACCTGCGCTCCCAGTTCTTTCACTTTCTTGCCTAAGTCTTCAAAGTCTCTGCAAAAGGGTTCCAGGTCATTTCTTGCGGTGTCATTTGTCCCCACGTGTAGTAGCAGGAATGGGTAGTCATCTGTAGGTCTGAAGAGTCCTGATATCCTGTCAGACACATCTTTAATTTTTGCACCTGGAAGACAGCACATTTCTCTTGAAGTTATACCCGGTCTGCAGATAGCGGCCTCTGTTCCTCTCAACAGGGAATCCCCCATGACCACCACTCTCCATTTCTTCTTCACAACGTTTTTCTTTCTCCATCCAGGAAGACTCTGAAGGCACACAATGTTCCTGTTTGTGGGCAAAGTCTTATCCTGATGTATTTCTTTATCGTTTTCCTGCGTGAGAGCCTGGTACTGGTTCCTGAGCAGTATGGGTGCTGACTGCCTCCTGATCCTCCTGCTTCTCTGGGTCACATGTTTCCATTCCTCTGTTTCTTCAGGTGCACTTCGCATTTCTTCTCTTTCTGTAACATGAAGAGATAATTCTGCTCTGTCTAAGAACTCTTCACCTTCCTTAATGATCTTCAACGTAGCTAACCTCTCTTCGAGATTTTGCAACTTTTCCTCCAACAGGGACACAAGCTTGCATTTGTGGCATGTGAAGTTTGGCATATCCACTGGTAAGTCTCTGAACATGTAGCAAGAAGTGCAGCTTACCAAATGACTCCTGGCCTCTTCCATATTGAGATTTCTTAAAAACAATGAAAGATGAGCCAAAATATGCAAATGATCTCCTCAAGACTCTTCCCCTGGTTTTCCGATTTCCTCTTTTCAGCTGCAACGGCCAAAACCCAGTGATCGTTGAGCTCGCGGAGACTCTTCATTTATCCCAGAAGGCACTGGGAATATGCAAATGATCTCCTCAAGACTCTTTCACTGACTATTTGATTACTATATAATTTGAAAGCTGTACAAATAAGAAACATAATTGTGAGGTCCCATTATAGGAATCATGAATAACTCTAAATGTCTTAATTAGGAATAGCATTATTACCCATGTTCAGAAATGTATGACATATGACAAATGTGAACATACTGTTTTCATTTAAATAACATTCTGCACGACTTATTATTCCTCATACAAGACTGTTTTTCACTAACTGTGGCTGTGAATTTGCCAGAGAACATGTAATATCCATAATTAGTGCAGCAGTCGTTTGTGTAAGGCTATGTGCCCACGTTGCATGTTAAAACGCACACTGAAAACCGGACTCCTTCCCAGAAATAATCAAAAAAATTTTGGCACTCAACTCGTTGCAAAGATGAAGAATTTTTATTTGCAGTCACAAATATAGACGTTTCGGCTGTATCAACTAGCCTTCATCAGTAAACAAGACTGCTCCTATCTCTATAATTTTCTGGACATTATATTGTATTACCAATAGTAAATTAGGTGCTATTGGAGGTGATACCATCCACCATGTAAGAACTGGTATATAAACCTGTAGATTTTAATGAGAAGGGGTAGTAGAGAAATATTCCAAACGAGATCATATACAGGATTATTAGATCTGTGACTTTGAAAAGCTCCAAAGGTTGCACCAACCAGAAGTTGGCATAAACATCCTATGGCTATGCCTGAAGGGAATTGTCCCAAAGGGGATTACTTGTGGGATTGATAAATCCTGTGACTCATAGAAAACCCCAATTTCACGCTGTAAGAACAGCAGCTGGCTGTAGTTTCAAATGTCTGCTGTTGGTGGGTGGCAGCAGGACCTGTGTGAACACGGCATCCACCGCTGTGTAAACACGGCCCTCTGGACAAAACAGCAAAACAAAACACAGTCCTTCTCCTAGCGGGGATCAGCCCTTTCAGGTTTAACAATGTCCACGGTTGAGGTCCTTTGACACAGGCACAAAGACTTCCCTGGAGTGCTTCCTCTCCAGACACTGACCACTGCTGCCTTTAGAGGACAGCTACTTAAGCACCAAACCATTTGACTCCTCCCCCAATGTGACTGATCATATGACTGTGACATCACACAGGTCCTGTCAGCTCATGGCGGTGCCGTCTCTGCAGGTGGAGTTAAGAGGACATCCTCCCACCCACTCTATGGATGTCCACATAAAAGCCAGCCCATTATGCAACTTAGCTTAATCATCACAGCACTTAGTGTGCTGGAGGAAAAATTCTGGGTTTTATATCACTTAGGCTAGTTTCACACTTGCTTTTTTTTGCAGCGCGTTTTTCCCGCAAAAAAACGCATTGAAAAAACGCATACATAAGCATACAACTGCTGCGTTTTTTTCAAGCATTTTTATGAGCATGCATGAAAAAAACGCAGCGTTTTTATGCGTTTGTATGCGTTTTTAGCGCGTTTTTACCGCGTTTGCGTTTTTTTCCAACATTTTTAGGTGGCCCCTCACACTACCCAAACCATGACTTTACTAACCCTAACCCTGACCCTAACCCTAACCCTGACCCTAACCCTAACCCTGACCCTAACCCTTAACCAAATCATACTTAACCCTAACCCAAACCCTAAACCCTAACTAACCCTAACCCTAACCCTAACCCTGACCCTAACCCTGACCCTAACCCTAACCCTAACCCTTAACAAAACCATACTTAACCCTAACCCAGACCCTAACCCTAACCCTAACCCTGACCCTAACCCTTAACCAAACCATACTTAACCCTAATCCTGACCCTAACCCTGACCCTAACCCTGACCCTAACCCTTAACAAAACCATACTTAACCCTAATCCTGACCCTAACCCTGACCCTAATCCTTAACAAAACCATACTTAACCCTAACCCTGACCCTAACCCTAACCCTGACCCTAACCCTAACCCTGACCCTAACCCTAACCCTGACCCTAACCCTTAACAAAACCATACTTAACCCTAATCCTGACCCTAACCCTGACCCTAATCCTTAACAAAACCATACTTAACCCTAATCCTGACCCTGACCCTGACCCTAACCCTGACCCTAACCCTTAACAAAACCATACTTAACCCTAATCCTGACCCTAACCATGACCCTAATCCTTAACAAAACCATACTTAACCCTAACCCTGACCCAAACCCCAACCCTAACCCTGACCCTGACCATAACCCTAACCCTAAACCCCCTTAACTAACCCTAACTCTAACCCAAACCCCTAAATTCCATGGTTTAAAAAAAAAAACGCATATGCAAAAAAACGCATACATGAGCATGCCAGTGCGCACATATGCGCATCCATAGGCTATAATGGCCATTTTTAGCGCAAAACGTGCGCATATGTGCGCATGCGCTTTTTTGCAGGGCCAAAAAATGCAACATGCTGCGTCTGGAAAATCCCAACGCACACCCCAAAAAAACGCAGCGCATGAAAATCGCATACATGCGCTTACCAGCGCGCAGGTATGCGCACCCATGTTAAATATAGGGGAAAAAACGCATGCGCAGGTGTGCGTTTTTTTCCAGCGCTAAAAAACGCAAATGTGAAACCAGCCTTATGCCATTATGCGTAGTGAAACAAATCTCCCCTTCAGCACTTTACCAGTGGCTCTGTCACAAAGGTCTAAGGTTTAATATAGGTTTGTTAGTCTCATGTATGGACCCTTGTAGCATTCTAGATCCTATGAAGACATGCATATTCGCCCCCCCATGTAATAATGTCCCCTGTCCTGGCTCATTTTTCTAATAATCTCCCCCATCGTGGCCTCCATCAAGTAGTAATGACTCTCATTCTAGGCCTCTTCTTATTTAAATTTACCCCCATCCTGTGCCCCTTTCTTTTATAACGTCGCTGTGCAGGGCCTCTACCTGTTATAATGTGCCCCAACCTGGGCCCTTTCCTGGTATAATGTCCCTCATCATGGGCCCCTTCCTGGTTTATTGTCTCTGATCCTGAACCCCTTCCAGTAATAAACTCCCTCATCTTGGTATAATGTCCCCTGTCCTGGGCTACTTAGTGTAATAATGTTCCCCATATTTGCCCCTTCCTGTAACAATGTCCTCCATCCTTGTATCATGTCCTGCATCATGGGCCCCTTCCTGTTATAATGTCCCCCATCCTATAGCAATGTCCCTCATCTGGGGCCTCTTCTTGGTTTATTGTCACCTATCCTTTAACAAAATCCCTCATCCTGGTAAATTGTTCCCGATCCTTGGCCCCTTCCTGATAAAATGTTCCCTATCCTGGGCCCCTTCCTGGGGTAATGTCCTCCACCAAAAGCTTCTTCTTGATAAAATGACCCCCATCCTGGTATAATGTCCCCCATCCTGAGCCCCTTCCTTGTATAATGCTCCCCATTTTGGGTACCTTCTTTGTAAAATTCTCTCCATACTGGACCTCTTCCTTGTATAATGCTCCCCATCCTGGGCCACTTCCTGGTATAATGACACTCATCCTGGTAAAATATCCCCCATCCTGGGCCACTTCCTTGTATAATTCTTGCCGTCCTGGGCCCTTACTTGTATAATGCCACCATCTTGGGCCTTTTGTATGTGCTCTCTATCCTGAGTCACTTTCTGATATAATGACCCCTATTCTGTTATAATGTCCTCTATCTTGGGCCCCTTCCTTGCATAATACCCACCACCACAAGCCCCTTTTTTTGTATAATGCTCCCCACACCATCCTGGCCCTTCCCTAGTATAATGTCTTGGTACAAAATTATGCCACCCTTCTCCAACACATTAAAAAAATATGATTCTTCTTATCTTCCTCTGCTCCCACACTGTGTGGCGTCCTCTTCTGTAGCTGAGTTCTGTGTGCTGTTGTAGGGTCGGTGGGCTGAGCTGGGGGGTGGTCCCTCTCTTACCGCGCAGAGATGTAACAGAGACACGATGGAGGCAAATGTCGGGTACAACAGGTCCAAGTTTTATTCTCTCTTGCCGCCCACTTGACGGCGTCCGCAGCACACTGCACTTCAATGCACTTCTTCACTTCACTTATCGGCCCTCCGTTCCCAGAGCCGCTTCCCGCACCCCGTACTTTACACTGGGGACGTGTATGTATACACCGTCCCCTCTTCACTCTTCGACGCTCCTGTCAGATCCGTCACTGTGGCCGCCTTAGGCCCGTAAACCAACAGTACTTCTACTGAACAGTCGTCTCTCTCAATACGGTATGCTTTACCTCAGTGCCTCGTCTTTTCTGCGGTACTTTCCTGTCAGGACCACCCCCCTGATGTTCTCTCTCCTCAGTCCCCCCTGCTTTGGTTTTCCTCAGAGTGCACAGACTGTCGTAGTCCACCTGTCACTTGAGCTCCCCCTGGGGACTGGACCTTTCTGGAACCCTCCCTCAGTATTTATATCATTCCCGGTTCCCTGTAACTCCGCCCCCCTGACCAACGGTTTCCTAAGCCCTAAGCTGATGTCAAGTCCTTTGCTCACACTCCTCCCTGCCCTCTAATGGTCAACCCAAGGTACTGCACGTCCACTACACTTTGCTAGCTGTTTCCCCACTGTAGTAACTGACACCTATCTAAACTGTGCAAACCTTTCCTTCTCTATACTGACAAGTCCGCCCATCCGTCAGGTCACCTTCCACACACTGTTACGGGAAGCTCATGACATTACTGCCATGTGCCACTCGTGATTGGCATGTTGATGTCAGTTGCCATCCTCTGTTTGGCCAGTGGCATGTACACTACAGATGAATGTCCATCCACGGATGCATATTAATCTGAAATGGGTGAAGGCGGGCCCCCGTCCCACTTGTGCCCGTTCGCAGGCACACCGTCTACAAATGAAATCATTACGCTATTGGTTTTCAGACTTAAAATATCCAATGAACTCAAGTTCACTTTACAGCGCTACCTCATCATTAATGCTACGGTCATTGTTGTCAGACTTCAGGGTTGATATCACACCCAAAGCGCAAGTCACTGCTGCAGCCAATCGCCAATGTTGATGGCACAAGCTCCTGACTTTAGTGATTGACTGCTGTTATTAAGAGCACATAAGCTATGACATCACCACTGCAGCCTGTCATCAAATACCAGAGCAAAAGCGGAAGGCAGCACTCCTGGAGAATTCATTTAGAAAAAGTAGAAGTCTGAAAACATGTGAGCAATCTAAGTGTTACATGGGTTGCCAATATATACACATCTTTTCTGAAAGGCCTTTTCTGGAGTCTGCAGCAGCATTAAGCAAGAGGCACCACTAACCAAGCAACACCTTGAAAACCAAGGAAATCTCCAAACAAGTCAGGAACAAAGTTGTTGAGAAGTACAAGTCTGAGTTGAGTTATAAAAAAAATCCCAATCTCTGATGATCACTCGAAACACCATCAAATCCATTATCATCAAATGGAAAAAACATGGCACCACATCAAACCTACCAAGAGAGGGAAGCCCACCAAAACTCAGCCCAGGCAAGGAGGGTATTAATCAGAGAGGCAGCACAGAGGCCAAAGGTAACACTGAGGGAGCTGGAGAGTTCCCGAGCAGAGGCTGAACTATTTGTCCACACGACCACAATAAACAGTATACACCATAGAGGTGGCCTTTACGTAAGAGTGGGCAGAAAAAAAAGGAAGGTGCTATGGTCAGATGAGACCAAGATTGAATTTTTTGCCACCAAGGTAAACGCTATTTCTGGTGCCAAACCAACACAGCTCATTACACTAAGAACATGATGATTTTTGGCAGCACTGACAGGGGAAATGGTCTGAGTCAAGGTAAAGATGGATGATGTGAAATACAGGGATATTCTTGAGAAAAACCTGTTTCAGTCTGTCATTGATTTGAGACTGGGATGGAGGTTCATCTTCCAACAAGACAATGACCCAAAGCATACTGGTAAAGCAACACTCAAATGATTTAAGTGGAAATTTGGCATGGCCTAGACAGAGCACAGACCTTAATCCAATTAAGAATCTGTGGTTAGACTTTAAGATTGCTGTTCACCAGAGGAAACCATCTAACGTGAAGGAGCTGAAGCAGTTTTGCCTTGAGGCTGGAGTCACACTAACCTGCGCAAAATACGCTCCGTATTTTACATGCGTAATACGGATGAATCACCACTAAATAGTGCTCCGTAGGTCATCCATAAGCAAGGTGAGGTCACGTATTTTACGCATGTGTGTATACGTATGTAATCCGTGTGGCATCCGTATGCAATCCGTATGGCGAGATTTTCTCGCAGCCTTGCAAAATTGACATTTAACGGTTTTGAGGCCTGCAAACAATTTAAATCATTAGCCTGCACCCTATTTAGACACTCAGAAACAGGTGGCTGCCTACATTCTGTACATTTGTCACCTTGCTTTCACGAGGTGTGTTGGTGTTCTTTGTGCAGCATGGCAGAGGGTCTGCGATTCAATACAACTGAGCAGGTTCTCTTTACCTGGCTTTTATCTTGGCGCTTTGGGCAACCATATCCTGTGATAGTGGATCCGCGGAGGAGGAGACGCATGTGGGTCCATCCACTTTTGAGGCAACGATTCACAAGAGGTCATTTTCACCGCCTCTATTCTTCTCTGCAGGAGCATCCGGAGAAATTTTACCATTACTGTCGTATGAGCATTTCCACATTTGATCGCCTCTTGGAGACAGTGCGCCCTGGGATCACCTTTCAGGACACAAGGATGCGCAAAGCCATATCTGCAGAGGAGCAACTTCTACTCACAATATGGTATGTACTACACAACCACATTCTCTATGTTCATAATGTGTGTGTTAATTTATGTTTTTTGGCCTTCTTGGACAAAGTTTAATACCCTCATCTTACTCAAAATATGTTTCACCTGACACACCAGAATGTTACATCTAATATGTCCTGCATATCACTTGTGCCACCAAATATGTGTGTGTTGTTCTCTCTCATTTCCTACCAAGTTTGGTCGGCATGTAACTGATTTTTTTTTACTTAAGCCATTCTAAACTGTACTATTTCTGTTGTTCTACAGCTTCCTGTCCACTGACCTGTCTTATGCTGCCCTCCACCATGAGTTTCTCATTGGAAAGTCAACCATTTCAGGCATAGTGAGGTCTACATGTGCACAAATCTGGACAAAACTCCATCAAGTGGTCATGCCCGAGCCCAGGATGGAAGACTGGTTAAGGATTTCAAGGGACTTTGAGGAGGACTGCCAGTTTCCAAATTGTATTGGGGCCCTGGATGGCAAACATATCAGGGTGCGTAAGCCGCCGAACTCTGGCTCCCAATTCTTCAATTATAAACAATACTTTTCTGTTGTATTGTTGGCTCTGGTAGACCCTCCATACAAGTTTATAATTGTTGACATTGGGGCCTATGGAAGGACGGGAGACTCTAGAGTCTTCAATACTTCCATAATGGCTCGGCGGCTACGCACCAACCAGTTGGACCTACCACCACCACGCCAGCTACCAGGCTCCCCCGAACAATTAGTCCCTTATGTCCTTGTGGCAGATGAGGCCTTTCAGTTATCACGCAATGTCATGAGGCCATAACCCCAGCGCAACCTTGACCACAGGCACAGAATTTTTAACTTGCGCCTATCACGTGCTAGGCGACTGGTGGAGTGTTCCTTTGGGATTCTTAGTGCCAAATGGCGGTTACTCCAGTCTGCCATTCAGTTGAGTGAGCAAAATGTGAATGAAGTTGTGAAAGCCTGTGTTGTTCTGCATAACTTCACCAGGATACATGATTGTTCCTCCTCTGATGGTGTTGTGCGTAGGCCGGACAATGTGCGCAGGGTGAGACCACCTATCAACCCTCAACGTAGACCGCTCTCTGGCCTCAAAGTGCGTGATATTTTCACGAATTACTTTATCTCACCTGAGGGGGCAACTTCTTGGCAAGAGAATGCTGTGTCTATGTTATAATTTGTTTCTTTAAGTGTGTCTAAATATATATTACTCAAGCCTTAATGATTCTATGAGTGTTTCATTGCATTGGTTGGTGTCTGTTAGTATGTTGTGAGGGATTGTGAAAAATCACACAGAGACGTTAACTAGAGTAGACAAATTTTTAATTTTGCCTTTTTTTTTGTTTTGCTTAAAGGCAAACTTAATATTGCCATAACACAAATTTGGCAATGGCCAAAATGACCCTTTGTGCCTTCTTTAACTTGGTGTAAAATTAACATTACAGAACAAAACTGCAACAAACATGAGCCAATAACAACATTGCTGCATGCCTAGATTAACCTTGATTTGGCAACAAAAGGTGAGCTCCATCACCAAAATAAAGGCAACAAGATAACACTCACATTTCCTCATAATGTTATCCAATCATAGAAAGATTCCACCATGACAGGCAAGGCTACCTCACAGCTTTCACACAGATATTACCTGTCTGTAGAACAGACAATATTTAAGCATGCTATACTGGAAAGGATGAAAATACAAAACTCACTTGTTAAGACATAGAGAGAGCGTGATATTCTGAATGCTGGTCGCCTCGAATTTTTTTACTAGAGATTGCTAACAAAAAAGGTGACAACTTAACTAAGGCGAGCACGCCTTTCCTATGCGTTAGCAAGTGAGTAGTGTATTTTCATCCTTTCATTTTACAGTATAGCGCATTTAAATATTCTCTTTTATACACACATGTAATATCTGTGTGAAAGGCGTGAGGTAGCGTTGCCTGTCATGATGGATTGTTTCATATGTTTGGAAAACATTGTTTAAAAATGTGAGTGTTAAATTATGTTCAAAATGTTGGTGAAGGAGAACACCTGTTTTTTGTTTTAGATTAGGAGCACCAGTTACATCTCACTGGACATCTCCAACCATTAGAATCATAAATCCTCATATGTAGGGGAAGGGGAATGTGGCTGAACAGCCTGTGGGTGCTGCTGGACATTGTGGCCAACATCGCCCTGTGTGGGGCCATACTGTTGCCCATGATGCTGTAATTGACCAGCCTCCTGGGCCTGTTGGGGATACTGGCCAGAGTAATGATGATGGTGAGGGGCTTCTTGTTGGCTCTGGTAGGCCCGTGGCTCATACCCACCAAGATAGCCAGATCGTCCCCAACCAGGTTGGGACCAGCCTCCAACACTGGGTGGGTACAAGTGGCCATATTGGTGGGGTTGGCTTGAGGAAGACATTTGGGGCTGCGGAATAGAAGGATGGGTAGGGGGAGGAAGGGCTTGAGGTGTTAGCCCACGTATTAGGGGCTGTTCAGACCCTGCTTGAGCAAGCATCTGTGTTGGTGGTCTCATGCGCATTAAATTTCGTGGTGAGAGCTGCCACCTTTCCAGAAATTCAAACACCTCATATGGGGTATTGGGGGGGGTGCTTGCATCAAGCAGGATCTGAATACATCCCCTAATACGGAGCCTGACCTCACGGGTAAGGGCACGGAGAAAAAGGGTGAGGCTACGTGCATAGGCCTCCTCACCATCACCTGTAGTGACTCTGGACAAATAATTCAGCACCCCTGTGTCCACATTGGTCCTGCTCTCTTGAATGGTGACCTGGCGCCTTCTTCTTATTCGCCATGATGCTAGAGCAGCCTGTGGGGAGGACCTGATCTGGGCAGTTGGGCTGCTGCTCAAGTTGCCCGGCTCTTCCAGGATGGGTGAGGTGGCAGCAGCAGACCGTCCTGGTGGTGTGGTGTGTAGGCCAGCCATTGTGTGTTCTTGTGATGCCTCCTCTTCAGCCATCCTTCTTGTAGGGGGAGAAGATGGGCCAGCCACCTCATCCCCTACAGGATCTATAATGGGCTCTGCCTCTGAGGCCGTTCCTCGATCCGTAAGGTTGGATTGAGTTCTGTTATGAAATAGAACAGAGGCAAAAATACATCAATATTTTTGTCCCTGTAAAGTATTTGTGTAATGTTTTTGTGTAATGTTGTGTGAGGTATGTACTTATGGTCTCAGAGCCAGAATTGGGGCGAGGAAGTTCAGCTGGTCATAGTAGATATATTTTCGTTTTACATGTCCAGCATCCCCACTCCTGGACCACTGCTGGCGTTCCCGGCGGAACTGGTCCCGGATGCTTCTCCACCGTTTCATCACATCTTCCACTGCAATGTGACAGGAAAGATTGTCAAAATCACATATTTGAGAGGTCACATTTTCGAACAGTAGTCTAGGCATGGGGCCTTCTGGGGTGTATGTTCTACCCATGGTGGCATATATAATTGGGCCGATACACAGGGTCTCATTAGCTCCACTTAAATTAATTTTAGTGGCTAGGAGGATGAGGAGCTTGTGGCCTAACCCCTAATTATGGCTGTGTGAAGCCACGTGTCACATCCAAATGTAACGGCCTCATGAGGCCAATAAAAGTACATGCACAGGAAGGGGGGGCTGATTGTACATTCATTTTATAGCGCGCGCTAAGGTTAATGATGTTTTTATGGTTGCACTTACGAATTTTATGCTGCTCATCACGTGGTCTGTCACCAAAGTCATGGTACATCTGGCGACAGATGCGCCTCCATGACGCCTCCTTTCTTGTGCGGTTCGCATAGTTTGCATCGCGTGGGTCCCATATTTCTGGATGCTCCTGCACCAGCACAATGAGCAGCTCTACATTAATATATGTCATATGGCTGCTATACTCCGTGGAGGCGTACTTCCTGGATGTCTGGAGCGGTTTTTGAGCTCATTTGCATGTCTAGGCTTCCTGATGATGGATTGGCCCATTTCCTGTCCACCAGCCAAAAGACCTGCGTATTGCTCGCAGGTCACACGTGTGTTCCGTGTGTAATTCGTATTTTTTGCGCACCCATAGACTTGCATTGGCGTACTACGGGAGTAGTACGCTGACAATCGCAGCATGCTGCGATTGGCACGGAGCGTAGGATACGGATGAGAAATATACGGCTGGTGCGAGTGACCCCATAGAAAATCATTTGTCCGTGTCTAATGCGTGCTTTTAGCGCCTCTCACTCTGCCATATTCCTCGCCAGTGTGACTCCGGCCTGAGGAATGGGCAAAAATCCGAGTGGCAATATGTGGAAAGTTCATAGAGACTTGTCCAAAGCGACTTGCAACTGTAATTGCTGCAAAAGGAGGTTCAACAAAGTACTGAGTTTAGGGGGGAGAATAATTATGCACACTGGAGTTTTTGGTTATTTTGTCCTATTTGTTGCTTACTTCACACACAAAAAAAAAAAAACAAATGTTCACAGTTGTAGGCATGTTCTTTGTAGGAACTGATGCAAACCCTAAAAAAAACAATGAAATTCCAGGTTGTGAGGGGGTGAATACTTTCTTAAGCCACTGTACAACAGATTGCCAAATTGGATTTCAGCAAACTCGCTCATAAGTCATAACTATTAACTTCCCTTTCCTGCTTGCACTATATGGCAGAAGACATCTCTGGCAGATTGTTCATGCCAGAGTAGTTGAGTCCACCCAACCATCCTCTAAGCTTACTTAATAAGTCTTCTAAAAATCCTGGAATAGTAGGCAAATGTGATTTTTTTTTTTTTCCAGCCAGACACCTGAGTCAATTTCATATATATTTTTTTAAGCTCGTTACTCCAAATATATTTTTGGAGTTTGGTAGGAAACCAGAGCACCCAAAAGTAAATAAAAAAGTGGAGATTCTACACACTCCTAGCATATGTTGGCTTGGTGGGATTTAAACTGAGACCCCAAGTGTTGAACGGCATCTAACTGTGCTAATTGCCACTGTGCGTTACTGAACTCTACAAATATTCTTTGTTACTGAACCATAGCATTTGTTTTCCTCATAGCAGTGACAGGAAACAAAAATTCTTAGAAAATTTTGCTTATTTTCAAACATGACTAACACATTTACATTTTCCACATCTGGCCCGAGCTCCTCATGGTTTAGGAATGAATTTATATACATATCACCTCAGTGATTATACACCACTTGTCCAGACAAACTGGCATCATCAAATGAAGCATGCACCTTTCAGAGTTTCTCCCGAAGACTTTGCAGAATGACTTTCAGTTTGCTCTATATAGACTATTTTGTTGGCTCCTTGGAGACTACCGGCAGATTATGTCATATTCCTGTCTGGATGTCTGGAGTCCCCGGTAGCTTGAGGAAATTTCACAGTATCGGTCTATAGAACAAAAAATACTTGAAGGATGGAGTCATTGGTCAAGTAAATAATCTTCTAAAAAGTAAAGAAATGTTATTCTTCAAGAAGGAAATGTCTAGAAGGTGGACCGACTCATTCGGAAATTTCAGCTTTAAAAACACATAACTGATTATGTATCAGCAAATTGATACGTCACACAATGTCCTGTAATAACTACTACACTGACATTGCTGGCGTTTCTAAGCAGTGACATAGAAGTTTATGGCACTTCACAAATGTCCCGGTGATAGAAATGAAAAAGAAAATAAATTTAACATGAAATAAAAAATAATGTAAAAAAAGCGAACCAATGCACTATGTGCCAGCTTCATGTTTTTCAGCACTGAAATCATATCTCCCGAAATCTTGGTGCCGATATCTCGATCTGCGCATGCGCTGCCCCCGGCGGCCATTTTCCCGGAGTCCACTGCGCAGGAAAGCATGGAAGCGTGGGGGGGCTCTGGCCTTTCACAAAATGTCGGCAGAGCCCCTCGCAGCACTGGGGACACCTGCAGCAGCCCCGGGCAGCACCGCCGGACACCCCCACAGCACCGGACACACCCGTAGCACCGCTGGGCACCCGCAGCAGCACCGCGCAGCGCCGCCGGACACCTTCCGTAGCACCACCCTGCGTCCGCAGCACTGTAGACACCCGCAGCAGCATTGGGAAGCACTGTCGGACACCCCCCGCAGCACCAGACACCCGCAGCAACGCCAGACACCCGCTGCAGCACCGGACACCGCAGCAGCACCGGACACCCGCAGCGGTGCGCCGCACATAAGAACACCCCCTTATCACAGCATGCGGCCTACAGCATCACCCCACTCCTGCATCCTCCAATAGCGATGCTGGGACCCGCGTCATCGCAGCCACCACCCTTAGTAAGCAATAAGACGCATGGATTATAAGAAGCACCACCATTTTATAAAAAAAAATAAAATCCTATTTTTCGCCTCAAAATTTGGGGTGTGCTTTATAATCCGGAGTGTCTTATAATATGAAAAATACGGTATGCAGATGTGAAAAAAAAATTCTAAAAAACATGATGAGAGAACCTTAATTCCCAAAAAATGCTATCTGTAAAATACAATTTTAATTTTTTTTTTTATATTTTTTACTTCTCTCTTTAACCTTCAAAAAAGAACCAATCCCAAAAGGTAGACCGGCTAGAGACAGCATTATGATTGTGGCCTTATCCTGATCCAGTCTGCTTAAAAACTAAAGGAAAGCCCAAATTTATTTTTTTAATGTACAGTATTTTTTTAATAAACTAAAATATTATATCAACTGTCAAAATGTATTAACCTCAATTTGGGTGCTAGACAGGGTGCCCCTTTCCCCCCTGTTTAATTTTGTGTTGGAACCCTTACTTACTTCAAGCTGATTTAATAAAAAGGATTAAAATAAGAAAGATAGATGTCAAAACATCATTGATTGCAGATGATCTGCTGTTTTGGAAGATAAAGAATCAAGTTCCGTACTTGCAGAGATTTGTAAATATGGCCATAGCCGTGGTTGTTGACTCCAAATATAGAATGGTATCGTTCTAATAACGCAATAATAAAAATAATAAAAAGGTCTAGCAGAATGGAAGGATCTTCCTCTTTTCAATGATGGACAGATGCCATCTTACAAAAATGAAGAGTTGTCTACATTTTCTTTTTATCTCTTGCAGATGCTCTCGGACTTTATAAGGCAATCAGATCAAACGGCATAGAGGAAATCTGTTTCTAAATTTAAAATGTATATTAGGAATATCCTATCATAGGGGAGCAATGCCCTGCGTGACATTAAAATATATGTTCTTCTAAATGGATAGGAAATTGGAAGGCAGCGTTATCATTTTAAAGCTTTAATGGAAGCTGTCACCAGTTTTTTCATTCATGAACCAATACCACCACCTTCCTCAGCGCATGTGGTACATTAAAAAAAGTTGTATATTATTTTCTGACTCTCCTGTATATCCCCAAAAAAGCTTTTGAAGTGCTCCAGCGAGGTATGCTGACATTTCACACAGAGATTAATTTAAGCATAGGCAGATAGTAATCAATGCTAAGGTTAACAGTCTTTTTATACTGAAGAACATCTCTTCAACAAATCCATGGAACTCACGTAAAGATATAACATTTGCCTTTTTTTCTGTGTTTTTTCTTGTGTTTTTCCAATATGCACAAAGGAAATACATATGTGTTTAACAAAACATGTGTAATTGCAATAGTTTTCAGGAGAAATACTTCATTTTCTGGAACAATCTCAAGGGTGCCAATAAATTTTCAGACAGGAATATATATATATATATTCCACAAGAAAGAAATCAGGTAGCACTTACCGATCTTGTGAAAAAATTCCGCTCTTTATTGGCAAATGTTTAAAATATCATGGCCGGGAGAGTGAGGACAGGAGTTTGCTATTACTGACGATGGTCGTTTTGCGCTAAATGGCGCTTCTACGGGTCAACGGAATTTTTTCACAAGATCGGTGAGTGATACCTGCTTTATTTCTGGTGGAATTCATTATACTGTGGTTTCTTAGAGAAGCACCCGGAATCTTAAGGTAAAGCCTGCAACATGCTATAACTCCGACGGCATAGACTTTCAGCGATACTGGCGGTGCCATCCTTCTTTTCTTCTTAAGCACTGTGGATATATATACATATATATACACTCACTGGCCACTTTATTAGGTACACCATGCTAGTAACGGGTTGGACCCCCTTTTGCCTTCAGAACTGCCTCAATTCTTCGTGGCAGAGATTCAACAAGGTGCTGGAAGCATTCCTCAGAGATTTTGGACCATATTGACATGATGGCATCACACAGTTGGCGCAGATTTGTCGGCTGCACATCCCTGATGCGAATCTCCCGTTCCACCACATCCCAAAGATGCTCTATTGGATTGAGATCTGGTGACTGAGGAGGCCATTTGAGTACAGTGAACTCATTGTCATGTTCAAGAAACCAATCTGAGATGATTCGAGCTTTATGACATGGCGCATTATCCTGCTGAAAGTAGCCATCAGATGTTGGGTACATTGTGGTCATATAGGTATGGACATGGTCAGCAACAATACTCAGGTAGGCTGTGGCGTTGCAACGATGCTCAATTGGTACCAAGGGGCCCAAAGAGTGCCAAGAAAAAATTCCCCACACCATGACACCACCACCACCAGCCTGAACCGTTGATACAAGGCAGGATGGATCCATGCTTTCATGTTGTTTACGCCAAATTCTGACCCTACCATCCGAATGTCGCAGCAGAAATCGAGACTCATCAGACCAGGCAACGTTTTTCCAATCTTCTACTGTCCAATTTCGATGAGCTTGTGCAAATTGTAGCCTCAGTTTCCTGTTCTTAGCTGAGAGGAGTGGTACCCGGTGTGGTCTTCTGCTGCTGTAGCCCATCTGCCTCAAAGTTCGACGCACTGTGCGTTCAGAGATGCTCTTCTGCCTACCTTGGTTGTAACGGGTGGCAATTTGAGTCACTGTTGCCTTTCTATCAGCTCGAACCAGTCTGCCCATTCTCCTCTGACCTCTGGCATCAACAAGCCATTTCCGGCCACAGAACTGCCGCTCACTGTTTTTTTTTTCTTTTTCGGACCATTCTCTGTAAACCCTAGAGATGGTTGTGCGTGAAAATCCCAGTAGATCAGCAGTTTCTGAAATACTCAGACCAGCCCTTCTGGCACCAACAATCATGCCACGTTCAAAGGCACTCAAATCACCTTTCTTCCCCATACTGATGCTCGGTTTGAACTGCAGGAGATTGTCTTGACCATGTCTACATGCCTAAATGCACTGAGTTGCCGCCATGTGATTGGCAGATTAGAAATTAAGTCTTAACACACAGTTGGACAGGTGTACCTAATAAAGTGGCCAGTGAGTGTATATATACTGTGTGTGTATATATATATATATATATATATATATATATACACACACACTATATATATATCTGGCAAAAATAAACAGACCACTGTGCAGTTTTATAAAAATCAGCTTCTCTACATGTCTGACAGACATTCCATTCCAGTGTCAGTTGAATTTCAACCAGAACCAAAATCACCTGAACAAAATCTTAATTAACAAAGGAAAGTATAAAAAAAACTCTCCTGTGGTGTTCACAATCCTCTTGAATAGGACAAGCTGGATAGCAAAACAAGTGATAGTAATATCCCAAAAGTAGTAGGAATGAAAACTTAAATTTTAACTATGCCAATGGAGTTGAAAAGAAAAGTCTTGAGTGAGGAAAAGAAGGGCTCATCTTATTCGTATGTCACTCAGTAACCTCAGGATGACATCAAGTGACCAACAAAAGGAATGGCAAATGGCAGCTGGAGTGAAGTGCACGGCAAGAACAGTTCGTAACAGGCTCCTAGAGGCACTGCTCAAGTCATGTAAAGCAGAGTGTCATGATCCAAGGTGGATCTGACAGTTTAAATGCACAAAGTGAACTTTTTTCCTCTGGCTTGGTGCCAAAGTGGATTGATTGCCCCCGGTGGCCATTAGAATTATTACACGTGGTGTCGTTCATTCTAAGTTGCCCCGGTGGTGGTGAGCGGTAGTGCACTTTAGTTTCTTTGGCTTAATGTGCACTTAATTACAAATCAGGTGTTAGGCTCTATAAAAGGGAGCCAGGTGTGTTCAATCACGGTTGGTGATATTGATTGTGTGTTAGTCATTCACAAGGAAGCCTGGGTGAATGAAGGAGCTGAACATGAGTCCTGCGCAGCCAAGCCAGAGGGGACGAGTGGCAGCTAGGTGGTCTGCAAGAAGGTCTGGCATGGCGTGGTTGAGTCACAGTTTATGGTGTTGGCAGGAAGTGCTTGCATGGCTTGGCGGAGTGACGACTATGGAGAGAGTTGCACTCAGTGTGCGGGACTTGGTTGCTGAGAGCTGGACTCAAGCATGCTGGACTTTTTGGGCAGGAGCTGAACTCATCTTTGGGACTCTGTTACCGGACAGCTGCACCTGGTGGTGGACTCTGCTCCAAGGCTGCACTATGGTGAAGGATCCAGTTATGGTGATGGATCTGGGTGGAGGAGAAGATGCACACAGGTGGTGGGCTCTGTTGCTAGGAGCGTACGCAACAGAGCAAAGCTAAGTGGTGTTTTCCCTGTTTTGTCATCTTTCCTCGTGTGTGTTTTAGTGCAGTGGTGGGATTAGTTTCCGCACCGACCGATTCCCTAGTGAGGGTTTAGGTCAGGACGAGCTAGGGTTTTTAGGTTCCTGTTGCGCGCCCGGTGCGGAACCGGCATAGGGAACGTTAGGAGTGCAGGGACACTGGCTCAGGGGAGCTCAGGAGGTCTCCACATCCCTATTCCCTATCGCAGTGCCCACCATTGTTAATGTCACCCAGGTTCTCCCTTTATTATTTAAATTCGCCTTACTGGAGGCGGGGTTTCCAAATTTACGTGTAATACCTAAATTCGCCTGCACGTCTTATTTAAATTCGCCCCTCTGGAGGCGGTGTATCCAGGGTCACGTGTGTCATATGGGTTCGCCTTGCGGTACTTGCTGCGTCCAGACACACGTGACAGTGACACAGAGGACTAGAGTAAGGTAATCATCTATGATGAGTCTAATTTTCTGCTTTGCCCAACACCTGGTTGTCTAATGGTTAGAAGGAGACCTGGAGAGGGGTACAAGCCAGTGTCTTGCACCCACTGTGAAATTTGGTGGAGGATCGGTGATGATCTGGGGATGCTTCAGCAAGGCTGAAATTGGGCAGGTTAATCTTTGCGAAGGACATACAGTTGTGGCCAAAAGTATTGACGCCCCTGCAATTCTGTCAGATAATACTCAGTTTCTTACTGAAAATGATTGCAAACACAAATTCTTTGGTATTATTATCTTCATTTAATTTGTCTTAAATGAAAAAACACAAAAAGAATTGTCCTAAAGCCAAATTGGATATAATTCCACACCAAACATAAAAAAGAGGGTGGACAAAAGTATTGGCACTGTTCGAAAAATCATGTGATGCTTCTCTAATTTGTGTAATTAACAGCACCTGTAACTTACCTGTGGCACCTAACAGGTGTTGGCAATAAGTAAATCACACTTGTAGCCAGTTGACATGGATTAAAGTTGACTCAACCTCTGTCCTGTGTCCTTGTGTGTACCACATTGAGCATGGAGAAAAGAAAGAAGACCAAAGAACTGTCTGAGGACTTGAGAAACCAAATTGTGAGGAAGCATGAGCAATCTCAAGGCTACAAGTCCATCCCCAAAGACCTGAATGTTCCTGTGTCTACCGTGCGTAGTGTCATCAAGAAGTTTAAAGCCCATGGCACTGTGGCTAACCTCCCTGGATGTGGACGTAAAAGAAAATTGACAAGAGATTTCAACGCAAGATTGTGCGGATGTTGGATAAAGAACCTCGACTAACATCCAAGCAAGTTCAAGCTGCCCTGCAGTCTGAGGGTACAACAGTGTCAACCTGTACTATCCGTCGGCGTCTGAATGAAAAGGGACTGTATGGTAGGAGAGCCAGGAAGACCCCACTTCTTACCCTGAGACATAAAAAAGCCAGGCTTGAGTTTGCAAAAACTTACCTGAAAAAGCCTAAAACGTTTTGGAAGAATGTTCTCTGGTCAGATGAGACAAAAGTAGAGCTTTTTGGGCAAAGGCATCAACATAGAGTTTACAGGAGAAAAAAAGAAGCATTCAAAGAAAAGAACACGGTCCCTACAGTCAAACATGGTGGAGGTTCCCTGATGTTTTGGGGTTGCTTTGCTGCCTCTGGCACTGGACTGCTTGACCGTGTGCATGGCATTATGAAGTCAGAAGACTACCAACAAATTTTGCAGCATAATGTAGGGCCCAGTGTGAGAAAGCTGGGTCTCCCTCAGAGGTCATGGGTCTTCCAGCAGGACAATGACCCAAAACACACTTCAAAAAGCACTAGAAAATGGTTTGAGAGAAAGCACTGGAGACTTCTAAGGTGGCCAGCAATGAGTCCAGACCTGAATCCCATAGAACACCTGTGGAGAGATCTAAAAATGGCAGTTTGGAGAAGGCACCCTTCAAATATCAGGGACCTGGAGCAGTTTGCCAAGGAAGAATGGTCTAAAATTCCAGCAGAGCATTGTAAGAAACTCATTGATGGTTACCGGAAGCGGTTGGTCACAGTTATTTTGGCTAAAGGTTGTGCAACCAAGTATTAGGCTGAGGGTGCCAATACTTTTGTCTGGCCCATTTTTGGAGTTTTGTGTGAAATGTTCAATGTTTTGCTTTTTGCTTCATTCTCTTTTTTGTTTTTTCATTTAAGACAAATTAAATGAAGATAATAATACCAAAAAATTTGTGTTTGCAATCATTTTCAGGAAGAAACTGAGTATTATCTGACAGAATTGCAGGGGTGTCAATACTTTTGGCCACAACTGTATGAACCAAGCCGCATACAAGGTTATATTGGAAAAACAGTTGATTCCTTCTGCTCAGGCAATGTTCCCCAACTCTGAGGACTGTTTTTTCAAGCAGGACATTGCACCATGCCACACAGCTAGGTCAAACAATGTGTGGATGAAGAACCACCACATTAAATCCTGTCATGGCCAGCCCAATCTCCAGACCTGAACCCCATTGAAAACCTTTGTAATGTAATCAAGAGGAAGATGAAGAGTCACAAGCCATCAAACAAAGAAGAACTGCTTACATTTTTGCACCAGGAGAGGCAAAAGGTCACCCAAAAGCAGTGTGAAAGACTGGTGGAAAGCATGCCAAGATGCATGAAAGCTGTGATTAACAATCATGGTTATTCCACAAAATATTGATTTCTGAACTCTTTCTGAGTTAAAACATTAGTATTGCTGTTTCTAAATGATTATGAACTTGTTTTCTCAGCATTGTTTGAGGTCTGCAAGCACTGCATTTTTTGTTATTTTGACTATTTCTCTTTTTCTGAAAATAAATACAAAATCTAGTGCTTGGAAATTCGGAGAAATGTCAGTAGTTTATAGAACAAAAGAGCAATTTACATTTTGTTTAAATATACCTATAAAGAGAAAGATCAGACAAACTGCACATTTGAAAGTGGTCTCTTAATTTTTGGCAGAGCTGTATATATTGTAAGGTAGCGCTGTTATTCAAGTAGGGGACACTCGCTTAGCAGCCACAAAACCAGATCCGGCACTGGTTTTCCATAAACAATCATAGTCCATGCGGTTTATTTAGCATCATAATCCCACAGCAGCAACATAAACCTCATAACGTCAGCATAGCGTCCATGACAGAGTTCAGCTCTGTAATCCATGTGGTCACACAGGTTAGGCATACACAGGCTCTTCAGCCTCAGTTATCTCACCCACGTCAGGATTTCCTCATAGTTCCTTCATCACGCTGCAGACATCCATTCCCTCCAGGGAATCATCAGGCACGTGCAGCCATTCAACACAGCGCTCCTTGCTGTCAGGAAGACAGCCCCCATCTCTGCCAGATGGGGCCTTCCAAAACGGACCAACCAGGTCCCTGCATTCACCTCATGTGACCTACCCTGTCCACCTTATATGGTCCGTAGCCACGCCCACTGGGTCACATGGCTATGACCTCATCACAGGTCCTTGAACCATCCATACACACTTTATACTAGCGTTCTTAAACACACCCCCTGGGTGGGTTTGTAGGTAACTAGTCCCTGACACATTGAACTAGCACCTCAGCAGTATCACTGCTGATCAACACACACATAAGTCTCCATCTCAAGGCCACCCACCTTGAGATACATAATGGTCATTCAGTATTCTGCCATTCATCCACTCACCTGGACATCCACACAGCGCCCCCTAGCTGACACAGTGGTCACTACACCACAATATATATATATATATATATATATATATATATATATACCGTATATATATTATGGATAATGAGCCCACACTGGAGCCTGGACAGGTAACAGTAACCGCATCACTTATGGTTCCTCTGAGATGGGTCTGTCAAAGAGGACGCATAGCATGAAATTTCTTGAGTAAAATTGGAACATTCTTGTTCTTTTCAGGAATTCAGCATTTCACTTTAGGGCTGTAATCCTTCCAGGCTATGAGATTCCCACAAAACGTCTTACAGTCAAGAATTTGGTTAACCTAATACTTCATACCAGAGTCAGTGGTGTAAGCTGGAACTATATTTACAGTAGAAGATAATTTGTTGTTTTCCAGATGATGTAGTAAGGACATATGATAAGGAGATTAGGAATCTTCAACGTGAAGGATATTTAAAAAAAGTGACCAGACTGATTTGCTCAAAAATTTGGAATAAATTTAAGAGCCAGCTAACTGCAAAGAGTCTTTAAACGTGTGATTTTTTTAAGGAAAGACAAACCTTGTCACGAGAAGTATTGTCATGAAAATTCGAAGCCATTGCTCCATAAACTGATTATTCTTCTTAATATGCAGATTAGTTTGAGGATGCTATGAAGAGAAAAAGTCTAAGAAAATTTTGAGAGCATGCAGAGTGCCCTCCAAAGCTGAAACAGTGGAGCTAAAAAATGTATTTACAGTTGTGCTCAAAAGTTTAATACCCCGGCAGCATTTTTGCTTTCTTGGCCTTTTTTCAAAGAATTTGAATGAAAACAAGAAAAACTTTTTCTCCACTCATGGTTAGTGGTTGGGTGAATCCATTTATTGTCAAACTACTGAGTTTTCTGTTTTTAAATCATAATGACAACCCAAAACATCCAAATGACCCTGATCAAAAGTTCACATACCCTTGTGATTTTGGCCTGATAACATGCACAGAAACTGACACAAATGGGTTTGACTGGCTACTAAAGGTAACATCCCCACCTATGACCTGTTTGCTTGTAATCACTGTGTGTGCATAAAAGCTTAGTGAGTTTCT
Source organism: Dendrobates tinctorius (assembly GCF_039654945.1). NCBI lineage: Eukaryota > Metazoa > Chordata > Amphibia > Anura > Dendrobatidae > Dendrobates > Dendrobates tinctorius. The sequence goes on along the minus strand of NW_027361752.1, from coordinate 1,786,729 downwards.
GGGATCCAGACAGACTTGCATCTTTCACCCAGCCACTGATGATTCTGGATTGTGAGTCACGGGGAAAGCAAAAGAATTGCTAAATACTAAAGTCACTAGCGACTTACTAACCCCCAAGAGCAAGCGACACTACTCTGTCCTCCTTCTCCTGGACCTGTCCTCTGCCTTCGACACCGTAGACCATCCCCTCCTGCTACAGACTCTCTCATCTCTTGGCATCACAGACCTGGCCCTATTCTGGATCTCATCATACCTAACAGACCAAACATTTAGTGTCTCCCTCTCACACACCACCTCCTCACCTCGCCCCCTGTCTGTCGGTGTTCCCCAAGGCTCTGTCCTAGGACCCCTACTATTCTCCATCTATACCTTTGGCTTGGGACAGCTCATAGAATCCCACGGTTTGCAGTATCACCTCTATGCCGATGACATGCAGATCTACCTATCTGGACCCGACCTCGCCTCCTTACTGACTGAAATCCCACAATGTCTGTCTGCTATCTCAGCCTTCTTCTCTGCTCGCTTTCTCAAACTGAACATGGACAAAACAGAATTCATCATCTTTCCCCCATCTCACTCTACCCCTCCACCAGACCTATCCATCAATGTCAACGGCTTCTCTCTTTCCCCAGTCCCGTACGCTCGGTGCCTTGGGGTGATCCTCCACTCTGCGCTCTCTTTCAAACCACATATCCAAGCCCTCTCCTCCTCCTGCTGCCTCAAACTCAAAAATATTTCCCGGATCCGCTCATTCCTCAACCATGAAACCACAAAAACACTAGTGCATGCTCTTATCATCTTCAACCTCGACTACTGCAACCTCCTACTCTCTGGCCTCCCCTCTAGCACACTGGCTCTGCTCCAGTCCATCCTACACTCTGCTGCCCGACTAATCCACCTGTCTCCCCGCTATTCCCCAGCCTCCCCCCTATGCCAGGCCCTTCACTGGCTTCCAATCGCCCAGAGGCTCCAATTCAAAACCCTAACCATGACATACAAAGCCATCCACAACCTGTCTCCTCTATACATCTGTGACATGGTCTCCCGGTACCTACCCGCACGCAACCTTCGATCATCTCAAGATCTCCTTCTCTACTCCCCCCTTATCTCTTCTTCCCACAACCGCATACAAGACTTCTCCCGTGGTTCCCCCATACTCTGGAACTCCCTGCCGCAACACATCAGACTCTCACCATCAACGGAAACCTTCAAGAAGAACCTGAAGACCCACCTGTTCCGACAAGCCTACAGCCTGCAATGATCCTTGGTCTACTGAACCACAGCATGACCTGCTCTACCCTCTCCTACTGTATCCTCACCCATCCTTGTAGACTGTGAGCCCTCGCGGGCAGGGTCCCCTCTCCTATTGTACTTGTGTGTCCCTTGTCTTACACATGTTTACTATACTTGTCTATATTTCCCCTTTTCACATGTAAAGTGCCATGGAATAAATGGCGCTATATAAATGCATAATAATAATAATAATAATAATTGTCAACGGATCTATGGGAAAAGGTAGTTGAACTGTATAAAACAGGAAAGGGATACAAAAAGATATCCAAGTAATTGATAATGCCAGTCAGCAGCGATCAAACTGTGATTAACAAATGGAAAATCAAGTGGATGCTACTGCGCAAGCGCTGCCGCCAACGCCACTTTGCTGCAGAAATTTTTTTTCCTCCAATAAAATGACACATGAGCAGTACCATCTATCATTTGACGACAGATGCTACTGCACAAGAGCTGTCGCCATTTTGCTGGAGGAACAAAAAATTAAATTCATTAATCAATGAAGATTTGTCCCATGAGTTCAGTGGAACTAAATAATTACAGTATAGGCACACTGTTTTAGGTGGAGTACTCTCTCAAGCACCTGTCCTACCATTCTAGCACCAGTTTTCTTTCAGTAATTCTATAGTGATTACCTCCCTAGACAAAATGATTGTGATTACCTAATTAAAATATTTAGAAATGTATTTATAATGACATTTACTTTGGTTTTTTATTTAATTCCCTGAGCTGACTATCCCTTTAAGCTTGCATAGAAATCATACTCAGCAGCACACTGTTCTTTATGAACAAGATATATGCTACAAAGAACAACGATATTCTATGTGTACAGAACAACTGTGTTAACAATTGTTCTATGTAAATAGAAGCAAAGTCGGCCTGTCTAAACATGCTATTAAATGTATGATTATCTTCTAATGATATTGCTCGAAGTATTGTAAAGAGCTTTCTAACTTTTATTGTTCCTCAGATGTTCCTTTCCTTCCCTTCATCCTCCCTTTTCTCTTACATAAATTTTAAATTCTATTAAAAATATTTGAAAATAAACATGCTATTAAACGACAGCTACTAGTTTAACAGCCGATGGTCAGACACTGTAAACGGGCACTCCTTCTCACTACGTTTGCCAGGTCAGGCAAAATGCATATACCAGCAGAGGGCGACAATGAGTACAGGAGAACCTGATTTTTTGGTTCCATCCTGATGCACGATGGGAGTATGTGAAGACCAATATAGTGTTAAAATAAGAAAAAATGACCTCTTGAAATATTGTGTTTGGGATGATGAATGGAAACAAATTATAGTCTGGACATTTATTGTAGCAATATCATTTCATCTTCTCAAAGCTTCATGCCTTGTTCTACTACGAACTTCTTGCAGATGGAAATAAAAGTTTTATGTTGGCCAGATGGAAATTAATTTTATGTCTGGAAATAGTTTTCGTATAAACATCCAATGTTCTACTTGTTTCCTTAGATGTGTCTGGAATTTAATTGCTGAAATATTGTAGTTGTAGTGAAAATATGAGAAAGGAGCATGTAAGAGAGTAGATTCCTAGAACAAGTGTTCACATAGGAGCTGATGTTTAAAGGGAATCTGTTACCTCATTTTGGAGGTCTATGTAAATTATTTTGGTCCGGTCCAATGGGCGGTGTTTGGGGTCCTTTCCTCCACCCCCCTTTGGCCGCTGTCCGCAATATTTTAGGGAATTTCCGTAGTTGTCCTCCATATTACGCGCGTGCGCCCTGCAATCTTGACTTGTGCACATGGAGTATGCTTTGCCCAACTGCGGGCAAGGCTGAAAAGCATTAGTGCGCATGCGCCGTGAACTATGTCCCGGAACACAACAAAATACTTCCGGGACATAGTTCATGCTGTTGATAAAGCAGCACGCGATACGCGCGTCTAGGGGGGTCTCCTGGGGATTCCTGCACTTGCAACTGATTATGGGTAAGCTTCCTTGAGTGGATAATGGAAAACTGAATTGCACTATGCACTTTATGTTTCTTATTTTAAGTCAGTCTCTCCATTATATGGGTCATAGATGTGGGATCGTGGCTGCCTTTATTTTATTTTCCACCAGCATTTAGCAACCCTATTGAATGTATCCCCAGTTGAGATTTTTGGAATCCTGCCTTATATATGTGTACTGATTTGTGTTATTTATTCTATGTGATTTGTATGAATAAAGTATTTTTTATGGAATATCTCATGAAGTCAGCACTCCTTTGTCTTTCCTTCATATGGTAAATCGTAGCAACTCAAATTTATATATCAGGTAGCCAAGATGATTGTCTATAAAATGATTGTAGTCTCACATTCAAAGCTGTTGTGGATGGTGAGATAGGAAGCCCGAAAGCCAAAAGTTCAAAACATTGTTACTATTTTGCTTATCAGTATGTAGTGCATCACTTGTTCCAGTAGAATGATGTGACCTCTGTCTGTGACACTACCCGTTTGTTTAAGTGTTCTGCACAACCTACCTCCTCTGCCACCATAAGTTATTTTTTTTTAAATTGCAGACTGAATTCTGTCAGTGACACCTGAATCTGTTTTGCTACTTAAGTTTCCTAAGCCACAGAACTCCAGGGGCTAAGAAATTTTAAAATAACTTCTTCCAGTTAATTTATTGGATGAGATGATAGTTTCAATGTCTATCTATGTTGCTGGCTCTGTCAGGCATTGTGATTATAGCACTGGCAGGGGTACTAGCACTTTGAATCTAGATGTGTACATCATGCAAGGGGGCAGTGAACTCAGGATATTTCCCACACTGAGCCAATTGTCAGCTAAGAAGTATAATGATGATGATAACAGCTATATGCCGAACAAGACCTAGCAATCACATCAGTTTGGAGAGGACGTGAATAGACATGAGCATCCACAGCACCTCCTCCATCTCCTCTCATTTCTGCTGAAGACTTTGCCTCCTTCTTTAAGCAGAAGATCGATACGATCAGAGAAAGCTTTGGCCCGCAGCCCCCAATGCCCCTCTTAGCAGCTCAGCCCTGTTCTTCCAAAACCAGTTTCTCCACCATGACAGAAGATCAGCTCTCCACCCTCCTGTCAAGATCACACCTCACCACTTGTGCGCTTGACCCGCTCCCGTCCCACCTCATCCCTATCTTTTTGCCACAGTCTTCATCCCAACTCGAACACACCTCTTCAACCTTTCACTTACAAATGGTGTCTTTCCCTCATCCTTCAAACATGCCTCAATCACACCCATCCTCAAAATGCCCTCCCTCGACCCATCCTCTGTGTCTAACTATCACCCGATATCTCTTCTCCCTTACGCCTCAAAACTACTGGAACAGCATGCATATCTTGAACTGTCCTCCCACCTCTCCTCCTGTTCCCTCTTTGACCTGTTACAATCTGGCTTCCAACCACATCACTCAACTGAAACTGCCCTAACTAAAGTCACTAATGACCTACTAACCGCCAAGAGCAAGCGACACTACTCTGTCTTCCTTCTCCTGGACCTGTCTTCTGCCTTCGACACCGTGCCTTCGACACCGACATCCTCCTGCTACAGATTCTCTCATCTCTTGGAATCACAGACTTGGCTCTATCCTGGATCTCATCATACCTAACAGACCAAACATTTAGTGTCTCCCTCTCAGACACCACCTCCTCACCTCGCCCCCTGTCTGTCGGTGTTCCTCAAGGCTCAGGCCTCGGACCCCTACTCTTCTCCATCTACACCTTCGGCCTGGGACAGCTCATAGAATCCCACAGCTTGCAGTACCACCTCTACGCCGATGACACGCAGATCCACCTATCTGGACCTGACCTCACCTCCTTACTGACCAAAATCCCACAATGTCTATCTGCTATTTCAGCCTTCTTTTCTGCTCGCTTTCTCAAACTGAACATGGACAAAACAGAATTCATCATCTTTCCCTCATCTCACTCTACCCCTCCACCAGACCTATCCATCAATGTCAATGGCTGCTCTCTTTCTCCAATCCCAAACGCTCGGTGCCTTGGGGTGATCCTCGACTCTGCCCTCTCTTTCAAACCCCATATCCAAGCCTTTGCGTCCTCCTGCCGCCTCAAACTCAAAAATATTTCCCGGATCCGCTCATTCCTCAACCATGAAAACCCAAAAACACTAGTGCACGCCCTTATCATCTCCCGCCTGGATTACTGCAACCTCCTACTCTCTGGCCTCCCCTCCAGCACTCTGGCACCACTCCAGTCTATCCTTCACTCTGCTGCCCGACTAATCCACCAGTCTCCCCGCGGTTATTTCCCTGCCTCCCCGCTATGCGAGGCCCTTCACTGGCTTCCTATTGTCCAGAGACTCCAGTTCAAAACCCTAACCATGACTTACAAAGCCATCCACAACCTGTCTTCCCCATACATCTGTGACATGGTCTCCCGGTACCTACCCGCACGCAACCTTCGATCCTCTCAAGATCTCCTTCTCTACTCCCCCCTCATTTCTTCTTCCCACAACCGTATACAAGACTTCTCCCGTGCTTCCCCCATACTCTGGAACTCTCTGCCGCAACACATCAGACTCTCACCAACAACGGAAACCTTCAAGAAGAACCTGAAGACCCACTTGTTCCGACAAGCCTACAGCCTGCAATGATCCTCGGTCTACCACCGCACAACCAGCTCTACCCTCTCCTAGTGTATCCTCACCCATCCCTGTAGACTGTGAGCCTTCGCGGGCAGGGTCCTCTCTCCTTCTGTACTCGTGTGTCCCTTGTCTTGCACATGTTTATTGTACTTGTCTGTATTTCCCCTTTTCCCTGTAAAGCGCCATGGAATAAATGGCGCTATATAAATGTATAATAATAATGAGCAAATATCATCGGATCCCTCCTTATTCGGCTTGCTAATAGAACTGTTAGGAACGACGGAACGCACTAAATAAATAAATAAAGTGCATTCGCCGCTCGGGGTCCACCGTGCAGAAGGTGATATCACTGCTGCTGAGTAATGGCAGACGCGCTATATGGCGGTATAACGCGCACGGGTTAAATGCCACCCAATGTGCGCTGAGCGGACTCTGTTAGCTCACAGAGGCGCTGTAACATAAACAAACATAAACGCCGAGCCTGTTAGCCTCACAGGTCTCAGCTAAATTGCATGTGCGGTATACGGTCACAGGACACAGGCCCAAGGCTGAGGTCGGTGTCCGTCTAGACCTACCGTGCGTGCGGCGTCACTACCGCGGATGCCGGTAAGTGCTGCTGACTGCAGCACAGCGATAAACACGGCCGTTATATGATAGTGCCATGAGACGTGACACAATCGGACGCTAGTGTAGAGGTACGGTGTGCACAGTGGCCTATGGCTTGCCACTGACTATCTCTCTAGTTCCCTATCCACATGCGCAATATCAGAGGGAGGGGAATCATAACAAATCAGTCACCAGAATCATGCATCCATCATCATTCACACATCTAGCAAGTAAAGTCTATACTAGCGCACAGCCGAAGGGTCATGCGCGCTTTTTATAGCCGGGACCTTCCTGAAGCTTCCAGATCTCCGAGGGTGGACCAATGAGATCTGGAGCAGGACCTGGGCACATGACTCCCGATCTCCAATGGGAGATCGTCTCGTGAGCATGCCCAGTAGAAGAACAGAGGGACTTAGTCTCTTGAGCAATCTACTGCAAAGCAATCTCCTCTGCGGTAGATAGACAGCAGGAGACCGCAGAATGTGAGGCTCTGGATTCCTGCAGAGCAGATGCAGAAACCTGACGCCAAACATTACCCCCCCTCCTAGGGCCCCCTCCCCTCTGAGCCTTCCAATCCACCACCTTGTGCCCATCAGAGACATAGGCCTCAGACTCATCCGAAGGCAAATCTGATGTCCCGGCAGGTGACACGGAAAACCGGGACACGTGGAAGGTATCAGAGATGGCAAGATCGCCAGGTTTAAGAAGAAACATGTGGGAGACAATGGGAGTGGAAAAATTGCCAGGAGCAGAAGTAGTAGTGGAATGCTGCAGTGTGTCGGCGGGCATCCTCACTCTCTGTTTAAGGAAGCTATTCCGAGCACAAGAGTTACATGCCCGAATATATTTTTTAGTGTCCCAAGCCCTGTGCGGCCACCAATACGACCCTGCCAGGAGTTTTTTAGTCTGCATGTAGCCACAGTAACCACCCGCCCTGGACGCGTGTGCCCACGCGGGAACCTTCGGCCAAAGGCAAGGGGGGACAAAGGTCTTGCCCGGCGGCACAGAGTTTGGCCATTGCGGGGCCCTAGTATCCTGGGGAACAGAGTGCTGACAGTGGTAACCGCGAGTGGGACATAGTGCAGGACGCGCCTCAAGGCTGGCGCGAGACTCTTCCATGGGTTCTGGGGGTGAACACTCTGGCTCGGATAATTCCGGAGGTTCAAAAAGGTTGGGAGCCAAAGTAACCTTCCGTCTGGTCTGAGCATGCTCCAGCCCGCGCTCCGAAAAACAGAGATCAATGCAGGTGACAATGGCAATTCGCTCCTCCAGACTTACTGGAACCGATCTGGTAGACAGAGCATCCTTAACATGCTCCGCTAAACCTCTCCCAAACACAGGGATGAGGGCTTTATCAGACCACTCTAGCTCGGAAGCCAGCGTCCGAAAACGAATGGCATACTGGCTAACCGAGAGAGATCCCTGAGTTAATGCAAGTAACTGAAGAGAGGTATCGTGCGTGACCCGTGGTCCTAGGAAGACCTGCTTGATAGATGTTAAGAACTGAGCAGCGGTCCGAACCTCTGGGTCACCACGCTCCCATAGTTGCGTGGCCCACTCCAACGCCCTGCCTGACAGTAGGGAAACAATAAACCCCACCTTAGCCCATCCCAAAGGGAATCGCGCAGCCAGTAACTCCAGCTGGATAGAGCACTGGCTCACGAAACCCCTACAGGAGGCACAATCGCCAGAAAATTTATCGGGCAACGGGAGGCGGGAAACTGTCGGCGCAGGGGAGGACGTGACATACGTGAAATCGCCTCTGCGATTGCCTGTACAGCAGCCTCAGTAAACTTCGCAGCTGAGATAGCACTCTCAAGAGTAGCCAACCGGCCCTCTAGCTGCCGAATGTACTGTAGGAGTTGCTGCTGATCTGCCATTACTAGCCAGACCCTGGCGCTAGTATAATGTTAGGAATGGCGGAACGCACTAAATAAATAAATAATAAAGTGCGTTCGCCGCTCAGGGTCCACCGTGCAGAAGGTGATATCACTGCTGCTAAGTAATGGCAGACGCGCTATATGGTGGTATAATGCGCACGGGTTAAACGCCACCCGATGTGCGCTGAGCGGACTCTGTTAGCTCACAGAGGTGCTGTAACATAAACAAACATAAACGCCGAGCTTGTTAGCCTCACAGGTCTCAGCTAAATTGCACGAGCGGTATACGGTCACAGGACACGGGCCCAAGGCTGAGGTCGGTGTCCGTCTAGACCTACCGTGCGTGCGGCGTCACTACCGCGGATGCCGGTAAGTGCTGCAGAGTGCAGCAAAGCGATAAACACGGCCGCTATATGATAGTGCCGTGAGACGTGACACAATCAGATGCTAGTGTAGAAGTGCGGTGTGCACAGTGGCCTATGGCTTGCCACTGACTGGTGCTGACTATTTCTCTAGTTTCCTATCCACATGCGCAATATCAGAGAGATAGACAGGCCTCTAGTCCTTATATTTAAAGACTGTATAGAAACAGGGTCTGTTCCTTTTGATTGGCAGCAAGCAAATGTGGTACCAATATTCAAAAAAGGGTGTAAAAGGGAACCTGGAATCTATAGTAATCTTAACATCTGTTGTGGGTAAAATTTTTGAAGAGTTTCTAAGGGATACCATTATGGAATATCTCAATGTTACTAAATGTTTAACTCCATATCAACATGGATTTATGAAGGATCGCTCAGGTCAAACTAACCTGATCAGCTTCTATGAGGATGTAAGCTCTCAAATGGACCAAGGAGAATCATTGGATGTCATTTATCTCGACTTCTCTAAAGCATTTGACACTGTCCCACATAAAAGATTGGTAAGTAAGATGAGAAAGCTTGGGCTAGGGGAAAATGTGTGTAGATGGATAGGTAGCTGGCTTAGTGATAGAAAACAAAGAGTGGTTATTAATGGTGCATACTCAGATTGGGCCAGGGTTACTAGTGGGGTACCACAGGGTTCTGTATTGGGCCCCCTACTATTTAATATATTTATTAATGATCTAGTGGATGGCTTACACAGTAAAATATCAGTATTTGCAGATGATACAAAACTATGTAAGGTAGATAACACAAAGGAGGACAGTTTGCAACTACAGACAGATTTGAGTAAATTGGAGAATTGGGCTGAAAAATGGCAAATGAGGTTTAACACAGATAAGTGTAAGGTTATGCACATGGGAAGGAGAAACAGATGCTACAATTACTTACTAAATGGGAAACTGCTGGGGAAATCAGACATGGAAAAAGACTTAGGTATCTTAGTCAATAAGAAGCTAAATTGAAGTGCCCAGTGTCAGGCAGCTGCCACCAAAGCAAATAGGGTCATGGGATGCATTAGAAGAGGTCTGGGGACATGAGATGAAAACATAATTCTCCCTCTGTACAAATCACTCGTCAGACCACACTTGGAGTATTGTGTGCAATTTTGGACGCCGGTGCTCAAGAAAGACATTACTGAACTTGAAAGGGTTCAAAGGCGGGCTACTAAAATGATAAATGGAGTTGGTTCACTACAATACCCAGAAAAGGTTATCAAAATTAGGTCTATTTACTCTAGAAAAGAGAAGACTTAGGGGAGACTTAATATATATGTACAAGTATATCAGAGGGCAATACAGAGATCTCTCCAATGAACTGTTTGTACCAAGGACTGTGACAAGAACAAGGGGGCATTCTCTTTGTTTGGAGGAAAGACAATTTCTGCACCAGCATAGAAGAGGGTTCTTCACGGTAAGAGCAGTGAGGCTCTGGAATTCTCTTCCTGAGGAAGTGGTGATGGCCAACTCACTGAATGAATTTAAGAAAGGAATGGATGCTTTTCTTGTGAGTAACAGTATAGAAGGTTGCGAATAACATAATATTATAGGTAGATGGTTGACCCAGCTTAGGGGAAGGAATTTTTTTCCCTATGGAGAAAATTGGCTTCTACTCTGTGGGCTTTTTGCCTTCCCCAGGATCAACAATGCAGAACAGCTGCACTAAAAATAGGCTGAACTAGATGGACATAAGGTCTTCCTTCAGCCTTCAAAACTATGTTACTATGTTACTATGTTACCAGAATCATGCATCCATCACCATTCACACATCTAGCAAGTAAAGTCTATACTAGCGCATGGCCGAACGGTCATGCGCGCTTTTTATAGCCGGGACCTTCCGGAAGCTTCCAGATCTCCGAGATGGACCAATGAGATCTGGAGCAGGACCTGGGCACATGACGCCCGATCTCCAATGGGAGATCGTCTCGTGAGCATGCCCAGTAGGAGAACAGAGGGACTTAGTCTCTGGAGCGATCTGCTGCAAAGCAATCTCCTCTGCGGTAGATAGACAGCAGGAGACCGCAGAATGTGAGACTCTGGTTTCCTGCAGAGCAGATGCAGAAACCTGACGCCTAACAAGAGCCTACCGAATAGCTGCAGCGGGAACCCGGATACCTGGATCGTTCCGGATAATCAGGTGTCCGGCACCACAGCTGCATGTGTCGCGGCTGTGTGACAGTTACAACACATGCATGGAAAGCCTGTGTGTTGTGACTCTCACACAGCCGTGACACATGCAGTGGCGCCGCCGGATACCTCATTATCGGGAGCACTCCAGGTATCTGGGTTCCGGTTGCAGCTATTCAGTAAGCTCTATTAGCAAGCCGAATAAGGCGGGATCTGACGATATTTGCTCATGTCTAGAAGTGAAGTCATCAGATGAGGGTATTGGCCTCACCAATAAACAGCGGAGGCATTGTATGGCCAAAGGATCTGCCAAGCAAAATCTATTTTTACTGCGGTAAGCTCAGGAGCAGCTGATGTCCATTGTGGGTGGAGGATGCTCAACCCCATTCTCCATCTCTTGCTTTCCGTTTTTCATTCATGTAAATTAAGGCACTGCCAAACAGTTGTATGGCGTGTGAGTGTGAGTGACAAAAGCCATACAGTAGATGAGTAACTGCTGTGCACCAAGCACCAAACTTCACTCTGTATGACTGCCCATCAACTGCAACTCGGTGTTGTCATGAGAAACAATAACCAGAACATTATGGCTGCCTTATGTTTGGGCAAAATAACCTGTACTCCCTGCATGGCATATGTCATGAATTAAATCATGCTAAATTTCAGAAAGAAATATACCTGCTTGAGGAAGGTGGAGGCCATAGCCAGGAAACTGACTGCACATTTCAATTGTACTTATATGGCAAAGAATGCTCTCCAGGCTTTGTGAAAACAGAACAGTCTGCCTGACTGGATGCAGCAATGAAATTAGAGCTGCTTTGAAACAGCTAACACATTCACCTCTGTGACCCAACAAATGGACACGCTCTCAGGAATCTGCCACACAATGAACCTACCTCCTGCTTCTTAGAGAAACACTGCCAGAGCCTCTAATTAAACACTGCAGAGCTGGAATTTAACTCTGTCTTTCAGAGCTATGCTATACCACAAAAAGCTGGGCTACCTGTTTGACCAAGCTTTTGCCAAGCACACACCTGCCGACTGTACATTTAAACAGGAGACCCCTTTCTACTCCCCACAGAGCTAACACTCCTTCAACTAGGACTACAAGTAACCGATGTCGCAGTGATTGCAATATATATGACAAAATCGACCAGATGTTTTATCTGCCACTAAGCCAATATAACGTATATCAGCAAACAGACAAACTGACTAAACAGCCAGATTCAACTGCACCTGCTGATACCCTCATGGATTTCTGAGATAACAGGTTAGACCATAACGAGAACTGGCCCAGTTTGCCACGGGCATCCTGCATTGTCCAGCCTCCAGTGTATTGTCATAGCATACATTCAGTATGGAAGGTGCCTTTGTCCCATGAAAGCTGCCCAGATTGTCCTACACAAGCATGGAAAACATACATTTGTCAAAATTAATCAGGCATGGAAGAGTACAGATTTTCATTCACCTATGGCTGATTCCAAAGAGTAGATCAGCTAAGGAAGCGGCCTGCCTGTCCATTGTGTTCTACACTGTTCTGCTTTTACCAGTGCTAATGCGACCTGCCTAACCGAGCATCTCCTGCCTGTCCACCATGTTATATTTATACTCTGCTGCTGCGTCTGCCAATGTAGGCCCTACACAGGCAAACATCTCTTGCATGTCTAGTCATATTCTACACTATGTGATTGATACCGCTGCCACTCCCATTACCAATAAACAGCCACTTATCTCCTGTTTGCCCAGTGTGTTTTTTAGCTATAATGCACTTCTGCTGGAGTAAATAAACCTGAAGCTGCTAAAAAAAATTAATAACTTTTTCCCATCTTTTTAAAAATCAATTGCTTCTTCTCTTTCTAGACAGCAAACCTGTTGGTACTAAAAAAAAAAAATGAATACTGAATACTTTTCGGATGGCGTGTTAAAAAGCCATTGCTTCTTAATTTTATAAAGAGCAAAACTTTTGCTAATCCCAAAATAGGGATAATTTTAGGAAGGCTTTCTAAAAAGTAATTGCTTCTTCTCTTTTCAAGCATAAAAACGAGGGATAATTTTTGGATGACTGGTTAAAAAGCTATAGCGTCTTCATTTAACAAACAACAAACATGATGCTACTCCATAAACAGGGATAATTTTTGGACCACCACTTATCAAAAAGCCATGGATTCTAGCATGTACCTCACAGGTGTATAAAGATTAGCAAGGCAAGTGATAATTTTTCAACCATTTGTATACTTTAAATAGCATAAAAAGTCTGTTAGTGTAATGTGTTATTAAGCAGACTGTTGGTTACTACCTATTACCTATTGATGTAGCTTAGACATTGTTTCTGTTAAAGAGCTTGAAAGGCGTTTCATACAGTATTAGGAGACCTCAAAGTGTTACATATGTATTTAATGGGCAGTTTCTTTAATTTGTCAAATTGGAATATCAAAAAATGTGATCAGTTCTAATATATAGACATTTAATAACACATTCCTCATCAATATATAAACACAATGCATACATATATGCATTCATGATGTTCTTAGCATTGCAAACAGCAGAGAGTAAAGGGGTAGAGAGGGTTTGTCAGTGCTAAATTATGAATGATATTGACTACATCTAAATTAAGAGCACAGGAGCCAGGCTATGCGTTGTGATGTGGTATGCCGCCACCTAGTGGTCTCACATATTCAAGGCAAGAAGACTGGAAGAAAACTGTAGAAGTCAGTATCGTGTTCACAAACTGCCTCTGTTTTGCTATGGCTGGATTGAGTATGCGGCATCCTGGCCGTCATCTTAGGGCTCATACCCATATGCGAGAAAAAAAACGCTCCGATTTCCGGACCGAAAAAACGGACGAGTGCCATGGGAATTCTGTGTGATTTTTAAACAGAACATCCATATGACATGCGTATGCAATGCGATTTTAACATGAGCTTTTACATACAGCAGTTTTCTGTCCTTTACACATCGTTTTAAAGCTAAATATTCTTCAAAACACACACATATATGTATGTGCATATATTCTATCTATTTTAATATATTATATATATCTCACATATTATATCTATATTAATTAGATAGATAGATTAAAAGCCGGCAAATGATCTGCCGCCAGGGGTGGATTAAGGGTAGCCAGGGCCCGGGGCAGTTCAGACTCTGTGGGCCCCCCTCGTCACGTGACGGGGGTCACGAATCGTAGAGCCACACTCTACATAGAGAATAATGGGGCCTCCAGCACCGACCTCCACCCGCAGAGCCACACTCTACATAGAGAATAATGGGGCCTCCAGCACCGACCTCCACCCGCAGAGCCACACTCTACATAGAGAATAATGGGGCCTCCAGCACCGACCTCCACCCGCAGAGCCGCACTCCACATAGAGAATAATGGAGCCTCCAGCACCGACCTCCACCCGCAGAGCCCCACTCCACATAGAGAATAATGGAGCCTCCAGCACCGACCTCCACCCGCAGAGCCACACTCCACACAGAGAATAATGGAGCCTCCAGCACCGACCTCCACCCGCAGAGCCGCACTCCACATAGAGAATAATGGAGCCTCCAGCACCGACCTCCACCCGCAGAGCCGCACTCCACAGAGAATAATGGGGCCTCCAGCACCGACCTCCACCCGCAGAGCCACACTCCACACAGAGAATAATGGAGCCTCCAGCACCGACCTCCACCCGCAGAGCCGCACTCCACATAGAGAATAATGGAGCCTCCAGCACCGACCTCCACCCGCAGAGCCGCACTCCACATAGAGAATAATGGAGCCTCCAGCACCGACCTCCACCCGCAGAGCCGCACTCCACATAGAGAATAATGGAGCCTCCAGCACCGACCTCCACCCACAGAGCCGCACTCCACATAGAGAATAATGGAGCCTCCAGCACCGACCTCCACCCGCAGAGCCACACTCCACATAGAGAATAATGGAGCCTCCAACACCGACCTCCACCCGCAGAGCCGCACTCCACATACATGGCTGCTCTCAGTGCTCTGTGCTGTGCGCACAGGACCTGTGATGAGGTCACAGGAGGGGAGGAGTCAGGGGTCACATGATCGGGGGCCCTGACACCTTACCTCCTGTGATCTCATCACAAGCCTTTGCACGCTACCAGCAGCATCAGCGTTCACGCTACTTGTAGATGCTGCTGGTAGCAGAGCACATAATGCCGCCCCCACGGTCACTCACTTTTAGGTGGGGAGAAGATGGAGTGCCATTGCAGCAGCCAGCAGGAATGTGGTGGGGGCCCCCTTAGAAGTTCTTGTGGTGGGGGCCTCGGGGCTGAAGCCCCGCCTGCCCTGCCTATAATCCGGCCCTGCGCGGTGGCGGATTATAATGGGGCAATTTACTGGCCTGGGCTGTGGGCCCCTTAACCCCACTGGGCCCGGGGCAACTGCCCAAATTGACCTCATTATAATCCGCCACTGTCTGCCGCCTACAGTATAATCACAGAGTGACTGGTTAGAATTAGTGATGAGCGAGTATACTCGTTGCTCGGGTGATCTCTGAGTATTTTGGCGTGCTCGGGGATTTCGTTTTCTTGTCTCAGCTGCATGATTTGTGGCTGCTGGACAGGCTGAATACATGTGGGAATTCCCTGACAAACAGGCATTCCTCACATGTATTCAGGCTGTCCAGCAGCCACAAATCATGCAGCTGAGACAAGAAAACTAAATCTCCAAGCACGCCAAAATACTCAGAGATCACCCGAGCAAGCTCAGAAAAACCCGAGCAACGAGTCTACTCGCTCATCACTAGTTAGAATAGAAAAGATCGAATAGATATATACACATAGAATAGTATCTGGGTTATATACAGTACATATTTCAACCTGGACGATGCTAAGATGTGACCACCCTGGCTGAAAAACACTGGTGAATGAGGAGATGCTGCAAATGCAGCCTCAGTGACTAGCGGTGACGTCACTGAGTCTGCACTCCCTCACAGCCTGAACTGCGATGACCTCTGTACCGTGGGAAAATGCCAGTAAAGAGGTCACGGCAGTTCATGCTCAGTGTATTCACAGCTGATCACAGTGAGAAATTCTCTCGGTGATCTGCTATAAAGACACTGAGCTTGAACTGCCGTGACCTCTTTACTGGCATTTTCCCACGGTACAGAGGTCATCGCAGTTAAACCAGGCTGTGAGAATAGCTTACAATTATATTTACACAAATTGCAAAAATAATGCCAGTAGCAATTTTACACAAAGCGGGTCTGATGAGCCTAAGAAAGGCTCATGTGACCTCGTGGTTGCACAGACATCCCCATAATGCCTTTTCCTGTGCTATGCCAAATCACATGGCATAGCACAGCCAATCAGGAGAGACTATCGAAGCCTGTATGAAAACAGAGGCAGGAAATTTAGTAGCCTTTTTGTAGTAATTCTGGATAGTAATAGGACATTACAGGTGAGAGCACGGCCTCATTCAGATGTCCTTGTTTTATCTGTTTTTTTCATTTAAAGAACACGTTCCCATTATAATCTATGGGGCTGTTCACATCTCTGTTTTTCACAGACTGTGTGTCCGTGCAAAACTCAAGCAGACATGTCCTTTTTTTCCTACAGGATGATGGATAAAAGGGGCCTATAAAATCTATAGATCCAAGAAAAACACATACAGCACACTGGTGGCATCAGTGTACGATCCATGTGATGTCCGTATTTAACATTGCAAGGTATAGGAAAAGCTTTGCTATTTACTTATCCATCCGAGAAAATTACTGATGGCACTCGTAGTAAAAACGGACCCACTGATCCAAAACACTGAGAACACGCCGATCCAAAACACTGAGGACCCACTGATCCAAAACACTGAGGATACACTGATCCAAAACGCTGAGGACACATTGATCCAAAACACTGAGGACACACTGATCCAAAACACTGAGGACACGCTGATCCAAAACACTGAGGACACACTGATCCAAAACACTGAGGACACACTGATCCAAAACACTGAGGACACACTGATCCAAAACACTGAGGACACACTGATCCAAAACACTGAGGACACACTGATCCAAAACACTGAGGACATACTGATCCAAAACACTGAGGACACACTGATCCAAAACACTGAGGACATGCTGATCCAAAACACTGAGGACACGCTGATCCAAAACACTGAGGACACACTGATCCAAAACACTGAGAACACGCTGATCCAAAACACTGAGGACCCACTGATCCAAAACACTGAGGATACACTGATCCAAAACACTGAGGACACATTGATCCAAAACACTGAGGACACACTGATCCAAAACACTGAGGACACGCTGATCCAAAACACTGAGGACACGCTGATCCAAAACACTGAGGACACGCTGATCCAAAACACTGAGGACACTCTGATCCAAAACACTGAGAACACGGTGATCCAAAACACTGAGGACATGCTGATCCAAAACACTGAGGACACGCTGATCCAAAACACTGAGGACACACTGATTCAAAACACTGAGGACACACTGATCCAAAACACTGAGGACACACTGATCCAAAACACTGAGGACACACTGATCCAAAACACTGAGGACATGCTGATCCAAAACACTGAGGACACGCTGATCCAAAACACTGAGGACACGCTGATCCAAAACACTGAGAACACACTGATCCAAAACACTGAGAACACGCCGATCCAAAACACTGAGGACCCGCTGATCCAAAACACTGAGGATACACTGATCCAAAACACTGAGGACACACTGATCCAAAACACTGAGGACATACTGATCCAAAACACTGAGGACACACTGATCCAAAACACTGAGGACATGCTGATCCAAAACACTGAGGACACGCTGATCCAAAACACTGAGGACACACTGATCCAAAACACTGAGAACACGCCAATCCAAAACACTGAGGACCCACTGATCCAAAACACTGAGGATACACTGATCCAAAACACTGAGGACACATTGATCCAAAACACTGAGGACACACTGATCCAAAACACTGAGGACAGGCTGATCCAAAACACTGAGGACAGGCTGATCCAAAACACTGAGGACACGCTGATCCAAAACACTGAGGACACTCTGATCCAAAACACTGAGAACACGGTGATCCAAAACACTGAGGACATGCTGATCCAAAACACTGAGGACACACTGATTCAAAACACTGAGGACACACTGATCCAAAACACTGAGGACACACTGATCCAAAACACTGAGGACACACTGATCCAAAACACTGAGGACATGCTGATCCAAAACACTGAGGACACGCTGATCCAAAACACTGAGGACACGCTGATCCAAAACACTGAGAACACGCCAATCCAAAACACTGAGGACCCACTGATCCAAAACACTGAGGATACACTGATCCAAAACACTGAGGACACATTGATCCAAAACACTGAGGACACACTGATCCAAAACACTGAAGACACGCTGATCCAAAACACTGAGGACCCACTGATCCAAAACACTGAGGATACACTGATCCAAAACACTGAGGACACATTGATCCAAAACACTGAGGACACACTGATCCAAAACACTGAGGACACGCTGATCCAAAACACTGAGGACACGCTGATCCAAAACACTGAGGACACGCTGATCCAAAACACTGAGGACACACTGATCCAAAACACTGAGGACACACTGATCCAAAACACTGAGGACACACTGATCCAAAACACTGAGGACATGCTGATCCAAAACACTGAGGACACGCTGATCCAAAACACTGAGGACACACTGATCCAAAACACTGAGAACACGCCGATCCAAAACACTGAGGACCCACTGATCCAAAACACTGAGGATACACTGATCCAAAACACTGAGGACACATTGATCCAAAACACTGAGAACACGCTGCTCCAAAACACTGAGGACCCACTGATCCAAAACACTGAGGACACACTCATCCAAAACACTGAGGACACGCTGATCCAAAACACTGAGGACATGCTGATCCCAAACACTGAGGACGCACTGATCTGAAACACTGAGGACACACTGATCCAAAACACTGAGGACACGCTGATCCAAAACACTGAGAACACGCTGATCCAAAACACTGAGGACACACTGATCCAAAACACTGAGGACACTCTGATCCAAAACACTGAGAACACGCTGATCCAAAACACTGAGGACACACTGATCCAAAGCACTGAGGACACACTGATCCAAAACACTGAGAACACGCCGATCCAAAACACTGAGGACCCACTGATCCAAAACACTGAGGATACACTGATCCAAAACACTGAGGACACATTGATCCAAAACACTGAGAACACGCTGCTCCAAAACACTGAGGACCCACTGATCCAAAACACTGAGGACACACTGATCCAAAAAAATGAGGACACGCTGATCCAAGACACTGAGGACATGCTGATCCCAAACACTGAGGACGCACTGATCTGAAACACTGAGGACACACTGATCCAAAACACTGAGGACACGCTGATCCAAAACACTGAGAACACGCTGATCCAAAACACTGAGGACACACTGATCCAAAACACTGAGGACACACTGATCCAAAACACTGAGGACACTCTGATCCAAAACACTGAGAACACGCTGATCCAAAACACTGAGGACACACTGATCCAAACACTGAGGATACACTGATCCAAAATACTGAGGACACGCTGATCCAAAACACTGAGAACACGCTGATCCAAAACACTGAGAACACGCTGATCCAAAGCACTGAGGACCCACTGATCCAAAACACTGAGGACCCACTGATCCAGAACACTGAGAACACGCTGATCCAAAACACTGAGGACCCACTGATCCAAAACACTGAGAACATGCTGATCCAAAACACTGAGGACCCACTGATCCAAAACACTGAGAACACACTGATCCAAAACAGAGGACACACTGATCCAAAACACTGAGGACACACTGATCCAAAACACTGACGACACACTGATCCAAAACACTGAGGACACACTGATCCAAAACACTGAGAACACACTGATCCAAAACACTGAGGATACACTGATCCAAAATACTGAGGACACGCTGATCCAAAACACTGAGAACACGCTGATCCAAAACACTGAGGACACACTGATCCAAAACACTGAGAACATGCTGATCCAAAACACTGAGGACACACTGATCCAAAACACTGAGAACATGCTGATCCAAAACACTGAGGACACACTGATCCAAAACACTGAGGACACACTGATCCAAAACACTGAGGACACACTGATCCAAAACACTGAGGACACGCTGATCCAAAACACTGAGGACATGCTGATCCCAAACACTGAGGACGCACTGATCTGAAACACTGAGGACACACTGATCCAAAACACTGAGGACACGCTGATCCAAAACACTGAGAACACGCTGATCCAAAACACTGAGGACACACTGATCCAAAACACTGAGGACACACTGATCCAAAACACTGAGGACACACTGATCCAAAACACTGAGGACACTCTGATCCAAAACACTGAGAACACGCTGATCCAAAACACTGAGGACACACTGATCCAAAACTCTGAGGATACACTGATCCAAAATACTGAGGACACGCTGATCCAAAACACTGAGAACACGCTGATCCAAAACACTGAGAACACGCTGATCCAAAGCACTGAGGACCCACTGATCCAAAACACTGAGGACCCACTGATCCAGAACACTGAGAACACGCTGATCCAAAACACTGAGGACCCACTGATCCAAAACACTGAGAACATGCTGATCCAAAACACTGAGGACCCACTGATCCAAAACACTGAGAACACACTGATCCAAAACAGAGGACACACTGATCCAAAACACTGAGGACACACTGATCCAAAACACTGAGGACACACTGATCCAAAACACTGAGGACACACTGATCCAAAACACTGAGAACACACTGATCCAAAACACTGAGGATACACTGATCCAAAATACTGAGGACACGCTGATCCAAAACACTGAGAACACGCTGATCCAAAACACTGAGGACACACTGATCCAAAACACTGAGAACACGCTGATCCAAAGCACTGAGGACCCGCTGATCCAAAACACTGAGGACACACTGATCCAAAACACTGAGAACACGCTGATCCAAAACACTGAGGACCCACTGATCCAAAACACTGAGGACCCACTGATCCAAAACACTGAGAACATGCTGATCCAAAACACTGAGGACACACTGATCCAAAACACTGAGAACATGCTGATCCAAAACACTGAGGACACACTGATCCAAAACACTGAGGACACACTGATCCAAAACACTGAGGACACACTGATCCAAAACACTGAGGACACACTGATCCAAAACACTGAGGACACACTGATCCAAAACACTGAGGACATTGGTACCATTTTTTCACAAAACATGTTTAGATGTGTGAATAAGGCCTAATAATACTTAGCAATAAAGATAAGGAGCAAAAGATTTAAAATACTGAAGAAACACTAAATATTGTGTGTGTGTGACAGGACAGCAGTGAAAAACAGCTACTATTCATTTAACCATAACCATTTATGTTGAATTCTTTTTAATATCACTAAAACCTCATTCACACATTCATGTTTAGACTCGAATGTGAAAAAATGGTACTGGTGTCATCAGTGTTTTCCATCAGTGTGTCATCCGTGTATCCGGTATCACCATCAGTGTTTTCCATCAGTGTGTCATCCGTGTATCCGGTTTCACCATCAGTGTTTTTCATCAATGTGTCATCCATGTGTCTGGTTTCACCATCAGTGTTTTCCATCAGTGTGTCATCCGTGTATCCGGTATCACCATCAGTGTTTTCCATCAGTGTGTCATTCATGTGTCCGGTTTCACCATCAGAGTTTTCCATCAGTGTGTCATCCGTGTATCCGGTTTCACCATCAGTGTTTTTCATCAATGTGTCATCCATGTGTCTGGTTTCACCATCAGTGTTTTCCATCAGTGTGTCATCCGTGTATCCGGTATCACCATCAGTGTTTTCCATCAGTGTGTCATTCATGTGTCCGGTTGCACAATCAGTGTTTTCCATCAGTGTGTCATCCGTGTGTCCGGTTTCACCATCAGTGTTTTTCATCAATGTGTCATCCATGTGTCTGGTTTCACAATCAGTGTTTACCATCAGTGTGTCATCCGTGTGTCCGGTTTCACCATCAGTGTTTTCCATCAGTGTGTAATCTGTGTGTCCGGTTTCACAGTGTTTTCCATCAGTGTATCATCCATGTGTTCGGTTTCACCATCAGTGTTTTCCATCAGTGTGTCATCCGTGTGTCCGGTTTCACCATCAGTGTTTTCCATCAGTGTGTAATCTGTGTGTCCGGTTTCACAGTGTCTTCCATCAGTGTGTCATCCATGTGTTCGGTTTCACCATCAGTGTTTTCCATCAGTGTGTCATCCGTGTGTCCGGTATCACAATCAGTGTTTTCAATCAGTGTGTCATCCGTGTGTCCGGTTTCACCATCAGTGTTTTCCATCAGTGTGTCATCCATGTGTTCGGTTTCACCATCAGTGTTTTCCATCAGTGTGTCATCCGTTTGTCCGGTTTCACAGTGTTTTCCATCAGTGTGTCATCCATGTGTTCGGTTTCACCATCAGTGTTTTCCATCAGTGTGTCATCCATGTGTCCGATTGCACAATCAGTGTTTTTCATCAATGTGTCATCCGTGTGTCCGGTTTCACCATCATTGTTTTCCATCAGTGTGTCATCCATGTGTCCGGTATCACCATCAGTGTTTTCCATCAATGTGCCATCCATGTGTCCGGTTCCACCATCAGTGTTCTCCATCAGTGTGTCATCCGTGTGTCCGGCTTCACCATCAGTGTTTTCCATCAGTGTGTCATCCATGTGTCAGGTTTCACCATCAGTGTTTTCCATCAGTGTGTCATCCATGTGTCCGGTTTCACCATCAGTGTTATCAGTGTTTTTCATCAATGTGTCATCCGTGTGTCCGGCTTCACCATCAGTGTTTTTCATCAATGTGTCATCCGTGTGTCCGGTATCACCATCAGTGTTTTCCATCAGTGTGTCATCTGTGTGTCCGGTATCACCATCAGTGTTTTCCATCAATGTGTCATCCATGTGTCCGGTTTCACCATCAGTGTTTTCCATCAGTGTGTCATCCGTGTGTCCGGTTTCACCATCAGTGTTTTCCATCAGTGTGTCATCCATGTGTCCGGTTTCACCATCAGTGTTTTCCATCAGTGTGTCATCCATGTGTCAGGTTTCACCATCAGTGTTTTCCATCAGTGTGTCATCCATGTGTCCGGTTTCACCATCAGTGTTATCAGTGTTTTTCATCAATGTGTCATCCGTGTGTCCGGCTTCACCATCAGTGTTTTTCATCAATGTGTCATCCGTGTGTCCGGTATCACCATCAGTGTTTTCCATCAGTGTGTCATCTGTGTGTCCGGTATCACCATCAGTGTTTTCCATCAATGTGTCATCCATTTGTCCGGTTTCACCATCAGTGTTTTCCATCAGTGTGTCATCCGTGTGTCCGGTTTCACCATCAGTTTTATCAGTGTTTTCCATCAATGTGTCATCCATGTGTCCGGTTTCACCATCAGTGTTTTCCATCAGTGTGTCATCCATGTGTCCGGTTTCACCATCAGTTTTATCAGTGTTTTCCATCAATGTGTCATCCATGTGTCCGGTTTCACCATCAGTGTTTTCCATCAGTGTGTCATCCATGTGTCCGGTTTCACCATCAGTGTTATCAGTGTTTTCCATCAATGTGTCATCCATGTGTCCGGTTTCACCATCAGTGTTTTCCATCAATGTGTCATCCATGTGTCCGGTTTCACCATCAGTGTTTTCCATCAGTGTGTCATCCATGTGTCCGGTTTCACCATCAGTTTTATCAGTGTTTTCCATCAATGTGTCATCCATGTGTCCAGTTTCACCATCAGTGTTTTCCATCAGTGTGTCATCCATGTGTCCGGTTTCACCATCAGTGTTATCAGTGTTTTCCATCAATGTGTCATCCATGTGTCCGGTTTCACCATCAGTGTTTTCCATCAATGTGTCATCCGTGTGTCCGGTTTCACCATCAGTGTTTTCCATCAATGTGTCATCCATGTGTCCGGTTTCACCATCAGTGTTTTCCATCAGTGTGTCATCCATGTGTCCGGTTTCACCATCAGTTTTATCAGTGTTTTCCATCAATGTGTCATCCAAGTGTCCAGTTTCACCATCAGTGTTTTCCATCAGTGTGTCATCCATGTGTCCGGTTTCACCATCAGTGTTATCAGTGTTTTCCATCAATGTGTCATCCATGTGTCCGGTTTCACCATCAGTGTTTTCCATCAATGTGTCATCCGTGTGTCCGGTTTCACCATCAGTGTTTTCCATCAGTGTGTAATCTGTGTGTCCGGTTTCACCATCAGTGTTTTCCATCAGTGTGTAATCTGTGTGTCCGGTTTCACCATCAGTGTTTTCCATCAGTGTGTCATCCATGTGTTCGGTTTCACCATCAGTGTTTTCCATCAATGTGTCATCCATGTGTCCGGTTTCACCATCAGTGTTTTTCATCAGTGTGTCATCTGTGTGTCTGGTTTCACCATCAGTGTTTTCCATCAGTGTGTCATCCGTGTGTCCGGTTTCACCATCAGTGTTTTCCATCAGTGTGTCATCTGTGTGTCCGGTTTCACCATCAGTGTTTTCCATCAGTGTGTCATTCGTGTGTCCGGTTTCACCATCAGTGTTTTCCATCAGTGTGTCATCCATGTGTCCGGTATCACCTTCTGTGTTTTTCATCAATGTGTCATCCGTGTGTCTGGTTTCACCATCAGTGTTTTCCATCAGTGTGTCATCCATGTGTCCGGTTTCACCATCAGTGTTTTTCATCAATGTGTCATCCGTGTGTCCGGTTTCACCATCAGTGTTTTTCATCAATGTGTCATCCGTGTGTCCGGTATCACCATCAGTGTTTTTCATAAGTGTGTCATCCGTGTGTCTGGTTTCACCATCAGTGTTTTTCATCAATGTTTCATCCGTGTGTCCGGTATCACCATCAGTGTTTTCCATAAGTGTGTCATCCGTGTGTCCGGTTTCACCATCAGTGTTTTTCATCAATGTTTCATCCGTGTGTCCGGTTTCACCATCAGTGTTTTCCATCAGTGTGTCATCCATGTGTCCGGTATCACCATCAGTGTTTTCCATCAGTGTGTCATCCGTGTGTCCGGTTTCACCATCAGTGTTTTCCATCAGTGTGTCATCCATATATCCGGTATCACCATCAGTGTTTTCCATCAGTGTGTCATCCGTGTGTCCGGTTTCACCATCAGTGTTTTCCATCAGTGTGTCATCCATGTGTCCGGTTTCACCATCAGTGTTTTTCATCAATGTGTCATCCGTGTGTCCGGTTTCACCATCAGTGTTTTTCATCAATGTGTCATCCGTGTGTCCGGTATCACCATCAGTGTTTTTCATAAGTGTGTCATCCGTGTGTCCGGTTTCACCATCAGTGTTTTTCATCAATGTTTCATCCGTGTGTCCGGTATCACCATCAGTGTTTTCCATAAGTGTGTCATCCGTGTGTCCGGTTTCACCATCAGTGTTTTTCATCAATGTTTCATCCGTGTGTCCGGTTTCACCATCAGTGTTTTCCATCAGTGTGTCATCCATGTGTCCGGTATCACCATCAGTGTTTTCCATCAGTGTGTCATCCGTGTGTCCGGTTTCACCATCAGTGTTTTCCATCAGTGTGTCATCCATATATCCGGTATCACCATCAGTGTTTTCCATCAGTGTGTCATCCGTGTATCCGGTATCACCATCAGTGTTTTCCATCAGTGTGTCATCCGTGTGTCCGGTTTCACCATCAGTGTGTCATTCGGGTGTCTAGTATCACCATCAGTGTCATCAGTGTTTTCCATTAGTGTGTCATCCGTGTGTCCGGTTTCATCATCAGTGTCATCAGTATTTTTGCCAGATGGCTAAATAAAGAAAAACATTTTAATTTTCTTCTATACTTTGCAATGTTAAGCACAGACTGTACACTGATGCCATCCGTGTACTGTACGTGTTTTTCACGGGTCCATAGACTTGTACTGGCAATTGTCATCCGTGCTGCCGGAATAAAATGGACATGTTTCCATATACTTGCATAGACACATGGTCCTTGAAAAACACAGACATGTGAACAGCATCATAGATTATAATGGCTACATGTTGTATCCATGGAAAAAATGCATATGACATGGATATGTGAATGAGGCCTAAGGCTGTTTGCATTAAAGAGCTTAAAAAGTGTTGAAAACAGCCCTAGGAGACCTAAGAGTATTACACTTGTGTTTTCCGGACATTTGGAGGCTTCACAGTACCTGCAATTAGTGGGAATAGTTTTGTTTAATTATAAATTAAAAAGTCAACAAAGCTAGTGAATTCACATTTTGAAAGATTTATTTATCTCTGGTTGGCACGAAACATGCTGGCGCCGCTGATCACCAAAAAAGAAAAGAAGTGTATTTTGCAAGGGGACTATATATTTTATGCAAATCACAGTAAAAATCCACAACAAAAAAACAACTAAAAAGGAACATATAGGTACCATAATACACAAAGAAGTGATTATGGTAGGCAATTATCTCTGCAGTTGCATCAATGGATTGCACTGGTCCAATAATATACGTAAAATGTGCAAATAAAGACACAAGCAAATAAGGGCAGCTGCTTAGACAGTTAAATGCTGCAGATTTTCTGCGCAAAAAAGAAACAGCAAAAAAAAAACCACATTTAAGCTACGTATGAATACAACCTAACTGGGCAAGTAATGTGGAAGTGATTTAATGAAAACTCCTGCCCACTGTGCAACTAAAGACACTGTTGAACTGTGTGGTTTTTGCGCATTTTTTCTCTATATACTTCTATGAGGAGCCTGAAATAAAAACGCATATAAAAAAAATGTAGTTGCGGCTTTATGTGTAAAATCACAGCTTTTCTATGCTATAAAAAAAAATCATTAAAACCGCTGATTCAAATGAAAAAAAAAAGTGAAACAAGCATTAAAAACAAGTACAAACACAATAATCAGAGAAAATTGTTTTTGCATGGTGTGGTCCAGACACCTGCAGAAAACGTGCAAATAAAAAGCAGCATAAAAAAATGCAGCATTTAGGCCGGAGTCACACTAGCGAGAAAATCGGACAAGTGCAATGCGATAAAAAAATCGCCTTGCATTCGTCCCAATGTTATTCTA
Source organism: Dendrobates tinctorius (assembly GCF_039654945.1). Taxonomy (NCBI): domain Eukaryota; kingdom Metazoa; phylum Chordata; class Amphibia; order Anura; family Dendrobatidae; genus Dendrobates; species Dendrobates tinctorius. Next base: position 1,759,646 of record NW_027361752.1, on the reverse strand, counting down.
TGGGGCAGCTCACAGCATCTGATTTTTTCTCGGCCATTTTCCTCGGGCGGAGGAAATCGCAGCATGCTGCGATTGTCACCGATTCTTGGCCAAGACTCACCAATGCAAGTCTATAGGTGTGAGAAAAAATCGGATTACACACGGACCACAAGTGTGACTTGCGAGAAAACCGCAAGACTTCTCCAGGTGACAGGAAATTGCATCAGGCCTTGTCAGGAAGCTTGGCCATGCAAATTTCACTGGAACCCATAAAAAAAACCAGGAAGTACGCCTCCACGGATTCCTCAAGCATGGCCCTACATATAAACGTGGAGATGCTCATAGTCCTCGTCCAGGAGAGGCCAGAACTATGGGATCAGAGAGATGCCCACTATGCAGACTGGGCACGCAAGGAGGCAGCGTGGAGAAGATTATGCACTCAGCTGTTCCATGATTATGGTCAAAGATCTCGTGAGGTCAAAGAGCAAATTAGTAAGTACAAGATTATTCACTGAAACCGAACATTTTCAGTCTGATTGACTGCACGAAAAACCCTGCAAAGCTTACACTTACTCCTGCAAATGTTATGGCCAAAATTTAGCCTCATTCCCACTTCCAAAGGAAGCAAATCTGTAGTCCCCATTGCAATGTCTGTATATTGACCTAAAATGATTCTGTGATATCCCCAAATGTTGGCACTCCGAATTTACTTAAAGGGAATCTGTCACCCCTTTTTAGAGATATCATATAATGATATCATTCAATTGTGTGTCACATAAGGATTCTCTTAGTACTTTTGCTTCCCCCTCACCCCGCACCTTTCATGCATAAATACCTTTTTTATATTGGTTCAGATGTATGTAAACTGCCACAGTCCGGTCCGATGGGCGGGGCTTATTCAACTGCTCCCCCCTCCCTGTCTTGCTCTACACAAGAAGAAATGTGTTCATTGACTCCCTTGGGCTCCAAACTCTCCATTCTGTATATCCATTCTCTTTTGAGCAGCAGTGGTTCACACCCCGTGACGTTAATAGGTTGCGGTTGTTTGCCGGCAGGCACGTGTTGCGTGAAGTAACGGCGCACATGTCTGTTAGCACCAGTGCAGTGGCTTCGCACCGGTGTCTGGTTTTGCTCCTACACGCCTTTCCCTCATTGTTTAGCAGCAGTTGGTCACCTCTGCACGGTGGGCCCTGGGCTGTGAACGCACCTTATATATTATTTCATCTTTATTATTTGGTGCGCTCCACCAGCCCCGTAACATTGCCTATGTATAGTGATAGGGGTCCCTCCAGTCATCGGGTATAGGGTTTTCCTAGTGGCTGCAGGGTATATCAGGGTCCCTAGTGAGAGCCATCGTTGAGTGGGGGCGCCACAACGTTCCCCCCTAGGGTGCCAACCTCCGCATCTAGGAAGGCATGAGCGTCAGTTTGTATCAGGGACTCATAGTATTATCCCCATTTTTAAAAGTTATTTTGGGCACTTTTTCCTTTTTTTTGAGTTGTTCACTTTGTGGTGTGAACCAATTTTTGTTTTTTTTAATAATAACGTATTTCGTCGTAGGGTGTTTATATGATATCAATCTTCAAGAAAAGCAAAGAGTACCATAAGTTGATTTTTAAAAATATGTACGAGTACAGCGTACAGTCATGACAGTCTCCTCCACCCTCCGTCACCATTTCTCCTCACCAAAATCACCACCACCCCACCCTGAGGAGGAACTAGTGGTCAGTATCACATGCAGTGGGTGCACGGCAGGAGACGAGAAATTGAGCAGAGTGAATGTAAGTTAATGGAGCACCCCGCGGGGCCTGGGGGTACTCGGTACCGGGCCCATCGACTTCCATGGGGGACGATGTCATGGCGGCGGCGACCCGGTCCGTGGCCCAGAGGCGTCCAGTAATAAAATAGGGGAAAGGTGTGTGGTATTTATGTGGTAAAAATGAAAATAAAGTTATTTGATGGTGAAATACGTGATGCCACCTGTGGTATTCTAGCCAGAGGTGACCAGCGCTGAGGTGTTGCTTCTCTGGGATGGATGTTGGGCGCAGCTATGATGTTGTAGCCCTCCACAGATAGGGCTGTAGTCCCAGGGCAAAGACGTTAAATAAATTGTAAAAATGGCTGTGAACGTTGGGGTGCAGAGAAATGAGAGAAAGACAGAGAGTGGTGCAGTTTCATTACCTTTTACTGGTAATTGGTTGTAGTCCGGAGTACCACATACAGGTGATGGAATGAGTCCGGCTCGCCTGGAGGCATTCAGGGGATCCACCTTGCCAGGTGGGGATTTAGGACCTTCCTTTCTGCGCTTTGTGTGTGGGTCTCCGCTGTATATAACTATGCTGCGACCCTCTATTCGTGATGGTTTCACTAACCTGTACGGCTGTCAGCGTGAGCCTATTCCACGGGTACCATTCTCTTCACCGTCAGCCCCGGGCTCCTTTTCCGCTGCCGTGCCCTCAGGTGATTCATGTGCACAGGAATTTACAATCCCCTGTACTTTCAGATTCGGCTATCAGCACTTACAGCTCCTGTCAGCCTAGGACTCTGATGTCCCTTTTCTCTTTATTAGCGCTTCACTCAGGGGTCTGCTATATGCAGTATTTTAGCTTCCCTAGAGTCTCTCAGTCTCTGCTCTTGTCCTTTCCCTCTTCACAGATCAGCTGCCTGTCTTGAACTGACAGGATCTTCCAGAAAGATCTTTTTACCTCACGTTTAACTGACATTTTTCCTCACAGCTGCTTCGTTTCCATGACAACCCCTCAGCTGATTTCTAGCTGACTCACCAACCCCCTCTACTGGCCAGAATTTATAAGGCATCTCCCTTTTCTGACCTGCAGCAGGAAATTGTGATTTAATCTATTACCTGGCATGGGGGTCCCTTTCTGCCTCCAAGCATGACTTTACCTCTTAGAGGGAGGCAATGTCACTGTGACAACCGGACTCTGGGGTGTCACATTCCCCCCCAATTAAGTTCAGTACTCCTGGACTGAGGAAAATATAACAAGAATTGTTAACAACAACAAAAATTAATGAAAATCTACAAAGTCTTAAAAATGTAAAAATTATCAAAAACCAGACAAGAAAAAGAAAACAATAGCACAGTTACTGCAGCGGCTAGTCCTTACGCTGCTGTCCAGGAACTGTCTTTGCGCTTGTACCTGGAGTTTGGTTGGTGGGAACCGCTTTAACCCACTTTGTGTGTCATCCCTGGGCGTGGCTACAGGGCACTCTTTAGATGGGCCTGTTTTTCGGCCACGCCGGCGGCTTATTTCAAAGGCCTTTTCGGAGTAACTATTTACAAATACAGTTCTGACCACACATAGTCCTGTGGTCCAATTGTCCTTTAACTGGTTATTGCAAATACTTTAAAAAAGGTTCTTACAGTAAGTCTCTGTAGGCTCTCATGCTTAACGGTTACTACTATACATTCTTATTACTTTATTTATATTACGTAATCTTTGTAACGGGCAGGGATCTGACCTCTAGTACTACGAGTGGATCTACGCAGTATAGGTATTTCTGATGACCTGACCTGTTCTCTGATGTCTACTGTGGGTGCACTAGTCACTATGCTATAAGAAGTCTTGTGTAAGATAGGTATTCTAGACTGCCTTCTCTCTACTCCTAGACTCACCATGAGATTGACAGATTCGCTGTTAGCAGGGGACAGATTTCCGCATTCTTCTGCAGATGTGGTATCTGTTACTGGAGCCATTTCATTTAGAGTCTTTTCTTCATCTGGTGCAGTAGGCTAATGAAAGGTTAGTACTGGTACCACTATTGCTTGATTTACTTGTGTCCACGTCCGAGGAAATTCTCCAAGTATGGTTTGAATCTTTTCGTCCACCTCTACTATGGGTTGTGGAGTGTCTTGGACTTCTTTTTTGTCCTTCAATTGATCAGGGCACATCTTTAGATGATCTCTTGAGACTGCTTCGAAGGTTTCTCCTCCATCTTTGCTGATGATACATACTTTGGTGTTATTAAAGTCTGAAGGTATCACGGTGTATGGCTAATGTCATGATCACGTGTGTCAGGACGCGGATGATGTCGCAAGGCGAACCCATGTGACACACATGACCCTGGATACACCGCCTCCAGTGGGGCGAATTTAAATAATAAAACCGTGCAGGTGGATACGCCGCCTCCACCTGGCGAATTTAGGTATTACACGTTAATAAACATTCTGGAAACCCCGCCTCCAGTATGGCGAATTTAAATAAGGGGGACCTGGGAAACATTAACAATGGTGGGCCCTGCTATAGGGAAAAGGGAATTGGAGACCTCCTGAGCTCCCCTGAGCCAGTGTCCCTGCACTCCTAACGTTCCCTATGCCGGTTTCGCACCGGGCGCCGCACGCGTACCTTAACGCCCTTGCTCACCCTGACCCTAAACCCTCACTAGGGAATGGGTCGGTGCGGAGACTAATCCCACCACTGCACTAATAACACACATGAGGAAAGAGACAATACAGGGGAAACACCGCTTAGCTTTGCTCTGTTGCGAGCGCTCCTAGCAACAGAGCCCTCCACCTGAGTGCATCTTCTCCTCCACCCGGATCCATCACCATAACAGGATCCTTCACCTTAGTGCAACCTTGGAGCAGAGTCCAACACGAGTTGTAGCTGCTTAGAACCAGAGTCCCAAGGATGAGTTCAGCTGCTGACACGAAGTCGAGCATGCTGGAGTCCAGCTCAGCGGCCAAGTCCCACATGGTGAGTGCCACTCTCCATAGTCGCCACTCCACCAGCCCATGCAGACACTTCCCGCTGACACCATCACTGCGACTCCACCACGCCATGCCAGCCCTTCGTCCAGACACCATAGCTGAAACACGTCCCCCCTGGCTAAGCTGCGCAGGACTCCTCACCAGCTCCATCCTTCATCCAGGCTCTCCAAAAACAGCGTGAACACAAACTCACAATATCACAGGCAGTGATTGCACCCCCTAGCACACCTTTATAGGGTGTCACACCTGATCCCTAATTAAGTGCACAAAAACCTAAAGTGCAATACTGCTAACCACCACCGGGGACAGTCAAGACACCTTGGAACTTTCCCAAAGTAAAAAAAGTTCACTTTGTGCTTTTAATACCGCCAGATCCAACACTGGATCATGACAGTACCCCCTCCTTAATGAGGGGCCTCTGGACCCTCAAGACCACCCCTCATTAGGGAAAAACCTACAGCGGGGACGCCCAGATCCTGAGTTCACCCCACCATTACCTGACACTTCAGGTTCATGACAAACACCGCTGGTATTGGCAATACATGTTCATTTTGGAGGCACCACTCATCTCCACAGCGCCGACCTGGGGAACGAGATTATGTATGTGTATGTATGCTAAGAGATGATCAGACTCCACAACACATTTCCAAGATGTTTTTTGGTGGCACCCATACATGCTCGTTCACACACAGGTCCGGACCTGAACGTTTATTACACACATTCGTTTGTCATTTTTTGGTGAACTCACTCTGGACTTGACAACAGAGGCGTCCCCCTGTGTCACCACACTCACACCCCCACTATTCACCAAGGGACACCACCCTCCAACCCTTTCACCATGAGGACTGCGCCTCCTAGGGTTGGTTAATGGCGAGGGTAGAGATTTGTCCCTACTCCCCCGCAGCACACCTGCTGCACACACCAGGAGGAGAAGGGGACCGGGAAATGGAGGAAATATACTCTCGCTGGTCGCCTCCGCACGACCAGGAGGGGGCGGCATTGAAGATTTGGCATGAGCCCCGCGGACTATACACCAATCTGCTCCCTACAGGGACGTACCCCTTCACCTCGGGAAATACCAGGCAGCTCCGTGGGGCACCATTCCTCCCACCTGCCTGGGTGCGTCCCCTGTATGAACAAGTCCCGCTCCCCAGCAGCGACTACACACCTAGTCTGCTCACCACAGGGATGTACCCCTTCACCTCGGGGAATACCAGGCAGCTCCGTGGGGCACCATTCCTCCCACCTGCCTGGGTACCTCCCCGTGCGAGAGCAAGTCCCGCTCCCCAGCAGCGACTCTAGGGGCTTTTGCCAGACCGCAGCCGCCATTTTTTTTTTTCTTTCTCTCTGGTTATCTGAGCAGAGGCCCCAGACCGTGATAACTGCTGCTGCAGCGGCTCTAAACACCTTTCCGCTCCCCACTCACCTCAGTGAGGCCCGGAAGCAATTACTCAGCGGTCTCCACATGGCCAAAGCTCACCAGAATAAAAAACTGTAGGGCCTGTGATAATGTCATGATCACGTGTGTCAGGACGCGGATGATGTCGCAAGGCGAACCCATGTGACACACGTGACCCTGGATACACCGCCTCCAGTGGGGCGAATTTAAATAATAAAACCGTGCAGGTGGATACGCCGCCTCCACCTGGCGAATTTAGGTATTACACGTTAATAAACATTCTGGAAACCCCGCCTCCAGTATGGTGAATTTAAATAATAAGGGGGACCTGGGAAACATTAACAATGGTGGGCCCTGCTATAGGGAAAAGGGAATTGGAGACCTCCTGAGCTCCCCTGAGCCAGTGTCCCTGCACTCCTAACATTCCCTATGCCGGTTTCGCACCGGGCGCCGCACGCGTACCTTAACGCCCTTGCTCACCCTGACCCTAAACCCTCACTAGGGAATGGGTCGGTGCAGAGACTAATCCCACCACTGCACTAATAACACACATGAGGAAAGAGACAATACAGGGGAAACACCACTTAGCTTTGCTCTGTTGCGAGCGCTCCTAGCAACAGAGCCCTCCACCTGAGTGCATCTTCTCCTCCACCCGGATCCATCACCATAACAGGATCCTTCACCTTAGTGCAACCTTGGAGCAGAGTCCAACACGAGTTGTAGCTGCTTAGAACCAGAGTCCCAAGGATGAGTTCAGCTGCTGACACGAAGTCGAGCATGCTGGAGTCCAGCTCAGCGGCCAAGTCCCACATGGTGAGTGCCACTCTCCATAGTCGCCACTCCACCAGCCCATGCAGACACTTCCCGCTGACACCATCACTGCGACTCCACCACGCCATGCCAGCCCTTCGTCCAGACACCATAGCTGAAACACGTCCCCCCTGGCTAAGCTGCGCAGGACTCCTCACCAGCTCCATCCTTCATCCAGGCTCTCCAAAAACAGCGTGAACACAAACTCACAATATCACAGGCAGTGATTGCACCCCCTAGCACACCTTTATAGGGTGTCACACCTGATCCCTAATTAAGTGCACAAAAACCTAAAGTGCAATACTGCTAACCACCACCGGGGACAGTCAAGACACCTTGGAACTTTCCCAAAGTAAAAAAAGTTCACTTTGTGCTTTTAATACCGCCAGATCCAACACTGGATCATGACAGCTCTGCTTCCCACTGGTCATCTAGTTTGTGAACTCTTCTTTTTCTTTTAAGTACTTGTTCTCCTGGTGTCAAGGGAACTGCAGGGGCGTTTTGGTTGTAATTTCTTTCCTGTCTCTGTCTTGCTTGGGACAAACTTTTCTCCACACATACTTGTACTTTGCGGTATTGTTGCTGCTGCTCTGTATCCCAGTCTGCATCTGGTGATGTTGTCTCTGGTGTTAAGACTCCCATGTCCAAATCAATGGGTAACTTGCCAGGTCTTGCTCTCATCAAGTAGGCCGGAGTGTAATTGGTGGAGTTTACCGGTATATGATTATATAGATCTACCAGATCTGGGAACTTCTCTGGCCACTGGCTTCGTTCTTCCAGAGGTAAGATCTTCAATAAGTCAATTACCGCCTGGTTCATCTTCTCACACATGCCATTTGACTGTGGATGGTACGGCGTCGTTCTGATTTTCTTGCAACCGTACATGTTACAGAACTCCTAGAACACTTCTGCCTCAAAGACTGAACCTTGGTCGGTGAGCACTTGTTCAGGGTATCCGTGCGGTCGACAAAAGTGATGCTGAAACGCCTTGGCTGCTGTCTTCACTGTTTGGTCTTTAACAGGTACGACTACCAAGAACCTTGAGTAATGGTCCACGATGGTCAAAGCATAAGTGTAGCCATTCCTACTTGGAGTTAACTTCACGTAATCCAAGGCTACCAGTTCAAGCGGCTGTTTTGTGATGATCGGCTGTAATGGGGCTCGCTGGCTGTTACGGTCTTTTCTGCGCAGGTTGCATGGGCCACATTCTCGGCACCACTTCTCAATGGAACTCCTCATGCCAACCCAGTAGAATCTTTCATGAAGTAGGACCTCCAACTTCTTCCAACCGAAGTGTCCTGCTCCATTGTGGTACGCCTCTAAGACCATTGGCGCATCCCTCTTCGGGACTACCACCTGCCAGACCAGTTCATGTGTGCACGAGTTGATGTTCCTCCGATACAGTTTACCCTCATAGATAAACAGCTTGCCTCTCTCCTTTCATAGCTGCTGTGCTTTCTGTGGATCATCTGGACCAGGGTGTGAATCAACTTGTGCCAGGCACTCCTTTACTAGGCGAACAGCTGGATCACTATCTTGTGTCTCTGCCCACTCATGATGGGGTAATGGGTTCAACGTTACCTCTCGTACGACAAAGCGCTTATTCCCTACTCCTTGAGAGCGCTGGGCTGCAATTGGATGGTCGAAGGCTGGTAACTCGATTTCTTTGAGTCCTTTTGGATCTTCTCCCCCGTCTGGTGAATTGGGCATCCTGGACAACGCATCCGCATTAGCGTTCTTATGTCCTGCTAGGTACTTGATGGTGAACTCGTAGTTTGACAGCCGGGCCATCCATCGCTGCTCAAGTGCCCCAAGCTTTGCCGTTTCAAGGTGGGTTAGCAGATTATTGTCCGTGTAGATGGTGAACTTTGCGGAAGCCAAGTAGTGCTTGAAGCGCTCTGTTACCGCCCAGACTATGACGAGGAACTCCAGCTTAAAGGAACTGTAGTTATCGGGGTTCTTCTCAGTGGGACGAAGCTTCCTGCTGGTGCAGGCAATCACTCTCTCTCTGCCTTTCTGTACTTGTGACAGCACTGCTCCCAATCCCACGTTGCTGGCGTCAATGTAAAGTACAAATGGTTGGTCATAGTCAAGGTAGGCCAGGACCTCATCTCCTGTGATGGCCAATTTCAATTTGGTCAAAGACTCTTCTATCCTTTTGTTCCACTCGAACGGAAGATTTTTGTTCTTGGCCTTCTTGGATTGGCCCACTAGAAGATCTTGCAGCGGTGCGGCTATCTCGGTGAAGTTCTTGTTAAATCTTTGGTAGTAACCTACTAACCCAAGAAATTGCCTCACTTCATGGATAGTGCTGGGTCTTTTCCAGTCCCGGATACCGGTGACTTTGTCAGGATCGGGTGCCACATCTTCCGCGCTCACCACATGGCCTAGGTACTGCACCTTGGGTTTCAAAAGGTGACAATTGGACGGTTTTATTTTCAGGCCAAAGTTTGACAGGGCTTCGAATACCTCAGCTAGGTGCTTCAAATGGTCTTCGTAGGTTTTGGAGAAGACGATGATGTCATCCAGGTACAGCAGAACGGTTTCAAAGTTTTTATGTCCAAGGCAGCATTCCATTAACCTCTGAAATGTTCCTGGTGCATTGCTGAGCCCGAACGGCATGTAGTTAAACTTGCAGAGGCCCATTGGTGTTGTAAACGCCGTCTTCTCTTTGTCTGCCTCTGCCAGAGGAACCTGCCAATACCCACTGGTGAGATCTAAGGCAGAGAAATAATTAGAGGTTCTCAGTGCAGCTTGTGATTCTTCAATTCTAGGCAATGGGTACGCTTCTTTATGTGTAACTCTCTTAATCCGCTTGTAGTCCACACACATTCTCATAGTACCGTCTTTCTTCTTAACGAGGACTAATGGAGCTGCCCAGGTGCTACAACTATCTCTGATTACCCCAGCCTCCTTCATCTCTCGTAACATACTCTTGGCACATTGGTAGTGTTCTGGGGGTACAGGCCGGTGTCTCACTTTAATGGGTGGATGATCTCCGGTGGGGATATGATGTTGAACACCTTTTGCCTGCCCAAAATCTAGAGGATGCTTGCTGAAGACCCGTTCAAATTCTCAAGCCACCCAGTAGGCCCCATGCTTTTGGTGTGAAGGGGTGGAGTCAGTGGAGTGGCGTAGCATGGGGGGGCGGGGGGGGCGGTCCGCCCCAGGTGGCACATGTGTGGGGGCGGCACGGCAGCAGCAGCAATTTCTCTCCGTGGGAGAAGCGCGGAGGCACAGTGCAGTGCAGCGGCGGGCAGGGAGCAATCACAGCAGCTCCGCTGCCTGCAAGCGGGAATAGCAGGAGCGGAGCTGCAAGGGTCCATCCTGCTTCCTGCCCGGAGGCTGCGCTTCCTGTTTGACACAGGCGGCAATGATGGGGGTGATGGAGAGGGCAATGATGGGGTGGTGGCGGAAAAATAAATGATGATGGGGTGGTGGGGGAGAATGCAATGACGGTGGTGGAGGAAAGGGCAATAAATGGGGGTGGTGGAGGAGGAGGAAATGATGGAGGTGGTGGAATGGGCAATGATGGGAGTGGTGGGGGAGAAAGCAAAGATAGTGGTGGGGGAGAAGAAAATGATGGAGGTGGTGAAGAGGGCAATGATGGGGTGGGGGAGAGGACAATAATGGGATGCGAGGGGAGGAGGACAATGAGGGGTGTGGGGGATTGGGATGGGAGGAAGGGGGACTTATAATGGCCTTAGGAACAGGGGGAGGTGGAGGAAGACATTTTCGTTTATTATGGCTAACACAGTCCCTTAGTATATAATGTACTCACTATGTCTAACACAGTCCCTTAGTATATAGTGTACTCACTATGTGTAACACGGTCCCTTAGTATATAGTGTACTCACTAATTCTGTATAACACCATCCTTAGTTACATAGTTTCCTCTTTTATTATGTATAACACCTTCCCTTATTACGTACCTTCCTCTAGTTATATATGATGCTGTCCCTTATTATATAGCTTCCTCTGCTGTTATGTATAGTGCTGTCTCTTACATAGTGTATTCTTGTTAATGTTGTTATTTACAGTGCCCTCTTTATTACATAGTCCCCTCTCTTTTTAGATATAAAATGACTGCTGATCGAGGAGCCGGTGACCAAAGTACCAGTCCATCAGCTCCTCCATTAGAAAGGAAGCTTTCCCATGCTCCATCAGCCATCAGTGCATTATACAGCTAACAAGACAGGACGGTATGTAATAAAAAACAGGGCTCTATATAATCCAATATGTAAGGTCTGTCACATTATTAAAAAAGCCATTAGGTCTTCATCCAGCATCATCAAGCTAATACATACATATATAGAGAGAACTGCAAGAAGATGAAAGTCTAGAAATAATAACAGCAGAGTTAGTAGCAGACTAAAAATTAGATCTTTGAGTGTAGTGTGGGCCCTTCGGATGCTTCCGGATTATCAACGACCAAAGGGGCGGCAAATTTTTCGACCGCCCGGGGCGCCACAAACAGCTGCTACGCCACTGAGTCAGTGCCTACGTGTAACTGCTGACACCAATCCTCCTGCTGCCCTTCAGAGCCATTCTCTTCCACCTTGTCAGACGGAAGCAAGGGTTCTAGTGTCTCGATTGCATTGTTACTGACGGTGAACAATTTAGCAAGGGTGGCATACTGGGGTAACTGGACCTCTCTCTCCCCACAATTTAAGATGCGTATTGGTACTCTCCCCTTGCGGACATCAACTACCCCTCTGGCTGTCAGGATAGTGGGCCTACTATCAGAATACATGGGTTCTACCAAGGCTTGGTAATCTTGACCCCTTAGGCCTATTGCTGCCCGACACCAAATTAACATTTCACTTCTGGGAGGTACTGCAATGGGGAAAGATCACTTAGTCTGACTCTGCCGACTTCTCCACCAGACAGCTCTACCTGTTGTCTCTGCATCAGGGCTCTGATCTCCTTTTGCAGGACCTGTTGCTGACTGGAGCTGGCGGTCTCGGCTACCTGTTGTAACAAAAACAATAATTTCTCCAAGACAATTTTCAATTACATTAGTGCCTAAAGTGATCATAGGATGGCATTCTCGTTTGTCAATATCAACTATAATCAAACCTTGCGATTGCAATTCTACTCGGCCAATTTTGATGGTCACCTCTTTATATCCCATCTGAGGCAAGGACTGACCATTGCTTGCAAAAATGGCAAGGTCTTTATCTAGGCTATGAGAAATGTCTGAATCTGCCCAGTACTGCTTAAAAAAAAACATATGGTATCGTTGTCACCTGGGAACCGGTGTCCAGTAAAGCGTTCATCGGAAAACCATCAATCACAACAGGCAAGACTGGTCGTCCTCCCATGTACTTGTCTCGCCTGGTCGTCTTACTCCTGAGAGTTGGCCCTTTGCCCCAGGGGTTGCTTGTTTAAATGACAGTATCTTGCTAGGTGTCCTGCCTTGTTGCAGCGGTGACAGATGGGCTGTCCGTCCTCGTCGTAACGATCACTGTCTCTCCCTCTGGTCGGTGGGATCCTCTTCTGTTGTCACCACGGGACGTCTTCTGGACTGGAGGCCAGCTGAATCTTCTTCTTTGGAATCACTTGCAGGGACTGCACCGTTTTTGTGAGTGTAGCCACACTTTTGGTTAGTTCCTTGACTTGGAGACGTAAGTCTGCAGCAGAATCATTATCTTGGGACAACTTGTCAGTCTCAATAGGGGTCTTTGGAAAGGATGCTGTCTCCTGCTGGTATGTAATTGCAGGATGCTTAGAGGGCTCTGTGCTGCTAGGGTTCGGTTCACGCAGCACTCTGATGGCTCTATCCTTAAAGTGTGCAAAGTCCAATTCAGGATTTTGTAGGGCCATTATGCGCAGCTGTGTCCTTTGGTTGTTAGACTGGAGTCCCTCTATGAACTGCTCTGTTAATAATCTTGCACGTTCTCAGGATCAACCTGCTTTACAGCCTGTAGTGCCTCCTGAAGATTAAGGGCATAGTCCCGTATGCTGTCCTGCACTCTCTGTTTGCACCCAAAAAAATCTCATTTTTATCTGTGTTGCATCACGGGTATCAAAAGTGTCTTTCAGTCTGGCTAAGATTTGTTTGACAGTTCTTTTATCAGTGTCCGGCCAGGACTTTACTTCCCTCTGAGCTGCACCAGTTAACTGGCCAATGAGGATATTGACTTTTTGGCTTTCTGACAGGGGGTACACTTTGAATAAACTAAATAGTCTTTTTTTTAAATCGCTCAGGGTGTGCGACTCCCCTGAGTACTGAGGTAACCAGGCTGCTCCTGGTATATGGCATTGATAGCGGCATTATGGAGGCTGCGGCTGTGACCGCCGCTGAATCTTCACCCGCGTTGAGCATTTTCTTCCTGCTTTTTCACTTTCTCACGAACGTCAGAGCACGGGCAGGGGATTCGTGTCGTGCTTTATTTCTGGCTCTGTCCACAATTGCACGTCCCTCTCTGCTCGCACGTGCTGTATGACACAGTTATGGCGGTTATTTGAAAGCGCATTAAAATCTCTAGCACTCAATTTAATAAAGTCTATGGCGCACAGTACCCAGCTTTGCCAGGCTCCTTGTACCCAACTTTGCTAGGTTCGCTAAATCCTGTTCGTGACGCCAGTTGGAGCGCCCCACGGGGTCTGGGGGTACTCGGTACCGGGCCCGTCAACTTCCATGGGGGATGGTGTCACAGCGGCGGCGACCCGGTCCGTGGCCCAGAGGCGTCTAGTAATAAAATAGGGGAAAGTTGTGTGGTATTTATGTCGTAAAAATTAAAATAAAGTTATTAGATGATGAAATACGTGACGCCACCTGTGGTATTCTAGTCAGAGGTGACCAGCACTGCGGTGTTGCTTCTCTGGGATGGATGTTGGGCGCAGCTATGATGTTGTAGCCCTCCACAGGTAGGGCTGTAGTCCCAGGGCAAAGATGTTAAATAAATAGTAAAAATGGCTGTGAACGTTGGGGTGCAGAGAAATGAGTGAAAGACACAGAGAGGTGCAGTTTCTTTACCTTTTACTGGTAATAGGTTGCAGTCCGGAGTACCACATACAGGTGATGGAATGAGTCCGGCTCGCCTGGAGGCATTCAGGAGATCCACCTTGCCAGGTGGGGATTTAGGACCTTCCTTTCTGCGCTTTGTGTGTGGGTCTCCGCTGTATATAACTAAGCTGCGACCCTCTATTCGTGATGGTTTCACTAACCTGTGCGGCTGTCAGCGTGAGCCTATTCCACGGGTACCGTTCTCTTCACCGTCAGCCCCGGGCTCCTTATCCGCTGCCGTGCCCTCAGGTGATTCATGTGCACAGGAATTTACAATTCCCTGTACTTTGGCTATCAGGACTTACAGCTCCTGTCAGCCTAGGACTCTGATGTCCCTTTTCTCTTTATTAGCGCTTTGCTCAGGGGTCTGATATATGCAGTATTTTAGCTTCCCTAGAGTCTTTCAGTCTCTGCTCTTGTCCTTTCCCTCTTCACAGATCAGCTGCCGGTCTTGAACTGACAGGATCTTCCAGAAAGATCTTTTTACCTCACGTTTAACTGATATTTTTCCTCACAGCTCACAGCTGCTTCGTTTCCTTGACAACCCCTCAGCTGATTTCTAGCTGACTCACCAACCCCCTCTACTGGCCAGAATTTATAAGGCATCTCCCTTTTCTGACCTGCAGCAGGAAATTGTGATTTAATCTATTACCTGGCATGGGGGTCCCTTTCTGCCTCCAAGTATGACTTTACCCTCTTAGAGGGAGGCAATGTCACTGTGACAACCGGACTCTGGGGTGTCACATTAAGACTTTTACCTCTAACCTCCCAGGATAGTGGGACATCTCCAAATAAAGGAATGGTTGAATGAGTTTTGTGTGGAAGAGCTTGATTGGCTGCACAGAGTCCTCAACACCTTCTAACACCTCAGGAATGAACTAGATTGAAAATTGTGAGCCAGACCCTCTCATCCACCATCATTGTCTAACCTTAAAAATTGTCCTAAGGATGAATGGGCAAAAAATTCTCCAACGTCTTAAAGTCTTATTATAGGGGCTGTGTGGGACTTACAGTACATATTGATGACCACTCTTCAATATCGGATCAGTGGAGGTCCAGTACACAGCAGAAGCCACTATACAGTGTATGCAGCTGTTGGGTTGCTCCCTGTATGTTCACAACTTCTCATGCACATAACAGCTGATGAGTAAGGTGCAAGGTGTCAGACCTACACCTGTCTGATATTGATGGGTTATCCCTTGGATATCAATATATAAGTCCTGGTAAAACCCTTTAAGGCATTTCGACATTTGGATTTAGAGCAGGATGTCACAAAAGTACCTGTAGGTGTAATGGGTAGGGTCCCAATGCTCTCGTCCACATAGTGTATTCTTGTTCTTGTGTTTACATTTTTAAGTCTTACCTTATGAAATTAGTTCTCAAAGTTGTAGTAAGATACAGGAGCGGACACAGGCTGGAGAGTGACCTGAGCAAGTCATCATAATTCACCCTTTTATGTATCTGTGACAGAAACTACTTTCAGCTTTGGAGGTGAAAGTTGGTCCCCTTTCCTCTTGGGCCCCCAGATTCGGTACCATAGCCAATGGCATGTCTGCCCCTGGAAAGATATTAAAATAAAGACAAATTGTTGCACGTTGTACAATATTACAATTTGACCACTAGAGGGGAGCATTGTACAGATATAGTTTGCTGCTTTTTACACAAGGACACACAGGTAAATGATGTGCGTTGTACAAAAAGCATCTTGGCTCCATGGGGATCTTCACATCATGACTGGCTCTTCAGGTCCTGCTCCAACAATTTACTGAGCAATGATCTGAACGAAAAAAGAAAGAGATTGCCTAATTATTTATTTAATAATAATAATAATGTTATTTCTATAGCGCCAACATATTCTGCAGCACTTTAAATTATAGAGGGGACGTTTACAGACAATAGACATTAAGCATAACAATAAACCCATAAACCACAGATACCAAGAGGAATGAGGGTCCTGCTCGCAAGCTTACAAACTATGAGGAAAAAGGGGAGACACGAAAGGTTAATGGTAACAATTGCTTTCATTGTTCTGACCAGCCAAAGTGTAAGAATCAGGTGTTCTTGTTGCTGGATGAACCAGTTATCAGCCTGAATATGTAACAGTACAGACACAGAGGACTAATAGATGCATAAAGCATGTGGGAACATGATGCGAGGAACCTGGATATGGTAAAAATTTTGAATGGGCAACACAGGGATAGTTAGAAAAATGTGATGAGGAGGTAGACCAGTCTGAAGAAATGTGTTTTTAGAGTACGCTTAAAACCGTGGGTATTGGGGATTAATCAAATTATCCTGGGTAGTGCATTCTAAAAAATTGGCGCAGCACATGAAAAGTCTTGGAGACGGGAGTGGGAGGTTCTGATTAATGAGGATGTTAACCTCAGGTCATTAGCAGAATGGAGGGCGCGGGTAAGGTGGTAGGCTGAGACAAGGGAGGAGATGTAGGGTGGTGCTGAGCCATGGAGGGCTTTGTGGGTGAGGGTAATAAGTTTACTGAATTCTGGAGTGAATGGGTAACCAGTGTAATGACTGGCACAAGGTAGAGGCATCGGTGTATCGGTTGGTGAGGAATATGATTTGGTAAGAGGGAGACCGATTTGGTGCACCAATGAGAAGTGGAGGAGAACCATTTGTTTTTAAACACTTTTGCAATGAGTGTGTTACATTTATCAACATCTGATGTGTTGTTTTATTATTCATGCTAATTCTATGAACATTATAGGTAACAATGGTCCAGGGATGGCTCTCAGGTCATCGGCTAGTAAGTCCGACTGAATTACTGATCTGGCAGTGTAATTTTTCAGGTCACTACAGTTATAATACCAAATATGTTGTTTTTCTATACAGTATATATTTTAGTGGTTAAAAAGAATTCTGAACTTTGTAAATAAAATAGTTTATGTTGGCATTGTCTGAATTTTTTGTTTTACTGTTGATGGAGCTGTGTTAGGGCTCGTTTTTCTGTATGTGGCTCTAATTTTGGGGGCAGGTACGTCGATCGAAATGCAGGAATTCTGGGGGTTCAGATTTTTTTTCTCTTTGCAGAGCTTGCCCTATGAGTCAAATCATTTTTTATTTTGTTAGGTCAGCCATGGAGATACCAAGTATTTTATGTTTGTTTGTTTTTTAAATGTTTTGTTTAGTTTTCAGTCCCACTTGAACCTGTGATTGATTATTTGGTCGCTTGCAACATATACCACAATTTAACTGTATTTCAGTGCATAAAGAATTTATGGTCTCTTATGAAACCCAGCAACACAGAGGAGTACCAAATTAGTGACGACAACGGCCTTCAGTAGACATCACAGGAGCCATCCCACTAGTTAGGGCCAAGCTTTCCGGTATTGCACCCATTCCCAGTGTGCTTTGGTGCTGTTGTTCACGTGCCATTGCAGTATGTGTCAGAAGAAAAGTTCCAGCCAATACTTATTTTGGGTGAACCTGATTCTACGTCTCTGTCATTTGCAGTGCCATATTCTCTCTCTACCGGGACATTACAGTAATTTTTTACACTCAACACAAATTGTAGATATAAAAAATGTGAAGTTTTATGTAGTGAAAGTGTACTTAATGTTTTACTGATTGTTCTGTCCATTAGGACAAAAGACAAGGTTAAAATCACTGTTGTCACTTTAATAAGCTGTAATAGTGTGAAATTGACGTCTACTATGGTAATAGCACCATCTGGTGATGTTTAATTGTATTACAAGTTCTTTAACTGTAAAACTGTCAATTGCATTGTGGGAAAAAACAATGCATTTTGGTAAGAAGGTCCTGGTGAAGCAGTTATTGTGTAAGAAGCAGTCTAGCAGAACAGTTATGTAAAACTTTCTCCAGCATTATGTTACTAAAACTCCATTATCCTGGATAAATTATATCTGGTAAGGGAACTCTCTCTGTTCTGTGGTATTGTGTATTCAGAACTGTTGCTAAATCAGAGAGTGATTGTTACTAAGTCATCTGTTCACATGTACAAGCTCCATCTTGCTGTGTGCCTTCACTGTTAATTGTAAATGTCATAGTTATGTGATATTCTAAGCTCATATATACCTGTTATTTGTATTCTTGTAGTTTTACCATCCATACATTTAGGTTCCATACATACATTTGCTGACTAATAAACAAAATAGACTACAGAGTATGGTCTGCTTGTTTTGGAAGGTTTATGCTGATCAGATTGCACACCATGAGAAAGTGTATGACAGAATACTCATATTGGGGTTATCCTTGACACTGATCTCTCTTTCAAACCACATATCCAAGCCCTTTCCACTTCCTGCCGACTTCAACTCAAAAACATTTCACGGATTCATGCATTCCTCAACCAAGAATCTGCAAAAACCCTAGTCCATGACCTCAACATCTCCTGCCTCGACTACTGCAACCTCCTGCTCTGTGGCCTCCCCTCTAACACTCTCGCCCCCCTCCAATCTATTCTAAACTCTGCTGCCCGATTAATCCACCTGTCCTCCCGCTATTCCCCAGCCTTTCTCCTCTGTCAGTCCCTGCACTGGTTCCCCATTACCCAAAGACTCCAGTTCAAAACCCTAACCATGACATACAAAGCCATCCACAACCTGAGTCCTCCGTACATCTGTGACCTCGTCTCCCGGTACTTACCTGCACGCCACCTCCGATCCTCACAAGATCTCCTTCTCTACTCCCCTCTTATCTCCTCTTCCCACAATCGCATACAAGATTTCTCCCGCGCATCCCCTCTACTCTGGAACTCTCTACCACAAAATATCAGACTCTCGCCTACCCTGGAAACCTTCAAAAAGAACCTGAAGACCTACCTCTTCCGACAAGCCTACAACCTGCAGTAACCACCGATCCACCAAACCACTGCACGACCAGCTCTACCCTCGACCTACTGTATCCTCACCCATCCCTTTTAGATTGAGAGCCCTCGCGGGCAGGGTCCTCTCTCCTCCTGTACCAGTTATGACTTGTATTGTTTAAGATTACTGTACTTGTATGTATTATGTATACCCCTCCACACATGTAAAGCCCCATGGAATAAATGGTGCTATAATAATAAATAATAATAATATTGTGTTGCATTTGATCTGTGTCACAGATGGGAAAAAGTCCTGTAATGTTGTACACACAAAACACCATAATTACACTATTTATTGTGCATACCATTACTATAATGTTACAAGTAATTCAATAATCTTCATTTATATAGGGCCCCCATACCCTGAAGAGCTTTACAATTAGCATAAAATAACTTGGAGTAAATCCCTAGATTTTCATTTAATAAAACACATCAACAGAAATTTTCCATAGAAATGTCTGTAAATATTTGTATAAATTTTATATTCTGACGTCCGAGCCTGATAATTACATAGGACTGATTGGTCAATCATAAAAGTTACTCATCTCTGCCTGCAGTAATCTATTACAGACACAGCAGGAGGTCCCTTCTCTTGTCTCCCTCTCTTTTTTAACTTGATATGCTGAGATTCTTCATGTTGTAACAATGGACCTTCTATTATAAATGATAAAAAATGTATTAATTAACCCTAGAGCTCTGTGCCTTGCATTAACCCCACATTTTAATTTCTTTATCCTGACTTTCCAAGAGCCATAACCTTTTATTTTTCTGTAAACAACCATATGAGGGCTTGATTTTTCTAGGGCATGTTGTGTTTTTTTTGCCACCATTAAGGGCTCATATAGACATTCGTGGATCTCGGTCTGATATCGGACTGCAATGCACAGACTGGCCGCGGGTCTCCCGACCGGAGCTTGACTGCATCATGATTTGCGTGAGTGCTAAGGCCAAGTTCCCACAATGATTATTTTGGTGAGTTTTCGATGTTTTAGCAATTCTGTAGCTAGTAGATAACAAGGTCACTTGCGTTTTTTTAATTCCGTTTTTTTACGTCTTTATAGCTAATTTTTGTTGCTGCAGTTTTACAGGAGCTTCTCACTAAATTAGAATATCATTGAAAAGTTAATTTCAGTTTTTCAATAGATAAAGTGAAACTCATATTATATAGCGTCATTACACACAGAGCGATCTATTTCACGTGTTTATTTCTGTTAATGTTGATGATTATGGCTTACAGCCAATGAAAACCCAAAAGTCGTTATCTCAGTAAATCAGAATACTTTGTAACACCGGCTTAAAAAATGAGTTTATAATCCGAATCTTGTGAATCGCCCCAAAATTTTTGAATTGCCCTTTCTTAATAATCCTCTCAAGACTGCGGTTATCCCAGTTTCTTGTGCACCTTTTCCTACCACACTTTTTCCTTCCACTCAACTTTGCATTAAAATGCTTGGATACAGCACTCTGTGAACAGCCAGCTTCTTTAGTAATGACCTTTTGTGGCTTACCTCCTTGTGGAGTCAATGACTGCCTTCTGGACATCTGTCAAGTCAGCAGTGTTCCCCATGATTGTGGAGCCTTGAAAGGATTGTTAAGAAAAGGCCATTCAAAAATTTGGGGGAGATTCACAAGGAGTGGACTGCTGCTGGAGTCATTGCTTCAAGAGCCACCACACAAATAGACGTATCCAGGAATGCTCTTTTAAACCGGAAAGAAACGTTTTGGATATATCGTCTTGGAACATTATATCCAAATGGATTGAATGATATCATAGAGAGAGTTTAAACGTTGTTTTTTTTTTTTTTTCCTTCTTGCATCTATGTTGTCAAGGTTGGTTCAATCAGTGGGTGTGTTACTGAACTTGGTCCACACCCCAAATCAAGTTTCTGAGACTGGGATAAAAGGTTTGCTACTATACATAAGTGTAATTGAATTTTATACTAGTAGGATTTGCACTGTGTTTTTATGATACCTGAAGAAGGATATATGCTGTATCCGAAACACGTTGCATCTTCTCTATTTTAACTTATCAAATAAAACTAGATGTGTATTTCCTAAAGGAAGTACAGATAGTGCTTTGAAATGGTGCCCGGGCTGCCCCTTTAAGAGAGAATTGACTGCTGCCCCTGCAAGACTTTCAACTCAAGATCCGTTTTAATTGTTGGTGCCTTTCAGTGGTCACTTTGGCCTGTGGGGCCCCCCGGGTCTGATTTGTTGGGTGGAGCCCCTCAGGATCCGATTCAGTGGCCTTGGCTCCTCAGGGCTTGAATTGGTGGACGGGGCCCCTCAGGGTCCGATTTTGTGGGTGGGGCCCCTCAGGGTCCAATTTTGTGGCCGGGGCCCCTCAGGGTCCGATTTTGTGGCCAGGGCCCCTCAGGGTCTGATTTTGTCGCCAGGGCCCCTCAGGGTCCGATTTTGTGGTTGGGTCCCCACAGGGTCTGATTTTGTGGCCGGGGCCCCTCAGGGTCCGATTTTGTGGTTGGAGCCCCTCAGGGTCCGAATTTGTGGCCAGGGCCCCTCAAGGTCCTCTTTTGTGGGTGGGGCCCCTTAAGGTCTGACTTTGTGGGCGAAGCCCGTCTGGGTCCAATTTGGTGGGCGGGGCCACTCTGGGTCCCATTTGGTGGGCAGGGCCCCTCAGGGTCCGATTTGGTGGGTGGGTCCACTCTGGGTCCGATTTAGTGGGTGGGGCCCCTTAGGGTCCGATTTTGTGGGTGTGGCCCCTCAGGATCCGATTTTGTGGGTATAGCCCCTCAGGGTCCGATTTTGTGGGCGGGGCCCCTCAGGGTCCGATTTTGTGAGTGGGGCCCCTCAGGGTCTGATTTTGTGGCCGGGGCCCCTAAGGGTCTGATTTTGTGGGTGTGGCCCCTCAGGGTCCGATTTTGTGGGTGGGGCCACTCATGGTCTGATTTTGTGGGTGGGGCCCCTCAAGGTCCGATTTTGTGGGTGGGGCCCCTCAGGGTCCGATTTTGTGGCCGGGGCCCCTCAGGGTCCGATTTTGTGGGTGGGGCCCCTCAGGGGCCCCTCAGTGCGCACTGTCAGGATTCTCTGCTGCCGGAATGGGCTGTCATGTGACCTCAAACATGCGATTTATACGTGTGGTAACGTGCTGACTACACGTGCTTGGCCTTGCTCAATACAAGTGAATTGAGTCAGGCTGGACACGTCTAATTGGTACACGACCGCATATATGCAAATCTCATACTTGCGGCCCCATGTCAGCCTGCTTCCAGCGGCGCCGGCGAATCCTGACAGTGTGTCCTGCGAAGAGTCACAAGTCTGCAGTCACAGAGTAATTGCAGACCTGAAGTCCAAGCCTGGACAACCCGTTGAGCAGAAAAAAATGAAAAAGTGTTGCAGTTATGCAAAAATATAAAAAAATTATACTGCATTTAGGGGAGGATATCTCCATACATAAGAAAACTCATGGAGGACGGCACACAACCTCCTAATGATTGTGATATAGAAGTCTATGTATTACAGTCCTGTACCACGCCGGTGGCATGCTGCTGTCAGACGCTGCCTTCTTCAGGTTGTTGCCGAAAGTGTTGCCACTGACTAATAGACTGACTAATAGATGTGCAGCATGTCTGATGTATGGTTTTTTCTATATTAGTCTCTTGCTGGGTCACAAATGTTCAATTTACATATAAAACATATTATGCTGAGGAAAGCTAAGTACTAGGAAACAACAGGAACACAAAAGAAATGTGTAAAGAAATCTACATGTGTTCCTGTAATTATAATAATGATTAAATATGAACTTAGTAAAGGAACATTTCCGTGATAAAATGCAGATCCAGAGAATGGCTGATTAAAACCTTCCATTGCTAGTTGCATTTCTGCTAGAGGAAAAATGAAACAAAACTCCCCGAAAGAAATAATAATGAACACACTGTGACATGGCAGCAGGGATGAATAACTATAAACTTACAGGAAAAGCATACGGAGCCACAAATGCTCCAAATAACAAGACAGTAAGATGAATCATAAATCAGATACTACTCCCCCTACTGTGGAGTATCAGAATAATAAAAGTCACTGCGGAGTTACACAACCATATAAAAAAATCCTCTGCGAGCGCTGCACAATATTCAATATTACAAGTGCTTCTCACAAAACTAGAATATCATCAAAAAGTTAATTTATTTCAGTTCTTCAATACAAAAAGTCAATCAAGAAAAGCACATCCAGCCCATGAGTGGCAGCGCTTCCCAGGACTCACATCCAAAGATGAGATTTCATATTTTTATAGTGGTTTGAAAAAACCACTATCTTGTGATCCGAACGCTGCTAACTTATTCTTATTATTCAGTTGATTTCCGCAATTAATGCGGCCCGAACCGCTACACGCACAGACTTCGTTGAGGCGTCGTTTCGAAGCCAGCGTCCATGAGAGGTGTGCTAAGTATTTTTCAGGTCGATCGGATTTGTAGTTTTTGCACAATTTGCGTTAGAAATTTTTTTTTCCTGTCATTGGAATGTATTGTCTCAATGCTTTTCAATGGGAAGGTAAAACATGCCCTGAGGCGATTCAAATGGCAGTTAAGCTCATTGATATGCGCAGGCACACCCAGTTACTATGCCAACGCATACGAACTTCACATGACCTCTCCAGGACACAGATTCTGGCAGATAATATCAGCTCTTAAAGCGAAACCAACAGCACAAATGCAAATCTAGCTTTATCACATGACGCATGGCCCTGAGAGAATGTGCGCTAAAGTGGATTTAGAAGCCCAGTGAGCCAAACCAGCTCTTAAACGGCCGACGTGCCTAAGTGATTCTTAAAGGGCCGGTGCAGGATTGACACGTCTACAACCACATAGAGTAACTGCAGATTTGAAGCCCAAGTCTGGACAACCCCTTTAAGCATAAGTTCCCATTAGTTTTTGATAGCTTTTTGATGCTTCGTATTTTCACTGCACAAAAAAACTAAATGTCCTTACAGTGCCAGCAAAGTGGATGGGATCTATAGAAATTTCATGGCCAAAGAGCGTATATCTGTGGTCCATGTTTGAAATCTGCAACTTGTACATTTCTCTTGCGAGTTTTATGTGCAGATTTTCCACGTAGAATTGAAATTGATGCGGTATACTCTCGGGAAACACACTGAAAATGAATGTAATCTGCACATGACTATATCAATAAAGTTTTGTCAAAGTTAAATATGAGGAAGTACCAAAAACAAAGAAGCTTTGTCTAAAACAAGACATAGTAACAAGAGAAAAAAAACATCTAACTTGACATATTTTTTGCAGGATGAGTTGAAGTTTTAATTGCCAACATAGTGGTATGTACTAATAATATTTACGGTAATTCACTTTTATCCTTTTTTTCGACAGGGGGCGGAGGGGGTAGAAAAAAACTGAATTTTTGCCAATGTTTGAGGCTATGTGCTCAATAAATCTTTTTTGCTGATTTTTTTTTTCAGACGAAACTGAGCAGAACCGCCAAGTTTTTGAGGATTTAGCATTTTGAGGAGAATTTGAAGAATTTCGTCTGTTTTCTCTCAGCTCCAAAAACTATGCGTACCTCTAAGCAGAAACTCAAAATTTTTGAGTAGTTTCCCAAAACTCACAGAAAAAAAAATTCCATGTGTGCATAGCATTAGGAGTTTTTTTTTTTAATTTTGAGTAATATAAATATTAGGTTAAATTTAGTTTTCGGAAACTAACTATGCGCACAGGGAGTTTTTGGAGTAGTTTTTGGATCAGAAACTAAGCAGAAATTTTCAAAATCACCCTTCAAAATGTCTTAAAAACTTGGAGGAACGTTGTAAAAAAAATTAATAAAAAGCATGCCAAAAATGTTGCTTTTTCATCATACTGAAAAAAAGCAGTATGTAAAAAAAATAAAAAAAAGTAGCATAAGTGAAAATACCAAACTTTCCCATGAAAAGAAAGCCCTAATATGGATCATTCTGCAAAAAAAATACATAAGCTACAGCTCTCAGAATATAATGATGCAAAAACAAATCATTTTTGTAAAATATTGTTTTTAGTGTGTAAAAATAGCAAAGCATGAAAAAATATATATAAGTTTGGTATCACTATAGTGAGTTCAAAATGCCCATTATAATCCTGGATGAAATCCTTGAGGGATGTAGTTTCTAAAATGGGGTCACTTGTAGGGGTTTTCACTGTTTAGGCACATCAGAGGCTCTCCAAACCGACGTGACGCCTGCAGACCATTCCATCAAAGTCTACGTTAGAAAACGTCACTCCTTCCTTTCCGAGCCCTGCTGTGCGCCCAAATAGTAGTTTTCCTCCACATATTTGCATATCGGCTTACTCAGCAGAAATTGCAGAACAATTATTGGGGTCCATTTTTTCCTGTTATCCTTGTGAAAATAGAAAATATAGGGCTAAAATTACATTTTTGTGGGTAAAATGTGATTTTTTTATTTTTACGGCTGTGAAGCACCTGGGGGTTCAAGGTGCTCACCACACATCTAGATACATTCCTTGAGGCATCTAGTTTCCAAAATCTGGTCACTTTTGGGGGACTTCCACTGTTTAGACACATCAGAGGCTCTCCAAATGTGACATGGTGTCCTCTCTCGATTCCAGCCATTTTTGCGCTCAAAAAGTCAAACGGTGCTCCTTCCCTTCCATGACCTGCCATGTACCCAAACAGTGGATTTCCCCCACCTATGGGGTATCAGCATATTCAGGAGAAATTGCACAACAAATTTTAAGGTCTATTTTCTCTTGTTACCCTTGTGAAAATAACAAATTTGGAGCTAAAGTTAAATTTTGGTGAAAAAAAATAAATGTTCATTTGTTTCCTTCCACATTGCCTTAGTTCCTGTAAAGCACTGGAAGGGATAATAAACTTCTTGAATGTGGTTTTGAGTACTTTGAGGGGTGCAGTTTTTATAATGGTGTAACTTTTGGGTATTTTTTGTCATATAGGCCCCCCCAAAGTGACTTCAAATGTGAGGTGATCCCTAAAAAAATGGTTTTGGAAATTTTGTTGGAAAAATGAGAAATTGCTGGTCAACTTTTAACCTAACAAAAAAATTATCTTTCAAAAATGATGCAGCTGTAAAGTAGACATGTGGGAAATGTTATTAACTATTTTGTTTTTTTCCTGAGGAAGGAGTTCTGTCAAACTTCGAAACGCGACGAATAAAGACCACTGTAATAATAATTGGTCATAGTGATTCGCAGCGCGGATTGACTGACCACTTTTTTTCCTATCCTGCATTAACTATTTTGTGTGGCATAACTTTCTGGTTTAATGACATAAGAATTAACAAAGTTTGAAAATTGCAACATTGTTGAATTTTTGCCAAATTTCCGATATTTTCACAAACAAACACAAGTCATATCAAGCACATTTTACCACTATTATGAAGTACAATATGTCACGAATAAACAGTCTCAGAATCACTGGGATCCTGGATGAGCTCGAGAAATTATTAAAGTGACACTGGTCAGACTTAAAAAATTTTACCTGGTCGTTAAGGTCAAAATTGGCTCTGTCAGTAAGGAGTTAAAAAAGGAGAAACAATACTTCAGCTCCCCTGCAGTTCCAAGATCACGTGGTGATCAGAGGATTCTTTATGTGGAGGTGTTGTGCATATACACTCACTGGCCACTTTATTAGGTACACCATGCTAGTAACGGGTTGGACCCCCTTTTGCCTTCAGAACTGCCTCAATTCTTCGTGGCAGAGATTCAACAAGGTGCTGGAAGCATTCCTCAGAGATTTTGGACCATATTGACATGATGGCATCACACAGTTGGCGCAGATTTGTCGGCTGCACATCCCTGATGCGAATCTCCCGTTCCACCACATCCCAAAGATGCTCTGTTGGATTGAGATCTGGTGACTGAGGAGGCCATTTGAGTACAGTGAACTCATTGTCATGGTCAAGAAACCAATCTGAGATGATTCGAGCTTTATGACATGGCGCATTATCCTGCTGAAAGTAGCCATCAGATGTTGGGTACATTGTGGTCATAAAGGGATGGACATGGTCAGCAACAATACTCAGGTAGGCTGTGGCGTTGCAACGATGCTCAATTGGTACCAAGGGGCCCAAAGAGTGCCAAGAAAAAATTCCCCACACCATGACACCACCACCACCAGCCTGAACCGTTGATACAAGGCTGGATGGATCCATGCTTTCATGTTGTTTACGCCAAATTCTGACCCTACCATCCGAATGTCGCAGCAGAAATCGAGACTCATCAGACCAGGCAACGTTTTTCCAATCTTCTACTGTCCAATTTCGATGAGCTTGTGCAAATTGTAGCCTCAGTTTCCTGTTCTTAGCTGAGAGGAGTGGTACCCAGTGTGGTCTTCTGCTGCTGTAGCCCATCTGCCTCAAAGTTCGACGCACTGTGCGTTCAGAGATGCTCTTCTGCCTACCTTGGTTGTAACGGGTGGCAATTTGAGTCACTGTTGCCTTTCTATCAGCTCGAACCAGTATGCCCATTCTCCTCTGACCTCTGGCATCAACAAGGCATTTCCGGCCACAGAACTGCCGCTCACTGGATTTTTTTTCTTTTTCGGACCATTCTCTGTAAACCCTAGAGATGGTTGTGCGTGAAAATCCCAGTAGATCAGCAGTTTCTGAAATACTCAGACCAGCCCTTCTGGCACCAACAATCATGCCACGTTCAAAGGCACTCAAATCACCTTTCTTCCCCATACTGATGCTCGGTTTGAACTGCAGGAGATTGTCTTGACCATGTCTACATGCCTAAATGCACTGAGTTGCCGCCAGGTGATTGGCTGATTAGAAATTAAGTCTTAACACACAGTTGGACAGGTGTACCTAATAAAGTGGCCAGTGAGTGTAAGTGTTTATTGTTTTTTTGGAGATGCTTTGTTTTGTTGTTTTCAGGTTTTTACACTTTATACATTTTAGATAAATCTAGGCGTAGCTCATTCCTATTTTCTGAGCCTATGATTGTAAGCGACGTCTCAGTGTTCCTGATAATCTGTCAGCGTACGTATTTCTCAGTAACGATATCATTTCCTCTCAGGTCAGAATATTCTACAATTTGTGAACACTAGCATTCCCATAAACTGTATACTATAAGTGCACAGATCTGCATACAAGGAAAAGCTTATAAAAGACAGAAAAGGTTGAAGGGTTCATGAATAATGCACAAAAAATGTGTTTTCTATTTGTCCAAGTGACTGCATCTTGTTTTATCAGAAATGATCTCATCTCTGCTGATTGGCTGAGAGCAGTCATGTGACAGCCAGTGTATTCCTAGCGGTCAGCGGCTGGCTCTCAGAAGAGATGACTTCATACGCAGCTGAATATGTGCGGCCTTTGAACTTTTTGGAATGCAGAACTGAGGGGAATAAAAGAACGTCTTCATTTTCTTTTTCTAAAGACCAATCTGCAAGTAAAAAAAACACTTTAAATAAACATGTTCTAAACTGTTAGACGAACAATGCTCTGAAAAAAACAAAGGCCTGTAAATATATATATATCTAATATATAAAGCTCAATGTGGGTGTGTATGTATGTGTGGCGCCCCCAGGAGTATGGTCGCCACACTGGCATTGCCTTCCTCCAGGGAGGGTGATGTCAGGCTTGGAAGTGATGAAGGGTCTCTCTAGCAGTTAACCATGTCATGCAACACAGTTCCCACTCCAGGCCAGCCGAGGGAGCTCTGAACCAGAATTGGGGGAGGAGTGCTCCCTGAGGGCTAGGAAGGGAAATTAAGTAGTTAGTGTGAGGAGGGCAAAGAGTGTAGACGTGTGGAGAGAAGCTGGAGCTTGAGCTGAGGATAGAGAGCTCCCTCCCAGTGATAGCGCATGATCTGGAGCCTGGTCTCCACGGTTGTATGGATACTGAAGGTCCTGCAACAGAAACCAGAGGAGTAGGAAGCTGTAAATGCTCTATTCCCAACTAAGACTCGGAGGCACAGCAGCGAAGGGTGAGCCAAGAGAGATAGAGGGCTACAGCTGTCTACCATACGAGGTAGATCCAAAAGGGAAGAAGAAGCAGGAACGTCAGTGTAACACTGTACTGCATGTACCTCAAGCCAGCGCTAGAGAGGAGACTACACAACCCATCTGACAGAGAGATTCCTGAGTTGCTTCCAGGCTAATGATCTCCTATGTCATCTGTAATTTGGACCCTGGACTGCACTTACAAGTAAAGGTAAAGAAACTACATTCTGCTGTGTCCTTGCCTTCTTTCTGCAACTTCTTCAGCACTGCTATAACTCTGTGCCAGACACTGCACCCTCTTCCTCAACACCTATTATCTTCATCTACTCTGCCCTGGGACTACAGCCCTGCCTGTGGAGGGCTATAACATCACTGCTGCACCACACCATCTGTCCCAGAGGATCTGTCTGCAGCGTCGGCTTAACACCTCCCTTGCCGAACACCATAGGTGGCGTCACGAATCACTCAAACTTTATTCCACCACTCAAACCCCCTTTTACATGGGCGCCCAGGGCCACGTACCGGGTCACCGCTGCTGTGACATTCCCCTGTGAGAGACCTGCCCGGTACCGAGTACCCCACAGCCCTGGTTGGGCGACCCATATGTATGTGTGTATGTCCGGGATTGGCATCCGCACCATCGCAGCTACAGCCACAAATTTGGCACAGTCACACGTCTGGACCCCGAGAGCGTCATAGGCTATGTTTGAGGCAAAATTTTAACCCCGCGCCTTCCAATTCACCAAACAATTTTGCCCCTATCTACATAATGAGGAAAAAGTGTGTGCATATCAAGCCCCGCTCCTCATTATGATGTCATAATGGTTGCCATGGCGACGCTAATGTCATAATAGGTTGCAATGGCGAAGATGCTGTCACAATGGCTGCCATGGTGATGATGATGTCTTAATAGGTTGCAATGGTGACGGTTATGTCATAACGGTTGCCATGGTGATGATGATGTCATAATGGGTATATGGGCACAGGACTATGGGATGGAGGATGTATGATGGGTATACGGGCACTGGACTATGGGATGGAGGATATGTATGACGGGTATATGGGCATGGGACTATGGGATGGCGGATATGCATGATGGGTATATGGGCATGGGACTATGACATGTAGGATGTGTGATGGGTATATGGGCACTCGACTATGGGATGGCGAATATGTATGATGGGTATATGGGCATGGGATTATTGGATGGAGGATGTGTGATGGGTATATGGGCACTCGACTATGGGATGGAGAATATGTATGATGGGTATATGGGCATGGGATTATTGGATGGAGGATGTGTGATGGGTATATGGGCACTCGACTATGGGATGGAGAATATGTATGATGGGTATATGGGCACAGGCCTATGGGATGGAGGATACAGTCATGGCCAAAAGTATTGACACCCCTGCAATTCTGTCAGATAATATTCAGTTTCTTCCTGAAAATGATTGCAAAACACAAATTCTTTGGTATTATTATCTTCATTTAATTTGTCTTAAATGAAAAAACACAAAAGAGAATGAAGCAAAAAGCAAAACATTGATCATTTCACACAAAACTCCAAAAATGGGCCGGACAAAAGTATTGGCACCCTCAGCCTAATACTTGGTTGCACAACCTTTAGCCAAAATAACTGCGACCAACCGCTTCCGGTAACCATCAATGAGTTTCTTACAATACTCTGCTGGAATTTTAGACCATTCTTCTTTGGCAAACTACTCCAGGTCCCTGATATTTGAAGGGTGCCTTCTCCAAACTGCCATTTTTAGATCTCTCCACAGGTGTTCTATGGGATTCAGGTCTGGACTCATTGCTGGCCACCTTAGAAGTCTCCAGTGCTTTCTCTCAAACCATTTTCTTGTGCTTTTTGAAGTGTGTTTTGGGTTATTGTCCTGCTGGAAGACCCATGACCTCTGAGGTAGACCCAGCTTTCTCACACTGGGCCCTAAATTATGCTGCAAAATTTGTTGGTAGTCTTCTGACTTCATAATGCCATGCACACGGTCAAGCAGTCCAGTGCCAGAGGCAGCAAAGCAACCCCAAAACATCAGGGAACCTCTGCCATGTTTGACTGTAGGGACCGTGTACTTTTCTTTGAATGCCTCTTTTTTCTCCTGTAAACTCTATGTTGATGCTTTTGCCCTAAAAGCTCTACTTTTGTCTCATCTGACCAAAGAACATTCTTCCAAAATGTTTTAGGCTTTTTCAGGTAAGTTTTGGCAAACTCCAGCCTGGTTTTTTTATGTCTCGGGGTAAGAAGTGGAGTCTTCCTGGGTCTCCTACCATACAGTCCCTTTTCATTCAGATGCCGACAGATAGTACGGGTTGACACTGTTGTACCCTCGGACTGCAGGGCAGCTTGAACTTGTTTGGATGTTAGTGGAGGTTCTTTATCCAACATCCGCACAATCTTGCGCTGAAATCTCTTGTCAATTTTTCTTTTCCGGCCACATCTAGGGAGGTTAGCCACAGTGCCATGGGCTTTAAACTTCTTGATGACACTGCGCACGGTAGACACAGGAACATTCAGGTCTTTGGAGATGGACTTGTAGCCTTGAGATTGCTCATGCTACCTCACAATTTGGTTTCTCAAGTCCTCAGACAGTTCTTTGGTCTTCTTTCTTTTCTCCATGCTCAATGTGGTACACACAAGGACACAGGACAGAGGTTGAGTCACCTTTAATCCATGTCAACTGGCTGCAAGTGTGATTTAGTTATTGCCAACACTTGTTAGGTTCCACAGGTAAGTTACAGGTGCTGTTAATTACACAAATTAGAGAAGCATAACATGATTTTTCGCACAGTGCCAATACTTTTGTCCACCCTCTTTTTTATGTTTGGTGTGGAATTATATCCAATTTGGCTTTAGGACAATTCTTTTTGTGTTTTTTCATTTAAGACAAATTAAATGAAGATAATAATACCAAAGAATTTGTGTTTGCAATCATTTTCAGGAAGAAACTGAGTATTATCTGACAGAATTGCAGGGGTGTCAATACTTTTGGCCATGACTGTATATATATGGATTAAAAACATATGTGACATGCACAAGTGTGAACAAGTCGGTAAGACAATGTTCACACCACCCAATGGCTGAAACACAACAAGAAAGCACAAAATGACAAATTTTCAAAAAATACTCTGCAGTAAAAAACATGACAGTAATCAGCAAGTGCTGTATAACAAATACAGGGTATTTAGTCGATATGTTTTTTGCAAAATATATATACCAAGCTGCTTCACCACGTCACGGTAACCCTTCACGAAGCAGTCCCTATCTAATGTATTTAAAACCTGAACAAGTGAACAGTGTCTAAATGAACAGGACACAGACAGGCGCCTCCTAGTATACGGGCTTGTGGTGCAAGACATATATATTTTTTGCAAAAAACGTATCGACTAAGTACCCTGTATTGGGTGGTGTGAACATTGTCTTACCGACTTGTTCACACTTGTGCATGTCACATATGTTTTTAATCCGTTTTTTTTTCGTGCTCAGCATGGTTTGGGAGACCCCACCCCTCTCCTGTGTGGCATGCACATAAATGAGCTGTTTTGCACAACA
Source organism: Dendrobates tinctorius (assembly GCF_039654945.1). Classification (NCBI taxonomy): domain Eukaryota; kingdom Metazoa; phylum Chordata; class Amphibia; order Anura; family Dendrobatidae; genus Dendrobates; species Dendrobates tinctorius. The sequence goes on along the minus strand of NW_027361752.1, from coordinate 1,727,379 downwards.
AGCCCATATACTAGGAGGCGCCTGTCTGTGTCCTGTTCATTTAGACACTGTTCACTTGTTCAGGTTTTAAATACATTAGATAGGGACTGCATCGTGAAGGGTTACCGTGACGTGGTGAAGTGGCTTGGTATATATTTTTTGCAAGAAACGTATCGACTAAATACCCTGTAATTGTTATACAGCACTTGCTGATTACTGTCATGTTGTTTACTGCAGAGTATTTTTTGCAAATTTGTCATTTTGTGCTTTCTTGTTGTGTTTCATATATATATATATATATATATATATATATATCAGCTGAAGAGCCCGGCGCTGCCCGGGCATACTAACTAACTGTGGCTAGTTATAACAAATACAAATTATAATTATCCTCCATCCCATAGTCCCGTGCCCATATACCCATCATACATATCCTCCATCCCATAGTCCCATGCCCATATACCCATCATACATACAGTCATGGCCAAAAGTATTGACACCCCTGCAATTCTGTCAGATAATATTCAGTTTCTTCCTGAAAATGATTGCAAACACAAATTCTTTGGTATTATTATCTTCATTTAATTTGTCTTAAATGAAAAAACACAAAAGAGAATGAAGCAAAAAGCAAAACATTGATCATTTCACACAAAACTCCAAAAATGGGCCGGACAAAAGTATTGGCACCCTCAGCCTAATACTTGGTTGCACAACCTTTAGCCAAAATAACTGCGACCAACCGCTTCCGGTGACCATCAATGAGTTTCTTACAATACTCTGCTGGAATTTTAGACCATTCTTCTTTGGCAAACTACTCCAGGTCCCTGATATTTGAAGGGTGCCTTCTCCAAACTGCCATTTTTAGATCTCTCCACAGGTGTTCTATGGGATTCAGGTCTGGACTCATTGCTGGCCACCTGGCTTTATTATGTCTCGGGGTAAGAAGTGGAGTCTTCCTGGGTCTCCTACCATACAGTCCCTTTTCATTCAGATGCCGACAGATAGTACGGGTTGACACTGTTGTACCCTCGGACTGCAGGGCAGCTTGAACTTGTTTGGATGTTAGTGGAGGTTCTTTATCCAACATCCACACAATCTTGCGCTGAAATCTCTTGTCAATTTTTCTTTTCCGGCCACATCTAGGGAGGTTAGCCACTGTGCCATGGGCTTTAAACTTCTTGATGACACTGCGCACGGTAGACACAGGAACATTCAGGTCTTTGGAGATGGACTTGTAGCCTTGAGATTGCTCATGCTACCTCACAATTTGGTTTCTCAAGTCCTCAGACAGTTCTTTGTTCTTCTTTCTTTTCTCCATGCTGAATGTGGTACACACAAGGACACAGGACAGAGGTTGAGTCAACTTTATTCCATGTCAACTGGCTGCAAGTGTGATTTAGTTATTGCCAACACCTGTTAGGTTCCACAGGTAAGTTACAGGTGCTGTTAATTACACAAATTAGAGAAGCATCACATGATTTTTCGCACAGTGCCAATACTTTTGTCCACCCTCTTTTTTATGTTTGGTGTGGAATTATATCCAATTTGGCTTTAGGACAATTCTTTTTGTGTTTTTTCATTTAAGACAAATTAAATGAAGATAATAATACCAAAGAATTTGTGTTTGCAATCATTTTCAGGAAGAAACTGAGTATTATCTGACAGAATTGCAGGGGTGTCAATACTTTTGGCCATGACTGTATGTCATGTATCTTTACTGTAAACAGAGATTTTGGCATTTGTTTAAAAAAAAAATCAGTTTGCTTTTAAGCTTTTAACATGACAGTCAAATGTATGAGAATGAGGAGTACAGTCATTAAAATTACCAAGTCACCTCTGAAGGATGCACGGTTATTAGGTGGCAGCTCCCACAAGTCAATTAAATGAATTCCACAGTTTAAACTTGCAGAGTAATGAAATTCTGCAAGCATCAGGCACCAAAATACAGCAGGACTCCTTACTTCATATGCAAAGTTATGCAGACAGAATCATGTCCGTAGATATAGCTACACCATATCCCATTTGTCTCTACCAACTGTTAGAAAGCAATGTGCCAACATACTGTGTATCTGGGGATGTGGGGCCTAATACGTCATGTAGCGGGGATGAAAAGTCGTCATTCTGTTTACAGGAGGCAGTGTATTCTGACTCCATAACTAAGCTGCAAGCGTACAGTGCCGTGAGACACCAATTCTAGGCTGTCTCGTTTAAACCGTACTCACACTTAGTGATGTCCTCAGATAGTTTTAACTCGACTGTTAAAGGCTGAAGATTCCAGAAAAAGGTTTATTTTCCAGCTGAATTCTTGTAAATATGCACACATTCAGCAGGTAAAAAGGGCTTTTCAGAAACAGGACTGCATACACATGAGCTTCTAAGATGGCTGATAGACAGTGAATGAAGAAGGAGAAAGGGGTTACTGACATCAGAGCTACATCAGAGACAGACGGAGAGAGTAAGGACAAACTTCTAAAGAGGGGAAACCTTATTGCATAGCAACGAAACAGCAAAATATAACACCACAATGATAATGCAATACTCTGTTTGATTCCTAAATCATGGGACATGACACTCCCCATCTGAAATCTTTAGATTCCACGATGATCATTTGACGTCATGTCTTCTGATGATGTCCACAGTCTATCTGTAACCTGAAAGATAAAAAGAAACACATGAGCATGCAACAATAACAGTTGTAAGTCCAGTTGTCTGGAGACCTGTACGGGTAAACCTTTTTGCTCTTTTGCTGTTTATTATTGGTGGCCTGAAGTCCCCAACAGCAGAATAATCCAAGTTCAGTTGGGAACCTGCTGTACCACAGATGTGCAGCATGTAGGGATGGCTGGCCTGATCTCTCTGTTGGTGTCTGGTTCCACAGGGTCAAATGCACTGCTGGCATCAAGAGAACAAGGTTTCTTGAGTAGAAGGCTTGGAGATGACTACAGGGTGTTGTTGCAAAGGCTAGATGCGGCCATGAATCCTGTTCCTCGCTCAGCTGATTTCAGACCAGTAGTGTAGTGGTGCCACTGTTCAAGGGAAACTTTGGTGACATCTGCTGGCAGTACAGCAGCACACTGTTCAAGACCTGGCACAGAGTGTGCACATTTTGGGGTTAATTTGGCCTTACCCACGACAAATCCACAATGCACCTTGTCGTTGGCTTCTGAGGTTATTGCCTCTGTAGCTGCGTCAGGGAAAATGTGGACTTCTCTTCTGATGGCAGCTGAAAAGAACCTTAAGGAATAACAATGGGGGACTTGGAGATGTTCTAAGACTTTCAGAGATTTCTTACATGTCTCCCACGTTTATTGTTTCTGGGACAGTAGCGGAGTGTTCCAATCCGTGTTCTCGGTGGTCAACTGTCTCAACAGTATCTTGTCTTGAATGGTGATGGGTGCTATAAACTCGAGAGGATCATAGATGCTGTTCATAACAGATAAGACTGCTCGTTTGGTGAAGGGTTTCAGACTAACACTCGGAATGTGAACGTGCCTTGTTTAACCCCTTCACCCCCAAGGGTGGTTTGCACGTTCATGACCGGGCCAATTTTTACAATTCTGACCACTGTACCTTTATGAGGTCATAACTCTGGAACGCTTCCATGGATCCCGGTGATTCTGACATTGTTTTCTCGTGACATATTGTACTTCATGTTAGTGATAAAATTTCATTCAAATAACTTGCGTTTATTTGTGAGAAAAACGGAAATTTGGCGAAAATTTTGAAAATTTCGCAATTTTCCAACTTTGAATTTTTATGCCCTTAAATCACAGAGATACGGCACACAAAAAACTTGATAACTAACATTTCCCACATGTTTACTTTACATCAGCACAATTTTGGAACCAAAATTTTTTTTTGTTAGGAAGTTATAAGGGTTAAAAGTTGACCAGCGATTTCTCATTTTTACAACACCATTTTATTTTTAGGACCACATCACATTTGAAGCCACTTTGAGGGGTCTATATGATAGAAAATACCCAAAAGTGACACCATTCTAAAAACTGCACCCCTTAAAGTGCTCAAAACCACATTCAAGAAGTTTATTAACCCTTTAGGTGCGTCACAGGAATTTTTTTGAATATTTAAAAAAAAATTAACATCTAACTTTTTTTCATAAAAAAAATACTTCAGGTTCAATTTTTTTTATTTTACCAAGGGTAACAGGAGAAATTGGACTGCAAAAGTTATTGTGCAATTTGTCCTGAGTACGCAGATACCTGATATGTGGGGGGGAACCACTGTTTCGGTGCATGGCAGAGCTCAGAATGGAAGGAGCGCCGTTTGACTTTTTCAATGCAAAATTGGCTGGAATTCAGATTGGATGCCATGTCACGTTTGGAGAGTCCCTGATGTACCTAAACAGTGGAAACCCCCTACAAGTGACCCCATTTTGGAAACTAGACCCCCCAAGGAACTTATCTAGATATGTGGTGAGAACTTTGAACCCACAAGGGCTTTACAGAAGTTTATAACGTACAGCGGTACAATTAAAAAATCATATTTTTTCCACAAAAATGATCTTTTCACCCCAATTTTTATTTTCCCAAGGGTAACAGGACCCTAAAAGCTATTGTGCAATTTGTCCTGAGTACGCTGATACCCCACATGTGGGGGTAAACCACTATTTGGGCGCATGGCAGAGCTCGGAAGGGAAGCAGCGCCATTTGACGTTTTTGGCTGGAATTGAGATCGGACACCATGTCGCGTTTGGAAAACCCCTGATGTACCAAAACAGTGGAAACCCCCCACAAATGACACCATTTTGGAAACTAGACCCCCTAAGGAACTTATCTAGATGTGTGGTGAGAACTTTGAACCCCCATGGGCTTCACAGAAGTTTATAACATAAAGCCATACAATTAAAAAATCATATTTTTTTCACAAAAATGATCTTTTCACCCTCAATTCTTATTTTTCCAAGGGTAACAGGACCCTAAAATTTATTGTGCAATTTGTCCTGAGTACGCTGATACCCCACATGTGGGGGTAAACCACTATTTGGGCGCATGGCAGAGCTCGGAAGGGAAGCAGCGCCATTTGACGTTTTTGGCTGGAATTGAGATCGGACACCATGTCGCGTTTGGAAAACCCCTGATGTACCAAAACAGTGGAAACCCCCCACAAATGACACCATTTTGGAAACTAGACCCCCTAAGGAACTTATCTAGATGTGTGGTGAGAACTTTGAACCCCCATGGGCTTCACAGAAGTTTATAACATAAAGCCATACAATTAAAAAATCATATTTTTTCCACAAAAATGATCTTTTCACCCTCAATTCTTATTTTTCCAAGGGTAACAGGACCGTAAAAGTTATTGTGCAATTTGTCCTGAGTACGCTGATACCCCACATGTGAGGGTAAACCACTATTTGGGCGCATGGCAGAGCTCGGAAGGGAAGCAGCGCCATTTGACGTTTTTGGCTGGAATTGAGATCGGACACCATGTCGCGTTTGGAAAACTCCTGATGTACCAAAACAGTGGAAACCCCCCACAAATGACACCATTTTGGAAACTAGACCCCCTAAGGAACTTATCTAGATGTGTGGTGAGCACTTTGACCCCCCCAGTGCTTCACAGAAGTTTATAATGCCCGGGCGTGAAAATAAAAAATTCGTATTTTTTCCACAAACATGATCTTTTAGTCACCATTTTTTTATTTTCCCAAGGGTACCAGGAGAAATTGGACCCCAAAAGTTGTTGTCCAATTTGTCCTGAGTACGCTGACACCCCATATGTGGGGTAAAACACTGTTTGGGCGCATGGCAGAGCTTGGAAGGGAAGGAGCAACATTTGACTTTTTCAACTCAGAATTGGCTGGAATTGAGATCAGATGCCATGTTGCATTTGGAGAGCCCCTGATGTGCCCAAACAGTGGAAACCCCCCAATTATAACTCTAACCCTAACCCCAACACACCCCTAACCCTAATCTGAGCCCTAACCCTAGCCCTAGCCCTAGCCCTAACCCTAGCCCTAACCCTAGCCCTAACCCTAGCCCTAACCCTAGCCCTAGCCCTAGCCCTAACCCTAATGGGAAAATGGAGATAAATACTTTTTTTTTAATTTTATTATTTTTCCCTAACTAAGGGGGTGATGACGGGGGGTGTGATTTACCATTTATGGCGGTTTTTATATTTGGCAGCTGTCGCACGCTAAAAGACGCTTTTTATTGTAAAAATAGTTTTTGCATCACCACATATTGAGAGCTATAATTTTTCCGTATTTTGACCCACCGAGTCATGTGAGGTCTTATTTTTTGCGGGACGAGTTGACGTTTTTATTGGTACCATTTTCGGGCATGTGACATTTTTTGATCGCTTTTTATTCCTATTTTTGGGACACAGAATGAACAAAAACCAGCGTTTCATGAATTTCTTTTGGGGGGGTGCGTTTACACCGTTCCGCGTGCGGTAAAATTGATAAAGCGGCTTTATTCTTCGGGTCAGTACGGTTACAGCGATACCTCATTTATGTCATTTTTTTATGTTTTTGTCGGTTTTATGCAATGAAAACTATTTTATATAAAAAATAATTATTTTTGCATCGCTTTATTCTGCGAGCTATAACTTTTTTATTTTTTTGCTGATGATGCTGTATGGCAGCTCGTTTTTTGCGGGACAAGATGACGTTTTCAGCAGTACCATGGATATTTATATGCGTCTTTTTGATCGCGCGTTATTACACTTTTTGTTTGGCGGTATGATAATAAATCATTATTTTTTGCTTCGTTTTTTATTTTTTAAGGGGTTCGCTAAAGGGGTTAACTAATAGGACAGTTTTATAGGGCGGGTCATTACGGACGCGGCGATACCTAATATGAGTACTTTTATTGTTTTTTTTCCAAGAAATGGATTTATTGGGGGAATATTTTTTTTTTTTTTTTAATTTATTTGGCGATTTTTTTTTTAATTATTTTAACCCTTTTTTTATTTTTTTTTTTACTTTATTAAATAGTCCCAGGTGGGACATCACTGTCCTGTGACAGATCGCTGATCTGTCACATCACAGATCACTGTGACAGATCAGCGATCTGACACAGGCACTGCAGAAGGCTTCCTCATGCCTGCGCTTTGCAGGCACTGAGGAAGCCAGCTTCCTCAGGCCCCCGAAGGCCCCCGTCGCCATCTTGGATTCGGGGGCCTGGAGGAAAGGAGCCCCCCGCAGCAGCGCTGCACATTGCGCTGCCGTGGGGGGCTCAGGGAAGCAAGGAGAGAGCCCCCTCCCTGCCGATGCTTCCCTTTAACCCCCGGTACACCGCGATCATGTTTGATCGCGGTGTGCAAGGGGTTAACGTGTCGGGGGCGGTCCGTGACCGCCCCTGACACATTGTGCCGGGTGTCAGCTGTGATAATCAGCTGACACCCGGCCGCGATCAGCGGCGCTCACCACGTGGGCGCCGCTGATCGCGCTAGACGTACTATCCCGTCCATGGGCATAGGGGCCCAGGTCCCATGGACGGGATAGTACGTCTCATGTCAGGAAGGGGTTAATGCCCCATATCAGACTAAGACTGCGTTGCATAAGAGGAACGTCAAAACCCAGATCAAGGCTTAAAGCTCACTGTGTTGTCCTCAGATGAGAATGCCTTCATTTACCTCCTGGCTATTGGAGATGATCTTTTGAAGTCTGAGGTTTGCTGCCGACAGCATTTCCTGTATTCTAGAGAGCAGATCAATTGCCTCTTCACTTGTGGGCAGAAATTTAAGCCCATCATCCACATAGATGTTCTTTTCCATAAATAGATAAGCATCAGCTCCATACACTCTCTCACCTCCCTGGACTGTCCATCTCAGACAATAGATTGCCATGGCAGGTGAGAGGCTGTTCCCAAAGACATGTACCTTCTTCCAGTAGTCTACGACCTCATTGTGGACATCATTGTCCTTGTGCCATAAGAACCTGAGGTAGTTTCTACTGTCTTCTCTCACGATAAAACAATGGAACGTTTGCTGAATGTTGGCCATTACTGCAACAGTTTCTTGTCTGAAATTAATCAGCACTCCTATAAGACTGTTGTTTTGATTAGGCCCAGTGAGGAGCAAGCTATTGAGAGCAATGGCTTCATACTGAGCACTGGAGTCAAACACCAATCTGATTTGGTTAGATTTGCAAGGGTGATTGACACCAAAGGATGTAAAGTACCAGCACTCTTCTCCTTCCTTCAGTGGTGATGTAGGGTCTGCATGACCACTAACGAAGATATTCTGCATGAAATCAACAAAATGTTTCTCCGTCTCAGGTTTTCTCTTTAGGGTATGTTTTAAAGATGACAACCATGCTGTTGCTTGCTGCAGATTTCTTGTCAACCTTGATCTTAGAGAATGAAAGCGTAAATGGGTCGCCCTCGCTTCACCCAGGGCTGTGGGGTATTCGGTACCGGGCCGGTGTCATGGGGATGATGTGTCACAGCAGCGGTGACCCGGTCCTTGGCCCTGGGCCCCAATATCAATGGCGGTGGTGTTTGGTTGTAATATAAAGTTCATGACGCCACCCGTGGTATTTGGCAAGTGAGGTGTTAGCCAACGCTGCGTGCAGATCCTCTGGGGCTGATGGTGTGTCGCAGCTTAGATGGTGTAGCTCCCCACAGGTGAAGCTGTAACCCCAGGGCAGTGTATAAGTCATGGGCACAGGGATGTAGCAGTGCCGACAGGTTAGGAAGCAGACACAGCGGGGTGCAATTTCTGTACCTTTACTTGGTAACTGCACTCCAGGGTCCTGATCACAGATGGTGTTGGAGCAGGCTAGCCTGGAAGCAATTCAGGGATTCTCTCTCTCAGATGGGCTGTGCAGTCTCCCTAATAGCGCTGTGTGTGTGAAGCACTCCAGTCCTTAGTTACTCTGAAGTTCCTCCTGACAAATGTTCCTAGACTTCCACTTGCACGGCAGACAGCTGTAGCTTCTCTCTCTGGGACTCCTCTCACTCTCCGAATCCCTGGCTCTCTATCCGTTTTGCTGTTGTGCCTCAAGTCTTCCTCAAGTCTTCTAGGGGAGCAGGGCATCTACAGCCTCCTACTCCTCGGGTATCTGTGGCAGGGCCGTTAGTACCCGTACCACCGTGGAGACCCGACTCCAGTTCTGTGCGCTCTCAAGCTGAGGGAGCTCGCCTGCTGCAGCTCAACCTCCAGCTTCGCATTCCCCGTCTGCACACTTCACCCTCCGCAGACTAACTGAACCTTCTTCCTCCTGGCCCTCAGGGATCACTCGTCCCCTCAATCCTGGGTCAGAGCTCCCCCTGCTGGTCAGGAGGGGAACTGTGTTGTATGCATGGATTGACTGTGAGAGAGTCCCATCATTGCCTCCAAGCCTGGCATTACCCTCCCCTGGAGGAAGGCAAAGCCAGTGTGGCGACTGTACTCCTGGGGGCGCCACATAAAGGTGCCACCTAACTGTTGGAATCATCCTGGGCAAATTCCTTTTCCATAATCCTTATGAATTATTTGTCCTGTCTTATAGGGGCCAGCTTATTGAATTCACTTGTAGAATTGAACACTGTTGACCCAAGGTTGTCATCACAGGACGGGAACATATTCATGTTGTCAAGTGTTCTTGCTGCCACTTACTGTCACTCAGCTTCTCTTTAATGATTTGGGCATGGCCGAAGACATGAGTCTTAAATGAGGAAGTCCTTGAAGGCCTCTTCATCTTATCTATGCAGACATTACCTATGATAACCCAGCCTAGATCAAAGCATTGAGCAAATGGAGCATCACGTGGTTCACTGATTTTCTGACATAGCTTGTGTAGCCAAAGAATGTCTTTGCCAAGCAGAATCAGGATACTTGTGCTGTTTTCAAGAGCTGGTATCTTGTTGATTATAGTCTTTAGATGAGGGTGATGAAGAGCAGCCTCTGGGGTTGGGATCTTCTCTCTGGTGGATGGTATCTGGTTGTATTCGACAAGAGTGGGTAGGGGTATCTCCACATTGTTCTCGAGAGAAGAAACTATGAGTCTTCTCCCAGAGACCTCCGTAACACCACTACAAGTTCCCAGGGTGTAGGTGTGAGCATTTCCCTTTAAGGGTCCCGTCACATTTAGCGATGCACCAGCGATCCCGACCACGATACGACCCGGTCAGGATCGCTGGTGCATCGCTAAATGGTCGCTATTGAGCTGCCAAACAGGCAGATCTCACCAGCGACGTAGCAGCGGTCGGCGGTCGTTACTTAACTGTCAGACGCGGCGATGAAGACGTCCTCCCGCCCGCGTCCACGTGTCGCTCTTCGGCACCAGCAGGAAGCGGCCGACGAGAAACGGTCCAGGACGTTCTCACGCGATCAGTGATAGCCAGGGAGGCGGGTGGGGTTCGTTGGCACCAAAAGAGCGGGAAGAGTTTAGGATTTAGTCAGTCTGACAGAGTCAGTGGAAGATTGAAGATCCCCTGAGTGGGATGGATGAAGGATGTGCTGCAGCCGACCTCAATGACCTGGGTCCGCTGGCACAGGAAAGAGACATTAATGGAAAACCTGACTCTCTCCATAAGATGGAAGGATTAGTAGGGAACGTAGGGAGAGGAGGACTAAGGATTAGGGTTAGAGCAGAACCCTTCCCAAGTTCACAGCACAAGGCCAGGGTCCGGTCCCCGAGGTTGTATGGATACTAATGGTCCTGCAGCAGACACCGGAGGAATAGAAGTTGTCACCACTTTATTCCCACACAAGACTTGGGGGCACAACAGCAACGAGAGTGAGCCGGGACTTGGTAGCAAGGAGTCCCCGAAGCAGGCTACAGCTGTCTGCCGTACAAGTAGCGTTCATAGGAACATCTGACAGGAGGAACTCCAGTGTAACTCAGTACTGAGAGTACTTCACTATAGGCGCAAAAGGGAGACGTTCGGAAAAGGCACATATGTTGGCGGAGTGTTGGAAGGGAGTGCTTCATCTTGCCTGGAAGTTGGCTGAGCCACTGACCTGGAGGACACAGTACTGAGGCGGCACCTGTATGCTCAACAGAATTGTGAGTAAAGCGTTGGAACTACATGCCCTGGTGTCCTCCCCTTATTACTGCGCCAACCCACTCAGCACTGCTACATCTCGGTGCCAGACACTACACTCTCTCCCTTAACACCTATCTTCTTCATCTACTCTGCCCTGGGACTACAGCCCTACCTGCGGAGGGCTACACCATCATTGCTGCACCACACCATCTGTCTCAGAGGCTCTGTCTGCAGCGTCGGATTAACATCTTCATTGCCGAACACCACAGGTGGCGTCACGAATCATACACTCATAAACTTTATTCCATCACCCTTAACCCCCCTTTTACAATGGACGCCCAGGGTCACGGACCGGGTAACAGCTACCGTGACATCTCCCATTGAAATCCACCGGGCCCGGCTCCGAGTACCCCACGGCCCTGGCACGGGGCGATCCATGACCATCAAACTGTGGGGTCATTATACTGTGCATAGGGAGCTTTGCGGCCCTTATACTTTTTATAGGGGGCTGTGGGGCCATCATACTGTTTATAGGGAGCTCAGGGGGCCATGATACTATGTATATGGAGCTGTGAAGCCATCATATTGTGAATGGAGGGGACTGTTGGGCTTCTTTGTATAATAGGGCAGTGGGTGAATTATACTGTGTGAGGGAGTTGTTGGGGTCATAATACTGTAGAGGGGGCTTCATATTTTGCTGGGGTCGCTGTGAGATCATTATACTGTGCCTCATAGTAACCCAATGTGGGGATATCGTAATGTATGTGGGGTGGGAAGTTCGTGAGATCATCAAACTCTATGAGGACCATGACAGGGGTATGGTAGTGGGTGAAAACATTATGTGGCTTCATTAGGCGCACAATTATTGTGTATGTGCCGCAATATATGTCCCTCTCCCTGTCCATAAAAGGTGAGAGATATGTGACTGCACTTATGAGTCATGCCTCTGCCTACTCCACCTAATAATTTTATTTTAGGCAGGTGATAGGGCCCCTTTATGATTTTTGCTATGGGGCCCTATGATTTCTATGTATGCCCCTAGCCACCGTGTCATCCTGGGTCCAGCACCTTTTTCTCCTTACAGGAAGTGCTCTTATGGGAGAGGTGACAGCGCAGGTCACCTAGCAATTTAAAGCATTAGGACTTGCTGTATGCTCTGTAATAGTATGAGGTTTGCTGTCACAGCGCTCAGGATCTGCTGCAGGGCCAGTATTTCTCCACCTGTATCACACAACACAATTTGTCGTACCTCCAGCCATAGAATCGGTGCATACATAGCTTCAAGTAAAATAGAATTGTGTCAATAGGGAAAATATGTTATATGCAGCACAAACACAAGTGGCAAAAAGCTGTAGAAACCTTCAGCATAATGTTACATTTGCCTTGTGGTCATTTTACTTACTTGTAATAGACTCCATATCTGCCTGTAAGAAACAAACTCCCGCTTTTCAATGCAAACTTTGTGACATGACCACTCGTACTATCTGCAATTCATAATACTCTTGTCTTTTTTTTAAAAGGAATCTGTGACCAGGTTTTTGCTATGTAATCTGAGTGCAGCATAATATCCTGAATCCAGCAATGTGTCACTTACTGGGCTGCTTGCTGTAGTTTTTATAAAACCACTATTTTACTAGCACAAGATTATCATTGGCGGACTAGTAAATCTGCTACCAGGGAGTCCTCCATATTCGTGAGCTCTGTATAACCCCACCCCTACCACTGATTGACAGCTTACTGTGCATGGTTAGAAAGCTGCCAATCAGTGATGTGGGCGGGGTTATACACAGCTCGGCATTTAGACAACTGCTAGATCTGCAGCAGATAAAACAGTCATTTTATCAAAACTGCAACAAGCAGCCTAGTTGTCACGTGCCCTGTCCTGAGTGACACGGCCAGCAGGCCGGTAACTGATACAACAGGACGCGGCACGTGTGAATTGTCCTATGTGATGCGGCCCGCAGGCCGGTAACTAATACAATAAGACATAGGGGAAAAGGGGGAAAACCTGGGTAACAATAACAATGGTGGGCCTGCGATAGGGAATAGGGACGTGGAGACCTCCTGCACTCCCCTGAGTCAGTGTCTCTACACTCCTAACGTTCCCTAGGCCGGTTCCGCACCGGGCGCCACTCAGAATACCTTTTAACCCTAGCTCACCCTGCACCTAAACCCTCACTAGGGAATTGGTCGGTGCGGAAACTAATCCCACCACTGCACAAAATACACATAAGGAAAAGTGACAAAACAGGGGAAACACCACTTAGCTTTGCTCTGTTGCATACACTCCTAGCAACAGAGCCCACCACCTGCGTGCATCTTTTCCTCCATCATGTCTGACATCTGAGTCCAGATTTTCTGCCAAAAAGTCCAGCATGCTTGAGTCCAGCTCTCAGCAACCAAGTCCAGCACCGTGAGTGCAGTTCTACACCGCAACTGCCACTCCACCAAGCCATGCAGGCACTCTTTGCTGACACCATCGCTACGACTCCACCATGCCATGCCAGCACTCCTTGCAGACACCATCGCTGTGCACTGTCCAGAAACGGACCTTCTCAGCATCATAGTGCAGCCTTTGAGGAACCAGAGTCCACCACTTCCATTCAGCTGTCCAGAAACGGAGTCCTGCAAATGAGTCCAGCTTTTCTGCCAAAAAGTCCAGCATGTTTGAGTCCAGCTCTCAGCAACCAAGTCCAGCACCGTGAGTGCAGTTCTACACCGCAACTGCCACTCCACCAAGCCATTCAGCCACTCCTTGCTGACACCATCGCTGACTCCACCACGCCATGCCAGCACTCCTTGCAGACACCATCGCTGACTCCACCAATCCACTCTAGGACTCTCTCTGAGCTGCCCGTGACTCTCCTTTAGCTCCATCCTTCACCCAGGCTTGCTTGCAAATGAATATTTTACAATATCACCAACAGTGATTACCACACCTGATACTCTCTTATAGAGCTACCACACCTGTTACATAATTAAGTGCACAAACTAAGGTAACCAAAGTGCAATGCTGCTCACCACCACCGGGGCAAACTTAGAACAAACAACACCACAGTGCAATAATCCTAATGGCCACTGGGGGCAAACCCACACTTTGGCACACAGTCAAAGGAAAAAAAAAGTTGCTTTGTGCATTTAAACTGTCAGATCCACTTCGGATCATGACACTAGTAAGTGATACATCGATGGAATCAGGGTCTCTGTCTTTACATTATGCTGCCCTCAGATGGGTAGCAAAAACCTGAGGATAGATTCCCTTCAATGGGTCCTATCCATGCTTCAGGGCCTGGGTAAGACTGATACCTCTGCCACTATTTGGAATAAGCTGAAACCCAAGTGATGCTTTACACTACTGCCCAGTTATAATTTTCACATAGCTAGCAGAGACTTCAGCTATGGTGCATAATAGGATGGCAGAGGGTCTCTGGAATGGAGATGTTCAAGTACCCTAAGTAAACTATGGGGATAGCAAACTGAACCTTTCAACTCATGTGAAGTACAGTATTCAGATGTACGGGACATCTTGTTCTCCAGACCTCCATTTTTGTGCTTGAGCCGCCATTTTGTTGTTCACGAGTTAAATTTTGTAACTAGGGGAAAGTTCACGGCTGTAATGAAACCAGACTGTCCCAGTCCGAACAAGATATAAGATATGAGACCCTGATGAAAGTGCTATTGTTCTATTCTCTAAGTCACGTAGCTGGGGACATATTCCGATTTTCTTGCAATACTATTGACTTATAAAGTAAATGTGTCACGATGATGTTATTGGTAGCTGAGTACTTTGCATAATTAAGCAAAATACTATAAAATAGGTGACAAAATAAACGGGGTTAGTGATCTGCCTTGATCCTCCCATACAGAGGCACACGTCTCCGTCTGGTCATTCCCAGTTGCTAGCAACGCCCTGTGGATTAATTTGGAAATCACTTGGTCAACCGTGAAGGGTTAATTTAGCCCTCCCTCAATAGCTACCCCAACACTCATAGCTGTATAAATAATCCATAAATTCCAAAAATCTGGAAAGGTGCTAATGCTAAATCTACACCATGGACTCCACTAATGGCCACATAACATTGAGTGCCATTATTTTCTCACTGGTTTTATATACTCCATAGTAAGGTACCTTTTCATATAGTAACACAATCTTGTCACCAGGAGGCCGTCTCCTATTTACCCCCCATATTACGCCTTTACCACTGTGAAATTATACAAATTTGTAACCACTTCCAGCAGAATTCCATCTACATCTTCACTAGTCTCGACGGTGTTTCATAAAAATATAGCGCGCTAATATGTTAGAAGGCAATATGTTTTGATAATACACTATAGACTGCAAGTTCCGCTAATTAACCGACACCGCCAGCTGAGACATGAGTAATTATTTCATCTGCATGTAAATGACAGAATATTTTCTCTTAGGACAGAGATCATTACTGGAGACTGAAACAGCATGTCACCAGCCAATTCCAACAGCATGATAAAATTAGAGCGAAATGTTGCCAAATCAGCATTAAACAGCAATTTGTATGCAAACCGTTCCCCATTTTTGAATCACTTATCTTGATAGGGTAGGTACTGTAGAATCTGAATAAAAAAGTGCATCACAAAACAAGACGCAAAGTTGTAAATGAGCTTATAATCTACATTAAGCAGCCTTGATTTTCTGATCATCCTAGTAGTGCATATAAATTGGATTTGTTAGATCATAAATCATGGCATTGCCTCCTAGGGAAGAGGAAAGTAGATTGTTGAAAGCATAGACCTTTAATCATAATAGAAAATTCAGGCTTTTTAATGGGAAACACAGAGAGATGTCATCAATGAGCACAGTACATTATACTACAATATTATATTCTGGGTGAAATATTACTCATTTTTTCAGGTTCTTCTTGTAAGTTAAGAGATGAAATCGACAAAATAATATGGATATTCTTTGCTGTCATTCAGTTTAGAAAAATTGGGTAAAATCTGTTTGTTTTTTTTACTTTCATTCATGACAAAAGCCATGATGCTATGTCAGATCAGTTGACTTATATAGATCACGTATGAAAAAAAGAGAAAAGAAACACGGACGGCACCGCTGTTACCATTTAGCTTCTAGTGGTGTGCGGTATCCGGAGCTCTCAGTGCTGGCAGCTGCGGGTGCTGGTCTGGGAATCCACAACGCTGATTATATCCAAGAAGAAAAGAGGACCGCACTCCTGGAGCTGATGGAAATAATGTTAGATTTATTGGCACATGCTATACATGTCGACCGGGGGAGTGATAACTGGAGAGGGAAAACAGCTGACAACGGCCGTTTCACGCTACCACAGTGCTTCAACAGGACATTTTGTCCTTCCACAAAATGACCTGTTGAAGCGCTGTGGTAGCGCGAAACGTCCGTTGTCAGCTGTTTTCCCTCTCCTGTTATCACTCCCCCGGCCGACATGTATATCATGTGCCAATAAATCTAACACTATTTCCAACAGCTCCAGGAGTGCGGTCCTCTTTTCTTCTTGGATATAATCTGACTTATATAGATGTCCATTGTGGCATTTGTTGTTTTGACAGCAAGAATAGGGTTATGTGCTGCATTACTCATGCCAGCATAGCAATACCTAGGAAATCGCCAAAATTAAGGGGCAATCATGGGGTTAAGCTGCAGAACCAGGGATAACTACTTGTATGACGATGTTTTCGAGCCTCAAATGCGCTCCAGAAAAAGCATCGCTGCTTCATTCGCATGATTGGCAGTCAGGAATGGCCATCAATATTTAATACTGGAAATACCCTTTAATATATACATGTTTTATCTTTATGCTATACCTTCAGTGTTGCAATTAACTCGCTTGCCAACTCTCGCAATGTCTGAGAGGAAGGGCGGACACCACAAGGCTCCTTGAAGATTTGGCAAATTCCCTGCACACTGCTGAAGCCGCTTGAAACCTCTTGGAAATCAGTACTGAAAGGTTTCCGGTGCTTGTCAACGGGTGCCCTGGTTTCCGACTGCGCATGAGACTATAAGTGGGGTACAGTACAGTTGCTCAAAAAGGTGGTGGCATTGGTTCACACATTAAAAGATGGTGACAGGTCCCATAATAAAGGGTTGATCGTTGACTTAGGTAGTTTCCTTCAAAGAGTGGAACTGTTGTGAAAAGGAAACTCCAGTGATGGTGATTTTTTATTAACCGATCCATCTTAAAATAAAATGACCGCCGCCATGTAGGCTCATCTTGTGTCTGATGAGGTGGCCACTTGTTTTCAAGATTTCAATGATGCTAGCTTATAAGAATACAATCCACAGAAAGGGTTTTACACGTCATACATGAGTCATTACCATACGCAACAAAAACAATTTCCTTATAATATCTGTACATAAAATTAGTTTCCTACGGCACATTTACCCCTTGGGAAGTAATTTTCCCAACTTGTGACTGCAGGTAAATTACCATATAGCGGCGTGCATTTCCAAGCTTTTGTCACTGAAAATATTACAACAAATTAATCACAATGATGTTCCAGGTCCAGACAATAAAAGACCGTGACAACAGCTAAATAGAATAAGTGTGTGTTAACACATGGCAGATATGTATGTACATCCCCCTATTGGGCTCGAGTCAAGATACTTTACAAGAAAATGACAAGACATGATTCCTAAAGAATTTCTGGTGCCCTGCAGAATTCATGGTTCCTCAAAATAATATCCATTTCTCCAAGTCTTTAGAGAAACCCAATTTTGTTATACACTATTGTAAGGAAGAAGACCGGGCTCTAGGTACCTGCTTTGAGCCAGGTACGGAACTGTCGAGGCTGCATTCCATGTTGCCCGGGGGAAGGAATAGGGGACCAGACAGGTCCCATGACCCGGGAAGAGGGGGCGTGTTTAAGCCGGAAGGAGAGCTGAAAACGCGCGAAGCGAGGGTCAGTTTCCTGCCGTCAGGGAGAGTGCAGGTGGGTGAGCAGCGCGCTCCGCACTCTGAGCAGCAGCACCGCGACATACTGAGGCCGACTTCTCCTGAGCACTCCAGCGGGACAGGAAGCGTGGAGAGTGCCGTGTGTCCGGCTGGACGTAGGACCGCACTTGTGGGGAGAAACGCAGGCCAGCTACAGAACACGGTTCCCTTGGCTGGCCAGCGTGCATCAGCCCCTGTTTGGTACCGGGATTTCTACAGCCCTCTTTACTTTAGCTGCACAGGCTTATAGACTAGGGGTTTAATGGGTAAAACCGGATACTGCCTGTGGCAGCCAGAAGTTGGACCGTTAAATGTGGGACCCCCTCGCAGAAAACTACACTGGCCGCTGCCGGTACTACAACCCCCAACAGATCACCTGTGTTATGAGCTCATTTTCTCCTTCACCTTTGATGTCCGATGAACTCCCTCTGCTGGTGAAAGGAGGTAGTGAAATTGATTTGGATGGGAAAAACCTGTCATCTGAACAGGTGGAGTGTGATTGGACATCCGGAATCTCTGAGTGGATATAAGGCCGCCGACGCCCTGCTGGGTTGCTGGTGATCCTCTCTGCTCTGAGCTCTGGCCTCCAGTTTAGTCCTGTCTACTAAAGCTAAGTTTTTGCTCTGCTATTGTTCCATGAGATTTTGTCTGGTTTACTTAGTGTTTGTGTACAGCCAGCCCTGGTTGGGACTGGCTGAACTCCATTTTTGTGTCTGATCAGTTGATCTCTTTGCTCTGTTTTCAGAATATACCTGAGTGCTGATATAGTGATTTTGAAGTCTAGCGACTTCAGGGCCTTTTCTATCAGACGTGTTGGACATTATTTTTGGCAGGGTTTTTGCTTGATTGCAGACAGTTGCTTTTCTTTCCTGTCCTATCTAGTTAGTGAGGGCCCCATCGTTTGCTCAGCCTGTCTTTCTGTCTGTGTTTGTGTTTTCATCTGTTTTCACCGTCAATACATGTTGGGGGCTGTCTATTGCTTTGGGGTCTGCTCTGGGGCAGTTTAGATTTCCCCTTTCTTTCTTTAGGTTTATTTAGCTCTCCGGCTGTCTAGGACCACCGTAGGAACACCCCACGGCTACTGTTAGTTGTTGTGAATAGGATCAGGGGTCTGCAATCCGCTAGCTACCAACCTCTCTGGTTTTCTGGACTTAGCTTGTATTTTTGTTTTTTCCTCTTCCGGTGACTCATTCATAACACACCTGCGTACGAGGAGCCTAAAGACACGATAAGTTTAATATCTAGACTGTTGTTATATTGCAATTTCTGTTGTCTTCAATTTACCTATTAACTCCCTGCAAGGAGATTACTCTCATCTTTACTGTTAAATTAAATAATACTGTTATACCGCATTGCTCTGCAATCCCTGCGTACTGCATCTCGGCACCTGCTTACACTATCACCAACAGTTGTATTGGTTCTGTGCAGAATTAACATTCATGACCTGCAAACGTTATAGTATTTTATAGGAATCGTTTAAAGCAGGGTTCCCCAACTCCGGTCCTCAAGGCCCACCAACAGGTCATGTTTTCAGGATTTCCCTTGTATTGTACAGATGATGTAATTATCACCTGGGAAATACTAAGGAAACCCTGAAAACATGACCTGTTGGTAGGCCTTGAGGACTGGAGTTGGGGAACCCTGGTTTAAAGTTACTGCTGTGAAATGTGGCAAATGTACTTCTTGAGCTACTTTTTCACATACGTAATGAACATCATATTAATTACACACCCATACCTCAAATATTTTTGAATTGTATGACATTATTATAACTGGGGGTATTGTTTTTTTTTATTTATTTTTGTACCAACTTCCTATCTGTACCCTTAATTATGGTTTGAGGACATGGTCTATTCTTGCCCACTCTCTTGGGCTGAGATACTGTTTGTTATACACACCTTATATTTGTTCTATTTATCCGTAAAGTCTTCTTTTTTGGATGTGAAATCTTTTTGTTTTCCACCGGTGCTTTTTTAGACTCATATTTCCTGTCCTTTCAGGATGTTTTTAGCAGTCTCATTATCAGCAGAGGCAGGGTTACAATGACAGGTAAGATCTCTTAACATAGCTGATAGCAAAAAATTCACCAATCACAATGACATTTGCAAAGGCTCATTAGACATTTCCGAGAACTTGTGGGAGCGATGCACGCTGAAATTAAACTTTTATTGATAAAAGGTCTTTCCAGGCTTAAGATGTTATTTATTTTGCTTACTTATGTAGCACCATCATATTCTATAGCACTTTACAGACACCATCATCATTTTCCCCATTGAGGCTCCGAATCTAAATTCCCATCAGTATGTCTTTGGAATGTGGGAGGAAACCGGAGAACCCAGTGGAAACCCACGCAAACACGGGGAGAACATACAAATTTGCAGATGTTGTCCTTGGTGGGATTTGAAGCCAGGACTCCAGTGCTGCAAAACAACAGTGCTAACCACTGAGCCACCGTGCTGCCCAATTGATAACACGTCCTTAGGATAGGTCATCGATATCGGATCAGTGGGGATTCGACACCTGACAGCTCCACAATCTGATGGTATCAGTTCCAGTGGCCGGATATATGCAGTAAGTGAAGCAGGACAGCTCCATTCACTGTGTAGTGGCAGTTCATAGGTACTGCAGCTCAGCTCCTATTGAAGTGGATTTTCATTACACTGTGCCTGTATGCAAACAGATGAAAGCTTGTGGGAAATAGGGGAGATTCCTTGTGAAATATTGTTAGGTAACATGTCTGATTTTGTGTGCATATGACATTAAGTTTTTAAATAGATGGCACCTAGACACATTATAGCCAACAGGTGCATTTACATGGCAATAATAAAAGCATAGACGTGTCCATATTTGGTTTGAAATAATAGCATCAAAGCAAATAATCAAATGGAAAAAGTTAGGAGTAGTTGGGATAAATTAAATATACATTATAGTAGGTGAAACACGGCGTTCCAACCAGTCTCCTCCAATCGAATAAATAATCCTTTATTGGAAATAATGAAAAGAATGTTTTCATTGTGTGAAATCCTTCAAAACACTAAATAAAAGGTAACTCAATCTGCAGGAGAGGATCTGACAAAGTGGGTGAAATGTAGTGGGTAATGTCTATAGTGATTGCCACCTCCATCACCCCTGACAATTACTCTGATCTAGGGCTGTTCCCTCCTCAGTGAAATCCATCATTTAGTGACACCCGGGAGATGCCATGGAAGGAAGAAATGTCGATAACGAAATTAAAGGTGAAGTGCAGCCACATTGAGGAACATTGAGGAACACCGCCCAGAGGCAACAGACGGAGACAATGGAAATCCCACTTAATTAGAAACAGACTGAGCTCTTCTTGTCCTACATGTGGTCATGTCTTTCCCACAAGACAAGGACTCTGCCTGGTGCATATTTGGGTTTCCTGGTCAGAGATACAATCTTTACAACTGTTTTTAAGAAATAGACGATATGAACAAATGTCTTCTGTACTATGTGAATTATGGTCAACAAGATTCATGTGGCCTTTATTTGCAAAAACTCAAAGATTTACACAACTTTAAATGGGCTTAAAGTACAAGAATGATTATGGGTTTCCATTATACGAACGAGCCTCACTGCACGGCTACAGAAGCAAAAATATCTGAGATGCTGGAAAATTAGCAATCATGAAACTTGGGGTGGATATCTAGATTCTAGAATTGTGAAATCATACATGGTTCTCTATGAACAGACCGATTTTTACATGGTAGGTTTCATCCTTGTCAGAACTAAAAGTTTTTACCCTCTTATGTAACCTTTTTTTTTTTATATCATAGTAATTTATATTCAAGTCATATAGAAAAGTCTTATATAGTGCACCTCACGATACCAGTGTCAAGAATGGGACATCAGTATAGGCCTAAGATGGGAATGGGAAGGTCAATCGTGAAATACAATCAAGGCGTGGCTAAAAAAAAATAATTATTATTATTATTGATAATAATAATACAAAAAATAATAAATAAGGATGTTGCTTTAACTTTAAGAGCTATTATATGTTTCGGATACTTCTATCGATCGGTCAACATGAGGGTGAGAGCCAAAAAGAGGTGATAATTAAATGCAAAGAATTGCATGAAATTATGCAAAGGTTTAGGTGCAAATAAGTGGAGCAAAGTAAGCCAAATAGTTGTTGGTGTAAATATAGACAAAACTAGACAAAATTAGACAAAAGATGTACCAAATTATCATCCAGCATGAATGAATCTGGTGCATGATAAATTTGGTGCATTGAAGTCTAAGGCTTTGTACCCATGATGACCTTTTGGTGAATTTTCGACACTGCAAATTTTACAGCATGAATGAATCTGGTGCATGATAAATTTGGTGCATTGAAGTGTAAGGCTTTGTACCCATGATGACCTTTTGGTGAATTTTCGACACTGCAAATTTTACAGCATAGTGGATTGGATTGATAGAAATCTCATGACCACAGTGATTTTTTTACTCAGCGTAACCTGACCTGCGGTGAATGTTTGACATCCACAACATGTCAATTTCTCTTGCAGCTACACTGATGTCACAACTCTATTGTCAGGTGTCCCGGGACCAGGCACTCCTTCCCTGTCTCCAACGCTAGGGGCGCCCTAGCTCACCCTGTTCCCTGGATTACTTCTGATGGTGAAGATGCCAGGGCCACATACCTTGCCTTAGTTCCTGAATCTGCCCTCAGTCTGTACCCTTCCCTCACTAGGGAAGCGGGGAGAAATCAGAGGCTACGGTCTTCTAGCTCCTCTCTGTCACGGTAAACCCATGACAGCTGAGTTTCTATGTGGAATTTTCCCATAGACTTACGTTAGGTGCAGAAAACATGCAGGAAAAAAACGCACATGTGTTTTTATAGCGTTTCCGAGGCGGACAAGAATCAGAAATGATAGTAATGTATACTAATAAAGTTTTATCAAAGACAAATACCAGGAGGTATCAAAAACAAAGCAGCTTTATTTAAAGCATGACATACCAACAAAACTGCAGTGTTGAAAACGAGATAAAAACAAATGTAAAAAAAAATGCACACAAAAATGCAAAGAAAAAATGCAAGTAACCTAATTTAAATAATAGATGCGGAAATGGTGCAGAAATTCTGTAGCATCAAAAAGCCATGATACAACACTTTGTTTATGGCCACTTTCCTACAGCATATAAAGGCTTTTTACATACCTTTCATTATATATTTAGGGAGTACAGCATTTACAAAGCTGACAAACAAGAAATGACATTTTTCGCTGCACAGATTTCCCAGACACATTCGTTGTCTGATCCTTCTCATACACCATTCCTGGTAAATAGAGGCACATGTGCTTACAACACTAATCTGATTTCAGCGTATTATTTGCCAAGCAGACATACTTTAATTGACAGCCACATGGCACGTCTTGACAATCGCTGTGCACTTCGTTGTACAGCGGCATCTGCTAGAGATGATAATTTTTTTAAATTTAGTTCTTCCATTTAGAGGACAAAATATGATAATCTAATTGATCTTGATTATTTCTCCTTTTCTGTATAACTGACCAGATTAGTCTATATATGCAGTAATTATAATCGCTATGTCCTACTGAATTTGGAGCCTAATAAAATGGAAATATTGATTGAAAAATACTATGAACAAGCATTGTTAAAAACGCTTGTTTCATGATTATCTTGCCGTATAAACAGGCTGCCCAGTAAATGAGCAAAACGGTCGTTCATTGGGTGAAACACTCTATTAGACCTGATTCACACGTCAGTGTCTTCGGTACATGTAGTGACAGTTTTCTCATGTACCGGAAACACCAACACACGTAGACACATTCTAATGAATGGGTCTATGCAGATGTCAGCGTGTTTTCATGGACACACGGTCCATGTGCAAAACACACAGACATGTCCGTTTTGACCCGGGACACACGGGCCGCAATATGTGCAGCACACGTGTACACGGAGAACAGTGTAAACTGTCCTCCGTAAGCACGGACGGCCACCAGGGAAGAAGCGCTATAGTAAGCACTGTTCCCTTGCATGTGGTGTTGAACACGGCTGTTATTCTCCCTGCTTTGCCGGCAACAAGGCGAGCAGGAAAGCATGAATGAAAAAAAAAACGACGTGGGGTCCCCCTTATATTTTTATCCAACCTGGAAAAACTAACAGGTGCAGGCTGCTATTCTCAGGCTGGTAAGCCTAAAAACAGCAGTCCGCAGCTGCCCATTCTGGAGCTTTGTCGGGTTCTTCCCACTTGCCCTGTAGCGGTGGCAAGTGGGGCAATAAGGGGTTAATGTCACCTTTCTATTGTAAGGTGACATTAAGCCTGGCTTAATAATGGAGAGGTGTCAATAAGACATCTATCCTTTACTAATACTGTAGTACGTAAAGGGTGAAATAAACACACACACAGTAAGAATAAAGTTTTTTAGTGAAATAATACACCACACATTTTTTTCCATCTCTATTACTGTCACGGTCCCCGTCGCGCCCTCTGATACTCACCTGCTTGCTCCAGCGCCGCAGCCTCTCCTCCCAGCCACGGCATCCTCCTCTGACCGGCCGCGTCTCCCTGTATCTTCTTATGCTCCGGCGGTGCCCTGACCCGGAAGCACCGCCGAACCAATGGGAGCCGGTCCCTGGGTATTTCAGGCCGCCCTCCTGTAATGGAGGCACCTGACCGTCGTGTTATTTCCTGCCTAGGCTCCCCTGCCCTTGTCCTGTCTCCATTACCAGCCTGACCTGTTATGAATGAGTCACCGAAGGAGGAAAAAACAAAAATCCAAGCTAAGTCCAGAAAACCGGAGAGGTTGGTAGCTATCGGATTGCAGACCCCTGATCCTATCCACAACAACAAACAGTAGCCGTGGGGGGTTCCTACGATGCCCTAGACCCCTCGATCACAGCCAGAGAACTAAATAGGCCTAAAGAAAGAAAGGGGAAATCTAAACTGCCCCAGAGCAGACCCCAAAGCAATAGGCAGCCCCCAACATATAATGACGGTGAAGCAAGATGAAAAGACTAACACAGATAGAAAGATAGGTTGAGCAAACGATGGGGCCCAAGCTAACTAAAAAGGACAGGATAGAAAAGCTGCTGTCTGCAATCCGCAAAAAACCCTACCAAAAAATGTCCCAACCGTCTGATAGGAAAAACAGGCCCTGAAGTCGCTAGGACTTCAAAAAGACTATATCAGCACTCAGGTAAATTCTGAAGACAGAGCAAAGAGACAAACTGATCAGAGACAAAAATGGAACTCAGCACACCCCTGACCGGGGATGGCTGAACTCCAAAAAACAAGGTAAACAAAACAAAACTAATAAGTTCAATAGCAGAGCAAAAACTTATCTTTGGGAAGCAGGAATCAGACTGGTCTCCAAGAATCCAGCAGAGAAATCACCAGCGACTCAGAAGGGCGTCGGCTGCCTTATATCCAGTCAGCAGTTCCTGTTACCCAGTCATCATCTACCAGATCAGGTGTTTGATAATCAGCCTCACTACCTTCCTTCACCAGAAGAGGGAGTTCATCAGACATCGACGGTGAAGGGGAAAATGAACTCACAACAGTACCTCCCCCTTGAGGAGGGGTCACCGAACCCTCATCCACGCCACCAGGGCGATCAGGATGGGCCCGATGAAAGGCACGAACCAATCTTTCGGCAAGAATATCGGATGCAGGGATCCAAGAATTATCCTCCTGGCCATAACCCTTCCATTTAACCAAATACTGGAGTCTCCGTCTAGCCAGGCGAGAATCCAGTATCGTCTCAACCTCATATTCCACATTACCTTCAACCAATACCGGATCAGGAGGTGCCACCACAGGAACTACTGGCTCCACAAACCTCTTTAACAGAGACTTATGAAACACGTCATGGATCTTAAATGTAACAGGAAGAGCCAATCGAAAAGAGACTGGATTAAGAATCTCCAAAATCTTGTAAGGTCCAATAAATCTAGGTTTAAACTTTGGAGAAGCCACCTTCATAGCGATATTCTTTGATGACAACCAAACCATATCACCCACCTTAAACTGGGGACCAATGGTCCTATGCCGGTTGGAAAACCGCTGGGCCTTTTCCTGGGAGAGAGACAACTTATCCACCACTTGGTCCCAGATCTGGTGCATTCTCTCCACCACAGTGTCAACACCTGGGCAGGCAGAAGGCTCCACCTGCCCTGAAGAGAATCGAGGATGAAACCCAAAGTTACAAAAAAGAGGTGACATCAAAGTGGCAGAACTAGCTCTATTATTTAAAGCAAATTCAGCCAAGGGCAAAAATGAAACCCAATCATCCTGATCAGCAGAAATAAAACATCTCAAATACGACTCCAAAGTCTGGTTTGTTCTCTCCGTCTGCCCATTGGTCTGAGGGTGAAACGCAGAGGAGAAGGACAACTGAATTCCCACCTTGGAACAGAAAGTCATCCAAAATCTAGACACAAACTGAACTCCTCTGTCAGATACAATGTTCTCAGGAATCCTGTGCAAGCGAACCACCTGTTGCAAAAACAAGGGCACCAACTCTGAGGAAGATGGCAACTTAGGGAGTGGTACAAGATGGACCATCTTAGAGAATCTATCACAGATCACCCAAATAACAGTCATTCTCTGAGAGACAGGCATATCAGAGATAAAATCCATTGAAATATGGGTCCATGGCCTCGTGGGCACCGGCAAAGGCATCAACAACCCACTAGAGCGAGAACAAGGTTTAGACCGAGGGCAAGTCCCACAGGACTGCACAAAATTCCTGACATCACGAGACAAGGCGGGCCACCAAAAAGACCGACTCACCAAATCTCTAGTACCAAAAATACCTGGATGACCAGCCAATGCAGAGCAATGAACTTCAGACATCACTCTCTTCCTCCACTGGTCAGGAACATACAATTTTCCAAAGGGACAATGCTCAGGTTTGTCCTCCTGAAACTCTTCCAGAGCACGTCTCAAATCGGGCGAGATGGCAGAAAGAACTACCCCCTCACCTAAGATGGTAGCAGGCTTGGTCACAACAGGAGAATCAGCAAAGAAACTCCTAGAGAGGGCGTCTGCCTTGACATTCTTAGTGCCCGGAAGAAAAGAGACCACAAAATCAAAACGTGTGAAAAACAAGGCCCACCTAGCCTGTCTAGGATTCAAGCGTTTGGCCGACTCCAGGTAAATCAAATTCTTGTGGTCAGTAAGGACCACAACTTGATGTTTAGCTCCCTCCAACCAATGTCTCCACTCCTCAAATGCCCATTTCATGGCTAACAGTTCCCGATTCCCCACATCATAGTTACGTTCGGATGGGGAGAACTTTCGGGAAAAGAAAGCACAGAAATTCATTTTAGATGTTACAGGATCTTTTTGGGACAAAACAGCTCCTGCACCAATCTCAGAAGCGTCCACCTCTACCTGAAACAGGAGTGAGACATCAGGTTGCCGCAAAACCGGAGCAGAAGTGAACCTTCGCTTCAGCTCCTGAAAGGAAGAAACAGCCTCCGGTGACCAATTCAGCACATCAGCACCCTTCTTAGTCAAATCAGTCAATGGTTTGGCAATACCAGAAAAATTAGCTATAAATTTACAATAAAAATTAGCAAAACCCAAAAACTTCTGGAGGGCCTTCAAAGAAGTGGGCTGAACCCAATCATAAATGGCCTGTACCTTGGCCGGGTCCATTTCAATAGTTGACGGAGACAAAATAAATCCCAAAAATGAAATCCTCTGTACACCAAAAAGGCATTTCGATCCCTTGACATACAGGGAATTCTCCCTCAAAATCCGGAACACAGTCCGAACATGTTCCACA
Organism: Dendrobates tinctorius; assembly: GCF_039654945.1. NCBI lineage: Eukaryota > Metazoa > Chordata > Amphibia > Anura > Dendrobatidae > Dendrobates > Dendrobates tinctorius. The sequence goes on along the minus strand of NW_027361752.1, from coordinate 1,699,743 downwards.
TGAGAGTCCCAATCCTTAGAAAAGATCAAAATATCATCCAGATAGATGATCAAAAATTTATCCACCAAGTCTCGGAAAATATCATTCATGAAGCACTGGAAGACAGAAGGGGCATTAGTGAGCCCAAAAGGCATCACCAGGTACTCAAAATGTCCCTCCGGAGTATTAAACGCCATCTTCCATTCATCCCCTTGCTTAATGCGAATAAGATTATACACCCCCTGAGGTCAAGCTTTGTAAGCCAGCAAGCACCTTTAACTCTGGAGAATAGATCAGAAATCAGGGGTAACGGATACTGATATTTAACAGTAATTTTGTTGAGGGAACGATAGTCAATACAAGGCCTTAATGACCCATCTTTCTTAGCCACAAAAAAAAACCAGCACCTAAGGGTGAAGAGGATGGTCTAATATGACCCTTCTCCAACGACTCCTTAATATAGGATCGCATAGCCTCGTGCTCGGGTACAGATAAATTGAAAAGTCGACCCTTGGGAAATTTACACCCAGGGCTCAGCTCAATTGCACAGTCATAACTCCTATGACGAGGCAAAGACGCAGACTCATTCTCACTAAATACATCATAAAAATCAGCCAAATAGTCAGGAACATCATGTGACAGGGGAGAGGTGGAGAAAACAGGAGCCTCACTAAGGGCACACCGACAACCCCAACTCACCACAGACACAGATTTCCAATCCAAAACTAGATTATGGATTTGCAACCAGGGAAACCCCAGAACAATGGTATCATGCAAATTATGCAACACCAAAAATCTGCAATTCTCTTGATGGTCTGGGGTGACCCGCATTACCACCTGGGTCCAAAACTGAGGTTTATTCTTCGCCAAAGGAGTAGCATCAATACCCCTCAAAGGGATAGGCGTCCGCAGAGGTGTCATAGGAAATCCACAACATTTAGCAAAATCCAAGTCCATCAGGTTCAGAGCTGCTCCCGAATCCACAAAAGCCTTAGCGGAAAATGTGGACAGGGAGCAGATCAGAGTAATTGCCAGAAGAAACTTAGGTTGAACACCACCCACAGCACATGTGTGTGCAAAACGTTTCTCTCGTTTAGGGCAGACAGAAATAATATGCGAGGCATCACCACAGAAGAAACACAGCTCATTACGCCTTCTGAACTCCTGACGTTGCGCCCTAGACAAAACTCTATCACATTGCATAGGTTCAGACATTTGTTCAACAGGTGGCAACACTTCTCGTGCGGTTTTGCGTTCACGTAAACGCCGATCAACCTGAATGGCTAATGACATAGAATCGTCAAGACTAGAGGGAACAGGAAATCCCACCATAGTATCCTTTCCGGTCTCTGACAAACCTTTCCGAAAGAGAGCTGCCAAGGCACCATCATTCCAGGTAGTAAGGACCGCCCACTTTCGGAATTTTTGACAGTACAACTCTGCAGAATCCCGACCCTGGCTCAATGCCAACAGGGCCTTTTCAGCCTGATCAATAGCATTAGGTTCATCATACAACAACCCCAAGGCTTGAAAAAATGCGTTCACATTAGTAAGAATAGGATCATCAGGTTTCAAAGAAAACGCCCAATCCTGGGGATCGCCGTGCAGCAAAGAGATGACAATTTTAACCTGCTGCGGGGAGCTCCCCGACGAGTTAGGCTTCAAGGCAAAAAATAATTTACAATTATTCTTAAAATTCAAAAATTTAGACCGATCCCCAAAAAACACATCAGGAGTAGGGATCTTTGGTTCAGCAGCATGTCAATGAGCAAGATAGGCGGAAATTCCCCGCACTTCAGCAGTGAGCTGCTCCACACGATCAGACAATTGCTTCATCTCCATTGAGAAAGCAAAAAAAAAAAAATTCCCCCTACAGCCTCAGAGACAGAGGAAAAAATATACACACACAAAAAAAAAATACTGACAAACATTTTTTTTTTTTTACAATTCTTTCCTGCTATTCAGTACCCTAGGATCTGCGGTATGGCTGGTGATTCTGTTATGAATGAGTCACCGAAGGAGGAAAAAACAAAAATCCAAGCTAAGTCCAGAAAATCGGAGAGGTTGGTAGCTATCGGATTGCAGACCCCTGATCATATCCACAACAACTAACAGTAGCCGTGGGGAGGTTCCTACGATGCCCTAGACCCCTCGATCACAGCCGGAGAACTAAATAGGCCTAAAGAAAGAAAGGGGAAATCTAAACTGCCCCAGAGCAGACCCCAAAGCAATAGACAGCCCCCAACATATAATGACGGTGAAGCAAGATGAAAACACTAACACAGATAGAAAGATAGGTTGAGCAAACGATGGGGCCCAAGCTAACTAAAAAGGACAGGATAGAAAAGCTGCTGTCTGCAATCCGCAAAAAACCCTACCAAAAAATGTCCCAGAAGGGTGCCGGCTGCCTTATATCCAGTCAGAAATTCCTGTTACCCAGTCATCATCTACCAGATCAGCTGTTTGGTAATCAGCCTCACTACCTTCCTTCACCAGAAGAGGGAGTTCATCAGACATCGACGGTGAAGGGGAAAATGAACTCACAACACTGACCCTTTGTTCCGTCCTGCTGCCGTGCCTGATTCCTACTCCGGTCCTGTGTCCTTGCTCCGTCCTGCTGCCGTGCCTGATTCCTACTCCGGTCCTGTGCCCTTGCTCCGTCCTGCCCTCTGTGCCTGTCGCCTACTCCGGTCCTGTGCTTCTGCTCTGTCCTGCCCTCTGTGCCTGTCTTCTGCTGCCCTACTCCGGTCCCGCCACCCAAGCCTTACTCTGTCTTGGACTCTTAGTACCATACCCAGTCCTACTCCAGTCCGCTCCGAGCCGCCCCTCTTGGTACCGGCTGCCGTGGCATCCGAACTCCTGGGCCTGCTCCTAACGATCCCTGTATAGGGGTCAGTCCCACCTGGTTCCTCACCCGGGGACCCCTCGGTGCCACGGTCCAGAGGGTCCACTCCTGGAGTCTTGCCTCGCTAAGTGAGCACGCTAACAATTACACTGCTAATCCCATCTTGAATCCCTCAATCTCCTGTAAAAAAAAGTTAAAAAAAACAAACAAACAACATACAATACCTATCCGGGGCTCAGTCAAGTCCCATGGCATAAATCCATATCTGGAGGTTAATAATTTTACAGCTGGAGTGGTGCTAATGCGACTGCTCGGGCTGTATACTACTGGGGAATGAATGGGAAGCAGCACGCACAGGCTCAGTAATGAGAGGTGACGTCACTGAATCTGTGCTCGCTGACGGCATGAACTCCTGTGATCTCAGCACCATGGGAAAATGGCCTTATGCAGCATAAAAGATCATCGTTCTTGGCGGGGCATCATCCTGTGTAAACAGGACTCATACTGCCAAGAAATATGGCAGCTTATGTGTACTGAGTTATCTGGTATAGATCGCTCAGTGCGCATCGTTTTCTTTGGTCTGATTGTGTAAACAGGAATTCAAACGACAGGCTGATTGATAAGTTTAGCGATTGGCTGTTGTATCGTGGTGCCAGTCAGTTTGTGTAAACGATCATGTACATTAAAGTTTATTCACATGTTGTGTCTTTTGCCTTGTTTCTTTCTATACGCTTTTACTGTGGAAAAAAACAGTGTATTACAGTAAGCAGCAAAGTGAATTAGATTACTGAAATCTCATGTACATTCTGCTTATTTTTTTTCCTTACTTACTTTGAACCGTCAAAGTGTTTTGTTTTTGTTTTTTAATCTGAAGCATGTCAATTCTTTCAGCGTTTTTGCAGCTCTTTTCTTATTCAAGTGATCGGGAAAAAAATTCAAGTAGAAATACATAAAAAACGCATGCAAAAATGCCGCAAATATATTTCACATCATTTTTCCTGCCAACCCTGACTTTGTAGCAGAAATATATGCTGCAAATATGAATCACGAATCTGCATTGGGCAAGGTGATGATGCTGGAACTTTTGTTTGGTGCAAGGGGTTGTATTATCTGAACTTCCTTTTCCTGTCACTAACCCACAATCCTCCTCCCCATCCTGGGCTGGCCTTTAGGGCTCATAGTCACTTGTGAGGAAAATGGACTAGTGCAATCCAATAAAAAATCAGATTGCACTCTGACAAATGTTAATCTACAGTATATGAGTGCCGTCTGATTTTTACACGTACACACCCATGTCCTTTGAAAAGTTGGCAATTCATCTGCTGCGTACAGTAAAATCACAGTGCAACCCATCAAAATAGGATAGAATAGATATATATACACATAGAATAGATAGATATAAATATGTCAATCACATATATAATTAGTACAGTGCTTGTGTAGCTTACTGTACATGCTTTTTACTTACTGTATTATTTTCTGAAAAATTTCCCTGACATTTTATTAACCTGCAGAGGGACAGCTGGAGGCAGATGTTTATAGTCAGGGAAGGGGGTAATACCCATGAAGCTTCCCAGGCTATTAATATCAACTCACAGCTGTATATTTAGCCTTTCCTGGTTATTAAAATGGGGACCCCAAAAAGAAATGACGTAGGATCCCCCTATGATTAATAACCAGCAAAGGCTACGTAGACAGCTGCGGGCTGATATTAATAACCTAGGAAGAAGACATGAATATTAGCTCCCTCCCAAACTCAAAACATCAGTTCTCAGCAGCCCCAGAAAAGGTGCATCCGTAAGATGTGCCAGTTCTGGCACTTAGAATTGCTTTTCCAACTTGCCCTGGTGCGATGATAAGTAGGGTGATAGTTGTGAGGGTTGATATCACCTTTGTATTGTCAGGTGACATCAGTCCCAAAGGTTAGTAATGGAGAGACCTCTGTAGAACAGCCCCATTACTAACCACTGAGTGATATTGTATAAAAAACACACATCCAGAATAAAGTGCTTTAATTGAAATAATGACACAGACTCCTTTAATGAATCTGCATTAACCAAAAACACATATACTCACATCAACGCACAATCCACTGAAGCCAGTGTTTCCTGTAACAGAATTCAAACAATAAACAACCATAAACCATATTCCTCGCCTGCGAAGTTCTCATGCTCACGGTGCTATCAGAAAGTCCTGTGAGTTCACAGGGCTCAGGATATTATTACGTGAGAGGACTCAGGATGGGGGCATTATATCAGGAAGGGGGTCAGGATAGGAAACATTATTATAGAAAGGGGCAAGGATGCGTGAAATTATTAAAAGACGGGGCCTAGGATGGGAAAGATTATTACAGGAAGGATCCAGCATGGGGGACATTATTATAGGAAGGGGCCAATAGCGAGGACATTATAATAGGAAGGGGCTCAGGGTGAGGGACATTATTTCAGGAAGGGGACCAGGATTGAGGACATTATGAAAAAAAGGCTCTAGGATGGGGGGGACATCCTTATATGGGGGTGGCCACATATGTCTTTATACAATCTAAAATGCTACAAGGGCCATTACATCTGAACAACATGTAGGTGGGTGCTCAGGTCCAAATTATGTACTGCAATGCTCCAATGGTCTAGTGCTGCTGCTTCGGTGGTCTTCATCAGTCTGGAAGTAATGATGTCATAGCCTTCAATCGGGTGGCTACTTCAGACAATCACTGGCCTCATCGACTATGTGCGCCACATTAAAGAGTGACTGCTGTAGCCTTCAGGATTCAAATACCCATTTCTTACATACATTATTTTCATGGAAAATACATGTACCCATTGCAATCTATGAGACTGTTTACATGTCCGTGTTTTATTTTTCAGACTGGGTGGTTGCAAACAAAATAAGCATGTTAGTTTTCAAGTCACAGATTAAACTGGCCAATGGGCCACTGTAAAATAAAACTGCACATAGATGCTATTCCTGTGTCATCTGAGTGATGTCCACATTTTACTATTTAATTTGCTGGTGAAGGTTAGAGCTTTTTTATCTTTTTTGCATTCGAGAAAAATGGATGCGACACTGATTGTAAAAATGCAAATACAGGCCAAAAATGAATACAAATTAGATCCAGGACACAGGGAATAAGTGGTCTGTTTTTTTCTAGTATATAAAAAAAATGGGTGTCTTAACGAGGTGTAAGGCCCATGGATAGCTGCAGGATCATGATGTCACATAGACAAGACACCATTACTGCAGTAGACGAGGATCAGGAGCTGACACAGTGAGAAGTGGGTCCCAGTGGAAGAACAGTATATGGGCCCTTTGCAGTCCAATTGCTCATCATAATGCACAATTCTTCTTGGGTTGGTGATGGTAGTGGACCCCTCACCTCTTGGGCCTCTATGCAGCTGCACACGTTGCACCAATGGTATGTCCAACCCTGTCGGGGATCCGATGATCAGGGGTGCTGGAGCAGTAAATAATAGTAAGTGATATTTTATAACATTCCTTCCCTTTTTTTTAGAACCCAGAAACCCTTTTAATTTTATAACTAGTTATCATTCATATGTTTTGAAATGATTTTGTGCGATGTCACCTGGGTGGTCAGTGAAGTTGGCTTTGCTAAGCCATGAATTCACTCATACTGAGCCGAAATTTCAAGTGAGAACTATTGTCACTCATTTGTGGTTTGTGCTTTTCAAATAACTTTTTTTTATTAATGAATCTCTGCATATGTTCTCAACACTTCAGAGGAGTTGGCAAAATCATGGTCATAATACATGACAGTCTTGTTAATAGGCTGCATGTGTGTTCTGGCAAGTCAGCCTTCCCGCTGTCTGAAATGTTTGTGTCGTTAGGTTTCATCAGCACTGTGTCTATACAGAATGCCATACAACCAGTATTTAGTCCTTTTTCATGTACGTGTCCTATCAATGTTTTTCATAGATAAGACAAGCATCCATTATAGATCATGGGGTTGTCGACATGCCCTTTTCTGTGGATTGATTATCCTCAAAAAAAAATACAGGCATGTCTTCTTTTTAATCAATCCGTTTTGTGAATCAAATTTATCCATTCAAGTGAATGAGTCTGGGGCAAAAAAAAAATAGGTAGCACTTGGATGATATCTGTGCCTCTTGACTAATGCTAGGTTCACATTAGCGTTCGGGGGCTTTGCGGAGGGCTGCGTACTTCCTCCGTTAAGCCCCACCTACTACCGCATACTTCTGCATGCGTCCAGTGGATGTATGCGGATGCGTTGTTTTGACGTGCCTACCGACCGCACGGGAACGCAATAAGTTGTGTTTTGCGCAGACGACAGGCGCTTCAAAACAACGCGTCCGCATACATCCGCACGTCCTGCATACCCAGTGTTAAAGATAGGTACACAGGACGCATGCAGAAGTATGCGGAAGTAGGCGGGGCTTAACGGAGGAAGTATGCAGCCCTCCGCAAAGCCCCCGAACGCTAGTGTGAACCTAGTCTAAGACTACGTCCCCACAAAGAGCTTTGGTGAGTTTTTGATGTTGCAGAATTTCTGCATCGATTATTTATATTAGATTACTTGCGTTTTTTAACGTGTTTTTATCGTGTTTTTGACTGTGAGGTTTTTGTCTGTTTGGTGCGTCATTCTTTAAATAAAGATCCCTTGTTTTTGAAACCTCCTGGTTGTTTGATTTCACTGAACTTTATTGATATACTAAGGAGTGGATTGCCGTACATGCGTTTTTGATGCGTTTCATGGCTATTCCGCATCTAAGGTAAGCCTATGGGGAAAATCTGCACAGAAAATCAGTGTACCCGTAAGAAAAATTGACCACAGGTCAGTTTACGCAGCAGAAATAAGAAGCACAGTTGGCATGGGAGTTCCATAAATCCATCCACTTTGCTGGAACTGTAAGGCGCTGCGCTTTTGACGCAAGGAAAATACACATCAAAAATTGGATTAAAGCTTATGCAAACGCAGCCCAAAACTGCCAGAAACGCCACCCCTTTGCTAGATTGTAGATAGAGAAATGTTGTGTATAGACTTTATATCTGCCATCGTGCTGCCTCCTTAAGAAGACTATTCAAAAGTAGCTTGAACAACCACCAAATGAAACAGGAGTAGACACCAACATATGAGGGCTCCTGTGCAAAAACAATATATTGGCCCTGTAAGGTGGATGATAGACACATAGTGGATAGGAGATAAACCTAGATTAATGCTTTAGTTACTAAAAGAGTTTAATCAGCCATGACAAATTGATTATGAGCAGCTGAATAGTGGGGAGAGATGGCTACTCCTCATATCTCTACCCCTGGTTGTGGTTCACTTTGTGAAATGAGGCTTGTTTGTCTCACACAAATCAGTGTGTGTGGAGGTGTGCAGATGGCTTTGCTAAAAGACTAAGTGTCACATACAGTGTAGGAAAGACTAAGTGCAACACAAAGGGATAAGGGGAAGGGAACCCAGCATTAGGGAAGGCGGGAGTGGAGACCCCTAAGCAGATCTAACATCACTCTGTCTACCCTAACGTCTCTACATAGGTTCTGCACCTATCGCCGAGCAGGATACCTAATCCCTACCTGCCCCTAGCAGTAAGCCCTGCATAGGGAAGGACAGGATGCATTAGTCAATCCCCACTATAACTAAAGACAGATGGGGAACACAAACAAGGGGAACACTTAGCTTGAGTGGACTCAGATAGAAACACAGACATCCTCCAAACACCAAAGAGGTAGACAGCCAACTACTATAGCTCCAAACCTCAACATGGAAATGAAAGTAACACCAGCAACTTCCAGCAGCGAGCTGGGAGTCATAAACACCCTGTCCCAGGTATGTCCATTAGAGTAGAAGGAAGGTTGTCACTGGGTCCTAGAGTGAGAAGGACCAGGAAAAAGTCTGCAAAGCAAACTGCTAAGATCTTCTGCAGTCAGATGCAGTGTGACGGTCTGCAGCTTCTGACACACCTCTGACACTAAGAAACTGACCTCCATGCCAAGTTTGCAAACCAGCACTATTGTATGGACTTTTTTACTTTGTTTCACTTCCTGCAGGACAAAGTATGTATTTGAGTTTGCTGTGATGTGGTTTATGAGGACAGCAATAAACCAGCCTGACTTTTAACTAGAAACGGTTGCTGTGATACCTCATATCGCTCCCAAGTGCGAAGTATTGTTACAGCCCTTTGCGGTCCAATAGCTCTTCATAATGCACAATTCCACCTGCTTTGGATGTAGAAGTGGCCCCCTCACCTCTTGGGCCGCTGTGTGGCTGCACAGATTACAGCAATGCTTTGTACACCCCTGGAATAAACAATTATTACACCAACACAAAGATTTTAGTCCATATTGGCCATGACAGTGGTTTAAATTGGCCATACATGTTCAATGACAATGAGCAAAGGACAAAGATCATTTGTCACACGAAGATCATTTGTGCATAGTGAGATCTCTGATCTGAAGACTGAATTTAAATTTTAAACACACCCAAATTTCTTCCATGAACTTTAGTCTAATGTTTATGGGTAACTTTACAGTTACGGATGAGTCCTGCCACGGGTATTTTTTTCTTTGCTTCCAGAATTCACCATTTAAAAAACTGCCCATGACCCATTCCCGACTGCAAGGGGGCCTCTGTAAAATTAATCTATAAAATATTTTTTCTCTTTGGCTACATATTAAAGGGGTTGTCCGGGCATTTCACATAATCTCAGTATATAAATGGGCTGCAGAATTATAACAATAAGTAATTTACTTTCTGTCACTAGTTTGCACGGTTTTCTAGACAAATTAAATGCAGATATTACCAAAGAATTTGTGTTTGCAATCATTTTCAGGAGGAAACTGAGTATTATCTGACAGAATTGCAGGGGTGTCAATACTTTTGGCCACAACAGTATGTGTGAGCACTGTGTCTCTAATGACACAAATACTGATGGGAGCAGTCTGTCCCAGAATACAGGACGATTTTCCCTCCTCACTAGTTTCACTTTCCATATATCACTGTTCAGCATGTGTCTGGGGGAGGAGCAGCTGCTCTCTGCAGTGAGGCTGCTAGAGGGGGAGGATTTGTTACTGTGTGAGGAGGGATTCTTCATGTGGACGGGGAGGGCCTGTTGCTATGGAGGGTGGGGTTGTTGCTATAGAGGGCATGTTTGGAGTAGAGTAGGAGGTTACGACCAGTTATCATTTCAATGCCATAACACCCCCCCCTTGGACGTTCTGTTCAGAATATCTAGAAAACCGTGCAAACTAGTGACAGAAAGTAAATTACTTATTGTCATAATTCTGCAGCCCAGATATGTACTGAGATTATGTGAAAGCCCGGACAACCCCTTTAATGCATATATAATTTTATGTAGTAGAATTCTAGTCTATGGGATTTTTTTCTCCTCCTTTTAATATGCTTTATATTTACTCTCTCTGGCACCAGAAGAATTGTTGTTAGGCTACAGTCACACGAGCGATGATTCTCTCTTCTGAAAAAATCTGATCCATTATGGTAATGACACTCTACTCAAATGTTGATCAAACATTGATCCGAGGGTCAATTTACACTGATCCAATTCTCTCAGAGGAGAGAATCGTATTACAGGTGTGAAGAAGATGGAGAACTTAATTCCTCCATCTTCTCCCTTGTCTGGGTCCACGTAAATCACACTGCCCTCAGATGACACACTTGAATGGGTGCGCGTGATCCGATTTGTGGAGCCATTTGCACCATGCTGCAATTTTTTTCCAATTCGGCCTATATAAAAAACACATATCTGCACTGCCCCACAGAATAACATTGATCCGAGTACTATCCGATAAAACATCACGTAGCTCTCGTCCTAGTCATACAATCATGTGAGTGAGCCCTTTACTTTATGTTTGAAAGGGATGATTAATGTATTAGTATATTTTTCCTACTGTTCATCCTTTCGAAAACTGCAGAAACAGCAGATATACAACCTGCTTACTACTGAATTTTTTTTATACATGACACTAAATGCTGACCTGGGGTTAGTTTCCATGTATTATCTGTGCAGAGCACTGAGAACTGAATAAATAATGAGAGCTGAGTAATGGTATGGGTTTTAGGTCATTATTTCCTATTCTATACATTAAAACGGATGGGGCTGTGACTAAGTAATGCCACTTCTGGGAAAAAAAATAGAGAAAACACTATTTATTGCTACTAAAATAAAAGCCAATATTGTTTAATAGAAAGGCACAGAATGGGAATAATAGGGATATTGTACATACAGATATTTTCCATAGTTATTCTGTGCTTTAATCATTTAGAACAACCTAAATTAAATTTTGCAACAAAAAAGTTGTAATGGCTGTATAAGCAAAAAAATATACAAGTGATTCTCACAAAATTAGAATATCATCAAAAAGTTAATTTATTTCAGTTCAATACAAAAAGTGAAACTCTTATATTCTATAGAGTGATTACACAAAGAGTGATCTATTTCAAGGGTTTATATCTGTTAAAGTTGATGATTATGGCTTACAGCCAATGAAAACCCAAAAGTCATTATCTCAGTAAATTAGAATACTTTATAAAACCAGCTTTAAAAATTATTTTAAAATCCGAAATGTTGGCCTACTGAAATGTACAGCTCTGGCAAAAATTAAGAGACCACTGCAGTATTATAAAAAATCAGCTTCTCTACATGTCTGACGGTCATTCCATTCCAGTGTCAGTTGAATTCCAACCAGACTACACCTCTTTCTACTTAATATGCTTCGGATTAGGTGATCACCTGAACCAAAACTTATTTAACGAAGGACAGTATAAAAAACCCTGCTGTGGGGGTTCACAATCTTCTTGCAATAGGACAAGCTGGTTGGCAAAGCAAGTGCTAGTAATATCCCAAAAGTAATAGGAATGAAAAAATAACTTTTAACCATGCCAAAGGAATTGAAAATTAAAGTATTGAGTGAGGAAAATAAGGGCTCAATTCTGGCTTTACTAGCAGAGGGATACAGTGAGCGTCATGTTGCCCCCATCCTTAAAATTTCTAAGACGGTAATCCATTACAACGAAGTCAAGCAGCAGATATTAGGGACAACGAAGCTACATACTGGCAGAGGGCGAAAACGACTCTCCACTGACCGGGATGATGTCATCTTATTCGAATGTCACTCAGCAACCACAGGATGACATCAAGTAACCTACAAAAGGAATAGCAAATGGCAGCTGGAGTGAAATGCATAGCAATAACAATTCGTAACAGGCTCCTAGAGGCAGGGCTCAAGTCATGTAAAGCTAGAAAAAAGCCTTTCATGAATGAGCAGCAAAGAAGAGCCAGACTGAAGATTGACAATGACCATAAGGATTGGACCATAGAGGAGTGAAGTAAGGTAATCTTCTCTGATGAGTCTAATTTTCAGCTTTGCCCAACATCTGGTCATCTAATGGTTAGACGGAGACCTGGAGAGGTGCACAAGCCACAGTGTATTGCACCCACTGTGAAATTTGGAGGAGGATCGGTGATGATCTGGGGATGCTTCAGCAAGGCTGGAATTGGGCAGGTTAAAGTTTTGCGAAGGACGTATGAATCAAGCCGCATACAAGGTTATTCTGGAAAAACAGTTGATTCCTTCTGCTCAGGCAATGTTCCCCAACTCTGAGGACTGGTTTTTCCAGCCGGACAATGTGCCATGCCACACAGCTAGGTCAATCAATGTGTGGATGGTGGACCACCACATCAAATCCCTGTCGTAGCCAACCCAATCTCCAGACCTGAACCCCATTGAAAACCTCTGGAATGTAATCAAGAGGGAGATGGATAGTCACAAGCCATCAAACAAAGAACTGCTTAAATTTTTGTACCAGGAGTGGCATAAGTTCACCCAAAAGCAGTGTGAAAGACTGGTGGAAAGCATGCCAAGACGCATGAAAGCTGTGAATAAAAATCATGGTTATTCCACAAAATATTGATTTCTGAACTCTTCCTGAGTTAAAACATTAGTATTGTTGTTTCTAAATGATTATGAACTTGTTTTCTTAACATTATTTGAGGTCTGCAAGCACTGCATTTTTTTGTTGTTTTGACCATTTCTCATTTTCTGAAAATAAATACAAAATTTAGTGCTTAGAAATTTGAAGACATGTTGTCAGTAGAGTTGAGCGATACCGTCCGATACTTCAAAGTATCGTATCGGATGGTATCGGCCGATCTTTAAAAAAAGTATCGGTATCGCCGATTCCGATACCGGAAGTCCCATTCAAGTCTATGGGACTTCCGGTATCGGAATAAGAAAAACCCTTTCCTGCCCTTGTACAGCCTCTCTGGGGTCTGTACGGGCCTTTCGGGGGGCTGTGCCGGCCTGCCAGGGGGTCTGTGCAGGCTCCGGTGGTCTGTGCCGGCCTGCCGGGGGGCTGTGCAGGCTCCGGTGGGCTGTGCCGGCCTGCCGGGGGGCTGTGCCGGCCTGCCGGGGGGCTGTGCAGGCTCCGGTGGGCTGTGCCGGCCTGCCGGGGGGCTGTGCCGGCCTGCCGGGGGGCTGTGCAGGCTTCGGGGGTCTGTGCAGGCATCGTCCGATGGGACTACAAGTCCCATCGGGCGATGCCTGCTACCATGACAGTGATTGACACATTAGCCAATGATGGGACAGTAGTAGTCCCATCATCCGGCTAATGTGTTAAATGTTAAAAAAAAAAAAAAAAAATACTACATACATACTACATGCATACTACATATATACTACATGCTACATACATACTACATATATACTACATGCATGCTACATACATACTACATATATACTACATGCATGCTACATACATACTGCATGCTACATGCATGCTACATACATACTACATACATACTACATACATACCACATTCATACAATACATACATAGACATACAGTACATATAACATAGAGTAACATACTTACCAATACTTGTCACATTGTTCCCCGAAGCCATTGTCGTCTACGGAATAAATATTAACATAACAAACCACAAAAATACTCACCCACGATCCGAAGCAGTCCACGAGTGTGTCCCACGACGATCTTGGGTAGAGAACTGCAGCATCAGATGATGCTGCCGTTCTCTACGGGCTGCAGGAATCCAATGACGGAAGGTAGGTATCCTTCCGCACTGTATTCCTCCGCCACTTAAAAAAAAAAAAAGTCCCTAGTCTCACTTTATGCCATTGCTGCGTGGGAAATTCCCACACAGCAATGGCATAAAGTGAGACTAGGGACTTTTTTTTTTTTTAAGTGGCGGAGGAATACAGTGCGGAAGGATACCTACCTTCCGTCATTGGATTCCTGCAGCCCGTAGAGAACGGCAGCATCATCTGATGCTGCCGTTCTCTACCCAAGATCGTCGTGGGACACACTCGTGGACTGCTTCGGATCGTGGGTGAGTATTTTTGTGGTTTGTTATGTTAATATTTATTCCGTAGACGACAATGGCTTCGGGGAACAATGTGACAAGTATTGGTAAGTATGTTACTCTATGTTATATGTACTGTATGTCTATGTATGTATTGTATGAATGTATTGTATGTATGTAGTATATATGTGGTATGTATGTAGTATGTATGTAGTATGTATGTAGCATGCATGTAGCATGCAGTATGTATGTAGCATGCATGTAGTATATATGTAGTATGTATGTAGCATGCATGTAGTATATATGTAGTATGTATGTAGCATGTATGTATGTGGTATGTATGTAGCATGTAGTATGTATGTAGCATGCATGTAGTATATATGTAGTATGTATGTATGTATGTAGCATGTAGTATGTATGTAGCATGCATGTAGTATATATGTAGTATGTATGTATGTATGTAGCATGTAGTATGTATGTAGCATGCATGTAGTATGTAGCATGCATGTAGTATATATGTAGTATGTATGTAGCATGCATGTAGTATATATGTGGTATGTATGTAGCATGTAGTATGTATGTAGCATGCATGTAGTATATATGTAGTATGTAGTATGTATGTGGTATGTATGTAGCATGCAGTATGTATGTAGCATGTATGTAGTATGTATGTAGTATATATGTAGTATGTATGTAGCATGTAGTATGTATGTAGCATGCATGTAGTATGTATGTAGTATGTATGTAGCATGTATGTAGTATGTAGTATGTATGTAGCATGCATGTAGTATGTATGTAGTATTTTTTTTTTTTTTTTTTAACATTTAACACATTAGCCGGATGATGGGACTACTACTGTCCCATCATTGGCTAATGTGTCAATCACTGTCATGGTAGCAGGCATCGCCCGATGGGACTTGTAGTCCCATCGGACGATGCCTGCACAGACCCCCGAAGCCTGCACAGCCCCCCGGCAGGCCGGCACAGCCCCCCGGCAGGCCGGCACAGCCCCCCGGAGCCTGCACAGACCACCGGCAGGCCGGCACAGCCCCCCGGCAGGCCGGCACAGCCCCCCGGAGCCTGCACAGCCCCCCGGCAGGCCGGCACAGCCCCCCGGCAGGCCGGCACAGACCCCCACAGGGTGCACAGACCACCGGCAGGCCGGCACAGCCCCCCGGCAGGCCGGTACAGACCCCGGGCAGTCCACACAGCCCCCCGGCAGGCCGGCAGAGACCCCCGGAAGGCCCGAAATGACGGCGCATCATGATGCGCACACACCGCGCATCATGATGACGTCAGTCTGTCAATCAACTTTGAACTTCCGATTCCGATGCCGAATTCCGATATTGAAAAAATATCGGAAGTCGGTATCGGAATTCCGATACAGCAAGTATCGGCCGATACCCGATACTTGCGGTATCGGAATGCTCAACACTAGTTGTCAGTAGTTTATAGAATAAAAGAGCAATTTACATTTTACTCAAAAATATACCTATAAAGAGAAAAATCAGACACACTGAAAATTTTGCAGTGGTCTCTTAATTTTAGCCAGAGCTGTATATTCAGTAAATGCACTCAATACTTGGTCGGAGCTCCTTTGGCATCAATTACTGCATCAATGCGGCGTGGCATGGAGGCGATCAGCCTGTGGCACTGCTGAGGTGTTATGAAAGCCCAGGTTGCTTTGATAGCAGCCTTCAGCTCGTGTGCATTGTTGGGTTTGGTGTCTGTCATCTTCATCTTGACAATATCCCATAGATTCTCGATGAGGCTAAGGTCAGGTGAGTTTGCTGGTCAATCAAGCACAGTGATACTGTTGTTTTTAAACCAGGTATATGATGACGATATAGTTAAAAGCAATAATGGAGGAGGGAAGCTGTTCGCTCCTTCCCCCATCATTCTGCATTCGTATCTGACATCTCATCACTTCACTGCGCCAAGCACTGGAGCTACTGAGGAGCACTGAAGAGACCAGAAGGGTGGAGGAACAGGGAGAGGTGGGTATTTATTTATTTTTTTAAATCAGTAACTACATTGTGCTGGACATAATAATGGAATGGAGGACTGTAGAGTACATTATACTATATGGAGAACTATGGAGGGGTGCATTGTACTATATGGATGACTATGGGTGCATTATACTATATGGAGGTCCATGGAGGGTGCTTTATACTATATGGAGGACTATGGTGTGCATTATATTGTATGGAGGACTATGGAGGGGTGAATTATACTATATGGGGGACGATGGGGTGCATTATACTATATGGACGACCATGGAGGGTGCACTATACTATATGGAGGATGATGGGGGTGCATTATACTATGTGAAGTGCAATATGAAGACAATTATAATACTTGGAGCGCTATATAGGGCCCATTATACTATATGGAGGGCTATGTGGGGACCATTATAGTATTTGTAGGGTTAAGCAGAGGCCATTAAAATATTTTGATGGCTATGTGGAGGCCATTATAATATTTGTATGGCTCTGTGGGGGCTATTATAATATTTTGAGAGCTATGTGGGGGCCATTATACTATATGGAGGGCGATTTGGAAGCCTTTATACTTTATGGAGGGCTATGTGGGGTCCATCATACTGTGTAGAGGACTGTATGGGGCTATTATACTGTTTGGAGTGCTGTGTGGGTGCCATTATACTGTTTGGACAGCTATGTGGAGACCAATTATAT
Source organism: Dendrobates tinctorius (assembly GCF_039654945.1). NCBI lineage: Eukaryota > Metazoa > Chordata > Amphibia > Anura > Dendrobatidae > Dendrobates > Dendrobates tinctorius. The sequence continues at coordinate 1,682,909 of NW_027361752.1, read as the reverse complement.
TGTTTGAAAGGCTGTGTGGGGTCCATTATACTATGTCTCTATATGTATGTGCTTCGTCCATGCATGTCTCTGTATGTGCTCTGTGTATACAGGTATCTGTATGTAGGTGCTATATGTGTGTGGTGTGTGTGCTATGTGTATATACTTGCACATGTGTGCGTAACATGCAGTGTGTGTATACGTGTGCGTAACATACAATATCTGTGCACATACTGTGTGTGTATTTAGCATCCACATTTACAGTATAAATCCTGGCACTGCAGACAAGAATTCATAGGTGTAAACATCAGCAATTGCCCAACGAATGAGCAAAATGCTGCCTATTCATCAAGTGATTGAATTGTCATGAAAATGACTGTAAAAGCACTTAAAACCACAGGTCTCCAACCTCTGGCTAGTTGCCATAAAGCAAAAACTCCCAGCATGCCAAGAGCCATACGTTGGGGACTATTGTCTATTGTCATGAAATTAGTTTATGCCAGTTTGCAATTTTTCTGATGCAGCTAGCAAAATCTTTTGAAGTCTCATCGATCATTTTGTGGCGTATATATTTTTAGTGTCTTTCCCAAAATTCTTATTTGATGTATGTCATACATAGTTTTATGTCACAAAATATTTGTCATCCATTGTGAGTCTTTTTCTATGCAAATCGGTGGGTAAATAAAGACAAAGCGGTGCTCTTATTTTGTTTTGTAATTGCTGAAATCAATGTGGATTTTGCATTATTGTAACAATCACACAAAATGGATTTCTGGGACTACAACCGTCATGCCTTCTATCCAGATACATCATCTTCAGTTGTGTGAAAAAGTGTTTGCCCTCTTCCTGATTTCCTATTATTTTGCATGTTTGTCACATTTAAATGTGTCAGATCACCAAACACATTTAAATATTAGACAAAGATAACACAAGTAAACACAAAATGCAGTTATTAAATGAAGGTCTTTATTATTAATGGAAAAAAGAAATCCAAACCTACAGGGCCCTGTGTTAAAAAACTGCCCCCTAAACCTAATAACTGGTTGGCCCACCCTTATCAGCAACAACTGCAATCAAGCGTTTGCGATAACTGGCAATGAGTCTTTTACAACGCTCTGAAGGAATTTTGACCCACTCATCTCTGCAGAATTGTTGTAATTCAACTACATTGGAGAGTTTCCGAGCATGAACTGCCTTATTTAAGGTCATGCTACAGCAACTCAACCGGATTAAGATCAAGACTTTGACTAGGCCACTCCAAAGCCATAATTTTGTTTTTATTAAGCCATTAAGAGGTGGACTTGCTGGTGTATTTTGGATAATTGTCCTGCTGTATAACCCAAGTGCGCTTCAGCTTGAGGTCTCGAACAGATTGCTGGATATTCTCCTTCAGGATTTTTTGGTAGACAGCAGAATTCATGGTTACATTTACCACAGCAACTCTTCGAGGTCCTAAAGCAGCAAAACAGACCCAGACCATCACACTACCACCACCATATTTTACTGCTGGTATAATGTTCCTTTTATGAAATGCTGTGTTACTTCTACGCCAGATATAATGGTTCATTCACCTTCCAAAAAGATCAATGTTTGTTTTGTTAGTCCACAAAGTATTCTCCCAAAAGTCTTGGGGATCATTAAGATGTTTTCTGTCAAAACTGAGATAAGCCTTTATGTTCTTATTGATCAGCAGTGGTTTTCATTTTGGAACTCTGCCATTCAGGCCATTTTTACCCAGTCTCTTTCTTATTGTGGAGTCATGAATACTGACCTTAACTTAGGAAAGTGAAGCCTGCAGTTTTTTGGATGTTGTTGTAGGGTCTTTTGTGACCTTTTGGATGAGTTGTTGCTACGCTTCTTGGGGTAATTTTGGTCTGCCGGTCACTCCAGATAAGGTTCACTGCTGTTCCATGTTTTTGCCATTTGTGGATAATAGCTCTCACTGTGGTTCGCTTGAGTATCAAAGCTTTAGAAAGCATTTCCAGACTGATATATCTCAATTACTTTATTTCTCATTTTTTCCAAAATTTATTTGGATACCGGCATGATGTCTAGCTTTTGAGGAACTTTTGGTCTACTTCACTTTGTCAGGCAGGTTCTAGTTAAGTGATTTCTTGATTGAGAACAAGTGTGGCAGTAATCAGGCCAGGGTGTTTCTAGGGAGTTTGAACTCAGCTTCCCAAAGATGTAATAAACCACAGTTAATTTATATTTTAAGGAGGGGGGAATCACTTTTTCACACAGGGCCCTGTAGGTTTGGATTTATTTTTCCCTTGGTAATAAAGGCTCTTATTTAAAAGCTGTATTTTGTTTTTACTTGTGTTATCTTTGTGTAATATTTAAATATGTTTGATGATCTACAACATTTAAGTGTGACAAACATGCAAAAGCTGAGCTGTTTAGGCAATAATTGGCAGCTCATTTGCCAGCCTAGTGCAGGTTTGTGCTGAGCTGTCTGTGTAGCGATTGACAGCTCAGTTGTCCAGCCTGATGCAGGAGTGTGCTGATCAGTCTTTGTAGTGATTGACAGCTCAGTTGTCCAGTTCGGTGCAGTGGCGTGCTGAGCTGTCTGTGTTTTTATTGACAGCTTGGCCATCCAAGTTGAGACTGGGGGGGCGATGAGCTCTCGTCAGGTGCTCCCAGTTCCCTTAATTGTTCAGCTATTTAACTGAGCTGGCAGTCCCAGATAACTGTTAGCCGTAGTTTCAGCTAAGTGTGGTTGGTTTACTCTGTGCCTTGTATTTTACTTGTCGATGTATCGCTACCTGAGTTTGGACCTCGTTCTGACCATCTATCTGGTTAACCACTTTTCTCGGAATAGCTATCCTCCTGGCTATTGACCTCGGACTCTTTGACTATCCTAACTCACGTGAGAAGTGACTCAGCATCACAGTGTCATTACAGGGGACCAGTCAGCACAAAATGACTGTTCAAAGAGTAGGCACTCAGTGCTCCTTTGGTGTGGCCTAGCAATTTAGTGCAACTTTCTTCCTACTTGTTTTCCATCTTCTTGTTTTTGTTATCTCTGCCCTTCACTGGCTCCTGTGAAGTCAGAGCTGTCAATCAAGTAAGAATATGGGAGAATGATGTAAAACAAGTAGGTGGGTAGTTGCACTGAACTGTTTGACAATGTCAGGGCTTCAACGAGTGCTTTGTTTGAACAGTCATTTTGTGCTGACAGACTGCTTTAAAAAATGTCTGTTTTAGCCATACTACTGGGCATGAAGCCCTGCGTTCCCATGCTGTACAGTTCTTTATGACCTTCTTCTCACACAGCTCCACAGAAATATGAATTGTAGCTGTAAGAATGTGGACGCATCATATTGTACAGATATCCTATTATACAGCCAATGTGATTCATTTAACCACTGAAATTCTATGTCTGGTTTATCTTGTACCGATGTCACAGTTCTCTTGTCTTTCTTTGCTCAGGGCTCATTACTATGAGCCGGAGCTGGCAGGAGGCCCACGAATATTTGGCATAGACTCAACTAGAAAATATATGACTACATGGAAATGGAATAGATAATGCTATTACAGCCACTTATTGTGTTTGACCCTATGATAATTTTACAGATTTCATCTATTAGTCAATGTTTCCTCATTACTGAATTCATCCATTACACCACTCACATATCAAACATCAAGTCAAACAGAAACCATAAAAAGATTCTCTATTTACAGGTATTTTATATAACCATCTAAAGGGATGGACCTGATTTGGCCAAAGGACCTTGTGATAGAATAGTCTGGCTATATGGTGTGTAGACGCATTATTCTCTTCCAGTGCTTTAGATGAACCTCATAAAATGACACCAATCTTCTGATTATCCCCTTTTTCTCCAAGTGATAATTTGTTGAGAACCATGTGGTCTTGATAGACCACCTCTATTATGACGTTCTTACCAATCTCCTTGGCGATTTACCACCCACCAATAATATTGACTGGGTTGTCCGGCCTTCGGCTATAAGTCTGCAGTCCCATCTACAAGTCTGCAGTCACTCTGTGACTGCAAGAATTGTGCGCAGTGCCCTCCTATACACAGTATAAAGCAAACCCACCTTATATACAGTATAATGCCCCCACCTATAGAGAATATGGTGTCCACATAGCTCTCCTATACACAATATAATGCCCCCCACACTGAAGGATGTCCCTACAATCCCCCTGTAAATGCTATTGAAATAAAAAATAAACATCATATACTCATCTTGACACCGGATCCTGGTGGACAGCAGCAGACAGCAGGAAGGCACGGCTGGACGAACATAGTGATGTCATCATGCCAGGGCATGCACAGGACTTCACCCCGCACGTGAATTCTGCTAGCCTGTAGGCTGCAGGCCCAATGTGGCCTGTGGCCAACCAAACGGAAGGCATTAAGGATGACAGTCACCGGCTTCCTATGCCAATCAGCCTTTGCCTTTTGCTTCAACTGAGGTTTTACACAGCCGGCTTGATCTATTGCTGAGCCACCTTAGAGGTGTAATGCTGAGCTGGCTGTCAGTCAAAGTGCCAGCGCGTGCTTACAGTCGCCACTCTCAGTTCTGTAAGCCGTCACAGTGGAGCCGTACTTTCAGTATAGCTGTCAGGCAACTTTAATGTGCTATTACTCTGCAGATTAACCCTATATCTGCAGGTAAATCGTGTTATCAGATATGATAGGTTTCTCTTCAGGGTGAGGCTTAGCATGCTCCACAATACATGTCCCTCTTTCCTGTCTTTCAATGTTGGGAGGTGTGGATTTTGGCATCTTCAGTTTTTATGATTCTGTAAAAAGTTCAACAAGTAAACATAGAGGCAGATTAATGTGTTAACTCCTAGATTTTGTCTTTTTGACCTTTTTTTCTTACTATCTGCACCTCATTCATCAACTAACCATAGGTGATGAAAAGTTAGACAAAAGTGTCAAGGGATAGGCTAAATATAACATCTAGCTTGAGCCATGACTCCATTGATACACACCCAACACTTTGCTCTGAGATTTTGCCATCTGCTGGGTCACACCATATATTTTGCTGAAGGCTAATGGTGCATGGAAATGCTTGTATTGACACAGTAATTGTCCTGGATGGTGAATCAGCAGTGTGATGTACAGACTGGAATGCACGAGTCTACCAACCAAATGCTGAAAATGTTTTCGCAATGAGGCAACGGTAATCTCTATGTGATAAACGGGAGCTGCCATTATCAGCTAATTGTAGGTGTGTATTGCCAAAGGGAGGAAATACTGCTCTGATCTCTCCTTCATAAGTAAGAAACCAGATTCTCTGACTTAAGGAGTTACGTAATATCATTTCCTATAGTTCTGTAATAGATGGAGGAGGCAATTAACTCTTCTGCATATGCAATTGACCTAACTGGTGACATGAATCATACAATAGGAAAGAAGTTAGAAGTAATGTTATCTCCTACTTTTTGGCTGATCCTTGGGTTTTCAAATGATGGAAGATTTAGACAAGATGCTGACTAAATGGCAGACTGCCTGTGACTACTCAGACAGCAATGTTATCCTCAAAGCATGGAGGTTACCGAAAGAACGTGGTCTAAGAGACTAGTGACCAGTATTATATACAGAGAATAGCTATAAGGAGTGCATAGTAAGCAGTCAATCCAAGACCTAAGGCTGCAGGGCATAGGATACACCAATTTTATACAGTAAATTGCACGTAATATTGATCTTGTTACAGATATTACACGTGGCCCAAGAAAGTTCATTTGCCCAAACTATGGCCAGCTCTTATTCTATGGTGGAGGAAAAATGACAGCAATGTAGAAAAAATAGTGATAGATAGATAGCCAGATAAATTCCTATATAGTTTTGAAATTGGATGGATGGATGGATGGATGGATGGATGGATGGATGGATGGATAGATAGATCAGCATTCCATCTAATTATGTAGATATACAGTATGTGAGATTGATAGACAGGTAGACAAATGGATAGAACAATTGAATGACTAATATGGCATAGATAGATATATAGATTAAAAAAAAAAGGCACAGCTGTAAAAACATTTAGAAAAAAGAAGTATTTTATCTTATTTTATTTGTAAGTTTGTATGATACCAAACATACTTCATACTTGAACAAGCGGTAAAGTTCTATAAATGGTACGTGCACATTGTTTATCAACAGGCTCAACAACACTAGAGCCTCTTGCACATGGGTAAATCAAGAACATGGAGTGGTGCTACTCATAGTTCCTATGCTTTCTATTAAAAGATTGGAAAGCAGGCTGGGGCTTCAAGATTTGCTGTTCAAACTCTTTCAAGAAAACACAAAGAAATGGGCAGTGTTGTGGACCTTAGATGCATAGGTCAGTCAAAGAAATTTAGTGCAGCGGATGAAAGACACATCAAGGTTACTTCACTTCAAAATTGGAAGATGTCCAGCAGTGCAATCAGCTCAGAAACGGCAGCATCTAGTGGAACCCAACTACATTCATCTAATTTTCAAACGAGTCTGGCCAGAAGTGGTCTCCATGGAAGGATTGTAGCGAAAAAGCCATATCTTCTACATGGAAATAAGGCCAAGTGACTCAACTAAACATGAACAAATAGGAATTGGGGTGAACAAAAATAACAAAAGGTGTTTTCGACTGAGTAGTCAAAATGTGAGTCTTTTGACTGTACCACAAGGCAGTTTGTTCTGAAGAGCAGTACAATACTGAGAGACTTCACTGAAGAGCGAAGCATAGTGGTGGAGGTTTCTTACATTTTGGGGCTGCTGCATTTCATCAAATGGTGTTGGGAATTTGTTCAAGATTAATGGTGTCCTCAGGGCTGAGAAATACAGGCAAATCCTCATCCATCATACAATACCATCAAGGAGGCATAATATTGGCTTCAATTTTATTCTGCACCAGTACATACGACCCCAAACATAGAAACAATGTCATTAAGAACTATGTTCAGTGTAAAGAAGAACAAAGCGTCCTGGAAGTGATGATATGGCCCCACAGAGCCCCGATCGCAACATCATCCAGTCTGTCTGGAATTACATGAAGAGACTGAAGGATTTCAGCAAGCAACAGCCAAAGAAGATCTGTGGTTAGTATTCCAAGATTTTTAGAACAACGTCCATGCCGAATTCCTTCAAAAACTGTGTGTAGGTACAAGTCTACCTAGAAGAATGGATATGGTTTTGAACACAAAGCACTGTTACACTAAATATTAATTTTATTTTGTGTTCTCTCTTATTCGTTCACTTTGCATATTGTTCACTGATTAAAAATATATATATATATTAATACTTCTATTTTTTAAAGCATTCTTTCTTTCCAACATTCTTTCCACCCCTGCCTAAAATTTGTGCAGTACTTTAAGAGTAAACATATGCCCAAGCTATCTGTCCCGACTCCCCCATGCACAGGAACACTCAGCTCAGCCGACTACTCCTGTGTTCTCTATGAGAAAGCTGCTGCCAGACACCTCTGTCCTCTCCAGACTCTTTGCGACTGAAGTACAGGTCTGATCTTTCTGGCCATTAACATCTTTCTGTACCCCATACACTGTCAGCCAATGTCAGCAAATTTGACTGACTCTAGGGTAACACACTTCCTGCTCCATATTTCACTGCTAAACAGAATGAAAAAAAATCAAAAATTGCAAGATCTAATGCCACTCCTGCTGCTGCGAGTGAACTTGTCATTTAATTAGCTAGGATCCTGTCCTGTGTGAAATCGACCTTCCAGGATCTAACTAGTTTGTGCTAATAGTGTTGTGCAGGTAGGAGTCCACATTTCCTACTCAAAATCATTTGGCCTAATACTGTGTTGCAGCCAGGACTCATGAGGCCCCATTTGCTAATAAAAATCATTAGGGCTAATATTGTTGTTCAGGCACACAATCTCCGAAACTAAATACTAATTGTTCATTTAGTGACAGGTGACTAACACAGCTCTGGGCCCAAGGTTGTGAAACAACTAGTTAAACGAGATATGCTGTGTAATCATGGTCTTACGTTAATAAAGCAATAATTTTTTAATCGGTACCTTGAATATCTTCGTTTTGGGTATATGTATATTGTATTCATTGGTTTTTAACATTATTTTATATACGGTATTTCTTTTCTATATATGTTTTCTGTCCTTTTGCATAGTCTATGCCAAAGTGGTACGGACATGGTGCAAATCATGTTTGCGGAGTAGGCACAGATGAAGGACCTCTGCACTGTTCTGCATAGCTTCGAAATGGCTGCTAAGATGGTTAGCGCTGACGATGACATCATCATCATCACTATTCCGGTCATCTACATGCTGGAGCACACTTTGAATAGTCTGCAGGAGGAAGTGGTGGTCCCAGAGGAAGAGTTGGAAGCAGAGAAGGATGCGGAAGGGATAACAATATCTCTAAGTTCCGGACTGTTGTTGCACAGGTGGGTGCCATGGAAGGATTACAGCGATCAAGGGGGCTCATGGTACCAGACAAATTGTTAAGGTGCAGGAGCCGAGGAACAAATGGAGGAGGGCAAGTATGAAGAGGTGATGGGTGCGCAACAGTCAGGAGATGAAGAGAATAATTATCCCCTCTCTGTTGTCCATGGATGTCGGAGAAAGCAAGCTTGAGTGTTACCCTGCCACCAACACATCATGGACTTGGACCTCATGGAAGCACCTGACACATGATCGCCTTCTTGCTACGCTATCTTCAACATGATGCCCACTGTCACTGGTCTGCCAGGTGTGACAGTTATCCTGGATCCAGCTGTAGAAGGTCTTTGCGTTTAGCTCAAGTACCTTCTTGATTTTTGCATCTCTGCTATGGAGCAAAATCCTTCTCCCTCTAGGACACAATAGTTACCTCCACCTTCTGCTGCTATCCACATACCTGTGCTGAAGGTTTAAATACATTCAATTGCTGCATCATGGTGCAGGTATTAGCTCATACTTGCCTCAGTCTTGTTGGAAGTTCTAGCAGTCGGTTAGTGTCTTCCATGAGGACCCTTGGAGGATTGCTGGCATGACATCTCGGTGGTCTTCTCAAGCTAAGTGTTTCCCCCCATCCGTCTACCCTCTCTATCTTTAGTTTTAGTTGAGACTGACTAGTGTCACCCCATCCCTCCCTATGTAGGGCCTATCACTAGGGTCAGGTAGGTATTAGGTTCCTGCTTGTCGATAGGTGCAGAACATATATAAGGATGTTTTGGGCAGAGAGGGTGATTTTAGATCTGCCTAGGGGTCTCCCCCCCTTCCCAAGTGTTTGATCTCCCTCTTCCCATTGTTGTACACTTAAATAGTGCTGACTACTGGGTTGCCACTCTGTTAGATCCATGATACTTGAGTAAATTTAGCCACATATTTCCCCTCCTGGAAAGGGACGCATGCATGCTGTATCAAAACACGGTTGTAGACAATCTTAAGAGTGATTTTCCCCAAGACAGCAGTGAGGCACTGTCACGGGGGCTTAGTTCAACTAAGGCTGAAATACCCGGGGCCCCTGTGGTGTCCCTTTACTAGGGGAAACCCTGTCTGACCCTCAACCCAGGGTTTTTGCTGAAGGTGCAAATGCCTGAGCCTCCGACCTTTCCTTATCTCCTGCTCAGCCCTGCACTTAACCCTCCACCCTCCACCCAGTGAGAAGTCACCACCAAAGCTCCCACACAAATAATGACAGACAGGGAGAACTTAAACTGCACTGCGCCGCACCCACACAGGAATAAACAGTAATGTGAACAGGGCACAACTAAACACAAATATGGGAAGGAGAAAGGATAACGACGGATCATACGACACCAGATATGAATCTCTCTCTCTTGAACACCTCCACTCCAGACCGGAACCACTTGGTAAGAAACACAAGCTATAATCGGCGACGCCCATAGGCCAGCATGACTATTTAAAGACCGTGGGCGTGACTAACCATCCAACCTGGTCTCCAGAAGGATTAACCCCCGAGAGCCTGAAGATCAGGCTGGCGCCACTGAGGCTATAGTGGCTGGAGGTGGAACTACCTCTGCCTGCCGGATGCTGTGGTGTGAACAGCGTCCGACATGACAGTACCCCATCTTCTACGAGGGACCCCAGGGCCCTCAAGACTCATAGGACCCGGCTTGTCCGGATGACGACGGTGAAAAGAACTGACCAGCCGATCCGCATGTATGTCTGAGGCTGGAACCCAAGACCTCTCCTCTGGACCATACCCCCGCCAGTGCACCAAATACTGAAGAGTACGGCGTAATACTCGAGAGTCCACTACCTTGGCGACCTCGAACTCTAACTCGCCATCCACCATGACTGGAGGTGGCATCAGCGTCGTGTCCACCAAGCCTACCACCTTTTTCAATAAAGCCCTGTGAAACACGTTGTGTATCTTGTACACCGCGGGAAGTTCCAACCGATAAGCTACTGGGTTAATGATGGCAGAAATCCTAAAAGGCCCAATAAACCTTGGACCCAGTTTTAAAGAAGGGATTTTGAGTTTTATGTTCTTCGTAGCTAACCACACCCATTCACCCACACACAGGTCCGGACCTGGCACGCGTCTACTGTCAGCCACCCGTTTGTACCTGGCACTCATGCTCAACAAACGCTGTTTCACCCGCCTCCAGACTGATGACAATTGGGCTCCTAGCTGATCCTCCTCCGGGACACCCCCGGAGTCACCCTGACGTAAGGTACAAAACTGAGGATGTTGACCGTACACACAAAAGAATGGAGACTCTCCTGATGACTCTTGGCGGTGATTATTTAATGCGAATTCGGCCAGAGGAAGGAAAGTAGACCACTCCTCCTGGTTGTCGGACACAAAGCATCGTAAATACTGTTCTAGATTTTGGTTCATGCGCTCAGTTTGTCCATTAGACTGTGGATGAAACGCCGATGAATGTGACAACTTGATCCCCAACCTTGAGCAAAAAGCTTTCCAAAACCTCGCCACAAATTGCGTACCCCTATCAGATACTATGTCAGACGGTACTCCGTGGAGTCTGACCACCTCCTTCACAAATACCTGAGCCAACGTCTTAGCATTGGGCAAAGAGGACAACGCCACAAAATGCGCCATCTTTGAAAAACGGTCAACCACCACCAGGATGACCGTGTTCCCTGCCGAGGCTGGCAAGTCAGTGATAAAATCCATGGAGATTTCTGTCCATGGCCTATTGGGTACCCCCAGAGGCTGTAGCGTGCCAGCAGGACGGGTTCGGGGTGACTTAGCCCTAGCACACGTGATGCAAGCTGCCACGTATGAGACCACGTCCTGCCGGATTTTGGGCCACCAGAAACGACGCGATACCAGCTCTAAGGTGCCCTTCACCCCTGGGTGACCAGCCAGTACCGAATCGTGGTGTTCCTTCAACACCTTAGGCCGAAGATGCAGGGGTACAAATGATTTGTTGGCAGGAAGTCCTGGTGGTACCTCCTCTTGGGCCTCGGCAATCTCCGCCTCTACCTCAGTCGTGAGAGCCGAGACCACTACCCCTTTCTGGAGGATGGGTACCGGCTCTTCCCGAGGTTCTCCCCCCGGAAAACACCTAGACAAAGCATCCGCCTTGGTGTTTTTAGCCCCGGGACGGTACGTCACAAGAAAATTGAAACGAGTAAAAAACAATGCCCAGCGAGCCTGCCTAGGAGACAGACGCTTGGCCGACTCCAGGTAGAGCAGATTCTTATGGTCGGTGATAACTGTGACCTGGTGAGCCGCCCCCTCCAAGAAGTGTCGCCATTCCTCAAAAGCCAGTTTGATGGCCAACAACTCCCTGTTGCCGATATCATAATTCCGTTCGGCCGGCGACAACTTCTTGGAGAAGTAGGCGCATGGATGCATCTCGCTCAAGGACGAGCCTTGAGACAGTACTGCCCCCACTCCCACCTCCGACGCATCAACCTCTACCACAAAAGGTTTAGACACGTCTGGTTGCACCAGAATGGGGGCTGAAGCAAAACTATTCTTCAGACGCTCAAATGCACGTATAGCCACCTCAGGCCAGTTCGCCAGATCGGCACCCTTTTTTGTCATGTCCGTGAGCGGTTTGGCGACAGTCGAAAAGTGTTTTATAAATTTCCTATAATAATTCGCAAACCCAAGGAACCGCTGGAGTGCTTTCAGACTCTCCGGCCTCTCCCATTGCAACACCGCTTGCACCTTAGCGGTGTCCATTTTAAAACCAGCTGCGGACACAATATATCCCAAAAAGGGCAACTCCTGGACAAAAAATAAACATTTTTCCAGCTTAGCATAGAGCTGGTTCTCCCGGAGCAACTGTAACACCTGCCTAACATGCTGCAAATGAGTGTCCCGATCGCTAGAATAAATGAGGATATCATCCAGGTATACAATCACAAATCTCCCCAGGACATGAGCAAAGACATCATTAATAAAATGTTGGAAAACGGCAGGCGCGGTGGTCAACCCAAACGGCATAACCAGACTCTCAAAATGACCCTCAGGAGTGTTAAACGCCGTCTTCCACTCATCCCCCTGACGGACCCTTATGAGGTTATACGCCCCCCTGAGGTCCAGCTTGGAAAACCATTTTGCCCCCGCTACCTGGTTGAACAAATCCGGGATCAACGGCATTGGGTAGGGATCACGGATAGTAATCTGGTTTAACTCTCGGAAATCCAGACACGGGCGTAACCCCCCATCTTTCTTCTTAATGAAGAAAAACCCCGCGGCTACAGGCGAGGACGAAGGCCGGATGTGACCTTTGCTCAGACTCTCCGCGATGTAGTCTTTCAGAGCTTGTCTCTCAGGACCAGAAATATTAAACATCCTGGCCTTAGGTAATTTGGCCCCGGGTTTTAACCTAATAGCACAGTCATAGGCTCTATGTGGAGGCAGTTCTGAGCAACCCTTCTCAGAGAAAACATCCGCGAAATCCTGCAAAGCCTCCGGCAGGCTGGGCGTCACGGCGGACACACATGTGGCCAAGCAATTGTCTTGGCAGAAACCACTCCATTGTACTATGTCCTGAGTTTTCCAATCAATTACCGGGTTGTGCCTGGACAGCCATGGAAAACCCAGGACCATTTGAGCTGGGAGATTACGGAGGACCCTACATGTAACCGACTCAGAATGTAGGACCCCAATGTGGAGTTTCACCTCTGCCACAAACTCAGTAATCTCCCCTTGAGGGAGGGGAACAGCATTAATGGTCACCACCTGTATGGGGTGAGGAAGTTTTTCAATCTTAAACCCGGCGGTGTGTGCAAACTCCTCATCTATGAGATTGGTGGCGGAACCGCTATCCACAAACACTGATATAGGTAGCTCTCTGCCGGCGACAATAACCTTGGCAGGGAGCATACATTGAGATACCATCATGGAGGATATGCATACGCTCAGTTGGGTCTCCTCCATACCCTCTGAGCTTAACAGTTTTCCGCCGGTGTGACCCTCTTAGGTAGTACCGGGCAAACGTTAACATAATGACCTCCTTTACCACAGTAGAAACATGCTCCGGACTTCCGGACTCCCGGAGCGCGAGGCTGAACCTGTGCCACACCAGCAATCTGCATAGGTTCAGGGGACTCATCTACTTCAACCACACCTGCACCTCTGTTTTCCCCCAGAGGTAGCGTCTCCTGTGCCCCCTGACGAAAACGGCGATCAATACGTATCACCAAACTCATGGCAGACTCCAATGATGCCGGAGTCTCATACATCAGGAGGGCTTGTTTCACCCTCCCTGATACCCCATGAATAAACTGGCTCCGCAGTGCTGGGTCATTCCACTGTGTGTCTACAGCCCAGCGGCGAAATTCCGAACAATAGTCTTCTGCCAAGCGCTCCCCCTGGCGGAGGGCGCGGATTTTAGATTCCGCTAGAGCCAGTCGGTCAGGGTCATCGTAAATGAGCCCGAGGGCAGAAAAAACATTATCGACCGAATGAAATGTAGCAGAGTCAGGTGGTAAGGAAAATGCCCATGCTTGGGGGTCACCACTCAGTAATGACAACACCAGCCCTACTCGCTGGGCCTCATTACCTGAGGATATTGGCCGCATGCGGAAGTATAATTTGCAGGCCTCCCGAAATACGACAAATTTGCTGCGATCGCCTGAAAATCGTTCTGGCAGCGGAAACTTCGGCTCTGCACCGATACCTGCAGATGCCGTTTGCACCTTTGCTACTACCAGGCCCTGCTGCTGAACTGCCCCATTCAACTCGGAGACCTGTATGGACAGCGCCGCCAACTGGCGGGTTATGGAATCTAATGGATCCATGGACTCCTGAAAAAATGTGGCCGATTATAATGTCACGGGGGCTTAGTTCAACTAAGGCTGAAATACCCGGGGCCCCTGTGGTGTCCCTTTACTAGGGGAAACCCTGTCTGACCCTCAACCCAGGGTTTTTGCTGAAGGTGCAAATGCCTGAGCCTCCGACCTTTCCTTATCTCCTGCTCAGCCCTGCACTTAACCCTCCACCCTCCACCCAGTGAGAAGTCACCACCAAAGCTCCCACACAAATAATGACAGACAGGGAGAACTTAAACTGCACTGCGCCGCACCCACACAGGAATAAACAGTAATGTGAACAGGGCACAACTAAACACAAATATGGGAAGGAGAAAGGATAACGACGGATCATACGACACCAGATATGAATCTCTCTCTCTTGAACACCTCCACTCCAGACCGGAACCACTTGGTAAGAAACACAAGCTATAATCGGCGACGCCCATAGGCCAGCATGACTATTTAAAGACCGTGGGCGTGACTAACCATCCAACCTGGTCTCCAGAAGGATTAACCCCCGAGAGCCTGAAGATCAGGCTGGCGCCACTGAGGCTATAGTGGCTGGAGGTGGAACTACCTCTGCCTGCCGGATGCTGTGGTGTGAACAGCGTCCGACATGACAGGCACACAGTGTGCATCGCAGTATTAGACTTCCAACTTCGGAAAAGTCAAGGTGTCACCGTAAAGACATTAGCAGCAGCAGTGTAAGTAGTATAAGCAACTTCTGTGACTCGTTGCACACATTTTTTTAGACCAGCCCGTTCACCAGCAGAACAGAGTGCAAGACTGAAACGTTGTGAACGACTGGAGAGGATGGTGCAGGAGTATCTCAAGCTCAATATTAATGCCATCAGGGGTAATTTGGACCCTTTTGCATTTTGGTCTTCAAAAATGGAAGAGTGGCTTGAGCTCACCTGTCACGTCTTGGAGGTTTTGTCATGCCTGGCAGCAAGCATTCTCTCAGAAGGTGTCTTGAGTGCTGCTTGTGGTGTCCTGACGATTAAGTGCATCCGACAGTCCTCTGAAAGTGTAGACTGCCTAATTTTCATCAAAATGAACAACTCATGGATCTCCAATGACTTTTGTACCTCAGTCCCAGACTGGGCAGAGTAGGCGATGGTGTCGTCTTTAGTGTTATGCACTGATCTCGCGTATTGCATTCTGTGACACCTTTGTCATGACTTCTATGCCTGCTGTTGCTACTGCTGCTGATGTTACAAACATTTTTTTAAAATGTGTAGACTCAAAGTTGGGTCTCCATCTGGTGAGTTGCCCAGTTATACTGCTTTTACTGTGTGGAAGTTGATGGCACTTTAGACATGTGTAACAATAATTTTTTGAAATGTGGAGACTCCAAGCTGGGTCTCTATCTGGTGGATTGCCTGTTGTGGAAGGGGTGTCAGAGGACCATTATACTGCTTCTGCTCTGTGGAATTTAATGCCACTTTAGTGGTGTATTCCAATAATTTTTTCAAATGTTTGCACTCCAAGTTGGGTCTCCTTCATGTGTGTTGCCTGAAGCAGTAGGGCTCCCAGGCCGGAAAGCCGGCACTTACTTTCAGTCAACTACCTGTGTTACTATGCTTACATTTTCCTAACATTAGTGCTCTACCAAGCTGATATTTCTGCCACCTGAGTGTGGCTGGGATAAAAAAACAGTTTGAGTTGTTGCATGAGGTATCTGGGCTCCCAGCACAGCAGGCTTACACCGCTCCCTCACCCACCTTGTCTTAATTGATACTTCGCTTCAAAGCTGTAAATGCTGGCTCAGACCCTGATAGCTCATGCATGGCCCATGGCTGAGTGCGACTTTGACATTATCAAATTTCTACTGTGGGTCAATTGATGCCACTTTTCCTGGTGTCTGCCCATAATTTTTGTAAATGTTTGGACTCCAAGTTGGGTCTCTTTCATGTGTGTTGCCTGAATTTGGCAGACCTCTCAGAGCACCAGGCCATCGCTCATCTCTACAGCCGCAATGGTTCAATGGCTTTGTCTCCTCATCTCTGCATATTTAACATGTCATTCTCCGCTAGGAGAAACGTTGCCCCTTAGATCCAAGAAAGAAAACTAAAACCCCAAATTATACCAATTTGAAACTATAAAGCCTATATCTGTTATTTGAACGTTTCCTCAGAAAACTGTGGAGGGCCTGTATTCTTGTTATGAACAGCTGAAAGTCTGACGAACAAAGAGAACGGACAGCCCATTTCTTAATTGAACGCAGGCCCTCAGCTCTATTAATTACAGACAGATGAGACAATGTTCTTGACCTTTTCTTACAATAGGCAACCTGCCTGATAAGCTGTAATAAATTAATTTCCGGCTACAGCCCTATTTTTATGTGATGCAATTTACAATTCATATTTAACCTTGAAAAATGAATTTTTGAGAAGTAACGTGAATGTGGAAGAAAACCAAAAAGTAGAGTGTTTTAGGTTAAAGGAAACCTAAAGAGGTGATGTGAAATGCAGGCGACTGGATGCAATGCAGAGAGGCACGATGCGGAAACAGTCAGGGCATAATTGTAGTTCTATTTCTGTACAGTAACTTTATAGAACTCTGAACAATTAGTGTTAGTAACTAGGCAAATTAACATTCAAACAAAGATAAAAATAAACTTGAAAAACTAAGGAAGTCTTTCTAGGTATAGCATTAATGTTCTGTTAAGATAGTGGTATACCCAGTTGTGGGGCTCACTTGAGTTCTCTCTCTCTGTAAATCTGACCCTAGAGGGGGGGTCACCGGGGTTTCCCACTAGACCACAAGTCTCTTCCTGAAGTAGTCTATCAAATCCCATTGAGCCTCCCACACACCAATTGGTCCCTCCCAACCTGAGACCTTTATCCCAGCCAACCCCGATAACGTAGATAATAGCTGGGTGTGACAGCCCTGTTCACACATGCTGTCCTTCTGCAGTTGCAGGCAGGCCTCGCCTGTTGCATTCTCCTTACGGATTTCTCAGCTAGGAAATCTCTCTAGATTGGAGGGCAGCAAACTAAGCCTCGGCTCTTGACAGTCGAGGTCTGGTCTTCTTAGCTTTATTCGTGTGAGGCGTGGATCCCGATCCTGACTACAGATGGCACTCAAGTTATCCTGAGCAGAATCCGGGCCTTGTCAGGCAATGTGCAACCGTGCCCTGGTGTCGACTTACCACTGAAGCCTGTCGCGCTGGCCTCAGCGACGTCCTTGGAGCACGTCTGCTCCGCTCTCTTCTCTGGCACCAAATCTCACTGCGCTTTGACACAAAGGGTTTTTATATCAGTAGGTCTTTCTTGTGGGTTACCTGATCCAGTCCAGCATGTGAAGTCGCTTCTCCTTCAAATCATCCAGCACAATTTGGTTCAGCCTGACTTCTCCAGCAAACGGCAGTCTCTCCTCATTAATGGCACATACTTCAAGAGTTCTTCAGAGATATCACGGCTTCTCATTACAGATGCATCGTTCATGTCCAATCCAATACAAAGAGTTGGTTCCAGAGCCGAAAGAAGCTTCCCATTGAGGGCCTCCTGCAGGTAACGATTAGCTCTAACTGGGAATAAAATGACGCTATTCATCTGGTGGTGAAACTGAAACCCTGCCCACGCAGCCTGTAAAATGCTCCGTCCTTGGTAGGCTATAGGGGGGCAAAGTTTTGACTGCATCGAACTACAGTGATTTTACCTTAAATATGTGTTCATCTGTGTAGCACCGGTGTCTCTGCCTTCTGCCACTCATCCTAATTTACTCACCACTGCAGCTTCAGTCCTTCACTTCATGCTTAGGCTGCTGATGACTGGGGTGCACTCTCTGTGCGCAGATCCCTGGGAATTGTGCATAGGGAGCACACGTGTGGTCCCATCCTCTTAAAGGGACAATGCAAGCCGTCCTAAAGTGTCCTCAGCCAATGACTTGGACACTCCTTATTTAGAGAATTGGAGGGATCCAATGGCTGGATATCCTTAAAGACAAAAATGTTCAGGAAGGATGGGAAATCTTGAAAAATGAAATTCTCAAAGCACAATTGTTAACAATTCCGAAAAGAGGGAAGAATAGGAAGCATTTAAGGAAACCAGGATGGATGAACACAGAACTTAAGCACATGCTAAAAAGGAAGAAAGAAATGTTTATAAAATGGAAAGAGGAAGGCATATCTAAAGAAGAATATAATGCTGTCTGCAGAACCTGCAGGGCACAAATCAGATTATCTAAAGCTGACAATGAATTGAGGCTTGCAAGAGACGTCAAAAGCAATAATAAAGGATTTTGGGGATATGTCAAAAGTAAAAGAAAAGTCAAAGATGCTATAGAATTTTTACAGGATGAAAATGATGAAATGGTAAGACAGGATGTTGAGAAGGCTGAACTTTTAAATTCCTATTTTGCATCTGTTTTCTCTCAGAAAGGAAATGTAATATCAACTGTTCTTCACTGTCCTATTAAGGGAATAGAAGAATTCAGGATATCTATAAAAAGAAAGATAGTGAGCTAACCTAAATGAATTCAAGTCTCCAGGTCCAGATAAATTACACCCCAGAGTACTGAAGGAGATAGCAGAAGAAATTTTTGAGCCCCTCTCCATAATCTTTGAAAATTCTTGGAGAACAGGAGAAGTCCCAGAAGACTGGAGAAGAGCAAATGTTGTTCCTATCTTCAAAAAGGGGAAGAAGGTGGACCCAGGCAACTATAGGCCGGTGAGTCTGACTTCTATACCAGGAATGATCTTTGAACAAATTATTAAACAACATGTATGTCAGTACCTGGATAAGAATGAAGTGATTAAACAGAGTCAGCATGGGTTTGTAACTAATAAGTCATGTCAGACTAACTTAATTTCCTTCTATGATGGAATCACTGATTGGGTGGATCAGGGAAATGCTGTAGATATAGTATATCTTGACTTCAGCAAAGCATTTGACAAAGTATCTCACGCAATCCTTATTGAAAAAATGACTAGGTATGGAATGGACAAGGCAACTGTTAGGTGGATTCATAACTGGCTTAGTGATCGGACACAAAGAGTGGTCGTACATGGCTGCACATCCAGTTGGAAGAATGTCTCAAATGGGGTACCACGGGGCTCTGTCCTGGGCCCTGTATTGTTCAACATCTTTATCAATGATTTAGATGAAGGAATTCAGGGTAAACTGATTAAATTTGCTGATGACACAAAGCTAGGAAGGATAGCTAATACTAGAGAAGAGAGAGAGAGGATTCAAAAAGATATAAATAAACTGGAGCAGTGGGCAGCAACTAACAGAATGGTTTTTAACAGGGAAAAATGCAAAGTACTACATCTGGGCAATAAAAATGAAAAAGCATACACAGAATGGGAGGTATAGGGCTAAGCAACAGCACATGTGAAAAAGACTTGGGTATACTAATAGATCACAGACTGAATATGAGTCAACAGCGTGATGCAGCAGCAAAAAAGGCAAATGCAATTCTAGGATGTATTAACAGAAGCATACAGTCTAGATCCTCTTTGGTCAGACCTCATCTGGAATACTGTGTCCAGTTTTGGGCGCCACATTTTAAAAAAGACATCAACAAACTGGAGCAAGTTCAGAAAAGAGCGACCAGAATGGTGACCGGTCTGCAAACCCTGTCTTATGAGGAAAGGTAGCATGATTTTGGAATGTTTAGCTTGCAAAAGAGAAGACTGAGAGGAGACTTAATAGCTGTCTACAAATATCTCAAGGGCTGTCACACTGTAGAAGGATCATCTATATTCTCATTTGCACAAGGAAAGACTAGAAGCAATGGGATGAAACTGAAAGGGAGGAGACACAGATTAGATATTAGAAAAAACTTTTTGACAGTTAGAGTGATCAATGAGTGGAACAGGCTGCCACGAGAAGTGGTGAGTTCTCCTTCAATGGAAGTCTTCAAACAGAGGCTGGACAGACATCTGACTGGGATGATTTAGCGAATCCTGCTTTGAGCAGGGGGTTGGACCAGATGGCCCAGGAGGTCCCTTCCAACTCTACGATTCTATGGTTCTAAAAGGCACCTCTACCTTAAGGCAGGTGCCTGTGCAACGTTGAAAGTTTTTTCCTAAAGAGTCTTGTTAGTTCTCAGGTCCCAGTGCTCATGTTCCTGTATACCTGCATGTCTATCAGCCATGACCGCCTGCCTGTCTTCCAGCCTGCACTTGCTAGAGCTCATCTCTAGGTCAATCGGTACAGTCGCACTTGCTAGTGCTCCTCTCTACATCAGCTGGTCCAGCCTCGCTTGCCAGTTCTCATCTCTATGTCAGTTGGTCCAGCCGCACTTGCTAGTGCTCATCTCTAAGTCAGCCACTCCAGACACACTTGCATTACTCACCTCTACATCAGCCGGTCCAGTCTCACTTGCTAGCTCTCATCTCTCTGTCAGCAGGTCCAGCTGCACTTGCTGGTGCTCATCTGTACGTCAGCCATTCCTGTCTGCATCTGTGGCTTCCATGTTTCTACAGCACCTGCCTGCATCTACTGAACTTTCCTTCGGACTGTTCCAGCTACCCATCCCTAGGGGTCAGCAGGGCCTGCCCGAACGTATAGGCGAACTAGGCAGCCGCCTAGGGCGCCGACCCAAAGGGGGCGCCAGAGAAAAAATAGAAAAAATTATAAAAAATCTTTTCAAAAGGCAAAAAGTTTTAGGGATGGAAAGAAAAGTGTACATATTTAAGGGCAAATATGACGCAAGAGAGGTTGGTTGGGTTGGCAACAATTTCGATAGAATCTGAAGGTGCTAAACAAATTAATCTCGGTGACTTAGTGTCATCCTTTTAAAAAAAAAAGGCAAGGAAACAAAATTTTTAATTACCTATGGTCGTTTTTGTTTTGTGTTATTGATTACTTTGTATATATTTGTCCTATACAACTTCTCAGAAGATTAAAGAGTTAGGAGAGAGTTAATTAATCGTTGTTGTGGTTTATTTTGCTCCTAAATTTATATCCCAAGTTTTCATCTACTGCCAAGAATAGTAGGGGTGCAACAAAATAGTTTCGCCTAGGGCGCCGTAATCTCTCGGGCCGGCTCTGGGGGTCAGCTGTCATCTTCCCAAGTTCAGTTCTGCAGTAGCACCTGGTTCACCTCCTTAGTCCCTCCTCGTATCATAGTATCATATGCCGCTGACTATGCAATGTCGGATTTGGTGAGGCTCCTAGTTACGCCTCTACAGGCTTTCCTTAGTCCGTTACAACCTGCATGTGAACACATTTATTAGTGATCCATTTGGTATCCAAAAGGTCTGGATCTTTTTGGTGAGTGGAGCCAAATGATGTAGATCACCAAAAAGAGCCAGACTGCCCATCACTGTTGTACACTTTGGACAATTCCCCTTTGTTAGGGGATGATGATAAGCTAATCACATGGTGTTCTGTTGCTCAGACCTCCGTGACCAGCTGTAATCTTGGGAGTGTTTGGGTGTCTCTGGGTGATTCTGTCCTGTTTACGCCCGTTCACAAAATAAGATTTCCCTTTCTTCACACAGGTTCCTTAAAGTACTGTCCCTACCACTCCTGATTTTCAGAAATATGGCAAGGGATGCCGAGAATGCTCGCCAGTATCCACAAATACATAGTCACCCTGATGGTACAGTGCTTACTACTCAGGGTCCGGAAAAAGTCCATTCACCACCCAACTGATTCTCATTATGCAGGAAGACTGGGAAGAGGACTGATTTTTGTAAATTCGCTCCCCTGGTTACTATTTTGCTGAAACGCAGATGGCTGGCAACAGTTTTTTTAAAAAAACTACTTGCATCACTGCTCAATCTGGCCATTTTCACACTGAAGCTTTTTTAGTCTGTAACTCCATGTCCTATCAGGAAGAATTTTCAGCAGGTTCCTTTTAAACAAAGACAGGAATACAGTGAAAAATAATACCTCTTATAGCACAGGATTCACTAGCCACAGTACATGTCACAGCTGACTTCCTCCCCCTCCCTTCACAATGACCTTTTTACACACTCATTAAATGCATCAATTCAAGAGAGAGCGTGTGAGTCAGTCTATTGCTGCTAATGTACATGTAAATTTCCTAAAACAACAAGAAGTTAGAGCCTAAAAAAGCCCCAGAACTAAATGTTATTTTGAATATATATTGTGAAATGAAATAAAAAAAACAGTGGTTAGTGTTATCAATATGATAGTACAGGGGCAGACACAGACAGAAGAGGACCCCTGTGCATAACACTACATGGGCCCATTGAGAACTAATAGCTCATCATAATGTATCCCTTTATAGTGTCTTTGATTGTAGGCGCTTGCTGCTTTTGAGGTGGGACTGATTCTCTTACCCTTTGGGCCCCTGTGTGGCTGCACAAGTTGCACCAATAGTATGCCTGCCCCTGTAATAGTAGAAATAATCCAGTATGGTTTTGTAATTCACCTTCAGTGTTATAGCACTTTCCCTATAATTGCATCCTGTCTATTGGTGTAGAGGTCAGCTCTCTAAAAGAAAAGATCTGAGAAGTTCTAATGACATCACACAATCCATATTCCCAGAATCGTACTGTCGGCAGGATATAATCAGTATCCCTATAGTGACTCCGGCAGCCCAACGTGGGAGGAAAGGAAGTTGTAGTCTAAAATAAAAAAGGCAAACATTTCTGAAAATGAGACCCGATGATTCACCAATTCTCACTGGATCAGTCATTCTTTATGAATTGAGTGTGTTGTAATGCATGTGGTGTTCATGGATGTGGTACCCCACAAAGTGACACATCATTAAGCTGAAGAGATGATGCAACAGCCCTACTGTATGCATCATCAGTAGCATACATCCCTTACACAGATCCCATAGGAATAAAAAATCCATCCAACATCATCACGCTATCTGGTAAGTAGATAGATAGATAGACAGATAGATAGATAAAATATTCATAATTCGCACAGTATGATACCCAAAAGATGCCGCACACACTGTATGATGGTCCCACAGTGTTCATAACACAAAACTATGCTCTCACACAAACTTTTGCCTCCTGTAACACCAATTCCAGCATCCCTGCCTAGTCCCTCTCCCTTCTCCTGGTATGGACGCCTACATATTTACCGAATCGGGTGCATGGCGATGTCCCCTTTCCCTGCTGTGGCTTCCTGCTTCTCTGTGCCTGCGCACACTGTGCAGGTCTACTGGCGGCGAGCCTAGTGCACGCTCACCAATATTTAAAGGGGCAGCATGTGCCCCTTGAAAATGCTCTCAGCCAATAGCTGGGAGGTATCAGGTACATAAGGCACCATCCCCAGTAGGAAGGTGCCTGAGCAACCCGTGTAGTTTCCCTACTTAGTGTGTGTAGAACTAATAAGTTGCCAGGTCCTAGTCTTTGAAACTCCTGTTGTCTGATCCAAAACCTGTTTCTGAAACCCAAGTTATTTGAACCAGAACTTGTTCCTGAAACCTGTGTTGTCTGAACCAGAACCTGTTCTTGAAACTCCTGTTGTCTGAACAAGGGCTAGTGTCCATCCTGTCTGGTGAACTAGAATCTGTCAGAATCCGTGCCATCTCTGATATCTATTCCAGTTCCACCAGTATCCAAATCCTGTTCTGCCAGTGACTCTGAGTCCTTGAATGCGATCCTGATCCTTGGGGTCAGCTGATGCCATACCGGAAACTGCACAAGAGTGGTACCTGGCGGCAAGCCTAACTCGACCATCAAGAGTTCTAGAGAAAACCAGGTAGCCTCTTAGCCACGCGCCTCCTGAGTAAGCCTGGATTGTGGCACATTGGGTCCACAATCCACATGTGTGACACCCCCACTGTGCCCCCACACAATATGATTTCCCTACAGGGTCCCCCACCCACCATCCAGGATGAAGCCCCAATTTATTTATTTATCATCATCTACCTAATTTTTCTCAAAGACATTTTAGATAATTATAGCTTCCAATCTTGAAGGAACAGTTTGGGGAAGGTCCCTTTCTATTTTAGAGTGGTGATACCAGTGCACAAATCATTGTCCAAAAAGAAGTGGTTGGGTGTGTGACGGGGTATATGACAGAGCAAGAAGGGACAACAGGCCGAGGGACGATTCAACGAGATTTATTAAGGCAGGGAGCATACAACCTCAAATATCCATAATGTCCTCAGAGTCCATGAGAAGTCCACAATAAGTCCACACAATGGAAACCTCACGATAGTCCTTGTGCCAGATGCAATATCAATAATCCTTGCAATAGTCCACAGGATTCCACACAATCCCACGGACGTCACGAGCTGGCCTCAACTTAGTTCGTGACTCCTTCACGTCTGCACTCAAAATCACAACTGATCTTAAAACAAGAATGTATTGTCAGGGCTCCTGGGATCAGCCCATCTGAAGGGGGGTAGGGGTCACACCTACTATTCAATGGTTTGGTCCATCAGAAGATTCTAGAAATGTAAGGGCTCCACTGAGTCTACAGGATGTGTATTGTAGGTTATCTTCTGCTTAGGAAAACAATAGCCAAAGTTCTACTAGCTGTTGACACAAGCCTAAATTAGATTATGGTCCAGGTACATCACAAGATATTGCAAAGTATTGGGGGAAGGAGACATGGTTACCGTATATACTTGAGTATAAGTCGATCCGAGTATAAGTCGACCCCCCTAAATTTGCCTCAAAAACCTTATTGACTCGAGTATAGTCTAGGGTGGGAATTGCCGAAGATACTGGTAAATTTAATGCTGCACAACATACAGTATGCCCCCAAAATGCTGCACAGTGAATGCTGGCCCAAATAATGCTGCACAACATACAGTATGCCCCCAAAATGCTGCACAGTGAATGGTGGCCCAAATAACGCTGCACAACATATGCCCCCATAAATGCTGCACAGTGAATGGTGGCCCAAATACCGTAATGCTGCCCCCAAAGTGATAAGATTACTGGTAATCCTATCATGTTGCTGCCGCTGCCGCTGCCCCTGCTGGAATTTAAAAAAAAAAAAAAAAAGCACTATATACTCACCTACATTGATGACAGCTGCTCCTGAGCGTTACCGGCTCTTCAGTGACTCAGGCAGAGGGCGCGTGCTTTCCACGTCATCACGCCCCCTGCACGTCACTGCCAGAGGACGGGAGAGAGCGGCGCGCAGAGATTTTGAACGCCGCCGTGGCCCTATCATCACCCGCCGCCGCCGCCAGGACGCTGCAGGGGACCGCAGACGAACACCGGGGACCGCGGAGACGACTGGGACAGCGGAGATGACGGGGACCAGGTAAGTTGGCACCGTGACCCGAATATAAGTCGAGGGGGGTCTTTTTCAGCCCCAAAAGGGGGCTGAAAAACTCGACTTATACTCGAGTATATATGGTAATTTACAGCAAATACAACCAGGTAAAGTTAAATGACATATTATACAAAATACAGGACAAGGCAAAACTACAAATCATGACAATCCCTGTCCAGACTCAGGGCTCCTCCTGCCTGGACAGCCCATCTGCATTTTGGTGTTGGCTGCCTCTTCTATACTGTAGATAATGAACAGGCAAAGGCGGTCTGTAGCTGTCCTGCCTCCAAACGCCTGGACATTGGAATTGCAGATGCCCAGGCTACCCACATCTATAACATCTGCGCTCTGGGATTCTTCCTCCACGTCATAGTCCCGAAGGTGGAGCAGGAGTAATGCGAGGCACAGTCACACGAAGGTCACCATGAGTTGAGGCTGCAGAAATACTTGACAAGGCCACAGCTTCTGGATATCGGGTGGCATAGTCCACAACAGTGAGGATGTACGGCTGTGACGGCAGTTCTGGTGGCCTCATTTCCATGGATGGGTTGTACACGTCCACATTAGCTGTTCTCTTGGCTTGACTTCTGGTTACCGCACCGACAAAGTGGCAATGAAGATTTCCCACATCATTTCCTAGAAGAACGTCTGCAGGGACTGAATCCAACTCTTCTCCTGGTGAGGGTGTCTGTAGATAATGAACAGGCAAAGGCGGTCTGTAGCTGTCCTGCCTCCGAACGCCTGGACATTGGAATTGCAGATGCCCAGGCTGCCCACATCTATAACATCTGCGCTCTGGGATTTTTCCTCCACGTCGTAGTCCCGAAGGTGGAGCAGGAGTAATGCGAGGCACAGTCACACGAAGGTCACCATGAGTTGATGGTCTAGTGGGATGCTGAATATTGGAGGCCGAAGGACCAGGGGCCGCCAGCATTGGGGGGCTGGTAGTTTTTTTCTCACTGAGTAGTAGTTTTTTCCACTGAGGCTTGATGGTGAGAGCCTCATCAGCTAGAGCTGCAGCTTCCTCCACAGTGGCTGGTCTCCTTTCACGCACCCATTCCCGGATCTCAGCGGGGCACTTGAAGTAAAACTGCTCTTTTAGGATGACTTGGAGGAAGGTCTCCCAAGTTAAGGCCTCCTCTCCCTCCAGCCAGCGATGACATATTTGTTTGAGTCTGTGGGCATACATCTTGAAGGACACTTCCTCATCACAGGCTAAAGTACGGAACTGGGTCCTGTAAGTGTCTGGGGTCACAGCATAATGTTCTAGAATAGTCTGTTTAATCTCCGCATACTCACAGTTCCACCGAGGGTCCATAGCTCTATAGGAGAAGCCCTCAATGTCACCTGAAGCCTCATTAAATGGCTTGAAGTCTTTGCGGGACACTCTGGGGAGTTCCCTCATGGTGGGTGCTTTGGTTACAGTGTGTCTGGAACTTCTAGCTGCTTCCACAGCGAGCTGCCTCTCCAGCAATGCCCTCTCTTGAGCTCTATGAATGGCATCCCTCTTATCTTCTATGGTAGCCTCTTCTCCCAGCAATGCCAACTCCTCCTCGCACCACACAACCCACTGACTTTTTTGGGTATTTACATCCAGCTGCAGTCTTTCCTCCGTTTGCTGTGGGGATCCTTCCTCAGCGTCATCTTGCAGGCGAACTCCTTCCAAAGCCTCAATCAGCTGCTCCTTGGAGAGTCCCTTGTAGCTGACTCCCAGTTCACGAGCCTTTGTTTGTAGGTTCACCGCAGTCCAGTTCTTGTACTCTGCGGTGCTGGTTCCAGATGTTGATGGGCCGTTGTCCTCCATTCCTTCTGCTCTGATCCCAGCGCTGCCAACCAGTTTGTGACAGGGTATACGACAGAGCAAGAAGGGACAACAGGCCGAGGGACGATCCAACGAGATTTATTAAGGCAGGGAGCATACAACATCAAATATCCATAATGTCCTTGGAGTCCATGGGAAGTCCACAATAAGTCCACACAATGGAAACAAATCTGGGCACCTCACGATAGTCCTTGTGCCAGATGCGATAACAATAATCCTTGCAATAGTCCACAGGATTCCACACAATCCCACGGACGTCACAAGCTGGCCTCAACTCAGTTCGTGACTCCTTCACGTCTGCACTCAAAATCACAACTGATCTTAAAACAAGAATGTATTGTCAGGGCTCCTGGGATCAGCCCATCTGAAGGGGGGTAGGGGTCACACCTACTATTCAATGGTTTGGTCCATCAGAAGATTCTAGAAATGTAAGGGTTCCACTGAGTCTACAGGATGTGTATTATAGGTTATCTTCTGCTTAGGAAAACAATAGCCAAAGTTCTTCTAGCTGTTGATACAAGCCTAAATTAGATTATGGTCCAGGTACATCACAAGACATTGCAAAGTATTGGGGGAAGGAGACATGGTTAATTTACAGCAAATATAACCAGGTAAAGTTAAATGACATATTATGCAAAATACAGGACAGGGCAAAACTACAAATCATGACAGGGTGTATTTGGAAGAACTTGACTGATCACACCGAGTCCTGACCTCAACCCCTTTGAACACCTTAGGGATGAACTAGAGATTGTGAACCCTGTCTGTCATCTAACATCACTATCTGATCTCATAAATGCTCTGCTGAACAAATGGGCAAAAATTCCAACAGAAACCTTCAAAATCTTGTAGAAATCCTTCCCAAAACGTTAAGACTATTATAGATGCAAAGACACCAACTCCAAACTGGTAAAACTCCATGTACCGGTAAATCTTTTTTCCACATAGTATGTACCGTATATTGTTAAATATTATTTAATTGGCATTTCCTTATATTTTCTTTTATTTGAATCTGTAATAGCATAAAATGGATTAAGATTACAATTGTGTAGAGATCAGAGGGTCAAAGCCAAGTATAGGTTATGTACATGATCGATACTAGGCTTCCTAGCAGGTGCTTGCTGCAGTAGTGGTTTGCCTGTACAATAGATGGCAATATGATCAAGCTACATTGTTCAATCATTGTTGAATAGAGCCTCATTATTTGTATAGCCCATACAGCATACAAAGCCAAGGAATATAGAAGTAATAGGGTACTGACATGTCACCTACATATGGACTGGTAATTTAAGGGTCATCATACCTAATGTATAAAGACTCACAATCTTAAGACGAAACGTCGCCATTTTGGGCTATTAAATAGCACTTTTTTCACCTTTATCTGCTGTGCTGACTCCATTTTTTATCTTCTATATAGAGGTTTGGTTATTACCTGGGAGGCACGTCACCCAGGTACGCTTATGCCTGCTGCTGCTTTTTGGTTTTTTTTCTTAATGTATAAACTAGATGGTAAAATATGCTTTAGATTTAGATGAAATAATGTGTATTTTTTTAAGAAATACAGTGAAATTCCTAGAAGAACACAAATAGGGTGTCAAAACCCCCTCCCGACCATCATTTCTCTTCTATGACTTTATTTCTGCACGGATAACATTCATTTGAAAGCAAAGCACCTGCCACTAACCTCCGACATATTTGCTGACCATGGAGAAAATGCAAGCTTTGTTGGCTGTCATTGAAATGCATATTGCTTTTCACATGATTGAATCAGATCATTTACATTTCAGATTCTTCCAGGCCATTGATTCCGGAGGGAGCAGATACAGCCTCTTCAATGCGCCTCGCATGTAATAAACTACGGTTCTAACACCTGAGGCCAGCCAGAAAATACAATATGTCCACATCCATCCGCAGGACGAGAAGCTCCAGCTCTTGGTTAATCATGTGAGATCTCTGTGGAGGACTGAGGAATAATATTGTCGCTGCTCTCTGTATTAGCAGCAAAGGAGCTATAGGCGTCCTTAACACTGATATACATCCAGTATCACTGACGAAACCCACATTTATATTATATATATATATATATATATATATACAGTGGGGAAAAAAAGTATTTAGTCAGTCAGCAATAGTGCAAGTTCCACCACTTAAAAAGATGAGAGGCGTCTGTAATTTACATCATAGGTAGACCTCAACTATGGGAGACAAACTGAGAAAAAAAAATCCAGAAAATCACATTGTCTGTTTTTTTTTCATTTTATTTGCATATTATTGTGGAAAATAAGTATTTGGTCAGAAACAAGCAATCAAGATTTCTGGCTCTCACAGACCTGTAACTTCTTCTTTAAGAGTCTCCTCTTTCCTCCACTCATTACCTGTAGTAATGGCACCTGTTTAAACTTGTTATCAGTATAAAAAGACACCTGTGCACACCCTCAAACAGTCTGACTCCAAACTCCACTATGGTGAAGACCAAAGAGCTGTCAAAGGACACCAGAAACAAAATTGTAGCCCTGCACCAGGCTGGGAAGACTGAATCTGCAATAGCCAACCAGCTTGGAGTGAAGAAATCAACTGTGGGAGCAATAATTAGAAAATGGAAGACATACAAGACCACTGATAATCTCCCTCGATCTGGTGCTCCACGCAAAATCCCACCCCGTGGGGTCAGAATGATCACAAGAACGGTGAGCAAAAATCCCAGAACCACGCGGGGGGACCTAGTGAATGAACTGCAGAGAGCTGGGACCAATGTAACAAGGCCTACCATAAGTAACACACTGCGCCACCATGGACTCAGATCCTGCAGTGCCAGACGTGTCCCACTGCTTAAGCCTGTACATGTCCGGGCCCGTCTGAAGTTTGCTAGAGAGCATTTGGATGATCCAGAAGAGTTTTGGGAGAATGTCCTATGGTCTGATGAAACCAAACTGGAACTGTTTGGTAGAAACACAACTTGTCGTGTTTGGAGGAAAAAGAATACTGAGTTGCATCCATCAAACAACATACCTACTGTAAAGCATGGTGGTGGAAACATCATGCTTTGGGGCTGTTTCTCTGCAAAGGGGCCAGGACGACTGATCCGGGTACATGAAAGAATGAATGGGGCCATGTATCGTGAGATTTTGAGTGCAAACCTCCTTCCATCAGCAAGGGCCTTGAAGATGAAACGTGGCTGGGTCTTTCAACATGACAATGATCCAAAGCACACCGCCAGGGCAACGAAGGAGTGGCTTCGTAAGAAGCATTTCAAGGTCCTGGAGTGGCCTAGCCAGTCTCCAGATCTCAACCCTATAGAAAACCTTTGGAGGGAGTTGAAAGTCCGTGTTGCCAAGCGAAAAGCCAAAAACATCACTGCTCTAGAGGAGATCTGCATGGAGGAATGGGCCAACATACCAACAATAGTGTGTGGCAACCTTGTGAAGACTTACAGAAAACGTTTGACCTCTGTCATTGCCAACAAAGGATATATCACAAAGTATTGAGATGAAATTTTGTTTCTGACCAAATACTTATTTTCCACCATAATATGCAAATAAAATGAAAAAAAAAACAGACAATGTGACTTTCTGGATTTTTTTTTCTCAGTTTGTCTCCCATAGTTGAGGTCTACCTATGATGTAAATTACAGACGCCTCTCATCTTTTTAAGTGGTGGAACTTGCACTATTGCTGACTGACTAAATACTTTTTTTCCCCACTGTATATATATATATGCTACATAATTATTGTTTTTGACATTTATATCTCTACTCAACTGTCAGGCTAAATTAAAGTCTGGCAAAGTAAACTCTTTACTATATACAGTATACAGCCCTGCTCATCGTTATTGGCACCCATGGAGTACATAATGTGGAATATCTCCTGAAAAAATGAATCAAGTGAAACAGGTTTTTTGTATAGAGCACTCATGATAAATACAAGAGAGCAAATGATAAACAATCATTTAAAACAAAAAACAATGGGAGGAAAACTAGAAAACCCTACAGCTTGCTGTGACACTGATATTGGCACCCTTTACATTATATTAGTATGGAAACAAACTTTCACTCGCCTATGGCAAATCACAAATGAGTCACCAGTGATTAATTGTCGGTGCTCATGTGACATGAATTAACCAATGCATGATGACTTCAGTGTTTTAAAAAGCCACATGGTAGGCCCTGTTCCTTTGCAACAATGGTGAAGACCATGGAGCTGTCCGAGGACATCAGAACTGCTATTATTACCAAACACAAGACTTCCAAAGGGTATAAGGCCATCTCCAAAGAACTTAATATCCCAGCTTCAACAGTGCGCAATGTTATTAAGAAGTTTGCCAAGCATGGAACCGTCACAAACCTCCCTGGATGTGGGGTAAAGAGTAAAATTGACAAGAGATTACTTTGAAAGGTGGTGTGAATGGTGGAGAAACCACGTCAAACATCCAAAGACCTGAAGGCCAACCTGGTCTGGGGTCATTGTTTTAACAAGTACCATACGCCGCACACTAAACCAAGGAGAGCTTTATGGACGATGGTCAGGGAAGAAACCATTGCTGAAGAAAAGACATAAAAAGGAACGACTGATCTTTGTAAACTAGTACCTTGACAAATCACAATCCTTCTGGGAAAATGTTCTGTGGACAGATGAAACAAAATTAGAGGAAAAGAGCACCCTAACAGTTAAGCATGGTGGGGGATCCATAATGCTCTGGGGTTGCTTTGCTACTTCTGGTTCTGGAGGCCTTGTCCGTATCACAGGAATCATGAAATTATCAAGAGATTTTAGAACAAAATTTCCTACCCAGTGTAAGAAAATTTGGTTTGAAACAAACATCATGGATCCTCAAGCAAGACGACCCAAAAGACACATCCAAAATTACACAGGAATGGGTGACAAAGAAAAAATTGACTGTTTTAAAATGACCAGCAATGAGTCCTGACCTCAATCTCATTGAAAATTTTTGGGGTGAGCTGAAATTTGCCATTGGGAAAAATAACCCTGCAAACATTCAAGTGGTAAAACAAACTGTAAAGGAAAAGTGGGAGAAAATACCAGCTGAGAAGTGCAAGAAGCTTATAGATGGCTACAAGAAACATTTGGAGGTTATCAATGCCAAAGGGTGTGCAACCACGTATTAATTACAGGTGTCCTTACTGCTGCACATGCTGTTTATTCTGTTTCTTCTCTGAAATTGCAGCATGTAGGTTGAAAAACAATGTTTTATTGTTGTATTACTTTGGACCATTGATTAAAAAATCCTGAGCATATAACTATGGTACATTTCCATTTATTTCTGAAAATATTGTACAGTCTATGAAAAATATGAAGGGGTGCCGATAACAATGAGCAGGACTGTAGATGTACATACTGGGTGGGCACAAGTGTCTGAATACTGACTGTGCTATCATTTCTTTTCAGAACGGTTTTGAAGTTGATTGCTAATAGCCACATTGTTGTAGTGGTTTTATTTATTATTATTTATTATGCTTTGCCTATATAGCACCATTGTATTCCACAGCACTTTACAGACATTATCATCACTGTTCCCATTAGGGCTCACAATCTAAATTCCTTATCAGAATGTCTTGAATGTGGGAGGAAACCGGAGAAACCAGAGGAAGCCCGCACAAACACTGGAAGAACATACAAACTCTTTGCAGATGTTGTTCTTGGTGGAATTGAAGCCAGAATCACTGAGCCACCGTGCTGCCCAATTCTCTAATGGATAATGCTGCTGTTTAACTTCAAAATCATCCTGCCTTTTAGGGTTTTTTCATTGCAAAGTTATCTAGAAAATAATAATCTTTTTGAAAACTACTTGGAACAGCCAGTATAGCCAGTTGGAGACATTTTCAGACACTTTGCAGGCATGTCTCTGGCATCTGGCGTAGGCTTCATGTGCCCCTACACTTACTGTGTGCAACCGCAAACCCAAAAGTGAAACATAGAGAAAGGAGAAGTGCAATTCACAATATATGGTCTCCCAGAGCATGGGAGAATTCAGAAGTGTCAGAATTGATGTCAATATTCTGAGCAGATTCTATGTTGAAAGATATTCATTGATTTACAGTACAACTTCAGAGCCACATACACATCTAGTGTAAAAAAACCAGGGAATTTATATCCAACACTATAAGAAAAAGAAGATGCGTTTCAGACATCGATTTATATTATTTACCATTTTTCACGACTGTTTTGAAGGAAGCTAGCAAATAAAGAGGGCCAAGAATGATTATTCTCTATGAGGGGGTCCTATAAAATTAATTAAAAATGAGATGCATTGAGCAGTGTTACAAATTCACATAATTATACGAAATGGTTTTTTTATTATTTTTTTTAAACAATTTTATGAAACATTTATAACGAGTTTAGTCTTATGAAATTAGGTACTGCGACCTCATTTACATAGAAATTTGAGCAGCGAGCAGATCTCCTGAATGTTTTCAGATCTATTAAAGTCTATAAAGAAATTGATAGTAGCTTTGTGCTAAATGTAATTTAAACACCATTATGACACCATGGGATATATTTATTGGCAAACAGAGAATTTGGCCTACTGCCCAGTTAATTAGAAATGCTCAGAAGGACTGGGCTGCGTACATTTATTAACAGGGCTAGACCAGAAGGAGACATTTTATGTTTCAGGCTCGTTCCAGACTGATATCATGTATCACACTAATTGCTGCAAGAATTCTACAAATGTATTTTGATAGATGCCAATGGTTCTTGATGCGCACAGCTAACAACAAGCCACATCCATGTCATGTGTCAGATATACTTGTCAGTCTGCTGTTTCTAGTTTGAAGCAGTTACATTACAGAAGCTTTATATATTTCAAGACATGTTGTAAAAAATATATGCCAACGCTAATTCCAGTATTTTATTGTTCCAAAAAAGACAACATGGCACATTTTTCAATCTTTGCATGTTTATATTTCTCTTTAAAGTTTAAGAAAATGTAGACTTTTGTAACTCTTTTAATTACTTACGAATAATCTAAGGCCCTGATTCATGAAAGTATTTACAGTATGTCGGAAAACACTTTGAAAAGTCTCCAAATTTGTGCACAATGCACAGTTGCAGAAAAATGTGTCAACTTGGAGTTTTCTTTTTTATGCATCTCTTAAAATGGCCAGAGCTGGGAAGGAGATGTATGGTTGCAGGAGTGGTGAAGATGATGTTCTACTCTCCTCTACTCTCGGTTAAATGTGTTTTATAGTAATGTATATTTCTAACAGGTAAAACCATCTGAGGCTGCAGTTTAGCTTAGACAGGGTTAACTGTAACACCTAGCCTAGGTTAGGGAGGGGGAGCTGAGAGTTAGTGCCAAGTTCAGGAAGTGTCAAGTTCAATTAGAGAAAGTGTGGTGAAGTGATAGCAGTAATCATAGGCAGTGGGCTGCTAGGGACAACATGAGCCTGTTACTCGGGGCAGTGGATTGTTATAGAACCCTTCCATGCAAATCTGTCTGTTGGCCTAGGGACCTCGAGATGGATGTCTGGGTCCTTGGGTGCACTAAGCCAGCGGTGCTGCAGAGAAATATGGACTCAAACTCTCAGAGACGGGGGGTGGTGAAATCCGGGTGCACTTCTTGTGGAGAAGAATTCCTATTGCTAGAGGAGTTAACAAGAGGGATGCTTTACCCACACCGAGAATTAGGGCTTAAGTTGTGTCCGGTACCTGTGGGAAAGACTGTAACCCATTGGGCCCTATCTTATATGCTTCATTGTAATAACCGTAAACCACCAAGTAAAAATTTTACTGTTTTAACTAATTCAACTTCCCCTGGATTGTGTGCTGAGAAGGTCCTGGAACATGAAAGACTGGAGCAAGAGGAGGCTTATGGGACACAGGTAAGTGTGATGCACCCCACACACTAGCACACCGGGACTGGGAGACAATTTTCCTGTAGGGTGCCAGAGCATACAGAAGCAGCATGCCCATGACTACCTCACTCAGGCACCTCACATGGTCTGCCCATCAAATTCTTCAAAAGTTGTGTCATTTCTTAATCCACAAATGTTACCCTAGTTACTGAGTGTAGTAATATTTCTGGCGAGGCACACACGGAGGTTCACACAACTGATAAGATGAGACAAATTCATTAAGTGTATATGCCTCTTAATGAATTTGGTGCATTTTTCCCCTGCCTGTCCCTCTTTAGGACTGGTACGAAAAGGGGATATTCTCAAACTGTTTCTTGAGCAGTTCATAAAAATGCAGTTTCCTTAGTTTCCTCCCTTCCTGGTTTGTGGCAGGGTGGGCTCTCCTCCTTGAGTGAGAGTTCTGGTGAATAGTACAACTGTTGTATTAGTAGAATTATAAACACAATTTCTGCTATAACACATTAAGCTATCAGTGGTTTCTTCTGGAATGTGTGCACTGTTATCACTGTATATACATAGAGAGATAACCCGGCATTTGTTTTCCAAACGTTTTATTGGAGTTTTAATAAATGGGGAAGAAGGTGTAGGGGAGGGAAGGAAAGATGAAAAGGAAAAGAGGAAGGACAACAATGTCCAAATGTAAAGAATACATAAAATGTAACATGTTAATGCAGAAGCATATTATACAATGAACTATTACAAAGGTAAGTATTTAAGCATATAATATATTAAATTTGTTCCAAGCCAAAGACATAACCCCAAAGGGGCCTAGGCAGGCGCACTCTGGTTGAAGACCTTAAGAGAACAGCTCCAGCCATCTAGACCATTTCCTAGCATGTTTGGCAAATTGATCATGCATATGTGCAAATTTCAGTTCAATGGAATGATGAAGGCTAATTTTGTCTATAATATCGTTAATTTGTGGAGGTTTTGGATTTCTCCAAAGGAAAGCGATATTGTGTTTGGACACTAGTAAAATGTGCATAATCAACAGCCTGTTAGTAGGGTCAATTTTGTCAGCGTCTAGAGAAAGAAGGGCCAGACGAGGAGACAAAATAAGTCGCGTTCCTAAGATAAAATCGATATAACCCGGCATTTAAACAAGCACATGGCTCAGGACAGGGAGAGCCAAGAGCTGTGATTAGGGGATCTGCTCTGAAAGCTGCCTGGGTGGGAGAAGGTAGAATTGGGAACATGAGCAGCTAAATGCTGTATAGAAATCAATGGGCTGTAGAGAGCTGACTGGGATGTTAAGGGTTAATCCCTATTTTGGAATGTAACTACTACACACTCTGGTCTGGAGGCCAAGATCCATGGAAATGAACTGTACTTTATAAAAGATAAAAACTATCATTGGAGGAGAATGACAGCAGGCAGAAAAAGCAAGCAAATTGCAAAATTCCTTATTTTCATACAGTCTAACTAATTAAAGAAATTTAAAGTGACTCTGTCAGTTGGATCATTCCTCCTAAGCCATCTACAGCTCTGGAAAAAATTAAGAGACCACTGCAAAATTTTTATTTTGTCTGATTTTTCTCTTTATAGGTATATTTTTGAGTAAAATGTAAATTGCTCTTTTATTCTATAAACTACTGACAACATGTCTTCGAATTTCCAAGCATTAAATTTTATATTTATTTTCAGAAAATGAGAAATGGTCAAAATTACCAAAAAATGCAGTGTTTGCAGACCTCAAATAATGCTAAGAAAACAAGTTCATAATCATTTAGAAACAACAATAATGTTTTAACTCAGGAAGAGTTCAGAAAATATTTTGTGAAATAACCATGATTTTTAATCACAGCTTTCATGTGTCTTGGCATGCTTTCCACCAGTCTTTCACACTGCTTTTGGGTGACCTTATGCCTCTCCTGGTACAAAAATTTAAGCAGTTATTCTTTGTTTGATGGCTTGTGACAATCCATCTTCCTCTTGACTACATTCCAGAGGTTTTCAATGGGGTTCAGGTCTGGAGATTGGGCTGACCATGACAGGGATTTGATGTGGTGGTCCTTCATCCACACATTGATTGACCTAGCTGTGTGGCTTGTGGCAATATCCTGCTGGAAAATCCAGTCCTCAGAGTTGGGGAACATTGCATGTTTTTCCAGGATAACCTTGTATGCGGCTTGATTCATACGTCCTTCACAAAGATTAACCTACCCAATTCCAGCCCCACTGAAGTATTCCCGGATCATCACTGATCCTCCAACAAATTTCACAGTGGGTGCAAGACACTGTGGCTTGTACACCTCTCCAGGTCTCCGTCTAATCATTAGAGGACCAGGTGTTGGGCAAAGCTTAAAATTAGACTCATCAGAGAAGATTACCTTACTCCAGTCCTCTATGGTCCAATCCTTATGGTCTTTGTCAAACTTCAGCCTGGCTCTCCTTTGCTTCTCATTGATGAAAGGCTTTTTTCTAGCTTTACATGACTTGAGCCCTGCCTCTAGGAGCCTGTTATGAACTATTCTTGCCGAGCACTTCACTCCAGCTGCCATTTGCCATTCCTTTTGTAGGTCACTTGATGTCATCCGGCCATTTGCTGAGAGACATTTGAATAAGATGATGGTCATCCTGGTCAGTGGAGAGTCGTTTTCGCCCTCTGACGGTAGCTTTGTTGTCCCTAATATCTGCTGCTTGACCTCGTTGTAATGAACTACCATCTTAGAAATTTTAAGGAAGGAGGCAACATGATGCTAACTGTATCCCTCTGCTAGTAAAGCCAGAATTGAGCCCTTATTTTCCTCACTCAAGACTTTTCTTTTCAACTCCTTTGGCATGGTTAAAAGTTATTTTTTCATTCTTATTATTTTTGGGATATTACTTGCACTTGTTTTGCCACCCAGCTTGTCCTATTGCAAGAGGATTGTGAACAACACAGCAAGGTTTTCTATACTTTCCTTCGTTAAATAAGATTTGGTTCAGGTGAGCTCCTAATCAGAAGCACATTAAGTAGAATGAGGTGTACTCTGGTTTGAATTCAACTGACACTGGAATGGAATGGCTGTCAGACATGTAGAGAAGCTGATTTTAATAAAATTGTGCTGTGGTCTCTTAATTTTTGCCAGAGCTGTATATGAATACACAGATCATTGGAAGCTCAATAAAATAATACCTTGATATCTGTGATCTGATATCTTATTTCAGATAAATCCATGTTTTTCTTAAGGTACTGTCACACTTAGCGATGTACCAGCGATCCCGACCAGCGATATGATGCGGTCAGGATCGCTGGTACATCGCTAAGTGGTCGCTAGTGAGCTGCCACACAGGCAGATCTCACTAGCGACATTGCTGGGGACGGGGGTCGCTACTTACCTGTCACACCAGGCGATGCTGCGTCCTCCCGCCGGGCTCCACGCGTCGCTCGTCGTCACAGCAGGAAGCGCCGCAGGAAGCTGACGACGAGAAACAGTCCTGAACGTTCTCGCGCGATCAGCGATAACCAGAGGGGGAGCCGGTCGTAGGTAAGTATCAGACATAGCGATATCGCTAGCAATATCGCTATAACGTCACTAGTTATAGCGATATTGCTAGCGATATCTATTAGTGTGAAAGTACCTTTATATATAAAAAAGCTGTTAAGATCTTTTGTCCAGACACAGATAACCCTAAGTATCTGACTTCAGAGCTTATATTAAATGAAAGGGGACATTACCAGTGTGAGAGATGTAATGACTCACAGTCTGCTCTTACAATCACACACAGCTCTGCAGTAAGATCAGAACTAACAGCACAGCAGAGGTAACACAAGTGCAGCAGAAGTGAACTTTGTCTCATTACAAACACATTTGCAGCTACATTCCCTCTCACAGTGATTTAACTTCCATATTCTGACTCTAAAAAGAGGCTGAATGTGTGGGGCGCTTGGGAAACCATTACTGTGGCTCTCTGTGTACCGTTACTTTCTAAGTAATTTCATCAGACTCGACTACAGAGGCACGTATAAATAATCCAAAAGAAGGTTTATTTTTCATCTGAATTCTTGTAGTTATGCACAGTTGCAGTTGGTAAAAAGAACTTCAGTTACATACATGTGCTTCTTAACATGGCTGACATAGAGAATGAGGAAGAAGGTAGGTGTTACTGACATCAGAGCTACAAGGAGAGAGGATGGACATAGGAACTAAAAAGCAGCACAATGATAATAGAATACTGTCTGTATCATTCCTAAATCATGGGACATAAAACTCCCCATCTGAAATCTTTACATTTCACTTTTATTCTATCTCGAAACAATGTCCTTCGATAATGTCCACTGCCATTCCAGGAACTTGAAAGACAAAAAAGAAACAAACAAATATTCAACCATAAACTGCAAACAACTGTAAAGTCCAATTTATGGTTGGTGGCCTATAGTCCATAACAGTAGTAGGATAATCCAAGTTCATTTGGAAACACATCTTCGAATTGGGTAAGCTGCAACATGCAAACACTTCCACGAACCCAATAATCCAATGGTGAAAGTTCTAAGCCTCAACACATCTGGAGGTATGCTCCCCACCATGAGCTGTGTCCAGCAGTTATATTCTATCTCAAGTGATATCGCCCTTTGGCAGAAGCAGTAAGTCATTCTAGACTACAAGGATATTATGGGAATATTATCACTGACTACTTTGTTGAAAGATGTAAGGGTGAGTATAATCAAAACGGTGGAGGAGAAAGGAGGGGAAATTAGATGACTAAGTTGTGGAGACAACTCACAAGTTTGTCCCTGACTTCTGACATACACAGCCAAAGTCAATAACCATGGACATCCACCTCTGCATCAATACCACAAGGGTCTGGCACTGATGTGAGTGATTACTTTCAGCACAACAGAACATGTTGGCGCTATGCTTCAAGGGGCAATAAATCAATACTCCACCAACCATGATCTATTCCAAACCACTACTCATTCTATTACTTATTAGCTTTCATACTCCACTGAATACAAATCAATACACCAACATCGTAATACCCTGTAATGCCGAGAGAATAGTGAGAAAAAAACAGTGATGTTCAATTCATAAGCCCTCCATATAACTGGAAAATGTAATCTGTCATTTATGTTCCTAAGTAGCTGCCATTATGACACATCAGTGTAATGCACTGTAATGTAATCCCTCTTCAATTATGAATGATGTAGACTTTATATCTGAGAGATAGCTTAACATTGCTGACACAGCTATGGGGAGAAGTGCCCAGGACAATAAAGTAAGCACGTTTTCATTAGTAATTTCAGAATGAAAAAAAAAAGCTGCGGTTATTTTTCAGATAGAACATGTATCTCATGAAATATTTATGGCACATATAATATGATTATTCACTCCCTCCGGGATGCTGATCGCAGATGACTGATGCTCCGCGCCGCCTGAATGGCAGAGTGCATGATGTAAGGCCGCAAGACATGTCAGGAGATTGGGTAGTACATTAACTATCAAGGCTCTTTAGTGCTGTAGCGATGAGATGGGGGAGACAACGAGGCGTCTCTGCGAAACGATTTATCACACTTACATTATAGATCATTCTAATGTCACTTTTCATTTAGCTTGGTGGCAGAAGTGAATGTGAAAACATGTCAGCTACCATTTGCTTTGGCTAATTTTTTTTAAAGAGAACCTGTCGTCAGTCTCATGTTGCCCAAACAATGGGCAGCATGAATCAGACACTGGCTGTGTGATTGAAGCCTGCATACCTTGAAAAGCCGGACAGAGACCATGGCCCCAATTCATCAACATCGGTGTTGTTCACCATAGTCCTGATGAAGAAGTATGCTGGAGTAATTTGTCTGAAAAGTGGCATACGCCTAGAAACAAATCTTACTCAAATCTGAGGTTGGAGCAAGATTGGTACCATAAGGCACACCCCAGCTCGCCATGAATTAGGTGTGGCATCATGCCTCCGTTCTGTGTCCATCCCACCCCAGCTCCTCTTATTTTGACAGTGCTGAGCTAAACAGGCTTTAAAAGTTACACAGGTTTTGACCAATTTTTCAAAGCAGACTTTCCAAAGCAATATACGTCAGAATTCTGACGTAATCATTTTGATGAATTTGAGTCGATGTGTCTTTAATGACTAGCTTGAGGCAGGTCCAATCCACCGATCAGTGACTATACAAACCTTGTGACATGGTGTCGTTGATATGGTCTTTAAGCCATAAAATACAGAGCTCCATAAGAGATGGATGTGTTCAGCCATATCGCTTAGGTATGCCCTACTGTCAAAATGCCCGTCCACAGTTATCAGATGTCCCAGGGTGTTATGCTACTGCCACCAGCCTAAACTGTTCACACCTGACATAAAGTGTTCAGTGACTCATGCTGCTAGCGCCAGATTCTGGCTCTCCCATCAGCATGATGCAAGAGAAATCTGGGTTCATCTTATGAAGCAATGCTTTTCTCAGCAATCTTTGCCTTGTTTTGTAGATTGGAGTCTTTTCCCTGTGGTCCTGGGTATCTGCTGATGTAGCTCATCTGTGCTAAAGAATCAAGAGCTGTGCATTTGATAACATTAGTGGAAGCCCTCCACTGTTGTGTTTGACTGCACTTTGTAACTGTGCATTGCCTGTTCATCAGAACGGTTTTTGAAATTTTCCACTAACCCCTTTTGCTGCCAATTTATTTTCATCTACACCATCACTTTTTTGTTTGATGTCTTTACTCAATCTCTTAATTTTTTGCAGACTCTGTACAACTTGGCCGGCTTTTCTCTAACACCCTCCAATTGATTGACAAGTTTCTCCCTATGTCCGTACATAGAGCGAAACCTGTTAGTCAATGGGATTAAGGCAGATAAAAGACGACCAGGGAGCGGAATGGACTTGTCAGTCGAGGCACGTAGTCCCTGGCAGGCTTTTTAAAGCATGTTTACTCCAAAACAACACAGTGTTTCAGAGTAGAATATACCTGGTTGCCATTGCACAACCAGTGTATACAAAATAGAAATCTTGCAATTTTCACACCGACCACTTGGGCTTTTTTAACTTCTTGTTGTTTCAGGAAACAACACATGTGCATAGCCACCACAGTCGGATCCCAACACTATCTTTTGTATTGAAGTATCATGGGCAAACGATCACTGTGAAGAGAGAGAGAAGGTCAACTCTGACATCGCCTATTGTGATTGATAGATCCTGTATTATCATCTGTGTTTAGAGTTGTTACCGAGAAATATTCAGAATTGAGAGCCCTCAGTGGTTGATACCTTTTAATGGCTAACTGAAAACATGGTGACAAATTGCAAGCTTTCCAGACTACTCAGGTCTCTTCATCAGGCATTGACTAATACAAAATCTGAAGACTCACATATTTATGCACAACACAGCACAGAAATAATGCAATAGATAAGACAAGTAACGTGAAGCAAAACTATCATTATGAGAGAGTGATGGACAGTTATGACCATAAATATTGGAACAGTTCAT
Organism: Dendrobates tinctorius; assembly: GCF_039654945.1. Taxonomy (NCBI): domain Eukaryota; kingdom Metazoa; phylum Chordata; class Amphibia; order Anura; family Dendrobatidae; genus Dendrobates; species Dendrobates tinctorius. The sequence goes on along the minus strand of NW_027361752.1, from coordinate 1,640,472 downwards.
AGATAAGGAGCATGAACGTTTTAAAGCCCTCTGATTGAGGTCTGGTTCTGTGTTGTTATGCCCCCACAAGGTCTTAGGGGCAAATTCATTAATTGATGTAAAAAGATATAAATCCATGCGACACATTCATTCCTGCACTGAGTGTGTCAAAGGTTGTCATGAGTTTATACTCCCAGACCCTCCTGTCTCGCTGAGATTTGAAATTACCTTTCAATACAAGTAATTTCATGTCTATGGTGCTGTGGTCAGGCATACCGGTCATTGTAATCCTGCCTCTGATAAGAAACTCCTACAAATGCTTCCTGAATATCAGGAAATATGAGTTTAAAAAAGTTCCAATAACCAGTGTAAAAATTTAAAAATTACTATTTTTTTTCTTCATTTTTTATTAAAAAAAACAAAAACAAACCCTTGCAATGTGGAAAAAACATTGCCATTTTTTTAATACATGTAACACAAAAGCCTGATTTGATCAATAAGCCATTTTCTGATGATAGCTCCCCTTTAAATGATAATGTAGAAGTAGATCATTATTTGGCATATATTATATGACTCCTGTTTTTGTATAATTGTGAGACCTGGCATTTTGTTTCTGGTTAAACATCTTGTTTGAATGATTTGTTAGAAGAATTTCAGGGAATTGCATTACCAGCTTTTCTCTACAAATGTACCCTAAGTTACCAGGGTAATTTACATTCTTCATTGCCTTTCTATCAGCTTGCCTGCTGTTTTATGATGGTCCATAGCCTCTGGGCAGAGAGCAGTGAGGAGGGGGTTTAAAACTTTACTGTTTGACCTGCTCCACATTACAGTATCAACCAGCACAGAATGTACCAAGCTGCTAAGCTAAAAGGATTGCATAGGTCAGAAAAATTGCAAATCTAAACCTCTGATGTCAAGAGTATCAGAAGTGTGCTGGCCAGGAGGCGGCCCTTGAAAGGGGTGGTCCGAAGCCCAAAGTAATTTTCATCCTAAATCCCTATCTATTTAATGCTATAATCTAAACTTTTTTCTTAAATACTTGAATTGCAAACTCTCGATCTTCCCTAAGTACACTATCTAACTGCTTTTCATTAATTTTTTCACTTCCATTTTGATGACGCTTGATTTGAGAATCAGTGCATGCTGGGATACTAAAACAAAGTGTCATCAGGGGGTGTAGGCTGCAGTCACTGCCGCAGCTCCTGCACATTCCCTGAAATTAAGCATCATCAGTGAAGCTCTTTTCAGGGGCTGGGCTAGTCTCAGCATGATGTGCACAATGACAGCGTGCTCTCTCGAGCGCCTCACATCAGTAATAACAAGCCAGCAACAGAGAGCATTGTCAGAATACCCAGTGTGCAGAGACCACAGAGTCTCAGACAAGTGACATCACTGGTCTCTGCACACTGGGTATTTTGACAACCTGCTCTGTTGCCTGCTCATTACTTCTGATCTGAGCAACAGAGAGCGCACTGTCATTGTGCACATCGCCCAGTGCACATTACACAGGAACTAGCCGAGCTCTTGAAACTAGCATCACTGATGATGCTTTGTTTCAGGGAAGCTTCAGAGGCCTTGACAGTGACTGAAGCCTCTGCCCCCTTATGGCGCTTTGTTTCATTATCCCAGCATGCATTGGGACTCTCAAATGAAGCGTCATCAGAAAGGAAGTGGGGAAAAAAGCAGTTAGTGTAGTTAGGGAATGATAGGGAATTTTTAAAATACAAGTATATTATTATTATTATTATTATTTATTGTTATAGCGCCATTTATTCCATGGCGCTTTACATGTGAGGGGGGTATACATAAAAACAAGTACAATAATCTTAAACAATACAAGTCATAACTGGTACAGGAGGAGAGAGGACCCTGCCCGCGAGGGCTCACAATCTTCAAGGGATGGGTGATAATACAGTAGGCGAGGGTAGAGCTGGTCGTGCAGCGGTTTGGTCGATCGGTGGTTACTGCAGGTTATAGGCTTGTCGGAAGAGGTGGGTCTTCAGGCTCTTTTTGAAGGTTTCGATGGTAGGTGAGAGTCTGATATGTTGTGGTAGAGAGTTCCAGAGTAGGGGTGATGCGCGAGAGAAATCTTGTATGCGATTGTGGGAAGAGGAGATAAGAGGGGAGTAGAGAAGGAGATCTTGTGAGGATCGGAGGTTGCGTGCAGGAAAGTACCGGGAGACGAGGTCACAGATGTATGGAGGAGACAAGTTGTGGATGGCTTTGTATGTCATGGTTAGGGTTTTGTAATGGAGTCTCTGGGCAATTGGGAGCCAGTGAAGGGATTGACAGAGGGGAGAAGCTGGGGAATAGCGGGGGGACAGGTGGATTAGTCGGGCAGCAGAGTTTAGAATAGATTGGAGGGGTGCGAGAGTGTTTGAGGGGAGGCCGCAGAGCATGAGGTTGCAGTAGTCAAGGCGAGAGATGATGAGGGCATGGACTAGGGTTTTTGCAGATTCTTGGGTGAGGAATGAACGGATGCGTGAAATATTTTTGAGTTGAAGTCGGCAGGAAGTGGAAAGGGTTTGGATATGTGGTTTGAAGGAGAGATCAGCATTTAGCATATTAGGAAATAATTTAGAATATGGCACTAAATAGATAGGGATTTAAAATGAAATTTACTTTGCACTTCGGATCGTCCCTTTAATAACCTGTTTACACAGGCCGACCTGGCTTTATTTGCACACAGAATATGGAATAGATTGTTTAGTGCACATAATGTAGGCTGAAATTGCTCTTGGCAGCACTGGTCCAGTTTACACAAGATGATGATCTTCTAAGAATGATAAACTTTTGTGAATAAAAAAAATTATTTCACCAGCTGAACGGGCGTTTTGCTCATTCATTCATTGGATGATTGTTTAGACTGTTCGATTTTCAGGAAATGAGCATTTCAAGGTGTTAGGCGTCAGATTCCTGTAGCTACACAACAGGAGTCCAGAGCCTCACATACTGCTTTGCAGCAAGTCATTCCTGAGGCTAAGTCCCGCTGCCGCTCCACTGAGCATGCTCATGAGACGATCTCCCATTGGAGCTCGGGAGTCACGTGCTCAGGTCCTTCCCCTGATCTGATTGGTCCATCTCAGAGATCTGGAAGGTCCCGGCAGCGCACAGCTATAAAAGGACTGCATGGCCGTTCGGCCATGTGCTAGTATAGACATTACTTGCTAGATGTGTGAATGGTGACAGACGTATGATTCTGGTGACTGACTCATTTGAAACCCCTTCCCTCTGATATTATGCATGTGGATAGGGAATTAGTTCAGCAGTCAGCGCCAGTCAGTGGCAAGCCTTAGGCCACTGTGCACACCGCGCCTCTACACTAGCGTCCGATTGTGCTACTCCCCACGGCACTATCGTCTCTCGGCAGTGTCCTACGCCGCGCTGCAGTTGCAGCTCTCTTTGGCGCCCGCAGTAACAACGCTGCACACATGGTAGGTCTAGACGGACGCAGTTCCTTCTGCCTTTGGTCCTGCACCTGTGACCTGATACCGTGTGTGCATTTCCCTGTGTTCTGTGACACTAACAGGCTCAGCCTTTTTGTGTTTACTCCTACTGGCATCTCTGTGATTAAACAGTGATTGCTCTGTGCACCTGGGTGACGTTTAACCCCGTGCACATTATATCGCCATATAGGTCGTCTGCCATTACCCAGCAGCAGTTATAACACCTTCTGCACGGTGGACCCCGAGCGGCGAACGCACTTTATTATTTATTTTATTTAGTGTGTTCCGCCGTTCCTAACACAAGGTCACTCTTTCATGATAATCATGCAGTGTAACTATACCTTGTTATGTTAAATGCAACAAAGTACAAAGCTGAAGTGGTCTGCTAAGTACAGTGCTGCTGGAAAATTATTGGTGCAATTGCCTGGCTTCAAGGAGATTGCCTGGCATCAGTGGGATTACCGGGTGTCTGTGGCATTCCCTAGTATCAGTGAGATTGCCGAGTTTCAGTGGGATTGCCGAGTTTCAGTGGGATTGCCGGGTGTCAGTGTAAGGTTCTCAGTCTCTTTTGACATGTTTTTTGAAACTCAGTTTTTCTGTCGGCCATTTTGCTTTCTGTCTTGCTGCAGCTATCTTGCCCTCAGTTAGTATGGAGTTTCCAGCTTTCATGTTCCCACCCTGATTCTCTTCCTCTTGCCTCTTAAGCAGCCTCAGCTGAGCAATCAGTGCTTCAGAATCAAGTCTGCAGTTAGCCTGTGACCTGGCTCCTGGAAGCCTTGGACTTGGTACTCCAGCCATCTGCTGCTGAAGATCTTTGGAACACTTGTGGACACTGGAAACCTGTTGCCTGCTAAATCCACAGTTGCAAGGGGCGTAACAGAGAGACCATGAACCTGTTGTGGAGGTTCTGCTGTGCTTAAAGTTTACTCTTGCCTGCTGTATCTCCTGCCTTTGTATCTGAAAACTGTGTGAACTCTTTTTGCTTACTTGTATGAAGTAATACAAGTCCTTCCTAATCACACCTGTGTCTCCTGTGTTTTCCTCGCACCCAAGCACAAGACGCCATATGAATCGTACACAGTACATCACAGTGGAATTGCTGGGTGTCATTGGGATTATCGGATGTCAATAAAGATTGCCGGATGTCAATGAGATTGCCGGGTGTCAATAATATTGACTGGTGTCAGTGAAATTGCTGGCGTCAGTGGGATTGCCGAGTATCAGTGGGATTACCGAGTATCAGTGGGATTGCCAGGAGTCAGTGGGATTGGCGAGTGTCAGTGGGATTGCCGGGTGTCAGTGGGATTGTTGGGTGTCAGTGGGATTGCTGGATGTCAATAAAGATTGCCGGGTGACAATGATATTGACTGGCGGTGAGACTGCTGGCATCAGTGGGATTGCTGGGTGTCAGTGGGATTGCCGAGTATCAGTGCGATTGCCGAGTGTCAGTGGGATTGCAGGCTGTCAGTGGAATTGCCAGGTGTCAGTGGGATTGCCGGGTGTCAGTGGGATTGCCAGGTGTTAGTGGGATTGCCGGGTGTTAGTGGGACTGCTAAGTGTCAGTGGGATTGTCGGGTGTCAGTGGGATTGCCGGATGATGTAACCTACAGATACATCATCAATTGTTTAGTCCCAGACAAATGCTTCTTTGGTGTTTCATGCCTGATGCATGAATATTAACTTATGTTATTAAAAGGTTTTTTTTTTAAGGGTTCAGGTCAATTAAACTTAGCCACTATATGAATGAAAACTTGCAATTCATTTTTCTGTTAAAGGTGTCCGACTTTACCCACTGCTCCACCGATCTGGAAACATTGTCCTTTGTGTAGCAAAGGACCAGAAGCAGAGCTACGGGGACCCAGGATAGATGGGCTGCCGGACGATCGTGGTACTTTGCCTGATAGAAAAATGCATTCATTTTTAATATTTCTCATGCATGTAAAAACCACTTTAAATATCTCATCCTAAAAAGTAGGGCATACGAGGTAAAAAAAAATGATTGTAAATGTAAGTGGAGTAGCACAGTGAAATGCATTTTACTGGTTTTAGACGTTATATTTCATATCTTCACCTCCACTGCAATGCTTGCCTAATGAATAATCTTGCCTGGGGCTTTAAGAGTTTAATTAGCTGCAAATCCTACATATCTGGCCAGAAATGGAGTAGATCTTGGCAAAAATAATCAAATCATCATCCAGTTCACAATTTCTGGGTGTTGACTCAAAAGCAATCTGTCCAAGCCTGTGGTGTGGTGGTATGACATCTCCCTTCTTGGCGAATGTGTTCACAGTAGATATCGCTGTATGCGGCTGCTAATGAACTACGTTAAAACATGATTCCTTTTTTTACAAGTGCAGGCTTAATACTGTGTCTGTGTCATAGGTGATAGGCAAACACTAGTAAATATAGATCAGAATTAAGAACTGTAGCTTCATTGAGTATAAGGCAAAATGCAATACAGGCAGTGATCGAACGTTCTACATATGGAGAATTTAGAAAATATGTCTGATATCGACTTTATCCAGAACTTTCTATTAAGAGATAAATAAAGATCCTCAAAGCTGCACATATACAAGATAAAAGTCAGCCGAAATAACTGATTTTAGACATTTTTCTTGACCATTAAAATCATAGAATCATAGAGTCGTAGAGTTGGAAGGGACCTCCTGGGCCATCTGGTCCAACCCCCTGCTCAAAGCAGGATTCGCTAAATCATCCCAGTCAGATGTCTGCCCAGCCTCTGTTTGATGGCTTCCATTGAAGGAGAACTCACCACTTCTCGTGGCAGCCTGTTCCACTCATTGATCACTCTAACTGTCAAAAAGTTTTTTCTAATATCTAATCTGTGTCTCCTCCCATTCAGTTTCATCCCATTGCTTCTAGTCTTTCCTTGTGCAAATGAGAATATAGATGATCCTTCTACATTGTGACAGCCCTTGAGATATTTGTAGACAGCTATTAAGTCTCCTCTCAGTCTTCTCTTTTGCAAGCTAAACTGTTATGATTGAGTCACCGTAGGAGGCAAAAACAGAAATGCTAGCTAAGTCCATAAAACCAGAGAAGTTGGCAGCTATCGGATTGCAGACCCCTGAACCTATCAACACAACTAGCAGTAGCCGTGGGGGGTTCCTACGATGCCCTAGACCCCTCGATCACAGCCGGAGAAATAGCTAGGCCTAAAGAAAGAAAGGGGAAAACTAAACTGCCCTAGAGCAGACCCCAAAGCAATAGGCAGCCCCCAACATATAATGACGGTGAAGCAAGATGAAAACACTAACACAGGCAGAAAGATAGACTGAGCAAAGACGGGGCCCAATCTAGCTAGATAGAAAAGGACAGGAAGGCTGCTGTCTGCAATCCGTGAAAAACCCTATGAAAATAAGAGTCAACAGACTGACAGTGAAAAACGCCCTGAAGACGCTAGGCTTCAAAAAAGCTATGTCAGTACTCAGGAATATTCTGAAGAAAGAGCTACAGGCAAAAGGAGATTCAGCTCACCCCAGCAGGGAATGGCAGAATCCAGAAAAGCAAGGAAAACAAAAACAAAACACTAATGCAAACAGGCAAAGCAGAAAAACTTAGCTTAGAGGAGCAGGAATCAGACTGGTGTCCTAGAAGTCCACAGAGAAATCACCCGCAGGGCAGAAGGGTGTCGGCAGCCTTATATCCAGTCCGTGACTCCACTCAGCCAGTCATCCTCATCAGGTTCAGGTGCCTGATAATCAGGCTCATTACCTTCCTTCACCAGAATAGGAAGTTCACCAGACCTCAGTGACGAAGGGGAAAATGAACTCACAACAGTACCTCCCTCTTGAGGAGGGGTCACCGAACCCTCAACCACGCCACCAGGGCGATCAGGGTGAGCCCGATGAAAGGCACGCACCAATCTTTTGGCATGAATATCAGAGGCAGAGACCCAGGAATTATCCTCCTGACCATAACACTTCCACTTAACCAAATACTGGAGTCTCCGTCTAGCCAGACGGGAATCCAGTATTTTCTCTACCTCATATTCCATGTTACCTTCAACCAATACAGGGTCCGGAGGTGCCACCCCAGGAACAACTGGTTCAACAAACCTCTTCAACAAGGACTTATGGAACACATTATGGATTTTAAATGTGACAGGAAGAGCCAAACGGAAAGAGACCGGATTAATAATCTCCAAAATCTTGTAAGGTCCAATAAATTTAGGCTTAAACTTAGGAGAAGCCACCTTCATAGCAATATTTTTTGATGATAACCACACCATGTCACCAATCTTAAACTGGGGACCAATGGTCCTATGTCGATTGGAAAACCGCTGGGCCTTTTCCTGGGAGAGCGATAACTTATCCACCACTTGGTCCCAGATCTGGTGCATTCTCTCCACCACAGTGTCAACACCTGGGCAGGCAGAAAGCTCCACCTGCCCTGAAGAAAATCGAGGATGAAACCCAAAGTTACAAAAAAAGGTGACATCAAAGTGGCAGAACTAGCTCTATTATTTAAAGCAAATTCGGCCAAGGGCAAAAATGAAACCCAATCATCCTGATCAGCGGAAATAAAACATCTCAAATACGACTCCAAGGTCTGGTTGGTTCTCTCTGTCTGCCCATTGGTCTGAGGGTGAAAAGCAGAGGAGAAAGACAACTGAATTCCCAGCTTGGAACAGAAAGTCCTCCAAAATCTAGACACAAACTGAACTCCTCTGTCAGATACAATGTTCTCAGGAATCCCGTGTAAGCGAACCACCTGTTGCAAAAACAGGGGCACCAACTCAGAGGAAGATGGCAACTTAGGGAGTGGTACAAAATGAACCATCTTAGAGAACCTATCACAAATCACCCAAATAACAGTCATTCTTTGAGAGACCGGCATATCAGAGATGAAATCCATTGAAATATGGGTCCATGGCCTCCTGGGGACAGGCAAAGGCATCAACAACCCACTAGAACGAGAACAAGATTTAGACTGGGAGCAAGTCCCACAGGACTGCACAAAATTCCTGACATCATGAGACAAGGTGGGCCACCAAAAAGAGCGACTCACCAGATCTCTAGTACCAAAAATACCAGGATGACCAGCCAATGCAGAGCAATGAACTTCAGACATCACTCTCATCTTCCACTGGTCAGGAACATACAACTTTCCACTGGGACAACGCTCAGGTTTGTCCTCCTGGAACTCTTGCAGAGCAAGTCTCAAATCGGGCGAGATGGCAGAAAGAACTACCCCTTCGCCTAAGATGGTAGCAGGCTTGGTCACCACAGGAGAATCAGCAAAGAAACTCCTAGAGAGGGCGTCTGCCTTGACATTCTTAGTTCCAGGAAGAAAAGAGACCACAAAATCAAAATGTGTAAAAAACAAGGCCCATCTAGCTTGTCTAGGGTTCAAGCGTTTAGCCGACTCTAGATAAATCAAATTCTTGTGGTCAGTGAGGACCACAACTTGATGTTTAGCTCCCTCCAACCAATGTCTCCACTCCTCAAATGCCCATTTCATGGCCAACAGTTCCCGATTCCCCACATCATAGTTACGTTCAGATGGAGAGAACTTTCGGGAAAAGAAAGCACAGGGATTCATTTTAGCTGTTACAGGATCCTTTTGGGACAAAACAGCTCCTGCACCAATCTCAGAAGCATCCACCTCTACCTGGAACGGGAGTGAGACATCAGGTTGCTGCAAAACCGGGGCGGAGGTAAATCTTCGCTTCAGCTCCTGAAAGGAAGCAACAGCCTCCGGAGACGAATTCAACACATCAGCACCCTTCTTTGTCAGATCAGTCAATGGCTTGGCAATACTAGAAAATTTTGCTATAAATTTCCGATAAAAATTAGCAAAACCCAAAAACTTCTGGAGGGCCTTCAAAGAAGTGGGCTGAACCCAATCATAAATGGCCTGTACCTTGGCCGGGTCCATTTCAATAGTTGACGGAGACAAAATAAATCCCAAAAATGAAATCCTCTGTACTCCAAAAAGGCATTTCGATCCTTTGACATACAGGGAATTCTCCCTCAAGATCCGGAACACAGTCCGAATATGTTCCACATGAGAATCCCAATCCTTGGAGAAGATCAAAATATCATCCAGATAGATAATCAAAAATTTATCGACAAAGTCTCGGAAAATATCGTTCATGAAGCACTGGAAGACAGAAGGGGCATTAGTGAGCCCAAAAGGCATCACCAGGTACTCAAAATGTCCCTCCGGAGTATTAAACGCCGTCTTCCATTCATCCCCCTGCTTAATGCGGATAAGATTATACGCCCCCTAAGGTCAAGCTTGGTAAACCAGCAAGCATCTCTAACTCTAGAGAATAGATCAGAAATCAGGGTTAACGGATACTGATATTTAATAGTAATTTTATTGAGGGCACGATAATCAATACAAGGCCTTAAAGAACCATCCTTTTTGGCCACAAAAAAAAAACCGGCACCTAAGGGTGAAGAGGATGGTCTAATATGACCCTTCTCCAACGCCTCCTTAATATAGGACCGCATAGCCTCGTGCTCGGGTACAGATAAATTGAAGAGACGACCCTTGGGAAATTTACACCCCGGGCTTAGTTCAATTGCACAGTCATAACTCCTATGAGGAGGCAAGGACGCAGACTCATTCTCACTAAATACATCATAAAAGTCCGCCAAATAGTCAGGAACATCATGCGACTGAGGAGAGGTGGAAAAAACCGGAGCCTCACTAAAGGTACACCGACAACCCCAACTCACCACAGACACAGATTTCCAATCCAAAACTGGATTATGAATTTGCAACCAGGGAAACCCCAGAACAATGGCATCATGCAGACAATGCAACACCAAAAATCTGCAATTTTCTTGATGGTCTGGGGCGACCCGCATGACCACCTGGGTCCAAAACTGAGGTTTATTTTTAGCCAAAGGAGTAGCATCAATCCCCCTCAAAGGGATAGGCGTCTGCAGAGGTGTCATCGGAAATCCACAACGTTTAGCAAAATCCAAGTCCATTAGGTTTAGCGCTGCTCCCGAATCCACAAAAGCCTTGGCGGAAAATGTGGACAGGGAGCAGATCAGAGTAATTGCCAGAAGAAACTTAGGTTGAACACCACCAACAGAAAACGTGTGTGCAAAGCGTTTCTCTCGTTTAGGACAAACAGAAATAATATGCGAGGCATCTCCACAGAAAAAACACAGCTTATTACGCCTTCTGAACTCCTGACGTTGCGCCTTGGACAAAACTCTATCACATTGCATAGGTTCAGACGTCTGTTCAACCGGTGGCAACACCTCTCGTGCAATCCTGCGTTCACGTAAACGCCGATCAACCTGAATGGCTAATGACATAGAATCGTCCAGACCAGAGGGAACAGGAAATCCCACCATAGTATCTTTTACGGCTTCTGACAAACCCTTCCGTAAGAGAGCAGCCAAGGCATTATCATTCCAGGTAGTAAGGACCGCCCACTTTCGGAACTTTTGACCGTAGAACTCTGCAGAATCTCGACCCTGGTTCAATGCCAACAGGGTCTTTTCAGCCTGATCAATAGCATTAGGTTCGTCATACAACAACCCCAAAGCTTGAAAGAATGCGTTCACATTAGTCAGAATAGGATCATCTGGTTTCAAAGAAAACGCCCAATCCTGGGGATCGCCACGCAGCAAAGAGATGACAATTTTAACCTGCTGCGCGGAGCTCCCTGACGAGTTAGGCTTCAAGGCAAAAAATAATTTACAATTATTTTTGAAACTCAAAAATTTAGATCGATCCCCAAAAAATACATCAGGTGTAGGGATCTTTGGTTCAACAGCATGCGAACGAGCAAGGTAGGCGGAAATTCCCCGCACTTCCGCAGCGAGCTGCTCCACACGATCAGACAATTGCTTTATCTCCATTGAGAGAAAAAAAAATTCCCCCTACGGCCTCAGAGATATAGAGGAAAGAATATACGCACACCCTTTTTTTTTTTTTTTTTTTTAAACACAATTCTTTCCTGCTATTGAGTACCCTAGGATCTGCGGTATGGCAGGTGATTCTGTTATGATTGAGTCACCGGGAATTTCCCATGCAGCAATGGCATAAAGTGAGACTAGGGACTTTTTTTTTTTTAAGTGGCGGAGGAATACAGTGCGGAAGGATACCTACCTTCCGTCATTGGATTCCTGCAGCCCATAGAGAACGGCAGCAACAGCTGATGCTGCAGTTCTCTACCCAAGATCGTCGTGGGACACACTCGTGGACTGCTTCGGATCGTGGGTGAGTATTTTTGTGGTTTGTTATGTTAATATTTATTCCGTAAAAGACAATGGCTTCGGGGAACAATGTGACAAGTATTGGTAAGTATGTTACTCTATGTTATATGTACTGTATGTCTATGTATGTATTGTATGAATGTATTGTATGTAGTATGTATGTAGTATATATGTGGTATGTATGTAGCATGTAGTATGTATGTAGTATGTATGTAGCATGCATGTAGCATGCAGTATGTATGTAGCATGCATGTAGTATATATGTAGTATGTATGTAGCATGTAGTATGTATGTAGCATGCATGTAGTATATATGTAGTATGTATGTATCATGTAGTATGTATGTAGTATGTATGTAGTATGTATGTGGTATGTATGTAGCATGTAGCATGCATGTAGTATGTATGTAGTATATATGTGGTATGTATGTAGCATGTAGTATGTATGTAGCATGCAGTATGTATGTAGCATGCATGTAGTATATATGTAGTATGTATGTAGCATATATGTAGTATGTATGTAGCATGTAGTATGTATGTAGCATGCAGTATGTATGTAGCATGCATGTAGTATATATGTAGTATGTATGTAGTATATATGTAGTATGTATGTAGCATGTAGTATGTACAGTCATATGTAAAAGTTTGGGCACCCCTATTAATGTTAACCTTTTTTCTTTATAACAATTTTGGTTTTTGCAACAGCTATTTCAGTTTCATATATCTAATAACTGATGGACTCAGTTATATTTCTGGATTCAAATGAGGTTTATTGTACTAACAGAAAATGTGCAATCTGCATTTAAACAAAATTTGACCGGTGTAAAAGTATGGGCACCCTTATCATTTTCTTGATTTGAACACTCCTAACTACTTTTTACTGACTTCCTGAAGCACTAAATTGGTTTTGTAACCTCATTGAGCTTTGAACTTCACAGCCAGGTGTATCAAATCATGAGAAAAGGTATTTAAAGTGGCCACTTGCAAGTAGTTCTCCTATTTGATTCTCCTATGAAGAGTGGCATCAAGGGCTCCTCAAAACAACTCTCAAATGATCTGAAAACAAAGATTATTCAACATAGCTTTTCAGGGGAAGGATACAAAAAGTTGTCTCAGAGATTTAACCTGTCAGTTTCCACTGTGAGGAACATAGTAAGGAAATGGAAGAACACAGGTACAGTTCTTGTTAAGCCCAGAAGTGGCAGGCCAAGAAAAATATCAGAAAGGCAGAGAAGAAGAATGCTGAGAACAGTCAAGGACAATCCACAGACCACCTCCAAAGACCTGCAGCATCATCTTGCTGCAGATGGTGTCACTGTGCATCGGTCAACAATACAGCGCATGCATAACGCCTTTTTGTATGACCAAACAACTCAATCTTTGTTTCATCAGTCCACAGGACCTTCTTCCAAAATGTAACTGGCTTGTTCTAATGTGCTTTTGCATACCTCAGGTGACTCTGTTTGTGGCGTGCTTGCAGAAACGGCTTCTTTCGCATCACTCTCCCATACAGCTTCTCCTTGTGCAAAGTGCGCTGTATTGTTGACCGATGCACAGTGACACCATCTGCAGCAAGATGATGCTGCAGGTCTTTGGAGGTGGTCTGTGGATTGTCCTTGACTGTTCTCAGCATTCTTCTTCTCTGCCTTTCTGATATTTTTCTTGGCCTGCCACTTCTGGGCTTAACAAGAACTGTACCTGTGTTCTTCCATTTCCTTACTATGTTCCTCACAGTGGAAACTGACAGGTTAAATCTCTGAGACAACTTTTTGTATCCTTCCCCTGAAAAGCTATGTTGAATAATCTTTGTTTTCAGATCATTTGAGAGTTGTTTTGAGGAGCCCATGATGCCACTCTTCATAGGAGAATCAAATAGGAGAACTACTTGCAAGTGGCCACTTTAAATACCTTTTCTCATGATTTGATACACCTGGCTATGAAGTTCAAAGCTCAATGAGGTTACAAAACCAATTTAGTGCTTCAGGAAGTCAGTAAAAAGTAGTTAGGAGTGTTCAAATCAAGAAAATGATAAGGGTGGCCATACTTTTGCACCGGTCAAATTTTGTTTAAATGCAGATTGCACATTTTCTGTTAGTACAATAAACCTCATTTGAATCCAGAAATATAACTGAGTCCATCAGTTATTAGATGTATGAAACTGAAATACCTGTTGCAAAAACCAAAATTGCTATTAAGAAAAAAGGTTAACATTAATAGGGGTGCCCAAACTTTTACATATGACTGTATGTAGCATGCATGTAGTATATATGTAGTATGTATGTAGCATGTAGTATGTATGTAGTATGTATGTAGTATGTATGTAGTATGTATGTAGTATATATGTAGTATGTATGTAGCATGTAGTATGTATGTAGCATGCATGTAGTATATATGTAGTATGTATGTAGTATGTATGTAGTATGTATGTAGTATATATGTGTTATGTATGTAGTATGTATGTAGTATATATGTGGTATGTATGTAGTATGTATGTAGTATGTATGTAGTATGTATGTAGCATGTAGTATGTATGTAGCATGCATGTAGTATGTATGTAGTATTTTTTTATTTTTTTTTTAACATTTAGCACATTAGCCGGATGATGGGACTACTACTGTCCCATCATTGGCTAATGTGTCAATCACTGTCATGGTAGCAGGCATCGCCAGATGGGACTTGTAGTCCCATCGGACGATGCTTGCACAGACCCCCGGACATCAGCACAGCCCCCCGGCAGGCCGGCACAGACCCCCACAGGGTGCACAGACCACCGGCAGGCCGGCACAGCCCCCCGGCAGGCCGGTACAGACCCCCACAGGGTGCACAGACCACCGGCAGGCCGGCACAGCCCCCCGGCAGGCCGGTACAGACCCCGGGCAGTCCACACAGCCCCCCGGCAGGCCGGCACAGCCCCCCAGCAGGCCGGCAGAGACCCCCGGAAGGCCCGAAATGACGGCGCATCATGATGCGCACACACCGCGCATCATGATGACGTCAGGCTGTCAATCAACTTTGAACTTCCGATTCCGATGCCGACTTCCGATATTGAAAAAATATCGGAAGTCGGTATCGGAATTCCGATACAGCAAGTATCGGCCGATACCCGATACTTGCGGTATCGGAATGCTCAACACTACTGATGACACACAGATCTACATCTCTGGACCAGATATCACCTCCCTACTAACCAGAATCCCTCAATGTCTGTCCACTATTTCATCCTTCTTCTCCACTAGATATCTGAAACTCAACATGGACAAAACAGAATTCATCATCTTTCCCCCATCTCACGTGACCCCCCCCTACGAACCTATCAATTACAGTAAATGACTGCCCACTCTCCCCAGTCCCACAAGCTCGCTGCCTCGGAGTAATCCTTGACGCTGATCTCTCCTTCAAACCACATATCCAAACCCTTTCCACTTCCTACCGACTTCAACTCAAAAATATTTCACGCATCCGTTCATTCCTCACCCAAGAATCTGCAAAAACCCTAGTCCATGCCCTCATCATCTCTCGCCTTGACTACTGCAACCTCATGCTCTGTGGCCTCCCCTCAAACACTCTCGCACCCCTCCAATCTATTCTAAACTCTGCTGCCCGACTAATCCACCTGTCCCCCCGCTATTCCCCAGCTTCTCCCCTCTGTCAATCCCTTCACTGGCTCCCAATTGCCCAGAGACTCCATTACAAAACCCTAACCATGACATACAAAGCCATCCACAACTTGTCTCCTCCATACATCTGTGACCTCGTCTCCCGGTACTTTCCTGCACGCAACCTCCGATCCTCACAAGATCTCCTTCTCTACTCCCGTCTTATCTCCTCTTCCCACAATCGCATACAAGATTTCTCTCGCGCATCACCCCTACTCTGGAACTCTCTACCACAACATATCAGACTCTCACCTACCATCGAAACCTTCAAAAAGAGCCTGAAGACCCACCTCTTCCGACAAGCCTATAACCTGCAGTAACCACCGATCGACCAAACCGCTGCACGACCAGCTCTACCCTCTCCTACTGTATTATCACCCATCCCTTGAAGATTGTGAGCCCTCGCGGGCAGGGTCCTCTCTCCTCCTGTACCAGTCATGACTTGTATTGTTTAAGATTATTGTACTTGTTTTTATGTATACCGCTCCTCACATGTAAAGCGCCATGGAATAAATGGCGCTAGAACAATAAATAATAATAATAATAATAATAATAATAATAATAATAATACATCCTTGAATTGCATTTGCCTTTTTTGCTGCTGCATCACACTGTTGACTCATTCAGTCTGTGATCTATTAGTATACCCAAGTCTTTTTCACATGTGCTGTTGCTTAGCCCTATTCCTCCCATTCTGCATATGCTTTTTTCATTTTTATTGCCCAGATGTAGTACTTTGCATTTTTCCCTGTTAAAAACCATTCTGTTAGTTGCTGCCCACTGCTCCAGTTTATTTATATCTTTTTGAATCCTCTCTCTCTCTTCTCTAGTATTAGCTATCCCTCCTAGCTTTGTGTCATCAGCAAATTTAATCAGTTTACCCTGAATTCCTTCATCTAAATCATTGATAAAGATGTTGAACAATACAGGGCCCAGGACAGAGCCCTGTGGTACCCCACTTGAGACATTCTTCCAACTGGATGTGCAGCCATGTACGACCACTCTTTGGGTCCGATCACTAAGCCAGTTATGAACCAACCTAACAGTTGCCTTGTCCATTCCATACCTAGTCATTTTTTCAATAAGGATTGCGTGAGATACTTTGTCAAATGCTTTGCTGAAGTCAAGATATACTATATCTACAGCATTTCCCTGATCCACCCAATCAGTGATTCCGTCATAGAAGGAAATTAAGTTAGTCTGACATGACTTATTAGTTACAAACCCATGCTGACTCTGTTTAATCACTTCATTCTTATCCAGGTACTAACATACATGTTGTTTAATAATTTGTTCAAATATCTTTCCTGGTATAGAAGTCAGACTCACCGGCCTATAGTTGCCTGGGTCCACCTTCCCCGTTTTGAAGATAGGAACAACATTTGCTCTTCTCCAGTCTTCTGGGACCTCTCCTGTTCTCCAAGAATTTTCAAAGATTATGGAGAGGGGTTCAAAAATTTCTTCTGCTATCTCCTTCAGTACTCTGGGGTGTAATTCATCTGGACCTGGAGACTTGAATTCATTTAGGTTAGCTAAGTGTTTCCTCACTATCTTTCTGTTTATAGATATCCTGAATTCTTCTATTCCCTTAATAGGACAGTGAAGAACAGTTAATGTTACATTTCCTTTCTGAGAGAAAACAGATGCAAAATAGGAATTTAAAAGTTCGGCCTTCTCAACATCCTGTCTTACCATTTCATCATTTTCATCCTGTAATAATCCTATAGCATCTTTGACTTTTCTTTTACTTTTGACATATCCCCAAAATCCTTTATTATTGCTTTTGACGTCTCTTGCAAGCCTCAATTCATTGTCAGCTTTAGATAATCTGATTTGTGCCCTGCAGGTTCTGCAGACAGCATTATAGTCTTCTTTAGATATGCCTCCCTCTTACCATTTTATAAACATTTCTTTCTTCCTTTTTAGCATGTGCTTAAGTTCTGTGTTCATCCATCCTGGTTTCCTTAAATGCTTCCTATTCTTCCCTCTTTTTGGAATTGTTAACAACTGTGCTTTGAGAATTTCATTTCTCAAGATTTCCCATCCTTCCTGGACATTTTTGTCTTTAAGGATATCCAGCCATTGGATCCCTCCAATTCTCTTTGTGAATCCCTTAAAATCTGCCTTTCTGAAATCTAACCTTGACGTCTGAGTCTTCACAGGTCTTCCTCCTCTATTTATCCAAAATTCTAAAATAGCATGGTCGCTACCTCCTAGGGTCCCAGGCACTTTTACCTCCTCAACCATTTCCTCCCTGTTTATAAGGATTAGATCCAAGGTAGCAGATCCCCTTGTTTTCTCCCCTACCTTTTGGAAGATAAAGTTGTCAGCAAGAGAGGATCAGAATTTCCTTGACCTGTTAGTTTTGCATGAGAGATATTCCCAACAAATGTCTGGATAGTTGAAATCTCCCATGACAACTATGTCATATTTTTTGGAGAACTTGGCCATTTGATGCATAAAGAGTTCATCCATATCTTCAGCTTGCACAGGCGGCCTGGAGTAAATGCCTACAATGGTCTCCTTTCCATTGTTCTGTCCTTGTATTCTTATCCAAACAGTTTCCACAGAACTCCCAGTCTCTGAAGCGTCAATCTCTGTGCAGATATACGCGTTTCTAACATACAATGCGACACCTCCTCGTTTATCAAGTCTGTTTCTTGCAAATAAGATGTATCCTTCTATCCTTGTATTCCAATCATGTGTATCATCCCACCAAGTTTCAGTGATTCCAATGACATCATATTTCTTTTCCTGCGTTAGTAGTTCCAGTTCTCCTTGTTTGTTTCCCATGCTTTGTGCATTAGTATAGAAACATTTTAGTTTGTGATTGGTTTCTCTTTCTCCAATATTTTTATTATTTAGATTATTTTGTCTTTGTTCTTCCTTTCCACTTCTAATAGCAGAGTTCTCAATAGAACTTCTAGTTTAAAGCTCTCCTGATGAGTGTAGCAAGGCGACTTCCAAATACATGTTTTCCAGTCTTCGTAAGGTGCACCCCATCTCTAGCAAGTAGTCCATCGTATAGGTAATTCACTCCGTGATCCAGAAATCCAAATCCTTGCAGATGGCACCATCGATGTAGCCAGTTGTTCACCTGCAGAATCTTATTCCACCTCCTTGTTCGATGGCCATCCACTGGGAGGATGGAAGAGAAGACCACCTGGGCTCCCAGTTCTTTCACTTTCTTGCCTAAGTTTTCAAAGTCACTGCAGATGGTTTCCAGGACGTTTATTGCTGTGTCATTTGTCCCCACATGTATTAGCAGGAATGGGTAGTCATCTGTAGGTCTGAAGAGTCCTGATATCCTGTCAGACACATATTTAATTTTTGCACCTGGAAGACAGCACATTTCTCTTGAAGTTATATCCGGTCTGCAGATAGCGGCCTCTGTTCCTCTCAACAGGGAATCCCCCATGACCACCACTCTCCCTTTCTTCTTCACAACATTTTTCTTTCTCCATCCAGGAGTATTCTGAAGGCATACAAGGTTCCTGTTTGTGGGCAAAGTCTTATCCTGATGTATTTCTTCATCGTTCTCTTGCGTGGGAGCCTGGTACTGGTTCCTGAGCAGTATGGGTGCTGACTGCCTCCCGATCCTCCTGCTTCTCTGGGTCACATGCTTCCATTCCTCTGTTTCTTCAGGTGCACTTTGAATTTCTTCTCTTTCTGTAACATGAAGAGATAATTCTGCTCTGTCCAAGAACGCTTCACCTTCCTTAATGATCTTCAACGTAACTAACCTCTCTTCAAGATTTTGCAACTTTTCCTCCAACAGGGACACAAGCTTGCATTTGTGGCATGTGAAGTTTGGCTTTTCCACTGGTAAGTCTGTGAACATGTAGCAAGAAATGCAGCTCACCAAATGGCTCCGGGCCTCTTCCATATTGTTATAGTTATAGAGATTTCAAAATGATGAAAAATGAGCCAAAATGTGCGCGCCTATCGGCGCTCGGTTTACCGATTTCCTCTTTTCAGCTGCAACGGCCAAAATCCAGTGATCGTTGAGCTCGCGGAGACTCTTCACTTATCCCAGAAGGCACTGGGAATATGCAAATGATCTCCTCAGGACTCTTCCACTGCTCGGGTGTTATCCGAGTATCTTGGGCGTGCTCGTATATTATGTTCGAGTCCCCGCGGCTGCATCATTGCCGGCTGTTAGACAGCCTGAACACATGTGAGGATTTGCTAACAAACAGGAAATCCCCACATGTATTCAGGCTGTCTAACAGCCACAAATCTTGCAGCCGCGGGGACTTGAACATAATATCTGTGCACTCTCAGTTGATCACATAACACCCGAGCATTCTTGGTTAACACATTATCCAAGCACGTTCGCTGTTCTGTTAGTTGTTTCCTGTCATGGATCACACTCTGTGGGTATCTCCAGGCTATTTATTTCATGATGTGCAATCCTCCATTACAAGAGTTCTCTTTCACAACAACCAGCAAGTTTCAAACATGACTATAGTACACACATAAACGTAATGAGACCCCTAGAGGCCACATCATCATATAACATATTGCTACATTTCTCTTTTAACTGGAGGAACAATAAAAGATAATAAAATAATGGATATCATGACAAAGTTAGAGATATAACATAATAAGTCCAGTTAGATATAATCCTTGAGGTGCGCCGGCTTTCTGATAATTCTGCCAGCTCTATTAACATAAGATGTGTCACTGTCTACATCTGGTAGTTCTTCTGATTCTGGTAATATGCCTTCTAATATTGCTTGTCTCTGGCCCGAATCCTCACTCTGATGGTCAGCTGTCACTGTTGATACTTGACTTGTACTTGCTGCCTCGTTGTCTTGGGTGTCAGGATACTGTTCAAATCATCTCTTTCTTGCGTTTTCCTCAGATATCTCCAATTTCTCCTTAGTCATCTTCCTTCCTCTGTTAGAATAATTTCGTAACACCGAGGTCCTAGTTTCTTGACAACCTTTGCCTTTTTTGCCAGTGTTTGTCAAACATGCTGCTTGGCTGCAGCCGAATGTTGTCATTTCTCTGGAGCTCAGGCAGATCCTTTGCAGATTTATTGTAATAGAAAGCTTGCCTATCTTGATTCTTCTGTAATTTAGCTTTGATGTTTCCCAGCAACTTTGGCTTTAACAGATGACTAGCAGTTGGTTAGAGTGTTTTTGTATGCCTAATCATGAGCCTCTGTACCGGACTGCTGTTTAGGCCTTGGGTGGGTGTGTTTCTATGATCCAGTATAGACAGATATACATCAGTGCCTGCTTGTTTTGCTTTCTGCATGAGTCTTTTGGCTGTTTTTACTGCCGACTTTGCTTTCCCATTACTCTGAGGATATCTTGGAGAAGACATCTGGTGTTCAAATTCCCATTTCTTGCTGAAGGCTTTGAACTCTACCAAAGTAAACTGCGCCACATTGTCAGAGAAAATGATATCTGGAATGCCATACGTGGCAAAATGGGCCTTGAGTTTTCTAATCACTGTTCTTGCCCTTGTGTCCTGCAACAAATCAACCTCCCAGAAGTTAGAGAAATAGTCCACTGGAGTCAGGTATTCTTTGTTATTCCATGTGAACAAGTCTGTTCCTATTTTTGACCATGGCCTATATGGAATTTCATGTGGTTGCAATGTCTCCTTTGGTTACTTATCACTGCAGGATGCACATATTTCACATTGTGCTATATTATTTTTTATGTGGTCTTTCATTCCTGGCCAATAAACCGATTCTCGTACTCGACGTAGACATCCTTCCATGCCTAAGTGAGAGGAGTGCAATGTTTTCAGTATGTCTCTTCTGAGAACTTCTGATATATCCGCCCCGTCTCCTTTAGAGATGATTCCTTGCTGCACTGACAATTCAACTCTAATATGGAAGAAAGGTGAAACTTCCCTTGGAGCATGTTGCTTGTACTTTGGCCAGCCCTGCAAGATGACAGTCTTTAAACTCTTGAGAATTTTATCCTTGTCTGTGAAAGTCTGGATTTGCTTCAACTTTTCTGTTGACACTGCAAGGTAGTTACACATATTGATGGTTTCAATGTCTTTCTCCTCATCATTTGTGATAGGAAGGTACGCTCTGCTTAGCGTATCTGCAATCAGTAAGTCTCTTCCTGGACAGCACCCGATGTCAAAATCATATTTCTGAAGTCGTAACAGCATGCGCTGTAGTCTCTTTGGGGCACTTAGGAATGGATTCTTTGTAATGCGCTCCAAAGTTTTGTGATCCGACTGCAGTGTTACTGGGACGCCCTCACACCCAGGGCAGTGGAGTACTCGGTACTGGGCCCGATGGTCCTCTATGGGAGATGTCACGGTAGCTGGAACCCGGCCCGTGGCCCTGGGCGCCCATTGTAAATGTTCAGTGTCAATGTGTAAGTCGTGACGCCACCTGTGGTGTTCAGCAATGAATATGTAAGCCGACGCTGCAGACAGATCCTCTGGGACAGATGGTGTGGTGCAGCAGTGATGTTATAGCCCTCCACAGGCAGGGCTGTAGTCCCAGGGCAGAGTAGGTGAAGTGACACGTAGATGGTGTAGTGTCAGGCGCAAGGGATGTAGCAGTGCTGGGCAGGTTGGAGCAGGAATAAGTGGAGGACACAAGGGCATGTAGTTCCAAAGCTTTACTCATAGTCTGTTGCACAAACAGGTGCCTGCCTCCGTGCCGTGTCCTCCGGGTCAGGGACTCAGTCAACCTCCAGGCCAGATGGAATACTCCTTTCCAACACTCCGCCAACATGTACCTTTCTGAACGTCTCCTCTTATAGCGCCTTTAGGTGAAGTGCTCCTAGTACTGAGTTACACTGGAGTTCCTCCTGTCCGATGTTCCTATGAACTCTACTTGTACGACAGACAGCTGTAGCCTGCTTCGGGGACTTCTTGCTACTAAGTCCCGGCTCACTATCCAGTTGCTGTTGTGCCCCCAAGTCTTGTGTGGGAATAAAGTGGTCACTACTTCTATTCCTCCGGTGTCTGCTGCAGGACCATTAGTATCCATACAACCTCGGGGACCGGGCCCTGGCCTTGCGCTTGGAACTTCTAGGAAGGGTTCTCTTCTAACCCACGTCCTCTGTTCCCTTTTACTCCTCATGTTCCGTACTAGCCTTTCTTTCTATGGAGAATCAGGCTTTCAGTCTATGTTGCTCTCTCTCTTCCTTTCCCGTGCCAGCAGACCCAGGTCACTCGGATCTGCTGCAGCACTTCCATCCATCTATCCCTCTCTCCAGGGATCTTCTTCTCTCCAACTCTCTAACCAACTAACTGACTGTTGTCCTAAACTCTTCCCGCTCCTTGTAATGTAATCTAACTTCACCCACCTCCCAGCACGTTTCGTGTTCTAAGCAGGGAGCCACCATTGGGTGCTTTGCTATACTCCAAGCAGGGAGCTGCCGAAGGTGTTTTGCTACACTACTTTGTGGTGTGGGGTGCAGGTGTTGGAGCGTGGTCAGGGGTCTCCACCTTACCTGGATGGTGGGATGCCACACCTCAGGAGGAGGTGCAGTACCTCTGTGGCGACTGAGCCACATTACCCGTCGACCATAGGTATACTGGTGAAACTTCTCCATCCCAAATACCACAGTTCCTTCTCAATCTGTGCATATCCCTGCTCTTTTGTTGCAAGGGCTCTGCTTGCAAATGTGATTGGCTGTTTGTTCTGCATTAATGTGGCTCCAAGGCCTTTTTCTGAAGCATCACATTGTACCGCCATTTCTCGAACTGGATCAAAATACTTTAGGGTTGCTGCATCTGCATTAGCTTTCTTTACTGATCGAAAAGCAGTCTCCTGGCTTAGCCACCAATCCTAAGAACAGGCCTCTGAAATGTCCTTTTAGAATTGTCGCTTTAATAATAATAATACAGTTTATTTCTATAGCGCCGACATATTCCGCAGCACTTTACATTTCGGAGGGGATTTGTACAGACAATAGACATTACAGCATAACAATAATCACATAGATTATAACAAATACCAAGAGGAATGAGGGCCCTGCTCGCAAGCTTACAATCTATGAGGAAAAAAAGGGAGACAAGAAAGGTGGGTGGTAATAGTTGCCCTGATTGTATGGACCAGCCATAATGTTAAGTGTGTATCAGTACAGACACAGAGGGCTAATGGATGCATAAAGCATGTGGGAACATGATGCGGGGAACCTGGTTATGGTAAAACTTCTGGCTGTGCCACAAAGGGATAGATTAGGTTAATATGTTGAGACGATAGGCCAGTCTGAATAAATGCGTTTTCAGGGCACACTTAAAATTGTGGGGATTTGGGACTAATCGTATTGACCTGGGAAGTGCATTCCAAAGAATTGGCGCAGCACGTGTAAAGTCTTGGAGACGGGAGTGGGAGGTTCTGATTATTGAGGATGCTAACCTCAGATCATCAGCAGAACGGAGGGCGCGGGTAGGGTGGTATACTGAAACAAGGGAGGAGACTTTTTGACAGTTAGGGTGATCAATGAGTGGAACAGGCTGCCACGAGAAGTGGTGAGTTCTCCTTCAATGGAAGTCTTCAAACAGAGGCTGGACAGACATCTGACTGGGATGATTTAGCGAATCCTGCTTTGAGCAGGGGGTTGGACCAGATGGCCCAGGAGGTCCCTTCCAACTCTACGATTCTATGATTCTATGATTCTATGATTCTATGTAGGGTGGTGCTGAGCCATGGAGGGCTTTGTGGGTTAGGGTAATAAGTTTATACTGAATTCTGGAGTGGATGGGTAGCCAGTGTAATGACTGGCACAAGGTAGAGGCATCGGTGTAATGATTGGTGAGGAATATGATCCTGGCTGCAGCATTCAAGACAGATTGGAGAGGGGACAGTTTGGTAAGAGGGAGACCGATTAGAAGAGAGTTACAATAGTTGAGATGAGAATGAATAAGAGAAACAGTAAGAGTTTTTGCAGACTCAAAAGTAAGAAAAGATCAAAATCTAGAAATGTTTTTGAGGTGCAGATGACAAGAGCGAGCCAGTGATCGAATGTGGGGGGCAAAGGAAAGCTCGGAATCAAGTATGACCCCAAGACAGCGGGCATGTTGCTGGGGAGTAATAGTGGAACCACACACGGAAATGGCAGTGTCGGGTATAGGTGCATTAGTAGAGGGAGGAAACACAAGGAGTTCAGTCTTTGACAGGTTCAGTTTCAGATATAGTGAGGACATGATGTTAGACACAGCGTTTAGACAATCGCCGGTGTTTTCTAGAAAGGCTGGCGTGATGTCAGGAGAAGAAGTGTATAATTGGGTGTCATCAGCATAGAGATGGTACTGGAAACCGAATCTACTGATTGTTTGACCAATAGGGGCAGTGTACAAGGAGAAGAGGAGGGGGCCTAGGACTGATCCTTGAGGAACCCCAACAGTAAGGGGAAGATGAGAGGAGGAGGAAACGGCAAAAGATACAGTAAAGGAGCGGTCAGAAAGATAGGAGGAGAACCAGGAGAGAAGGGTGTCCTTGAGGCCAATGGAACGGAGCATAGTGAGGAGGAGCTGATGATCCACAGTGTTGAATGCTGCAGAGAGATCCAAGAGAATTAGCATGGAGTAATGACCATTAGATTTAGCTGTTAGTAGATCATTAGAGACTTTAGTGAGGGCAGTTTCAGTAGAGTGTAAGGAGCGGAATGCCGGATTGGAGAGGGTCGAGAAGAGAGTTATCAGAGAGATAGCGGATAAGATGGGAGTGGACCAGGCATTCCAGGAGATTAGAGATGAAGGGAAGATTAGAGACAGGTCTATAGTTAGCGGCACAGTTTTGGTCGAGGGATGGTTTTTTAAGTAGTGGATGTATGATGGCATGCTTAAATGAGGAGGGAAAGATACCAGAAGAGAGAGAGAGGTTAAATATTTTAGTTAGGTGAGTGGTGACAGCAGGGGAAAGGGACTAGAGGAGATGTGACGGAAATGGGTCACTGATGCAAGTGGTTGGGCGAGAAGATGCAAGGAGCCTGCTTACTTCTTCTTCTGTGACTCGTTCAAAATCAGAGAGTGAGCTAGATGCAGTGGGGGAGGGAGGACAGTGCATGGTATGAGGTGATTGGGAGATAATTTCCTGTCGGATCTGGTCAAATTTTTCTTTGAAGTAATTGGCCAGATCATCAGCTCGGAGCTCTGGGCTTTATTAGTATCATAGGACTGTGAACAATTGTAATACCCTGAAGTATGACCTGCCCTTGTAAACAGGCTATTAAAGGACAGTAGATCAGCAAATATGTTGCTAATCTGCAGTTGTTTAACCCACACAGCTCCCTCTCGCTACGTACATACACACGTGGTCAAAATTTTTGGTACCCCTTGCTTATTGACAGAAAAACCCACAATGGTCACAGAAATAACTTAAAACTGACAAAAGTAATAATAAACAAAAAATCTATCAAAATGAACAAATGATAGTCAGACATTGCTTTTCAACCATGCTTCCACAGAATTTAAAAAAAAATAAAACTCATGAAATAGGCCTGGACAGAAATGATGGTTTCCCTGAAAATAATGTGACAAAAGGGTTATGTTAAATCAAGGTGTGTCCACTAATTAGCATCACAGGTGCCTACAATCTTGGAATCAGTGAGTTGGACTGTATAGGGGGCTACAGACACTCACTGTGCTGTTTGGTGACTTGGTGTGTATCACACTCAACATGGACCAGAGGAAGCGAAGTAAAGAGTTGTCTCAGGAGATTAGAAAGAAATGATAGACAAACATGTTAAAGATAAAAGTTATAAGACCATCTCCAAGCAGCTTGATGTTCCTGTGACTACAGTTGCACATATTATTCAGAAATTTAAACTCCATGGAACTGTAGCCAACCTCCCTGGACGTGGCCGCAGGAGGAAAATTGATGACAAATCAAATAGATGGATAACACGAATGGTAACAAAAGAGCCCAGAAAACCTTCTAAACAGATTAAAGGTGAACTTCAAGCTCAAGGAACATCAGTGTCAGATCGCACCATCCGTCATTGTATGAGCCAAAGTGGACTTCATGGGAGATGTCCAAGGAGGACACCACTGGTGAAAAAAAATCATAAAAAAGCCAGACTGGAATTTGCCAAACTACATGTTGACAAGCCACAAAGCTTCTGGGAGAATGTCCTATGGATAGGTGAGACAAAAATGGAACTTTTTGGCAAGGCACATCAGCTCTATGTTCACAGACGGAAAAATAAAGCATATCAAGAAAATAACACTGTCCCTACTGTGAAACATGGAGAAGGCTCTGTTATGTTCAGGGGCTGCTTTGTTGCATCTGGCACAGGGTGTCTAGAATCTGTGCAGGGTACAATGACATCTCAAGACTATCAAGGGATTCTAGAGAGAAATGTGACAAGGTATTCCCAATCGGGACATTTCTGTCCTTTATCTAGTATTAAAGCCTCACCTTGTGTTAGTCGACCTTCATGTGAATAAGGGCCGGGCAGGAGAGCGGCTTGACTGTTCAGACAAATGCCCATGGAAAGCTATAAAGATGAAATGCCTAGCTCAAAAAGGTGGGGCCACTCCCCTGTATGTACAGAGTACAAGAAACTACAGCAAACCAAAGAAATGAGCCGGAGCATAAGTTGGTGTACATACATTGTGTAACAGCACGTTCACACTGTGAACACTTCAGTTCCGAGTGTCGTGTGTGGCTAAGCAGTACTGTACAGCCACAAATGGGGTACTTCCATGTTCAGCAGTGTGTGACAAATTTTGTTGCCATTTTTACCCATTTCCCCTTGTGAAAATCTGCACTATAATATGGCACTGCTTCCCTTCTGAGCTTTCCACTGTGCCTCAAAAGTAGTGTTTGACCACGTATGTGATATTAGCACACACAGGAGAAGTTGCACAACAAACTTTGTAGTCCAATTGTTCCTAGTAGCCCTTATAAGGCTATGTGCACACGTTGCGGATTCTGCTGTGGCTTTTTCCGCAGAGAAACCGCAGCTCCGGGCAGAAACCGCAGGGTGAAATATTCTTGCGGTTTCCTAGTTTTTGTTCAGCGGATTTGATGCAGGTTCTACTGCGTTTTGGGAGAGAGAGAGCGATAGAGAGAATAAACTGCAGCAAATCTGCGCGGAAATATCCACAGTATGTGCACAGCGGATTTGGTTTTCCATAGGTTTACATGGTAATGTAAACCACATGGAAAATGCTGCGGATCCGCAGGGCCAAAACCGCTGCAAATCCGTAGCAGAATCCGCAGCGTATGCACATACCCTAAAAATTAAAATTGTGGGGCTAAAACAACATTTTAGCGGTAAAAATATTATTCCTTCTTCACCGCCCAATGGTATAATTTTCTGCAAGGCGCATGTGGTGTCAAAATGATCACTTCACCCGTAGATGAATTCATAGAGAGGTGCAGTTTGTAAAATGACATCAATTATGAGGGGTTTCTGCTGTTCTGGCACCCCAGTGGCTCTGTCAATGTGACATAGCACAGTCAAACCATTCAAGCAAAATCTGAATTCCATTATGGTGTTTCTTCTCTTCTGATATTTGGACTGTGTCTCAGTAGTTTTCGACCACAAATGGAGTATTAGCGCACGCAGGAGAAAATGCAAAACAAATTTTGAGGTCCATTTTCTACTGTCACCTTGTGAAAATAATAAATTTTGGGGCTAAAAGAAAATGTTTGTGGGAAAAATTTGACTTTTTATTTTCACTGCACTACGTTATAAACTTCTGTGAAGCCTCTAAATCAGAGGCGTAGCTAGGGTTTCGGTTCAGGGGGGGCAAAACTTCTGAGTGGGCCCCTGACTAGGTAACTTTGATTACATCTCGGTGACGCACCCTAATAGTGGATGTAGGAGATGACTGCGCTGTTACTGAAAATAATCCCTATATAAAGACCAACACGGATATTACCTCCATATGGCCAGTGGTAAATACTAGTCCTACAGAACATATAAGTGATTACTGCACAGTTATAGTTGGTGTCTTACCGCTGACGTTCTTTCTGATAGAATCGTTCACTTTTCACGTCTTTTCCATCTGGCCCAGACCGACATGACAACTCCTCCAGCCATGACTCGGCTACAGAAAATACAACAACGACACGTTTCACTTCTCATATTCCAGCCCCATCACCATGTATCTCTGTTCCGTACACCTTGTACACAGGTGCCTCTGTTACGTACACGCTGTACACACGCGGCTCTGCTACGCAGGGCTGTGGAGTCGGAGTTGGAGTCGTGGAGTCGGAGCCGGAGTCGGAATTAGTTTTGGTTGGAGTCGGAGTCGGAGTCGGTAGAAATGTACCGACTCCGACTCCAGCTTTAAAAAAATTTATTAATATTTCATAATTGAACTTTCATATGAATTTTATAAATGTTACTCAAATATATATGTTCTATCAAACTATGAACAACAGTGATAAGCAGTTCTGCTGGAGATAGAGACATTTCTTACTTCTTGTGTGTCACTGTTCTCCACTGCCCTTATCTAATCTTATACTTGGTTAACCTCATGCTGCCCCAACCCCCCTACTTACAATGTATGAAACTGAAAGTGAAAATGTGTTGCAAATTCTTAGTAGTAAAGCTCCTCCTCTAGACTAGATCATACTAGGTGTGCGTCTTCCAAGCATCTCACAGCTGCCTGCTACTCAGAAGAGGAAGACTGTAAGAAGTATTATCCTTTCAACAAACTTTGCATCAGTTAACTGTGAGTACATGAGGAATAATAACAGTATTACTGACCACTATATCAGTTGTACGACCTGGCAATAATTTTGTACAATTGTTTTTAGGAAAAACAATTGTCATTTGGATTGTGAATGAAGAATTAAAAACCTGAGAATGTCAAAGAAGCATCACATTAAATCAGCTGTATTTGAACATTTCACCATCACTCAAGATAGAAAACATTATGTCTGTCAGTGTATGACAAATGATCCAGACGAAAACAAATGATGTGAAGCCAAGATGAGTGCATATTCAGGCAAAGATAAAAATGCTCCTACCAGAGCCTCTAATCTAAAGAGACATTTACAGCGCTTTCATTCAGAAGTACTGAAAGCAGTGGATGAGAAAGACTGCATCCAAACCAATGAACCAGTGCCCAGCTCTTCCAGCCAAACAAAGGAGCAGAGAACTTTGCAGCCATCAGTTGCAAGATATTTTGTCAGTGACAAAGTTACTGTGACAATGACAGTAGATACATTTAAAAAACAGATCACAGAGCTTGTTGTAAAGGATAGTGTGCCTATTTCATTATTTTCACGACCAGCTTTTATGTGTCTGAATGGGGAAATGGCCCGCAAGCTTGGTGTTTCTCTGGAGAGAGAGAGTATTAGAAAATTAGTAATCGAAGAAGCTTTTAAACAAAAGGAAGAACTTAAAAAAACTCTCAAGGGACGCTTTCTGTTTCTTAAAATGGATGCCTGCACACATCACAGAGTGAACTATTTTGCCATCAATGTCCGATTTGTTTGTGACAAAAATGAAATAGTTGCCAAGACATTGGCAGTAAAAGACACCAAAGCTCATCACACCAGTGAGTTTCTCCAGGTCTTGGTGGAAAAGGTTCTGCAAGACTATGAACTTAAAAAAGAGCAAGTTCTTTCTGTCGTAACTGACAATGCTTCAAATATGATAAGTACTATTAAGCTAATGAATGAGAGTAATGATGGTGACCAGCAGCTAGAAGAACATTCTGGGTTCACAGACACAGAAATGTTTGAAATAGAGGAACACAGTATTGTAACTGAGGAGCAAACTGAAGTTGCTTCAGATGAACAGCAACATGATAGTTTAGATGATCTTGTTGAAACTGTGTCAATATGTTCTTTCATTCATCACATGCGCTGTGTTGTGCATATGCTACAGCTGGCTATAAGAGACAGTCTGTAAGAAGGACATGCTGCTGCACTGATTGGCAAGGTGAGAAAATTGGCTACTGTTGCCAGAACCCCTAAAGTTGACTCAATTTTGAAGAGACGTGCTGGAAAAGGGGCAATTATTGATAAAGCCACACGATGGGGCAGTACTTACTTAATGATTCAGCGCTTGGTTGAACTGAAAACCTTTCTTGTAGACATGGCTAACCCTCAACTGATACTAAATGAAAGTCAGTGGTATCAGGTGACTGAGCTGGAAAAATTGCTAGAGCACCCATTTACAGTGACTAAAAAATTACAAGCAGAGGACTTAACTCCAGGTATTTTCTTAAAGGAGTGGAAGAACCTGATGTTTCGCCTGTCCCAAAGAGGAGGGTTAATTGCAAGTGGCATTGCTACATCAATGAAACGGAGAGAGGAGCTACTATTACAAAATAACATTCTTTTGGCAGCTGTTTATGTAGAGCCAATGCATCCGATTCTTCTAGATGATCAACAGCTAAGTAAAGGAAAAGAAGCTCTGTTTGAAATAGCAGTAAGGATGAGAGGGTTGCAGAACAGTCAGGAGGAACAAGAAGAATTTGGTCATCCTGCCACATCTTCACCCTCATCATCAACTGATGAAGAATTTCATTTCGAAAAATATTTGGATCACAAGGACCGTGCAAAGCGTTCCCGCATAGAAGAAGAGTCATCCCCATCAAGGAACACAGCCAGTACATTTCAGCAGAATTTTTCATGTGCACTAAAAGAAATTGAGAAATTTGACCGTTCATCAAAAATAACAGTGCAACAAGCGATTCCTCTGTATCCTGACATTGTCAGAGATGTTGCCCGAGTGGTTACTGCTTTGCCACCAACACAAGTTAGTGTAGAGAGGTTGTTCTCTGCTCTCAAAATAATTAGATCAGATTTGAGGGCATCCATGAAGGAGGATCTGACAGAGGCAATACTTTTTCTGAGGACAAATTTATCGATTTCTTCTTATTAACTGCATAAAAGTGTTTATTGCATATTTACTTACAGTTTAGAAAAGTTTATAAAAGTTATTTGCTATATTCTAATTGTATTCTAATAAATGTAGTTTTTGCTCTAAGTGGTCTGATTACTTATATGATGGTGAGAAACTGAATAAGCACGATGTTTAATATTTTACAACAGTAAATTTGTTGTTATGAATTGGCCATTTATGAAGGAGTCGGAGTCGGAGCCGGAGTCGGAGTCAGAGCCTGATAAAATCCAGGAGTCGGAGTCGGAGTCGCAACTGTGGCTTACCGACTCCACAGCTCTGCTGCTACGTACACGCTGTACAAACGCGGCTCCGCTCCGTACACCTTGTACACACCTGGCTCCGCTCTGTGCACTTGTACACATGCGGCTCTGCTCCGTACACCTTGTACACACGCGTCTCTGCTCCCTACACCCTGTACACACGCGGCTCTGCTCCGTACACGCTGTACACATGCAGCTCCGCTCCGTACACCTTGTACACACATGACTCCGCTCTGTACACCTTGTACACACACGGCTCTGCTCCGCACACCCCATACACACGCGGCTCCGCACCAGACACCTCGTACACATACGGTTCCAATCCGTACACCTTGCACACATGGCTCCACTCCGTACACCCCGCACACAAACGGCTCTGCTCTGTACACCCCGTACACACACTTGGCTCCGCTCCGTACACAAACGGCTCTGCTCACCCCATACACACGCGGCTCCACTCCGCTGTACACCTCATACATACATATCTCTGCTCCGTACACCTTCTACACACAGGGCTCCTCTCTGTACACCTCATGCACACACAGCTCTGCTACATCCACCCTGTGAACCCCTCCTAATCCCACACAGAAACTTACTTCACCTCATCCAGCACCATGACAACCATCACAGCAGAGCCCTGCAGCCGCTGAAGCCCCTGATCATGTGACCCCCTGACTCCGCCCCTCCCATGACCTCATCACAGGTCCTTGTGCGTACAGAATAGCCCAGGACAACATTGCTGGCTGTGAGGTGGGGGGCCCACTGCTGGCAGCACCGGGGCCCCCCACCGCCTTCTCAGGGGCCCTTAGCGGCTGGGCGGCAGAGTAGGGAGATTGATTCTCCCTGCTCTGCCGCAGAATGTAACTGTATGGGCGCCCCCTCTGCCCCCCCCGGTAGCTACGCTACTGCTCTAAATACATTCCTTAAGGGGTCTGGTTTCCAAAATGGGGTTAATTGTGGGTGTTTTCACTGTTTAGGCACATCAGGGGCTCTTCAAACGCGTCCTCTCTCAATTCCAACCTTTTTTGCATTCAAAAAGTCAAAAGGTGCTCCTTCCTTCCGAGCCCTGTCATGCACACAAACAGTAGTTTTCACCCACATATGGGGTATCAGCTTACTCGAGAGAGATTGCACAACACATATTGAGGTTAATTTTCTCTTGTTACCCTTGTGAAAATAAAAATAAAAATTGGCGTTAAAGTAAAATTTTTGTGAAAAAAGGATAAATGTTAATTTTTTCTTTCGACATTTCATTAGTTCCTGTGAAGCACCTGAAATGTTAATAAACTTTTGGAATGTGGTGTTGAGGACTTTGAGGGGTGCAGTTTTTAGGATGGTGACACTTCTGGGTATCTGCCATATAATCCCCCCAAAGTCACTTCAAATACTGTATAATGTGGTCCTTAAAAAAATGTAATCTTTTAGGGGGTACATTTTTACTTACAGCATATCCAAATAGATCAGAAAAAAAAATGAACAACATGGTAAATATATAGTATACAAAAATTATAGGCACATAATTGGAGAGATTAATTCCATCTGGTTACAGTCCAAGTAGCTTGATGCAATGTGCGCTTCACATGCCAACAGTGAAATAACGACATCACCAAAGGGCGGATTTGGTGCAAATTGGTGCATCCTGTACAGCCGCAGAGGGGCCCAACAGTAAAGGCGGCTACTACTTCCTTCAAAATTGCTCACAATGATGAGAAATTGCAAAGAGCCCGTATATTATTTTTACACAAGGACCCTCTTCAGTCTGTGTCTGTCCCTGGCATCATCAAAACTCACATAGGTATGAAAAACTAACCCTCCACATTGTAACATATTCTAATAAACCCTGGGGCAGAGATAATAAGATGGGACGTAGGATGGATCCAAAAGCATCTATGTACATATTCCATCCATTTGTATAACATAGGGGCACAGCAACACCCCTTCCCCTCATCTGTAGTCCTCAAGATAGGCACTAAGGTAGAGCACATAACGTGTCTGTTAGGCTGGATTAAAATACACTGACGAGCAAAAGGGTACCAATGTTTAGAACTTTTGACTTTGAGGCCCCATATCTCACCATCCACTACAGCTTTGAACGTGAGACTACCATCATTTTATAGACAATCATCTTAGCTATCTCATACATAAATCTGACTTGCAACTATTTAGCATATGATTAGTTACCGAGATTCTTGTCATGTCACTATATTGTTACTGTTTTGCTCCTGGTAGTGGAAAAATCCCCCATACACATCAAAGGCTGTCATTTTTTCAAAATAAGTTGGCGGCGGTCTATTTATTGGGGACAAACGTTGAAGGTAAGATCTTTCAAAAAGACCGTTCAACCAAGAATGGTCACTCTTTGAAAACAGATTCTCAAAAAAATTGCTCACTTATGGTCAAGTGAGGTTGAACATCTATAGCAGACAAAATGGACTAAAATATGCATGACTGTGTCTGCAGTAGCCCACGTCGAGTATTTAGTCAGTATCTTACACCAGTATTTGTAAGCCAAAACCAGGAGTAGAACTATCAGAGGAAAAGTATAATAGAAACACGTCACCACTTCTGTATTTATCACCTACTTTTGGCTTTGACTTACAAATATTGATGTATAATACTGACCAAATACTGAACGTGTGAGAATGCGGTCTTATGATTATTTATTAAGCTGCCATACATATGAGATAACTGGTGGGCAAATATTCATTCTGCAAGCAGCTATCTCTCCCAAACTCCAATGTCCACGAGTCCTCATCCGAGCGTTCCTGTGTTTTCAAACTCCTCTACCCTGAAAACAAAAGGATCAGTAGAGGAAATTCCATTGGTCCAATCCTTCTCTCCCATTGCAACGCAAAAGAGAACAATCATAAATCATGCATCAGAACTCAGGAATAGACACAGTGGGGGCGTGGCCTGAGCTCAGGACGATGATGAGCGGTGAGCTCCTGCATATCCAACCGCGAAAGCGACTTCAGCGCAATTAAAAAGATGATATTTTTTATTAAGTATCAATAAGAACATTTAAGACTGTTCCAGGACCTTCTTTATATCCATTCCTGACGAATTGGAGCCTCTGCGTCCAACCCTGCCTAGCCTGTGAGAAGCAGTGACTGTAGCGGTAAAATTGGCGGGAGCAGCTGATTCAAACGTGGCAAGAGTCCGGGAGTCCCTTCACTAAGCGGTGACGTCACCTTCAAAGAGCGGGAACCGGATTGAACAGTAGCCGCCGCATCAGAAGCCCCGCTGTATATCAAGGCCACGGTGAGTCTAAGACTGGAGTCACAGACAACGATTAAAAAAATCGGTCCAATTTTTACGGTACGAAATCGCACAAAGATTTCTTGTCCAGGGATCGTCTGTCATCCGAATTTCCGTCGATGAACCGATTTTCTTCGCATCTAAGCATCCATTTGACATCCAGTGCCAATGCCTGATGCTCTTTCCTGTTGACCCGGAGAAGTCTTGCGATTTTATCACAAGTCACACTTGTGGTCCGTTTGTAATCCGATTTTTAATCGCACCCATAGACTTGCATTGGCGAGTCCGATCCGAAAATCGGTGACAATCGCAGCATGCTGCGATTGTCTCGGTCCGAGGAAACGTTCCGAAAAAAAATTGGATAATGGGAGCAGCACCATAGAATAACATTGGGACGAATGCAATACGATTTTTTATCGCATTGCATTCGTCCGATTTTTTTCGCTAGTGTGACTCCAGCCTAAAGCCTGCATCGCCTGCCGGCTGAAGGAAGGCTGAACCTCAGCGCTGAGGTAAAAAGTGCGGGCAGCGGCTGTGAGGCGGCGCCATTACAGCGCGCTGAAGAACGGGACACCAGCCTGACAGGAAAAGGGCGGGAAACAACCGCTGACGCTGCAGCCGGAGGAACAGCCCAAGAAGGAGGCGGAGAAAGAGGCGCGGTAAGCGGTGAGGACAGGACGTGACAGATGAAGACAAGCACGGTGTAACGGTAAGCAGCTGAAGACGACAGGGAGTTCATTGCTCCTGAAGAGGATCCGGTGAAGAAGGGAGATTGGCTGGAAGTGCTGAAGATCGGAAAGCGCCATAGAAGAAAAGAGAAGTGCAGCAGTGAGTGGGAGAGATCTCTTGGAAAGAAGATATTGCAAAAGACGATACTATAACTTACAGTAATATCCCTGCTAGGGCTGTGGAAAGTAAGAAAGCTTAAAACCTCTGCGCTGCTGGGGTTCAGTTTTACTGCCTGTGGTCACTTTGAGGAGAGGGTGCCTGATATTATTACTGTGGGCTTTGGGGATCTTTGTGCGTTTATTCATATATTTATTGGGGCCGTGTTCTTTAGGAAGAAAAGTAATCTCTAACAACAACATACAAACAATAACTGCCCTGCTTCTTTAATCTTAAACGGGGCCATTGTGTGTGGACTTCTTCATAAGAGGTGACAGTGAATTATACTGGTCAATGCATAAATACATAGCGGCTTTGGCTGCTGGAGTCTAGTTTGGGGAGGATTGTCTATTGGGAATCTGACAATCCTTTTAAGCAACGCATGATCCTCTTGGTAAATTGATTTTGTGGCCCTGCCTGCTTCCTTTATTAAGGACTGAAACCTCATTTTGTACTCATTAATCTTATCATAAAGTGGTGTTTGTGACCTGGAAGCTGAATCGGGTGCCAACCTTGTGTCACAGATTTCTTCCTACTCAAGAAGCCCGTCAGTGATTCCTATTTACAAAACTCACTACTAAGTGGAGTATTGATTTATTTTACTTTATACGCTCAGTTCCATACTATGCCTTAATAGTACTTGAATACTGTTAATTTAATAGGTAATATTATCACTATACTACGCTTACTGTTTACAACTGCTCAGTGACTTCATTATATATATTATTGAGTCCTATGTTGTAATATATAACTACTAACATACCAGATTTGTCTCTGACAAATTGGTTACAGGATTGCTCTTATCGCTTTGAATGCAAAAATTTCTACTGAGGTGAATGTTACCTGTTGCTTAGATTATACTGGTATAGTAATAATTTAACTTGAAGTATACAGATTTCATACATTTTTTGCTATCTACAACTACATAGGGACCTAGTAATCCATTTTGTCAAATCCTCTGTCATACTATACATTCATTGGCCTATTTGACTTTGTCAGATAGAATGGCATCTGGAAATCTGAAATTTAAAGGGCAACCAAATAGAATCCAAAAAATGTGGGGCACCACGAAAACGAGACAAAACAAAGATTCTTCTGAATCAGGTAGTCCACATAAATCCAGGTCTCCACTTGAGAGGTCTTCGTAATTCTCTGAAGTCTAATAAAGCTACTGAAAATGGTGCCCAATATGTTGAACCTATATCACAATCGAAGACACTATGGATCTTTCTCAGTCTCACAAACGGAAAAACCTGGGAAAGGGGGACAGGACAAGGGTAGCGGTATTTCTGTATTAGATTCAGACAGCACTTCAGAGGAATTATCTCTTAATGGGAGTCCTAATAAACCCCTACAAAAAAAGGGCGTCCAGTAGCCTTGCTTCCTGGGGGACCCACTATGGACACGATTAACTATGAAACCTTATTGCATCAGAGAGACAGGTATCTGAAGGGGTCCTCGCTAACTTCTGTAAAGCATTAAAAGACTATCACACTGGGTTTTGAGGTACAGAGAAACCTCATACAAGAGGTTAGTGGTAGATTTACACATAGGTTTGAGGTCAACGAGACTAAAATTACTAAGTTGGAAAACAAAATTGAGACATCAGTCCAGCAAAACTTGGATTTGGGAGAGGAAGTTAAATTTCTCCAATCCCAAACGACGGATCTGGAAAACAGATGCCGTCGAAATAATCTCAAACTTAGGGTTATTCCAGAGACTATATTACAGGATAATCTTTCTAACTATGTCAAATCCTTATTTAAAAAGGCAGTCCCTATGATTGCCTCTCATATTGAGAAGATTAGATAAGAACTGTTTATTAAGCATTGCAAAAAAATTTTGTATGTTCCTGTATTTGTCAACTTTTGCTTGCCTTGCAGACCGCGGACGTGCTGTGTTTAATGGGGGGTATGTGGCGCCCCTGAGGCTCAGTCGCCACAGAGGTACTGCACCTCCTCCTGAGGTGTGGTATCCCACCATCCAGGTAAGGTGGAGACTCCTGACCACACTCCAACACCTGCACCCCACACCACAAAGTAGTGTAGCAAAGCACCTTCGGCGGCTGCCTGCTTGGAGTATAGCAAAGCACCCATTGGTGGCTCCCTGCATGGAACACGAAATGTGCTGGCAGGTGGATGGAGTTAGATTACATTACAAGGAGCGGGAAGAGTTTAGGACAAGAGTCAGTTGGTTAGAGAGTTGGAGAGAAGAAGATCCCTGGAGAGAGGGATAGATGGATGGAAGTGCTGAAGCAGATCTGAGTGACCTGGGTCTGCTGGCATGGGAAAGGAAGAGAGAGAGCAACATAGACTGAAAGCCTGATTCTCCATAGAAAGAAAGAATAGTACGGAACGTGAGGAGTAAAGGGGAACAGAGGACGTGGGTTAGAAGAGAACCCTTCCTAGAAGTTCCAAGCGCAAGACCGGGGCCCGGTTCCCGAGATTGTATGGATACTAATGGTCCTGCAGCAGAAACCGGAGGAATAGAAGTAGTGACCACTTTATTCCCACACAAGACTTGGGGGCACAACAGCAACTGGATAGTGAGCCGGGACTTAGTAGCAAGAAGTCCCCGAAGCAGGCTACAGCTGTCTGCCGTACAAGTAGAGTTCATAAGAACATCGGACAGGTGGAACTCCAGTGTAACTCAGTATTAGGAGTACTTCATTTAAAGGCACTATAAGAGGAGGCATTCAGAAAGGCACATGTTGGCAGAGTGTTGGAAAGGAGTATTCCATCTGGCCTGGAGGTTGACTGAGTCCCTGACCTGGAGGACACGGCACAGAGGCAGGCACCTGTTTGTGCAACAGACTGTGAGTAAAGCTTTGGAACTACATGCCCTGGTGTCCTCCACTTATTCCTGCGCCAACCTGCCCAGTACTGCTACATCCCTTGCGCCTGACACTACTCCATCTATGTGTCACTTCACCTACTCTGCCCCGGGACTACAGCCCTGCCTGTGGAGGGCTATAAGATCACTGCTGCACCACACCATCTGTCCCAGAGGATCTGTCTGCAGCATCGGCTTACATCTTCATTGCCGAACACCACAGGTGGCGTCACGACTTACACATTGACACTGAACATTTACAATGGGCGCCCAGGGCCACGGGCTGGGTTCCAGCTACCGTGACATCTCCCACTGAGGACCATCGGGCCCGGTACCAAGTACCCCACTGCCCTGGGTGTGAGGGCGTCCCATTTTTGGCGTCACAAACAGGATGACGAGACCCGATGCCATTGGGTTCTGTGTGCCTAAGACTTAAAACTTTTGGAAATGTGCAGAAGACCCAATTTAATAGACGTGAAATGAATGTTAAAAATGGCCGCTGGTGCGATGAAGAAGGGCGTGACAATATGGGTGGTCCTAAGAAAAGAGCGCGGACTGTCCTGGGCCTCCCCTGTCTGAACTTCTATGCGACAGCAACATGGCCCACCCCCGAGGGGTTCGTATACTGGCTTGGTATGGAGGAGTAGGAAGAAGACTCCGTCCTCAGAAGGAGGAGAGGAAGCCAGTGACGGGAAAAGAGCAGAGACGGGAAGAAGAAGGAGAGAGAGAAGCCGCCATCATGGAGGGAGAAAGGAGGCCTGAAAAGCGAAGGGAGGTTGAGCTGAATCTCCCAGGCGCAGCAACTGAAGGCTCCGATCTGGCTTCCACAATGAACTGCTGGCAGCTGGAGGAGGAAATAGCCCAGCTGACAACCCGTCTGCGACTGAGGCAGGAGGCCTTACGGAAGTTGAGCGGGCAGCATGCCCAGGAGGGGCCTACACCACTAGAACCCCCGGACCCGGTACTTTCACCGACGGTATCTGCCACCGCTGCACCGGGCTATCCTCAAGCAGCGCAAGTTTATACCTCCACGCTGTCTATACGGCTGGTTGCGGCCTGTCCGGAAGAGTCACTGGAGACCCCGGGAGCTGAAGTCGTGCTCCCGCCTGGACCTGACGCGGCCGCGCAAGTCCCACCGGAGACCCCTGTAGACCGGACAACCATAACTAGCACCGCTGCCACCACTACCTGCACCGTGATAGCACCAGAGCCGAGACTGCACCACCGGGAGGCACCGGGTTTAGATGCTGGCCCTCCTAACGGACTACCCCCTGAATTCCCATTGTCGGAGGCTGGTCTGCTAGAGCTTGAAACGGGGGTGTTGGACGAGTCGTCCGGGGGCTCTAGGCTGACGGAGAAATGGAAGAAGTCCCTGCTGAGGAGGGTGCGGTTGGAACAGGCGTGCACCATACGACACCTTCAGGGCTTTTTAAGAGTCTAGACCGCTTCGGGACATTGAAACGCATCATGGGTTCTCTTGGCCGCAGCTGCAAAACCCCCGTGTAGCCTCCTACCTACGACAGCAGGCCAAGGCATCCCTAGATGTTAGACCAAGGACCAGAGCAGCAGCAATCCCTGAGGATGAAGAACCTTATCCATTGATACCAGCTACCACTCCTACCGACTTACTGGTGGCGGAGACATCGCCAGGAACAGCTGATATGCCTACCCCAGCTGTACCTCAGGCAGCATCTTCAACCACTGCAATCGCATCTGGTGGGCACCCAGAGCATCTTCAGTGGAAGCAGCAGCCAAGAAAACCAGCTTCCAGTACCCTAGGAGGGGACCCCCAATAAAAAAACATTCCATTATCTCTGTTACCCAGGAGGGTATTTGCACCGTTGTGCCTTATTTGTTTATCATGGTTCTTTTTCTGTTTTCCAGTTTTATTGCCCAGTTGCGTAGGCAGCATATTTTTCATAATTGAACTGTGGAGATCATGAACACTGAGTGATCCGGACTGTGTTTGTAAATAGTTTGCACCTCTTTAAATGCCCTTTCTTGGTTTTACATAGACCTTTTGAAGATAAAGACTACCTCACCTGGAGCTTAGCTCCAATCAAAGGACACTGCAAGAGATCCCGGCTGGGAGTGGGGTCCAGCACTTACAAGAATTATTGAAGTTTTTGATGTGAAGTATTTGATAATGTGTCTTATGAAAGTATTAATAGATAGAAAACAGCTTTTATGAAGAATGTAGTTAGTCACAGTAGCTTTTATAGGAATGTTTTAATAAAGAGATGAGAAATGAGAATAAAGATTTGAACGATGTAGGTGATGAACCAGGCATCAGCGGTTATCACTTAAGGTTAATGATGGAAAGTAGAAGATATGATGAAGAAGTGTGTTGATGCAGAATACTTGAAGTGGTAGTGAGTTATAGCCAAAAGCACTTTTTGAATTAGGACTTTAGATAGCTAATTAAGAATTGTTTGCAATGTTCAAGAATGATTGCCTCTCATATTGAGAAGATTAGATAAGAACTGTTTATTAAGCATTGCAAAAAATTTTGTATGTTCCTGTATTTGTCAACTTTTGTTTGCCTTGCAGCCCGTGGACGTGCTGTGTTTAATGGGGGGTATGTGGTGCCCCTGAGGCTCAGTCACCACAGAGGTACTGCACCTCCTCCTGAGGTGTGGTATCGCACCATCCAGGTAAGGTGGAGACTCCTGACCACGCTCCAACACCTGCACCCCACAACACAAAGTAGTGTAGCAAAGCACCTTCGGTGGCTCCCTGCTTGGAGTATAGCAAAGCACCCATTGGTGGCTCCCTGCTTGGAACACGAAACGTGCTGGGAGGTGGGTGGAGTTAGATTACATTACAAGGAGCGGGAAGAGTTTAGGACAAGAGTCAGTTGGTTAGATAGCTGGAGAGAAGAAGATCCCTGGAGAGAGGGATAAATGGATGGAAGTGCTGCAGCAGATCCGAGTGACCTGGGTCTGCTGGCATGGGAAAGGAAGAGAGAGAGCAACATAGACTGAAAGCCTGATTCTCCATAGAAAGAAAGACTAGTACGGAACGTGAGGAGTAAAAGGGAACAGAGGACGTGGGTTAGAAGAGAACCCTTCCTAGACGTTCCAAGCGCAAGGCCGGGGCCTGGTCTCCGAGGTTGTATGGATACTAATGGTCCTGCAGCAGACACCGGAGGAATAGAAGTAGTGACCACTTTATTCCCACACAAGACTTGGGGGCACAACAGCAACTGGATAGTGAGCCGGGACTTAGTAGCAAGAAGTTCCCGAAGCAGGCTACAGCTGTCTGCCGTACAAGTAGAGTTCATAAGAACATCGGACAGGAGGACCTCCAGTGTAACTCAGTACTAGGAGTACTTCATTTAAAGGCGCTATAAGAGGAGGCGTTCAGAAAGGCACATGTTGGCGGAGTGTTGGAAAGGAGTATTCCATCTGGCCTGGAGGTTGACTGAGTCCCTGACCCGGAGGACACGGCACAGAGGCAGGCACCTGTTTGTGCAACAGACTGTGAGTAAAGCTTTGGAACTACATGCCCTGGTGTCCTCCACTTATTCCTGCGCCAACCTGCCCAGCACTGCTACATCCCTTGCGTCTGACACTACACCGTCCACGCGTCACTTCACCTACTCTGCCCCGGGACTACAGCCCTGCCTGTGGAGGGCTATAACATCACTGCTGCACCACACCATCTGTCCCAGAGGATCTGTCTGCAGCATCGGCTTACATCTTCATTGCCAAACACCACAGGTGGCGTCACGACTTACACATTGGCACTGAACATTTACAATGGGCGCCCAGGGCCACGGGCCGGGTTCCAGCTACCGTGACATCTCCCACTGAGGACCATCGGGCCCGGTACCGAGTACCCCATTGCCCTGGGTGTGAGGGCATCCCACCTACACTGTCAGATATCCACTTGACAATTGATAGAATTCACAGGTTACCAAGACCAAAAGGTATATCCTTAGACAAACCCAGAGATACCATTTTGCGGTTATTATTTTTTGAGACTAAAGAAAAAATCTTAAAATTTTTAAAAGACAAATATACTTTCCCAGTCCCATATGATAACATAAAAGTCTTCTCAGACTTTTCAAAGAATACCATGGACGCCAGAAGAGCATTTAGGGAGACTACTACCAAACTGAGAGACTTAGGACTCACATATAGATGGGGGTTTCCCACCAGGGTCATAGTTTGGTATAAGGGCAGGAATATCTCCCTGATTAACCCAGATGAAGGTCTGGACTTTCTAGCATATCTCCAAAAAGACCTTAAGGATAAAGGTTGATTTGCCACATCAAAAATTTTTAAGGTCTTTACTTTGGAAATATTATCATATTTAGGGTAAAGTAGTTCTTGTTATTATCGTGTATAGTGGTTGCTTATGCGGGAACCTAGCCACCTTTTTTTTCCCCACTTTCAGGAGATAGCCACAATAGGTCGCTCCCTCCAGGAGTTCTCCGTTGAGCTGTGTTTCAATTTTTCTAACTTTTAGTGGTAAATCTTTTTTTACTTTTCTTTTTTTCTTGTTCTACGATACCAGACTCCAGGTTCCATTCCAAATGGATATTAAAATTTTATCTTATAACGTGAGAGGACTTAACAGTCCATTTAAAAGACATATGACATGGAAAGAAATAAAAAATTACCAGGCAGATGTAATCTGCTTACAAGAAGTAAGACTGGCCAGAGATAACCACCCGTTCTTCCAAAACAAAAACTACCCTAATATATTCAAGGCCCTGAAATTAAACAAGAAAGCGGGGGTAATGACTATTATTAGCAACAAAATATCTTTTAAATTGCATTCGGAAGAAGTAGATCCAGAGGGAAGATTTCACATCCTGGTATGCGATCTCAGCGGCAGCACCTTTACTATAGTTAACATCTATGCCCCAAACAGTAAACAACTGCCCTTCTTTAATAGGCTAATCAAAAAAATTGAAAAGGTCAGAAGGGGAGAGCTGATGTTGGTAGGAGACTTTAATTTGGTGCCCAATAATGACCTGGACGCATCTTCCCAGGCATGTAAATCATGCCCATCTTTAGACAATTGGCTCTCCAGCAATGAATTATACGATGTTTTTCGTTGCCTCAGTACATCCTTCAGAGAGTATACCTATTTTTCTGAAGCTCACCAATCCTCCTCAAGAATAGACCTTTTTCTCACTAACGTCTTCTCTCTCTCTCTAAATTCAAGAAAATTGAAATTCTTAATAAAACTTTTTCAGACCACTCGCCAATAAGGGCTGAATTTGCTATAGGCCCACCAACATCCAATACCTTCCTGTGGAGGACCAATCTTTCCTTACTTAAAACACACAAATATAGGGAAATTATAAAGAAGACACTTAATAACTATTTTACAGATAATGCCACAGAACAGATTGACCCGTTCATCTTATGTCAAGCCCACAAAGCTGTAATTAGAGGGTGCATTATGCAATTATCGGCCAGAAATGGGAGGGAGAAGAGGGAAAAAATTTCACGACTACAATCCCAAATCAAATTAAAAGAAGACCAGCAAAATAGTCTAGCAAGTCCATCACATACTATTCATATGGAAATATTAGATTTAAGGCAGCAATTGAAAGCACAACTTATTTCAGATTATGACGAAGCAATGAGAGCTTCAAAGGCCACTTATTATACTTCCACAAATAAGCCCACTCGTAACATGATGAGAAAATTGCAAAGGGATAGGATCGCCAGAAGGATCAACAAGATCTGAAACACAGCAGGACAATTGCAGACACACCCACAAGACATTGCAGATGTTTTTGCTGATTTTTTTCAAAAGTTATATAATTTGGACCAAGACCCTGGGAACCATTCACCTGACCAAACTGCTATAAATTCGTTTTTGGCTGGTCTAAATCTTCCTCGAATAGCTGAATCGGACCTAGAAACATTGAACAAACCCAAAACTCAAACCCTTAAAATCACCAGGCCCAGACGGGTTCGCCAATGAGTACTATCAACTATTTTCCAAAACCCTCATTCCCCATTTAAACGTTCTTTACGATCAAGTATCAATTACTGGTTCCTTTCCAAAAAGCATGTTGGAAGCCACAATAATTCTAATACCAAAAGAAAAAGGGGATTTAGTGAATGTAAGAGACTTTAGGCCAATCTCCTTAATTAACGGTGATAAAAATATTTTCCAAAATCCTAGCAGAACGGCTTAAGAACGTTTTACCCAAGTTAATCAAAGAGGATCAGATGGGCTTTATTGTAGGTAGACAAGCAGCAGATGGCACGAGAAGAGTCAATAATTTACTCAACTTGATCAAGAAATCTAGTGTCCCATCCCTATTTTTAGCCTTAGACGCCGAAAAGGCGTTTGACAGAGTCAATTGGCTATACCTTCAAAATGTCCTGTCTAAATTTGGCTTTGATGACTACTTTGTTTCTAAAATATTCTCCTTATATTCTAACCCAAATGCCAAAATCTATGTAAACAACTATTTATCT
This sequence comes from Dendrobates tinctorius, assembly GCF_039654945.1. NCBI lineage: Eukaryota > Metazoa > Chordata > Amphibia > Anura > Dendrobatidae > Dendrobates > Dendrobates tinctorius. The sequence continues at coordinate 1,595,681 of NW_027361752.1, read as the reverse complement.
AAATCCTTTAACATAGCGAACGGGACTAGACAAGGGTGCCCTCTCTCCCCTTTATTATTTGCAATAGAGCCACTAACAGAAACAATTAGGGCAAACCCCTCAATATCTGGACACGATACCAAAAGCCAAACCCACAAATTAAGCCTATTTGCGGACGATCTATTTCTATCTCTAACTAACCCAGTTAAATCAGTCAAAACCATGATGGAAACATTAGAACAATTTTCCAGAGTATCTTGTTATAAAATTATTAAGGGAAAATCTAAAGTATTGTCATTCAATGTTCCGCAAGAAGAAATTAAAGAAGTACTAGCTATGACTAACTTTCAGTTAGAAACTCAAACCTTGACATACTTAGGTATTAACGTTACAAAAAATTTTGCACAAATTATAACTAACAATATTGAAAACCTAATAAATACCCTTTCCAAAGACTTTAAACATTTTGAACAACTGAATTAAGATACTATTATGGGACGTATACTGGTGGTAAAATCTATCATACTACCCAAGATACTTTATATTTTCCGTTCTATCCCTCTTAAAGTTAATTTAGAATTCATAAATAAATTACAAGAATTAATTAAATTATTTGTTTGGGGCAATAAAAAACCAAGGGTAGCACATACTCTTCTCTTCAGAAGCAAGAAACATGGAGGTCTGGCGCTACCTAATATTGGGGCCTATTACCAGGCGACCCTGGTTAAGAATAGCCAGCAGTGGTTTAAGTCAGGAGAGCAGCCAGCTTGGATGGAACTTGAATTAGCAAGTAGTAATTATAAATCTTTACAAAACATACTTTTTAGCCATATTTTAGAACCTATAACTAGACGTCACTCTAATCCGATTTTGCACGCCATATTGGATGCCTGGTTGAAATTTTCTAAATTAAAAAGGAAAGAGAATAGGATAATTTCTTTAAAAAAATTCCCTCTTAAACTTTTTGACGTAATGTTTCAGTCGCCTATTCCTAGGGTTTGGTCTGACTTAAAGGTCAAGAAAGTAGGAGATGTTTGGGATGGTAGTAGGGTGTCTACCTTTTCCGAGATCAAGGAGAAGCATCATATACCATCTGGGGAATTTATCTCATATCAGATTTTGAAAAATAATCTTCTGCGACTAATACGTTGAAGATCTTTGAATCTAGAGGTTGTGGCTTCATTAGTCAACCATAGTAACTCTAAATTGAATTGGACTCTCAAAAATATATACAGTCGCCTCAATGGAAATTTTGCCTTCACGAAACATATATATATGGAAAGATGGGAGACAGATTTGAGAAAGACTTTCAACCCACAGCAATGGGAATATGCCATAGACCATACCTATAAAGCCATGGTATCTATGTCTTTGCAGGAGACCTACTATAAGGTAGTGATCCAATGGTATTACACACCAACTAGATTAGCCAATTTAAGCGGCGAAATCTCTTCCCTATGCTGGAGGGGTTGTACTTTTCCTGGGAACTTATTTCACCTCTTTTGGAGTTGCCCTAAGCTTAAAAATTTATGGGCAGAAACTAAAAAACACGTTGGTTTACTGTCGTCCATTTCTATTGAGATTTCTCCCCAGAAGGTGATCTTATCCCTGGATATGGAGGGGGTGGATGCCTCCATCCAATATGTATTGATACACATATTTACAGTAATTAAAGGGAATCTGTCACCCTTTTTTTCCCCTATTAGCTGCTGGCATAGACATTGGGGGCTTATCTACAGCATTCTGTAATTCTGTAGATAAGCCTCCGATGTAACCTGAAAGAGAAGAAAAACATGTTATATTATACTCACGGAGGTGGGCGGTCCGGTCCGATGGGTGTTGCGGTCCGGTCCGGCGCCTCCCTTCTTCATGCGATGACGTCCTCTTCTCCCGTCCTGAAATGGCTCCGGCGCAGGCGCATTGCTCTGCCCTGTTGAGGGCAGAGCAGAATTCTGCAGTGCGCAGGCTCCAGACCTCTCCCGACGCCTGCGCACTGCAGGACTCTGCTCTGCCCTCAACAGGGCAGAGCAGTGCACCTGCACCGGAGCCAATACAGGATGGGAGAAGAGGACGTCATCGCATGAAGAAGGGAGGCGCCGGACTGGACCGCAACACCCATCGGACCGGACCGCCCACCTCCGTGAGTATATAATAACGTAATTTTCTTCCCTTTCAGGTTACATCGGAGGCTTATCTACAGCATTACAGAATGCTGTAGATAAGCCCCCGATGTCTATGCCGGCAGGTGAAAGGCCAAAAAAAGGGTGACAGATTCCCTTTAAGAATCTAATCGCTTTGTGGTGGAAAAAGACTGAAGTACCCTCATTTTCAATTATTCTTGATACTCTACGCTCACATAGTCAGATAGAGGAATGACTTGCATTCAATAACAATGTCTTACATAAATATCACCTAAAGTGGGCGGTTTGGAATTCTATATACATGTAAAGTTATTAGATTGTTGTGCTATATACCTGGAGTCTGGATTGAAGGTTATATACTCTAATTCCTGTTGTGAGCTCATCGGTTCATTCACCTTTTGTGTCCGAGGATCTCCCTCTTCTGGTGAAGGAAGGTAGTGAGGCTGATTTGGATGAAAGAAACCAAACACCTGATCAGGTGGATTGTGACTGGGTAACAGGAACTTCAGATTGGATATAAGGCAGCCAACGCCCTTCTGAGTGGCTGGTGATTTCTCTGCTGGATTCTTGGAGACCAGTCTTATTCCTGCTTCCCAAAGATAAGTTTTTGCTCTGCTATTGAACTTATTAGTTTTGGTTTTGTTTACCTTGTTTTTTGAGTTCAGCCATCCCCGGCCGGGGTGTGCTGGATTCTTTTCCCTTGATCAGTGTTCTCTTTTGCTCTGCTTTCAGAGTGCTGATATAAGGTTTGAAGTCTAGTGACTTCAGGGTCCTTTTTGCTTATCAGTTGTGTTGGTAATATTTTTAGCAGGGTTTTCTCGGATTGCAGACAGCAGCTTCTGTCCTGTCCTTTTTAGTTAGCTTGAGCCCCATCATTTGCTCAACCTATCTTTCTATCTGTGTTAATGTTTTCATCTTGTTTGACCGTCATTATATGTTGGGGGCTGCCTATTGCTTTGGGGTCTGCTCTGGGGCAGTCAGTTTTTCCGTTTTCTCTCTTTAGGCTTATTTAGATCTCCGGCTGTGATGCGGTGTCTAGGATCACCGTAGGAACACTCCACGGCTACTGCTAGTTGTGTGATAGGATTAGGGGTCTGCAATCCGCTAGTTTCCAACCTCTCTGATTTTCTGGGCTGAGCTTGTGTTTTGTTTTTTCCTCCTCGGTGACTCAATCATAACAGAATCACCAGCCATACCGCAGATTCTAGGGTACTCAAAAGCAGGAAGGAATTGTTAAAAAAAAAAAAAAGTGTCAGAATTTTTTATTTGTGTATATTTTTTCCTCTTTTTCTCTGAGGCCGTAGGAGGAATATTTTTTTTTTCTGATGGAGTTTAAGCAATTGTCTGATTGTGTGGAGCAGCTTGCTGCTGAAGTGCGAGGAATTTCCGCCTATCTTGCTCATTCACATGCTGCTGAACCAAAAATCCCCACTCCTGATGTGTTTTTTGGGGATCGGTCTAAATTTTGGAATTTTAAGAATAATTGTAAATTATTTCTTGCCTTGAAGCCTAGCTCATCGGGGAGCTCTGTGCAGCAGGTTAAAATTGTCATCTCTTTGCTGCGCGGCGATCCCCAGGATTGGGCGTTTTCTTTGACACCTGATGATCCTATTCTAACTAATGTGGACGCATTTTTTCAAGCCTTGGGGTTGTTGTATGATGAACCTAATGCTATTGATCAAGCTCAGAAAGCCCTGTTGGCATTGAGCCACGGTCAGGATTCTGCAGAGTTATACTGTCAAAAATTCCGAAAGTGGGCGGTCCTTACTACCTGGAATGATGGTGCCTTGGCAGCTCTCTTTCGGAAGGGTTTGTCAGAAAAATGTAAAAGATACTATGGTGGGATTTCCTGTTCCCTCTGGTCTTGGCGATTCTATGTCATTAGCCATTCAGGTTGATCGGCGTTTACGTGAACGTAAAAGTACACGAGAAATGTTGCCACCTGTTGAACAAATGTCTGAACCTATGCAGTGTGATAGAGTTTTGTCTAGGGCGCAATGTCAGGAGTTCAGAAGGCGTAATAAGCTGTGTTTTTTCTGTGGAGATGCCTCTCATATGATTTCTGACTGCCCTAAACGAGAGAAACGTTTTGCACACACATTTGCTGTGGGTGGTGTTCAACCTAAGTTTCTTCTGGCAATTACACTGATCTGCTCCCTGTCCACATTTTCCGCTAAGGCTTTTGTGGATTTGGGAGCGGCTCTGAACCTGATGGACTTGGATTTTGCTAAACGTTGTGGATTTCCTATGACACCTCTGCGGACGCCTATCCCTTTGAGGGGTATTGATGCTACTCCTTTGGCGAAGAATACACCTCAGTTTTGGACCCAGGTGGTAATGCGGGTCGCCCCAGACCATCAAGAAAATTGCAGATTTTTGGTGTTGCATAATTTGCATTATACCATCGTGCTGGGGTTCCCCTGGTTGCAAATCCATAATCCAGTTTTGGATTGGAAATCTGTGTCTGTGGTGAGTTGGGGTTGTCGGTGTGCTCTTAGTGACACTCCTGTTTTCTCCACCTCTCCCCAGTCGCATGAGGTTCCTGACTATTTGGCTGATTTTTATGATGTGTTTAGTGAGAGTAAGTCTGCGTCTTTGCCTCCTCATAGGAGTTATGACTGTGCAATTGAGCTGAGTCCGGGGTGTAAATTTCCCAAGGGTCGACTTTTTAATTTATCTGTACCCGAACATGAGGCTATGCGTTCTTATATTAAGGAGTCGTTGGAGAAGGGTCATATTAGACCATCCTCCTCACCCTTGGGTGCTGTTTTTTTTTTTGTGGCCAAGAAGGATGGTTCATTAAGGCCCTGTATTGACTTTCGCTCCCTTAACAAAATTACTGTTAAATATCAGTATCCGTTACCCCTGATTTCTGACCTATTTGCTAGAGTTGAAGGTGCTTGCTGGTTTACCAAGCTTGACCTCAGGGGGCGTATAATCTTATTCGCATTAAGCATGGGGATGAATGGAAGACAGCGTTTAATACTCCGGAGGGACATTTTGAGTACCTGGTGATGCCTTTTGGGCTCACTAACGCCCCTTCTGTCTTCCAGTGCTTCACGAATGATATTTTCTGGGACTTTGTGGATAAGTTTCTGATCATCTATTTGGATGATATTTTGATCTTTTCCAGGGATTGGGACTCTCATGTGGAACATGTTTGGACTGTGTTCCGGATTTTGAGGGGAAACTCCCTGTATGTTAAGGGATCGAAATGTCTTTTTGGTGTACAGAGGATTTCATTTTTGGGATTTATTTTGTCTCCGTCAACTACTGAAATGGACCCGGCCAAGGTACAGGCCATTTATGATTGGGTGCAGCCCACTTCTTTGAAGGCTCTCCAGAAGTTTTTGGGTTTTGCTAATTTTTATCGTAAGTTTATAGCCAATTTTTCTGTTATTGCCAAACCATTGACTGATTTGACTAAGAAGGGCGCTGATTTGCTGAATTGGTCTCCAGAGGCTGTTTCTTCTTTTCAGGAGCTGAAGCGGAGGTTCACTTCTTCTCCGGTTTTGCGACAACCCGATGTCTCACTTCCATTTCATGTGGAGTTGGATGCTTCAGAGACTGGTGCAGGAGCTGTTTTGTCCCCAAAAGATCCTGTAACATCTAAAATGAACCCCTGTGCCTTCTTTTCCCGAAAGTTCTCTCCTTCGGAACGCAACTATGATGTGGGGAATCGAGAACTGTTGGCCATGAAGTGGGCATTTGAGGAGTGGAGACATTGGTTGGAGGGAGCTAGACATAAAGTTGTGGTCCTCACTGACCACAAGAATTTGATCTACCTTGAGTCGGCTAAACGCTTGAATCCGAGACAGGCCAGGTGGGCCTTGTTTTTCACACATTTTGATCTTGTGGTCTCCTTTCTTCCGAGCACTAAGAACGTTAAGGCTGATGCCCTCTCTAGGAGTTTTTTGGCTGATTCTCCTATTGTGACCAAGCCGGCTACCATCTTAGGTGAGGGGGTGGCTCTTTCTGCCATCTCGCCGGATTTGAGATGTGCTCTGGAGAAGTTTCAGGGGTATAAGCCTGAGCGTTGTCCCAGAGGTAGGTTGTATGTTCCTGACCAGTGGAGGAGGAAAGTGATGTCTGAGGTTCATTGCTCCGCGTTGGCTGGTCATCTAGGTATTTTTGGTACTAGAGATTTGGTGAGTCGGTCTTTTTGGTGGCCTGCCTTGTCTCGTGATGTCAGAAATTTTGTGCAGTCCTGTGGGACTTGCTCCCGATCTAAGCCTTGTTCTCGTTCTAGTGGGTTGTTGATGCCTTTGCCGGTGCCCAGGAGGCCATAGACCCATATTTCAATGGATTTTATTTCTGATCTGCCTGTCTCTCAGAGGATGACTGTTATCTGGGTGATTTGTGATAGATTCTCTAAGATGGTCCATCTTGTACCACTCCCTAAGTTGCCATCTTCCTCAGAGTTGGTGCCCTTGTTTTTGCAACAGGTGGTTCGCTTGCACGGGATGCCTGAGAACATTGTATCGGACAGAGGAGTTCAGTTTGTCTCTAGATTCTGGAGGACCTTTTGTTCCAAGTTGGGAATTCAGTTGTCCTTCTCCTCTGCATTTCACCCTCAGACCAATGGGCAGACCGAGAGAACAAAGCAGACTTTGGAGGCTTATTTGAGATGTTTTATATCTGCTGATCAGGATGATTGGGTCTCATTTTTACCCTTGGCCGAATTTGCTTTAAATAATAGAGCTAGTTCTGCCACTTTGATGTCACCCTTTTTCTGTAACTTTGGGTTTCATCCTCGATTTTCTTCAGGGCAGGTGGAGTCTTCTGCCTGTCCAGGGGTTGACACTGTGGTGGAAAGAATGCAGCAGATTTGGGACCAAGTGGTGGATAAGTTGTCTCTTTCCCAGGAAAAGGCCCAGCGGTTTTCTAACCAGCATAGGACCATTGGTCCCCGGTTTAAGGTGGGTGATATGGTCTGGTTTTCATCAAAGAATATCTCTATGAAAGTGGCTTCTCCAAAGTTTAAACCTAGATTTATTGGACCTTACAAGATTTTGGAGATTATTAATCCGGTCTCTTTTCGGTTGGCTCTTCCTGTCATATTTAAGATTCATAATGTGTTTCATAAGTCCTTGTTGAAGAGGTTTGTTGAACCAGTAGTTCCTGTGGTGGCACCTCCTGACCCTATATTGGTTGAAGGTAACATGGAATATGAGGTAGAGAAGATACTGGATTCCCGTCTGGCTAGACGGAGACTCCAGTATTTGGTTAAGTGGAAGGGTTATGGTCAGGAGGATAATTCCTAGGTCTCTGCCTCTGATATTCATGCCGAAAGATTGGTGCGTGCTTTTCATCGGGCTCATCCTGATCGGCCTGGTGGCTTGGATGAGGGTTTGGTGACCCCTCCTCAAGGGGGAGGTACTGTTGTGAGCTCATCTGTTCATTCACCTTTTGTGTCCGAGGATCTCCCTCTTCTGGTGAAGGAAGGTAGGGAGGTTGATTTGGGTGAAAGAAACCAAACACCTGATCAGGTGGATTGTGACTGGGTAACAGGAACTTCAGATTGTATATAAGGCAGCCGACGCCCTTCTGAGTGGCTGGTGATTTCTCTGCTGGATTCTTGGAGACCAGTCTGATTTCTGCTTCCCAAAGATAAGTTTTTGCTCTGCTATTGAACTTATTAGTTTTGGTTTTGTTTAACTTGTTTTTTGAGTTCAGCCATCCCCGGCCGGGGTGTGCTGGATTCTTTTCCCTTGATCAGTGTTCTCTTTTGCTCTGCTTTCAGAATATTCTGAGTGCTGATATAGGGTTTGAAGTCTAGTGACTTCAGGGTCCTCTTTGCTTATCAGTTGTGTTGGTAATATTTTTAGCAGGGTTTTCTCGGATTGCAGACAGCAGCTTTTCTGTCCTGTCCTTTTTAGTTAGCTTGGGCCCCATCGTTTGCTCAACCTATCTTTCTATCTGTGTTAGTGTTTTCATCTTGTTTCACCGTCATTATATGTTGGGGGCTGCCTATTGCTTTGGGGTCTGCTCTGGGGCAGTCAGTTTTTCCCTTTTCTCTCTTTAGGCTTATTTAGATCTCCGGCTGTGACGAGGTGTCTAGGATCACCGTAGGAACACTCCACGGCTACTACTAGTTGTGTGATAGGATTAGGGGTCTGCAATCCGCTAGTTTCCAACCTCTCTGATTTTCTGGGCTGAGCTTGTGTTTTGTTTTTTCCTCCTCGGTGACTCAATCATAACAAATTCCAATGTGGCGTTCTCAATTTTTTATTTCTTCCCTTTTTCCCCTTTTTTGTTACCCCTGTCTTCCCTATAATTTATAAAATTTCAATAAATATATTTGAAAAGGAATAGACACAGTGAATCAGTGAGGACATTGTGGTGGCCATAATTCTGTTTGGAGGACTATGAGGAGTGCAGTATACTGTATGGAGGACTATGGGGAGAGTAGTATACTGTATGAAGAGGTGTGGGGCCACTATACTGTATGATACTTCATGGAGGGCTGTGTGGGGGGTCACAGTTGGGGAATTATACTGTTAGGGTCAACATAGTTTGCAGGGGGAGTTAAGGTGAGGTACAGTAGGTTTATCATAATTTGCATGTTGAGGGTAATGTGGAGGACAGGGAAAGGCCTTGAGGCAGTTTCCACAACTAAAGAAAAGTTTATCCATCTATCTATATGTTTATATGCTAGAGATATCGATGTATTAGATTAGGCTATCACCCATTCTCTGTCTTTGGCCAGGATCACACATGCGAGAAACACGGGCGAGTCTCACATGTTAATACCCGGCACTGCCGCTGGCACTCGGGAGCGGAGCGTGCGGCTGCATGTATTGCTATGCAGCCGTACGCTTCGATCCAAGTGCCGGCGGCAGTGCCGGGTATTAACATGCGTGACTCGGCTGTGTTTCTCGCATGTGTGCTCCCGGCCTAAAGCTCACTGTATCAGGGCGTAAAAAGGGAGAGTGAGGGACAGCCGCTGATATGCAGGGGTGCCAATCCGCTTTCATTAGGGTGGCAAACTTTGCGTTGGGCAGTATCAGCTCAGGCTAAGAGCGGCGATTTCTAAGTCCAAAGTCATTTATCAGAAAGAATTTTAAGGACATTTGCTTAATACAGTGGTCTTTTATTTTGCCTTATCGTTTATTTTCACATCACACGGGTAATGGTGTCTTTTAACCAATTATATTAAAGTACATTGTTTTTAGAGGGTTTATATGTTCACATCCTTTTTTGCTCCTCTATAACTCGGAGAATTCTTCTTCCTTTATTTAAATTGAAGAGAGAGAATGGTGAGTTTCATTTCAGGCCCTATTAATACCAAATTATGGATGGAGGAAGCCAGCCAGGTTTTCTCAACAAACGTTGCCCCCTTTGAATGTGTAGAGACTCCTTCCTTGAAAACTCTCTTCAAAGATCTATATCTGTGATATAAAGCAAATATTAAGGTTTGGTGGGAAATAAAGGGCGAAGAAAATTGTATTAAAAATAAAATTGTGCCAAAAAGCCTGAGCATAACCATTCAACCAGCACCACGTACAGCTAGTCTTCAACTTCTTACAGCGTGGGCTAAGGAGTCAGTCGAGTTGTTGAAAGGTTTATGGAAATTCCCTGTGACCTGCCCCCTAGTTTACATAATGAATGAAAACCGCGACTGCACAGGCACCTGTGGCGCCATCTTGCTAGAGAAAAAAATTAATCCTCCAAGATGGTGCCGCCGGTGCCTGCACAGTATCAGCTATCGGATCGCTGCTACTGCGCAGGCACGGCCGGTGTCATTTTCAAACTGATTTTTTTTTTCATAGGAATTCATAGATAACATCAAAGACATGAGTTACATGCACATAATGGATGAGCACCACATAAAGACCACCCCCACAGGCCCACCCTGAAGAATATAGTATAATACACTACCCATATGCATGATCCAAGGTGGATCTGACAAGTAAATGGACAAAGTGAACTTTTTTCCTTTGGCTTGGTGCCAAAGTGGGTTGATTGCCCCCGGTGGCCATTAGAATTACTACACGTGGTGTCGTCCATTCTAACTTGCCCCGGTGGTTGTGAGCGGTAGTGCACTTTAGTTTCTTTGGTTTAATGTGCACGTAATTATAAATCAGGTGTGAGGCTCTATAAAAGAGAGTCAGGTGTGTTCAATCACTGTTGGTGATATTGTGAGTTCGTCATTTGGGAAGCAAACCTGGATGATGAAGGAGCTGAACAAGAGTCCTGGGCAACCCAGCCAGAGAGGTTGAGTCAGCTATGGAGTCTGCGGGGAGTGCTGGCATGGATTCGTGGAGTTCTACGATGTGGTCTGCAAGAAGGGCTGGCATGGCGTGGTGGAGTCACAGTTTATGGTGTCAGCAGGAAGTGCTTGCATGGCTTGGTGGAGTGGCGACTTTGGTGAGAGTTGCACTCAGCATGCTGGACTTGGTTGCTGAAAACTGGACTCAAGCATGCTGGACTTATGGGCAGAAAAGTTGGACTCAAGCATGCTGGACTTTTTGACAGAAGCTGGACTCATCTTTGGGACTCTGTTTACTGGGCAGCTGCAACTGGTGGTGGACTCTGCTCCAAGGCTGCACTATGGTGATGGATCCGGTTATGGTGATGGATCCGGGTGGAGGAGAAGATGCAAGCAGGTGGTGGCTCTGTTGCTGGGAGCGTACGCAACAGAGCAAAGCTAAGTGGTGTTTCCCCTGTATTGTCATTTTTCCTCATGTGTGTTTATTGCAGTGGTGCGATTAGTTTCCGCACCGACCAATTCCGTAGTGAGGGTTTAGGTGCAGTGCGAGTCAGGGTTTGAGGTACGCGTGCGTCGCCGGTGCGGAACCGGCATAGGGAACGTTAGGAGTGCAGGGACACTGGCTCAGGGGAGTACAGGAGGTTTCCACGTTCCTATTCCCTATCGCAGCGCCCACCATTGTTATTGTTACCCAGGTTTCCCCTTTATTATTTAAATTCGCCTTACTGGAGGCGGGGTTTCCAGATTATTGTATAAATACGTGTAATACCTAAATTCGCCAGTTGGAGGCGGTGTATCCAGCTGCACGTCTTATTATTTAAATTCGTCCCACTGGAGGCGGTGTATCCAGGGTCACGTGTGTCATATGGGTTCGCCTTGCGGTACTCGCTGCGTCCAGACACACGTGACCGTGACACCATAGTCCTCCATATAGTATAATGCACACCCTATAGTCCTCCTTATAGTATAGTGCACACCTCATAGTCCTTCATCCAGCATAATGCACCCCATAGTCCTCCATAAAGTATAATGCACTCCCCATAGGCCTCCATATAGTATTATACTTGGCCAATATCCTCCCTATAGTATGATGCACTCCCCATAGTCCTCAATATTGTATAATGCATCCCAAAGTCCTCCATTTTATATAATGCACCCCTCATAGTCCTCCATATAGTACAATGCACTCCCCATAGTATAATGCACCCAACAGTCCTTCATATAGTATAATGCGCTCCCCATAGTCCTTGATAGAGTATAATTCAGCCCCATATAATATAATGCATTCCCCATATAGTATAATGCACCCCATAGTCTCATAGAGTATAATGCAGCCCCCTCATGGAGTATAATGCAGCCACTCCATAAAGTAGAATGCAGCCATACCATAGAATATAATGCAGTTCTTTATGTGCCATGTGCTATATATGACACTGGTGTCTTCTTATAGTACAAAGAAACTGTTACGATCGCGAACGCAACGTGGTTTACCAGTCGACGCTCCCACGTCATTGAACCATAACGACGGGGTATGCATCCCAGTTGATCGTTGAATGTGGACCCACTGGACCACAGAGGGGGACCCAGGCCTACCCAGACTAGGGAAGGGTAGCGACCAGGGTCTGTGGCAGCTGAGCTAGTGGACAAGATGGCCATATGCAGAACTAAAAGACACAGCACAACTTCAGGTATGAAGAAACAAAGTTTACTTAAATTAAGCAAAAAGACATCCAGACACCAGGTTCCCAATTACACACATCAAGAAGGATAAGTATCTCAGGTTGACAGACAAAGAAGGAGGTCATCACGGGTTGACGCAGTCCAGGGACTTCTGGCACGGGCATCCTAGGAGGACCTCTCTCTAGGCCCACAGGAGAGGCACAGGCACATCAGGAGAACATCATACACCGACCTTGGGCAGATTGCAGACGATGGCTAGGGTCATCACGGGATGATACAGTCCAAGGTTGTCTGGTACGGGCATACTAGGATGGCCTCTCTCTCAAGCCTCAGGCGTAGAACAGGCACAGCAAGACAACATCAGACACCGACCTCGGACAGTCTTCTGACAATGGCAGGAGCCATCACGGGTAAGACCCCAGGGAACCAGCAGGATATCGGAACATAAGTAAGACATGGATAGCACAGGTCCAGGAACGTTGGGACTACAGCACCAGGCATTGGCTGGTCAGATCCAGGGCTCACTGGCCGGACCGTCACAGGGAAACAGAGCTGGAGACTCCCGAGAACCACGGAGGAGGAGTCCATCCAGGAACACGAACAGGACCAACTCAAAAGCACAGGCTGGACCACCAGTACCACGGACTGGCCATTTGGACACAGGCTAGACATCGGAACACGGACAGATATCAGACTCAGGTAGGACATCAGGACACAGGCGGAACATCAGGAAATCTGGTCACAGGCAGGACATCAGAACATCTGGTCACAGGCTGGACATCCGGACATCTGGTCACAGGCTGGACATCAGGACATCTGGTCACAGGAAGGACATCAGAACATCTGGTCACAGGCAAGACATAAGGACATCTGGTCACAGGCAGGACATCAGGACATCTGGACACAGGCAGGACATGGCACAGGACCAGAAACACTGGTGTGGCAGCTAAGGTCATCAGCTGAGACACGGACGGAACAGGATTAGGCAGCGGTGGTGGAGCTCCGGGAATCAGACAGCGGTCGTCAGACTTCGGACATCGGACACCATCTAGGCACCAGGCAGCGATGGTCAGGTTCCAAACTATGGTCGTCAGGCTCCGGGCATCGGACCTAGGAAGGAACTCAAGCGTGATGGTGCAAGCACGCCGGGTTGGACCGGATGGAGTTAGCACCACATAGCAGGTTGAGTACTGCATAGTAAACACTCAGCAAAAACACCGGACTCCAAAAAGACGAACCCAGGTTAGTTGACAGTCACTGGCAAGGGCGTATCTAGGGGGGGGCAGCCGGGGCAGTTGCCCCGGGCACAGCCGGCAGGGGGCGCAGTCCGGGCCGCCTAATGCAGCGGTCCGCAGTGTCCTCCCTGGCGGCTGCGTTCTGCCGCCCCCCCGGCCTGAGAATCGGCGGTTCTCTGTGTCAGCTGTCAAGCTGACAGCTGGCGCAGAGAAGGTGCGCGTGCCGGCTCCCAGGGAACAATTGTACTGGCATCTGTAAAGATGCCAGTACAATTGCAGCTCTGACCGCCGGGCCAGAGCCACGTCAGCAGCGTGACATGTCATGTGATCACGCTGTTGACGTCACTCCTCGGCGCCCAGAGTGAACGCTCAGCGCTGGTGGTAAGTGTGCTCCAATGTGGAGCTGAAGAAACCACCGAAGATGGGGGGTGTTAAATGTGTGGCGATGGGGGTTAATGAGTGGTGATGGGGTTAATGCGTGGGGGGTTAATGAGTGGAGATGAGGTTAATGTGGGGATGGGGATTAATGTGTGGGGGTTAATGAGTGGGGATGGGGGTTAATGAGTGGGGGGTTAATGAGTGGGGATGGGGTTAATGAGTGGGCGGGTTAATGAGTGGGGGGTTAATGAGTGGGGATGGGGGTTAATGAGTGGGGTGGTTAATGAGTGGGGATGGGGTTAATGTGTAGGGTTAATAAGTGGGGATGGGGGTTACTGTGGGGGGGGTTAAAGAGTGGGGATGGGGGTTACTGTGTGGGGGTAAAGAGTGGGAATGGGGTTAATGTGTGGGGGGTTAATGAGTGGGGATGGGGGTTAAAGAGTGGGGATGGGGGTTACTGTGTGGGGGGTAAAGAGTGGGGATGGGGTTAATGTGTGGGGGGTTAATGAGTGGGGATGGGGGTTAATGTGTGGGGGATAATGAGTGGGGATGGGGGTTAATGTGTGGCGAGTTAATGAGTGGGGATGGGGGTTATTGAGTGGGGGGTTAATGAGTGGGGATGGGGGTTATTGAGTGGGGATGGAATTAATTTGTGGAGGGTTAATGAGTGGGGATGGATTTAATGTGTGGGGGGGTTAATGAGTGGGGATGGGGGTTAATGTGTGGGGGATTTTGAGTGGGGGGTACATAATGTGTTGGGGGATTTGGGAGTAGGGACGGGGGGTTAATGAGTGGGGATGGAATTAATGAGTGGGGATGGGGGTTAATGAGTAGGGATGGGGTTAATATGTGGGGGATTTGGAGTGGGGGGTACATAATGTGTGGGGGGATTTCAGAGTGGGGATGGGGGTTACTGTGTGGGGGGTAAAGAGTGTGGATGGGGTTAATGTGTGGGGGGTTAATGAGTGGGGATGGGGGTTAATGTGTGGGGGATAATGAGTGGGGATGGGGGTTAATGTGTGGCGAGTTAATGAGTGGGGATGGGGGTTATTGAGTGGGGGGTTAATGAGTGGGGATGGGGGTTATTGAGTGGGGATGGAATTAATTTGTGGAGGGTTAATGAGTGGGGATGGATTTAATGTGTGGGGGGGTTAATGAGTGGGGATGGGGGTTAATGTGTGGGGGATTTTGAGTGGGGGGTACATAATGTGTTGGGGGATTTGGGAGTAGGGACGGGGGGTTAATGAGTGGGGATGGAATTAATGAGTGGGGATGGGGGTTAATGAGTAGGGATGGGGTTAATATGTGGGGGATTTGGAGTGGGGGGTACATAATGTGTGGGGGGATTTCAGAGTGGGGATGGGGGTTATTTAATGTGTGGAGGATTTGGAGTGGGGATGGGGGTTAATGTGTGGGGGATTTGGAGTGGGGGTACATAATGTGTGGGGGGAATTTGGGAGTGGGGATGGGGGGTTACTTAATGTGTGTGAGGGATTTGGAGTGTGGATGGGGGGGTATTTAATGTGTGTGGGGAGATTTGAGGACACAGAGTATGTATGAGGAAACAGTATGGGGGTTGGGTGCAGACAGTATGGGGAGCGAACGGGTGAATGCATGTGGACACAGTATGGGAAGTCGGGTATTTGTGAGCAGACAGTAGAGAGAGTGAGGGGGTAAATATATGATGAGACAGTATGGTGAACAGAGGGATGTTAGAGGAGGGAGGGGAATAGTGTGAGGAGACAGTATATTGCAGACATTTTTATTTAGGGGCATTATAATGACACTTTTATCTTTAAGGGCATCGTGTGGAGATTTGCTGCAGAAGACCGGAGAAGATGGAAGTCTGCAGAGACGAGATGTGGATGAGAAAACTCATCATGGGGTTTGGACAAGAAGAAGAAAAGAAGGAGAACGACTCCAGAGACGACGTCATCTATAAGGTACCTGGATGTAAATATTATTTGTGCTACTGACTAATTCTCATGTTTTTATTTATGTTAGGAGCATTAAAGGGGTTGTCCAGGTTTGTACGGAGTCTGCAGTCATTCTATGTCAGGATTCTCTCGTGACGGTAATTTACATACATGCGGTCACATGCTGACTAGACATGCGTGCCCTCACTCAATGAAAATGAACGGAGCGAGGCCCGGCACGTCTAGTCGGAATGTGGCCAGAAGTATATAAATCACATACTTGTGCTGACATGACTGTACATCGGCCAGGGAGAATCCTAAATGTGTGCAGTGCATTAGTTGTGAGAATTCAGAAGCTGCAATGTCAGGATTCAGCTCTGCAGGTTTCAGTAGTCATCACATGGACACTTCACTCATATGCGATTTTCATACTTGACAACGAGCTTCTCTTCTTGCTTTCAGTTTTTTACTGAACATTGAGAGCATTAGGGAGAGCAGCTCGTGGGTACATGGCTAAGTGTGCAAGTCGCATATGTACTTGGTGTGGGGGGGGGCGCCGAACCAAATTCTTGCCCCGGGTGCCAGGATGCCTAGATACGCCTCTGGTCACTGGGTACAGGGTTCCAGACACAGAGGGACTTCAGGAACATAACACAGAGGACACAGTTCAGACAGGGTCCAGGTACAGGAACAGATACAGGATCAAGGGTTCAGGCCTGGATATACAGCCTCCAGGGAAGCCAGAAAAACAAGACAACAGACACGGGCCTGGATATGCAGTCTCCAGGAAAGGCGGATATGGGTACTCAGCCCCCAGAACAGGCGGAAAAACAAAACACAAACAGAAACGGATCTTGGTACTCAGCCTCCAGAGCAGGAGGAAAAACAGGCATCAGCTCCCCTAGAACTGCACACAGACAGAACAGGAGCTGAACACCAAACACACGTGGCAAGACTCAGAAACTTAATGCGAAGCTCTGGTAACGCCCTACAGGGCAGGGGAACTTTATATAGGAGCTGCCCCTCAGCGATAGGCTGGGGACAGCAATTCAAGCACACACCCATTCCTCATAAAAGCAGGGGAGGTGTGGCCGCGCGCACCCTAAGCACAGCCAGAAACAAATCCGCATAGCAAAGGACACCTGGCAGCGGCTGCAAGCCTGGACACACGTGGTAAGTCATGCACAACTGCAGAGGACCTTGCAACCTGCGGGTAGCTTTCACAGCGGCAGCCAGGGACCGCACATGCAGGTGGTCATGTAGCGTAGCGGAGACACTCACGCATGTACGGCTACACAGCGGAGCCGGAAACTGAGCAGCATCCATACAGGTAACTGACAACAGCATTCCAGCTCATTAGAGGGAAAGGAGCGAAGGGTTAAAGGAGAGATATGCAAAGTAAGGCCGGTTAAATAAAGTACAAAAACAGCGGCCCCATCTTCTGAACACCTTAGCAAAAATAATTCCCCAGAAAATTCACTTAGATTTGGCAGAAAGTCCCACAGTTCACACAATAGCAGCAGAGTACCAACGCTCAAAAAATCCCATTCACAGACCAAGCGGGGGATAGAGCAATCTAGTCTACTTACTACGTGGGATCCGAGCCGTCTAATCCGCACACCAGGTGAGGAACGGAAATGTTCTGCAGTCCTTATAGGCTCAGCGGAGTCCATGGCCAGACCTTACTGTTACGATCGCGGACGCAACGTGGCTTGCCAGCCAATGCTCCCACGTCGTCTAATCATAACAATGACGGGGTATGCATCCCAGGTGATCGTGGAATGTGGACCCACTGGACCACAGAGGGGGACCCATGCCTACCCAGACTAGGGAAGGGTAGCGACTGAGGTGTGTGACAGCTGAGCTAGCGGACAAGATGGCCATATGCAGAACTAAAAGACACAGCACAACTTCAGGTATGAAGAAACATAAAGTTTACTTAAATGAAGCAAAAAGACATCCAGACACCAGGTTCCCAATTACACACATCAAGAAGGATAAGTATCTCAGGTTGACAGATGAAGCAGGAGGTCATCACAGGTTGACGCAGTCCAGGGACATCTGGCACGGGCATTCTAGGAGGACCTCTCTCTCGGCTCACAGGAGAGGCACAGGCACATCAGGAGAACATCAGACACCGGCCTTGGGCAGACTTCAGACGATGGCAGGAGCCATCACGGGTAAGACCCCAGGGAATCAGCAGGACATCGGAACATAAGCAACACACGGATAGCACAGGTCCAGGAATGTTGGGACTACAGCATCGGGCATCGGCTGGTCAGATCCAGGGCTCACTGGCGGAACCGTCCCCTGGAAACAGAGCTGGAGACTCCCCAAGAACCACGGAGGAGGAATCCATTCAGGAAAACGAATGGGTCCGACTCAAGAGCACAGGCTGGACCACGGACTGGACATCTGGACACAGGCTGGACATTGGAACACGGACTGACATCAGACTCAGGCAAGACTCATGCGGAACATAAGGACACAGGCTGGTCATCAGGACACAGGCTGGACATCGGCACCCATACAGCACTGCCCCTCTCCAGCACAGACACCCTACAGAACTGTTTCCATACAGCACTGCCCCCACACAGCACTGCTTCCATACAATACTGCCCCCCTCCAGCACTGCCGCCATACAGCACTGCTTCCATGCAGCACTGATCCCATAGAGCAGGGTTCCCCAACTCCAGTCCTCAAGGCCCACCAACAGATCATGTTTCAGGCTATCCTTAGTATTGCTCAGGTGATAATTGTTTCACCTGTAGAATACAAAGGAAATCCTGAAAACATGATCTGTTGGTGGGCCTTGAGGACTGGAGTTGGGGAACCCTGCCATAGAGCACTGTCTCCATACAGCACTGCCCCATACAGCACTACCCCTCCTCCAGCACTGACCCCATAGTACAGTGCTTCCATATAGCACTGCCCCATACATCACAGCCCCCCTCCAGTGCAGACACTCTAGAGAATTGTTTCCATACAGCACTGACTCAATACAGCACTGCCCCCCTCCAGCACTGACCTCATAGCGCACTGCTTCTGTACAGCACTGTCCAGGGGCGTATCTAGGGGGGGCAGCCGGGGCAGTTGCCCCGGGCGCAGCCGGCAGGGGGCGCAGTCCGTGCTGCCTAATGCAGCGGTCCACAGTGTCCTCCCTGGCGGCTGCGTTCTGCCGCCCCCCCGGCCTGAGAGTCGGTGGTTCTCTGTGTCAGCTGTCAAGCTGACAGTTGGTGCAGAGAAGGTGCGCGTGCCGGCTCCCAGGGAACAATTGTACTGGCGTCTGTATAGACGCCAGTACAATTGCAGCTCTGACAGCCGGGCCAGAGCGACGTCAGCAGCGTGATCAGGTCATGTGATCACGCTGCTGACGTCACTCCCCGGCGGCCAGAACGAACGCTCAGCGCTGGTGGTAAGTGTGCTCCAATGTGGAGCTGAAGAAACCACCGAAGATGGGAGATGGGGTGGTGTTAATGAGTTGGGGGGTTAATGAGTGGGGATGGGGTTAATGTGTAGTGGGGTTAATGAGTGGGGATGGGGTTAATGTGTAGTGGGGTTAATGAGTGGGGATGGGGTTAATGTGTGTGGGGGGTTAAAGAGTGGG
Organism: Dendrobates tinctorius; assembly: GCF_039654945.1. Lineage (NCBI taxonomy): Eukaryota > Metazoa > Chordata > Amphibia > Anura > Dendrobatidae > Dendrobates > Dendrobates tinctorius. The sequence goes on along the minus strand of NW_027361752.1, from coordinate 1,576,533 downwards.
GATGGGGTTAATGTGTAGTGGGGTTAATGATTGGGGATGGGGGTTAATATGTGTGGGGGGTTAATGTGTGGGGGGGGTTAAAGAGTGGGGATGGGGTTAATGTGTGAAGGGTTAATGTGTGGGGGGTTAATGTGTGGGGATGGGGGTTAATGAGTGGGGGGTTAATGAGTGGGGATGGGATTAATGTGTAGTGGGGTTAATGAGTGGGGATGGGGGTTACTGTGTGTGTGTGGGGGTTAAAGAGTGGGGATGGGGGTTAATGTGTGGGGATGGCGGTTAATGAGTGGGAGGTTAATGAGTGGGGATGGGGGTTAATGTGTAGTGGGGTTGAGTGGGGATGGGGATTACTGTGTGTGGGGGGGTTAATGTGTGGGGGGTTAATGAGTGGGGATGGGGGTTAATGTGTGGGGGATTTGGAGTGGGGGTACATAATGTGTTGGGGGATTTGGGAGTAGGGACGGGGGGGTTAATGAGTGGGGATGGAATTAATGAGTGGGGATGGGGGTTATTGTTTGGGGAGGTTAATGAGTGGGGATGGGGTTAATGTGTGGGGGATTTGGAGTGGGGGGTACATAATATGTGGGGGGGGATTTGGCGTGGGGATGGGGATTAATGAGTGGGGATGGGGTTAATGTGTGGGGGATATGGAGTGGGGGTACATAATGTGGGGGGATTTGGGAGTGGGGATGGGGGTTATTTAATGTGTGTGAGGGATTTGGAATGTGGCTGGGGGGTTACTTAATGTGTGTGAGGGATGTGGAGTGTGGATGGGGGGATTTAATGTGTGTGGGGAGATTTGAGGACACAGAGTATGTATGAGGAGACAGTATGGGGGTTGGGTGCAGACAGTATGGGGAGCGAACGGGTTAATGTATGTGGACACAGTATAGGGAGTCAGGTGTATGTGTGAGCAGACAGTATAGAGAGTGAGGGGGTAAATATATGAGGAGACAGTTTGGTGAACAGGTGGGATGTTATAGGAGACAGTATGAGGAGGGAGGGGAATAGTGTGAGGCGACAGCATATTGCAGATATTTGTATTTAGGGGCATTATAATGACACTTCTATCTTTAAGGGCGTCGTGTGGAGATTTGCTGCAGAAGACCGGAGAAGATGGAAGTCTGCAGAGACGAGATGTGGATGAGAAAACTCATCATGGGGTCTGGACAAGAAGAAGAAAAGGAGACCGACTGCAGAGACGACGTCATCTATAAGGTACCTGGATGTAAATATTATTTGTGATACTGACTTATTCTCATGTTTTTATTTGCTAGGAACATTAAAGGGTTTGTCCAGGTTTGTGCTGAGTCTGCTGTCATTCTATGTGACTGCAGACTTCTGAATTCTCACAGTGCTCACTGAACGCTGTTAGGATTCTCTCGTGTCGGTAATTTACATACATACGGTCACACGCTGACTAGATATGTGTGGCCTCACTCAATGAAAATGAATAGAGCGAGGCCGGGCACGTCTAGTCGGAATGTGGCCAGAAGTATATAAATCACATACTTGTGCTGACATGACTGTTTATCAGCAAGGGAGAATCCTAAATGTGTGCAGTGCATTCGTTGTGAGAATTCAGAAGCTGCAATGTCAGGATTCAGCTCTGCAGGTTCCAGTAGTCATCACACGGACACTTCACTCATATGCGATTTTCATACTTGACAACGAGCTTCTCTTCCTGCTTACAGTTTTTTACTGAACATTGAGAGCATTAGGGAGAGCAGCTCGTGGGTACATGGCTATCTGTGCAAGTCGCATATGTACTTGGGGGGGGGGGGGGGCGCCGAACCAAATTCTTGCCCCGGGTGCCAGGAAGCCTAGATACGCCTCTGGCACTGTCCCATACATCAATACCCCCCTCCAGCACAGACACCCTACAGAACTGTTTCCATACAGCATTACTTCCATACAGCTCTGATCTCCTCCAGCACCGCCGCCATACAGCTCTGATCTCCTCCAGCACCGCCGCCATACAGCACTTCCCGGTACAGACTCTTGCCCCTGCCCCCCCAGCATTGCCCCTATGCAGTACTGCCCCATACAGCCATGTGCGGGGACACCATGCTACAGACACGTGTGACTTTGCCCACAGTAAACACTCCGGGTTGTGGACGTGACATGTGTAGTGGGAGGAGTCACACATGGTGGGTGAGTGTATGGGGGGGGTTCTTCCATTTTTTTTGGGGGGTATCCACAAAGCCCACTCAGAGATCAGGAGGGGGCGGGATTATCAGCCCTCCAGACCTCCTCTTAACCCCGCACACGCCGGACAGAGACTGCAGCAGCGGAGGCTGAGGGAACTTGTTGCAGAGCGCTGTGTGGCTCCAGCAGATCAGGGGTTAACGGGAGTCCGGCGGCGGAAGTAGTGCGCGCTCCCGGGACCTGCCAGGATCCGCTGCGATCAGTGCAGTGTGGGATCCGCTCCTCTCCCGCTGCCCCAGCATGTATTCACCTCGGCCGCGGCTGCTGGGATGGACACCGGGGCGATGCTGAGCTGCCGCCGCCGGCCGGGGACAACGCCACTGCTGCCGCTTCTCCTCACAAGCTGGGTCCTGACACTGCTGCTCCGGACTGCGGGGGCGCAAAACGGTGAGCGGGGGCCGGGGGAGCGCATGTGCCTGTGCACACCGTGCGGATCCCGCTGTGTGTGGTGTACTTCTCACTCTGTGTACACAGCACTGTGCAGATATTAATGAGTGCACACTTATCACACACACTATATATATATATATATATATATATATATATATATACACTCTGTTGACACGTGTTGTATGTTTGTATTGTGTCTATAGGACAAGCCTGTATACATTGTGTGTGACATATCTCAGAGATTATTGGGTGTCTCCCCTGTGTGACTTATTCTTCCTGCAGCACATTGCTATCATATGTTATATGGGAGATAATACAAGGTCTGGCCCCACTAGTTCTGTCTGTAACCCTTTCTTCTCTGTTGGCTCCCTTTGGTGGGCTGCTGAAGTCTGTGAAGCCCCCTCAGAACAAGGGTCTTCCCTCTCGTATTGGTGACAGTGATGACCTCTTTCCATGCCTGCGATACATGGATGAATTCTACTCTGTATAGAGATGATATATTGGGGTCTAATGAGACTATTGTGTCTACCCCATCCGTCCTCCTTATTGTCTGCGCTGCAGCATGTTGTGTCCTGTGTTACCTGTGTGTAGCGTGTTCTGTACGTTGTGTCCCGGGTTACCTGGGTGTAGCGTGTTCTGTATGTTGTGTCCTGGGTTACCTGGGTGTAGCTTGTTCTGTACGTTGTGTCCTGGGTGTAGCGTGTTCTGTACGTTGTGTCCTGGGTGTAGCGTGTTCTGTACGTTGTGTCCCGGGTTACCTGGGTGTAGCGTGTTCTGTATGTTGTGTCCTGGGTTACCTGGGTGTAGCTTGTTCTGTACGTTGTGTCCTGGGTGTAGCGTGTTCTGTACGTTGTGTCCCGGGTTACCTGGGTGTAGCGTGTTCTGTACGTTGTGTCCCGGGTTACCTGGGTGTAGCGTGTTCTGTATGTTGTGTCCTGGGTTACCTGGGTGTAGCTTGTTCTGTACGTTGTGTCCTGGGTGTAGCGTGTTCTGTACGTTGTGTCCCGGGTTACCTGGGTGTAGCGTGTTCTGTACGTTGTGTCCCGGGTTACCTGGGTGTAGCGTGTTCTGTATGTTGTGTCCTGGGTTACCTGGGTGTAGCGTGTTCTGTACGTTGTGTCCTGGGTTACCTGGGTGTAGCGTGTTCTGTATGTTGTGTCCTGGGTTACCTGGGTGTAGCGTGTTCTGTACGTTGTGTCCTGGGTGTAGCGTGTTCTGTACGTTGTGTCCTGGGTGTAGCGTGTTCTGTACGTTGTGTCCTGGGTTACCCGTGTGTAGCGTGTTCTGTATGTTGTGTCCCGGGTTACCTGGGTGTAGCGTGTTCTGTACGTTGTGTCCTGGGTTACCCGTGTGTAGCGTGTTCTGTATGTTGTGTCCTGGGTTACCTGGGTGTAGCGTGTTCTGTACGTTGTGTCCCGGGTTACCTGTGTGTAGCGTGTTCTGTACGTTGTGTCCTGGGTTACCCGTGTGTAGCGTGTTCTGTATGTTGTGTCCTGGGTTACCTGGGTGTAGCGTATTCTGTATGTTGTGTCCTGGGTTACCTGGGTGTAGCATGTTGTGTCCCGGGTTACCTGGGTGTAGCGTGTTCTGTACGTTGTGTCCTGGGTTACCCGTGTGTAGCGTGTTCTGTATGTTGTGTCCCGGGTTACCTGGGTGTAGCGTGTTCTGTATGTTGTGTCCCGGGTTACCTGGGTGTAGCGTGTTCTGTATGTTGTGTCCCGGGTTACCTGGGTGTAGCGTGTTCTGTATGTTGTGTCCCGGGTTACCTGGGTGTAGCGTGTTCTGTATGTTGTGTCCCGGGTTACCTGGGTGTAGCGTGTTCTGTATGTTGTGTCCCGGGTTACCTGGGTGTAGCGTGTTCTGTATGTTGTGTCCCGGGTTACCTGGGTGTAGCGTGTTCTGTACGTTGTGTCCTGGGTGTAGCGTGTTCTGTATGTTGTGTCCCGGGTTACCTGGGTGTAGCGTGTTCTGTATGTTGTGTCCCGGGTTACCTGGGTGTAGCGTGTTCTGTATGTTGTGTCCCGGGTTACCTGGGTGTAGCGTGTTCTGTATGTTGTGTCCCGGGTTACCTGGGTGTAGCGTGTTCTGTATGTTGTGTCCCGGGTTACCTGGGTGTAGCGTGTTCTGTATGTTGTGTCCCGGGTTACCTGGGTGTAGCGTGTTCTGTATGTTGTGTCCCGGGTTACCTGGGTGTAGCGTGTTCTGTACGTTGTGTCCTGGGTGTAGCGTGTTCTGTACGTTGTGTCCCGGGTTACCTGGGTGTAGCGTGTTCTGTACGTTGTGTCCTGGGTTACCCGTGTGTAGCGTGTTCTGTATGTTGTGTCCCGGGTTACCTGGGTGTAGCGTGTTCTGTATGTTGTGTCCTGGGTTACCTGGGTGTAGCTTGTTCTGTACGTTGTGTCCTGGGTGTAGCGTGTTCTGTACGTTGTGTCCTGGGTGTAGCGTGTTCTGTACGTTGTGTCCTGGGTTACCCGTGTGTAGCGTGTTCTGTATGTTGTGTCCCGGGTTACCTGGGTGTAGCGTGTTGTGTCCTGGGTTACCTGGGTGTAGCGTGTTCTGTACGTTGTGTCCTGTGTGTAGCGTGTTCTGTACGTTGTGTCCCGGGTTACCTGGGTGTAGCGTGTTCTGTACGTTGTGTCCTGGGTTACCCGTGTGTAGCGTGTTCTGTATGTTGTGTCCTGGGTGTAGCGTGTTCTGTACGTTGTGTCCTGGGTGTAGCGTGTTCTGTACGTTGTGTCCTGGGTTACCCGTGTGTAGCGTGTTCTGTATGTTGTGTCCCGGGTTACCTGGGTGTAGCGTGTTGTGTCCTGGGTTACCTGGGTGTAGCGTGTTCTGTACGTTGTGTCCTGTGTGTAGCGTGTTCTGTACGTTGTGTCCCGGGTTACCTGGGTGTAGCGTGTTCTGTACGTTGTGTCCTGGGTTACCCGTGTGTAGCGTGTTCTGTATGTTGTGTCCTGGGTTACCTGGGTGTAGCGTGTTCTGTACGTTGTGTCCTGGGTTACCCGTGTGTAGCGTGTTCTGTACGTTGTGTCCTGGGTTACCTATGTGTAGCGTGTTCTGTATGTTGTGTCCTGGGTTACCTGGGTGTAGCGTATTCTGTATGTTGTGTCCTGGGTTACCTGGGTGTAGCATGTTGTGTCCCGGGTTACCTGGGTGTAGCGTGTTCTGTACGTTGTGTGTCCTGTGTTACCTGGGTGTAGCGTGTTCTGTATGTTGTGTCCTGGGTTACCTGGGTGTAGCGTGTTCTGTACGTTGTGTCCTTGGTTACCTGGGTGTAGCGTGTTCTGTACGTTGTGTCCCGGGTTGCCTGGGTGTAGCGTGTTCTGTATGTTGTGTCCCGGGTTACCTGGGTGTAGCGTGTTCTGTACGTTGTGTCCTGGGTGTAGCGTGTTCTGTACGTTGTGTCCCGGGTTACCTGGGTGTAGCGTGTTCTGTACGTTGTGTCCTGGGTTACCCGTGTGTAGCGTGTTCTGTATGTTGTGTCCCGGGTTACCTGGGTGTAGCGTGTTCTGTATGTTGTGTCCTGGGTTACCTGGGTGTAGCTTGTTCTGTACGTTGTGTCCTGGGTGTAGCGTGTTCTGTACGTTGTGTCCTGGGTGTAGCGTGTTCTGTACGTTGTGTCCTGGGTTACCCGTGTGTAGCGTGTTCTGTATGTTGTGTCCCGGGTTACCTGGGTGTAGCGTGTTGTGTCCTGGGTTACCTGGGTGTAGCGTGTTCTGTACGTTGTGTCCTGTGTGTAGCGTGTTCTGTACGTTGTGTCCCGGGTTACCTGGGTGTAGCGTGTTCTGTACGTTGTGTCCTGGGTTACCCGTGTGTAGCGTGTTCTGTATGTTGTGTCCTGGGTGTAGCGTGTTCTGTACGTTGTGTCCTGGGTGTAGCGTGTTCTGTACGTTGTGTCCTGGGTTACCCGTGTGTAGCGTGTTCTGTATGTTGTGTCCCGGGTTACCTGGGTGTAGCGTGTTGTGTCCTGGGTTACCTGGGTGTAGCGTGTTCTGTACGTTGTGTCCTGTGTGTAGCGTGTTCTGTACGTTGTGTCCCGGGTTACCTGGGTGTAGCGTGTTCTGTACGTTGTGTCCTGGGTTACCCGTGTGTAGCGTGTTCTGTATGTTGTGTCCTGGGTTACCTGGGTGTAGCGTGTTCTGTACGTTGTGTCCTGGGTTACCCGTGTGTAGCGTGTTCTGTACGTTGTGTCCTGGGTTACCTATGTGTAGCGTGTTCTGTATGTTGTGTCCTGGGTTACCTGGGTGTAGCGTATTCTGTATGTTGTGTCCTGGGTTACCTGGGTGTAGCATGTTGTGTCCCGGGTTACCTGGGTGTAGCGTGTTCTGTATGTTGTGTCCTGGGTTACCTGGGTGTAGCGTGTTCTGTACGTTGTGTCCTTGGTTACCTGGGTGTAGCGTGTTCTGTACGTTGTGTCCCGGGTTGCCTGGGTGTAGCGTGTTCTGTACGTTGTGTCCCGGGTTGCCTGGGTGTAGCGTGTTCTGTACGTTGTGTCCTGGGTTGCCTGTGTGTAGCGTGTTCTGTACGTTGTGTCCCGGGTTGCCTGGGTGTAGCGTGTTCTGTACGTTGTGTCCTGGGTTGCCTGTGTGTAGCGTGTTCTGTACGTTGTGTCCCGGGTTACCTGAGTGTAGCGTGTTCTGTACGTTGTGTCCTGGGTTACACCATGTTATATATGGCAGATTGTATCCTGTGTGTTTCCCTTCCCTATTGGTGGCAGCCATATACGTATATCTTTGTGGACGGGATGCTGTGCATAGAACATGCACTTATTAGTTTATATGTTGTTCTATACTGCAGCAGATTCTCATTTGTTCCATGTGTATAATATCTTCTGGTCTTTACACTTTCCACTCCATTTTTAACCCTTTCCTCTCTTGCTGCTGTTGAGAGCTGTGAAGCCCCCTCATAACAATGGCAGTGTTGACTATAAATGGCAGCTTTTAATTCCTGTGATCATAAGATGATTTATGAAAAAAGGTTTTTTTTTTGTTTTTTTTTGTGTGCCCTTTACTAGTTTACTGGCCTAAAAATCTCTGAGTTGATGCATCAGTTTATTGCACGGTCCGTCGGACCCTATGCCGCGCAGGCGCGTCTGGTCACTGACCCTCCAGCGCAGATGTAGCACTTTACAGTAATATTCCTAAGCTTTATGCTGGCCGTAGATTGTTATTTTGCTAAGCAACTCCTATTTGGATATTTTACCAATGATTTCTGTGTTTAAAGGAAAATAACCACAAAACTCAGTGATGTATTGAATACGTTTTTTGTAGACTTGTTTTCTCCCTCTTGACCACCGTTGTTGTTGCCGAAATCCGATGAGAATTTTCCACATAGGGCTCAGGAAATGTTAAAAACTGCAGGAATTTGCTGCTGTCAGATGGCGTTTCCATTGGAAAATCATTCAGACCATAGAAAACTCAGTTCATGTGTATGACAAAGACAAGTCTGGAAACGAGGCATCATCATGACATGTTGGGGATGATGGAGCCGTACGTTGTGTAGTTAAGGGGTCCTGGAGCTTTCAAAATGGGGGATGTACATTACTCATTTTTTTTTTTTTTTTTTTTCAAAATAATGAATCAAAGTGGAGTTCCCTTTTATGGACAGTTTCAAGTAGTGGATGGATTTACTACTGCCCGAGTTACAGGAATAAAGTGACAGCGATATACTGCATCGTAATGTTCTCACAGCTCGTTGTCATTGACTTCTAGTAGCAGACGTGCTGACCCTCAAGGAATCATCGCCAGTGGTTAACAAGTAAAGTAGAATTAATGTTCTCCGGGCCGGTATTGATTTCTCAGCGTCAGTCTGTGCGCAGATTGTGACCGTCTGAGTTCTCGGACTCCCTGGGGAGCACAGGGTGGCACGTGGATGGGGTGGCACATGGAGGGCAGCAGTGATAGCCCCTACTGTGCAGTGCGGGTAATGATTGGTAACACCTACCATGTTTTATTCATAAAGTACTGTATATAAGGGTGCGCTTCCCATAGAAGAGGTCTGTTTGGCAGCAATAACCCAATTAACTTACAATGCAGTGTCCCTCAGTACTGATCAATTACCCCCCCACCCAAAAAAAAGGTTATTCCCTATTTCTGTTTCCTTTAATTTTAGTAATAAAAAAAAAAAATAAAGCTCTCCTTCTATTGTCATCATTTTACAAGATTATCCACAAACTCCCATTCCTGATGACCGACGCTGATCATCACTGTTTAATTTTTTTGGTGTTTTGGCAGCGACTTTTCTCACCTGGGAACAAAATGATTTTCTCCCCAGACATCATCTGTTCTCTGACCATTGGGATCTCACATGACACTTCAGGTGTCCCTCCGGTCTCGTTGAAATCAGGGGTTCAAGCAACTTTATTGTAATGTGAACGGGGCCGATTCAATCCTTTCAGTATTTCATAGAGCAATGTGTCCGTGTGCATGTCAAAGCTGGAAGCGGTAGTTGGAGGCCTAGACCGACCCCAGAAAAAGCAATCCCACAACATTATCTCTTCTCCACCAAACATTCCAACTCGCACAATGCAGTCCGACAGGTAATGTCCTCCTGACATTCACCAAAACCAAACTCGGCTATCAGATGCCAGATAGAGAAGTGTGATCAGTCACTGCGCAGAACATGTTTCCACTGCTCCAGAGACCAGTGGTGGCAGCCTTACCCCACTCCAACCGACACTTGTTTGTGCTTGGTGATGTAAGGGTGCATGCAGCTGCTCGGCCATGGAAACCCCTGCCATGAATCTCTCGATGTTAGTGTCATAGAGTGTTGAATTCTTCAGTTTTCACGTTCGTGACCTTTAGGGTGTGTGCACACGCTGCGGTTTTGGCCCTGCGGATCCTGCTGCGGTGTACAGTACCATAATGTCTTATGGGAAATGGAAATCGCAGTGCAGACGGTGCGGATTTTTCCACGCGGCTTTGCTGCGGTTTCTAATCCGCATAAAGAAATGACATGTCAATTCTTTCTACGGATTACGCTGCGGTTTACCATCTCCTCCATTGTAAAGGTGATAAACCGCAGGGCAAAACCGCAGGCTAATCCGCAGATGGATTTTGTAAAATCTGTGCAGAAGAATCCGCAGCGTGTGCACACACCCTCAGGCACTCGTTGACCCCGCACTGTCACTTTACCTAGTTTCCACTCTATAGCTGAGTGGAGCCGTTTCCTTCTATTTTTCAGTAGCCGCTAATAGTTGAACATGGAATATTTAGGATCAAAGTGTTATGAACTGAGGTGTTACACCAGTGTCTCCTATATACATCGGGGGCAATGGGACTGAATGAAATACCTAAATTCACTGATTGAGATGCGTCCCAGTACTTTTGCCATATTGTGCACAACAGTTCTTCTGCCTGTAAGATTACCCCTTTAAAAGTATTTATTTTGCTCACTTAGGCTGGTTTCACATTAGCGCTTTTTAAGCGCACGCACGGCCGGGGGTAGCTCCGCCCCCGAGCCGGCTCTCTGCCCGGCGTGCCCGCCCCTTGCTTGTAGCGCCGCCTCCTAGCGGACAGCGGCGCCTGCGATCGGCGCACCCTATCTTTAGCATAGGGTGCGCAGATCGTGCGCAGGCCGTGCGATAGTTGCGCTTTGACCTGCGCTGCGCACTTTTGACGGTGCGCCGTGCGCGCCAAAATCGAACTTTTCGGATTTTGGCGCGCACGGCGCTCCGTCAAAAGTGCGCAGCGCAGGTCAAAGCGCAACTAGCGCACGGCCTGCGCACCCTATGCTAAAGATAAAGTGCGCCGATCGCAGGCGCTGCTGTCCGCTAGGAAGCGGCGCTACAAGCAAGGGGCGGGCACGCCGGGCAGAGAGCCGGCTCGGGGGCGGAGCTACCCCCGGCCGTGCGTGCGCTTAAAAAGCGCTAATGTGAAACCACCCTAAGACTGCTGCTATATTATAACTTTACCCGGGATACTCTATTATGACCAGAAATAAAATAACAACTTCCTGGGTGGGAAATAATCACAGCTTTGGTTTATTTTTTCTTTTATCACAAACGCCACCATTATTTGACCCAAATTTTAACTCCTATAACAACTCCCAACATGCCTGTCACTGTACCCAGTGAGAATGTATTACAATGAGCCAAAATTTACCGCCAAGGGAGGAAGTCGAAAAAACCTCTTTGACATTCCGACCACCTACAGCCAACACGGATAAGGCATACTCCTTACCTTCCTGCAAACCATTTTAAGTATGTTGTTGCCTATTGCATTTAAATGAATGCCATCGGCCATCAGAAGATCTCCATTATCACCTTCCAACATACGGTGACTAATGGCCATCCCTCCTGTAGAACGCACAAAACAAGATACTCCTATTCAGCCAACTCTGTGCCCTGTCCAAAGACTCCAAGTCACGTGCTCCCCTCCAACATTTACAAGGTACCACTCCAGACCAAACTAAAATGCACTTTTGAGGAAACAATCTCCTAAATCATGCAAAATCAGATTTTATGTTCCCAATGAGTTCAGCCAACTTTATTTTACCCAAATTATTACCCCCCCCATGTGTATGACTAAGACGATGGGATTCGCGCATAACTTGCTAATCACTTCAATCCTACCGAGCATCCGAAGCCACCTTTAAACCAAGATAAGCTTCCCAATGAAAAACAGCTCCATCTTGACCTAAGGTCAGGCCCAAAGGCCGCACACTCATCCGTTTCTCCACTCCATACATGAGGCATTGATGTATCTGCAAAAATAAACCAAATAAAACTCACTATCGCCACCTTACAACAAATTAGGTCTCACATACGTCTGGAAACACGAAGATTTCCATCTCCACAACTATCTTATTGCTTCCTCACCCAGGCCTACAGCATTAGCCTCCGTAGCTGCTCCTGTCTTGAAAGAATGAGTACCAAATTGCGACGCATACTTACCCACCTGCATTAAGCATGCTTTGAATATGGTCTTGAACTGATAGTCAAATACGCACCAGATTCGTGAACCAAAAATTGAGCACAAGATGGACACTTGACCACATTGCCTCTCTACTTGTGTAGTGGTCGGGCTGAGCGAGGGCGTGATCTACTGTTGATGCTGATAGGTGGGGAAGGTGTGCTGATCCCACAGAACTGGGGGGGTGTGACCCACTTCTTGACGCCGACAGACTGGAGACTTGAGACAGAAATGGAGTTCAATAGGTCCGTGTTTATTCACCGTTCTTTCACGACTCCCAGCACTTTGTCACAGGTTTACACACTTCCCTTTATACACAGACCGGGTACCTTCACTTCCTCTGTTTCACCGTTGTGGCGTCCTCTGTGGCTCTCCTCACTATGGCTGCCCTAGGCACTTCCACCACAGCGCTTCACCGTTCAGAGTACACCGTTACTTGTCACTCACAGACCGTCTCTGTCTGCCGTTGCTGTCTTTTGGGCCACCCCCCGTGACCACCTCTCCTGTCAGATCCTCTCTGAGGGCCCTCCACTGCCTTTCACTTCACAGCAGACCCTCCTATCTAGTGAGCTCTCCTGGCTGACTGACTCTTCTGGAACCTTCCCTCAGCCTTTATACTCCCTGCACTATTAGCTGTGCCCACTATCACCTGACAGAGACCTCTGACCAATGACAGTGACCTTGACCCCTGGCAGTTACTCTTCTTCGCTCCCCACTGCCCTCGAATGGTCACTCTACAGCACGGCACCCATTTTCTCTTCATCTCAGTGCTTCCATTCCTACACTGAGCTATTCGCTCTAGGATGATCCACAAGTGCTCTGAGCAACTGAAACCTGTCTCTTCTGCCGGTGGATGCCGCTTCCTAAAATTCCCCATCTGCGAACGAGACAAAGCATCTCCATTATATTATCCATGCCCAAAACATGTCCCGCTCTAATCCATATATTCAAATGCAAACACCTGAGGACTAAGTGCCTTAGCAAGGCTAACACCGGCAAAGAAGATGATAAAGAATTAATAGCATTAACTACAGCCAAATTATAAGACCAAAAACAAATCTGTTTATTTTTCAGATCATGACCCCAAATCTCAATAGCCACAATGACTAGAAACAGCTTCATCAGAGTAACGTTCCGTTGCACATTGAATCCTGCCATGCAGGTGGCCAATCCGATCTGCACCAAAGCCAAAACGACCCGACGCATCCGTAACTAACTGCAAATCAAAATTCGACACTTGGGGTCCCATCACATTTAGCGATGCACCAGCGATCCCAACCACGATATGACCCGGTCAGGATCGCTAGTGCATCGCTAAGTGGTCGCTAGTGAGCTGCCAAACAGGCAGATCTCACAGCGATGGAGCAGCGGTCGTTCCTTACCTGTCAGACGCGGCAATGAAGACGTCCTCCCGCTCGCGTCACTCGTCGGCGCCAGCAGGAAGCGGCTAGCGAGAAACGGTCCAGGACGTTCTCGCGCAATCAGCGATAGCCAGCGCGGGAACCGGTTGGAGGTATCAAACATAGTGATATCACTGCAGCGTCACAAAATCGGTGACGCTTAAGCGATATTGCTAGCGATCTCGCTTAGTGTGACGGGGCCTTTAGTCCTCCTGACATATCGCTTTACCGTCAAGAGTGTAAAAATGTTTGCCATATCAACAAATCGTCCTTTATGAACCTAGAAAACCTGACAAAATGGTTAGGCCTTCAAACGTCTAGAGAAAATGCGCCCAATAGGAATTATCCTACAGGCAAAAACCAGCAAACCTAAAAGAGATTGAAACTGTTTTAATCTGGCTTTTTTCGCCATCTTGAACTGATCTATCAAAGCTGTTAACTTTGCCAACTTTTCATCAGGTAAACGTAAATCCATGGCCACAGTATCCATCTCCATTCATAAAAAGGAAAGACTCGTAACCGGTCCTTCCGTTTTCTCATTTTGAAATCGAAACCCCTATTTTCTCCATGAAACGGCGGAAAACGTGCAGCAGATAAGTACAAGTGTTATTGTCCGAACCAATAAAAAGAAAGTCGTGTAATAATGTATAACTGATGGAATGCCCGACTGAAAACGCACCATCCACTTCAGGAAAGAAGGGAAAAAAAACTCAAAATAGTAGCATGAGATCAAGGATTCCATAGACAAACACATGTCCACAAAATAGCTATCATCCAAAATGCAACCCAAGATATGGTAGCATGATGGGTAAACCGGCAACAGACGAAAGGCTGACTCAATATCGGACTTCACCAACAACGCACCTTTCCCATAGCGTCTAACTCATTGGACCGACACATCGAAAGAAGTATACGACACGGCCACTTCCTCCTTTTGAAATAGCATTGTTAACCGAATCCCCCGGAGGATATGACAAGTGTTGTATCAGACGAAAATTGCCCTGTTCCTTTTTGGAACCAAACCCAAAGGAGATACACTCAAATTGGAGAAGGGAGGGCTCATCTGGGGGCTCCAAAACTGACTTAAATTTTTTTTTTTTTTTTTTTAAATATCCCTCCGGATGAAGGTTAAAAAGGAACCTTAAATCCAAAAGAAAAACTTTCAAATAGAAGGCTTGCTTCATTTCTCCTGGGGTAGAGCTCTAGCCAATGCCGCATCTCTTGTACTCGCATCGGTGTTTTCTTCTGAATGGGAGACTGTAACTTTTTCAGGCTGTTTAACTCTCCTAAAGCAGCTGAGTGCACTCCTCCGCACACTGAGCACTCGTGTCTAAATTTGCATGCCGCAAAAACCTACAATGCCCTTCGTTGAACAACCAGAAGAACATTGTGCTGCTGCAGAAGTTGACGATGTTCTTTGTCTACGGTCATGTGATCTACTGGAACGAGGGACCAAACAGCCACAAATTTGTGCTTTAATATTCTTTCCCTCATCTTAGACACGTGAGTCCCTAATTGGGCTATGCCTCAAAACATCGAATCGTGAAAAGCAAAATTGGTGCTGATATCTGTCTGACCAGGCAGAAACTAATGTTCCCCCTGTCGAACCCATATCAACTGACCTATCATCTGACCCCCTCCAACCCCGCTAAAAAACCCTTCAAAAGATCAATAAAATTGTCACGATTAATGTGTCGTAGCAGCTGCCATGGGCCAAGCCATCCTGCAAGTCAACTCACCCCCAGCAGGCTTGTCAGTCATTCCAACTGCTACCCCAGACTGTGGTGGTAGAACAAAGCCATCCTGGGTTAAACCAGCTGTCCCAGAATGTGGCCTTGGACGAGGGGGGTCCCAATCTTCGCTTGTCTTTTGGTGACCTTTTTAATGATTATTTCTTGACCGTGGCCTACGCCGGTGACGATTGCGCGGAAGATGCTGAAGAAATTGACAACCCAGGCGATGATGGCGTCTCCAGACTTCTTCTACAATCATATCTGCCATGTCCAATTCCGCTGCTGCTACTACAATGTCTAAGGCTATGTGCAGACTCTGCTGCAGATCTGCAGCGGCTTTGGCCCTGCGGATTCACAGCAGAACTGCATGTGATGTACAGTAGCATTAAAGGCTATGTAAAACAAAATCCGCAGTGCACATGCTGCATTTTTTTTCCGCACAGATTTGGTGCGGAATGAAAAATGCAGCATGTCACTTCTTTTGTGCGGTTTTGCTGCAGTTTTCCACCTGCTCCATTCTAGAAATCCGCAGGTGGAAAACCGCACAAAAAATGCACTAAATCCGCAGGAAAAATTCAGGTCATTTGAACTGCGGATTTAGTAAATTCTGCGCGGAAAATTCCAAAGCAGAATACGCATCGTGTGCACATACCCTAAGGCTCCAAACTCCACTGTAAAAAGTAACGGAGAACCAGCAACAGGCCTCGTGCTATTTGATGCATCGTCCCGCTTACTGCCACTATTGAGATCCCCAACCCTTGTCACAGCAGCATGATCCATAGGCAAAGTCTCATAAATACAGGGGGGTAGCTTCCAATCAAAAACCAGGCACAACTGTTCCAAGCTGCCCTGTAGTATTGTCCCTCCCGACCGCTGATGGCACAGGGCTAGAACTATTCCCCTGTCTGGGACCCACATTTAGCTGCCCACCTACAGCTCCCTAAGACCTGCATTCTTTTGTAGCAATACAGGGGGGCGGGAGCTGCTATGCAAGCTGGGCTGCCAACCTGAGGTAATCCGTGCTACTGTCCATCTTGCAGCTCCTCTCACGGTAGACCCAGCATCATTGATGGTCCGATGTTTGTGGTGGAGCGGTCTAGCTCCTCCCATCTTCATACGATGCGGTCCTCTTCTTCCCTTCCTGTAGTAGCTCCGGCGCAGGCGCACTGCTCTACCCTGTTGAGGGCAGAGTCCTGTAGTGCGCAGGTGTCGGGAGAGGTCTGGCGCATACGTACTGCAGTATTCTGCTCTGCCCTCAACAGGGCAGAGCAGTGCGCCTGCGCTGGAGCTACTACAGGAAGGGAAGAAGAGGTCCGCATCGTATGAAGATGGGAGGAGCTAGACCGGACCACGACACCCACCGGAACACCCCCTCCGGTGAGTATAATCTAATGTGTTTTTCTTATCTTTCAGGTTACATCGGGGGCTTATCTACAGCATTACAGAATGCTGTAGATAAGCCCCTGATGTCAATGCCGGCAGCTGATAGGGCAAAACAAGGGTGACAGATTCCCTTTAAAACAGCAATCGGTAATAAGGTTGTTGTGCCTCCCCCATAGTCGGAAAATCTCCAGGGTCTTGGCTACTAGGTGTGTGTGTGTGTGTGTGTGTGTGTATATCTATCTATATCTAGCTAGCTTTTGGGGTCATGGCGGGATACCCGGGTCCGGTTCATCCAGTAACATGGATGTGTGAATCAAGCCTTAGGCTAGGGCTACATGGTAATTCTCGCCACACGACTGCACAGACAAGTCGCACTACTAAGACTACTTGTGTAACTTGCTGTCACTCAACTATTTTAATAGCTATAACTTGGCTGTAGGAAGAACAGCTAGATCATTGACGGGGTTCCTGCAAAACCAATATTGTACTTAATTTGAAGTGAAATCCGGTGGGACAAAGTTACGTGCGTCAGTCAATTAAAAATTCAAGAAGTATTGTGTTGTGGGTTTGTGTCGTGGCTCGAAATGCTGCACCAATGACATGGGGTTTTGGCAAAATCCATTGATTCACAGCAAAAAAAAAATTGACGGCTGAGTTTAGGCATGCCATTTATCCTCAAATCTGCAAAGTGCCCTATATGTTGTGGCTTTTCAGTGATCTGTTGGGCTGATGCTGGTGGCCCTACCTACCTCTTAAGTCAAGTAGTGAAGTCATAACTTTTAGCACAATTTTGATTAATGGTATCTATAATATTCTCTTCTAGAAGATAGAGGAGCAGCATCCTGAAACTTTCATCCCAACATTGATAATTCAATGTGTTAAATGCACTGCGGTGCTTATGTCCCATGGGTCCTGTGACTGTTTCCAATACCGTCCATGCTTTTAGTCCATTTGTAAATAGGAGGATAATCACTGGGGTGTTGTACATTAGCCCATCTGTCCGTCCCTTAGTTTAGGGACCAGCTGGCACAGAAACTGTTTTCTGACCATGTGTTTTTTTGTTTTTTTTTTTGTGTCTACGTTTGAAACATAAGTTTACAGCACCTTTGTCACGGGACTGACACTTTACAGCTGTCTTCTGGAGAGACCATGCTTCTTCACTTCTTCTGTCAACCTGGTCAACGGCTCTCCTGTGTCCTTTAAAAAAACATCAACAGGTCTTTCAGGACTGTGACTTCTACTCAATTGAATGGCTATCTATATAATACAAGGATAGCCAGGTCCACCAGAGTCGGAGCTGATCTTCTACAGCCACTCTTAAGGCTGGCTCATAACTCAGTGGTCCTGAGCAAGAGATCCAGCTCGGATACCAATATGTCCTGAAAAAACCTTGTTTACAACCATATTGTGGCCATATTATTATTCCATACGTCCACAATTTCAGACCCAACTGTGGGTCTCGCGACTATGGGTAAGTCCATCATGTATACCTATAATGCTATTTGTTCAGTCACAAGACCCAAGGCTGTGCGATCATCGTTGCCATAATGACTAATGTTTCCTCTAATTATTATTTTTTTTTTTTTCCCTATAAAGATATCTGATAGTGCACACTTGTCTTCCAATTTTCACTGAGTTTTGCTAGAAGGTTGAGAGATGTCCCATTTTTTATTTTTATACTTATAAAATGCTAGAGTCACACATATACAATACTCCATGTTTTCTGATAGAATCCCTGAAATAAAGGATTCCGACGGAAACCCCAACAGAGCCATCACTGATCACATAGTGACTCGGTTGCCTTCATTATCTAGCCTCCGTCCTGGCAGTAATAGACTTTTTCTGATATGCCCAAAAACATGGCACACCTTTACATACTTAAAGGGAGTCTGTCACCCCATTTTTGGCCTATAAGATGTGGCCACTGCCATCAGTGGCTTATCTGCAGCATTCTGTAATGCTGTAGATAAGCCCCCGATGTAACCTGAAAGAGAAGAAAAACGAGTTAGATTATACTCGGCGGGGTTGGGTGCGGTGGGTGTCGCGGTTCGGTCCGGCGCCTCCCATCTTCTAGAGATGACGTCCTCCTCCTTGCTTCATGCTGCGCTCCTGTGCAGGCGTACTTTCTCTGCCCTGTTGAGGGCAGAGTAAAGTACTGCAGTGCACAGGTGCCGGGAAAGGTCAGAGAGGTCCGGCGCCTGCGCACTGCAGTACACGTCCGGCGCCTGCGCACTGCAGTACATTACAGGGCAGAGAGTACGCCTGCACAGGAGTGCAACATGAAGAGAGGAGGACGTCGTCTCTAGAAGATGGGAGGTGCCGCACTGGACCGTGATACCCATCGGACCTGAGTATATTCTAACAGAATGCTGTAGATAAGCCACTGATGGCGGTGGCCACATCTTATAGGCCAAAAATGGGGTGACAGACTCCCTTTAAATGGGGATAAAAACACAAAATCTTAAATGTTTTGCAGATTTACTCTTTTTCTCTTGTTCTACTTCCAGCTATTCACCACCTACAATTTATCTAGAAACTCGTGGATTTAGTTTTAAATACTCTTCTTCCCTCTTCCCTCTGTATTGCATTGTATTCAGCGTAAAGAGGGAGCACTGCACTTTCTAATTAGGACAATTTAGTTAATGAGTAGTCACATGTATATAGTGTTGCCCATAAACACCAGGGTTGATGAGAGCGGCCGCTGTGCTCTGCCACGGCTTTATCGTACAGTATAATTTCATCCATTTACTGTAGCCAAAGTGCCAATAATGATTGAGCTGCTTATATTTATGGCCTGTTTCACACTTCAGTTTTTCACCATCAGTCAAAATCCGCCAAAAAGTGAAAATGGCGGATCCGCTAAAAATGTGTAAAAACGGATGCCAGCGGACGGTACGGATCCGTTTTTTGACGGATCCGCTATACAAATTTTTGTACGGATCCATCAAATACCGGATCCGTTCCATCTGCTGGCATCCGTTTTTTCCATCCGTTGGTTCCGTTTTCTGACGGATCCGTTTTTCCATACTTCCAAAATGGGATGCTCCCAAATATGATTGGCTCTTGGAAAATGCTCCCAAATGTGATTGGCTCCTGGAAACTATATCTATGGTGTTGTAAAACAATATCTTTGAAAGGTTTTTGAGCTAGTGGCAGAGATGGAAGGAGTCATAACAAATATTAACAGCTTCTGTGTGGCATTTGATTTGCACTGCAATCGGTTGGCAATTATTGCTCTCCAGAAGGAGAAAAGAAGACTACGAATCCTGCGTCTCCAACGCATGAAGAGACGACGGCAGTGGATTCATCCGATAAATTCCCAGAGTTTTACCCTTGGCGTGTTTTCTACACTGTATCTGGAATTGAGGGATAACCCGGACAAGTTCTTCAATTATGTGCGGATGAGACAGGACCTGTTCGAGATATTGGTGGAGCGTGTTGGAGCGCTAATCCAGAGAAGAGACACCTACATGCGCTTTTCTATATCACCGGCGGAGCGTTTGATGGTGACCCTTCGGTAAGTTATCTATTGTTTTAAAAGTTTTCAGATTCTGCAGACTTTTATTGTCATGTTATGGCTTGTAGTTTGTTTTAATTTTATTTTCTACCCTTTTTTTTTTTTTTTTTTTTTTTTTTTTTTCTTTAA
This sequence comes from Dendrobates tinctorius, assembly GCF_039654945.1. NCBI lineage: Eukaryota > Metazoa > Chordata > Amphibia > Anura > Dendrobatidae > Dendrobates > Dendrobates tinctorius. Next base: position 1,556,864 of record NW_027361752.1, on the reverse strand, counting down.
CCGATTTCTGGCAATTGGAAAATCCTTCACCTCCCTCCATTACCAGTTCCGGCTCGGGATTTCAACAATATCTGGAATTGTCCAACAGACCTGCCGGGCATTGTGGGATTGTCTACGAGGAGTACATCCCACAGTCAATACAGGAGATGTGGCTGGAGATTGCGGACAGCTTTCAAGAAAACTGCCAGTTTCCAAATTGTGTTGGTGCAGTTGATGAGAAGCACATAAGGATTGTGAAACCCATTGGATCTGGATCAGAATTTTTCAACTGCAAGAAATTCTTCTCCATTGTACTGATGGCCATTGCAGACTCCAAATGCAAATTTATGCCGTGGACATTGGTGCGTATGGTCGATCCAATGATTCGCAGGTATTCAAGATGTCCGTAATAGGCCGTTGTTTGTATGGAGACAATTTTGATTTCCCACCTCCAAGACCACTCCCGGGAACAACAGGCCCACCAATGCCATTTGTGTGTGTTGGTGATGACGCATTTCAACTCTCCATACATCTTCTCAAGCCATATGGTAGTCATGGATTGACACACAGCAAAAAAATATCAATTGACAAGAGCGTGAACAGTGGTGGAGTGCGCTTTTGGGATTTTAACTGCAAAATGGAGAGTGCTCTTAACGGCCATAAAAATGAAAACTGAGACTGTGGATGAGGTGGTGAAGGCGTGTGTCATCCTGCACAACTTTGTACTTTCAAAGGAACCTGTTTCCATGGAAGAAAACGTTTGTGAAACCACCTTGTGGGATTATCACCAGACAAGTGTTCGGAGTACTGGGTCAGGAATGAGGGACACATTTGCGGATTATTTTCTGTCACCAGAAGGACGAGTCGACTGGCAAGATGACATGGTATTATTATTATTTTTTTTTTTTTTTTTCTTTAACCAAGGTTTCTTTGAAAAACTGTAGTAATTTTTCCTATTTTAGTTTTGATACCTTTACACCAATTGTGGGTAATAACAGTGTTGTGTATTTGTACCTTTACACCACCGGTGTACTGTCAACCTTTTACCAAGAACTAAAGAAAAAAGGAAACTACACAATAAAATTGTTTTGAAACAAAAACCTGTTTTTTGCATTTTTTTTTTTTAAAATAGTTATTTTAATTTTTGATAAAAAAAAAAAAAAAAACTTATTTAAATTTTTTAGAAAAATGTTTAATTTTTTAACAAAGTTAAAGTTAAATATGCCGATTTGTTGGGTGGAAATATCATCGGAGGGATTAACAGGGTTGACCACATCGGGGGGGGGGGGGGAGGACTGGAAACGGAGTTGGTCAGGATCAGAAGTGGAAGGGGGGTTGAAAACATGAGGTTGGGACGGGAGTTGATGGACAGAGGAGGTTTGTGGGAACATTGAAGGTGGGGGTGGGTATGGTGAGGGCACTGGGGTATAATGTAATGGGGAAGGAAGGTACTGGGAAGAATGGAATGGGGAACTAGAGGAAGGAGAAGGAGTAGGAGGATGGATGATGGTAGGAGGATGGATGGTGGTGGAAGGATGGACAGAGGGAGGATGGATGGTGGAATGAGGTGATGGAATAGGTGCATGGGATGCTTCGGACACTGCAGCCACTAGAGCATTGTGACAGGCTTGCATCACATGCATCTGCTGGTGAGTATTTAAACCTTCCATTTGCCGGACAACTGAATGAAAAAAAAAATGTGTCTCGGCGTCTGGTTTGACTCTGCATTCATCCGTTCCATGTAGATGCTGAGTTCCATGATACTTTGATTTATCATGTTCAACCCAGAAGCTAACTGCTGACCATAAACGTGGAAAGCATTCTGGACGGATGAGTTCAGACTCAAACAGTCAGACAAGGTCATCCTCTCCGGACCTCTCAGACGCTGCCGTCCAGAACCAAAAGTTGGTCGAGATGTTGCGGCAGTGTCAGAGGGATGGGGCAAAGGGTACTGTAAATTGTCATGAACACCACAGAGGAAAAAACCTCCAAAAAATTGGTTACAGACCAGACAGGCCCAAATGCATCTGCACTAATCCAGGGTGCAGCGGACCCAAGTAAAAATGGCAGCTGCACAGGTGCATAAATAACGAATGAAACAGCCAGCCTACAATGAGGGATTAGCCGTGTGGTACACCAGTGCAGAAAAAAAAATCCGCATGTGGTAATGTTCACACAGGGAATGCAGGGCTTCTGGCTAACAGCCTCTTAGTAACACCATATAGGGGGGCTGCCCAGTGCCAACTAGAATGCATCCCGTGTGAACAGAGGCCACAAGTTTACAGAACCATTTGGGCCCAACTGCACCTCTTTCTGTGGTGTTCATGTTAGAGTAGGGACTGACAAGTGTAAGGAACTTTGACGCAGTTTGTCAGCTTCCATATTAAGGCCTTGATATCAACTAATACCTTACATATATTGCTATGTTTGTTGTGCACTTTTTATATTTTTTCCAGGGTGCAGTTGGGCAGAAATGGTTCTGTAAACTTGTGGCCTCTGTTCACACGGGATGCATTCTAGTTGGCACTGGGCAGCCCCCCTATATGGTGTTACTAAGAGGTTGTTAGCCAGAAGCCCTGCATTCCCTGTGTGAACATTGCCACATGCGGATTATTTTTTCTGCACTGGTGTACCACACGGCCAATCCCTCATTGTAGGCTGGCTGTTTCATTCGGTATTTATGCACATGTGCAGCTGCCATTTTTACTTGGGTCCGCTGCACCCTGGATTAGTGCATATGCATTTGGGCCCGTCAACTGTAAATCGTCACCAGCAACTTCATGTGATGAAGTCTGCCCTGCTGCTCCAGTGCTGGTGAAGGGGATAGAGGGACGAGACAAGAGGAAAGGTGAAGAGGGGTCGGATACCTCGATGTGGTCACCGGTGGCGGTCTCCGAAGGGATCACTCCAGAGGGAGGCAACTCAGTAGTAGACTCCAGAGTGCTGCAGATGGTGCTAAAAAAAGAGAAAAAAAATATATTAATATATTGATATTTCATTTACATTGCTGAAAAAAAAATAGGTTAAACATGTAAACATTTGTAGTACAGAAATGGTGTGTGGAATATTTACTTTCTGCTCACCATCGTTGACCGGAGGAACGACAGGGCTTGGTCCACTCGGGGCCTGCATCTCCTTGTTGAAGCGATCCCTGAGCGACCACCACCGTATGATAACCTTGTCACATGTGAAGGGAGAAAAAAAAAAAGTTGTTAGTATTCAACACTTCACATGCTGTAATATAAGTTACTGAAATTGGAATACTTACGCACAAAATCCCTGTCCCTCGCATCGAGCTCCTCCCAGTTCTCAACAACCTCCGAACACACCTCATCCCATAGCCGTCGGGTGGTTGGTCGGCATGTAAGCGGTTTGCCATGTTCCACAGCGGCTCACGTGGTTGGACAACCTCAATGACGGTGTCCACATCTATGATGATACCCTCTTCCACATGTCTGTGGGGAGCAAGCTGTGAAACCTGTGAAGAAAAAAAAATAAACAAAAAAAAAAATGATTACATTCAAACACATGAGGTTCATTAATCAATCACCTAAATAAAGGGTTACTTACCGTTCACCGACCAACAGAGGCATCACCTCGACGACGCTGGGGTGTCCTGGGAGTCGCTTAGTGCGGGCACCAGATTCTGAAGACTGTAAAAAAAAAAAAAAATAAAAAAAAAATAAAAATTTTTGGGATGGATGCGTACTTATTGTGTGTGTTGGGTGTAGCAGTATGTATGTGAGTTTTTGTATATGCTAAACTTACACTCTGCACGCCCCCTCCTCGTATTTCTCCACCCTGCATGTCTCCTCCTGGAAGCTCCTCAGATTCAGCTTCCTGTGAAAACATAATACATGCATATAGGGTTAAAAAAAAAAAAAAAAATAAGAGTAAAAAAAATTTATTTACCTCAGTTCGCTGATGATGTGAGGGGGAGCTCTCAGAAGAAGACATTGCTGCGGCCTGGCTTGCGGGTCCTTCCTGAACGGATCTGCAAGTATAAAGACACTTGTTAAGCTTCTATACAAAGGATAACAAAAGCTTTCAGGCCTTTATACTTACTGGGAAAACTGAAGGTTTTCCTATGTGGCTCTGCTGCAGCCTGGCGCGTATGCTGCGGCCTAGGGTTCTTCCTGAACGGATCTGCAAGTATAAAGAGAATTTTAATAACCTAAAAAAAAATCTTCATTGGTATTAATGTGTGTAATTCCCTGAAACTCTCACTGAGAGTAAATCCAAGTGTTTCCATGTGTGAAATCTCACTTGAGAGTAGAACCACACTTGTATACTAAAAACCAACACTTAATGTACCTTTTTTGCACATATACCCATACTTAATTTTACCTGGTTTTAAAATAATACTACGGACAGTTTTTAAAAACAGTTTTTATTTTTATTTTTTTTTTTTTCTACAAGTAGGAGCTACTCTGCTCTTTAAATACCATAATAAATGAAAATTAAAAAAAAACCAGTGATATACTACAGAAACACCACATAGAACACCACATACAGCACAATTGCAAATAAAATTACAGTACTATGAAAATAAAATTCAGTACACATGCAACAGAAAAACAAAGTATGAAAAAAAAAAAAAGCATAATAAAAATACACACACACAGACATGCAACACTGGGAGGCCATGAACATACATGCAGGAAGGCAGACCACACACACACACAGACACACACACACACCCCACACAAATAGGTTAATACTCACACAATTGCAGGATTTGGTGGCTTTGGTGCTGGCAGGCCTCTTGCTCCAGGGGTCTTGCAGCTGGCGGTCTTGCTGCTGGGTAGGTTTTATGGCAGGTTTTATAGCTCGCTATCAGGCTCTGTCTCTCCTCAGCTGGGGGTCTTGCTGCTGGTCAGGTGCTGTCTGGTGGGCTCTGGCTCTGTCTCTTCAGTCTGGCTGGTGCCGGACGTCTGGGCCCAATGATTAATTAGCCCACCTCATATAGTTTTTGGACTGTCTGGGGGAAAAAGTATTTTTTTTTTTTTTTTTTCTGAGCATGCTCAGTGCGATTTAGCGGATTCTGCAAAATAGCGGATCCCGGCGGATTAGGCGCCCATTCTACCACATGGCGGACGACGGCGGATCCGCCGTCTCCCGCCATTTTGACGGCGCCAAAAAACGTTGCAAAGTCCGTTCACCTCAGACAGAATCCGCCAGAAATCTGGCGGATCCGCCGAATAACGGACGACCATCCGCCAAAATCCGCCACTAATGTATCTCAATGGGGGAAAAAAATGGCAGATCCACCACAAGAAAAGCGGATCCGCCATCTTCAAACTTTGGCGGATTTTGACTGATGGTAAAAAACTGATGTGTGAAACAGGCCTATGGAGTTTATTATTAAAGGGGTTGATTGATTGGCCTGTTCTTAAGATCAGCCATCAATATCTGATCAGTGGGGTGCGACACATGGAAGTTCTCAGATGCTGGTGGAACATTGGAGCCCCGACGCTTCTACAGCGGCCATGACCCGGTCCTGCAGATCCACACTACTCAAATGAACACGAGATGGACCTGCAATATTTCTCCACCGTGACCAACTTTAGTTTTGACAGGCCTGCTGTATTCAGCAGCATCCAAGAACTTTCGGCTGTCGCCAAAGCCTGACATATACAGTATTTTTTGAGGCTGTGCAAAAAATACATGCAAAGCACAAAATCCTGATTTAAAAAAAAAAAAAAAAATGTGCGCATGAGATTTTTGGAATCTCATAGATTTTGTTGGTACTGTAAAACGCAGGTGAAAATTTGCTTTAAAAAAAAAAAGCATAGTGTGAACTTAGCCTGAGACCGGTTAAGTACCGTAATAGATAATTAAAACAATTATTGAGGGGAAAAAAACAACAAATTTTATATTGGGAGTCTTATGAGTGCTAGTCCATGTAATACACGTAGTAAACTCCATACTCAGCAGTTGTGGAGCGAGCCCTGGGGCCAGCTGACAGACTCGGGTCAGAAAGGCAAGGAGTTGGCAGAGCAGAGTGCTTTGTCGTGAGCTGGTTTGGCATTATTCAGCATGTATATCAAAGGGAAACACATAAGTTTGTGGAGTCACGACGGCAGCTGTGCCCAGTTCTTCTGGTTAGCATTTGGACTTTGCGCCACTTTCCTCACCCTGCTGGGTATGGCCCATGATTCAGGCCCTGTGCGCTTGATGTTGGAATGTCTCCCTACTTTTTTTTTTGTTTTTTTTTTTTTTGTTTCCCTTGTAAGTTTGCCGCAAGTTTCTGGCTGTGTGTAATGAAGGAGGAAGCTTATACAACACAGGCTTTGCAATGTGAGAAAACACCCAAAAGTCCACTGCTGCGGGAATGATGGTGCTGGAATATGGGAGGCACTTAACTGCAGTCTGTTTAGTTTTTACTTTATGTGCACAGATCGATCAGTAATGGCACGTTCACTGTGCATAGACTGCCATTGTTCTTGACACAGCTCCTGTTTACACAGGATGATGTGCAGACAAAAAAGATCATTTCACCTGACGAACGAGTGTCTTGTAATGCAGTGTGTAAAGGCCCACATACACATTAGACTATTGTCAGCCGAACCTGTAGTATGGGGGGCACCGGCCATCTAATGGTCAGTAGAGTTGTCGCTCGGGCACGTCTGATTTTCGCACTGGCAATCGCATTGTTCCTCCAGTGATTACTGAGAACACGGGAGCGCTCTGTGAGCGAGCATTCTTGTGCATGGGAGAGCCTTCTGTCATGACTGTCGACCAAAGCATCTTTCGGCTGACCGCCATCTAATGTGTATGGTGGAATTAAGGTTACATGTTCCCTACAGCTCTCTGACCAGTTTTTGTCCAATCTCCACTGAATTTGTGTGTGTGTGTGTGTGTGTGTGTGTGTGTGTGTGTGTGTGTGTGTGTGTGTGTGTGTGTGTGTGTGTGTGTGGCGATTTTATAGGATTCATCTCCTTGTCAGAGAACTGACCAGGCGTGCTTAAAAATCTCAATCTGAAAGACAAAGCCAGCTAGTGAAAGGGTCGAATTAACACAAGTTTGGTAAATGGGGCTACCCGTTGGTGTAAATGGCTAAATCTGAAATACCATATGGATAGCACGGTGGCTCAGTGGTTAGCACTGTTGCTTTGCTGTGCTGGGGTCCTGAGTACAAATCCCATCAAGGAGATTGTATGTTCTCCCTGTGTTTGGTGGGTTTCCTCTAGGTTCTCCAGTTTCTTACCCCAGTCAATGTGAATGTAACCTCTAATGTGTAGTTAAACAGATGCAAATTGCCTCTTCAGAAAGAAAGAGGACTTTTACTCTACAGCGCCACCTATTGGTAGTAGCGATCCTACAAGTCACAATCAACCCTTTAACGAGTCTTGTAGTATGACTTAGGATACAAGCCATGTTTCATGGGCAGGATCCTGTGAGAAAACAGCTCAGACTGGAGCACAAGGTCATACAACTGCATACGTCCAATGAAGTATAGGACCCAGTAAATTAAGCGGTTTTGGCCTCATCAGGCTAATGTAGACAGGCTTGGACTGGCCCACAGGAGAACCGGAGAAACATCCGGTGGGCCACCACCCTCTTACATTAGCAGTACTTGGCACAATATATTTGAATCGCTAAGTTCAGACAGAGGCAGCATATTATTCATTCCACAATCTGCCCCGTTCATTGTTATATAAATTTGTGATTGAGGAGAATGTCACATTTGTTGAAAAGTGGGGCCCTAGAGTTGGTTACTGGCAGGCCCTTGGCACCCCAGTCCGACACTGAATGAAGAGAAGAGTGAGTGTGTGATACCAATTTCAAAGGTTACTGATAATTTCAATACAAGGTGAAAAACATCCCAAACTCTAATATGTTGCCATTTTTCCATTAAAGGGATTGTCCACTACTCAGACCGTCTCAATCTGAATGTTAAAACCCTTACCATGACGCTGGGACTTCCTGCTGGGGAAGGGGGCTGGAGAGCTGCTCTTAGACATACTTTACTTTTCATGGTGACACTCTAGAAATTATCAGTCACTGCAGAATTATATCACTATTTTGAAAGCTCCTGTGAAAGTGAAAATTGAACTCTGTAGTGCTGGGATGGGAGGATTCCTTGTATGCAACTTTAGCTGCTGTGACCTTTTTAGTGCAGGCTCATAAAACCATAAACCACGGTAGGAGCTGCCAGCCTCGCTGTTTATGCACTTACTCATTGCTTCATATACTGAGCCTATTCTGGGCTTGGCGGTGATTGATGCCGGACAGTTTGGAGTCCGCAGGAAAGTGCTGCTATTAGTGAGCTCTTCTTAGAGCCTCCACAACTCCTAGTGGCGTTACCATTTCTAAAAAGCCTAAAGGGAATCTGTCAGCAGGTTTTTGCTACCCCATATGAGAGCAGCATGATGTAGGGGCAGAGACCCAGATTCCAGCGATGTGTCACTCGGCTGCTTGCTGTCATTTTGCTAACATCACAGTTTTCTCTTCTGCAGATCTAGCAGTTATTTTAATATTGATCTCTATAACCCCACCCTCATAATTGATTGGCAGTGTACACAGAACGCTGCCAATCCGTGGAGTCAGGGCTGCCACTAAGAATTTCAGAGCCCCACACTGGCAAAATTTTCAGGCCCCCTTGAGACTCCGCCCAGGCTCCACCTTCACCCCTCGATCCTTCCATAGTCCCACCCCCACTCTTGGAAAAACACCTTCTGCACCGCTCCCTCACCAATCACACATTAACAGTTCCCATCACCAGATCATATACATAGCCAGCAGCTTTTGTTTTGACTACCAAAAGATTTTTTTTTTTTTTTTTTTTTAAGCAACCACCAAGGCAAAATAGACTCTTTTGGCAGCACCCTACTCTACTCTATCCTATTAAACATTTCTTAATATCAAATACACTTTTTTTTTTTTCTACATTTTTATTTTTTCTTTAAGGGAATGAGTCGCATACATTTTTTTTTTTTTTTTTTAAAATGACCATTAATAACACGTACAAGGGACAAATACCGTGACCAGACCACATATTACTGCCTCATAGTGACTGAATACTACAATACTGATCATTAATTTAAAAAAAAACCACAATACTAAGTGCCATTATTCACAGGAACTCTGCATATATTGTCACTGTATAGGTATTATAGGGATCACCAGTGACTTTATACACAGGAGCTCTGTATATAGTGTCAGTGTACAGGCAATACAGTGATCACCAGTGTCATTATTCACAGGAACTCTGTATATAGTGTCAGTGTACAGGTAATAGCGATCACCAGTGACATTATACACAGGAGCTCTGTATATAGTGTCACTGGTGATCGCTGTATTACCTGTACACTGACACTATATACAGAGCTCCTGTGTATAATGTCACTGGTGATCGCTGTATTACCTGTACACTGACATTATACACAGGAGCTCTGTATATAGTGTCAGTGTACAGGTAATACAGTGATCACCAGTGACATTATACACAGGAGCTCTGTATAGTATGCAGTGTATATAGTGTAAGTGTACAGGTAACATACTGACTCACCGGTGACGTCTCTAGTTGAAGGCCTTCATGGTGCAGACCGCCATCACTTCTTCCAGCCAGTTATTATGCAACCCACCAATCCAAAAATAAGTTATAATCCACCACTGTGCCCTCACTAACTATACATAGCCACTTTCCCCACCTAATATATAAATTAATAAGCCCCTGTACTCTTTCCTCCAATAATGTCTTCGGTACCACTCTCTTCCAATTAGCGAAGTGAGTAGCGCCTAATAATCCTTTCAATTCAATGGATCTTAGCTGCAATACCAGACACAAGCCCTGGACAGGAGTGGTGCTATTTCTGGGGAATATGCTATAGCGCTGCACTGGGGTATATTCCTTAATGGCAAAGACTTGAACGACGTGTCAGGATGCTTAACCTCCATTCAACCACTTCTGGTCCCATTCTTGCAGCCCGGGGACACATGTCTCCCATTCTCGTGATAATTGGGTGTCTCTGTAGTGATCGTACGTTGTAGTTCATCTTACCCCTTTAAACATATAAAATAGCACACAAAAAGTCACAGCTATAAATGTGCTCAGTTGTAAATGTCGGCATGCAGTGTTCCTATGGATTTGCCTCCTTAAAGTTAAATTCTCAGGCACATTAGTTCCTAGGACTAAATTGTAAAAATAATCTCACATTTGCCGTGCTGCATCTGTACTTATGATCAGCATTACGCAGTGTATAGCGGTTTAACATGGTAATGAAGCTTCTCGCTGATTGCACCAAAGGGACATGTAAAGACAGGCAGCTCCTGAAGTGCATACAGGATCCGGTGCGCCCGGCCGCGCGTCGCAGGCTCCGAGTTCATTGTTCCACGATCGATTGGCAGCGGGCAGAAATACAATTTTACGTGTTCACCGCTTGTCAGTGGTTTTTCTTTATTTACTGTACACCTAATAAAATACCCCAGTGACTTACATTCATGTACTGGGGAAGTAATGATTTGCTTCCATCTAGGCCTCACTGGGAAGACCTGTGGTTCTGCTGCATCATGCGGAGGACAAGGGACCGGTTGTGCTTGTCTGTTGTGAGACTGAGACTTTGTAGATGTTCACCTAGAATGTCACTGATTGTTACTGCTTGATACTTTGTATCTCAGATTTAGGAAACACACACATGCACCTCACATATAAATTTCTCTTGATTGTAAAGGATGAAAGCCTGTCTTGGTCATTGATAATTAAAGCTATTTGTGCTGACTCCTCCATATCCAGGAACGCTCGGCCAAGCGCTATTTTCTTCTCTTGGAGAGAGGTCTTAGGGTCCCGTTACATATAGTGACGCCCCAGCGATCCCGACAACGATACGGTGATCCGTATAATGACCTTGGCGGTCGTTGGGACCTTGTCACACAGCAGCTATTCTGACGACTCGGACCTCGATAGGCGTGCTTCAGCGTTGCCTTTTCCACACCACTCTGCTCCGATTGGTGGCCACTACTGCGCTGTCACTACGCTGTTTGCTTTAGCGTCCCTGACTGAGTCGCTAGTGCGCTATTCGTGGATCCACAGTCACTGACACAGGGACACGCGATTATTATAACTGTACATGTTAAATGTTATGATTGCATATAATTGATAGCTGACCTATAAAAGGAAACTCTACAAAGATTCTAATTTGAGACCACCAATTGGAGCTGCGGGGGCGTTGAAAAGACAAAGCAAAATCACGCCTGTGTCCATGAGTTCTGAGTCACCAACGAGGTCGCTCGTCGTTATGGCGTCAAAAACAGCGATGCGCGCTGGCCAGGGGGACGCCAACGATCAAAAAATGGCCCAGGAGATTCGAGCACAATCAGCGATATTGCACCGGGCGACAGTCGCTGCTATGTGTCACATGTAGCGAGATCGCTGTTGCGTCACAAAACCTGTGGTGTTTCAGAGAGAGGGGCATGCCTACGACTGTCAGAGGCCTTTTTACAGCCATGTTGATCTCATGCTTTGCTCAATTTCCCATGTTCTCCATTTTGAGTGTCCGTGAAAATCGGCCTGCACTTCGATGTCGTGTTTTTTTTTTTTGTTTGTTTGTTTTTTTTTTGTTTTTTTTTTTTGTTTGTTTTTTTTTTGTATGGACCCATTGGCTCGCATTGCTGATTTTAATCCGACCCTCTGATGAAAATTCAGATATATTTTCTGCGAATCACTTACTTGGTCCAAGAAAAAAGTGAGACAAGTGAATAGCCTCATTGACTATCGCAGGTGCAAGTGCTGTTGTGCTTGTACATAAAGGTTGGACGTTTGTTTGCGGCCTTATCCCAAGTCATGGCAAGGCTCGCTAAAGGGTCGATATTGACTTTTAGGATTGCTACTTCCAATAGGTGGTTTAAGACCTCTTCCTGTATGAGGAGGCAATTTTGCTCTCTGACAGAGCCACAGGCAGACTCCTCCAGCAGCGGTACATCTCCCAGAGAGCAAAAAAATCGTCCATAGGAATTATTGGAGACCCCATACACATTAGATTGTTGTCAGATCCCGGCAGTTCGGACGACTTTAGTCTAATGTGTATGGGGACCTACAGACTCTCCTGATTGTCGGCGAAGACAAGAATCGGGCCGTTTGATTTCCGATGGCCAGTTCTTTTGCTTTCCGGAAGCTGAGCCTCTGCCAGCGGCATCTGGAGGCAACTTACTCCCTTCTCCCTATACAGGGCACATTGGGAGAGATTTGACAAGTAAAATGTGCCAGAATTCTGGTGCAATTTGCAGCTAAAAACCACCTTTCATGACTTTTGTACCTTATTTATTGTGTATTTGGCCCCAATTCATTATGACTCGAGTTTCATACACCAGTCTTAAAGGGGTTGTCTACTACAAGGCTACCCCTTCTTGAACTAAATGTTTGGCCCCAATGAAATAAAAAAAAAAAACCTACTACTCTCCCGTTCTGGCTCCATTCCAGCACTCTCAGCACTTGTCCCGGAGCTCCGGTGTGGTGCCAATCACTGACGTCACTGTCCACGTCTTTGTATAGATTGAACTAGGAAGCCTTGTCTGCTCTCTGACCTCCTCTTCATGTTCAACCCGTACGATGGTGGAGACAGTAACGCCAGCGCTGATTGAGCGCCGGGCATCAAGTGCCATTCCACCGCACCAGAGCTCTGGGACTACGAGTTCAGAGAGTGCTGGAGCGGAGTATAGGTTTCTTATTTTATCAGGGCCAAACATTAGTTCAAGAAGGGGTTGTCCTAGTAGTGGGCAATCCTTTAATAAGTTCTCATACAGAGTCGGCAGAGTCTGAACAGGACACTGGAGCCGTTTTCAAAATTTCATTGGATTTCAAGATCTATTGATACACACACACACACACACACACACCTGATAACAAGCACCGCCAAATTCGGGTGGGTTGCCCCTCTTTATGAATTTGCCGCCTCTCATTCCTGCACATCTCTCACTAAACACCAAAAATGGGATTGAATCTCCTCACTGGAGCAAGCGAAACATAGCTTGTAGTTTTGCTTTTTTTTTTTTTTTTTTTTTCTTCTGTTGCCATGATGGCATCTGACCTTGGTTTTGGTGCGAAATATACATTTCAAAATCAAACGTGGAACGAAATATATCTTAACATATAACTTGGCTTTATTAGCTCTGTGGAAAAATTCACTATAATGCGTTTTGTGTAACGTAGAGCCTAAAAGTCTGACATTTGAAAGGCCAAAGTACATTATCGTCCAGGGCGTTGGGCATGTGCTGCTGTCATTAGCGTTAATGACACCCAAGACTCCGCTCCAATGCCTTTATAGAGCTATTGACAGCTCTTGTTACTCCCCGCTCCTGAATCTCAGGAAAGAGATCCTTCCTGTCACGGGGATGCTGAAAATATGTCTGAAGAATGCTCAGTGAATGCTATAATTATGCAACACACGAAAACAATGGCTATAAATAAGGGCTCCGAAAGAAAACCAACTTTCATTCAGGACAAGAAAAACAGTGATCCAGAAATACAAGTGATGTAATTTCCTGAGGAAAGCCCATGTATCTGGCACCAGCCCAACATTCCTCCGCAGACCTATTGAGGTCAGCTCCATGTTATGATGTTAGCGATTATCCGTTCATTTTATGAAAATTGAGCTTGTTTCAAAGAACAATTGTTTAGTTATTTTGGCCTTTTAAATCCCCCAATGTCCAGGTCACAAGAACATTGGAATGCAGACCAGCCCAATGTATGCGTTGTCGAGGGCATTGGCGAGATATTGTGCAAGTCGTAAAAGAAAACTACATCTAATATTAAAACGTCTGAATTGCAACAATCAAATGATTTTCCTCCATCATCCTAATGGTTTCTGTTTATGGCATAAGCCACTATGCCACGATAGATCGTGTCAGCACCAATGGACCCCCCCATAGACTTGTCACTTATTCTTCATAATTTCTGTTTGCGGAACTAAACCTTCACTGACTGCATGGGGAAAAAAAACCTTAAGTTGTCCACTACTTCTCATACCCCTCGTTTGGCCCCCATAGCAAAGAAATGTTTAAAAATTTCTCAGAATGGTTTTCGAAAAATAAATTAAAAATAAAAGCATACTCTTCTCAACAATCCCCACCACTCCCATTCCAGTGCTGTGCGTGGTCTTCTGCCAATCTTTGCTCCCTGTTGCAGCATTGATCTTCCCACACATGTGACCGCTGCAGCCAGTCAGTGGCAGTAGAGGGTCACTGCTGTGGTCTGGTCACATGTTCATGCAGCAGAAAGAAAAGACTGGCTGGGAGCTGGTGAAGAGCATATGCGTTATTATTTTTGGACCCAATTCTGAGCTGTCTTATATGCATTTTTTTTTTTTCCTTCTTGCCTAGATGGTGCCCACCAAGTAGAGGTTATCGGCTTCTTCATTTAGCTAAAGCTGACCATATATATAGGATAGCTTTACACCAGCAAATGCCATTTTGATCAACAGTCATGTCTGTCGTTTGGGTCGTATAGGTATGCCCTATGTATATTAGATTGTGGGCATTGTAGATGATAATACAGCTTTACAAACTTGGTCTGAGCACTTTGAGACCCATTTCTGCATTATTAGGGGAGAATTTTAGTCTTTTTTTTGTTTTGTTTTTTTTGTTTTTTCCCCAGTCATTTTTATCACAATTGGTTTTCAGGCCAGGTTAATTGGAGGAGCAAGGATTTTCTTTGTGCAGAAGTTGTGAAGACTGACTGCATGGTATTTTTGAGATGTGCTGAAGTATTTAAGGTACCCTGACATTAAGTATCTTCATGCTAAACAATTCATCCCAGCTCTAAATACTATTAATCCATCAATTAAATGTGTCCAAAAGTTTTGGGGCCCAGGAGCAAAATTTCAGCTGAAAGTGGTAGAGTTGAGCGTTCTGAGGAAAACATGCGTGTTAAATTGGACAATGCTGTGTCCCTATTTTAATTCAGATTCAAATGGAATCTGCTCTGAACTAAGCAGTGTCATATGAAAAATAAACCACTTATGGAGGAGAAAAACATATCTTGTCCTTAAGCGGCTTCTGCTTGAAAATGCATAGTTTTTGAATGCTTAAAAAAAAAATAAAAAAATCCCAAGGCTCACATCAGTGTGGGAAGCCACCATGCTCTGCATGTAGGATTATTTGCCAAGTTGACGGCCATAGTGTTACTCTGTGGGGTCCCTCATTTGCAGGGATCTGTCTCGGGACTGACCCGCCTCCTTTTGGTTTACATTTTACAAATCAAGTCTGTTATGACGATGTGACCAGAACTATTTTCTGGGGTCTTTGTGTTCTCTGCTAAGGGTAGGAATCGGGCTGGGACTGGTCAACAGGAGAATCCTCTGATAGGCCCCTCTGAAGGAGTGCTAATTAGTAGCGCTATTTCACTTGATTCACAATTTGCAGAAAAAGGTATAATGTAATCATATATTACACAATCTAATATCAAATGAAAGCAAAAATAAAGTTTAAGTAGTCAGGTTATTTTTACATGTAATGGAACAGTGGGCCCCAAGGTCAATGTTACTGGTGGGCCTTTGCCAATCCAGTCCGCCACTGGTGGGAGGGAAAATAAAATAATTTTTTATATCAGCACTATGACATATAAGAGACTTGTTAATAAAGAATAATAAAGGTTTGGCATTTCATGGTGGAAGCAGCGGGGTGCTTTCTCCACCCTAAATTTTTATGTCTCACTGCTTCAGCTATATTTAAACTTTTGTCTTGACCCTCAGAAAGGGCAGAAGCAAAGCAAGCGTAAAGGAAGTATCTGTCGCTGATATGGTGAAGTGTTGCGTGTTCTCAGAGCATACTTGTGGTTTAGCTGAAAGTTGATGACCAAGTGTCACGGCAGAGGAATGTCCTGTCTTTGATCTTGTTTCTGAGGAGGTGCCATACTATCTCCCAGTCCAGTCCCCCTATCTTTTTTTTTTTTTTTTTTTTTTTTTTTGATGAGTGCTATCTGTTTTCATGGATAGCACTTGTTCCCATTATATGCTATGGGGCTGTGCACATGTCTGAATTCTTTTCTCTGACTGAAAAGGTGCGCAGGGAAAATTCAGAGACATATGCGATTTTGATTCCAGTGTCTGATCAAAATCAGCCACAAAGTGGTGAGCATGCTGTAAATTCCTGGCTCAGTTGGAAGCCCCACTCTACTGGGAAAGCTTAGAAAGGGGTGCACTTTTAATTCTGTTTCCATTAAGTCTCATATCTGTTTGCATTTATTTTACTTTTGTTCATAAAGCAAAGCTTATCCTTGCGTAGACTTCCTTTTGGGCAGTGTACACCGGAATAAAGGCTTTTTATCCTACATTTGTTTGGTTCCTGCCATGAGAAAATTAGGTGCCAAATAGTCTAGCATCATTTCGAAGAAGTTCCTCTTGGGGAATATGTAAATGCTTCAGCCAGTCGCTGGCTTCTGACTGACTGCCGTGCTCGCGTCACAGCCTAACTGGATGGTTTTCCCAGCAGACTGGCGGTGAACGGCACGCTGAGTATGGAGGAGCGGCGGTGGCAATCCAGGAGGTGACCAATTACTCTAATCCAGCTTCGCAGCCCAGTTAGGATAAATTTGAAAATGTATTAATCCAGTTTTATAAAAACTTCACAAGTTGCATAGAGTACAATCGACCTCCCAAAAATCCAACCAATTGGATTTTTTGCCCCACCATCCTGTGCCCATTAATAATTGGTTATTGAGTTGTGAATTGCTGTTTTTACTTGTTTTGTTAAGATTAACAGCCAAATCCAACAGACATTCTAGTAGTTGACCTTCCTAATTGGTGACACTACGACTGTATTGATGAAAGCGTATCGGATGGTGATACATATTGACGTATACCGTTTGTTAGGGTTTGAAGAGCTTCTGTGACTATTAGGACTCTATGAATGGCTCTTGTGTTTCCACTTTGAGGTCTCCGATTATTTTTGAAGCATTTCTTGTAAGTGCTTTTCGTGTGGCAACTGAGCGGGCAAAGAAGCAGACAACCGCTCAGAATGCTGCCCTCAGGCCTGTCTGAGCAATTTCATATAATTATCATTCTGTTCCAGCATCTGAGGGGACTTCTCTCCATTTTACCTTCCAGCTTTCCTGGCAATTGTTGTCTTTAGAGTGGAGATTACTTCTGATCATTGATGCATGGGAATCTGTGTGAGCATCATGTATGCGGACATGCGACAGATGTGATTTTGTTTTAACCATTTCTTCTAGAAATTTACAATAATTTTATTCTTTTATCCTAAGGTGATGGTTGTGGTTATACATTTTTTGGCCCAGAAAGTGGAACTTTTACATCAAAGAACTATCCTAATACATACCCAAACAGCACCGTGTGCGAATGGAAAATACAAGTGAAACTCGGGGAAAGGATTCTTCTGAAGTTTGGTGACTTTGATATTGAGGATGTGGATTCCTGTCATTCCAGTTACGTGAGGATTTATGATGGCTTTGGAGCCTCAAGAACCGAACTAGGTAAGAAGTCTTCATAATGGTATTTGTTTAATGCAGAAGAAACCTAAGGCATCTATCAAATACAGATGTCTGAAAGCCCAATCTTTACTCAATTAGTGATTTGTAAAGTGACCTATAGCAAGAAGCATTTTCGCTCAATGTTATGTTTTGGTTTCTGTTAAAAAAAAATGGCTTAAAGAGGACCTTTCCCCAAATTTTTCATGTTGAACTGGACACAGGATGTAGTATTGGGTAAAGATGGAAAAGTTTTGCTGATTAGGTATTTGTTACCTAATCAGTTAATTTTTTGTTAGGTCTTCAAAGGAGGCATTATCAGTGTTTTTCACTGGGGGCGTGTACTTCTTCCCCCTGTATGATGTTTCCCAGTCATAAACAGGCAGCAGCACAGCAGAAAACACGTGTCCACACCATAGTTTAGAGCAAGTTTCTCAGTGTTGGATGTAATGACAGACAGCCGTGATCCTTTGGTCTAACCTCCTGCATGATTACAAAGTGCTGGGAGAAGAGCACAGATGACAAACAAAATTCAGAGAAGTATCACATTACAAACCCTTCTATCAGCTCTCCTCCTCTCATAGCACTCTTGCCTTTGCCGTACTACCCTACCCTTCACACTGCTTGTCCGGCGATATCGATAATCACACGGAGTCTCTGCTCACAGTAACTTTTCCTTTCTGCAGTGATTTCAGGGGTGTCTATCATTACATTCACAGGTGTGTTCTTCCACCTCCTGAGTGTTGCTGCCCACTTATGATTGGGCAACATCATACAGGGGGAAGAAGTACACGCCCACCCCCTGTAAAAGTGGTCTAACACCCATTTGGACTTACCAAAAATTAACCCTACAATGTTCAGAATTCTGATGGCCATAGTATTGCCCTGTGTGTTTATCCATAGGGCACCCGTAAAGGTGCATATGTAGCTTTACTGTATGGCATCTGTCATACAGAGGTCTTTTTATGTTACATTTTAATTAATTTGAGTGAAACTGAGGCATACTCCGTTGTGTGCCCTATTACCGAGGTATTCTTCGCGCCTTGAAGCATGGATTCTAGGGGACAGTATCTTCCGCATACAGCACCGAAGCAATCATGTATTGTAACACCAGATGTACTCACTATTCATGGAGAGCCTGTCATAGTTCACTTAGTGTTGTGAATCTGTGCTGTTCAGCAGAGGGAGGTGGAACCAAAGTTCTGTAGACTGTGAGAGAAGCTTTTCCAGCATGTTCGAGAGAATGCGGGAATCTGAAGAAGGAAGAGTGATCCCTGGAGAGAGACTAGCAGTGTCTACAGAGTTTGGAGGGAAGCTGACAAGCAGTGTGCTCTGCTTAGTTCAGAGGACAAGTGGAGTGTAGGGCGTGACTGCAAGCTGCAGTCGGTGACCTGAACCGGATCCCCACCTGAATACCTGCCTTGTATGAGGGGGAAAAATGTGTGATATCAGAATAAGCAAGACTGCAAGCTACACGTACAACCGGAGGAAGAGTCTACTCCTGGAGGAATATTTATTGTCTTCCATGGCTGTTTGCACAACTTAATATTGTAGATGGACTGTTTTGAATATACATTAGTCATCTGGATTCCCTGTTTGATGGGTGCACCGGCCACGCTCTTGGTGTCATGGTAACACAACACTCAATTCAAAACATACATACGAAATAATGAATAGATGCATGATTTGGACAAAAACAGGCCGTGGTGTTTTATTAAGAGTAACTTGAGTAAAATTTTAATAACTAACAATAAAAAAACCATAACATTAAACCAATAACCGCTTATCACCTAAATATAAAAGACCAAATCCATGCAACGAGTCCTGGGCGATTTTTCCCACTAACAAAACACCACGACAGAAATTAGTAATAAAAGTGGGAGGACGGGTGGGTGCTTCGCTCTTTTGTCGACAGGTAAGTGACAGTTATACCGAGACACATGGATAATTGTAGCTTATTCTGTCCTGCATTTTTTTTTTTTTTTTTTCAAGGGATCCAATCAGAAGCCCAGAAAAAACTCCAAAACAAACTGGATTTAACCACCCTGAACCTGCTCGTACATCCACAGCTTACTAATATCAACTTTTGACCTGTTAATGAACTTGACAGCATAAATGTGAACTATAAAAAAGCACATAAATGAAGAGTCTGTGATACCATGAGCCCCCCATGGTATTTGGATTATGGGGGGGCTTTCATTATACGCTTTCTTCAGTAAAGTATAGTTAACTGCACACAGCGTAATGTTGCTGCACGGCGGCCCTGAGAACCGACTCGTATCTGCAAAAACACAGCGAAATAGCCAAAAAGGTTTCAAACTCCAAAATTTGAAATTTAAAGAACAGAAAAGTGCAATGGTGTGAAGCATGAGTAGGCGTAATATTGATCTTGCCAATACTCCACCTCTCCCTCAAGTTGACCAGTGCAACGCAATGCAGGTGGCACACTGCATTGATGACGTGGACCTATGCTGGATATTCAAAAGAGCGGTTAAGGATGCCGGCAGGTAGGAGGCGAGTCACAGGACTTTGTCTGACAGTGGCTGCAGGACTAGGGCTCCGTGAATTAATTGTCTCATGTCTATAAAAAGGAGTAATACTCACCTCACTGATCCACAAAATGTGGACACAAACACGTCATTGGAGCATGAGGAGGGACCAGGTTTCAGGACAGGAGTACCACAGGATTGATGAGGTGTGTATTATTCCTTTTTATAGATTAGCAATTGAATTCTAAGCCATGACACAGGTCCAGTGGCCACATTAGTAGTCCTTGGCCATCGGACTTGAGTCTTTGACGCAATCACCTACTGGAGCGCCCCGCAGGGCCTTAGGCTACTCGGTAGCGGGCGGGTCAGGTTCTTTAAAGGGGATGTCACGGTGGCAGTGGGCCTGGGCGTCCAGTAATTAAAAATAGAGGACAATTATGTGGTGTTTGGTCGTGACGCCACCCATGGCGTTCAGCAATGGGCGGACGACACTGCGGTTTTGGTCCACTGGGGCTGTTGGTGACGCAGCAAAGATGGTTCAGCTCCCCACGGGTAGAGCAGGGCCCCAGGGCAAATATATTTAATTGTTCAGATGGTGGTGAACGTTGGGGTGCAGAGGAAAAGTGAAGGACACAGAGGTGCGTTTTTCTTTACCTTTTACTTGAACGTAAATGCAATCTGGGGTACCACATACAGATGATGGATTGAGTCCGGCTCGCCTGGAAGCATTCAGGGGACCCACCCTGCCAGGTGTGGTTGGGGACCTTCCTTCTGCGCTCTGTTTTTGGGTCCCTGCTGCTTGTACCTAAGCTGCGGCCCTCTCCTGCGTGATGATTGCTAACCTGTATGGCTGACAGCGTGAGCCTATATCACGGGCACTGTCCTGTTCACTGTCAGCCCCGGGCTCTTGCTCTGCTGCCGTGCCTTCAGGTGTTCAGTGTGGCCAAGGAAATTGCAGTCCCCTGCACTCCAGATTCGGCTGTCAGGGTGTAAGCTCCTGCCCAACCAATGACTCTGGTGTCCCTTTTATCAGCGCTTCACTCTGGGGTCAGCTATGCGCAATTTTAGTTTCCCCAGAGCCCCTTGTCTCTGCTCCTGTCCCTTCCCTCTCCACAGACCAACGCCCACTGTCTCTGTCTTGTCATGAGCTCCAACTGCTTCCGTTTCTATGACAACTCTTGTTTACTCAGCTGTTTTCTTACTGACTCACTATCTCCACCTGCTGGCCAGAATTTATAAGGAAGCTCCCCTTTCTGGCCTGCAGCAGGAATTGTCATGTACACTGTGTTGCCTGGCATGGGGACCCTGCCTCCAGGCATGACATCACCCCTTAGAGAGAGGCAATGTCACTATGGCAACCGGACTCTGGGGTGCCACACTACCTGCTGGCATCTTCAGCTCCTCTCTTGATTAACCAGCATAGGGTGTCATTATCGTTGCATCCGCGTTGGGTCACGCTGTCCCAGTGAGGGGGCGGCAAATGATTGGTAAGATCAGTAGAGCTCCTTTTTATACTTGCACCATTGTACTTTTTATTTTCTCTTTCCCCCATGACTGCACCACAGAGATAGGGGATCCGCCCCACGGGGACAGGAATCCTACAGGTAAAAAGGCGGTACCTCTCTCCCGCATCAGTTGGTTTCCTGTCCCCATAGGGAACCTGCAGACTTACCAGTCGTGATGCCGGGGCTGACCAGTTTGGAGGATGACAGCGGGAGCCCCCTGTCCCAGCTGGGGCGATTACCCGAGGCCCCACCCCTGGGGTCAGCGGGCCTCCAGGGTGTGCGGGTGGGGGGGGGGAGAGAGAGGTGGCAGAAGACGCTCCAGAGAAGACCGCCTCTCCCGAAGATGGTGTCCCCCCTCAAGGAGCTACAACGGCCGGAGGCCAGCGGGTGCCGGGCAGGCTAGGAGGCCACACTAGCCTCGGCGCAAACCATTGCTGGGAGTCGGCGACAGCAGCAGTGCACGAGGCGGAGCGCCGGCCGGTCACGTGGGGCGGCGCAAGGCATTACTGGGAGGCCCGGGGCGCGCATGCACGGGGCGCCGCCGGGTCACGTGGGGGTAGCGCTAGGCATCTCTGGGAGAAAGAGAAGAAAGGGAAAAAAAACGCCGGCCGCTAGATTAAAGGGTGCAGGAAGCACCACGCTGAGCTGTTCCTTAGAACATGAGTTCGGCACAGGAAGAGCAGCAGCTGCTGGACATGTCCTCGGACGCAGGACCCCAGCAGCAACAGAGGCAATCACCGCAAGAAGGATCCCACAGGGAACCACTCACAGCAACGCAGCAGTCGCTCAGAGTCCTGACGCAGCAAGGAGTCCGGTGGGACAGGGGTCCCAAAAGACAAGCCTCTTGCAGATCCGGAAGCCCCTTCAGACTCTGTATCCTCCTTCGGTCCGGTGGGTGAGTGAACTACGCGAATGTACATACTGTAACTAGGGCCTGTCGTCCTTCTCTTATAGGGGAAGAAGTGCACGCAAAAGGCCAACTACAAGATTTGCCCACTTTGCAAAGAGGAGCTTCCCGCAGGGTGGGGGAGAAGGCTCTGCCATTCCTGCATTGAGCACACTATATGCAAGGAATCCTCAAGTTTCACCTCTGACCTTAGAAACCTAATTAAACATCAAGTAGAGAACACCCTCAAATCCCTCCAGGGAGAAAGTAAAAAGCGTAGAAAGCCTAAAAGCAGGGATCCCGAGTCAGATCACAGTGATAGGGAGAGCAATTCTTCTGCATCAGACACAGACAGCCAGTCATCCGACTCCTCGCCCTCTGCCGAGGGGGGGTTGCAGCTGTTTCCCTATAGAGGCAACGGATAATTTAATAAAAGCAATCAGAACCACTATGGGACTAGTAGACACCAGGCTCAAAAGGACCATTCAGGATGCTATGTCAGTGGGTTAGAGCAAAATAAAAGGAGATCATTCCCTATGAACGATAAAATTCAGGAGCTAATACAGAGGGAGTGGAAAAGACCGGAGAGAAAAAAAGGCCTCCTAGCCCCCAAAAGAAAATACCCCTTTGAAGACCCAAGCTGTTCATTTTGGGACAAAGCACCAAAGGTGGACGTAGCCATCGCAAAAGCCTCAAAAAAAAATATCTCTGCCGTTTGAGGACATGGGGACACTGAAAGACCCCATGGACAAAAAAGCGGATACGTTCCTGAAGGGTTCCTGGGAGGCAGCCGGAGGAGGGCTGAAACCCGCCATAGCTGCCACTTGCACAGCTCGAGCCCTTATGGTGTGGCTGGATCAGTTGGAGGACCAGCTAAAAACAAAACCCAGAGAGGCACAATTTTAGACTCCGTCCCATTGATGAGAGGAGCAGCGGCCTTTTTAGCGGACGCATCCGCAGATTCAATCAGGCTAACAGCCAGGGCAGCCTCATTCTCGAACGCAGCAAGAAGGGCCCTATGGCTCAAATGCTGGACGGGAGACCTGCAAACAAAATCAAAACTGCTCCATTCCCTGTGAAGGTGAATTCCTTTTCGGACCTACGCTAGACGACATACTTGACAAAGCGGGGGATAAAAAGAAGTCTTTCCCTAACCCATCCAACTTCCCCTTCAAGTGCTTTCGGAGCAGGAAATTTATCCAGAGGAAGCCACCTAAAAATTCCCAGGACAAGTGGGAAGACAGAAGAGGCAAAGGAAAGGGTTTCATGTTTGGCAAACCAGCAGACAAGAAGCCACCCCAATGACGGTGTCTCCCAGGTAGGAAGAAGATTGGCCCTCTTCTTCCCAACCTTGGCAAACATATCAAACAGTCAGTGGATCTTAAACATCATAAAAACAGGCCTCAAAGTAAATTTTCACACCTCACCCAAACCCTCCTTCGTAGTGACCCCACAGAGGCAGTCGGCGGAAGAACAAGCTGCAATTCAACAGGAGATTCAGACCCTGGTGGAGAAATCAGTATTGCAAGAGGTCCCTCGTCAAAGTGGAGAAGGCTTCTATTCCCCTATTTTCCTGAGTAGGAAGCCAGATGGGACATTCAGGACAATAATAAACCTGAAAAAATTAAACAAGTGCCTGATAATCCACCCATTCAAAATGGAAACAATAAAATCTGCAGTGAAGAAGCTGTTTCCGTCCTGTTACATGACTGTACTCGACCTAAAGGACGTGTCCGATTATGTCCCCATACACACGGACTACCGCCAATTTCTCAGGATAGCAGTAACCATGGGGGGGGGGGGGGGGGATAAAGCACCATCAATTCAAAGCTCTCCCATTCGGGTTGGCCATCGCCCTGAGAGTATTCACAAAAATCCATAGCAGAGGTCATGGCACATCTAAGGGAGCAGGACATCCTAATAGTCCCATATTTGGGCGATTTCCTAGTAATAGACAACTCCCCGTCACACTGCAGGGACCAGTTGAGCAGGACTATGAATTCTCTGACCGGCCTAGGTTGGCTGCTAAACCTACCAAAATCCCGGACGGTCCTGAGCCAAGTACAAGAGTATTTGGCCATAACCATAGATTCCCTCAGGCAGGAGTGTCGACTCCCAGAAGGGAAAATGCTACACATACAACAAATCGCAATGGGCAACAACTCACACCGTAACAACACTGAGGAAGGCAATGTCCCTACTCAGGTCAATGACTGCCTGTATACCAGCCGTGCAGTGGACTCAAGCCCATACAAGAGATCTGCAGTGGGAAACACTAGCGGCAGAAATTTCCCTTCACGGAGTTTTAGAAGGGCGGTTGGACATGTCACCCGAAACAGCTCATTCACTACAGTGGTGGACGGCATCATCCAACCCATCCAGGGGTGGGTCCCTTGGGTAATATCGGTATCTCGAGTCCTCACTACAGACGCAAGCCCCAGGGGGTGGGGGGCTCACTTGGACAATCGGGTAACTCAAGGGGTTTGGACAGAGGACGAAAAGGCAGCCTCCTCGAACATGAAGGAGCTGCTAGCGGTAAAGCTCGCCCTCCTGTACTTTGTGGAATCCCTCTGATCCCACCACATAAGGGTGTTTTCAGACAACCGCACGGTAGTGGCTTACTTAAACCATCAGGGGGGCACAAAATCCCACGCCCTAATGACAGTGACCAGATCAATCCTCCAGTTTGCAGAGGGAAATCTAGGCTCACTGACTGCACTCCACATAAAAGGGACAGACAACGTCACGGCGGAATTTCTAAGTCGCACACAGCTGAGACAAGGCGAGTAGGAGTTGAACCAGGAAATTTTCAACCAGATCACAAAACTATGGGGGAAACCCGATATAGATCTATTCGCTAACAGGATGAATTGGAAGGTGAAAACCTGTTCCTTAGCCCCTCCAGGAATCCAGTAGCCCTGGATGCCCTCATGATCCCCTGGCACTTTCCCCTTGCTTATGCGTTTCCACCAATAGCCCTAATTCCATCAGTTCTGAGGAAGAGTCGGGAGGACAAAGCAAGGGTAATATTAATAGCCCCCTTCTGGCCGAGAAGGACGTGGTTCTCGTGGTAGAGGAGAATGTCCATCTCCGATCCTTGGGTCCTCCTGGATATCCCGAACCTACTCTCTCAGGGCCCGGTACTGCACCCTCAGGCAGAGAACCTACATATGATGGCCTGGAATTTGAAAGGGATCTATTAAGCAACAGGGGCTTCTCCCAAAATTTAGTATCCACTCTACTACGAAGTAGAAAACCGATAACCACTAAACAGTACAGGAGGGTCTGGAGGAAGTTCCTTTCAGTATCAAAGGCCAGTCCAAAGGGGAAGGTACCCATACCAAAAATCTTAGGCTGGTTTCACATTTGCGTTAAAACAACGCTGCGCCCTGCGTCGTTAAGCCCCGCCCCGAGCCGGCTCCCTGCCCGCCCCATCCGGGATCACCGCCTACTTTCGCATTTGCACGCATGCGATCGGCGCACCCTATCTTTAGCATAGGGTGCGCAGATCATGCGCTGCCAGTGTGAAAGTAGCATGCTGCGCACTTTTGACGGTGCGCCGTGCGCGCCGAAATGCAACATGCTGCATTTCGGCGCGCACGGCGCACCGTCAAAAGTGCGCAGCACGCTACTTTCACACTGGCAGCGCATGATCTGCGCACCCTATGCTAAAGATAGGGTGCGCCGATCGCATGCGTGCAAATGCGAAAGTAGGCGGTGATCCCGGATGGGGCGGGCAGGGAGCCGGCTCGGGGCGGGGCTTAACGACGCAGGGCGCAGCGTTGTTTTAACGCAAATGTGAAACCAGCCTAAGTTACTGCAAAAGGGTTTAGAGCAAGGTCTAGCTACCAGCACATTAAAGGTTCAAGTGGGGGCCCTATACAACTGTGACTTGGCAGGGAATTGTTGGGTGTCCAGATTCATTAAGGCAGCCAGTAGATCCAGGCCGCCTGTGTCTTCCCTAAACACTCTTCCCTGGGATCTAAACTTGGTGCTCTCAGCCCTGACCAAGCCTCCCTTTGAGTCTTTGCAAGAAGCACCGCTAAAATTAATCTCTCAAGACCTCCCTCTTGATAGCCCTCACTTCGGCCCGTAGAATTAGTGACATCCAGGCCCTGTCAGCCTTCCCTCCATTTACGCAGATCCTGGATGACAGGGTGGTACTTAGGACAGACCCAGCCTATCTGCTGAAGGTAGCGTCTCGATTCCACAGAACTCAAGAAATCTCCCT
Organism: Dendrobates tinctorius; assembly: GCF_039654945.1. Lineage (NCBI taxonomy): Eukaryota > Metazoa > Chordata > Amphibia > Anura > Dendrobatidae > Dendrobates > Dendrobates tinctorius. Next base: position 1,530,352 of record NW_027361752.1, on the reverse strand, counting down.
CCCCTCCTTTTGCCCCAATCCCAAAAACAAGGGAGAAGAGACCCTACACACACTAGACGTCACGAGATGCCTAATGGAATACCTAGCGGCCACCAGGGAGTGTAGAAAGGATAGGTCTCTTTTTGTCTGCTTCCAGGGGCCAAAGAAAGGGCGAAAGGCATCAAAGAGCACGCTGGCGAGGTGGATAAGAGACGCCATCACCTTGTCGTACTCGACACAGGGTGCAGACATTCCAGGAAGAATAACAGCCCAATCCACAAGAGCGGTGTCAACTTACTGGGCAGAGAGAGCAGGTGTCTCCATTGAGCAGATATGCCGCCACTTGGTCCTCTCCTTTGACTTCCTTTAACCACTATCGGCTGGACCTAGCCACCTACTCGGATCTAACCTTTGGTAGAAGGGTACAGGAGGCAGTGGTACCCCCCCCCCTAATAGTTTCTGCAATTCTCTCTGTGGTGCCGTCATGGGGGGGAAAGAGAAAAGCATAGTTACAATTAACAGTGTTTCTCTGAGCCCATGACGGCACCCGTATTTTCCCTCCCTACACGCGTGGGGTGCGCACTTATTGTAAATACAGTTTAGTCAAAAAGTCACGTGGTGTCTCCTCTATGCAGTATTAATGATTATAAAAAATTTTTTTTCTCAAAGTTGTTGTGTTAGTATTAGGCTGAAGTTCCGTTATCTGCTCTGTAAAACAACTGATGCATGAGAGAGGTACCGCCTTTTTATCTGTAGGTTTCCTGTCCCCGTGGGGCGGATCCCCTCTCTCTGTGGTGCCGTCATGGGCTCAGAGAAACACCGTTAACGGTAAGTAACTACGCTTTTTTCATGTATTTAAATCTCGGCGTTTGACAGCCCTTTTTGGTTATTTCTGTATATTTTTTGCGTAGAGCTCATGGTTGTTATCCTGAAGTGTTTATTTTGCTTGGGTCATTTGCTTTTTTTTTTTTTTTTCAGGAAGTCCTGGCTGTTGTATGGATTTAGTGCTTCTACTTTCACACTTTATGTAGCAGGGATAGTAGATGTGGTGGAGGTGAGATTGGACGTTGGCGTCATTTCGTTTAATTAGGCAGCCGACTGAAACTACAAACTTTGTGTAGAATTAGTAATCCTGGCTGCTGTAAAGTGATAAACACACAGGTCCTTAAATGGCAAGGAACTCGGCAGCGATCTGCGTCTTCATCACAGCGTGTGATGTTCTCCAGGTCTGACTTTCCTCTTCTTCGGTCGTTACTTGGAACAATTTATAGAACACTGTAAATGACTATAAGCTGTGTATAAGTGGTAGCAGAAAAACAACTGCTGTCATCATCCTGTACGCTGGTCTTTTACCCACATCTTGGACGCCATTGAATTACGCAAGTCGCCAACAAGGGATGCTGGCATACTACGTTTCTCATAATGCCCCAGGCACTTGGCGAGGGGGAAGGGATCAAAAGAAAAAAGGCATATAGCCTTTCTACAAGCTGGTATTTAGTTTAACAACATTCCCTGATGTCTTTCTATGACTTAATGTATTCATTCACACACAACCTCAATGGTTTTTCGGATCAGTTTATTTTCATGACACTACCCGTCCTTTCATTATTATGATGTTCTTATGTCTAGGGATGAGCGGACCCGGATGTCCGGCCAAACTTTATAAAGAAAAAGAAGTTTGGTTCGGCTACCAAATCGTTACCCGAACTTGAACCATTCACTTGAATGGGGGTCCAGAATGTCTGGCGGTTTCCACGCTGTTCTCTGTGTGACAGCATTGGAAACACAGGCTCTGACCATCGGTAACCTTAAGCCCCCGTTACACACTGCGATATCGCTAGCAATATCGCTGTAAAGTCACCTATTTTGTGACGTAGCAGCGATATTGCTGGCGATATCGCTACATGTGATACTTGCCTCCGACCGGCTCCCCCGCTGGTTATCGCTTGTCGCGCGAGAAGGTCCTGGATCATTTCTCGTCGGGCGCTTCCTGCTGTGACGACGAGCGACGCGTGGACCCGGGCGGGAGGACGTCAGGATCGCCGCGTCTGACAGGTAAGTAGCGACCCCCCCCCCCCTGTGTGGCAGCTCACTAGAGACCACTTAGTGATGCACCAGCGATCCATATCGTTGTCGGGATCGCTGGTGCATCGCTATGTGTAACGGTACCCTTAGTGAAGACACAGCCGCTAGGTGTCGCTGACCATTGCGGGTTCCCACACTGTAACATAGAGGACAGCGTGTGAGCCAGCGGCTGTGACCGGCAGTGAAAAGGATACTGCTGGTCAGGCATCGGCTGTCTACTATTCTTGTTAGTGTCGCCTGCTTTTGCTCTGATGATAATGTGTAATGTCCCCTGACATCAAGCTTTGGAGTTAGTAATGGAGAGGACACCCCCATTACTAACCCCGTAGTCAAAAGTAATACACAGAAGAAAGTCCTTTTAATTGTACAAAGCCTTCATTTACCCATTTATTACCTTTAAAAAGTAAAATTATCCAAAGGGGTCCACCTTAAATAAATCCCACGTCGATCCCTGACTCTGCAACATCCGGGTGCACTGATGAGTGGTGACTATAGAAATGTGACCGTTCAGCATGGCAGACAGAACACTATGACAGTAGCGCGGTTATAACAAATTCATGTGGGTCTGGTACAGTGCACCCTCGGGCTCTACCAATCAGCTGCTACAAGCTCTGGTAGCGGCTGGATGTGAACCCATTGAACAGAGGTGCTTTGCTTCAGCTTTATTCAGTGTGTAGTTGCTGCTGCCAAGTGCTGCAGTACTTCCATAGCAAATGCAGCTCCGATCAATGTGTTTACATTGGTTGCCCCCGGGAAGATGGGAACAGCTGATCAATGGGTGTCCCGGGTGTTGGACCCTGATTGATATGATGTCGTTATGCCAATTAAAGTATGCTTAAAAGATATTCTGATGTATTCTGGCTAATTGTCACGTTTCATGCAAGTCTATAGACTTATTCAACAAATGCTTTGAAAGTTCACTTAGCAATTTTAATGTATGACAGCAGGTTGTAGGACTTGTTCATCGCCTCTTGCATGGTCTTTGTTTTTTAACTTTCAGGAATGTGCGATGCAAAAGCATCCAGAAGCGAGCAAGCGCTCTCCGACACCAGCGTAGTGGAGACGTGACTTTATCAATGTGTCGACAAGCTCTGTTAAATTTCACGCAACTCTCTGAGCAATCGTGTTTTAAAGGAGCACTGTGATCCCGAAAGTGTTGTCTGTGCACAGTAGATGATCGCAATGAACTGTTACCGAGCCTTAATGTATTCCTCATCTCCATTTACTGTATATTGAATATGTAACATTTTCGCTTCTTATCACAGACACTTTTCAGTATAATTTGCACAAATTTTTTTATTTGACATTTTATTGTTCATTTAAAATGTTTATTTTGTCAAATTAAGTGTACTAATCCAATTAATTGTATATGTTGGTATAATAAAAGCATATTCACGCAGCTGATTTCTCTGCTGAAAAAACTAGAATAAATGCAATGGAGCTAATCCACAGGTACATGTGCACACGTATAATTGCAGCTGATTTTTTTTTCCCCATTTGACAGAAAAATATTTTTCATGCGTTTTTTGCTTGCCGGTTCAATGCATTCATTTGGATGAAAAAACGCTGAAAGAATTGACCTGCTGCAAATCTGAAAAATTGCATTAAGAGTTAAATTAAAATGTGCAAGGAAAAAAACAGCATGTACATGAGATTTCTGAAATCTCATTAATTTTGCTTGTACTGTAATTTTATGCGCTTAAAAACTATGCAAATACTCAACACCACGTGCTCAAGCCCTGAGTCCTGTATTCTGGTTTCCAACACAGAACTTCGAATACAATGCTTTATTGCACAACAAAAGCATAAGGAAAATAAGTTATATTAAGTAAGGTTTTTTATTTGCGGTACTTTTTTTTTTTTTTTTTTTTTTTTTTTTATCGTATTGTGAAAGATATTTTACAAATGGATTTTCTATACTTTTCTATATCCATTCATATCTCATAATCTAGCACCTATCAAGTTCTAATGGCAAATTATAGGAATAGCTCTGTGCAATTCATGTAGATATATGGAGGGTTCATAGATATTCAACATATTTCAGTACTTTGCTCAGTATTGAAATAAACAGTACATTTATTTCATTGCTTTGAATTTTCAGGCTGTGCCCAATACACAATAGATTTTTCTGCAGCAGTTTCCCCTGCATATAATGAACATTACCTGAGGATATCGCTCCCTGAAAAGGGTGACATCTGTTGTCAAAATGCTCATTTTTAAATCTGCAGCATGTCAATTTTTTAAGTCCAGGAATATTCCAAAATGTGGATGAGACTTGTTGCTGGCACTGTAACTTGCAGCATTTCCGTCTTATGTTGACGTCAGAGCTGTGGAGTCGGTGTCCATTTTGTTGGGGTCAGTATAAATTGGAGCGACTCGGACTCCTAAGGCTGAGTGCAGACATATTTTTTTGCCCTGCGGATTTTTCCGCTCAGAATTGAAGAAATCCGCAGGTCAAATGTCCTGCATTTTTCCTGTGGATTTCTTCCATTTTTAATGCGGTTTTTGTGCGGATTTCCCCCTGCGGATTTGGAGACTGAGGAGGTGGAAAACCGCACAAAAGAAGTGACATGCTGCGGATTGTGTACCACAGGAAAACCGCGCGGAAAAATCCGCAGCGTCTGCACAGCGTTTTTTTTTTTTTTTTTTTTTTTTTTTTACATTGTACTGTAAATCACACTGCGGATCCGCAGGAATTCTGCATCGTGTGCACACAGCCTAAAATATAGAGTACATTGGGTACAGTAGTACAATGCAGGATCTGCTGTAAATGTTTTACTAAGAATTTGGGAAAGTTCTGAAATGTCCTATAAATGTCTGTTCTGTTTCTGATCAAAGGAACGGGGCTTTTAGAGGAGATGAATCTGTGCTGCACTTTTTGTAGATGCTTAGTAGTGACCGGGATTGAGGAGTCTGTGGGATTGAGGAGTCTGTGGGATTGAGGAGTCTGTGGGATTGAGGAGTCTGTGGGATTGAGGAGTCTGTGGGATTGAGGAGTCTGTGGGATTGAGGAGTCTGTGGGATTGAGGAGTCTGTGGGATTGAGGAGTCTGTGGGATTGAGGAGTCTGTGGGATTGAGGAGTCTGTGGGATTGAGGAGTCTGTGGGATTGAGGAGTCTGTGGGATTGGTTTACAGCCTCCACAGCCCTGGTTAACATACAGATCTCATCCCTATGTTGTGGAATTGTTTCTCGAAGAAATTGCCCATGGTATGGATTTCAAAAGATGCAACATGTCCATTTTAGTCGTGGATTTTCATGTAAAATCCACCTGAAATCTGCATGATTTTGTGAATTTTTGGTGGGCTTTGCAGCTACATAAGGAGCCAGCCTAAGGCCTCATTCAGATATCTCTATTGTCCATGTACGAGAAAAACAGCCTTTTTTTTTTTCTCTTTTTTTTTTTTTTATCAGGCTTTCATCAGAATGAGGTCCGAGTGCCACCTGTTGTTCTCGTATGTAGTGAAAAAACACATCCAGCGTGATATCAGACCCCACTTTGTCATCTGAGTGCTGTCTGATTTTTTTTTTTTTTTTTTTTTTTTTTTTCATGGACCCACAGACTCGCCTTGCCAATTTTGATCCAGCACTTGGATCAAAGTCGAACATGTCTCCATGATCTTGCGCAGACCGATCGGACATTTAAATGGCCCCATAGATTATCACTGGCACAAGTGAAAACCATGAATGGCACTCGTATGAGAAAAATGGACGTCTGAATGAGGGCTTAGGGTCTTACTGCTGCAGGGATACTCTACTAATTCCTGGAAACCGTGCAGTTTGAAGCAATTTATGATACAGCTGTCGGAAGGCTTTGCAAGCGCTTAGTCAGCCTTGACTTTTACATGGACTGAATATCAGTCAAACATAACCCGCTGTTCACATTTGGCGTTATTGAAATGTGCTGAAGAAATCACTATTAAACCAGAAAGTAATGGAGCCTTGCTGGAAGTTGCTCGTTTCTCTCTATTAAAGATTTCCTGTCTTTCCCTCTCTGGCCAGGGGCTAAGTATTGCGGCTTGGCATTAAAACCAGAAGATGTGGTTGAGTCCAAGAGCCATGAGGTCACCGTGCTGTTCATGAGTGGGATCCACATCTCCGGGCGAGGCTTTCTGGCTTCCTACTCCACCACAAATAAAACAGGTATTGGTTACTTTACATTAGAGGAAAGGCTTTTATTTTGTTGTGGGGATTTGTATATTTTTTTCCTTTTCTTAATTACCAAGTGACTGTTTGGTGTCGTGCCTGCCCGATCGCCTAGATGTGTATCGGGACACGAACCATCTTGTGTCCTACATCAGTGCTCGGCTTTCTGCACGTCTGTATGCAGACACAGTTCTTGTAAGCCTACGTGTGGGGAATTAAAGCACTTTGCAACCCCAAAAAATTATAGCCCTTCAAAAATATCTTCATACCCTGTTTGGTCTCGTAATTAACCCCTTCAGAACGTAGACCATTTTCTTCAGTGAGAAATAGCTTTAATTTTCCTTCCTCAAATCCCTTATGAGGACCTTTTTTTTTCTTGTTGTAGTTGTGAATGATACAATTCACCTTAACACATAATGTACTGAAAAACACGGAAAATTCTTCATTCAGACGTCTACAAATCACGTACATGTTATGTGTGATGTCCATGGATAGAACATGCACCCATTGAAGTCTTTGGTTCTATTCACATGTACGCACAATTTTTTTCTTTTTAACCATTATAATTTTAAAAAAAATAAATCATGGACTCATTTATTTTATTTTGGAATCTGATGGATCAGTATGCATTTTTGCATTTTTTTTTTTTTTTGTGGTAAGCTGTAGTTTTTAATAGTACCATTTTGGGGTACATATGATTTTTATACTTTTTTTTTATTGCATTTTTCTAGAGGAGGTGCTGTAGGCAAATTTTTGCATTTATTTTGTGTTTTGTTTTTTTTGGGGGGGGGGATATTTACATTTACTGTATGGGATTAAATTCTCTCTTCATACATCTCATAGATCAAGATTGATTTGTTTCTATTTTTTTTTTATCTTATTTTGAAACCACTATTTTTAATTTCCCGTGTGGGGCTTGATCCTGCGATCTGTATCGTAGTATATACCACTGACGGTGTCCAATGTAGTCCAGAAAAATTAGGTTAAGACATGGTGGATTTCCAGTGTGGATTCAACATTAAAAAAAAAAAAAAAAATCATTATAATAAATGGGATTTATATGTAAAAAATATTTTTCAGATTTTTCCGCAGTGGGCTGTGGTTTTGCAGACTGATCGTCAAAAAGATCCAAGTTTTTCTAAAAAAGTGCCAAGAATTAGTATATTGTATAAATTGTTTTCTGGGGCTAACTAAACTGCCGTCCACCGTTATTTTCTGTTCCTTTTTACTTCCTCCCTTTCTCCCGGAGAACTATGGAAATTTCTTCTGCTTTTATTTCTCTGCCAAGAAGTCCAGGGCTGTTTATTTCCTCCGGTTAGATGAGTTTGCACAATGCCCTTGAGATCACATCAATTCCCTTTCATTTCTTCTGATTGCTTTAAATAAAAGTGTAAACTCGACCGATCCCCCGAGGCTTCGGCACCGAGCGGCTAAGACTATTGCCACATGCAGAGAGTGGACGCTTTAAAATACAATGACGCCGCTTACGTTTTATTTTCTACTTTCCCTAAATTTTGTACCAAGGTCTTTAAAATCTGTAAAAGGTAAAGGGCATACATAGAATTCAATAGGGTTAAGGACTAGTTACTATTGCCTCAATTCATCATTTCCTTTGCACCTATTTTTTTTTTTTTTTTTGTTTTGTGCCCAATTCTTTATTCTTTTTGCACTCTTTTTTTTTTTTTTTTTTTTTTTTGTTTGTTTGGGTCACATGGATGCACTTGTTTCTTGGAGGTTGAAAAGCAGACTTATGTTAAATTTGTGGATATACAGCAGTCCTCTCAAGATAGACTCTCTTCTCATAGCTGCAAGAGAAGGCCCGGACTCGGCTCAAGCAAAAAGGACAATTGACATGTTACAGCAGTTTGTACTCTGCAAAAGAGCAGGTAGAAATATGACAGGAAATGGCAGAACAAGCGCCCTACAGCGGTCTCTGGTGTATGGCCACCATTTATAACCTTTATGAACCGTTCCTTTTATCCAGTTGTCTCACTGTAGTCAAAAAAACCTTTGCCTTATTGCCCTATTAACTTCAGATATGGAGGTTTGAAATAATCTGGGCCTAAAAAAAATGAAGGTATGCGGTGTTCTATATTCGCGATCTGTGGACCCCCAAGTCTTATGTCAGCACATAAATGGTATTCCAGAGATCCTCATTAGCGCCAAGATATTTTCACTCTGTTCTTCTGACATGCTCCTAATATGTACGGTTTTCTTCACTTCCTAGATCTTATAACTTGTTTGGAGAAGGCGAGCCGGTTTTCTGATCCTGAATACAGGTAGCGTCTTAAATATCTATTAACTCATTGGGCTTATTGTAAGGACTTTCTAACTTAACTGTCCAAATGATAACCATCACTCACATCTTCTTAAAAGAATTGATTTATTGATCCAGTAGTATAAAAAGCACAAAAAATATGGTTGAACACAACATCACAAAAAATTAAAAAGGCAAAAGGGAACTGTCGTTCTCCCAGGCAACAGGTTTCAGACCTGCATGGTCCTTCGTCAAGCCAAACAAACACAAACTTGACAAAGGACCGTGTAGGTCTGAAACATGTTGCCTGCGAGCGTAGCGGACATTTCCTTTCTGCCCATTTAATTTTTGTGCTGTTGTAAGGGCTGTGGAGTTATCCAGTATCCATTTTGGTGAAGTTGGTATAAAATGGAGCGACTCAGACTCCTAAAATATGTAATACATTGGGTACAGTAGTACAATGCAGGATGTGCTGTAAATGTTTAAATAAGAATTTGGGAAAGTTATGAAATGCCCTATAAAGGTCTGTTCTGTTCCTGATCTCAGGATCTGGGCTTTTAGATGAGATGAATCTGTGCTGCACTTTATGCACATGCTCAGTAGTGACCAGTGGTGTGGGGGTCGAAGATGAGATGAATCTGTGCTGCACTTTATGTACATGCTCAGTAGTGACCAGTGCTATGGAGTCATAGATGAGATGAATCTGTGCTGCACTTTATGCACATGCTCAGTAGTGACCAGTGCTGTGGGGTCATAGATGAGATGAATCTGTGCTGCACTTTATGCACATGCTCAGTAGTGACCAGTGCTGTGGGGTCATAGATGAGATGAATCTGTGCTGCACTTTATGCACATGCTCAGTAGTGACCAGTGCTATGGAGTCATAGATGAGATGAATCTGTGCTGCACTTTATGTACATGCTCAGTAGTGACCAGTGCTGTGGGGTCGTAGATGAGATGAATCTGTGCTGCACTTTATGCACATGCTCAGTAGTGACCAGTGCTGTATAGTCATAGATGAGATGAATCTGTGCTGCACTCTATGTACATGCTCAGTAGTGACCAGTGCTATGGAGTCATAGATGAGATGAATCTGTGCTGCACTCTATGTACATGCTCAGTAGTGACCAGTGCTGTGGGGTCGTAGCTGAGATGAATCTGTGCTGCACTCTATGTACATGCTCAGTAGCGACCAGGGCTGTGGGGGTCGGAGTCAGGAAAATTGAGGAGTTGGAGATTTGGCTTACCGACTCCACAGCCCTGGTTGTGTGTGCAACTATTTTTTGTGCTTTTTATAATACTTGGTAATTTAGTTCTCCTCCAGGAGGAGGTGAAATGAAAGACCGTTTTTTTTTGTTTTTGTTTTTTTTTTTCTTTCTGCAGAGCAGCAAGTTTGCATTCATCAATTTTTTATTTTTTTTTTTCCCAGGGAGCATTACATTCAGGGGTTTTTACTTGCACCTTTTTGGGTACATCATCATTTTTTTTTTCTTTTTAAATACATGCTATTTTGACTAAATATCATTTAAAATTGAATTTTATTAATTTTGCAGTGATCGCCTTTGAAAGCCTGTGTTGCCCTGTCTATTGGCTGCAGAAAGGTTCATTTTCCCTTCACCCATGACAGCACACCTGAGAGAGGGATCTGCCCCACCAGGACAGGAACCTACTGAGATATAAGGGGCGGCACCTTTCCCCCGCTTCAGTTGGGTTCCTGTCCTGGAAGGAATCCCACTGTCGGCGGTGCCTCTCATGGGCGAAGAAAAAAAATGGACCCAGGCCCATCCAGGCGCGGGAAGAACAGGTGCCTTACCTGTAGCGCCGGCCGTCAGGTGCTGGAGGCACAGTCCCCGGGGTCCTCCGGGGCTCCAGGTTCGTGTGGGCGCAGGTGGGATCCCGGTGGCTCCTGGAAGTCCCCACCGCGCCACCCTCCCCTCTCGCCCGCATCGCGATCCCCGAGGCGCCTGGCAGGGGAGAGACGCGGGCGTCTTCCGGCCGCTGGCGTCAGCGGCACAGAGGATTGTGGGTGCGCCGGCTGACGTCAGCAGAAGGTGACGGTGTCATGGCGCCGGGTGCGACGCCGGCTTTCTGAAGCGGTCGGCCGGCGGTCACAGGGGGGAGGGGAGGAGACGCCCACCAGGACGGAGGCCACATTTAAACGAGGAGCAGCGGCAGGGCAGGCGGTGCAAGAATGGAGTCAGAGCAGGAGAGGTCCTTGTCTCTGCCTCCCTCACAGCCCTCCGGCCGCAAACATGGAAGCCGCTCGAGCAGCAGCCGCAGGTCGGGAGATTCCTCAAGGTCCAGAGTTCACAGGTCACGTGCTCCGACGCAGCCTCCTAGTCCGGTACCCTTGATTACGGGTGGTGAGTGATCTTCGTGAATGCTAGCATTTATGTTAATAGGGTTTCTCTGTTGTATGTTTGACCCCGTAGGAAAGGCCCAAAAAAGCGGGAAGTAAGAAGAATAGTAGGGACTGTGCCATATGTAAAATGGCCCTAGCAAGAGACTGGCAGAAAGACCTCTGCGCCAGTTGCATTCAGCGGACCATGGCGGTGGAAGCCCCTAGTTTTGCGGCTAATCTGATATCGGCCCTTAGGTCGTAAATGGAGGGTTCAATTAAGACCCTATTGAAAAAAGGGAGGAAAGGTAGAAAGAATCCCCCTAGTTCTCCCTCAAATTCCTCTTCGGCCTTGTCTCAAACAGAACAGGCGTCCTCCTCAGACTCCTCAGACAGCGACACAGGGGGTAAGCCATGTTTCCTGGTAGAAGACACAGATGCTCTCCTAAAGGCCATTAGAACAACGATGGGCCTACAGGAAGAGAAAGCGGACGTTATGTTTGGGGGGCTCCAAGAGAGAAAAAAACGGACCTTTCTAGTGAACGAAAAGATCCAAGCGCTTATTGAGAGAAAGTGGAGGAAACCCGAAAAATCAGTGGCTCTTCCCTCCACCTCTAAGAGACGATACCCCTTTGAGCACAAGGATGCGGAAATATGGGACAAGGTCCCAAAAATAGGCGCAGCGGTATCCAGGTCTTCTAAAAAATCGGCCCTTCCCCTGGAAGATTCAGGGGTTCTTAGGGACCCGCTAGACAAGAAAGCGGATTCATATTTGAGGCATGCATGGGAAGCGACATCGGGAGGATTAAAGCCGGCGATAGCAGGCACCTGCTGATCTGGCTGCAGCAGTTAGAAGAGAAGCTAGCATCAAAGGTCCCAAGAGAGAAGATATTGGCAGATATGTATCTCTTGCATGGGGCAGCAGCTTTTTTAGCAGATACCTCGGCGGATTCTATGAGGTTGACGGCTAGGGCGGCAGGATTATCAAATGCTGCCAGACGTGCACTATGGCTTAAAGGCTGTCCAGGTGACCTGCAGTCTAAAGCTAAACTGTGCTCCCTCCCCTGTGATGGTCGGTTCTTATTCGGGAAGAACTTAGACGATATCCTGGAAAAGGCAAGCGATAGGAGAAAAGGCTTCCCCAGGTTCCCGACAGAGCAGAGAAGACAGCCCTTTCGGAGGGGTGGAAGATTCAATAGGGGGCGTCCTCCGGCCGACAGAAGAAGATGGGAGGATAAAAGGAAAAAAAGAGTCGGGATTTATGTTTGGTGGGGGTACCTCCACCTCAAAAAAATCGCCACAATGACGCCAGTATTCCAGTAGGGGGGAGATTGGCACTCTTTTCCCAGGCCTGGGAAAAGATCTCCTCCAATACCTGGATCCTAGGCGTCTTAAGAGAAGGCCTGAGAATCCCCTTTGTTCGCCAGCCAAAAGCTGTGTTTGTCGTTACCCCTATCAGAAAGGCGACCGAAGAACAGTTGGCCTTGGAAGCGGAGATCCTGAACCTGATAGACAAGCAGGTCCTTTACGAAGTCCCAGACACACAGAAGGGAAGGGGTTCTATTCACCCCTTTTTCTGATAAAGAAACCGGACCAATCGTTCAGGACAATTATAAACCTCAGAGGGCTCAATCGGTGGATAAGGAATCAGACCTTCAAGATGGAGTCGGTGACTACGGCCATAAAGCTACTACATCAAGATTGTTTGTTTTATGACCGTAGTCTATCTGAAGGATGCATATTATCACATCCCTATCCATCCAGATTACCAGAAATACTTGAGGGTAGCACTTTATATCCAAGGTGTACTGAGGCATTTCCAATTCAGAGCTCTTCCGTTTGGCATATCTTTAGCCCCGAGGGTTTTCACCAAGGTCATAGCGGAGTTAACAGCCTTCCTCCGGATTCACGATACGGTCATAATACCCTACCTGGACGATTTCATCATAGTGGGCAGCTCAGAGGACCACTGTACTGCACAGTTGAGCCGGGTGACCGACACCTTACAAGAATTAGGGTGGATAATAAATTTCAAAAAGTCAAAACTACAACCCCTAAAGCAAAAGACCTTCCTGGGATTTATCCTGGACTCAGGGCAGCAGGCGTGTCTGCTTCCGGATACCAAAATAGAGAAGGTGCAGAACATGGCTTTGGCTGCCCGAAACCAACCTCAGATGATGTTGAGGAAGGCGATGTCTCTACTAGGTACCCTGCAAAACACAAGCTGCGGAGACACCATCACATGTTTCTCAACACAAGCAATGACTAGCCAGGTCTTTCCCCGGGAAGGAACAACCATTGGAAGGGCAGTCTCCAATGAAGGAAACCACCTATGCCAAAACATGGTATCCATCCACAGACAGCTGTTTTGGGGTATTGCCCCTCATCAGTGTGGAGTAGGAAACTGGCCAGTAGGAGCAATGCCTAGTAGAAGACTGTGAAAAATGAGGATGAATGAACTCATGGAGATCAACATCCAACACTGCGGAGACACCATCACATGTTTCTCAACGCAGTGATTCTAGAGGAATGCCCACATCCCTTATGGAAAATATGTAAAAACATGCAAAACACAAGCCGCGGAGACACCATCACCCCGAAACAGCTGTATGTGGATGGATACCATGTTTTGGTATAGGTGGTTTCCTTCATTGGAGACTGCCCTTCCCGTGGTTGTTCCTTCCCGGGAAAGACCTGGCTAGTCATTGCTTGCGTTGAGAAACGTGATGGTGTCTCCGCGGCTTTTGTTTTGCATGTTTTTACATATTTCCCATAAGGGATGGGGGCATTGCTCTAGAATCTCTGCGTTGAGAAACATGTGATGGTGTCTCCGCAGTGTTGGATGTTGATCTCCATGAGTTCACTCATCCTCATTTTTCACAGTCTACTAGTTACCCTGACGTCCTATATTCCGGCGGTCAGGTGGGCTCAATTTCACAATCGTCAACTCCAGTGGGAGATACTATCAGCACAAAGATCGCTAAGGGCGTTTAGAAGGAAGGCTGGAGCTTTCCTTAGAGACCAGAGACTCTCTCAACTGGTGGCTGGACAGTACAAACTTGGACTCAGGAATACCTTGCGACAAACAGACGACAGACATGATTCTAACAGACGCAAGCTCCTCGGGGTGGGGGCACACCTAAGGGGTCACGTGGGTCAGGGTTCCTGGACGCCTCAAGAAATGGGGGCATCCTCCAACCTGAGAGAACTGTGGGCAGTGAACAAAGCCCTAAGCCACTTTATTCCCCTACTCAGGGGTCACAATGTCTGCATCATGTCGGACAACAAAGTAACGGTGGCGTACATCAACCACCAAGGGGGTACAAGATCACACTCCCTAATGAAAGCAGCAGGCGACATCCTTGACAGAGCGGAGCAAAACTTACACTCCTTAACAGCCTTGCACATAAAAGGGGCAGAAAACAGAGGCCGATTTCCTGAGCCACAATACTCTGAGGCAAGGAGAATGGGCTCTAAATCGGTCCGTTTTTCAAAAAATAACGCAGCTTTGGGGAAAACCAGTGATAGACCTCTTTGCCAACAAGCACAACAGGCAAATGGGTTTTGCTCACTAAACCTGAGGGAAAATCCATGGGCAGTGGACTCATTGCACATTCAGTGGAACTTCAGGCTAGCCTATGCGTCCCCCCCACCCCCAGTGGCTCTGATCCCAACAGTTGTCAAGAAGATCAGGAGAGATCAAGCCAGAGTGATTCTAATAACCCCATTTTGGCCAACAAGGCCCTGGTTTACTCTACTGCGGAGAATGTCCCTCTCCGATCCATGGGTTCTGCCAGAAATCCCGGACCTACTAGCTCAAGGCCCAATATTCCACGCTCAAGTCAAAGGATTCCATCTGACGGCGTGGAATTTGATAGGTCGCTTTTAAGGGATAGAGGTTTCTCTCCCGGGTTGTTGGCCACCCTGCTTAAGAGTAGAAAAGCGGTGATGACTAATATCTACAGCAGAACATGGAAGAAATTCCTACAGTTCCTAGGTAAGCCGTTAGAACAAGAACCCCCAATTAGTGCCATCTTGGAGTTTTTACAATCGGGGTTGCAGCTGGGGTTAGCGGTAAGTACGCTTTAAGTTCAGGTGTCTGCACTAGGGGCGCTCTATAACTGCAACTTGGCAGCAAATAGATGGATAGCCAGATTCATCAAATCCTGGGCTAGACCTATTCCAATATCCAGAATAGCCACCTGGTATTTAAACCTAGTACTAGAGACCCTTACAAAGGAACCATATGAGCCGTTACATCAGCTCCCCATAAAATTTCTAACCCTAAAAACCATCATTTTAGTGGCCCTTACATCGGCCCGTAGAATAAGCGACTTGCAGGCTCTCTCAGTGAATCCACCCTATACACAAGTTTTTCAGGACAAGATGGTACTAAGAACAGACCTCGCTTATCTGCCTAAGGAAGCATCAGATTTCTGCGACAATCCAAAAAATCAGGGGAGGAAAAATTCCATAGTTTGGACGTCAAGAGAGCCCTGCTAGAATACATATGTCACTAGCCAGTGGAGGAGGTCCCAGTCCCTATTCGTAGCTTTTCAGGGTGCCAGGAAAGGCTATGGGGTTTCTAAAGGGACTATTGCTAGATGGGTTAGGGAGGCCATTAGTGTAGCCTACTCAGCTAGTGGTGTTCCGATTCCTGACTACATTAAAGCTCATTCCACCAGAGCCGTGGCGACCTCCTGGGCTGAAAAGGCAGAGGTATCGATTGATCAAATCTGTAAGGCCGCTACCTGGGCCTCACCTTCAACTTTCTTTAAGCACTATAGATTAAGTCTATCCTCCTCTGCTGCCTTAACCTTTGGTAGAAGGGTGCTGCAAGCGGTGGTCCCTCCCTAAGGTGTTTCGAAGTCTTCAAAAATCTCTCAGGTGTGCTGTCAAGGGTGAAGGGAAAAGCACCATGGTTACTTACCGGTAGCCGGTTTTTCCGGAACCCATGACAGCACCCGTATATTCCTCCCCCCCCTTTTTCCACCGTTTGGGTTTGCACGTTTAGTAGGGTGCTTTTGTGTGATGTGGTGTTGGATTAACATGTACTAACCGGGAAGTCCTCTCAATGCTCTGTAACCCAACTGAAGCGGGGGAGAGGTGCCGCCCCTTATATGTCAGTAGGTTGCTGTCCTGGCGGGGCGGATCCCTCTCTCAGGTGTGCTGTCATGGGTTCCGGAAAAACCGGCTACCGGTAAGTAACCATGGTAGTTTTGTACCCAATCACCTGATTTTGCCTATATAAAGTAAAAAAAAAAAAACACCTATAAGCACTCTCACTATCTCTCCTCCCAGTCTGTGTATTTGTTCCCCTGCAGATTCATGAAAATACCTAAATACCTGTTAGGGCAAGTTCACACTGGGCATTTTTGCTGCGTTTCCTTTTTTTCTGCAGCAAAACCTGAGTACATGGTAGGAAAGAAACTGAGGCAAAAATGCACATTTTTCGAGTACGCTGATTACACTTGGTTAGCACTTATCACATGAGCATGCTCAGATAACACCTTATCAAAGCACAGTTGCTCATCGCTAGTAGTGATGTGCTAGAGAGCTTAAAGGTGGTTCTTTTAGTTTGTTGTAAAATCCTGGTGACTGGTTCCCTTTAACTGATAATTCGTAAGAATTTGTTTATAACATTTTTTTTTTAGCTTTTTCTGAGCCATCCGCTGATTTCTGATCACAGACCACACAAAAGCCGAATGCGTGGGAAAGCAGAAGCCTGTTAAAGGCAAAACTGTACAATTTTTTTTTTTTTTTTTTTAAATCAGACTGCAGAATTTATTTTTAACCACAAACACATACATTTTAATTAAAAAAAAAAAAAAAAAAAGTCCCGAAAGGTGGTGCCAGCTGGATCAATTACCTGTTGTAAAGATTAGAAATCCTTGCAGTTCGGAGCAGTGGCGTGAGCACGTTGCTGATCTGAACGGTCTGTCTTCATCACCGTGTCGCCCGCGAAAAAGTAGGAATCCAGGAACTGGGCAGCAATTCACTCCTAAAATTACATCTTAAGAACACCCCTTTAACTTCACGGATGACTGACAGTTTGGTGTCATTTTAGTTTACTTGCATTAAAATTGCTCACATGATTGTTATTTTCATTTTACCTGCAGAAAATACTGTCCAGCCGGTTGTCTGACACCTTTTGGAGAAATCTCGGGAACTATCCCCATCGGCTACCGAGATGTATGTATTTCTTGTTTTGCCTCTTTTCTTTTTTGCTCAGAATTGAATGAGAGCTGCGCTGCTGTACCCAAAAATGGCCACTGCACAGTATGGGGCGCTGTGATGTTGTGGTGCTGTACTCCTGAGTACTTCCTTCCTTTTGTGGGACCTTGTAACACTGGCTGAATGGTGGGGGTGTTGGGTGTTTGATCCACACCTATCTCATCCTACAGATAGATGAGTGATATCATAGGCCTGGACAACCTTTTTAATACTTATGGCTTAAAAGTATACCGTTGAAAGGGTTATCCACTATACGGGCAACCTTTTCTCAACTAAGATCTTGTCCCATGGCAAATAAAAACAGCTGGTACTCCCCTTTGTCGCCGTTCCAGCGATTTCGGGGCTTGCGTGACACACCCGAGTCCTACAGCCAATCTTCGAACACTAATGGGCCCGTTTTTCTTCCGGCCAAAAACTGACATCTAGAAGTAATCACAACTGTGCTCTGATTTTTTGGGATATCTGTTTTGTGCGATGGATGTGTGCTTGAAGTGGCCCATTAGTGTCTGCTGATATGCTCCAGAGATCGCATAGCATAAAGTCACGTGAGCCCTGCAATTCCCAACACCGCTGTCACGGAATCAGAGGTGACTACATACCGGATTTGTTTTACGTAGGGGAATATAGTAATTGAGAAGGGGTCGTGCGAGTAGTGGACAACCAATCTAAGATTGTTTTATCTTCTATATTGCTGAAGTATAACAAGCGGTTTGTTTTCTTTTTTCTTTGCAAAACTTACTAATCAAAGCAATTAGTTTCTAGGTCGGGAGCTGTCAATCACTATAAGCTGTCTTTCCATCACGCTTCCATTGTAAGCGTCTAGAAATGCCGAGCGGCCGGGCCCTTCACACGCGCAGCCACTTTACACTCATTAAACTGATGGAATTACTCGCCGGCCTTTGTGTTAAGCCTAAAATTTCACAGTTGAAAAGTTCATTGAGTTCATGATGACGGCGTGCTGTTACAGTACAGTATGTACTTTCATTGATGCAATGTCGCAGGGCTGTGTACCATTAATTGCAGCAGCACATAGAAACACATGGTGGGCCCCCATCTTGGCTTCACTGTGCACAGGCCCCTGACACTTCATGCTCCTATTTCATGATCATTGTGGGCTCAGACTCCACATTCTGTACTACTTGGCTTTATACAGTGAAGACTGAGTATATTGGTGGAAAACTTGATCTCGCCTATTGTCATGTGGTAAATTGGAACTGGCCGAGCCATTATCTTGGCTGTGCATTTCCATTCAATAAGCTTGTACACCTGCTATGTGTACAGCCTTAGTCGGGACCCTACTGTGTTTATATGGTACCTTGAAAATGTATTCATACCCCATTAATTTTTCACGTTACTCCCGCAAACATAAAGGGGTATTCCCATCTCCAAGATCCTATTCGAATATGTAGTAGGTGTAATATTAGAGAAATGCCTCCAAATTGTACTATAGTTTTTTCTTATTTGCTATGTGCAGGTGTTTGCAGGACCTTTGGTATCCGTGGTTACGACCGCTAACAACTAGCTGTCACTATATGAGTGGTCGTAACCAAGGATATCTGAGGTCCTGCAATGCCCTGCATCTGAGGAAAGAGACATAGCAAATGCCTCCAATTAGAAATGTAATATAGTTTTTCTGATTTGCTATTATTATTATTATTATTATTATTATTATTATTATTATTATTATTACATAATGGGATAGGATCTTGGAGATGGGAATACCACTTTAAATGTATTTTATTGGGA
Organism: Dendrobates tinctorius; assembly: GCF_039654945.1. Classification (NCBI taxonomy): domain Eukaryota; kingdom Metazoa; phylum Chordata; class Amphibia; order Anura; family Dendrobatidae; genus Dendrobates; species Dendrobates tinctorius. The sequence continues at coordinate 1,511,568 of NW_027361752.1, read as the reverse complement.
TTTTATGTGATCTAGCACAAAGTAGCAAGTATTTGAAGTGTAGAGGAAATTATACATGGTTTTCTAATTATTTTAAAACTACAAATCTGAAAATTGCGTTTGCATTCAGCCCACCTGTAGTCTGATACCCCTAAATAAAATCCTGAGTGACCAATTGCCTCCAGAAGTCACATAATTAATACATTTAGTCCACCGTGTGTAATTTATTCTACGTATAACTACAGCTATTCTACAAAGGCCGCAGAGGTTTCTAAGCAGCATAAAAACCAAGGAACACACCAGACAGGTCAGGGATAGAGTTGCTGAGAAGAGTAAAGAAGGGTTAGGTTATTTAAAAAAAAAAAAAAAAAGTACAAGCTCTGAACATCTCATGGAGCACTGTTCAATCCATCATCCAAGAATTGAAAGAGTGTGACACAAATGTAACCCCCTACCAAGACATGGCTGTTCACCTAAACTGACATCCCAAGGACTGCACGAAATGGAGAAGCAGATAAGAGGCCTATGATCACTCTGGAGGAGCTGCAGAGATCCATAGCTCGGGTGAGAGAATCTGTCCACAGGACAACTATAAGTTGTATATTACACAAATCTGGCCTTTATGAAAGAGTGGCAAGAAGAAAGCCATTTTTGAAAGCAAGCCATAAGAAATCCCGTATGCAGTCTGTAAAAAGCCCTGTAGGGAACACAGCTAGCATGAGAAAGATGCTCTGGTCAGATAAGACCAAAGTAAAACTTTTTGGTCTAAATGCAAAACGCTATGTGTGGTATAAAACGAACGCTGCATATCACCCTGAAAACACCATCCACACTGTCAAACATTGTGGTGGCAGAATTATGGTATGCGGATGCTTTTCTTCAGGGACATGGAAGTTGGTCAGAGTTGATGAGAAGATGGATGGCACTAAATACAAGGCAATCCCTGGGGGAAAACCTGTTCGAGGCTAAAAAAAAGGCTTGAGACTGGGCCATAGGTTCAAGTTCCAGGAGAACAACGACCCTAAACATACTGCCAGAGCTACAATAGAATGAATAGAATAGTTCATAGACTTCTCCACTCAATCTCACTGAGGTAGAGCTAGTTTGCAATGGAGAATGGACAAAAATTTCAGCCTCTCGATGTGCAAAGCTGGTATAGACTTACTCCAAAAGACTTGAAGTAGTTGCAGCAAAAGGTGGTCCTACAAAGTATTGACTTGGGAGCTGAATACAAACACATATCATAATTTTCACGTAACATTATTAGAAAACATGTACGAGGGGTGTTCCTTAAAGATTTCCCCTGACCCACTTCCTGTGGACTGAGAGCAATGAAACTTGGCACAGGTATTAGTCCTTCTCTACATAGGTGCCACTTAGGGAGACACACTTCTCTCATCTCTTTAAGCAACTGTAAACACCTCGATTGTAGAAGTCGACAGGTTGCTCCAAAAGCCACGTTGTGACTTCGGAAATCAGAGTCTCATCGTCTGGAAAATGTTTGCCCTTCAAAAATAAATTCATTGTTGGAAAGAGGTGGAAGACCGATGGTGCGAGGTCGGGTGAGTAAGGGGGATGCGGTAGAATTTCAAAGCCACAGGAGCATGCTTCCATTTGGGCAACATGTGAGTTGTGAACTGATGCACTGTCTTGCAGAAGGTGGACACCTCTGGTGAGCATGCAACGTCTCTTGGTTTTGATGGCCTCCTGTAATTTCTGAAGCAGTGAAGCATAGTATGCCCCTGTGATCATGGCACCCTTTGCTAGGAAATCCATCAATACAACTCAGTTCTGGTCCCAAAATACTGTGAGCATGACCTTGCCTACTGAGGGTTGAGCAAGTGCCTTCTTTGGAGGTGGTGCATCATGATGCTTCCATTGCATTGACTGGACTTTAGTCTCAGGATCATGGTGATGGACCCAGCTTTTCATCCTGTATGATCAGTCTGTTGAAAAAGTCCTGGAACGTCGTCAATAAAAACTGAGAGCATTTGACTCGTTCCTGCTTTTGGAAAGGTGTGAGCAGCTGGGAAATCGAGCGGATACCTTATGCATGTGAAGATGGTCTTGGATGATTTTTTTTTTTTCCATGGACCCCACACTAATCTTGACCTTTTGGGCTAGGTGGCGAATGGTTACGTGGCCATTTTCCAAAATGGCGACCTCCACTTGCTGGATGGTGTGTTCATCAATAGCAGAGTGGGGTCGCCCTGGAATTGGAACAGTTTGCACCGAAGTCCGACCACATTTGAATTGACGATGCCAGTTCTTGACTACATCATATGATCAGGAAACATCACCATAAACCTTTCATCTCATCGAAAGTCTCCTTTGGTGTGCGGCCTTTCAAGTAAAGGAACTTGATGACTGCTCTGTATTACACTGGGTCCATTATCCAACGTCACACCACTTCCAGCATCTGTAAAATCAAGACCATTATCATTTCTTAGTTGCAAATTGGCACATAACCTATAGAGACTTATATCATTACACATGTGCAGTTTCAGCGTCCTGTGATAAATAGAAGTGGGTCAGGGGAAATCTTTAATGAACGCCCCTCGTATCGTGTCCTTTAAAATTCACAAATACTACTTTGGACTGGTATTTCACATAAAATCCAAATGTTTGTGGGTGTAACGTGAAATACTGTGGAAAAGTTTGCATGGTGTGAATACTTTTTGTAGGCTCTGAATAAGCTTTTCTATTCACTACTGACTTTTTTTTGTCTAGTGTTGTGCATCTAAGTTTTGACAGCTAAGCAAGCTGTTGCCGCTACAATTACGAGAACTGCTGTGAAATACACCGTTAAGTAGTATGGCTACCTTATAGTCTGTCCCAGTGCACACGGCTGATTTTCCACTTGGACCAAAGATACGCATGGAAGAAAACCAGGGCTGTGGAGTCGAAACCGCCGACTCCTCAATTCCCATGGCTCTGACTCCATAGCCCTGAAGAAGTCCACAGCTTGCACTATTCTGGTCTGATTTACGGTCTAAAATGATGCATTCAATGCAAAGGCAGCTCTGACACTTGTCCGCAGTGCAGACTAGCACATGGAGCTAGTCACGTCTGTAATTTTTCAGACACAACTGCCCCGATTTCCACTTTGCCTGTCTAAACCTGGCAATAAGTTGTATTGGCAGCCGAGCATGGGCAAAGTTGCTGGCTTTAAACTTTTATGCGTGAGTGTTGGACCAATTCCTTTATAGAGGAGTAGTATGACGAAATAAATTGAAGGTTTGTTATTGTATTAAACATATTTCTAAAATTTTTTTTATAGTTTAAGTAATATATCAAATCTAATTTTATTTTATTTATTTTTTTTTCAGTCATCATTGCTGTGCATGGCAGGGATACATGCAGGGGTGTTATCGAATGCTCTTGGAGGACCAATAAGCATTGTCATAAGTAATGGTATTGCATATTACGACACTGCTCAGGCAAACAATGTTACATCTAAAGTGTGAGTATTTTAAACCTCTTCCCTGTATGTTCTTTGTATTTCCATGTTGAGTTCGTTGCTGTGTAACTGGAACTATAAGGCTAAGTGCACACGTACCGGAACTCTCGCGGAAATTACCGCGAGAATTCCGGAATTTCAGTCCGCGGGAAAATCGCATTTTAAATTCCCGCGATTTTCCCGCGGAAAAACTAGCATTTTGCAAGCGTATTTAGCTTGCAAAATGCTAGCGTTCTCCAAGCGATCTGTAGCATCGCTTGGAGAACTGATTGACAGGTTGGTCACACTCGTCAAACATAGTGTTTGACGAGTGTGACCAACTTTTTACTACTGAGTCCGCCTATGCGGCATCAGTAGTAAAAGATAGAATGTAAAAAAAAAAATAAAAAAAAAATACTGTTATTCTTACCTTCCGACGTCCCGCGCATCCGTTCCCAGTAATCCTTTGCGAAAATGCCCGCGATGACGTCAGTTCTCGCGGGATCGCGACGTCTCGCGGTAATTCGCGATGACTGCGAGACTTCGCGATCCCGCGAGATCGGGCGCCATCGCGGGCATTTTCGCAAAGGATTACTGGGACCGGAGCGTGGAGAGAAGCGAGAAGGCTGCGCGGGACGTCGGAGGGTGAGAATAACAATATTTTTTATTTTTAATTCTATTTTTTACAGGGATATGGTACCCAAAGCCTGGAGGACAGTCTCCTCTCCTCCGGACCGTGGGTACCATCCGCAAATGTTCTGCTTACTTTCCGCATGTTGTGCACAGCCACATGCGGGAAATAAGCGGAACAATGCATTCCTATGGGTGCGGGATCGCCGCGATTCCGCAAAATAATGAGCATGCTGCGTTTTTTACCGCGAAGCGATTCCGTCGCGGTAAAAACCGCAGCATTAGCACAGCATTGCGGAATCCCATAGGAATGCATGGGATGCTTATTTTTCGCGGTTAAAACCGCCGCGGAAACACGAAAAAAACGCCACGTGTGAACTCAGCCTTATACACGTTTTTTCTGTATGTGTGGCTGTAGTTCCTGCACCTGACCTGCAGGAGCGCTGCAGGAGAAATAAGGTACAATTTCTGGTGAATAATATGAGGTTATCTGGATTACTGAAAAGTCAAATTACATTTTTAAAGCCCGTAATAAAACAATTAAAAGTGTATTTCCAAAATAACAGTATGGACTTATACTAATGTATAAATGAAACTGTGCACATATATTTTAAATCTGCCCCATTTTTCACACACCGGCACCATAAGTACGCCCCTCCAGGCTCCATTTCTCTTTAGTTATCTTGGACCGGTCAAGTAATTCCTGGGGTCTAATTGATCCTTCGCAGTGCAGTTTGTCAGCTGGCTTGCTGCTAGCATAGCTGTGCAGTGTCTAGAATGGAGTTTCAACTAGAAGGAAGCAAAGCCTCAAATACAGCACACAGGGCATACCAGTAAGCGGTGGTGTGCTGGTAGCCATGTGTATAGGGGACAGAAAGGAAATGTACTGCATGATGGGCTGTATACAGAGAAGCAATGCACTGCATGAAAGGCTGTATACAGGGGACTGCTAGTAGTGATGTACTGCAGGATGCGCTGTATGAAGGAGCCAAGTACTGCAGGATGTGGTTGTGTATATACATTGATTAGAAAGGAACGGCAAACTGCGGGATGGGCTGTATATATAGGGGGCAAAAAGGAGAGATATACTGCAGTATTGGGGCTCTGTGTGCAGGGATGAGATTAGTTGAGTTGTCTTTGTTTGCCTGATGGTGAGAGTTAAGTGATCTGAAATGACAAATGTCGCTCTATTAATGCATATGGAAAGGATTATCTTCTGCTATAGACATCATTTGAGTAGCATTTTTAGTTTCACATCACTGATGTGTCTGCAGAAGGCAACAAACAACTCTGCAATGCCATTATAGAAGAGGGAAGGAGACTGGAGCTCTGCTACAACCAGCCAATTATATAAAACCATGCTGAAGCTATATTGATTTAGATGCACAAGATTAAATCAGTCTGCCTGGAACAGAGCGTGCATAGAGGCATAAGTTGAATTCTACACTTCAATGAGCTCGATGAGAACTTAGAAATGCGGGGCTAGTCACGTCAGGAGCATACAGGAGAGAGTAGGGTCTGCAGCACTTAGAGGAAGCAAGTGCTGCTTGTAAATATAGTTTTAGGAAGCTATGTGAAGTTGGATGCCCAGAGGGCCAGATAGAGAGAAAAAAAGCATAAAGGCACAAGAAAGAAACTTAAAGGGAACCTGTCATGTCCTTTTATCATCTAAACTGACCCCAGTGCGTTATTGATGCAATGTGCATTTCTAACACTTTTTTTTTTTTCATTACAAACGGTGCTGAAATCCTGTTAAAGCACAGGAATCAGCTTTGAAATCGCGGGCTTGAGCAGTGTGCAGCGTGGAGCCACGCTGGTGCCGTGGCGAGCAGCTCCGGCCACAAACAGTTAGTGAAGCTGGGTACTACACACGGCTTCAGTGCGCACGCGCAAGGAGTCGCTCATCACAGCGCATGTGTGGCTCCCCGCTCGACTGCGCAAGCATGGCTCCACTGTACACACTGTACAAGTGTGGGATTTTAAAACTGGTAACTGATTCCAGCGACGTCGGTGCAACCCCTGGTCATTCATATTATGTGGGCGGCGACAACCGTGACTGAATGAATTGAAGCGCACCCCCAATGGCTAGTTTCACATTAGCGTTTCAGACTTGCGTCGGTCTGCGCACGGCTGCCGCTAAGCTCCGCCTCCTCCTGTTAGCGCTGCCTATGGGCACATGACACTGCATGCGACCTGCGCACCCTATCTTTAGCATTGGGTGCGCAGGTCTGCGTTTTCCTGCGCATGCATCCTTTTGACTGTGCGCCAAGCGCACCAAAATGCAACATGTTGCGTTTGGCGCAGGTCGGCACACCGTCAAAAGGACGCATGCGCCGGAAAACGCATGCCTGCGCACCCAATGCTAAAGATGGGGTGCGCAGGTCGCATGCAGCGTTATGCGCCCATAGGCGGAACTAGGAGGAGGCGCGGCAGCGAGTGGAGCTTAGCGGCGGCCGTGCGCAGACCGACGCAGATCAGTGAAACGCTAGTGTGAAACTAGCCTTATGATGCACACATTTCATCTTTAACAACGCAATGGGGACAGCTTAGATGATAAAAATTACATGACAGGTTCACTTTAATGTTGGGCTTACTTTGCTAATAATAACTATGCAATTTTTTTTGTGCTATATGAAAAATTTAATTCTGGGAATAAACCTTTTAAGGGTTTGTACAGACGCTCAGTAAATGCTGCGTACTTATGCAGCGTCCAACTCGTAGAGTCCAGATGTTACAGCATAGTGGATGGGATTTCAAGAAATCCCATCCCCACGATGTGTCCACTGATGCCCGCGGAGACTGACACCCAGCACGTCTCTCCAGACAGCAGCATGAAAAAATTTTTCTTGCAGAGACTCAACAAATTTCACCCATACATTGTATTGGACACGGTGATTCCACACGGTTCAGTGATCACATGCAGATTCACCTGCATTCAATAGACGGCAGCACTTTGGGCACAGCGCACATATACTGCGTCCAAAGCACTGCTACTTCCAGATCGTGTGCACCCGGCCTAAAGGATTTTTTGGAGGTTTACGTGTTGATAATCTATCCTTTTTGTTTTTAAAGGGGTTCTTTGTCCTCTACACTCTTCACATTCAAGACTGGTGGTATGTATTTTAGGGGATGGAATGTGGGACTGTACTTGCCATTAAATCAGTTAGAGTTGTAAGGATTTATGTTTTACCTCTATTTTATTTAGGCTGCTATGGTTTTCTGGGAATGGAAAACGGAGCTATTCCTGATTCTCAAATAACGGCCTCATCCGTTCTTGAATGGACAGACCATGCAGGTCAGATCAATGTATGGAAGCCAGAGAGAGCCAGACTGAAGAAACCGGGGCCGGCCTGGGCTGCTTCATTCAATGATGAGCACCAGTGGCTGCAGATCGATCTGAACAAGCTGACGAAAGTCTCAGGTCTGTAAGAGGTTTTATATTAGCAGAAACAGGAGCTATCTGGCACAGGGTGACTCCATTTTCCCCAAAAAAATCCACATGAACACAAGACAATAATGTTCGGTTCCACCACATCCATTTATGTGACTGCTGCAGCCAATCGCTGATCTCAGCAGTCACTGTGACATGTAGGGTTTGTGTCCGCAGAGGCCAGTGATGAGCTCTGCTGAATAGGTGATACTTTATTTCACGAGCACTGCAGCCGATCAGCGACTGCCGATTGCCTGCAGCCTTTACTTACTTTGGCTGCTGTTCATCAATATGCCATTACAGCAAACCCGCAGTGACAATCACTGGCTGCTGATTGGCTGCAGTGCTCACATTACATAATGCCCCAGGAGAGCTAGTGCTGACCCCGCTGGACCGGCACGTGAAGTGAATGAGCTTTTATTGCATTTTCCTCGGAGACATTAGCGTTTAAGGAGGCGATTCCCAAGCTGTGGAGAACGCCTTTTGAATTGTCTATACGTCATCTGTCTGACTCTCATTTCCTGCACCTCTGACATTCTGGGCATTACGTACGAGCAGTTTATCAGAGATTGGCGCTTGTATAAGAGAACCTCCTGCTAGGATTAATTATATCCTGCATTGTGGTAAAGAGAGGTAGAAAGACACAAAGCTTTAAAGCTAATGAAAGCATATTGCACTGTGAGCCTGCCCTTTAAATTCAGGTTGTGTGTGAAATATTCTAACCTATGAAATGTTTCCCTGGATAGGAATCATAACCACTGGATCCACCGTGTCCGCTTACAATTACTACGTTACGTCATACAGAATCGAGCACAGTGAGGACGGCCTGAAGTGGACGGTTTATAAAGAGGCGAGTCTGGATAGGGACAAGGTAAAGGTATCCAAGAGATTCCAGAAAGTGTCGCACCGTGCAGAAATGCCAAACCCTACATTTCCTGTTAATCCATGTATAACATAAGTAATTGTATAAGTAATTGGTCGTGATTGTATAATGCCTGATAGAGAACTAACCGATTATTTACTTTTTGCAAATGTTCTTGTGTGTCACCCTTCTTTGTACAGAATTGGATAGTAGGAGAATGGGGGGGGGGGGGTAATATAATCCAGTTTCCAAGTGTCTCATTCATTCATTCATTCATTCATTCATTCATTCATTCATTCATTCATTCATTCATTCATTCTCTGCATTTATAAAACAAAAGTGCACACCCGGCATGTATTAGGCTTGTTTTCACAGGATCGGTAAAAATCACCCGCCAGTGATCCACAAATTGCAGTTGTATGGGTCCTTGTGCAGTTCTGTACGCTCGGCCACCTAATGTGTATGGTGGCCACTAACTGTGATATTGCCAAAATCTACTAGTTGAGCCCACTTTTATCTAATAAACATGGTGGCCTTAGGCCTGTTTCACACTTCCGTTTGTCTCCATCAGTCAAGAATCCGCCATTTTGCAAAAAAAATGGATCCGCATTTCTTGGCGGATCCGTTTTTTTCCCCATACACTTGCATTACCAGCGGATCTTGACGGATGGGAATCTGTTGGATCCGTTTTCTTGCGGATCCGCCAAGATTTTGGCGTCCGCTGACAATACTGAACAGACAATGCAACGTTTCTCTGGCTGGCCGGATCCGCACTTTACACTGCGCATGCCCAGCAGAATCGCCTTTGCAGTAAATTTAACCCTGATCTGGCGGCTGAGAAAAAATTCTCTCCCTCTCCCTCTCTCCCCCCCCCCCCCCCCCTCTCCTGCCATTTTGGCGGATTACAACTGACAGAAAAAACTGATGTGTCAAACAACTTATCTTTGGGATAGGTCATGAATGTCTGATCAGCTGGGGTGCAACACCCGTATCCCCCCTCCCAGATCAGCTGTTATCGGTGTCGGCCGCCAGACGGAAGTACTCATCTGCCGAACTGCTCCATCTACTTGCAGTGCCCAGGGCTTGGTGCTGCACATCCCCCCCCCCCCCCCCCCCCTTCTTCAAAGCAATAGGAGACAGATGTGCAGTGCCCTGCGGTGGCCACTACAAGTAGACAGAGCAGCTCAGCAAGTGAGTACCTCCGGCTAGTGGCCGACACCAATAACAGCTGATCGGTGAGGGTGTCGGACCACGGCCAGTCAGACATTTCAGGTCATCAATGTAAAAGTAGTGGACAACCTCTTTAAACGTACCCTAGTCAAATGTGGCCAGTTCTTGCTTTTTATTTTATTCCTGCTGCTCCCGTTTTTGTTTTTTTGATATGTTTTTATAGTGTTTCCAAAGCGTTTGTGGTGCCCAGGATTTCCTCTGTATTTAATAACCTCTGAGCACTGCCCCTTTTTGTTAAAGACCATCAAAAAGTACGAAGTAACCATGAAGTTTAAAATAAAAAAAACCCAAAAAAAACAACATATCTGTGGAATTGTATTTCAAATTTTAATAAAATGGAATACGCGGGGGACCAGCAAGAATAATAGCAATAACTGGCCACTTCTGACTTGACACTTTTCTCCCAATTTTGGATTTCATATCCCAAATTTGCTTTTACATCTTGAACATAAAGTGCGTTCTGATCAGCGCTCTTCACCTACAGTGGATCCCATGCAATATGTACATTTTATCCCTCCATATGTCCATCTGCACTGACAGCCAACAATTTCAAGCTTGTGTGTATAATATTTAGTCAAAAAAATAAAAATTGAAGGTCTCATTCAATATTGCATTTGTACATGTTTTTTGGTATTTTTAGCCTGTCATCAATTTACGCAAAATTCTTCTTTTAATTGGCACATTTCTAAAAGTAATTTAATTGTTTGGGTATTTTTTGTGCTTGACAGTGTGTGTGCTGTTTGCTTTCAACATGTTTGCAGACAATTAATTGCGACTTTTTAAAAGTCACAAAATTTCTCTGCAAAAGTAGTCTAGTCTCCTTTCTAGAGGAAATTTGTGTATGCCTGCCTGAATTTTCAGGTTTTTTTTTTTTTTTTTTTTCTTTTGTGGTATTTAAGCTGAAAATATGACCTTTTGCTCCTAAGTGCAAAAGGAGCATTTTGGATTTTGTGCAAAAGTCACAAAGTTGAGACATTTTGAAAAATTGGATAATACCACAAACAAAACAAAATAAACATTCAATGGATGGATATGGTCGCCTTGGGACCTTTTTGTGAACAATAGCACTTAACCGCCAGTGAGCACAGTTTATATATTTTGATGTGCTGATCTGTATGCAAAATGTGTCAAATACTCCTTCATACCCTTCCCTTCCCTATCTTTCCCTACATCTCCCCCCTGTCTAAAAGTTTCGTTAAATTTGATGGAAGGAGAGAGAGGTTGGAAATTTTTTCCTTTTCTCTTTTTCTTGAAATGTAACCTTTCGTGTTTAGGTTTTCAAAAAAAAACTTTTTCAGATAATAAAATAAACAGTTTAATAAAAAAAAACATTCAATGGATGATTCTTTTTTTTTTTTTTTTCTTAAGGGTAGATTCACACAAGCGTATTAAAAAAAAAAAAAAAAAAAAATTGCTCAAAGCTTCATCCAGAAAAGTAGGACGATTTTTTTTTTTTCTCACTTGTCATCCATGTACAATACTTGTTTACTTTTGTTTTTTTACGGCAGCTATTAATCATTTAAAAGAGCATTTACAGTTTCCTGTTACAGAATTGAAATATATCTGTAAAAGGTGGATGTTATACTGAGGCTCCGTATGTTGTCTGATTACTTTTTTTTTTTTTTCTTTTTTTTTTTTTTAACGTACCCTTAGACTTTACGGAAGAAACTAGTGCATGCATTGATCTGAGTGCTGTTTTTTTTCCGTTTGTTTTTTTTCACGGACATCATTCGAACTGTAAATACAGTCGTGTGAACGAGCCCTAAAAAAAACTTCCTCCTCATAACATTTGCAGATCTTTCAAGCAAACGCTGACTACTACCAAGAAGTCCGGAACAACTTAATTCCTCCCATAGTGGCGAGGTTTGTGAAGATCAGGCCGGCAAGCTGGAACCAGAAGATTGCCATGAAAGTCGAGCTGCTTGGGTGCCAGTTTATACCTGGTAGGGGCCGACGTTTCCTTGTGTCCATGTATGTGATCTGTGTGTCGGACGACTCGAGTAGTTTTCTCCACTCTAGTAGAGTCATTCTTCGCCTTTTTTAAATAGAAGCCGGCAAAGAGAACCAGGGTCCGACTTCAGTAATCCCCAAATCTGATATTTGGCCAAAACTTTTTTTTCCCTACTGTAATGATCTAAAATTTCAACCTCCGCATCACCATTAATTTCTGTATGTAAGAGCATACAATAGATGTTCATTGTTACCTGTATACAATAACCGGGCAAGAAAGTTTTTAACTTTTGATGCTTTTGTTTTGTTCATTATTTTTTTTTTTTTTTTTCTTCATCCCAAGCGCCTGTTCCAAAACTAACCGTTCCTCCAGCATTTGTGCCACGTGCCCATCGCCCGCTCCCGGTGGATAAGACCACCTCCACTCCTGAGATTAAGAACACCACTGTGACTCCGGATATTACCAAAGGTAAAGCTCTCACGTGGCGTAGACTGTGGTCGTAGGCTGAGTACGCTTTTCAGCCTCTTGTACACGGCTCTGGCGGTTTGGCTTGCAGTGTGACGCACCTGAAAAGCATGGAAGGTTTTGGCTTAGTGTGCTGCTTGCTGGCGTTGCTTCCTCCTGCCTTATGTCAGCTGTGCGCTGCCTGCCTCCCGCTCAGGAATGTTGGGGTTGACATCAGAGTGCCGTGAACTCTGCGAGCACACTGACTCATCCCCGAGCAGGCAAGGCCGATGTATCATCCTTAACTATGTCATTCCCTGGAGGACTTGGCTTGCACATTTGAATACTTTGCAGTCCTCACATTTCAGTACACTCTTAGTTCTACAGATCCTTACAGTCCCATAAATCTCGTGTTTATAAGCGCGCTCGCTCACTTATGCTATGTACACTGAATTTCAATGCCGTAAAATAATTAACAACATACGTTTTTATCAAAAGTTTTGTGGATCGTCCTTTGACCCGACCCCTCCCGAGTACCACTTCTGTATTCGTTCTGACATGGGAAATGTTGATGAAATAAGGGTTCCGTCACCGCTCTTTATAGAGCGCCTCCCAGCGCTGACAACAGGACCTAATGCTCGCTATACACTGAGCGGCACCGCCCCCGTGACTGAAACCGGAACGCTATGGGGAAGAATAAAGTTAATTTTTTTTTCCCGGCAACGGGGGTCTAAGTGCTGGTGCTGTGCAGCTTTAGAACACTATTAACCTGCAGATTATCCCCATATCTGCAGGCTAATAGCGTTTTTTCACGTAACGGGTTCCCTTTAACCTCTTCCTAACCTAGCCCTTTATCTATCCCTTTTTGTAGCCAAGTTCAGGTCAGGAAAGTAATACGTCCAGTACGTGCATCATAGTCTGCACTCAGACCGTGATATAAAAACACGTAAATGAGGGATTTGAGATAGCAGCAGGGGAGAGGGCTGTACACAGATCTCAACAATTGAGAAAGTATTTACAGGCTTATGGAGGGCTGAGAAAATAGGCTATAGATACAAATATAAAGAAAGATTTAGTGCTACAGAAGCAACCTAAATACGAATACTGCACATCCAGCCTATATTACTGGGGGAGACGCTCCCACCAGAAAAAAACTGAAATTTGGGTCAGGTTGCAAACTGCATATCAGGTCTGAAAATGAAATAAGGAAAGATGATTGAAGCTTAGTGCAATTTTATTAACCAGAGATAACCAGTAATATATAAAAACCTTTTTTTCCATGTCAAAGGTGTCCAAAGCTTTTATAGTAAGCCAGACAGCTCCCTTTAAAGGGAACCTGTGATGTCCCCAAAACGCTATCAATATGCTGATTTAGGGTCTTGATACAGGTTGTTAATGTAATTTAAAAAACCCCAGTTTCCACATAAGTCAATACTTATATCAAACAAACCCAAAGATTTAAAAGAATGTCTGAATTGACTTGGGTCTTGTTCACATTATATTCATGGCTTCTGGCCTTAAGGCATGGAGCGGTTCAATGGATTCTATTGTGTGATATTGGAGTCCATCCTTTTTTTTTTTTTTTTTTTTGTTCCGCAGCAGGGACTACCCCAGAACTGAACTTGGTAACCACGTTATTCGCGTCTTACCGCGTTATAATATATAGGTGATATGGCTACTATTCGATTAGAAGCAAGCCATTAAACTGATTTTTGCCAACCTGGAAGAAGTAGCATCAAATGTTTTCCTAAGACAAGGATTTTGAGCTTTTGCTTCCATGTTCTCTTTCTCGTATGTTATCTGGATGTGTCCTAGTCTGCTGTGGTTTTATGGAGTGTGGTGTGGGATTGTTGTGACCGGGAAGAGGTTATTCCTTCCAACATCTACACAAGAATGTGCTCTGTGACTGGCGTGTAAGCTCCTCTTGTTTTTAATGGATTGCAGATGTTCCCTTGGCAGCCATCCTGGTCCCCGCGTTGGTCATGGTCTGCACCAGCGTCGTGGTGCTGCTGGTTTGCGCCTGGCACTGGAGACACAGGTTGGTCATACTTTTTGTTCTCGGACTATTTGTATGTACCTCCGCCATAAACTCCTGGAATTGGTCGGGGAGGATTGCAGGACTGCAGTAATGAACATTTCCTCCTAATGGACTGTGTTAGGGTGATGCAATGTCTCTATGGTAAACCCTCTGTAATCTCGGATTACATAAGCCACTATTTATTTTGCACACAAGGTTGCAAGGTAATTTGGAATTTCACAAGAAAACAAACAAAAGAATAAGCAAAATAAATGGAATCTAATTTAAAGGTAATCTGTCACCCTTTTTTTGGCTTTTCAGCTGCTGGCATAGACATCTGGGGCTTATCTACAGCATTCTGTAATGCTGTAACTAAGCCTCCGATGTAACCTGAAAAAAGAAAAACACGTTATATTATACTCTCCGAGGTGGGCGGTCCGGTCCGATGGGTGTTGCTATCCCGTCCGGCGCCTCCCTTCTTCATGCGATGACGTCCTCTTCTTCCCATCCTGTAATGGCTCCGGCGCAGTCGCACTGCTCTTCCCTGTTGAGGGCAGAGCAGAGTCCTGCAGTGCGCAGGCGTCGGGAGAGGTTTGGCGCCTGCGCACTGCAGCATTCTGCTCTGCCCTCAACCGGGTAGAGCAATACGCCTGCGCCGGAGCCATTTCAGGACGGGAGAAGAGGACGTCATCGCATGAAGAAGGGAGGCACCCGGACCGGACCGCAACACCCATCGGACCGGACCGCCCACCTCCGTGAGGATAATATAACGTGTTTTTCTTCTCTTTCTCAGGTTACATCGGAGGCTTATCTATAGCATTACAGAATGCTGTAGATAAGCCCCCGATGTCTATGCCGGCAGCTAATAGGGGATAAATAAGGGTGACAGATTCCCTTTAAGGTTGATTTCATCGGGTTTATCTGAAGAGTAACGCAACTTTTTTTTATATAATTTTGTCCAGCATGAAAAGTTCTAAAACTTTGTAAATCACTTTTATTAGGGAATTTGTTTTCACTCCTGTAAAAGTAGCAGTAGCTTCCAACCCCCCTGCTGTTTCCCTGCCTGCATTGGTATCAGAGTGTACTCATTTGAAGTACAGATGATGGCAGTGACAGTGTCCGCTCAGCACTTGTCTCACTTACGGAATGGTATATTCACATGTCGCATTTTTTGGTCCCAGCAAAGTGGATGAGATTTCTGAAACCTCATGCACATGTTACTTGTTTTTTCCTTGTAGATTTGAAGCCGTTTCAAAACTGCAACATGTCGGCGTTTTTGAAGCATTTTTCACCCATTGTAATAAATGGAAACAATGCATTATAAAAACAAATCAATAACACACTTTTTATGCAGCGTTTTTCCTGTCAAGTTTTTGATGCAGAAATGTCTTGAAGGGGTTTTCCAACAAACAAGGTACAATTTTAATTATCAGATCTTGAAGGGAACCTGTCACCTCGTTTTGCCGCTATAAGATGCGGCCACTGCGTTTCGGGGCTTATCTACAGCATTCTGTAACGCTGTAGATAAGCCCCAGCTGTAACCTGAAAGAGAAGAAAAACATGTTAGATTATACTCACCCAGGGGTCCGGTCCGGTCTGGTCCAATTGGTGTTGCGGGTCCGGCGCCTCCCATCTTCTTGCAATTGTCGTCATCTTCCTTGCTTCGTGCCGCGGCTCCTGTGCAGGCGTACTTATCTGCCCCGTTGAAGGCAGAGCAAAGTACTGCAGTGCGCAGGCACCGGGAAAGGTCAGAGAGACCCGGCGCCTGCGCACTGCAGTACATCACTCTGCCCTCAACAGGGCAGATAAGTACGCCTGCGCAGGAGCGCGGCACGAAGCAAGTAGGAAGGTGGCATCACATGATGGGAGGCGCCGGACCCGGGACCTGCGACACCCATCAGACCGGAGTATAATAAAACTTGTTT
Source organism: Dendrobates tinctorius (assembly GCF_039654945.1). Classification (NCBI taxonomy): domain Eukaryota; kingdom Metazoa; phylum Chordata; class Amphibia; order Anura; family Dendrobatidae; genus Dendrobates; species Dendrobates tinctorius. The sequence continues at coordinate 1,495,661 of NW_027361752.1, read as the reverse complement.
TTCTTCTCTTTCAGGTCGGACCCGGGGCTTATCTACAGTATTATAGAATGCTGTAGACAAGACCCAAAAGGCAGTGGCTGCATCTTATAGCGGCAAAACGAGGTGACAGATTCCTTTTTACAGAAAAAAAAAAAATGTTCCTGCGCTGAGATAATCTAATAAATGTGCCTATGCTGTGTAATGGCTGTGTCTGACCGTGCAGGAACATTGTCTGATCATACCACAGCTCCTGGGCATGAAAGAACGCAAAAAAGAGTGTACAGACATTACAGCAAGGGATCGCAGTTGATTCTTTTTGTGAGGTAAAACTTTTCCTTGCCTGTTTTTAAGCAGTGTTTTACCTCACAGAACCAACTGTGGTCCCCTGCTGTCCTGTCAGTATTTTCTCTTTTCCTTCCTCCCCTGTCCATGGGAACACAGAACACACTCATGCAATAAATAAGGGGACAGACAAAATTTAATGTGGAAAATAATGGAGTGTTTTTATTCAGAGTAACTCAAAAGAGATCATATCATAAATTCATTAAATAACCACATACCAATAAATAAGCTGAACCAATCAATCCACCCAAATAGTTGGGCGATTTTCCCCTCGAACAAAACATCACGACAAAGGAAGTAGAACAGGAAATGAAAATTGGGGGTGGGCGGAGGGTGGGTGCTTCTTTCTTCAAAAATCACTGAGGTAAATGACAGCTGTCAGGAATATTTATACTAGACGTCTTCCCGCTCTTTACAGGAATTAACCAATCAGCATCCAGAGAAAAGGCGCAAAAACCTCCTGGAGAAAACCAGTTCAGACTTGCTCGTGCTTACACAGCTGACCTTTTGACCCCAAAAGACAATATCTGAACTCCATTTTGAAAAATCATCATGAGAGAAAAATATAACACCTTACTAAATAAATAGGTGTCCATGTTCTCATGAGTCCTCCCCCACATATGATTGGGGGGAGGGCTACCAGGAGCTGTGATATGATCAGAGCATGTTCCTGTACGGTCAGACACGGCCATTACACAGCAAACAGCAGGAGCACTTTTATAAGATTATCTCCGCACAGGGACATTTTATTTAAACACATCCAATTGTGGAAATTATTATTCCAAGATCTATTGATTAAAATGATTTAAAAATTAACTTTGTTCTTGGGGAAAACCCCTTTCCGACATCGGACATGATAGTACGTTGATGTCGGACTCCCTCCCTTTGATGTGGGCCCTGAAGATGAAAATAAAAAAATAAGCCCTGACATGGCCATATTGACGGAAAAATAAAGTTATGGCTCTGAGGAAAAAGAGGAGCAAAAAACGAAAACGCAAAAATGAAAATGCCTCCTGGGGTAATGCAGCAAATACTTAGGCCTGTTTCACACATCAGTTTTTTTGTTCAGTCAAAATCCGCTAAAATGGCGGATCGCGGATCCGTTCCTGTACTGACCACAACGTGTGGCACCGGACCGTTATTTTAACGGATCCGTCAAAGGAAGAATTTTAAAGGAACCGCTGCCTGGGGGGGGGAAGAGAGAGAGATTGATTTTTCAGCCGCCATTCGGGCATGCGCAGTGAGAAGTGCAGATCCTGCCGCCCGAAAAAACGTTGCATGGTCTCGGGCATGTCGGCGGACGTCAAAATTTTGGCGGATCTGCAAAAAAACGGATCCAATGGATGGCCATCCGTCAAGATCCGCCGTTAATGCAACTCAATGGGGAAAAAACGGATCCGCCAAGAAAAATGGCGGATCCGTTTTTTTTTGCAAAATGACTGATGGACACAAACGGATGTGTGAAACAGGCCTTAAAATGCACATACCCTAACTCTGGGGATAAGCTTCTGCAGGACATTGTTCTGATAAGGCCACATTCACACGGTCAGTATTTTACCTCAGTATTTGTAAGCCAAAACCAGGAGTAAGACAATCCGAGGAAAAGTATAATAGAAACCCGTCACCACTTCTGTATTTATCTCCCACTCCTGGTTTTGGCTCACGAATACTGAGGTAAAATACTGAACGTGTGAACATGGCCTAAGCAGAGCACTCAGAGGAGGAGACAGGCACTGACCCATCACTTCCATCTTCTGTATTTCACATGAGTATATTGCACAAGTACAGTAGCTTGGGGGGGGGGGGAAGGGGTTTTCAAGCCATATAAATGCAGTTTTGTTTTAGTTTTTTTTCTTCAAAGTAAGCACAGCAGCCTCATCAGGTCTTGTATGTCTAATTAATAATGTACGCACTTCGTATTTTCATATCTTCAATAGCAGATGGTAACCTGGTCTACTACATATGGGGACAAATAAATGTGGTTATGAGACCATTGTGTGCAAGCAATGAGAATGCGCTACTGACATCTGCTGGATAAAACAAGCTATTACAGAGCAAACCCAATGAGCATTAGAATGTTTAGGCTAAGTTCACACGGAGCGGAACTCTTGCGGAAATTACCGCAAGAGTTCCGGAATTCCATTCCGTGGGAAAATCGCATTTTAAATTCCCGCGATTTTCCCACGGAAAAACTAGCATTTTGCAAGCGTAATTAGCTTGCAAAATGCTAGCGTTTTCCAAGCGATCTGTAGCATCGCTTGGAGAACTGATTGACAGGTTGGTCACACTCGTCAAACAGTGTTTGACAAGTGTGACCAACTTTTTACTATTGAGGCCGCCTATGCAGCATCAGTAGTAAAAGATCCAATGTAAAAAAAATAAAAAATGGTGTTATTCTTACCTTCCGACGTCCCGCGCAGCCGTTCCCAGTAATCCTTTGCGAAAATGCCCGTGATGACGTACGTTCTCGCGGGATCGCGACGTCTCGCGGTAATTCGCGATGACGTAGCGTGAATGACCGCGAGACTTTGCTATCCCGTGAGAACAGACGCCATCGCGGGCATTTTCGCAAAGGATTACTGGGAACGAGAGCGTGGAGAGAGGCGGGATGTCGGAAGGTGAGAATAACTATTTTTTTTATTTTAAATTCTATTTTTTACAGGGATATGGTACCCATAGCCCGGAGGACAGTCTACTCTCCTCCGGACCGTGGGTACCATCCGCAAATGTTCTGCTTACTTTCCGCATGGTGTGCACAGCCACATGCGGGAAGTAAGCGGAACAATGCATTCCTATGGGAAACCGCAGCATTAGCACAGCATTGCGGAATCCCATAGGAATGCATGGAATGCTTATTTTTCGCGGCAAAATCGCGGTTAAAACCGCCGCGGAAACGCGAAAAAAATGCAACGTGTGAACTCAGCCTTACTGTTCAAAGCCAAAAATCACCATTTTTTTTCTTATTTTTTTATTTATGAAATAAAACAAGGCAATATTTAATGTAGCAAAGAAGCAAGAGATGAAGAATTTTGTTTTCAGAAACATTTGCATTATTGCACTGTATAATTAGCTAACCATGATTTCATGTTCACATCAGAAAGAAGAAAACGGAAGGAACGTATGACTTGCCTTACTGGGACCGTGCAGGTAGAGTCTCATGGAATGAATATAGATATGCAAATGCGTACATCACGTCACCATGTATTTAGCATGTTCTACCTAATAGTCTCATCTGCTGATGAATATATGACTATTACATTTCTTTACATGATTCGATTTTTTTTTTTTTACAAATATTTTATGCACATGTAGTATGTCCATATACACAAATATCTGTATCTAGTCTTCAATATTCATATACATTTTAACCCCTTCTCGACACTTGACGTACATGTACATATGTCAGCTCCCCTTCTTTGAAGCAGGCTCAGAAACTGAGCCTACATGTTTCTGACAGATGATGGTCTTGGTGTTCTGTCCCACATGAGGCGAATGGAGGTGTAGTTGATTGGGGCTGGGAGAGATTCCTACCTTCCGTTTCCTCAATGCAGAGCAGACAGGACCATTGTTGCTGTTCATGCGTCCAGAGAGATGATACACACCAAGGATTGTGAAGTCCAGACTTGTTTATTTGGAGATCTGGACATACAGCATGTTATTTGGTAATGCAGTAGGTTCTCCAGACGTGCAGATGTAACAACCAAGGTGATACAGCAAGGTGGTCAAAAAACTGATGCCTTTCACAGCTCGGTACAGGCGCGTCTCTCCCGGGTGAAAAATGAAACTAAGAATGGCCACCAGCAGGAAGAGAAGGCATGACCTGACCCGGAAGTGGAAGGCATGTACTAGAATTAATAAGGTGCAGGCTGCTATACAGAAAAAGGACAGCAGGTGGCAGCAGACCAAATGCAAGACTGTACACAAAGAATGGTGATATAACACAGCCTATATAAAAGATATAATCAAAACTTAGACGGAACCGCACACTCCCCGACTGAAATTCCGTAAGGGATTTCACTATATTGTTGGTGTGTGTGTGTGTTTTTTTTTTTTTTTTTTTTGTAAAGTTCAATAACCTGAAAAACAAACACAAATATGCATGCAATAATAACTTCAAAACGAGGATGATGATACAGTTCCTGAGACAATCCAAAGAAAACCCATCTTAGGATCGGAGAAGCCGCACTAGACTAAACTGTTTCCAACCCAACGGACAAAGTAGTAGGGCAGTGTTCTGTTCGTGGTTCATCCTACCGGAATATCCTCAATTGGTATTATCAATACGAGCTCGTGGATTGGCCTCTGAAATGTCTTAGCCTTGCCTTTCCTAAGGACCTTCAGCTCCACCTTTCGTACCTTACCGTCTTGACTAGGGAAAGTCTTTGTAAAGATTCCCATAGGCCAGTCGATCCTTCGGGCTTGTTGTTCTTTCATTAGTACCACGTCTCCTTCTTTCAAGTTCGGTTTACTCTGTCGCCATTTCCTTCTTCCTTGGAGGATCACGAGATACTCCTTTCTCCACCGGTTCCAGAAGTAATCAGCGAGGTACTGCACACGTTCCCACTGTTTCTGGTAGGTGTTTGCATGAGTAAACTCTCCGCTGACTGTTAGCGGGTTCCCGGTCTTTTGGGCGAGAAGAGTAGCTGGCGTAAGAATGGTCGGCATTTCGGGATCCATTGACACTGGGACAAGTGGTCTTGAGTTGATTATGGCAGAAACTTCGGCCAGAAGAGTAACCAAGGTCTCATGCGTAAGCCTTGAAGAGTTTACATCCATAAACATAGGATTCAGGATGTTGCGTGAGATCCCGATCATCCTTTCCCAGGAACCTCCCATGTGAGAACTATGCGGAGGATTGAAGATCCAGGTGCAACCTCTTTTCTGCCAGCTGATCCTGAATTGGCTTGATGTCAATATCCAGCTCTCGACATGCACCGATGAAGTTGCTTCCGCGGTCAGACCTCAACTGTTAAACCCGTCCTCTGATCGCTAGAAACCACCGTAGGGCATTGATCAGGCTGGATGTGTCCATAGACTCTATTACCTCTATGTGGACAGCACGGACACTCATGCAAATGAATAGTATGGCCCATCGTTTGCTGTTGGCATGGCCACCTCGAGTTCTGCGTGCAGATGCCATCCATGGCCCAAAGACATCTAGGCCAACGTAGGTGAAAGGCGGTTCGGCACGCTATCTGTCAGAGGGCAGGTCGGCCATTTGTTGATGTACCTGTTTTCCTCTGGTTTTCTGATATTGCACACAGCGATGTAGTGATCCTGCTACACGTCTTTTCATACCTATGATCCAAAGCCCTGCAGCCCGTAACTTGCCTTCCGTGATCTGCCTGCCTTGGTGCTCGGTTTTTTCATGAAAGTGCTGGATCAGTAGTTCAGTGATGTGATGTTTACTGGGAATGATGCAAGGATGTTGCTCTGAAGCCGCAATCTTGGCTTGATTTAAACGACCACCGACTCTCAGCAAACCGAAGCTATCCATTACTGGATTCAAATGGGCAATGGGGCTTTTCTGAGGGATCTGCTGTTTGTGGTGTAGGCATTCCCATTCAGTTCTGAATACACTCTGCTGGACGTAACGTATTATAAGGGACTCAGTGAGAAATGTCCTCGGCAGAGAGTGGTTTATGGCAGACGTGCCAGCCGTGACAGTTTTTGTCTCCACGTGAGTTGTGATAAGATCTTGCAATGTGGACTAACCTTGCAATAGTCTTGACGAGTCTCATCCAATTGGAGAAGCGTTCGAAGTGCTGACAACCGAGGCTGGAGGTTGTTTTATTGTTCGTCACCAAAGCACTGACCTCGGAGCGGACTTCTGGATCGCCATCTGGATCCTGGATGCTGAAGACTTCCTGGACATGTTCACTTCCCTTCTGTTCCAACAGAAACTTAGGATCTGAAAGCCAAGAAGAGTTGGCAAAGGACCTTATAGACATAGGTCTCGTGGCATGGTCAGCTGGATTAAGTTCAGATGCGATATAGTGCCATTGTTCAGGCTTGGAAGACCTCCTTATTCTTTTGATGCTGTTACTGAGGTACACACAGAAGCTCCTAGTTTGGTTGTAGATGTAACCTCAGACAACCTTACTGTCAGTGTAGTATTGTACGTTGGCTATGTTGGTGTCCATCTTGTGCTGTATAAAGTCTCCGCGTTCTACTGCTAGCACGGTTGCACAGAGTTCAAGCCTGGGAATAGTGTGATCAGGCTTGGGAGCCAACTTAGCCTTGCCGAAGACTAACCCAACGTAATCTTGATTGTCGGGTCCCGTCACCTTCAAGTAGGCGACGGCTGCAATGGCTTCTGTGGATGCGTCCGAGAACACGTGGAGTTCTTTCCTAGTGCTAGCAGCAAGTGAGGTTCTGGCTTAGCATCTCGGTATGTGGATCTCGTCCAAGGCACACAAGGACTGCTTCCAGTCTTCCCATTTTGGTTCCTTATCAGGAGGGAGTGGGGCATCCCAGTCCTTGACAGTTTCGGAAAGCTGTCTCAGAAGGGATTTACCTTGTATGGTAACTGGTGCTATGAACCCCAGTGGGTCGTATAAGCTATTCACCACAGACAGGACACCACGTTTAGTGAATGGTTTGTCTGCACAGTTGATTTGGAAACTGAAGGTGTCGACTGACAGGTTCCACCTCAAGCCTAAGCTTCTCTGCACAGGCGGACAGTCTGATCCCAGGTCTATGTCCTTGAATCCTGGTGCATGGTCACTTGAATCAAAGGCTCTCATGACAGCCAGGGTTTTTGAAGCAATTTTGTGCAATCTAAGCTTAGCTTGGTACAGCATACCTTGGGTCCTCTTGAGTAGATCGATAGCCGCTTCTTCTGTGGGTAGAGATTTTAGTCCATCTACATAGAAGTCTTTCTCTACAAAGTCTCTGGCATCTGTTCCATATTCGATCTCTCCTTCTTGTGCGGTTCTCCGCAGGCCATAGGCTGCCACTGCAGGAGAAGGGCTGTTCCCGAATACGTGCACCCTCATGCGATACTCCACCATCTCTTTGCTGGGGTCATTGTCCTTGTACCACAGGAGCCTGAGGAAATTCCTATGGTCCTCTCTGACTATGAAACAGTGGAACATCTGTTCAATGTCTGCAGTGATGGCGATGGGCTCTTTCCGGAACCTCATCAACACTCCTACTAGGCTGTTTGTAAGATTAGGACCCGTGAGGAGGACATCATTGAGATACGCCTTGATGTTTGGCGCTTGAATCAGACCATTCTAATTTGCTTAGGTTTCCGTGGGTGATATACTCCGAATGAGGGTAGGTACCAGCACTCCTCGTTTTCCTTTAAGGGAGGCGCTGGCTCTGCATGGTTATTCCGGAATATCTTGCTCATAAAGATGACCATGTGTTCTTTCATCTCCGGTTTGTTGCTAAGTGTGCGCTGGAGAGAGTTTAATCTGGACAAGACTTGTTCATGATTGTTCGGGAGTCTTACCCTGGTAGCTCGGAAGGGTAGGGGAAAAACCCAGTGATTAGTCTCGTCCTTAAGGAACTCCTTGTTCATTATCCTGTCAAATTCCTTGTCTTCCATTGACGTGTTGTCATCCTTAGGCTACTTTCACACATCAGTTTTTTGCCGTCAGGCAGGATCCGGCTATTTTTAGAAAAAACGGATCCAGCATAAATTTTGGAGAACTGTAGAAACGGATCCGTTTTTCTGCCGGATCCGTCTAGCAGGTTATATCTGTTTCCTGGGGGCTGGCCAATTGGATCTGAGCATGCGCAGACTTAAAAAAACGGATCCGGTGGCTGGATCCGTCTTTTTCTGGATCCGGCGCTCATAGACTTTCATTGTGGCAAAAAGCCGGAAGCGTCGGATCCGGCGCTTCCGGCTTTTTCGCCGGAGACAAAAAACGTTACAGTAGCCGTTTTTTCCAGACGCCGGAATGAGACAGGTAGCCGGATCCGGCAAAAAAACGTATGAAACGCAATGCCATCCGGCGCTAATGCAAGTCAATGGGGAAAAACTGGATCCGGCATTGCATTTCGCCGGATCCGGTTTTACAAAAAAAGCCGGATCTCGCCTGACGGCAAAAAACTGATGTGTGAAAGAGGCCTTAGTTGTATGAAACGCCGATCTTCCCAAGTCGTCCGCATAGGTTGAAGGAATGAAATCAGGCAGCTGTACGGGATCTGGAGGCTTCTCTTTCACCTCATAGTGTTGAGGGCATTATTTGCAGAAAGTAGCTCGTCCGTCTTGTACGGTCCAAGCACACATTTCCTATGATTACCCACCCCAAGTCGAGTCTCTTTGCGTAGGGGGAATAGTCAGGACCATTGCACTGTTGGCAGACCTTATGTATCCTTAAATTGTCTCTGTCTAGGATTTCAGCATCTGAGTCCATAGGTGGGATAACACTGACTTGGTGCCTTAGGTGTGGTTGGTGGAACGCAGCTTCTGGTGTAGGAATCTCATCCCTTTGGCTGGGTATTTGATCGCATTCGATTAGCGTAGGTAGGGGTATTTCTACACCTCCGTTGACAGGAGAAGCAATGAAACCTTGTGCCCTCCTGCCGCTAGTCTCTATGCGGCCTGAGCAAGTGTTCAGAGTATAGGGCGTTGCTGGTCCCTTGATTCCGAAGGCTTCAAAGAACTTAGGTCCAGCTAGGGATCGATTGCTCTGATCGTCAATGATGGCATACATTTTTACTGCCTTCTCTGGTTGCCCTTCTGGGTAAACTGATTAGGCATATCCTGGCACAGCATTTATTGCTTTGGCTCTCCCCACAGACCTCTGAGCAGGAGACAGCTGTGGTAGACTTGGCATTATTCTGTGGCTCCCCGCCATGGCTTGTAGCCTGACTAGAGGTAACTGCTACTGCTGGATCGCTGGTGGCTGAGGTTGGATGCAAAGCTGATGGGTGTTTGTCACTATGACACTCTTCACACTTAACGGCAGATTTGCAGTCCTTGGCCATGTGTTCTAATGAGGCGTAGCACTTGAAACACACCCCAAGTTCACTGAGGATTTTCTTGTGCTCCTCCATGGTTTTAGACCTGAAGCCTCTACATTTAACGAGTGTGGTTTTTTTGTGAATGGGACACTCACGATTAAAAGACTTCTCTCGACGGAACAGTGTACTGTTTATCAGCAGTTACTGCAGGTGGTGGCAGGTTAGTCTTTCTGACGCTTACACTGCTCCTCAAGTCCTTGCGTCTGTGAGACGCTTTCGTACCTTGATGACTGTTGCTGGAGCTGTAGTGTTAGACTCCAGGAAGTCTAGGCTAGGGTCGTTCCTCATTTGGGCTTGTTTGTCGACAAACTTGCAGAACTGACTGAACGGAGGAAAGGTGACATCATGTGACCTTTTGCACCTGGAAATGCATACTGCCCACTTCTCTTGCAGACTATGTGGCAGCTTTGAGACGACTGGATTTACCCCATGGGCGGTGTTCAGGTAGCATAATCCAGACAGACGAGGGTCTTTTTTTGCAAGTTCCAGCTCCATAAGCAGATCACTTAAGTCCAGAAGCTTGTGGACTTCCTTAAGGTTGATCCTTGGAATGTTCTGTAGTCTCTTGAATAGGGACTTTTTTATGGCTTCAGCACTGCCATAGGTTCTTTCGAGTCTCAGCCAGGCAGCAGCGAGACCTGCTTCAGCTTGCCCCACGTAGACGGTCCGAAGACTCTTGATACGGTTTGTGGAGTCAGGACCCAACCATTTCACCATGAGGTCAAGCTCCTGTTCTGCCGATAGATTGAGGTCAGCAATGGTGGCCTTGAAGGTTTCTTTCCAGGCTCTGTAGTTCTCTGCACAGTCAAATTTTGAGAGGCTAGTGCTGATTAGAACTTTGCTCACCATGAACCTGGCAAGCTGTGTGGCGTGGAAGGGTGAATTATTCCCGGGTAGAATGATGTTGCTGCAGGGTTGAGCAGTGGTTTAACCTCCTGGAGATTTCGATGACTGCGGCTTGAACTGTGGAGATGGACTGGAATGCGTCTTGTGGTGATTGCTGCTTCTGAGGGGACACATTATGGCGTTGGTCTTGGGTGTCTGCAGATGCTGTGGGTAACACTGGCACCGTAAGTTGGGCTGACTTGGACGTTTCCACATTGTTGGGCTGCACGTCTTTGGAAAAGGTGTGTGCTGCAGATATCTGTTTCTGCACGTAATCACTGGTACGGACGGCTGGGTCGTCTTCTTCCAGTGGTGGCAGGCAAATCAGGTCGAGGTTTTTTTTTTGATTCAATGCTTGCTCAAGTATTTTTACTTCAGCTAATGCATTTTTTTTTTTTTTTTTTTTTCCCCCTCCATTTCTGTTTGAAGAGTCCTTGCTTGAGCCTCTGCTTCTGCTTTCTTGGCTTCTGCCTCTGCTTTCTTTTCTGTAAAGGAGCATCTTAGTTTGGATCGCTCAGCGTTTAAACAGGCCTCTAGGATTCTGTCACTGAGGGCTGAAGTTCTTGATCAGTATGATTTATATGACTGAGAAAAGTGTCTGGATGAGCCTGACCTGTGGGATCTTGATTCTTGCAGATGAGCAATACTGTGCTCTGCTTTATCTTTGGCGTCTTGCACGACGGCGTCCCTATCTCTTTCTGTGGAATCTATTTTGCTTAATTCTGATGAGGCTTCATCAATATTGGAGTCTTTTTAGGAAGGCAACGTACCTTGTGGACAGTCTCTTGTATCTTCCGTGGGCCGTGTCTAGCCGTTTTATAGTGTCCTGTAGACTCGCTGCATCATTTTTGTGGCGTTGGATGCTTGACATGAGGGAGGTGACTCGTTCCCATAGGTCTTCCAGGTTGTCATTGAACTTATCCTTTGTATTGTGATAGTTTTCGACAGCCTTTATGGTTTGACAGAGCATTTTGGAAGTGAGTCATGGTCTGTTTTCTGAAGCTGGCTCTGTTTTCCCCCTCTTCATAATGGACAGTATCGGGTTGTATTTGCTCTTTCAGCAGTGGGAGACTGTTCAGGGTCTTTTTCGACCATTTTGATTTAAGGTGCACTGTCTCTTTAAGAGACTGAACTTTTGAATTGGGGGCTGGAAATCACAATGCAGCTTAGTTAAGATGTCCTGATATTCCTAAGCTGATTTTGGAGAATTGTGGGGTTTTGCAGTCCGACAATCTGCAGCGATGTGGTATAATATACAGAGAGTCTCTATGCACAATGCGGTCTGGGGTGACGCTGCAGCTTTTCTTAGCGAGCAGGGCTGCAGTATGTGAGCAGGCAGACGGGTTAGGATATAAGGGTGATTTTTTTTTTTTTTTTGTTGGGCTTCAAGGCAGTTTTTTGACTGTTCTGTCCCCACATGAGGCGAATGGGGTGTAGTTGATTGGGGCTGGGAGAGATTCTGACCTTCCGTTTCCTCAATGCAGAGCAGACAGGACCAGGTTGCTGTTTTGCTGTTCATGCATCCGGAGAGATGATACACACCAAACATTGGGAAGTCCAGACTTGTTTATTTGGAGATCTGGACATACAGCATGTGATTGGTAAAGCAGTGGGTTCTCTAGACGTGCAGATGTAGCAACCAAGGTGATACAGTAAGGTGGTCAAAAAACTGATGCCTTTCACAGCTCGGTACAGGCGCGTCTCAAAGCTGGATGACCGCCCCGCAAGAGGAGTAGGATAGGGTGATGGCCTCTCTTATCCATCTCGCCAGTGTGGCCTTCGATGCTTTTTGCCCCTCCCGTGGACCCTGAAAGCAGACAGAGCCCTATCCTTCCTAAACTCCCTTGTGGTTATCAAGTATTGGACCAGGCACCTTTTTACATCTAATGTGTGCAGTACCCCTTCTGTTTTATTCTTGGGATTGGGATAAAAGGAGGGCAAGGAGATCTCCTGAGTCCTATGAAACTGTGACGAGACCTTGGGAGATGGGCTGGGTCAGTTCTCAGAATTGCCCTATCCTCCAGTACTTGAGTGAAGGGTGAGTGGGCAGATAAAGCTTGCATATCACTAATGCGACGGGCAGAAGTTAAGGCTACGAGGAGGGAGGTCTTAAGGGATAATATTTTTAAGGGAGCCTCCACTAGTGGTTCGAAGGGAGATTTGGTTAGTGCGTTTAGCACTAGGTTTAGATCCCGGGGGGGATGTGCGTAGTGGGATTGGTCTGGACCTACTTGAGGCTCTAATGAATCTCATAACCCTCCGATTTTTATCTAAGTCGTGGTTATACAAAGCTCCCAAGGCCGCCTCCTGTACTTTCAAGGTGCTGGTAGCTAACCCCTTTTCCAACCCCTTCTGTAGGAACTCCAGAATTCTGTCTATTGGGATTTCTCCTGTTGGGTCAGAACCTGATACTGAAATGGATTTTTTTCCATACTTTCCCATATGCCTTAGTGGTTACTGGCTTTCTACTTTGTAGTAGCGTGGATATCAAGTTTGCCGAGAAGCCCCTATTGCTTAGGAGTTTCCTTTCAAAAGCCAAGCTGTCAAGTGTAAGTTTTTTATGTGGGGATGATACACTGGTCCCTGGGATAGAAGGTCTGGAGTTTCTGGTAGGACCCAGGGGTCCGTAACGGACATTCTTCTCAGCCAGGGGAACCATATTCTCCGAGGCCAGAAGGGTGCTATCACAATTACCATTGCCTTGTCCCCCCCCCCCCGTATTTTTCTCAGTACTAAGGGGATGAGAGATATTGGTGGGAAAGCGTAAGCTAGCTGGTGATCCTAGGGTATCGTGAAGGCGTCTAGAGCTACTGGGCCCCCTCGGGGATCGATCAAGCAGAAGGTTTCCAGCTTCCGGTTGTAACTGTTCGCGAATAAGTCTATTTCTGGCCGGCCCCAGAGCTTCCCAATCTGGTTGAAGACTAACTGGCTTAGTTCCCACTCCCCCTTGTTTTAGGCGTGTTCTGCTTAAAAAGTCCGCTGTTCGGTTTTCCGAACCTTTTATGTGGAGGGCTGTCAACGATTCTAGGTTGTGTACTGCTAAATGGAAGATGGATTTTGTTACCTCCAGACCTGGTGCCCCCTTCCTTGGTGGTTTTGATTTGCTACCACTACTTGGTTGTCTGAGAAGACCCGTGTGTTAGGAGCGAAGTGAATCGAGAAAATGAACGAGAGCTAGTTTTACTGCCAGCAACTCTTTCATGTTTGAGGAAGCAGACTCTTCTCCCTGAGTCCAGGGTCCATCAGCCACCTGGCTGCCTAGATGTGCACCCCACCCCCAGGGACTTGCGTCTGTAGTTAGGATCTTTGTCGCTGGTAACTCCCAAGGAACCCCCTTGGTTAGATTGGCTGGATCTGCCCACCATGTTAAGGAATGTTTTGTGTTTGGTGAGATGTCTAATTGCATGTCTAAATTCCCGTGTAGGGAAACGTCTGTGTCTAATATTTCCCACTGTAGGTCTCGAGTGTGGCTTTGTGCCCACTGTACCGCTGGCATGCAGGCTATCATTGATCCCAGTAGAGACATAACTTCCCCGGTCACTACCCTGAGAAAAGCAATAATTTGTGACCTCATCTGTGCCATTTTTTTGAACCTTCGTCTGTGGAAGATAACATTTCTGTTTGGTTGAGTCTAGTATTATCCCCAAGTACTCCTGTACCTGACTTGGTACAAGTCTGGATTTGGGTAAATTCAGCATCCATCCTAGACTTGCTAGAGATCTCATGACCATGTCCAATTGCTGTTTGCAGTGGTGAAAGGAGACTCCTACCACTAAGAGATCGTCCAGGTATGGGACTATCAGGATGTTTTGCTCTTATGTGGGCCATTACTTCTGACATTATCTTTGTAAATACCCTTTGAGCAATACCTAGCCCGAAGGGGAGAGCTCTGAACTGATGTTTTATCTCCCCCTGGATCGTCACCAATATTTTGAGGTATTTCAGGTGGTCTTTGTGAATGGGTACATGGTAATATGCGTCTCTCAAGTCTAATACGGTCATGAATCATGACAGAGAAGGCATTTTTACACAAGATTTTATTGTTTCCATTTTGAAATGCTGAATTTCCAGGAACTTGTTAAGCCTTTTCAGATTTATGATCGCCCTGTACGATCCGCCTGGCTTTCTGCGAAGGAAGAGAGGAGAGTAGAAGCCTTTGCTTCTTTCCTGGTAGGGGACTTCTTGTAATACTTCCTTCTCCCTTAGATTCGCGATTTCTTGTTGAAGAGCCAACTGCTTGTGTGATGTCTATTGGGGCGTTATCACAAAGAAATTGTTTGGTAGGGTATTGAATTTTAGTCTTAGACCTTTTATTATGCTCAGAATCCACAGACTCGCGGATATTTTTTCCCAGGCCTGGAGAAAGTAGGACAACCTTCCCCCGACCCGGGGAGCACCTTCATTGTGGCTTTTTGTTGTTGGGGGGTTTTGTTAAACATAAACATAAAGCCTTTAGCCCCCGTCACACATAGCGATCTCGCTAGCGAGATCGCTGCTGAGTCACAAGTTTTGTGAAGCAACAGCGATCTCACCAGCGATATCGCTGTGTGACACTTCTCAGCGATCGGCCCCCCTGCCGGGGTATCGCTGATCGTCCTGGAATGGCCAGGACATTTTTTTGATCGTTGTTCTCCAGCTGGCCAGCACGCATCGCTGCGTGTGACAGGCGGGAGACCAGCAATCGGCGAGCTGTCGCTGGTAACTAAGGTAAACAGAGGGTTTCTAAGCGGCGCGGATGTCGGGATGGCTCGTGCGTCGCTATGTGTGACGGGGCCCTTTGATTTTTGTTTCTTTTATCCTCCCATCCTTCTTTGTTCCCTTTTGGGGGCCTTCGTCACATAAATCTTCTGTTCCGAAAAGGCTGTTTGTATGACTGACTAAGGAAACCGGGAAAGGACTTTTTCTTTTCCCCCGCATTGTCCAAGATGTCGTCTAGCGTTGAGTCAAATAAGAATTCGCCTTCACACGGGATTGCACACATTTTGTTTTTTGTCTGCAGGTCTCCTGGCCAGCATTTTAGCCATAAGGCGCGTCTCGCGGCATTTGAGAAGGAGGCTGCTCTGGCTGCCAACCTAGTCAAGTCCACTGACGCATCCGCCAGGAAAGCTGCTGCTCCTTTCATTATAGAAACTGATCTTTGTATTGTTTCTCTTGAGACTTTGTCTTTTATTTGGGAATCTAAATGATCCAACCAGACCATCAGGGCGCGTGCCGTGCACGTGGCTGCTATGGCTGGCTTTAGTCCCCCCCCCCCCCCTCCTGCTGCTTCCCAAGCATTTTTTTAAAAAGTTTCTGCTTTTTTATCCATTGGGTCCTTCAGGGTGCCCATGTCTTCGACGGGCAGGGCGAATTTTTTAGAGGCTTTTGCAACCGCTACGTCTAGTTTAGGTGCTTTACTCCATAGGGAGCAGGCGGATTGTCAAAGGGGTACTTCCTCTTAGGTGTTAGTAGGACATTCTTGTCTGGCTTTTTCCATTCTCGTTTAATTAGGGAGTGGATTTTGTCATTTATTGGAAACACCTCAGTTTTTTCTGTTAAATCTTGGGCTGTTTTCTTAGGGCGTTCGTCTACCAGCCCCATAGTTGTCCTTACGGCTTTTACCAGGGCGTCTGTTTCTTCAATAGGGAAGCAGCTGCTTCCCCCTTCTGAGGATGATGAGGAGGACTGGGACGATGACTAATTACTTGAGTCAGTTCACTTTCTGACTCGCTAACACTGGACTCTGGAGACCTATGTCTGGATGTACGTTTTTTTTCTTTGAGGTTTTAGCGCCCTTAAGGGCGTCTTCGACCTGGGTCCTTATCGGTGTTTTGAGGTCTGAAGCGAACCTCGGGGATTCGTCCTGGATTGTTTGTTCTATGCACGCCGCACAGAGCTTTTTCTCCCACGTAGGGGGTAGCTCTTCCGTGCATATGGCACATACCATGTGTTTGGATTTGGCTGTGCATTTACACCCCTGAAAGAAATCCATTACCGCACATTAGCGAGCGGACTTTCACGGAGTTCACTCACCCTCCTTGTGGAACGAGAGATACCGTCTCAGGCGTAGGGATTATTTCTACCGCTGAATCCATTTCTGGCTGTGCCGCCATGATGGAGCTTTGGCTGCGCCACCATCCTGAGTTGCTGCTGCACTGTTGGGAAGAGGTGCGCTGGCGCTGTGAATGCTGGCGCTGCTCTTGCGTTTGTCGCTGCCCCTGCTTCGGGGACTGCCGCCGCGTCTTTTTCCTTCTGTGGCTTGTCACCCATGGTGATTGCCCTCTGCCCCTTTGGTGAGGTTTAAATATGGATTCCCTCTTTTTATTTATTTTTTTTTTTTTAATTTTTTTGAACGCGGCGCCGCGTCATCACCCCTCCCCGTGGTGCCCCGCGTTGCCACCGGAACTGAGAGCCCGCGCATGCGCACTGCGAATTTCCCAGCAGTGCACTGCGCTTCCCCTTCTCAAGGGGCCTGTGCTCGCGCACCACTGCTGGCGTCCCGTGTCCTCCCCGGCTCCTAGAGAGGCCTGTATCCCGCAGTTCCCGGTGGCCGCTGCCACCCTCCACTTAAGTCCGCCGACCCCGGCGGTGATGCTTGGGGGAAGCGAGAGAATGATCCCGACCAAGCCGAGGCAGGAAGCCCCGCTGCCTGTTACCGCACTGGTTCGGCCCCCGGCATCCCACATCGATCTGCAGGTACATGCTGTAGGTTCCCCATCAGGGACAGGAAACCAACTGATGATGTGGGAGAGAGGTACCGCCTATTTCATGTGTAGGCTTCCTGTCCCTGAGGGCAGATCCCTCTCTCTCACTCTGTGTGGTGCCATCATGGGGGAAAGAGAAAAATAGTTATGGCTCTTAGAAGGAAAGTAGAAAAAACAAAGCACTTAAATTTGCCCGGTCGATTGATTTTTTTTTTTTTTCCTTATTTAGATTTATGGTCTTCATGTAACTTTTGGCATCATTTTCTGCAGGTTGGTGGAAAGGGATGAAGCAATTCCTACCTGCCAAATCAGCCGAACACGAGGAGACACCGGTGAGGTACAGCAGCTGTGAAGTCAGCCGCCTGAGACCAAGGGAGATGACCACCATGTCAGCAGGTAGTGCCCTCCGCAGGGTGGTAGAGCCCCTCATCTCTCTGCTTAGCTGGTTCCCCAACATAAGATGTTCTAGTATTATATGGCATTCGAAAACGCGAATAAAGGAAAATTGGAACAGAAGTGGTAATTGGAATTCCAGGCTTCTGGCCATCTTGTGGGATTACACTCCTAAATAGCCTCGTGCAGCTTCCAGTTGCCTGTATTGTGGCATCGAGCCGTGCAATTACCAGATTACTGCAACACGGCCTCAACCGCTCTAATGGGAACTCTTGCCAATGACTGGTCACGTTTATTTTTTTTCATTTGCATGGTGATTATTATCTCACCCAAGGCCTAAAGCGGTAAATCCTTAAGAAGAAAAGATATTACATGTCCTCAATGTTTTTACATGGGAAGGAAATAAGTTGACAAATAGTATTTCCATAATGTTCTTGTTGTAGCCTGTTCAAATGACTTTTGAGCCACACGTTTGTTATTCCATCAGGGGTTCTGTGTGAACCCCCAAAATAAGTGTTCAGACTTGTCCCTGTGGAAACTGTGTGCTATAATGAGTCACTTTGTGCTTCATGTAGCCTCCATTCTGGTGGTGGTCTCCTTAAACGGACACAAAAGCTTAAAAAAAGTCCTCTACTATCACATAGGAGAGACGGAGCAAAGTGATTAGTTGAAGGGATATTCCCAGCTCTAATATCCTATCCCAATTTGTAGCATGTGTAATATTATTAGGCTTTAAAGTAGTTTAGATATCCATGGTTACGACCACTATATGAGTGGTTATAACCATGGATACCTAAGCTACTGCAATGACCTATACATTGGGTAAGTGACATAGCTAATCAGAACTATACTACATTTCTAATTGGAGGTATTTGCTAATCTCATTATTCCTACTCCAATTTGGGATAGGATCTTGGAGGTGGCAATACCCCTTAAATGGTTCTGTTCAGGGTGTGTCTAAATTCTAAATATCTAGGGATTTGACGGAACATCTGATGTCTCAAATGTATGGCCCAAGTGATGCGAACAGGCCCTTATTTCCACTAAATAATTTATGTTCTCTTATAAATGAAACCCAAAACTCTTTTTAATTTTTCAGAATATGCCCAGCCCCTTGTTGGGGGAGCAGTTGGCACCTTGCATCAGAGATCAACCTTCAAACCAGAGGAGAGTAAAGAGGGTAGCTATGCCGATCTGGATTCCTACAACTCCCCAGACAAGGACATTTACCATGCCTACGCAGAGCCGCTGCCGACCAGTGGGCCGGAATATGCTACGCCAATCATCATGGAAATGTCGGCGCATCCTGCCGGGACCATGTGCTTGCCTTCAACTTCTACATTTAAAGGGGCTGGAAGCCAGGCGCCTGTCCTAGTAGGGACTTACAACAAGCTTGTATCTAGGACAGACAGTTCCTCATCCGCACAGGTACTATATGACACACCAAAAGTGACGCCAGGGACGTGTGCAGTGGAAGAAATGGTTTATCAGGTGCCACAGCCAACAGTAAGCAAGGATGTACCGCCGGAAGTGTAAACGGAGGCGTGCAGACTTTTGTATGTATTCATTTGAGCAAAATGGCTTTATTTTCTATGAGCACGTTGCATCGTGTGTCCATAAATAAGTAGATTGTAGTCACAAATCAAAAGTTCAAACCACTGTTCACGAGCTTTTACAGAAACGCTAAACTACTTAACCAAATCTCCTGCACGAATATGCAAGACAGGCGGGCGAGAGCTGTGTGCAGACGACATGGGGGACGTGCAACGCTGGTTCATGGAGGGGTTCCCCACATCAGGGGTCACAGGACCTGCTTTATAAAACGTGTTTCTGGTGCTGATTTCCACTTAGCATTTATTATGTTATTTAATTTAGGTTTTTTGCCTTCAGGTCATCTTTATCACAGCTGCAGGATCTGATGTTCCAATATTTATGTACTGCCTGTTTTATTCTACTGAGCTCTGCTTAAGACCAAAATTGTGCCAGCCCCCCTGTGTGTGCGTCACGTCCGACACTCAAAAATGCTGTGATAGGTTTGGGGTTTTTTTTTTTGTTTGTTTTTACATTCTGCGTATCTGGTGTTAGTATGTTGTCTGTGACCACAGCTTTGTCCACAATGGCCTCTGAAAACCAATTGAAGAATGCAATGCATGGCACAGCAGTTCTGATCATGCCTTATTGCCTTTGTCTGGAACATTAGCGCATACACAAAATAGTGTCCGGGTTTTAGAACGGAACGCTGACGTATCCCTTACGCAAAATGGCTACAGGGAAAATCTAGAGTGGGATACAGTAGCAGGCGAGAATTTGCAAATGTCGGTCACATTTGAGGAAATTAAAGTTTTGCATCTGCCACTTGGGCCGTTTTTAGACTCTGTTCTTTCAGGAAGTTCACATGCACATTAGCAACACTGAATGAACTCTGACTCTATATTATGTAGTGAAGCATCTAATGATCGTGTACAAACGTTTTTATGAAGGGATCAGAGTCCACCTTTTGTGACTAGTGGATCCTATGGGCTGTGTATAGAAGTGTCATCCTGCCTCTGAGGATAAGGAAACTGCTGTAAACTCTTCCTGTAAGGACCGGAATATCCCCAGTTGGAAAATTCCCAAATTACTTTTTTTTTTTTTTTTTTTTTTTAATTTTCCATTGCCAATTTTTTTAAAAACTTGTTAACACAAAACCTGACTTAATCCATGGGTGTTTTTCTGATCATGTATTCTCCTTAATGAACTTGGTGCATCTTTCAGGAACCCATGCAGTAAACTTAATTCTGCTAAAATGTGGCGCAAGTGATGGGTGAATCTGTTGGGCAGCACTAGGCAAAGCTCATGCCCCTCTTGCTAAATTGGGCCCACTTCATAAAGAACAGCAATAATTATATTGATAGTATTTGGCGAGAAGGTGGATTCTTTATCCTGTGCCCTCATTTAGTCCCAGAATGTACCCGAAGGCCATCTGATAAGATGTACAAGTGGTCTAGGGCATCCGTGGTGCAACTATGAACTCCACACTGTTACATTAGGCGGTCCCATTCACAACAATGACGAGTCAATTAGGAATAGTGCCAATATATCAAAACTTACTGTCCTTCTCTGGGAATTTAGCCTTGCGGGTTCCTTCTGCCATAGCCTAATCGCCATCAAGTTACAAAATGAAAACCGCAATCTGATTGGTTGATAGGTGCCGGATTTTTACTGTTTCTATGTGCTAATTTTTGAAAATTCCATTGTTCACTTTTAACAACTGGGGCAAAGCCTGTGGCCCAGCAAGCTGCTCAAAGATGGCTCCTGTATGGCTGAGAATGCGCAAAAAGGTGCGGGGTGGCGTAGATATTGAGGATATTTACTTGAAAGGATTCATTTCCAAACTGTAATTTACATACTTTGGTTAAAATTCTATGTATACAAATCCATTTTCCTCAGGGACGGTGTGATCTTCACACTAGATCTATTTCTTGAAAATTTGTAATCCCAGTATTTGCTCCCCTCGGCCCTTAGACGTTTTGCCATAGTATGGTTCTTGTACAAAATCCCATTCAGGCATTACAGAAATAATTTAGCTTTTGGCGCATGTCTGGGGTCTGAAAGTGCAGCTCATTTCTTATAAATTGTGGATTTTGCTCACTATTTTGAAGATATTGTGTGGATGGCTCGGGGCAAGCGAACATAACCTGACTCCTGCTAATCCTTTTTGCCCTTTCCTTCTATGCAAGGGCAATTCTTATGAGCTGCGTATTTGGAGGCAACCTGGTTGATACAGATGTACTCCTGAACATCAGTGTTAGGCAGGATTTCCTTCTGACTAGAAAAAAAAAGCATTGTAAAACCGGGATGGGGTATAATTTGTGAGGTATAAGACTAAGGGGCAGATTTATCAAGTGTCTTTTTAAAAATGAGACCCTAAGTTTTTCCGAGCCACTACTCACCAAAAGTTAGGAATAACTTTGCTTTCGGGTGACGTTTATTGAAAACGTAAAAAGTTCACGCTACCGTGATATTTTAGAAGCAGCAATGGTGATTTCCTCATCTTAAACAATTTATTGAAACAAAAGCCAACACACAATGGTGGGTATAACACCCCAACAAAAAAAAAATGTAATGTCTCAACTTGTCATAGAATCGTAGAGTTGGAAGGGACCTCCTGGGCCATCTGGTCCAACCCCCTGCTCAAAGCAGGATTCGCTAAATCATCCCAGTCAGATGTCTGTCCAGCCTCTGTTTGTCATGCGGCCTTGAGCATCAATTACATCTTGACATTGACGTCTCATGCTGTTCACAAGGGGAGTTGTCTGCTGAGACATGACATGGCATCTCACTCTTCTTGAAGGGCGGCCCTCGGGTCATCGCCGTTCTGTGATAGTTACAAGCCTGTACATTGTGACTCAGCTGATCCAATAGGTTTACTATGGGATTCGGGTCTGGAGTAAGTGCAGGTGGCTCCATTTGAGGTACCCAGTCTCCAGAAACCGTTCTTTAATGATGCGACCTTGATGAACTGGAGCCTTTTTGTCCATGAAGATGAAATTAATTAGGCATGTGTTGTTCATGAAAAGGCACAATGACTGGATTAATGATATGCAAATTCAAGTAGTAGAAGCCTGTCCCTGTAACATTCACAAAGTGTAGGGAAGTTCTGTATCGATTAGACACACATGCACACACTGTAACATCACCACCACCAAAGGCTTGTCTGGTGATAACAGTGGCTGATGCATAGCACTCTTCTTGACATCTCAAATATCATTGGTGGCCATCATTTCTGCTCACCGTGAATCCACTTTCATCAGGCCAACAGCACTGAGGCCCACTGTTCTCTCATCCAGCATACTGTAGATGCTCCCTGGCCCATACAAGACAATGACTCCTGTGACTGGTGGTGTGGCCAGGTACCCTCATCTATCACGCAGACCACACTGATGTAAACGGTTTGAATGGTCTGACGTGACATGTGGGTGCCTCTCACCTCCCTTAAGTGTGCCTGGAGTTGTGTGGCATTCATCATCCTGTTCCAAAGGACAGTGTTAACAATGAAGCGATCATCAGTGTGGGATGTTGCTAAAGGACATCCACGTCTCTGTCTTTGTGACTGTTGCATCCTACTGATGACGCTCTGTGACACTGTAAGCTCAGTGGCCACTTCCGTCTGAGAACATCCTGCTTGAAGCCTCGTAATGGAGAGGTACTACTCATCAATTGTTAGGTGTTGTCTTGGTCTCATGATGTAAAAATGTGAACAGCATGATGAAGAGAACTGTTTAATACCAATTTTAAGTGAACCCCAAAATTTATTGGGCAATTCATAGATTAAACACGTGTTGTGAATTTTGCCATTAAGCTCCTTGTTAGAGAGCAAGTTGTGCAAAAAGTTGTGAAACATTGAACAGTTGGACGTGTGTATTTCCAAAGTTTAGAGATGGCCACATTAAGCTCACCTGAAAAGGTTAGAGGGCATTCTAGGATCATCCTGAAATTTCACCCGAAAGCCATCTAGATATAACTAACTTTTTGTGAGTAGTGTATATCACGGCTATACAAAAGAAAAACTTAATTTGAGAGTTCAGTAATTTCCAATACTTCAGTTGCCCAATCTTTCTGGTGTTATCTAGGCATGTTATCCCACAGAGACACAACGCTGGGAGATGTTGCTGACACCAAGTCCTTGTCATGGACAGGTCTGCGTCCAAATATAAGGACAAAATATATTCTTCTTGTCAGAAAGTCCCCCTGGCAGCTTTACCATCATGCACATGGTTGCAACTCTATGCTAATGTCGGAAGAGTATACCTGGACAATCCCTTTGAGGAAGCCTTACACTTGCCTATGTCAGCAAGTGGTCACTTTTGTCAGCGGGACTGCCAGCTACCATAGTAGAGCACAGCACTAGACCTTTGACGGTCGTATAGGCATTAAATGGAATGCAGGTGCAATATTGCATGATAACTTGGGATAAGAAGGGAATAACCCTTTTAAAGAGGACCTGTTACTTGTTATAAATATGTAATTTTTCTATCTGTTGTAAATGCCACCGTTCTCCGGACTGGTGTTTTTCTTTTGTTCCTCTGTTTTTCCATATCTGATATGAGGCTCCTTTTCTGTAAAATAACCTCTTAATGCAAAATGACTTCTAGATATGTCATTGAGGGGGTTAAATGGTTAATAGCAGCTTCATCAGAGCACCGATCACTGCTGTTAACCATTTAAATATTGCTCTAATGCCGACTTGAAAAAAGTAAAACGCCTGAAGATGAACATCAGCATTTACAATAATGCATGGAAATGGGACTTTTTATATTTCTTAAAAGGACATTATGATCCCTCAAACGAAGACTATACCTGAGTAAATTAATGGTAAAGCATTTTTATAGGGTTAAGAATGCCTTTATTATTGGTCGCAATCCTTCAGTGTTTGCGGATAAGCACATACCTGAATTACTGTCACTGGACCTGATATCCCATCCAGGGATTAAAGGCCTTTATCCATACACCCATGTGTAATATTCCATTTGTATGTGTTGGATACTCTTCATCTAGGACATCAGGTAACGGTATATAATGTGCCCAGATCCGGGCATTGAGCTTGCAGATGATGCAAATTATGCATCACACTTGACGTCATATGACCCTTCATGTTTACCGGGACACTTCTGTGAAGGTGGATTGAACACTGGTAAGTGCTGGCGTGATATACTGTATGTTACTGTAATGTGTTTATTGTATAATTGAGCTAAAATGCCACGACAAAAAAGCTTAAAGGGGTTGTCCTCTACTAAACCGTCTCCAAGTCAGTGGTCACAGGGACCTGGATAAAGGAAAACAAAATCTATACTTGGGGAGCGTTTTATATTACACATTCGCAACCGTAAAATGAACGTTGATCCTCTTGTGATTTAATAGCCTGTTTAGACTTCCCAGAACTCACAGAACGATGAGTAATAGATTGTCCTGCTCGGCAGCGCGTGTCCTGCTCGGCAGCGCGTGTCCTGCTCGGCAGCACATGTCCTGGACACACACATGAAGATGTGCTGCCGAGAAGGATTCATTTTAAACCATTTTAAAATTGCTTAAAGGGCTTTTCCCATGAACACAATTTAATTTTAAAGTTGATTTTAACCAACAGATCTTTACATAATAACTTCCAGAATTGGATGGGTTTAAAAAACAAACAAAAAAAACAAAAACGTTCCAGTGCTGAGAATCTTATAAATGCGTCCCTGCTGTGTACTGTGTAATGGCTGCGTCTGACCGGTACACGATCCCTAGTATTCAGAGAATGTCTTGTCAAGCTCCAGTCATTTTGGCTGTGATTATGGACAGAATGAACAAATCTGACATTCTGGAAAAATATGCGGTAGCCGCCATCCTAGCAAACTGGATAAATGGGCTGATAAGACCGTGGTGCTTGTGTAGACCCATCCATTTTAGCGTAGTACTTTGGCTTTTAGAGTGGCAGTCCTGTTAGAATAGATTGTAATCTGGGCAAAAATAGGACAATATCTGATACTGTTTCTTTGAACTTTATTCCAAAGTTTGCCTTTTTTTTCTTTTTTTTTTTTTTCTTCTTGTTCACATGCTGAAATGCATCTCCTATCCTTGCTGGCTTTCTATAGCGTTGCTATCTACTTAGCACTGACCAACGTACTGCAACCTTAACGAAGCAAATGTGGTTCCTCTGGATCTCTGTACGGTGATCGGCAATCACCATGTGATAATAAACTGTATCCGATACCGCTGGTGTTGAATGTGAACAGAATGGATTGCGTTCACTCATTCAGGTACTGAATCATTTAGAAGCGTTCACTGTAATAACGTTTATAACGGCTACAAAATGTTAGATGTTTTTTGTATTTATCTGCTTGGAATCGGCACATAAAATGGACACAACTTCTCCTAGTTTTCATATAAATCCACAGTGCTCTGAATGTAATTGGTCTGAAATCAGCATGTACTGTAGGCACATTGTATCTGTATATGTTGTTAGACTGTAGATTGTATAAAAGAAGAAAGTTCTATGTCTTTTGGAGAAAAAAAATGTACATAAAAATAAAAGAATTTTGTGAAGTTTGTATTTTTTTTTTTACATTGGTATAAACATTTTGTAAATGTATTTTGCGCCACCTATAGCTGAGCTTCAAAGGAGGACCAAGTTGGCAGCCACTGAGGCATCTAGCAGACCCCTATTATAGTAACTTATCGGCTCGCTATGATTGCATCGGAAGGGGCTGAAGAGGGTAAGAGCACGCCCTGCCTGTGACTTTATTTTGATGCCACAGTCATTGACAGCGCCATCTAAATAGTTAACAGTTGCAGCCGGAGTGCAGCTCTGGCCGTGGCAGTTAGGGACAGATGCCGGTTATGGAATATGACTGCCATCAGCCAACTGAGTTCAGCTCCGGAGTCTCCTTCACACCCAATAACCCTCCAGGGCAGGACGTAGAGTTACGCTCGTATGTGGGAGGGGTTAAAGAGCGATGCATGAGGTCAGTGGCGCAGCGGCCTTAGTGTTTTTCCAGGTTTAGAATATTCATGTCCTATCAATACCATGGGCCATCAATAATAGGGTCATTCTATTTCAAGTGATCCAAATCTGATTATTTTTATTTTTTTACCTGACATCTTAAGAGATTTTATTTTTTCTTTGTATATTGAAGCGCTATTTAAGTGCATTTAAGATAAGTTTCACATTTTTATCTTCATTTGTTAATTACATTTTTTTTGTTTTTGTAGATTTCTAAAGTTATAAAAACCTGAATTTTGGGCTTGTATGATTTTACATTTGTTATCAGATCTCAGGCTAGAATTAAGATAGTGATGGGAGTGGCAGCATTTTGTTAAGACTTGTACAGGCTACATTTTAATGAGCGATTTCGGGAAACCGGTTTATACATTTAAAAAAAAAAAATGCCTGTGTTCCTGGTTACATTTGTACAGAGATTCAAGTTGGGATCTCGGTGGGATCAGATTTCAAAGAGTGATTTTCTATATAGTCTCATTCTATTCATATATGTTTAATACTAAATTAAAAATTAATACACGTAACACCTTTTTTAAATAGACATGTCATATTTTTATTACATCACTAATGTCCTTTTTCAAGTTTAAGAAGCATAGTACAGTAGCTAAATTATGAAGCTATAAAATATGAATTTGTCTTAAACTGACAATATATGTGAATCT
The DNA here is from genome assembly GCF_039654945.1 of Dendrobates tinctorius. Taxonomy (NCBI): domain Eukaryota; kingdom Metazoa; phylum Chordata; class Amphibia; order Anura; family Dendrobatidae; genus Dendrobates; species Dendrobates tinctorius. The sequence goes on along the minus strand of NW_027361752.1, from coordinate 1,469,220 downwards.
AATGAAAATGTAGAGTCCCTTTGGGTGGAGATAAGGGGAGGGGGGAAAAAAGGGATTTTGGGTTCTTACCGTAAAATCTTTCTTGGAGCCTTCATTAGGGGACACAGATGACCATGGGTGGATGCTGCTGCTAGGTGGCTGACACTATGCAAAACAAGAAACTTAGCTCCTCCCCGGCAGTATACACCCACCGACAGGCACCAAGCACCTCAGTTGGTGAAAAAAGCAGTAGGAGAAACAACCAAAAACCATAAATATATGTACCAACTCAACAAGGGACTCTCAGACCCAACACGGTACTACTTAAACAGGGAGGGTGCTGTGTCCCCCAATGAAGGCTCCAAGAAAGAGATTTTACGGTAAGAACCCAAAATCCCTCTTTCTTGCCTTATTGGGGGACACAGATGACCATGGGACGTTCCAAAGCAGTCCCGAGGGTGGGAACAGCAATAAAGGAACGAAATAAGGAAGGGCTTAGGTCGGTCGATGCGCCACCGCCGCCTGCAGAACCTTCCTACCAAGAGCTGCATCAGAGGAGGCCTGGGTATGAACCCTGTAGAACCTCGCAAAGGTGTGCAAAGACGACCAGGTCGCAGCCCTGCAGAGTTGTAAGGACGAAGCCTGGTGCCGCACAGCCCAAGAAGCCCCTACAGCCCGGGTGGAGTGGGCTTTCACCCCCGGAGGGGGCCGTTTCTCCTGAAGACGGTAGGCTTCCAGGATGGTAGACCGAATCCAACGAGCAATTGTGGATCTGGAAGCCGGAAGACCTTTCCGGCGACCCTCAGAAATGACAAGCAAGGAATCAGATTGGCGAAAGGAAGCGGTCCTGGCAAGGTAAACACGCAAGGCTCTCACTACATCCAGGTTGTGGAGCGACTTTTCCAGAGAATGAGCAGGCGCAGGACAAAACGATGGAAGGACGATATCTTCGTTAATGTGAAAGGGGGATACCACTTTCGGAAGGAAAGAAGGAACTCGCCTGAGAACAACCTTATCTTGGTGGAGGATAAGGTAAGGAGAACGACAGGATAAGGCCGCCAACTCAGAAACTCTCCTGATGGATGTAATGGCGATTAGAAAAGCCACCTTCCATGAAAGAAAAGACAGAGGGATATCCTGAATCGGCTCGACCGGCGCCTTCTGGAGAGCGCCAAGAACAAGATTGAGATCCCATGGATCTATCGGAGAACGATGAGGAGGAGCCACATGGGTGACTCCTTGGAGAAAAGTCTTCACTTGCGGTAAGGAAGCTAGATCCGTCTGGAAAAGGATTGCTAGGGCAGATACCTGGCCTTTGAGAGTACTGAGGGATAGGCCCGCATCCAAGCCGGATTGGAGGAAACCAAGAATGGGAGGAATTGAGAATGATAGTGGAAAAACATCGTTTTCGTCACACCAACGAAAAAAGGCCTTCCAGTACCTATGGTAAATGCGGGAGGAAGCCGGCTTCCGAGCCTTAATCAAGGTCTGAATGACCCGGTTGGAAAACCCTGATTCCTTCAGAATCGCGGCCTCAACGGCCATGCCGTTAAACTCAGAGACTGAGAACTCTGGTGGTAAAGGGGGCCTTGCGAGAGAAGATCTGGACGGTCTGGAAGCCTCCAGGGGACGTCCATGAGCATGTTCACCAGCTCCGCGTACCAAGGGCGTCTCGGCCAGTTTGGAGCCACTAAGATGACCGGGATGCCCTCTGACTTTATCTTTTTGACCACTCATGGGATCAGGGCAAGCGGAGGAAACAGGTAAGGTAGGTGGAACTGGGACCACGGAATTACTAGGGCGTCGTAACCGACGGCTAATGGATCCCTGGACCTGGCTACAAAGTGAGGAACCTTGTTCATCCGAGAGGCCATGAGATCGACGTCCGGGGTGCCCCAGCGCTGGCATATCTGACTGAAGACCGTGGGATGAAGGGACCATTCGCCTGTCGCTAGACCTTGGCGACTCAAGAAGTCTGCTGCCCAGTTTTCCACCCCTGGAATGTGAACGGTGGAAATTGCCGGCACATGGCCCTCTGCCCAGCGGAGAATCCTTGCCACTTCTGACATCACCTGCCTGCTGCGCGTACCGCCCTGGTGGTTTATGTATGCCACGGCCGTGGCGTTGTCCGACTGAATGCGGACTGGTTTGCCTACGAGAAGATGCTGCCAACGATTGAGAGCGAGGAAGATTGCCCTGATCTCCAGAAGGTTGATGGGCAGAAGAGTCTCCTGTGGGTTCCAACGCCCTTGGGCCGTTCTGATAGTAGACCGCCCCCCATCCTAGGAGACTGGCATCGGTGATGATGACCTGCCACCGAGGCGGGAGAAAGGATCTTCCGCGGAGAACTGACGCCGACAACGTCCACCAAGTTGGCGATTGTTTGACTCTGAGCGGAAGAAGAATGGGGCGATCCAGAGAAAATGAGGTCTTGTCCCAGACTGACAGGAGGAACAGTTGGAGAAGGCGAGAATGGAATTGTGCAAATGGCACTGCTTCCATAGAGGCTATCATCTTCCCCAGGACTCTCATGCAGGACCGAAGGGACATGATCCTCGAGCGCCGAAGGGACTGGATCCCCTTGCGAAGGGTTGAAAACTTGTCCCTCGGTAGGAACACTCGGGCTAGATTCGTATCGAACTCCATGCCCAAAAAGGTCAGACGCTGGGTAGGGTGCAGAGTGGACTTGTCCTTGTTGACTATCCATCCCAGGCGTCTGAGGGCATCCAAGGTTATGTGAAGACTGTGAAGACAGTCTTGGCAGGACGAGCCCTTGATCAGGAGATCGTCCAGGTAAGGGATGATAAGAATCCCTCTGGATCGAAGGATGGCCATGACTGTTGCCATCACCTTCGTGAAGATACGAGGGGCGGAGGCTAGGCCGAAGGGAAGGGCCGCGAACTGATAATGATTGTTCTGAATCGCAAAGCAGAGGTATCTCTGATGCCGCCGAGAAATGGGGATGTGGAGGTAGGCATCCTGTATGTCCACCGAGCAGAGAAACTCTCCGGGCTCCATCGAGGCTGTTACCGAACGCAGAGACTCCATCTTGAAGTGGCGGATCTTCACGTGGCGATTGAGCAGCTTGAGGTCCAAAATTGGGCGAAGAGAGCCGTCCTTTTTCAGGACTACAAAGAGATTCGAGTAGAACCCTAAAAAACGCTCGTTTGTAGGAACGGGAACGATGACTCCGGCGGAAAGGAGAGAGGAGACGACCTGAAGGAACCCTGGAACCTGAGATCGCTGTTTTGGGGTTCGAGACAGACAGAAACGACTGGGAGGGAAGAAAACTCGATTTTGTATCCGGATGTGATGATTTCCCTGACCCAAGCGTCGTCGACAACGGATAGCCACGCGTCCTTGAAAAAGGAAAGTCTGCCTCCCACCCTGGAAAGCTTTCCAGGTGGGGGTGACCCGTCACTTAGATGAAAACCTTCTGGATCGAGAGCTTGAGGACCTGGAAGGCTGACCCCTGGATCTCCAGCGAGGGGCTGGCTTATACGATGGCTTTCTCCGGTCACTGGAAGCAGTGTTCGGTCCTGCTGGGATGAACCGTCTGTGGGAGAGAAGGGGCGAAAGGACCTAAAAGGCAGAGAAACCTTCTTGTTAGAGAACCTCTTAGGGCGGTACTGGGGAAGGGAAGTGCTCTTTCCACCGGTGGCATCCGAGATTATCTGATCTAGCTTGGCGCCAAAGAGCCTAGTGCCGTGAAATGCCAGGTTGGTGAGCGACTTCTTTGAGGTGGTATCCGCATTCCAAGACTTCAACCAAAGAATGCAACGTACGGCCACAATGTTGCTGTTAGCTCTAGCTACGCACCCTGCCGCGTCCAAGGAGGCGGCCAGAAGGTACTTGCCTGCGTGATTAATTTGGTCTGCTAAATCTGCCAGCTCGTCCTGAGGAGCTGCCGCTGAAATGCCCCTGCGCAGAATTTTCGCCCAAGCCGAAATGGCTTTCGCCACCCAAGCGGATGCGAAGATAGGGCAGAGGGATGCACCGGATGCCTCAAAGATAGAGTCGTTGGCTAAGTCTGTTTGCCTGTCTGATGGGTCCTTAAGAGAAGCTCCGTCCAGAAGGGAAAGAAACGTCTTAGAGGAAATCCGAGAAACTGGTGGATCTACCTCGGGAGCTTTGGTCCATTTCGTGACTAGATCCACATCGAAGGGATAAAGTACATCTAAGTACTTGCGGCCTGAGAAACGTTTCTCAGGATGTTGCCAGTGATTGGCTAAGGAAGTGTCGAAATCCTTATTAGGAAAGGTTTGAGATGGAGGCCTCGCCTTCTTAAGGGAAACAGAGCATTCCTGAGGGGGGGCCTTATCCTCCTTTATCTTGAGTGTTTGGTATATAGCCGATATGAGACTATCTACCATCTCCCGAGTTCTAGCTATGTCGTCCGCCTCTGGGTCTGATTCAGATTGTGAATCCTCGTCTGACCCAGGATCGTCTGCCGATGAGGGAGACGAGGAGCGTAGCCTGAGAGAAGCGGAGGGACCCTGCGAACCGGAAGAAGAGCCAGACAGGACCCGCTTCCTAGAGCCCCTACCTGGTCTGTCCGTCTGAGGGCCACGGTCCGGTGCTGTCGACTCACTATGCGAGGCGGTCGGTGCACAGGTGACTGCAGATAACTGAGGTAACCGCTCTAAGACCTGGACCAGCGATTGAGACACCTTTGTCAGCTCAGAAACTGACTGAGACATCGCCATGGCCCACTCAGGGGGTGGGGTGGTCTCCGCCCGGGGTTCGGAGTGCTCCTGAGGGGCAGACATGGTGGAAGGGCTGCAGGACGGGCAGAGGGGAGACGACTGACCCGAAGCCCACTTCTTTTTACAGCGCGCGAAGGCGTAGTGAGTAGCGGTGGGTCTGGAGCAGAAGGCCCTTGCAGGGTTGGGCATAAGTCTCAGTGGTAGAAAACACTACCTGAGGAAAAACTGCGGGGGTGAAGCTAAGTTAGGCGTCAGGGGTAGTCAGCGTCTAGCCTACCGAGGTTCAGAAGAAACTAGCGATGTGTCCCCCAGGCAAGGTCCAGAGAGGAGGAGGAAGAAGCTCGGCAATTCAGGAAGGAACGCTGGCGGTGGGCGGAGCTAAGCTACTGCACCGCGCGATTGGCTGAGACCCTAGTGGGGAGGGGTGCGGTTAAAGACACTGACAGGGCTGAAATTAAAGCAGCCCTGAGATAGGCTGTAGAAGCGCGCGCAGGGAGAGGGAGGACCGCTTTTGAAAATGAAAGTGAAAGCGCTCCCTCAGCTTTCACTAGCGACGGCGCACCCGGGCTCCCTGCGGGCTGAATACTGAGAACCGGGAGCGCTGACAGAGGAAGCGCCGGGCCCCCCCCCTCGCGACAGGAGGGACGCGCGCCTGTCAGGGCGCTGGGTCAAAAGAGCGGGGAATTCAAACAGGAGGAGCCCCAGCGCTGAGGTATTCTGCTGTATGTGATTGAATGTGGTCCTTGATTGGTCTGTGAGCGCAGGGATGCAGGGAACATTCAGACAGGCTTACCTGATGTCCCTGAAGAGGTTGACCACGGGCCCACGATAGAGCGCAGGCCGCTGGGAGAGACGATCCTCAGTACCCACACCAGCCGTATGGTGCAGAAGACTGCTCCAATCCCCGTGTCAGGGGAAACGTCACCGCTGGCGACCGCCGTCTTCCTCTCAGCCCTGTCCTGGGAGAGGGATGAGGAGGGGAATCGGCAAGGACCGGACACCTATCCATGGACCCTAGCACCCGAAGGTGATAGGGAAAGGTCCTGCCTGCGGGCCTGAGAGTTGCGATGTGGGCAATACCACATTGCTCGCTCAGCCGCATTAATAGGAAAAGCAGGATGAACTCACATCCCATTTCCTGATGCTGTATCTGGAAAAGAAAGGGGAAATCATTAAAAAACACAACTAAAACCTGAAAAGAAAAGGATTAAATGCGGATCTGGGGAGATCCCGGTCCGCCTCCTACAGACACTAAGCACAAACTGAGGTGCTTGGTGCCTGTCGGTGGGTGTATACTGCCGGGGAGGAGCTAAGTTTCTTGTTTTGCATAGTGTCAGCCTCCTAGCAGCAGCAGCATACACCCATGGTCATCTGTGTCCCCCAATAAGGCGATAAAGAAATAATAAATTACTGATAGGGGTTTATTATAAGTCTCCAAAAATAATGGAAGCAACTGAGAATATCCTCATAAAGCAAACAGATGAAGCTGCGACTCAAGGAGAAGTCATTATTTTGGGGGCCTTCAACTACCCTGAAATACATGAACCAAACAGATCAAGGAAGCATATTGCCATAAAATACGCATAGCTTTATTAAAGTACATAGAAGACACACATACATAATAAAAGGAGATGTGTATACCAGTGGGTGTCACAGATACATAGCATCCAAAATGGAAAATTGAGGGCTCAAAACACTATACTGTACCGCCAAAAAAGGACTACAATATGATCATCATAAGGGCGCTGTATTATAATACACTGTAGTCATGCGCCCAAATGTATCACTTGCTAATATAATTGTATACATGGAAATTCCTGAGTGTGATCATAGTCCTGACGGTAAGTCAAGGGGCATAGATACAAACATGTTTACCCCCATTTTAGTTTATGTGGTGGCAGTCCCTCATAAAAAAGTATACATGACCTGTGCCACCGCAATCCCCGACGCGCGTTTCGCCTTAGCTTCGTCCTGGGAGGTGAATGGTTATGGATCTAAAGTGCATGAGGGCATATATAGGGATATAATTACCGGAAAATTTCTTACAGCTGAAAGTAACATGGCGCCCGGCGTGTGACGTCATCATGGCGCGCGCCTCCCGGCCCTACAGCCACTCCCCATCGCACACGTCACGATGTGGAGACAGATGAATCGGGCCTGAGAGAACGCGTCACCATGACAACCCACCACGCTGCAAGATGGCGCTGAGGACATACAGGCCACTCCCCCGCCCGACGTGTCAGGACGGAGAAGCGGCCCGCACATCGAACAGACGCCTCTCTACAGAGTGTGCACAGTGCTCCAGATAACACAAAATGGAATGATGTAAAAACCATATACCAAGGATTCAATGTCATATTGCAATTGTGCAAACAGATTGAAAAATATTTTGGAAAATGTTTTCTATTGGTCTCTGCCATATGTCACTATGAGATGACATTATAAACGTATGCTGCATATTGTAGTATAATGCACAGCCATGTGCCCAAAATTTAATATAATATTTTAATTGTATCATATAAAGCCTTGAAAAAAAGTTTCATATAACACTTCCCACCAAATATATAAATATATCAAATGTATCAAAGGCAATATGCACAAAGCGCAGTACCATATTTAAATTGCATATATAGTTCATAAATTCCAATGACTAGTGCAACACGCCTCAATATAAAATGATGTTGTAAATATAACCGTGCCAATTAATACAGTTACAAAAATATACATACAAAGTAACATATCAAAAAATTCAAAATCATCTCTATATTATATTGGATATTGAAAATTTCAAAAGTCAAATGCATAATATAAAAGAAAATTATATATAGAATATCCTAATCATTCCACAACAAAATGTGAAGGATCCTAATGTGAGAATTATCGAATAAATGGCACACAAAAATGTACAGACTAATTCCTATAAATAAATATATCATACATATTGTGGCCTACAAAATCACAGTAGTTGATTGGTGGATATGTCTTTTTATCTTTTTTTCGGTGTGAAGACTCAAAGTTGATACGGTTTTCCTTGAATATGGGCCACACATTTTTCGAATATTCTCCAAATGATGATGACATAACGAATCCACCAACATATTGCTGGAAGACGACATCCCAACCCGATGTTCACAATGCACCTCATGCCCATCACATCGAAAATACGAAGAAGTAAATACACTAGAATAAAACTGAAAAATAAAAAATAATTAAAAACATGCAATCCATCACCATAGCTGAAGCATCCTACAGAAAGGGGGCAAAGCTCAAGACCTCATTAAGTCCTTTGGGTTGGACTGTACCTAATTTAGTTCCTCACTAGAGCAGATACATTTTGCCCGGAGGAATTGACCAGTTGGAATTCCTTCCACCAATGATTTTGGATGTGAGGATGTAGCGTGTAAAATTGAATTTACCGCAGTTTCCTTCCGGAACATGTCAGTGTGTAAAAAGCCATCAGGTCCTTTAAAGATTTTAACATCCAAGAAATCTATATCAGACTGACTATACTTGCAAGTGAGCCTGACATTGATGGAATTGTTTTTCAGTATCTTGAGGAAACTGAGAAGGTCCTGCTCTGTTCCCTGCCATATCATGAGAATATCATCAATATAGCGGGCCCAGAACAGGACCTTCTCAATGAAGGCAACGGGCCGGGTAAAGAAGATGTCTCTTTCCCACAAGCCCAAAGATAAATTTGCATATGAGGGGGCAAAAGCCGCCCCCATAGCAGTCCCTTGTTTTTGCAAATAGATGGTTTCCTTGAACATAAAGTAGTTATGCTCAAGGGCAAATCTCAATAGTGTCACCAGTAAATTGACAAATCTCTCATCATGATCAGACATCATGAGATAGGTCTGAGTAGCCCGTACACCATCCAAATGTTGGATAGAAGTGTATAGAGACTCCACGTCGAAACTAACAATTTTCCATTTTGGATGCTATGTATCTGTGACACCCACTGGTATACACATCTCCTTTTATTATGTATGTGTGTCTTCTATGTACTTTAATAAAGCTATGCGTATTTTATGGCAATATGCTTCCTTGATCTGTTTGGTTCATATATTTGGTGGGAAGCGCCATGTTTTCTAAGGCCCTTGTTGTGGGAATATATATATACTAATTGGTTTCTGTACTCTGTTACAGTGTTGTGTGGCCATTATGGATACTAAAGTTAGAGATCAGTGCTGGTTATCATCTATGGATACTGTTTTTAATGGAGATGGTAGATCCAGTAGCACTGCAGAGGGTGGGCAAAGCTCGGACCTCGAGTTCAATAAAAATTTTGTTAAAGAAAAGGACGAGGATGTGGTGGACTAAGGCATCATTAGAGAGCTATTTGGCAAAGAATCTTATACCCCAAGGCCTAAGGGTTAGAATTATGCCATCATATCCAGTGGAGGATTCCACTTTCCGTACGAGATGGGAGGAGGTGTGTAATACATGCTCAAGATCACTTATAGAATTACTTATTGGGAATAATAAAAGGAGTCTGGATAAAGTAGACTTAGAAATTGAACATATTCGTACCAAGCTGCTAGAGAAACTATCTGGATCAGAGGTGGAGACCTTTAACAAGGAAATAGATGCCCAATTGAATATATGGGAAAGAGAGGTGAAAGATATTAAAACCAGGAAGTTTCAAAGGGATCTGAATGATTTTAAAAGTGGCCAAATATATAGGTGGCAAACCATTAATAAAGACAGTCTGGAAACCTCCAGGTCATCTTCCATGTCCTCTGTCTCTTCAAGAGAAGATGAATATAGATCTGATCATCGGGTATATAATTTAAGGAAGAATAACTTCAAGAGAAGGAATGAACAGTATAGAAAAAGAGATAAGAAAGTGGATACTCTGGCTCCCTCTAGATTACAGGTAATAAATCTTTCAGATCTGCAGCTAACACAATCACAGAAGGAAGTCCTGAGCTTAGGCCTTTCTTTTCAACCGACGGGTTCAATTAACTGTTTTACAGCGGTAAAGGATCTCCATTTGTTTGCACGAAAATTAATACTTAAAAAATTACATAAGGGCAATGATGGTGGAGTATGGAGTCCTAAAGAAATTGAGGCTATTGCTATCTTGGAGGAACTCAGTGATGAAAATGAGAGAACCACTAACACGGGTAAGTTTAGACCGCCAGTGTCAAAAAAGTTTCCCTCTTTGAATCTATATTCGAATGTTGAAATCTTTGTCCGTTTGGTCACTGATGAGTTTGAAAAAATTTCGAGACGCGTCTCACATGGCAATCTCTCTTTTGCTCACAGAGAAGCGCTCAAGGAACTCAGCAAACTTAAAGAAGTGTTGATTAAACCCGCGGACAAAGGGGGAAATGTGGTGTTATGGCCTGTGGCAGCATATGAGAGGGAGGCATTCAGACAGTTGAGGGATAGCAAATGCTATCAAAAAATGACCTATAATCCCACGTCAGCCTACCAGCAAGAAATTAAGGCAATCTTAGATCGTGCCTTCCTTGATGGATTGATTAATCAGGGACAATCTTGTACCTGAGTTCCCCAAAGTAGCATGTATATATTTCATACCCAAAATCCATAAGAATAGCACCATTCCGCCAGGACGACCAATTGTGTCTGGGAATGGGGGTCTATGTGAGACTGTGTCCAAATATCTAGACTTCTATATGAAACCTCTGGTCCATGATCTCCCATCATATGTAAAAGACACGAGTGATGTCCTCAGAAAAATTGAGGGCATCCCTATTGAGGATGATATGTGGCTAGTTAGTTTCGACGTGGAGTCCCTATACACTTCTATCCAACATTTGGATGGTGTACGGGCTACTCAGACCTATCTCATGATGTCTGATCATGATGAGAGATTTGTCAATTTACTGGTGACACTATTGAGATTTGCCCTTGAGCATAACTACTTTATGTTCAAGGAAACCATCTATTTGCAAAAACAAGGGACTGCTATGGGGGCGGCTTTTGCCCCCTCATATGCAAATTTATCTTTGGGCTTGTGGGAAAGAGACATCTTCTTTACCCGGCCCGTTGCCTTCATTGAGAAGGTCCTGTTCTGGGCCCGCTATATTGATGATATTCTCATGATATGGCAGGGAACAGAGCAGGACCTTCTCAGTTTCCTCAAGATACTGAATAACAATTCCATCAATGTCAGGCTCACTTGCAAGTATAGTCAGTCTGATATAGATTTCTTGGATGTTAAAATCTTTAAAGGACCTGATGGCTTTTTACACACTGACATGTTCCGGAAGGAAACTGCGGTAAATTCAATTTTACACGCTACATCCTCACATCCAAAATCATTGGTGGAAGGAACTCCAACTGGTCAATTCCTCCGGGCAAAACGTATCTGCTCTAGTGAGGAAGCGTATCTAAGACAAGCAGAGGACTTGACATCAAAATTTGCATCTAGAGGTTACTCCAAACGTAGTATCCTCAGGGGAATGAGGAGAGCAAATCGGGCTAAGCGGGTGGACCTACTTGTTCCTAAACATAGATCTGCAAAGACACAAAAAGTAAGGTTTATCTCTCCGTACAATGATAAGTGGTATGAGATGAAGCAGGCCTTGAATAAATATTGGCCTATTCTTATGACAGACAGGACTCTGGAAAAGTACATTCCCAAATATCCCTCTATTACATACAAGAGGTCGAGTAACCTGCGAGATAAACTAGTGCATAGTTACTATGAGGGCCCAAGGCCTGAGAAAGCATTTGGTTCCAAAGGCCCTAAATGGGGATTTTTTCCTTGCAGAGAATGTATTGCATGTCCCAACATGAAACAAGCATCCTCTTTTGTATCCAGTGATGGTGGCACCACGTATAACATCACACAACATATTACTTGCAACACTAATGGTGTAATATATTATGCCGTATGTCCATGTGAAAGGATTTATGTTGGTATGACCTCTAGACCTCTGAGAGTCAGAGTGAGAGAACATCATAGGGACATTAAAAATGCCTCTAAGATAGAGGACGACATGATGCTTAAACCAATCCCGAGACACTTTAAGTTGTGCCATGGGAGTGATCCCAAACTACTCAGAGTCTGTGGAATAGATAGGGTTCATATTGACCATCGTGGTGGCAATTGGAAGAAGAAACTAGCTCAGAAAGAAGTCGAATGGATATACAAATTAGGTACAGTCCAACCCAAAGGACTTAATGAGGTCTTGAGCTTTGCCACCTTTCTGTAGGATGCTTCAGCTATGGTGATGGATTGCATGTTTTTAATTATTTTTTATTTTTCAGTTTTATTCTAGTGTATTTACTTCTTCGTATTTTCGATGTGATGGGCATGAGGTGCATTGTGAACATCGGGTTGGGATGTCGTCTTCCAGCAATATGTTGGTGGATTCGTTATGTCATCATCATTTGGAGAATATTCGAAAAATGTGTGGCCCATATTCAAGGAAAACCGTATCAACTTTGAGTCTTCACACCGAAAAAAAGATAAAAAGACATATCCACCAATCAACTACTGTGATTTTGTAGGCCACAATATGTATGATATATTTATTTATAGGAATTAGTCTGTACATTTTTGTGTGCCATTTATTCGATAATTCTCACATTAGGATCCTTCACATTTTGTTGTGGAATGATTAGGATATTCTATATATAATTTTCTTTTAAATTATGCATTTGACTTTTGAAATTTTCAATATCCAATATAATATAGAGATGATTTTGAATTTTTTGATATGTTACTTTGTATGATGTATATTTTTGTAACTGTATTAATTGGCACGGTTATATTTACATCATTTTATATTGAGGCGTGTTGCACTAGTCATTGGAATTTATGAACTATATATGCAATTTAAATATGGTACTGCGCTTTGTGCATATTGCCTTTGATACATTTGATATATTTATATATTTGGTGGGAAGTGTTATATGAAACTTTTTTTCAAGGCTTTATATGATACAATTAAAATATTATATTAAATTTTGGGCACATGGCTGTGCATTATACTACAATATGCAGCATACGTTTATAATGTCATCTCATATAGTGACATATGGCAGAGACCAATTGAAAAATATTTTGGAAAATGTTTTCTATCTGTTTGCACAATTGCAATATGACATTGAATCCTTGGTATATGGTTTTTACATCATTCCATTTTGTGTTATCTGGAGCACTGTGCACACTCTGTATAGAGGCGTCTGTTCGATGTGCGGGCCGCTTCTCCGTCCTGACACGTCGGGCGGGGGAGTGGCCTGTATGTCCTCAGCGCCATCTTGCAGCGTGGTGGGTTGTCATGGTGACGCGTTCTCTCAGGCCCGATTCATCTGTCTCCACATCGTGACGTGTGCGATGGGGAGTGGCTGTAGGGCCGGGAGGCGCGCGCCATGATGACGTCACACGCCGGGCGCCATGTTACTTTCAGCTGTAAGAAATTTTCCGGTAATTATATCCCTATATATGCCCTCATGCACTTTAGATCCATAACCATTCACCTCCCAGGACGAAGCTAAGGCGAAACGCACGTCGGGGATTGCGGTGGCACAGGTCATGTATACTTTTTTATGAGGGACTGCCACCACATAAACTAAATGGGGGTAAACATGTTTGTATCTATGCCCCTTGACTTACCGTCAGGACTATGATCACACTCAGGAATTTCCATGTATACAATTATATTAGCAAGTGATACATTTGGGCGCATGACTACAGTGTATTATAATACAGCGCCGTTATGATGATCATATTGTAGTCCTTTTTTGGCGGTACAGTATAGTGTTTTGAGCCCTCAATTTTCCATTTTGGATGCTATGTATCTGTGACACCCACTGGTATACACATCTCCTTTTATTATGTATGTGTGTCTTCTATGTACTTTAATAAAGCTATGCGTATTCTATGGCAATATGCTTCCTTGATCTGTTTGGTTCATATATTTGGTGGGAAGCGCCATGTTTTTGTAAGGCCCTTGTTGTGGGAATATATACCCTGAAATACATTGGGGAACCGAAACCAGCAGTTCCAGCAAAGGTACCGTATATACTCGTGTATAAGCCGAACCCCCCCCCCCAATTTTGCCACAAAAAACTGGGAAAACTTATTGACTCGTGCAGCACCACCCTTGGCTTATACATAAGGGTTAATGATGCCCCATAAGATGCTCCTTAAATACCCCCCATATGCTTCTGCACAAGGGTTAATGCTGCCCCATAAGATGATCCATAAATACCCCCTATATATTGCTGTTTCTGCAACTAAAAAAAAAATACCTCTCCGTCGCTGGGGGCCAGGTGCCGGTGTCCTGAGCAGGCGGTGACAGGTTCTGATGTCAACGCTGGCTCAGGCCAGGCCCCCTGCACTGGCGATATTCACCTGTCCCTGTTCCATCGCCGTCCACCGCTCTGTCTCCGGGTCTCTGAAGTGACGTTCAGCAGGGGGTGCGCACTGACTATGTCATCGCGACCTCTGCGGAACATCACAGCAGGAGGACCCGGACACACAGCTGTGATGGAATAGGGATAGGTGAATATTGCTCTGCCCTGTCATACTCAACTCCTCCTGGTGCACGGTCTTCTCTGCAGCCCCCGCCTCTCCCTCGGTCGTCTTCCTGCTTTCAGTGGTCACGTGGTACCGCTCATTAAACATGAATATGTGCATATTCATGAGTTTCATGAGCGGTACCACATGACTGCTGAACACAGGCTCAGGAGACCTATGGAGAAGTGGGGGGGCTGCAGAGACGTGCCAGGAGGGGGTGAGTATGGTCTCTGACACCCCGGCTCCCCCTCCCCTGCCGACCCCCGGTATGACTCGTGTATAAGCCACGATGGGGACTTTCAGCCCCCAAAAATGGGCTGAAAATCTCAGCTTATACGCGAGTATATACGGTAATAGTTGTCAAAAACCTATGAGACAATTACGTTTCACAACTGGTTCAGGACCCAACAAGGGGGGGCACTGCTAGACCTAATATTAACCAACAGGTCAGGCCTCATATCAAATATAAGGGTTGAGGGTCACTTGGGTAATAGTGATCACAAAATAAGTTTTCATGTATCCTTTAAAGGGAACCTGTCACCCCCCCCAAGGCGTTTTTAAGTAAAAGAGCCACCTTTAGCAGCACTAAGGCTGCATTCTGTGAAGGTGGCTCTTCTGTTTCTGACCCGTAGTAACGCAGAAATATAGACTTTTATAAATAGGTCCTCATACCTGTAATGTGTCCCATAGTTTTGGTGTCTCCCCCTGTATCACCCGTCCATCATGCCTCTGTCCTGTGTCTGGGTGCCGCCTCATCCTGTGTAGTATGCCTGTGCTGTGCCAACTCTAGCTGTGTCTTCCCCCATCCCCCTCCTCCTCTTTCTTTTTCCTTTCTCAGCAAGCAGAGACTGATGAGCTGACCTGCCAGTGACCTGCTTGTGTGCCGAGAGAGGAAAAAGCTGTAATATATTAAAAAAAAAATTAGTTTTTATATTTTTTTACAATTCTTTCCTTCTTTAGAGTACCCTAGAGTCTACAGTATGGCTGGTGATTCTGTTATGAACAGGTCACCGAGGAGGATGGCAGGAATAGGCTAGGCCACCAGGAAACCAGAAAGGTTGGTAACTTAGCGGATTGCAGACCCCTACTCCTAACAACACAACTAACAGTAGCCGTGGAGTGTTCCTACGATGCCCTAGACACCTTGACACAGCCGGAGGACTAACTAGGCCTAAAGCAAGAAAGGTGAAATCTAAACTGCCCTGGAGTAAAACCCAAAGAAATAACCCCCCAAACATATATTGTCGGTGAGACAAGATGAGGGACAAACACAGGCAGAGAATAGACTGAGCAAATGATGAGGCCCATATTTATTAATGACCTTGTAGGGGGCATACAGAGTAGAATTTCAATATTTGCAGATGACACTAAACTCTGCTGGGTAATCAATACAGAGGAGGACAATTTTATATTACAGCAGGATTTATGTAAACTAGAAGCTTGGGCTGATAAATGGCAAATGAGCTTTAATGGGGATAAATGTAAGGTCATGCACTTGGGTAGAACGAACAAGATGTATAATTATGTGCTTAATTGTAAAACACTGGGCAAAACAGTCACTGAAAAAGACCTGGGTGTATGGGTGGACGACAAACTCACATTTAGTGGCCAGTGTCAGGCAGTTGCTGCAAAGGCAAATAAAATAATGGGAAGCATTAAAAGAGGCATAGATGCTCATGAGAACATAATTTTACCACACTTGCGACCACATTTAGAATACTGCGTACAGTTCTGGTCTTTGGTGTATAAGAAAGACATAGCTGAACTGCAGCGGGTGCAGAGAAGAACGACCAAGGTTATTAGAGAACTAGGGGGTCTGCAATACCAAGACAGGTTATTACACTTGGGGTTTAGTTTGGAAAAACAAAGGCTGAGGGTGTGTGCACATGCTGCGGATTCTGGATTTGGCCGCTGCGGATCCGCAGCAGTTTCTGCTGTGGTGTACAGTACCGTAATATCCTATGGATATCAAAAACCGCAGTGCAGACGGTGCGGGTTTTTCGCGGTTTCTAAACCGCAGAAAGAATTGACATGTCAATTCTTTCTGCGGATTCCGCTGCGGTTTACCATCTCCTCCATTGTAGAGGTGATAAACCGCAGGCTAATCCGCAGATAAACCGCAGGCCTTTTGACCTGCACATTTACCTGCAGATTTTACAAAATCCGCGCCGCCAAATCCGCAGAGCAATCCGCAGCGTGTGCACATACCCTGAGGGGTGATCTTATTACAGTGTATAAATATATGCGGGGACAATACAAAGACCTTTCTAATGATCTTTTTACTCTTAGACCTGTGACGGGGACAAGGGGGCATCCTCTACGTCTGGAGGAAAGAAGGTTTAAGCATAATCACAGACGCGGATTCTTTACTGTAAGAGCAGTGAGACTATGGAACGCTCTGCCATATGATGTTGTAATGAGTGATTCCCTACTAAAATTTAAGAAGGGACTGGATGCCTTTCTTGAAAAGTATAATATTACAGGGTATATACACTAGTTTCCTTAGTGTTGCGTTAATCCAGGGAGCTAGTCTGATTGCCGTATGTGGAGTCGGGAAGGAATTTTTTTCCCCAATGTGAAGCTTACTGTTTGCCACATGGGTTTTTTTTTTGCCTTCCTCTGGATCAACATGTTAGGGCAAGTTAGGACAGGATATGGGTTGAACTAGATGGACTTAAAGTCTCCCTTCAACCTTAATAACTATGTTACTATGTTAAACAATTAATAGTAAGTCTTTACACGGACCTTTTATCATTAATTTGTCCCTTCTACTGGGTGAAATCTCATCTTGTCTGGGCTCTCTGAAACGAAAGGAAACTGCCATTATTAGTAAGAGTATGTCCGCTTTTATGAGGTTTGGATCCACTTGATTTTTGTTTACTTTTATAAAGTCTGTTTTTCTTGGAAACACAAAGGATGGTGATGGACCAGAAAAGTCCATTCTTCATTATCGTAATCTCTAGAGAGTACATTGGTCAGCAGTGCTGATCATATTCACAGACCACATAACCACTTATGTCAACCATTGCCAATCTTGTGTGTCTTCAATCACTTCATGGAATTGACTGTTGTTGATAAATGAAAAAAAATCCTTGTTTTTATTTTTGTTTCATCCATGGGATGACAGTGTGGTATTGCCAAGTCCCTTTGATGGGTTCTGCTTCCTGTAACCGATATTAAACTCTCCTGTGTAGTCCTGGTCTGTACAGTACATGAACTGGATGTTAGGAATACTTTTCTTACTTGAGTTGAAAAGTTCCATGGGTGTTAAGATTTGGTGTGAATATGGCCTCTGGAGGCCAGCTGCAGCTGCAAGGCGTTTCATCGAGCCTCCCCAGCCTAAAGTGCCGTTCAGCTGCCACTCCAAAACCTTTCATGCAATGGCATACATTTATAAGTTTTCTTCTGGTTTTTATATGGTGCAGAAGACCCATCCAAGAAGTAGTAGACCTTTCTCAAACTTGGTAGGTTGTCCATTTTTATCAGTGAAATTATTTTTAACAAATGAATAGCTATTGAATCATGAAGTAAGCACTCAGGTGTCATAAATAAAATACAGAAATGTAGTTGACTGTTCCTTTATTGTTCAGGATGAAGCGCAGTTCTCTGAAAAGACTACGCTTATTACTGCCTCACTCTTATGTTTGAGGTGATTGTAGTCTGACTGTTGGTGAGCTATAAAGTGAGGGTTTTTTATGGACCTTCTGTAATACCAAGACAAACCCAAAAATGCTCTCTCCAGGTGGTTAGGGTAGGCCACCTCTGCACGGCAGCCACTTTCTGCTTTCACAGACTGTATGTCCCAGCTACTCAATCTTCCTCTAAAACAGGTGACACTTTCAGGACTTTATCTTCAGTCCATACTTTTGAAGCCACTCTGGCACCTGCCCAATGATGAGGAGAAAAAAAATGTCCAACTTTTCTAGATGCAACGGTGAAGTTTTTGTTTATAGGTAGGTTCACACCAGAATGTAGTCTGTGACACAAACAAGACCTATTGTGGCAGGGAATGAGGGTCTGTGTGAAATTATTTGTGATTTTTTTGGATCATTATCTTAGACCCTTTGTCGCTAGTTTGCCATCCTACATTAGGGATACCACGTCTGCCCTGCAAAGACTTGATAATATGTATCTCACAGATGACATGGTGATGGTCACGGCAGACGTGGAATCCCTATACACATCCATTAGACATAAAGATGGTTTGGAGTCTGTTTCCTGGTATCTCAGAACTAGTAATTTGGATGTACATTTGGTCGATCTCCTTTTGGTTTTATTAGAATTCATCCTGACCCATAACTGTTTTATTTTAAATAAAAAGTTTTTTTTACAAAAACAGGGGACTGCGATGGGTGCTTCCTGCGCACCTTCTTATGCAAATTTATTTTTGGGTGCGTGGGAAAGGGAGATCTTTATCAGCAATCCGATCCCCGGTATGGAGAATACACACCATTGGATGAGATATATTGATGATGTGTGGTTCCTATGGGAGGGATCGAGATTTGAATTGGACTGTCTGATGGCCAAATTAAACCAAAATGATAAGAATATTAAGTTAACCTACAATGTAGGTAGAGAACTTGATTTTTTGGACAAAGATTAAAACGTCTGAGAATGGTTGTCTCATGACTGAGGTTCACAGAAAGCCGACTGCGACAAACAGTCTTTTGCATGCTACATCATCGCATCCTTTGTCCACGCTTAGGGGAATACCGACGGGGCAATTTTTAAGAATAAGGAGAATTTGCTCTGATGATTCCTTTGAACAACAGTCTCGTATTTTAAAAAAAAAAGGTTTAACGAGAGAGGATATAGTAAAAAAATGATTACACAGGGCTACCACCGTGCTAGACACACTCCTAGAAATGAATTGCTGTATAAAAATTCGGTTAAGAAGGATGCTGATAATCAAGTTCGTCTGATATCAACATATAGTAGCCAGTGGGTGGAGTTTAAAAAGATAGTACAGAATCACTGGCCGATCTTGATGTCGGACCCCATTTTGAGAAAATGTCTGCCGGAATCACCCCTCATAACTGCACGTAGATCAAAAAATCTAAAGGACCTATTGGTCCATAGCCATTATGAATTATCATCAGTTGTCAAGAATACCTGGCTTGATATGAAGGGATTTTATCCGTGCGGTCATTGTAAGGGGTGTGACAACATGGTTAAAACTAAGGAATTTTCCAATGTTTCTGGAACTCGCAAATTTACAATCAGACATTTTATCACCTGCTCCACTAAAGGAGTGGTGTATAGTGCTGAGTGTCCGTGTGGGAAACTGTACATCGGTTTAACAACTCGGGAATTACGGGTTCGCATCAGAGAGCATGTCAGAGATATTGACAAGGGTCGTACTGTGACTGATGTGGCACTTTTGAAAACTGTACCGAGACATTTTTTTCAATATCACAATAGTGATTCTAGTCTGTTTTTGGCTAGAGGTATTGATGTGTTGCAACCTGGCCCTAGAGGTGGAGATTTGGCTAAAAATTTAGCTAAATTAGAATGTAAATGGATATATAGGTTAGGCTCCTTAGTTCCAGATGGCCTAAATGAGAGTTTTGGATTCGGTGCGTTCTTATAAAAATCTTGCCTTGTTTTGCTACTTGAGTCTGTATTTGTTTTATGGGATAGTTTGGGTTTTTAATTATTTTACTTTTTATTTCATACAGTTGGAAGCTTGTTCTCGTGTATTGTTGTTCTCATTCGGGAATGCTCTGAAAACTAATTTTTCTTCCGTTTCAACGATATAATGAAGACTTCCATCAATAAGAAGAAAAACTGTGCTTTATTGCATAAGTTCTTGTATAAGATTTTGAAAACGTTGGGTATATTGATTGGTGTAATAATGTTTTCTGCAATGTCTTATTATTGTATTTGAATGTTCATTACATTATGAATTATGTTTGTAGTAAATATATATATTTGCACAATGTTTGTTATTTAATAGATCTAGTATTAATGGATAATATAATATTATTAATGTTTATCACTTTTGGTGGACATATTTTTTATATGATTGAGCACAGTTCACTTTATACGTTTAAATGTACGGGAATGTCTTTGGTCAGCATTGATTGATTTTCCTAGGAGCGCGCCCATTCTTTTGTCTGCTGCATGACTCTGATTTCTCCGGCCAGACGGTGAGTGCGGGCATGCACGTGTCTATTACTGTGGCCACCTGCATGCTCGCGTCTCACAGGCCGGGGCTGAAGAGTATTTTGTATCGGCAGCGGCTTTAGGATGTGGTGCGCCACAATATGGAGCATCATTCTTGATCGACTTCGGCCGTGCAGCCTTACACCTATTGGTGCTGCACTGTTTAAAAGACCCGCTATTTTCCTGTCTTGGTTACACGCCCCCTGAGGAAGAGGACGAAACGCGCGTCGGGGAGTGGGACACGCAGCTATTCACATTCATGTAAGCATATTGTGCTACAATTGTTACTGATCGCGGGTGCAGCGTTATCTGCAAACACAGATTTTCATATAGCAGTGCTATTAATTTTGTTGGGGCACTTAGAATTTATTGTGTCACAAGAATCGCTACCTAGCGGCATCGGACAATTGAAGGGAGAGTGAGTTTTGCTTTTTGTGGTATGGTGTCCATGTGGAGACCTGTTTTTTTGAATCTGTATTACCATGATTGCTATTTTGAGCTATAGGTACATATTCATACGGCTTACTGCATGGTAAAAAATATTTTTTCCATATTTGTAATTTTTCCATAGCATTTTCATCAATTGTACAGCATTTATGATCTCTCCATTGTCCAATATTCGTGATCTCCTGGATTTATATAGCTATGTACGTGTCTTATAACAGAGGTTTTCCATGTTTGTTTTTTAATAATTATCAATAAATGAATGATTTTTTATTGTTTGTGTATAGTGCCTTTTCTGTCTTCGGGTTATTACTACCTTTGGGACGGACGGGATTTGGAATTGCTTATAGGCACTTGATTATTATTGGTTGGATTTCATGTTGATCTAATATGTATAGTTAGGTCCATATATATTTGGACAGAGACAACATTTTTCTAATTTTGGTTCTAGACATTACCACAATGAATCTTCAACTGCATCTGAATTGTTTTGTTTAAGTTCAGACTTTCAGCTTTCATTTGAGGGTATCCACATTAAAATTGGATGAAGGGTTTGGGAGTTTCAGCTCCTTAACATGTGCCACCCTGTTTTTAAAGGGACCAAAAGTAATTGGACAATTGACTCCAAGGCTATTTCATGGACAGGTGTGGGCAATCCCTTCGTTATGTCATTCTCAATTAAGCAGATAAAAGGCCTGGAGTTGATTTGAGGTGTGGTGCTTGCATAGCCTAGTGTTTGCTTGTCCTCTTTCCACTTGATTTCTATTCTTGATATGAATTATTAAAAATTAGTGATGATCGAGTATACTCATTGCTCGGGTGTCCTCCGAGTATTTTGGCGTGCTCGGAGATTGTTTTCGTTGATGCAGCTGTATGATTTGTGGTTGCTGGACAGGCTGAACACGTGAGGAATGCCTGTTTGCTAGGAAATCCCCACAAGTATTCAGCCTGTCCAGGAGCCATAAATCATGCAGCTGAGGCGACAAGCTAAATCTCCAAGCACGCCAAAATACTCGGAGGACACCCGAGCAACGAGTATACTCGCTCATCACTAAAAATGTTTCCATAATATAGTGAGTGCCATCATCTTCTACTTGTCTATGATGCTGTCAAGTTTGGGTAGGAGACCCACAGATGGACTGTGACACTGACACGTGGGATAAGTGTTTTTCAGGCAATTGGGAGAGGAAGGTACTAGAGATAGAAGTCAAATTATAGATGGCTGCTTGATTGGTATGATGACTCGTGAGGAAAAATTGTGTGCAGGGCCCCATGTCTGATTCAAACCCAGTACCCTTGTGTTACAAACCAGTACTGACTGCTGATCTGTCGAAAAAAAAACTTGACCAGTTCACCCAATGACTAGACCCTAGAAACCAGACTCCATAGGGTGTGTGCGCACATGCTGTGTATTGTCCTTTGGATTTTTCTGCGCGGATTTGTCAAAAGACCTGCGGGTTTGACGGAGCAGGTGCCAATCCGCAGCAAGAATTGACATGCTGCGGTTTTGAAACCGCAGCAAATCAGTGCGGAAAAATCTGCACCGTGGTCTTTAATTTCCATTGATTATAATGGTACTGTACACCGCAGCAGGATCCGCAGTGTGCACACACCCTTAGGCTAGTTTCACATTAGCGTTTTTTTGCGCAGCGCATCGTGCGAAAAAAAACGCAAAGAAAAACGCAAAACAAACGCGCGTTTTTTTAACGTCATGCGCATGCTGATGCGTAAAAAAAACGCAGCGTTGCTTGCGTTTTGCATGCGTTTTTGCATGCGTCTGCGTTTTTTTATGCACATGCGTTTTTAGGTGTGACATTTTTTCCATTGTCTAGAGAACATTCTAGACTTGTTTCACTCAAAAACGCATGCGTAAAAAAACGCAATCGTGCGCAAGACCATGCGCACGCATGCGTTACCATAGACTTCAATGTGTTGTTTTTGCGCATTCCGTGCGCAAGCGTGCGCATGCGTTTTTTTGCCGAGACAGGGCGCACCAAAAAATCCAACATGTTGCGTCTGGCGCACCTGGCGCAAAAGACAAAAAAACGCATGCGCACGAAAACGCAAGTGTGCGCAAAAACATGCGCACGTCATGTTAAACATAGGTGCGCAGTGCGCATGCGCACGGGTGCGCACGATGCGCTGCGCACAAAAGCGCAAATGTGAAACCGGCCTTACACATGCTTTTTAAGATCCAGTGTTATCATCGTGCGGGCACTTGCAAGAAGTCGTTCTCCGCTAACGAGTAGTTCTAATAATGATGCAGTAGCTCAGATATGTACAGGATGAGTAGATAAAATGGGGACGTTCCCCCCCCCCAAAAGGGTATAGCTATAATTAAGAAAGTTCAACTTCTCATGTACTGTCTTGACCTCTTTATGCTATGAGGACATCTGATGGACTACAGCCCACAGTTCTTTTGCATTAGGTTCTGTATAAAAAACTTAAACAGCATTTTTTTTACGTCACTACACAAATTCTCAAATCAGATTGATGTCTGGGGATTGGGCTGGCCACTTCATAACATCAATCTTTTTGGTCTGTAACCAGGATAGTCCTCGCTTGCTGGTGGGATTTGGGGTTGCATTTCTTTTTCAGTATAATCCAACATGACCTCTTCCAGTATTTTGATATATTTAAACTGGTCCATGGTGGCTAGTATGCGATACTATAGAGTTGGGCTCATTTATTAGAAACATCCCCAAACCATTATACTTGCACCTCATGTTAGTCCTCACGATGTACTGTGGCTTGTACTCCGTGTTTATGGGTCGTCTCACAAACTATGTGTGGCCTTTAGACCCAATAAGAGCAATGTTGTCCATAGAAAGTTGCACCACTTCCTTTTAGGTCAGTCAATGTGTTCTTTGGCAAACTAAGTTTTCAACACGTCTTTGCAATATACCCTCGTAAAGTACCACTGATGAACAAACAGTTTGGCTTCACGTAGGAGTCTTCAGTTACTTGAATCCTGCAACCATCAGAAGATTTCCTTTCATCTCCCTGGAGCTGATCATTGGACGCTGCTTTACCATTCTTGTGATTCTATGATCGATGTGGATGACAGTATTTATTTTCCTTCCATGTGTTTGAGGTTTTGTTTGCCATTTTAAAGCATTGGAAATTTTAGCTGAGCAGCCATTTATTTTCTGCACTTCTACATTTTCCCCTCTCCAATCAACTTCTTGATCAAAGTTCTTTCTCCAAGAAATGATCCATTTTGCTGATGGAGCAAGGGCTAAAACCAGCAGGTACGTTTGCTGCCCTACTTTAACCCCTTACTGCCATCGGACAGGATAGTACGTCCGATGGCAGGACCCCCACTTTGATGTGGGCTCCGGTGGTGAGCCCGCAACAAAGCCAGGACATGTCTGTTGGTTGCTCATTTCTCGCTTAAACCTACTCATTAAGTTTGTTGTATGATCTTTTCTGCCAAAAACAGTAATTTAAACACATCTTAGACTGGTATTATTTTGCATATAACTGTACACCTTGTGTGTAGGTGGTGTGAAAAGTAATGCAAACAGCAGCTCCCAGACCAATTTGTTAGAATATCTTTTTTAATTAAATTTACAGAGTGGTTATAAATCCATGCACAGCTGGAAGTAGGAGAATTTAGATCCCAGGAATGATTAGGTCAGTAGAGGTATACCTAAGACACGTTGTCTGACGCTTCTGGGTTTTGCCCACTTTCAGTAGAATGAAATACATCAGATACAGAGGTTGTCTCACTTATTGAGAACTGTAAGACACAGTCCGCTATTGGAATCATTTTAGGGTTTCTTTCAGCTTCTGAAGGATCCGCTCTCGTTCTAGATAGTTGTCTTTCCTATGAACAATCCTCTGCAGTCTCCGCTTCATCGTCTCACCTTCGTCAGACATCTCACTGTTCTGTTTTGCACTCTTTAAACAGTCACTGATCTGCTGTCTCTTTATCTGCACAGTGTCCTGGTGAGTGGGGATAAAAATAAATAAAAAAAGTGTATATAGCAATAAAGAAATCATATCATTGATCAAACAGGTCTGACAACACCCAAGCCACCAGGCCATCTGTGCCCAAATCCCTTGTAGATAAGTGTGAGTCAGTAAAGTTATCCCATCCATGGAAGCATCGCCATCACCATCGTGTATTACAGACGTGTGACATCTCTGGCCCATAAGTCAGATGCAGCCACCTCTGGATAAAAGAAAATCTATCTCCTGACAGAGGACTAACGAGAGGCGTGGGTACTTGCCTGTAGTTCGGATTCATTTTCCTCTACCCGTTTGATCTGTGTTTTCAGGAGGATCACTTCTTCCTGTATAGAAGAGAAATACACGTGAGAAGTCGCAGCAATGTCATCAGAAAACCATTACAGAAACACACAGACCATATACACTGCGCTCAGCAAACACTTCAGAACGTTTCATTAGGAGGCTTACAAAAGTTAAAAAAAAAAAAAAAAAAAAACACACTAAAACCACCCTGGAAACTCACATCTTAATCATAAAACTAATCACCTAAAAAGGTACAGGTGTAAAAAAAAAAAAAAAAAAAAAGTGTAAAGAGCAGAATGCAATCGCACCCCAAGGTCCGCGTCATAGGAAAGGGTTGGTGCAGATTTTCTGCCTACATACCAAAACCACAGGTTTGTCACAAACTGAAGATTCCACCCCGCACAAAAAAAAAAAAAAAAATACACACACACACACACACACACACACACACACACACACACACACACACACACACACACACACACACACACACACACACACACACACACACACACACCCCCCCCTGCATATCAAATACATCAGACCCCTGCCATCATTAGAACCTCAGTATCACACCCGCACTGCTTCTCTATAGATGGGGTATGGCCACGTGGGGGTGTCCTAAAAAATGGTTAAGATGCAGCCAGAAAGAAACAAACATGCAATTGTACAGTAAAAGGTGCAGATTTCAGTTTGATTGTTAAAGGCAGCACAGTTTTCACAGTAAAGCTGAAAAATTGCCAATTTGCAGAAAAAGCACTTTTCAGTCCAGTTTCAGAAACCCATTAGCTGCTCCCTGTATCAATACCCTCGTGATCATGAGTTGCTGTCAATCGGTATTAATAGGGGGGGTATCCATCGGCTGAAAGCCAATTGCTGACATGGTTGTCCACAGTCTACAGCCCTCCAAAACTGGATAAAAAAAAACAAACTGAAGTCTGAACTGAGAAAATAAATTAATGTGTATGCACAATGTAAGTGCGTATTAACACATGACCATTAACCAGAGAAGAAAAAAAGCAAAAAACACAAAAAGTAAAAAAATAAGCTGCAAATAATGCATGAAGGTAATAAGGGTATTTAGTAAACATAATTTTGATCAAAATAACGTACAAGCCATCCCGCCACGTCACGGCAACCCTTGTGGGACAGTCCTAACTCTACTATTTAAAACCTTTTCACTTGCCAAGTGATGTGAATGTGAACAAGGATCGAGGGACTGACCCACTAGTAAAAGCATAGGCCAGACTGGATGGTTTTCCCAGCTCAGAAAGAGGGATGGCTTTATTTTCTCAGTTCAGACTTCAGTTTTTTTTATCCATTTCATTGTGCATTCAGTGCATGTAAGGGTGTGACCGCCCTCTTTCTGAGCTGGGAAAACCATCCTGTCTGGCCTATGCTTTTACTAGTCGTCAGTCCCCCAATCCTTGTTCACATTCACGTCACTTCGCAAGTGAAAAGGTTTTAAAATACTAGTGTAGGACTGTCCCACAAGGGTTGCCGTGATGTGGCGGGATGGCTTGTACATTATTTTGATCAAAATTATGTTTACTAAATACCCTTATTATTACCTTTATGCATTATTTTCAGTTTATTTTTTACTTTTTATTTGTGTTTTTTACTTTTTGTTAGCCCTCCAAAACTGCAGTAAAAGCTCTCCGTACCCTCTAGTTTCATGGGTTAGTGCCTCTCACCTCCACATCAGGAGAGGAGTCGATCACCTTGCGTTTACACACGTCTGCTGGGACACAATTGCAACCATCAGCCATTGCGCTAATGTCCAATTCTATTGAATGGGACTGTCGTACAGTGCTTCCGGATTGTTCACACTTCCACATCAGATACATCGAAACATGAGATCAACAGTGCACTCACCTCTGGCTGCAGAAGTGAGCAACGCTGGACAAACCCTTTAATACTGAGGAGTTAATAAATGAGGAATGGGAATAACCAACCATGTCATACCTTTAGCTGCTGGATTCGATCTTGCACCTCCTTGACGTGCTGCTCAGCGGATTCCACCTTCAAAGCTGGAGATCTGAAGGAAAGCACACAGACAACCAATGTTTAACACCTTGTTAGGAAACACCCATTGGGCACATGATTAACACTGCAAGTGGTAGCCATAAATCTAAAACAGCACATGCCACAAGAAAGTCACCGATATGCAGCCAGGTCCCTACTTATATTTTCTCTGGGTTCAACATCTTGAGAATTGTGGAGCAAGTTTTTTTTTTTTTTTTTTTAAAAAAAGGAAAGATTATATATATTTATTGCATGCATGTGTTCACCCAGTGGTTTTGATTTGTATTGCAGTGCTGGAGTCCTGGGTTCAAATCCCACCAAGGACAACAGCTGCAGGAGTTTGTATGTTCTCCCCGTGTTTGCGTGGGTTTCCTCTGGTTTCTTCCCATGCTCCAAAGACATACTGATAGGGAATTTAGATTGTGAGCCCCAACGGGGACAGGGATGATGTCTGTAAAACACTAGGATGGCACTATACAAGTATAATAGAGTTTGTTTCCTGGGAAATTGTAGTTCTAACACAAACTGAAAAAATGCTAAGTCTATAAAACACTTAAAAACGACAGATTTTTTTTTGGGGGGAAAGAAAAAAAAGCCAAGAATCATACCATAACTCCATATCATATCACACTGTGTTTTTGCCACAAAAAAAAAAACAAAAAAAAAACAAACAAACAGCATTTTACCATCCCAGCAAAGTGAATGAGATCTCTGAAGTCTCTTGCTTATTTTTTCTTTGCAGATTTGAAGCCGTTTTAGATCTGCAGCGTGTCAATTCAGTGTCTTTCAACCATTGTAATAAATGGGAAAAACACGCAATTAAAAAAACACAAAAAAAAACAAAAAACACTAAAATAAAAAGTAGAAATATCCACAGCAAATACTTAATGGGCGACATTCAGGATGTCTTATCTGTACAAATCCATTTAAAAATACGGTAAGTATTTTTGGGTTAAAAAAACAAAAAAAAACAAAAAACAAAAGACTCAAAGTGGTTTCACACATCGGTATTTTTGATCAGTATTTGTATGTCAAAACCAGGAGAGTCTCAAACACAGAACCGGTGTGAATCTTTGGCTGGGGTCACACTAACCGACGCAAAATACGGTCAGTATTTTACATGCGTAATACGGATGACAGACCCCTAAATAGTGCTCCGTATGTCATCCGTAATCAAGGTGTGGTCGCGTATTTTGCGCATGTCAGCATCCGTATGTAATCCGTATGACATCCGTATGGCGAGATTTTCTCGCCGGCTTGCAAAATGGACATATAATGGAGCCCTATGACAGGGTTTCTAACAGAAACCAAAGAATAGATATAGACACATAGAATGCGTGTGTATATATATATATATATATATATGCATTCTATGTGTCTATATCTATTCTTTCGTTTCTTTATTAAACCTGTCAGGGTGAGTTTACTGGATAGCGCACTGAATTGCCGACTTTGCTAAAAGACACCTGGTGCGTATTTCTCGCGGGTCACATGTGTGGTCCGTGTGTAATGCATATTTTTTGCGCACCCATAGACTTGCATTGGCGTACTACGGGCGTAGTACGCTGACAATCGCAGCATGCTGCGATTGGCACGGAGCGTAGAATACGGATGAGAAATATACGGCTGGTGCGAGGGACCCCATAGAGAATCATTGGTCCGTGTCTAATGCGTGCTTTTTAACGCCTCTCACTCGGCCGTATTCCTCGCCAGTGTGACCCCAGCCTTAGACTTTTCCGCAGATTGTGAGGCCAACTTCTGCATACAGCACCCTCTTCAGGTCAACACAGACTTTTCAATCGGATGCAGGTCTGGGCCCTAGCTAGGCCATTCCACAACTCTGACCATCCTCTGGTGAAGCCATAGTCATGCGCAAAGGTGAAATTCCACTTTAGAGTTGAGTAAACCCGAAGTTAAAATGTTCAGCGTTAGTCAGTGCTAAACACCGAACACGGGAGAGAAATTTTGGTGAGAAGTCCGGGTCCCCATTTTTTCAATGGGGTTCAGGTTCTGGTTAAAGTTCTGATAACCAAACCGAACTTTGGAATAAAATTCCAGTCAGGTCCAAGGGTCCGCTCATTCCTACGCTTCAGGTTTTATTTCAAAATTGACTGATATTTGGTTCTGTTCATAATACCTTCCACTTTAGTAGCGAAAGCCACAGTCCAAACGGACAAAAAACGGCCCCAAAGCATAATGCCGCCTTCTTCGCTGTGGGTGTGGTGTTCTTTTGGCGATACGCACTATTGGTTTTACACTATACATACCTTTTGGAATTATGGCCAAAGAAGTCAACCTTGGTCTCATGAGATCAGAACATGTTTTCCCACATGCTTATGGAAGTGTTGATGTAGATTCAGGCAAAACATAAAATCAGGCTTGGATAATTTTTCCATATAAACAAAAGCTGCCATCTTGTCATTCTACCCCACAGGCCAAACATAAGAAGAATACGGGAGATTGTTTTGCCATGCATTAGTTGACAGAAATTCCTGCAACTCCTTTAATGTTGCTGAAGGTCTCTTGGACCAATTTTCTTCTTGTCTCAATTTTTGATGGACGTTCAGTACTAGATAATGTCACTGTTATGCCAAAATCAAGCCACTTATTGATGATGTCTTCAGTGCTCCATGGTATATATAATGCCTTGGACATTTTTTGTACCCTTACCCTGACTGATAACTAAACTATGAGATCCTTTGCTGTGTTGTAAGCTGTTTACGGACCATGACTTTTGCTCTAAAATGCAGCTAAGAAAATGTCAAAAAAAAAAAAAAAAAAAAAAAATACTAGAACAGCTAAATGGGGTTAATCAGAATCACTGTAAATAATGGCAGATGTACTGACTACTATTTAGTACGAGTTTAAATTTAATAGCAGAACCAGACACACAACCACATCCCCGATTATAAGAGTGTTCATACAGTTGTGGCCAAAAGTATTGACACCCCTGCAATTTTGTCAGATAATACTCAGTTTCTTCCCGAAAATTATTGCAAACACAATTTCTTTGTTATTATCTTCATTTAATTTGTCTTAAATGAAAAAAATAAAAAGAATTGTCCTAAAGCCAAATTGGAAATAATTCCACACCAAACATAAAAAAAAGAGGGTGGGCAAAAGTATTGTCACTGTTCGAAAAATCATGTGATGCTTCTCTAATTTGTGTAATTAACAGCACCTGTAACTTACCTGTGGCACCTAACAGGTGTTGGCAATAACTAAATCACACTTGCAGCCAGTTGACATGGAATAAAGTTGACTCAGCCTCTGTCCTGTGTCCTTGTGTGTACCACATTGAGCATGGAGAAAAGAAGGAAGACCAAAGAACTGTCTGAGGACTTGAGAAACCAAATTGTGAGGAAGCATGAGCAATCTCAAGGCTACAAGTCCATCTCCAAAGACCTGAATGTTCCTGTGTCTACCGTGCGCAGTGTCATCAAGAAGTTTAAAGCCCATGGCACTGTGGCTAACCTCCCTAGATTTGGACGGAAAAGAAAAATTGACAAGAGATTTCAACGCAAGATTGTGCGGATGTTGGATAAAGAACCTCGATTAACATCCAAACAAGTTCAAGCTGCCCTGCAGTCCGAGGGTACAACAGTGTCAACCCGTACTATCCGTCGGCGTCTGAATGAAAAGGGACTGTATGGTAGGAGACCCAGGAAGACCCCACTTCTTACCCCGAGACATAAAAAAAAGCCTAAAATGTTTTGGAAGAATGTTCTCTGGTCAGATGAGACAAAAGTAGAGCTTTTCGGGCAAAGGCATCAACAGAGTTTACAGGAAAAAAAAAAAAAAAAAAAAAAACACGGTCCCTACAGTCAAACATGGCGGAGGTTCCCTGATGTTTTGGGGTTGCTTTGCTGCCTCTGGCACTGGACTGCTTGACCGTGTGCATGGCATTATGAAGTCAGATGACTACCAACAAATTTTGCAGCATAATGTAGGGCCCAGTGTGAGAAAGCTGGGTCTCCCTTAGAGGTCATGGGTCTTCCAGCAGGACAATGACCCAACACACTTCAAAAACCACTAGAAAATGGTTTGAGAGAAAGCACTGGAGACTTCTAAGGTGGCCAGCAATGAGTCCAAACCTGAATCCCATAGAACACCTGTGGAGAGATCTAAAAATGGCAGTTTGGAGAAGGCACCCTTCAAATATCAGGGACCTGGAGCAGTTTGCCAAAGAAGAATGGTCTAAAATTCCAGCAGAGCATTGTAAGAAACTCATTGATGGTTACCGGAAGCGGTTGGTCGCAGTTATTTTGGCTAAAGGTTGTGCAACCAAGTATTAGGCGGGTGCCAATACTTTTGTCTGACCCATTTTTGGAGTTTTGTGTGAAATGATCAATGTTTTGCTTCATTCTCTTTTGTCATTTACGATAAATTAAATGAAGATAATAATACCAAAGAATTTGTGTTTGCAATCATTTTCAGGAAGAAACTGAGTATTATCTGACAGAATTGCAGGGGTGTCAATATTTTTGGCCACAACTGTACTTATGTAACCACGATATTTTAGTTATTTTCCCCTTAAAAATTATTTCAGTTTGTGTCTCAATGGATTTGTACAGATTATAGGCGACATTAAAGTTAAATTATTCTACTTGGTGTTTTTTTTTTTGTTTGTTTTTTTTAACATGACAAAATCCTGTCATTGTAACAGGGGTGTGTAGACTTAATTCACGTTCCATGGCAAAATTGCAAAGTGCCTGTAAAGATGAGCAACTTTGCAATTTACTTGCTATTAAAAATTGAAAACAGAGATAGTTTTATGTCATTGTTCACTGCCTATGGTAGCAGCAGTAGTCAGACGTGTAGTGTTTACGAGCACTTAAAGAGCTTGCAAGCGCTGCTTTTAAGCTGTCCAGATCAATCACTGAATACTGTAGAAGCAAGGCTGCCTCCTCTAGCATTAGGACACCACATGCATCAAGCAGAAAGCCAAAGGGCTGGAGACAGAAGACGAGAAATAAATAGTGATGAGCCAACGTGTTCGGATAAGGTGTTATTGGAGAATGCCCGGGCGCTAACAGTGTCATCGGTGTACTCGAAAAATATGTTCATGTCCCCGTGGCTGCATGTCTCGTGGCTGCAACACCTGCAGGGATTGCCTGGTTGTTAAGTAATCCCTGCATGTCTTGGGGCTGTCGAAGAGCCGCGGGGACTCTAACATTGTCTTCGGCGTGCTCGAATACTCTGTTAGCGCACGAGCATGCTCCGCCAACACCTTATCCGATCACCTTTTCTCATCAATAAATATAACCCTTTATTACTGGCCAGGATTTAGACAGATTACGGCTATGTGCCCACAGTAGTGTTTTAAACCTGACACAAAACCAGACTCCTTCCCAGAAAACACGCGTTTTTTTTCCGCGCGTCTTCTGGACCATAGGAAAATAGCTAAAAACGCGGACTAAGCAGCAAAATTAACGAACATGCTGAGTTTTTAGCTGCTAAGCGTTTCCTTAGCGGTAAAAAACGCATCCATTGGCACAAAAAGGCCAAAAAGCATTAAAATGATTGGGAAGCTTCTTTTAAGTGTTTTTGAAGCGGTTTGACCCCTAAAAATGCTACTGTGGGCACGCAACCTAAATGGTGTAAAACTGATCAGTGTCTCATACAGGATGATAAAGCTGTAAATCTTTTGCCACAATTGCGTTACCTCCTTTGATCTTCCTCCAGACCGGTTTGGTTGGCAGCGTCCTGTTGCCGTTTACCAAGCTCTTTTTCAGCTTCTGCAAGCTGCAGCCTTGTTTGCTGATGCACATGGTGAATAGTCTCAGGGCTCAGTTGCTTGAGAACATCATCAGGGGTGAGACTGTGAACACCGGCGGGATCCTGCGTCCTGCCCAGCAGAGCTCTCCCCAGCTGCACCGTCCTTTCATAGGAAACGTTCTAGATTTATAAAAAAATAAAGTTACATGGATTACTGCACTTTTTCTGGACACAAGCCCCTACTGTGAGGGGTGTAACCCATAATAGGGATACCAGAAACAATAAGTACATTACCATATTCTTAATGTCACCCTCAATCTTTTCTTTCTTGGCAAAAACCAATTCCTTTTCTTGATTTGCGGTGGCAAATTCTTTTCTTAGACGCAGTAATTCTTTCTAGAGAAAAAAAAAAAAAAAAAAATAATTAGCAAAAGCAATTTTAGTGGCACCCGTGGGCGTACTTACCCCCATATGCTCATCGCATACACAACCATCTACCGGAAGGGAAATAACAGGCGGCAGGAGAAAAAGCAGCAACCACGTCAGGACTGGCCGACCATCTATTGTGTATGGGAGCCTCGGTCACAGGAGAGAAGGATCGGGCAGAAAGGATGTCACCCGGTATCCTAACCGAGGGCACAAGAACGTGGGCCCAGCGATTACAGTTTTTAGTGGGGCAACCCCTGCAACGAGCTTTAGCCCTCAATTACACCATAAGTCGGGTGCGAGTATAAAGGGGGTGACTGTGCTCCAGATAGGGCAGATGTGTTCTAGTGATCAGAGCCATCGCCAAGCATTGCTGTGTGCCGCCGTCAGTCGCTGCTCGCCAAGTAGCTGTGTGTGGTGCAAAATGGGCTACCATAGTAGCAAACAGTGTATAGAAGACCGTAGTCACGGTCACCCTGGTGATATGGCTGTGCTTCATCACCTTGGTATGATGGTAACTGAAATATATATTTGTATGTATCATATATATTTTTATGAAAAAGTAAAAACTAATCCATTCGTGAACAACAGAAAGAAAAATAAAATGTCCGCCTTTTTTTGGTCGTTGCACTTACCACCCCAAAGAGAATGCAGAGGCGGCAATCAAAACATGTTATGTTCCCAAACATGGTAAAAGTAATAGCAGATCACCACGCAAGATAGAAGCCCCAACTTTTTTTTTTTCCCCTCCTCACCATTTATCCGCATTTATGGCACATTTTCCTCCATACACTATACGGTAAAGTGAAAACGGTTATTCAAAACTACAACGCATCAAAAACAACAACAACTCATACACTTATGTAAATGCATAGATGAAAAAACAGAGTTTTGGCTCTTGGAGAAAAAGATAGTGCGCATGTACACATTAAGATGCAAATTTCCCAGATCTTGGAAGGGATAAGAGTATGTGCACACAACATGTTTTCCAGACAGGCGAAACCGACAAGTTTTTCAAAGGATGGAAACTTCAGGAACAGGAAGCACAAGGGTGAGGGTTGTCTGGCTATTGTTTTTAAAATCCATTCATCAATGAGGCAACCGCTAGCAAAAAAGACACCCCGTTTTCTGGGTGCTTTTTCAGGTGGGTTTTGGAGTGGACCTGCCTGAAAAAAAAGACAACATATGCAGCAAAAAAAAAAAAAAAAAAAAAAAGGGAGCGCTTCCCACAATATAAATACACTTGGACTGTGGTTTCCCGGGTGACAGCTGTAATGTTTGTACCTTTAACACTTTAGCCTTCTCTACGTGTTGCATATGCTTGAGAAATTCCAGGTCCTCGTTTCGACACTCATATCCGGCCAGCTTTCTTATCACACCCGATATTCGCATCTGACTTAATCCTAGATTACAATACACAAATTATAACATGTTTTTCGCTTGGGCTTTTTTTTTTTTTTTTAAATGAAAACTTAAGATATTTCCAAAAGCTACGTCTGTAGATAATCAATATCAGCAAGAAAAATGCACAACAAAAATCCCTTAGATAGGGGTATGAGGATTACATGGAATTTCCTGGTTGAAAAATCCATCGCTTAAAATGGCTTTAAAAGAGGGGGGGGGGCACTTGTTTTTATTACTTTTATCACTTAATGTGCACTTAGGCTACTTTCACACTTGCATCATGCATTTTGTTTTTTGCGCATAGTTTTTTTTTAAAAAAAAAAGCATGCTTTTTTTTTGCACATGACCATGCGCACGTCTGCGCTCCCACAGGACTATAATGTGTTTTTGGGTGAATTTTGTGCGCATGCGGTTTTTTTGAGACAGGTCGGACACACAAAAAATGCAATAGGATGCATTTTGTGCGCCCAGGCGCACACTACAAAAAAACGCATGCGCGTACAAACGCATGACAATGCGTACCCATGTTACGTATAGGAAAAAAAAAAGCATGCGCATTTATGTGCAAAAATGCAGCACAAAAAACCCAAGTGTGAAAGTAGCCTAAGTGAATGGAAAGCTTGCTGCAAGCAGATTTGCAGCACTTTTTGGGGGGCAGAATCCAAACATAACAATTGGTTATATTACATGTAGCAGATCACCACATTTCTAAGTATAACCTATACAAGAAGTTTGTTAAGCGGCAGATTATTATTTTTCATTTTTAACACGCAAATCTGCAGCAGATACCCACATAGCAAAAATTTATGTCTGGGGATCTATGTACACAAAAACCCACGGGATTATCCCCACAGGTTCACACGATGAGTATTTGGTGCATTTTTATTGTTGCCGATTTTTTCAAAACCTCTGAACCAATTAACGGAACTAATTTAGGTCAATTGTGGGTTTTTTTTTTACATTCTTTTCAGCTACAGTTTATAGCATTTTTGGTATGCGATATATTTTAAATAAAACTCCTTTATTTGGGAAACTTCCTTTTACTTAACATGAAATACAAATTTACTGAAAGTCATGTGCAGATTACATGAGTTTTACTATGTTTCTAATATGGAAACGCTCTAAAAACACTTTATGTGTGGACTTTTCTCATCTTGTTAAAGTCTATGGGGACAATGCACAAATAAAATCCATGTTTACAGCGAGAGAAATTGCCACGTTGCAGATTTCAGAAACGTACCAGATCTCTATAAATCCCATAGACTCTGCTGGAGCTGTGATTTTGTGCACAAAAATACTCAAGAGATAAAACTGCACCGAAGACTTATCATGGGAACTTAGAATTATCGTGTAGGCCGTATTGTGTGAGCAAACTAAAGTTCTAACAGCAGAGATACCTGCCATCTTATACAGGACCAAAACACTATCTCAGTATGTAGAATACAAACCGCATAGAAAGATAGCTTCAAATATAACTTTTAATGAAGATCATAACACAAGGATTGACCCAGGCAAAGTTACCCTAGGCACGGACCCCTATTAGCTGGCCTATTGATGTCACTTGGTACCATAGGAGTATATGACACATTACAAATAAAGTGCACAGGTGCTAAAGAAAGGAACAAGTGTATGATCTTAACACTGATCCCTATAGCATGTCACTTAGGCCAGATTCACATAGCGTTAATGCAGTCTGTTCAACGCATAGCGTTGGCGGACTGCATTAAAGGGAAGGTGCCATCCAAAAAACATTTTCAGCAATTGAAAAAATGTAAAGAATTAAGGTTTACATTTCCTTAAAAAATATTAAAATTTGTTTTTAATTATTAAAAATAATTTTAAAAAGTTTGGCATTTCCACTCTAACACTAGGGGGAGCAGCTACTGAAATTTGGCACAAAAACCTAGTGTACAACTAGCTCACATTACTGCCCTGCAGTAATTATAGGCGGAGTCTGCTGATATGGGTGTGGTGTCACTCCTCTCCTCCCCTACTGGGTGTTTGCTAAGGGAAAAGAGAGGATGACATTTAGGAACACAGTGAGCAGCCATTTTGATGGGGCCTGCAAAGTTACTGACTGTCTTTGCATGTAAAGTCTGGATCAGAACAGGTCATCAAACAGCAGAAATGTTTCCTGGATTTCTGTGGAGCAGACAAGCAGACGGTCCATCCATGTGTATAAAACACAGCGCTCTATGTACAATCCCTGGCACCGAACAGGGTGCCCCCCATAGACCAGCACACTGCTTTCCTGAAATACTCTGTGCTGCTGTCATTCTGCTCCTTCCACCATACATCAGGCCCCTGTCACCTCGCTTTCAC
The DNA here is from genome assembly GCF_039654945.1 of Dendrobates tinctorius. Lineage (NCBI taxonomy): Eukaryota > Metazoa > Chordata > Amphibia > Anura > Dendrobatidae > Dendrobates > Dendrobates tinctorius. Next base: position 1,432,272 of record NW_027361752.1, on the reverse strand, counting down.
ACATCGCCAGGACCTGAGGAGAGGAATGGGGTCTTCGGTCACCAAGGATGGCAGGCAGCAAGGATTCTGGGAGCAGGGTGACAGCAGCACAGAGTATTTCAGGAGAGCAGTGTGCTGGTCTTTGGGGGGCACAGAGGGAGATATATGGCGGAGGAGCAGGGTGACAGCACCACAGATATCCAGGAAACATTTCTGCTGATTGATCGCCTGTTCTGATCCAGACTTTGCATGCAAAGACCCCATTCCCCTCCTCAGATTCTGTCCTGGCGATGTGTGACAGCGAGGCGACAGGCGCAGTCCAGGGAGACGCTGGGAAGCAGGATGGGGGGGAAATGTAGCCATACAGTAACAATAAAAATGAGACCCCTCTCTTCAGCTGCCTCACCAGCCCATCCCTGACTGCACCTAACTATTACCCCTGACCCGTGTGCAGGTGCTCAGCCAGAACCACCCTAGAATGGGTCCCCTTTTAGCAGATAATACTGCCATAGTGTTCTCACATAATACCGCCATATAGATCATACACAATACCACCATGTAGATCACACATAAAACCAGCAGGGTGACAGCAGCACAGAGTATTTCAGGAGAGCAGTATCACACAGGATAGGATTAGATACACAGCTCAGCAGACGGTATCACACAGGAGAGGATTAGATTCACGGCTCAGCAGACGGTATCACACAGGAGAGGATTAGACAACGAAAAAAAAAAAACACCCTAAGTGACGCGCACTTACCTCGTACAGACATTTCACTGATCCTCCTGTTATTCGGTACCATCGGCCGGCTCCAAGCTTCATTATTTTCACCTATCGAGTCCTATAAAACACATCATCCTCACGATGACATTCCTGCTTCTAGTCATGCCCATAAAATTACATTTGAGGGGAAAGTTTAGAGAAGCTCGTTATTCATTTTCCAATTAGATATTAAGGTTTTTTTTTACCTCAAACGTTCTACATCTTTTCACCCATTTGATAAATTTCCCTATATTTTTAAAGGGAACCTGTCCCCAGTTTTTTCATGTACAGAGGGGGGGGGGGGGGGGGGGGAATATTTAGTCAGCCATCAATTGTGCAAGTTCTCCCACTAAAGGGAACCTGTCACCTCTTTTGGCTGCTATAAGATGCGGCCGCTGCCTTTCAGGCCAAGTGCACACATAGCAGAAAATTTCTGCTGAAAAACCTGACTCCCTTCCCAGAAACCGTGTGTTTTTTTCTGCGTGGTTTTTGTGCAGAAAATGCGCGGTTTTGATGAGGTTTTTTTCCGCGCGTTTTCAAGACGCATAGAAATTAATGAGCATGCTGCGTTTACCGCGAAGCGGTTTTTTCGCAGTAAAAAACGCATCAATATGCACAAAAAGTGCAAAATGCATAGAATTGAATGGGAAGCTTATTTTTAGCAGTTTTATTGGAAAATCCGCTAAAAATACCGCTAAAAATTACCGCTAAAAAAACGCTGTGTGAACACAGCCTCAGGGCTTATCTAGAGCATTGTATAATGCTGTAGATAAGCCCCCGATCCAACCTGCAAGAGAAGAAAAATAACATTATACTCACCTGGGGGGGGGGGTGGTCCAGTCTGACGAGTGTCGCAGGTCCGGGTCCGGCACCTCCCATCTTCTTGCGACGCCATCCTCCTGCTTGCTTCATGGCTCTCCTGCATCACGCTCCTGCGCAGGCGTACTCCCTCTGCCCTCCGCCGGGAGAGGTCCGGTGCCTGCACACTGCAGTACTTGCTCTACCCTCAACAGGGCAGAGAAATACACTTGCCCAGAAGTGCGATGCCGAGGATTCATGAAGCAAGCAGGAGGGCGGCACTGCAAGAAGATGGGAGGCGCTGGACCCGAACCTGCGACACCCATCGGACCGGACCTCCCCCCCGGGTGAGTATAATAAAACTTAAATTTTCTTCTCTTTCAGGTCAGATCGGGGGCTTATCTACAGCTTTTTAGGATGCTCTAGGATAAGCCCTGAAAGGCAACGGCAGCATCTTGTAGCGGCCAAAAGAGGCGACAGGTGCACTTTAAAAAGATGAGAGAGGTCTGTAATTGACATCATAGGTAGATCACAACTATGAAAGTCAAAATGAGAAAAATCCAGAAAATCACCTCGTCTGATTCGCCAGCTGACTAAATACTTCTCCCCCCCCCCCCCCCCTGTATGACCCAGTACCACCACCTTCCTTAATGCCCGTGCTGCATTCCAGAAAGAGGTATATTATTTCCTGACTCCCCTATACATCTTCCCCCTGGGGAAAAAAAAAAAAAAAAAAAAAGTATCTGAAGTGCACCAGTGAGGTATGCAAATTTGTGCGTCCTGGTCCGATGGGCGTCATTGCAGCAGTGCCTGTCCCTCCCGCTGTGATTGACATGGATGCCATGTCCTGCGTCATCCACATAGCCAAATGAAGTGACAGGGGCATAGCCGGCCCGTGCAGGTGCCACTTTGCTCTGTCCTACTGCATTCAGAGCCTAAAACCTGACAGGTCATGCGCCGGCACACGTCTTTCCGGAATCACTTCGCCCATGTTATTTTGCTCCCTGCTGCCAGAAATCACAGCAGAGGAGTTTAATTCTGGCAGCAGGGAACAAAACCACATGGACGAAATGGTTCAGGTAAGCAGGAGCTGGAAAGACGTGTGCCGGCACATGCGCAGTTAGGTTTTAGGCTGTATCTGCTGTGGGGCAGAGCAACATGCGCCTGCGCGAGCCGGTGATGTCCCAGCATAGGCACAAGATTTTGTTTGGCTACGTGGATGACGCAGGATCGCGTCACACACATCAATCATCATCTAGGAGGAAGACGACGAACAGGTGCCGCTGAAATAACACCCATCAGACCGGACCGCCAAAATTTACATACCTCTCTGGAGCACTTCAAAAAGTTTTTTTCGTTTTTTTTTGAGGGGGATGTACAGGAGAGCCAGGACATAATATACAACCAATATATACCAAACCAATTTAAAAAATATAATAATGAAAGCTTGGTGCAGGTTGGTTACTATAGGCAACAAAGAATTTCTCTTTGAGATCACCTTTGATAACTGAGGCCTAATCCTCATTAGACAAGAACTGCTGGGGAAATGTGGTATGACACGGCATAAGTCTTGGCGCCCATCATTTGCCAGTGCATGTACCTTTGTTTTCTGGCGCAAACCAATGCAGCCAGCCATTTATTTATTAAGCTGCACTTGATACTGCAAAAAATGTGTATTTGGGGGTGCTAGTGTACCTATATTTTAAAAAACAAGAAAAAAAAAAAAAAAGTATATAATGTATAAAGTACAACCTACAATTCTACAATATGTGTAGATATCATAGTAAAAATAGTAAAAAAATACAAATAATTGCCCCTTTCCACTATACCTTGAATGTGCCTGTCATAGACCTGAGTTCACAGATCCCTAATGAAGGAAGCTGTGTACTTCCGAAACCGGTAGGAAGAAACGAACTGGTCCGTAGTATTCACTAGATCCCTCCACGTGACTTTTCACGTCACGAAGGTCCTGCAGCTAACAGCTGACGGCACAACGCTGTGTACTGTGCTGCGAAGAACGCTGGCGCACCGTGGGAATAGTGAGTAATTCAAGAGACTGTCACCGGCCGGGACAGTTCTCTATTTAACAATTGCTGGAAGTGACATTCTCTGTTCTACTGTTTAGCAACTATATTTTACATGCGGGAAGGTCAGTTTTATACTGATCTCCTAAGCAATGGAACTCAGACTCTGCTTAACCTGGAAGATGTGATTACAGCCTCTCCTTTGCTCCGTGAACTCCGTTCTATGACAGGCACATTCAAGGTATAGTGGAAAGGGGCGATTATTTGTATTTTTTTCCTACGATATCTACACATATTGTAGAATTGTAGGTTGTGCTTTATACACTTGTTTATTTTTGCTGTTTATTTCCTTGCATCCAATTTAGTATTGCGTTGATCCATTGTCCTACTAATAGACTTTAGGCGAGAGTGGATACTCAGCGCAGACATATTGTAACAATTGCACTTGATACTGGCAAAGAAAATCATAGAAAGATGGCAGCAGCTACCCGGCTGTATTCATTAATGCTCATCTATCACCGCCATACTGTCGTAAATTATATTGAACGTGCCCCAATGTGCATTGGCTCAGGGAATACACTGAATAAAGGCTCCCCGTATATCACTTTTTCCACATGTCAGTTATGATCAGATGGAAGATCAGATTTTGGCACAAGGAAGAGGAGAAACTCAAAAGAGATCCAATCCTCCTCTTCTTTTTCCAAAAAGTCAACAGAAAAGTAAGTATTTTGATCATGATGTGGAAAGAATCCCAAAACTACCTTCACACGCTTTGACAAAGCTTTAGTCTATCCAATAACAAAAGAGGACATGATGCCTTTCCTGAAATACGATGTACATGTGCATCAACTGTGAGTCTACAGTGCACATATAGGAGGCGAACCCTCTCCATACGTGGCTGGTGATGGCAGCTGCCTTTAATAGGAGCAAATGGCGCCAGCTTGGATCCCTACGTTTCATCAGTCCTACCGCGGCATCTAACGGGGTGTTCTCAAGTGTGGAAGTTATCCATCATGGATCAGTACGTCATCCCCTATCCTATCACCCCAACTGATCCCAAGAACTGCTGCTCTGAAGAGCTCTGTGTGAATGGACTGGTGGTCAATCATGTATATTGAGCTCTATTCGTTCTTATTTGGCCTGCCGGACGTGGCCAAGCGCAGTGTTCGGCACTCCCATAAGAGCAAATGGAGCAGCAGGGCACATGATTGACCCCAGCTCCATTGACGCAGAGCCCCAAGCGCTCCAGAAGATTCTAACACTCCAATAAAACCACTGACCTTCCCCCAAATCACACATTTATCGCCTATAAACAGGACAGACATCTCTCTGAAGGTCACACTGCTGGGACCCGCCATGCACGGTATAGACAATTTGCATCTTACATAAGTCACTCACCATTGACATAGTCGCCCTGCCATCCCGACAGGACACGTTCGCCATGTTTAGCACTCTGCTGGACGCTCTGGAAACGTTTCCAGCATGGATTTGACTTCTGGTCGTTTCCCCTTCCCACCCGTCACAGATCGTCGCGCTGCTCCTGTCACTTTTCTTTCTGCGTTTGACAGTTTCATCTTCTTTTACGTTGACCTGAATTTCTCTCAGTACATTCCCCATGGCCGGGGAGCGCGCCAGCTGACGGCCGCACGGCACCATGTTGTCGGGGGCTGTAGCCACATGTGAAGTGAACGACTTTTCATTCTCATCTTCTCTTGGTTCAAACTTCTGAGAAGGAAGAAGGGGTAAAACCCCCGGACCCGGCGAGCGGGGAAGCTGTCTGCCAGTGTGGAGAATATGCCCAGGAGAAGGATATTTCTGGACTTTTAAACTGTACTGTCTTTTGAAGCGTGTAACTTTTGGATCCTTTTCTCGTTCTTTTCGCTTTTGTTCAGCAAATTCCTGGAACAGGTTCAGCGTGTCCTGTTCACATAATGCAGTTTCGGAGAATCTCCGTGCGGATGACTTCTGCTCTGTGTCCTGCATCATCTGCAAGGAAAGAGATGGTACAAATATGACATCTGCACTAGACAGCCATTCCTTATAGAAAGCCTAATAAAACCAGTCACTGTGCTACAAAGTGTCCGACCGAAGGCCCCTCTATAGAGGAGCGCCGCCACCGGAGACAGCAAGTCCTCAGCTGGGAGACGCAGTCGGTCAGCTCAGAGGTTAAGTCGATGGAGATTATATATATTATCTCTCTCAGGTTTTGCAGGATTTTAAGAAATTAGGGCAAAATTAGGAAACAGAAGAACTCACAATAACTATTACTCCTCCATTGAAAGGTTTGTCTCATCATAGCTAGAAGTGCTAACTGCTTCTAGAACCCTGCAAATGTAACCTAAAGTAAAATACTCTCCATTCACAAGAGCGGAGGGATAGTTAATGGTGTTGTTCGTTGTCTAGGTTACCGGCCACCACTGGGTAAGGTCGTTGAGCTTTAGGGTTTCTGCAGCCATGCTGCTGGCCCGAGCCATCACTCTCCAGGAGGGCACCGCCGCCAGCACACAATGATCAGTGCAGTCTGATTTTATATTTTTCCACAGACCCCAAGAATTGCATGGCTGAATTTGGCCTGACACTTGGATCAATATCAGAAACATCTCCACGATTTTGCACAAACCACTCATCCAGGGGCAGACAAGCGAGCATCTCCATAGACGGTCACTGGGATGAATGCTATGCATGAAAAAAAACAAGGTGTGAACGAGGCCCAACCGAAGCAAACAGAGGAAGCAGTGCCCCAGTGAGGATTATGGAGCCCCCTTGGTTTGGACTTTTTTCTGTCTTAGACACATACTGGTGCCCCCCAATAATCATCCATGAGCCCCTCTGACTCCATGTGCATCCTCCACATGCAGAGAGCAGCGCACAGGACAGATCACATCACTGACTGCACTCCGCTCAGAATCTGCGCATTCAGTGATTATTTCTACCGATCCAGACTTGTTCATGTGTAGAACCACAAGTACCAGCATCAGACACAGCCCTACAGGAGGAGCCAGGTGCACTAGCACAGCACGTCGCTCCAGGCGCGCACACGTTACCTTCCGCCCGTCCGGTGAGTGACGAGTCCCATAATGAGATTTAAATGTCGCGCTACTTCCGTTTAGAATAACACAATGCGATTGGATGATGTGATGGCAAAGCTTTCAGCGATTGGCTCTTCTGGAGAACCAATCAGCAGTCTAATTCACTGTTTCATCAGAACAACTTTGCTGCCACCTGCTGGACAGAAGTGGTGAAGCAGCAGGTATCATTTCGCACTGTATAATGTGTGCACACAGGGCGGCAGACGGTTTTTTTTTTCTGTACATATATCTATCTATTATCTCTATTATCTATATCTATCTATCCATCTATCTATCTAGCTATCTCTATCTATCTCTATATCTCTCTATATCTATCTTTCTAACTCTATATCTATCTATCTCTATACATATCTCTATATCTAGCTATTATCTCTATATCTATCTCTATATCTATCTTTCTATATCTATCTGTCTCTATATCTATCTCTATATCTATCTATCTATCTATCTATCTATCTATCTCTATATCTATCTATCTATCTCTATATCTATTATCTCTATATCTATCTCTATATATCTCTATATCTATTTTTATTTATAGCCATCTATCTATATATATTTATCTCTATATCTATATATGTCTATATTATTATTATTATTATTATTATTATTATTATTATATCTGTATATCTCTATCTATTATCTATCTCTATCTATTATCTATCTCTATCTATATATCTATCTATCTCTATATCTTTCTATCTATATCTATCTATCTATCTATCTATCCATTATCTATTTTCTATCTATCTCTATATCTATCTACCTATCGATCTATCTATCTATCTATCTTTCTTTCTATATCTATCTTTATATCTATCTCTATCTATCTCTATGAATCTTTCTATCTATATCTATCCATTATCTACTTTCTATCCATTATCTACTATCTATCTCTATATCTATCTATTTCTACATCTATCTTTCTATCTATATCTATCTAACTCTATATCTATATATCTATATAGCATTATTCCCTATGAGGGGGGCAGTATTATACCCTATGAGGGGGCAGCATTATACCCTATGAGGAGGCAGCATTATACCCTATGAGGGGGTGCATTATACCCTATGAGGGGGCAGTATTATACCCTATGAGGGGGCAGTATTATACCCTATGAGGGGGGCAGTATTATACCCTATGAGGGGGCAGTATTATACCCTATGAGGGGGTGCATTATACCCTATGAGGGGGTGCATTATACCCTATGAGGGGGCAGTATTATACCCTATGAGGGGGGCAGTATTATACCCTATGAGGGGGCAGCATTATACCCTATGAGGGGGGCAGTATTATACCCTATGAGGGGGCAGTATTATACCCTATGAGGGGGGCAGTATTATACCCTATGAGGGGGCAGCATTATACCCTATGAGGGGGTGCATTATTCCCTATGAGGGGGGCAGTATTATACCCTATGAGGGGGCAGTATTATACCCTATGAGGGGGGCAGTATTATACCCTATGAGGGGGCAGTATTATACCCTATGAGGGGGGCAGTATTATACCCTATGAGGGGGCAGCATTATACCCTATGAGGGGGTGCATTATTCCCTATGAGGGGGGCAGTATTATACCCTATGAGGGGGGCAGTATTATACCCTATGAGGGGGCAGCATTATACCCTATGAGGGGGTGCATTATTCCCTATGAGGGGGGCAGTATTATACCCTATGAGGGGGTGCATTATTCCCTATGAGGGGGGCAGTGTTATACCCTATGAGGGGGGGCAGTATTATACCCTATGAGGGGGGCAGTATTATACCCTATGAGGGACCAGCATTATACCCTATGAGGGGGTGCATTATTCCCTATGAGGAGGGCAGCATTATTCCCTATGAGGGGGTGCATTATACCCTATGAGGGGGTGCATTATTCCCTATGAGGGGGGCAGTATTATACCCTATGAGGGGGGCAGTATTATACCCTATGAGGGGGCAGCATTATACCCTATGAGGGGGTGCATTATTCCCTATGAGGGGGGCAGTATTATACCCTATGAGGGGGTGCATTATTCCCTATGAGGGGGGCAGTGTTATACCCTATGAGGGGGGGCAGTATTATACCCTATGAGGGGGGCAGTATTATACCCTATGAGGGGGCAGCATTATACCCTATGAGGGGGTGCATTATTCCCTATGAGGGGGGCAGTATTATACCCTATGAGGGGGGCAGTATTATACCGCAGTATTATACCCTATGAGGGGGTGCATTATACCCTATGAGGGGGTGCATTATACCCTATGAGGGGGTGCATTATACCCTATGAGGGGGTGCATTATACCCTATGAGGGGGTGCATTATACCCTATGAGGGGGGCAGTATTATATTCTATGAGATGGCTGCATTATATTCTATGAGATGGCTGCATTATACTATGTGAGGGGGCTGCTTTATATTATATGAGGGGGCTACCCCAACTCCTGCTACATAATTAAGACATGTACAACCTTATATTATACCCGGATATTAGCGTGTTTTACCACATAATTGGTGGTCTGGTATTTAACTCTATGCAGCTACATAGTGGGCCCCAAGAATGATTTTCTCTGGTGGGCCCAAGGTTTTCCAGTCCGACGCTGTGTACAGGTGACCATTTTTTATAGGTTTTCTGGTTAGAATGAGGTGGAAAAAAAGGCGAAGGTAGAGTATTGTCATAACATCAGAAGTAATCGTGTAGACAGACGAAATCTCAATGTTTATTTCAGCAATAGGCAGGCCAAGGCATAGAAGACATTTTTGACACAAAGTAAACTATAGTGCGGGTTCTGACAAAGGTCCGTATGTCACGACACACAGATTACAGCCCATTAGTGCAGACACAGAATGATGCCCCCTATCCCCCCCAGAAGCAAAGCTAGGGGGTGAAATACCTGAGAGAGCCCCTAACAAGATAAGCCTGATCACAACTATCGGGGCGCGTCCTAACAACCGGTATAGAGGACCCTCAGCAGATGACCCCGCTGTTACTGACAATACTGACCAGCACTGACATTACCGCCATATGGTGACCCTCAGTGGTAGACACCAGTGCTGTAGAATATCAGAGATCACAGAGAGTGACCTACCGCTGACGTTCCTTCTGATGGAGTCGTTCAGTTTCCCCGTCTTTTCCATCTGGCTTAGAACGACATGACGACTTCTCCAGCCAGGACTCGGCTGCAGAGATTACAACAAAGACACATCTGACTTCTCACATTTCCAGAACAGCCCCATTTGTTCTGAACCTGCTCAAACTCCTCATCCTGCTGATACCCCAATACTGAGCCGCTGCTGCTGCCGTATGTGTCCCTATTACTGCACCTGCTGTGTGGTACAATAACGGCTCCTCCGACCGGCCCACATAATAATGCCACCACTGTGCCCTGTTGTGAGCTCATTTTCGGGTTTGCCTCTGGCTTCTGATGAGGGTTATGGAGCTGGCTGTGCTGACAGAGGAGCAGCGAGTTCTCTATCTGGACTCCCTCTGTTGGTGAAGGGAGGTAATGAAGCTGATCTAAATGGCAGAGACCGGCCACCTGAGGTGGAGGACTGCGATTGGACATCAGAAGTTTCTGATTGGATTTAAGGCAGCCGACTCCCTAGTTTCTTGCTGGTGATTTTTCCTAACTGTGGCTTCTGGTTTCCAGTTTGGTTCCTGCCTTCCTAAAGCTAAGTTTTCTCTGCTATTGTTCATATGAGTTTTTGTCTGGTTTACTTAGTTTTTGTGTTCAGCCAGCCCTGGCTGGGACTGGGCTGAATCCCCATTTTGTCTCTGATCTGTTGATCTCTTTTGCTCTGTCTTCAGAATATACCTGAGTGCTAATAGTGATTTGAAGTCTAGCGACTTCAGGGCCTTTTTCTATCAGACGTGTTGGACATTCTTTTTGGCAGGGTTTTTTGCGTGATTGCAGACAGCAGCTTTTCTTTCCTGTCCTTTCTAGTTAGCGAGGGCCCCATCGTTTGCTCAGCCTATCTTTCTACCTGTGTCTGTGTTTTCATCTTGTTTCACCGACAATACATGTTGGGGCTGTCTATTGCTTTGGGGTCTGCTCTGGGGCAGTTTAGATTTTCCCTTTCTTACTTTAGGCTTATTTAGTTCTCCGGCCGTGACGAGGCGTCTAGGATCACCCTAGGCACGCTCCACGGCTACTGCTAGTTATTGTGGATAGGATCAGGGGTCTGCAATCCGCTAGTTACCAACCTCTCCAGTTTTCTGGGCTTAGCTTGCTTTTTGTTTTTTCCTCCTCGGTGACTCATTCATAACAGTGCCCCTTACATAGTAATAGTGCCACCACTGTGCCCCTTGCATAGTAATAGTGCCACCACTGTGCCCCTTGCATAGTAATAGTGCCACCACTGTGCCCCTTGCATAGTAATAGTGCCACCACTGTGCCCCTTGCATAGTAATAGTGCCACCATTTTGCCCCTTGCATAGTAATAGTGCCACCACTGTGCCCCTTGCATAGTAATAGTGCCACCACTGTGCCCCTTGCATAGTAATAGTGCCACCACTGTGCCCCTTGCATAGTAATAGTGCCTCCTGTGTCCTCTATAGATGGTAAAATTGTCCCTTAGAATCATAGAATCATAGAATCGTAGCGTTGGAATGGACCTCCTGGGCCATCTGGTCCAACCCCCTGCTCAAAGCAGGATTCGCTAAATCATCCCAGTCAGATGTCTGTCCAGCCTCTGAAGACTTCCATTGAAGGAGAACTCACCACTTCTCGTGGCAGCTTGTTCCACTCATTGATCACTCTGTCAAAAAGTTTTTTCTAATGTCTAATCTGTGTCTCCTCCCATTCAGTTTCATCCCATTGCTTCTAGTCTTTCCTTGTGCAAATGAGAATAAAGTTGATCCTTCTACAATGTGACAGCCCTTTAGATATTTGTTGACAGCTATTAAGTCTCCTCTCAGTCTTCTCTTTTGCAAACTAAACATTCCCAAATCCTGCAACCTTTCCTCATAAGACAGGGTTTGCAGACCGGTCACCATTCTGGTTGCTCTTTTCTGAACTTGCTCCAGTTTGTTGATGTCTTTTTTAAAATGTGGTGCCCAAAACTGGACACAATATTCCAGATGAGGTCTGACCAAAGAGGAGTAGAGGGAAATAATGACTTCACGTGTTCTAGACTGTATGCTTCTGTTAATACATCCTAGAATTGCATTTGCCTTTTTTGCTGCTGCATCACACTGTTGACTCATATTCAGTCTGTGATCTATTAGTATACCCAAGTCTTTTTCACATGTGCTGTTGCTTAGCCCTATTCCTCCCATTCTGTATATGCTTTTTACATTTTTATTGCCCAGATGTAGTACTTTGCATTTTTCCCTGTTAAAAACCATTCTGTTAGTTGCTGCCCACTGCTCCAGTTTATTTATATCTTTTTGAATCCTCTCTCTCTCTTCTCTAGTATTAGCTATCCCTCCTAGCTTTGTGTCATCAGCAAATTTAATCAGTTTACCCTCAATTCCTTCATCTAAATCATTGATAAAGATGTTGAACAATACAGGGCCCAGGACAGAGCCCTGTGGTACCCCACTTGAGACATTCTTCCAACTGGATGTGCAGCCATTTACGACCACTCTTTGGGTCCGATCACTAAGCCAGTTATGAATCCACCTAACAGTTGCCTTGTCCATTCCATACTTAGTCATTTTTTCAATAAGGATTGTATGAGATACTTTGTCAAATGCTTTGCTGAAGTCAAGATATACTATATCTACAGCATTTCCTTGATCCACCCAATCAGTGATTCCATCATAGAAGGAAATTAAGTTAGTCTGACATGACTTATTAGTTACAAACCCATGCTGACTCTGTTTAATCACTTCATTCTTATCCAGGTACTTACATACATGTTGTTTAATAATTTGTTCAATGATCTTCCCTGGTATAGAAGTCAGACTCACCGGCCTATAGTTGCCTGGGTCCACCTTCTTCCCCTTTTTGAAGATAGGAACAACATTTGCTCTTCTCCAGTCTTCTGGGACTTCTTAGAACATATGAATGCCCTGTGAAAATGCCCTAGAAAACAGTGTGTACATTATGGGTGTGGCTTAGTCGGCTTCCCCCCCCCCTCGGCTTGCTGAACGTAATCTTCATCTGTGAATATCACAGATAACGTTGTTTTCCGCGCTTGCGCAATGTAAAGGCCTCCAGCGCCTGCGCAGTATGCTTTGCCCAACTGTGGGCGAAGCATATAATCGGTACTGCGCATGCACCGGTATTTTCCAGGGCGGTCTATGCCCTGGAAATGTGCCCTGCATGTGAAGACGTCCGGGGCATAGACCACGCCCATTGGACCGGACCGTGGTGATTTTCATACATCTCCGCCAAGATAACAAAGGTATTTTTGCATCAAAGGTGTGGGGTCAGGGGGAATAAAAAGCCCGAATAGAATCCTTATGGGACGCACAATTGGGTGATATCTTTACATGATATCACTAAAAAGGGGTGACAGATTCCCTACTAATATAGGATCCTGACGAGTCCACCTGCAAGGCCCGGGCAGACTAATGCCACGATGTTGAACATAAAAATGATATAACACACATGTGAATACAAAATTCAGAACTAGAGGGTTTCAGTAACACAAGGGAATTCAGGTATGCACATTTTATAACAAAATTATTAAATAGTAAAGTGCATAGTGCACTCGTGCGCTGGTGTGGTTCTTGTTATGGGTAAGGACATAGGGTTTAATCACTACGGGGGTGTTCATAGCTTATGATTGTTACCTTTTACAATGGGACCAATTACTGTCTTTTAAGCCTGATAGGCTAAGTGCACACGTAGTTTTTGTTGCTGCGGATTTTTCCGCACGGATTTGTAAAAATCCGCAGATAAATATTAGGTCAAAAGACCTGCGGTTTATCTGCGGATTAGCCTGTGGTTTCACACCTCTATTCATGATATTTGTGCATAGGCCCTTATTTTGCCTCTGTCCTTCCCTGTATTTTAGGATGTGACTTCAGGGAATATTTGCTGTTAGTGATTGCACTATGCACGTTACTATTTAATAATTTTGTTACAAAATGTGCATACCTGAATTCCCTTGTGCTACTGATACCCTCTAGTGCTTCATGGTTATATGCTGCCCTCCTGTTCTTTTGTATATTATTTATTGTGAGCACTAGTTCTGAATTTTGTATTCACATGTGTGTTATATCTAAATAAAGACAATTTGTATTTTTTACTTAAAGTTGTCTTGGAAAAGTTTTTTTTACTTTTTTTTACATTGTAGTCAATAGGATTCAAAAAGCTCTCTGTTTCTTTTTTTATGTTCTATATTGTAGGTTGAGAGAATCCTTGGAAGTGGAATATGTATATTGTAATTCAATTTATCCCATATGTTCTCATAATGCCACGATGTTATAGTGCTGATGCATTCACAAAAATGCATTCACAAAACTGACAGCTGCGAGCTGCAACCCTCAGCTGTCAGCTTTAGCAAGGTTGGTTATCAAGAATAGAGGGGTCCCCACGCCGTTTTCTTAATTATATAAATAATTTAAGAAATCGGTGTGGGGTCCCCCTCATTTTTGACAGCCAACCAAGCTAAAGCAGACATCTGGGAGCTGGTATTCGCAGTCTGGTAAGGGGCCATCGATATTGCCCCACCCAGCCTAAAATTAGCAGCCCACACCACCCAGAAAAGGCTCATCTATTAGATGTGCCAATGCTGACGCTTTGCCCGGCTCTTCCCACTTGCCCTGTGACGGTGGCAAGTGGGGTTCCTATTTGTGGGGTTGATGTCACCTTTGTATTGTCGGGTGACATCAAGCGCACAGCTTAGCAATGGAGAAGCGTCTATAAGGCACATATCCATTACTAATCCTATAGTTATACTGTAAATAAACACACAGCAAGAATAAAGTCTTTTATTTTAAATAATACAAAACATACTTTTCCTTTTCTATTTAAAAATAGCAAACACAGTTATACTCATCTAACGCCCATTCCATTGAAGCCCTTGTTACCTATAATAAAATAAAAAGCAATCATATCCCTCACCTGTCTGTCGTTCTGTCCCATACCGTTATCCATGTCTGGGGATAAATAGTTTTCAACCTGGACGGTCCCTGGATGCGACCGTCCAGGCTGAGAACCATTCAGAGAATGAGCTGCTGCGAGCGCAGTGTCAGTGACTAGCGATGATGTCATCGAGGTTACCGCCGGTCACTGAAGCTGTGTTCTTAGCCAGGCCCCTAAACTGCGGTGACTTCCGGTGAGATCACTGCTAGCACAATGAGAAAAAGTCTTAAGATTGTCTACAACCGTATTTCGATACTCCAGCATGTGTGTGTCCCTTTCCAGGGGATGTAGCATCTGGAAAAATGTACTCTTGTAACATGGCTCTAACAGAGTGACAACCCAGTACTCAGCACTATTTTTAACTCTAAGAATACAGACATCATGTTGAAGCTAGTGCAGCAAGAAGACGCTCATGTGATGGAGAAATTTCTGTACCACCAGGTTGAGGATGTAAGCCTTGCAAGGCATGTGTGTGAGGTTGCCTTGGTGTACGGTCGCCACAAAGTTTGCACCGTTATCGCACACAGCCTTCCCTGGCTCCAGGTTCAGTGGAGACAGCCATTGCTCTAATTCTGCCTGGATAGCTGTCCAAAACTCTTGAGCTGCGTGACTGCGAACTCCAAGGCACATTAATTTAAACATTGCCTGATTGCGGTGAGCCCCTGCTGTGCAGTACGGAGGGGGGGGGATTCTCTCCACACTGTTAGAACGCGTCTAAAGCCTACATCTGCGCCCTCAACCTCTAATTAAGGGAGAGGTTGAGGGCGCAAATGTAGGCTTTAGAGGAGATGGAGGAGCCAGAAGCAGTGGAAGAAATGTTAGATACAGAGGTTTGTCCCACAAGCCTTGGTGATTCCAAGACTTATGGAGACGCCCCTTGACCTCCTGCCCCCACAGCCACCAGAGTCACCCAGTGCCTAGTCAGCGAGATGTAACACCCTGGGCCCTCCCCATATTTGTTCGTCCAGCTGTCAGTGGTGAAATGCACCCTGGCAGACATAGATTTTTTCAAAGAACGGGTGATATTGTCTGAGACATGCTGGTGTAGTGCAGACACAGCTTTTTTAGAGAAGTAATAGCAACTGGGCAACTGGCGCTGAGGGACTGTGACGGCCAAAGGGGAATTTGGACCCTTTTGCATTTTGGTCTTCAAAAAATGGAAGAGTGGCCTGAGCCCGCCTGTCATGCCTTGGAGTTTTTGTCTTGCCCGGCAGCCAGTGTTCTCTCAGAAAGTGTGTTCAGCCTGCTAGTGGTGTCCCAACGGATAAGCGTATCCAGCTTGAAAGTGTGGACCGCCTAATTTTCATCAAGATGAACAAGTCATGGATCACCAATGACTTTTGCATCACAGTCGGAGACTAGGTGATGCTGTAGTTTTTAGTGTGCTGCATTGATTTCGCATTATTATTACAGTCTGTGACACCTTTGTTGTGGCTTCTGTGCCTGCTGTTGCTACTGCTGCTGATGTTACAAACATTTTTTTTTAAATGTGGAGACTCCAAGTTGTGTCTCCATCTGATGGCTTGTCTGTAGTGGAAGGGGTGTCAGAGCCTCATTATGCTATTTCCACTTTGAGGAAATTGATGACACTTTAGTGGTGTCTGCCCCTAATTATTGGAAATGTTTGGACTCCAAGTTGGGTCTCCTTCATGTGTTTTGCCTGAATTTGGCAGAGCTCTCAGAGCACCAGGCTTACACCTGTCATTCATCCACGTGTTACTGATCAATGCTTAAGCTAGAAATCCTGGTCCAAACCTTTTCCCAGGCCCTACCCATATGCATCTATGCTGTACATTTATACTATTTGAACTCTGGGTTAGTTGGTCGGTTGGAGAATTCTGATGCAGGGGAAAACAAGGTTTATTGTGGTGCCACCTCTGAGGACTGTACTGTGTGTGATGTTAAGGTGGAGGAAGAAAAGGAGAGATCACTTGATGCAGCGATTCCGTCCAGTGTAGCACATGCTCTGTCTGACCCTCATCTACAAGGCGTACCGCTGTGTGGCTGCCAAAGAAAGGGAATCGAGTAGCCCATCCAGTAATACAAGTTGTCAGTTGTCTTCGGATAGGACGAGCTGGTGATTGTTCAGTAGAGCTTTCAGTAACATTACCACCTACCTCACGTACAGCTCAAACACCAAGCCTATTCCCCCTTCCATCACAATCTTGCTTTTTCCCATTCATGTTGGATGTACCTTCTTCTCTTTTAACTAGCTGTTTCACAACCCTAGGCTGACCTGTCAGTCACCTGTCACTAAACTAATAATCAGGATTTATTGGGATAGTGTGGCTGGACCATAGAATTATCACAAAAGATTTTTATGCTAAAAAGTGGATTGGTGGCTGGACCACACAATTGGCACAAAGAATTAAGATGCTGAAATGTGGGCTGGTGGCGGGACCACAGAATTAGAACAAACAATTTGCATTATAAAATGAGGCCTAGTGCTTCACCAGAGTATTAGGCCAAACGATTTGGATTATGAAATAAGGCCTTGTGCCTGTGTAACAAGGATGACACAGGGTGGTAGTCGTGGGCGAGTCTACTACAGCAGAGTCAGTCCACAGCCTGGCCCCTTGCACATAAAATACAGAAAGGACAGATGCAGCGCCCCGAAAGGTTACCTCTTCTCCTCAGTTACTGCAGTCCAGGCAATCAGGATCCAGGAACACACTTATAATCCAACAGGGAAACCATTTATTTTGTAGGATAAGCGAGGTAAGAAAAAGGTAAAAAAGGTAGTTGCAGTAAATATGGTAAAACTTCCTTCTCTTTCCCTATTCCTCTTCACTGCAGCGTCAGCAGCAGTAGTAGTGGAGATGCTTCAGTGGCCGGTATCTGGACGCTTATAGTCCCTTTGGCAGAGCACTCACAAAGTCCTGTTGCCCTCTTCACTGCCCAAGGGTCCAGGGCAGCACTGCTCTCCTCTCCAGGGGAGCCTTAGGCGCCTGACACGACTGAGCGCCTGCCCAGGGCAAAGGTGCCCGGGCGACTGACTCTGTACCAGACAGGGATGCACATATGCCCCAGACGGGGGTTCCTTCTGTCTCAAGTGAGGACACACGTAGGCCCCAGACGGGGGGTCCTTTCTGTCCCAGACGGGGCCACACACCCTGCCTCAGGCACTCCTGCCTGGTCTCTGACCAGGAAACAGGAGCTCCCTCTTCCCTAAAGGCTGCTGGTTCAGCCCCCTAAATTAACCTAACACAGCACAACATTAATACATGACATACACAGCACATTTAGCAGTGTAAAACACAATGGGATAACATTAAGGCATAAATGGTACATAACATTACACACTAGTGAACAACAGCAGAACATTAATATGTTAACATACAGGTACACCATCCGGGTATCGCATAAAGTGCTCAGGCCCAGCACACAGGAGCGAGGGGAGGAAAATGAGGGTCTCCGCCACCTCCTTTCACCTGCATCAGAGTATTATCCCAAACGATTTGGATAATGAAATGTGGACTGGTGCTGGCAACACAGTATTAGCACAAAAGTTTTATATTGTGAAATGTCGGCTGGTGCCTGCATGAGAGTATTGTCCCAAATGATTTTGATCATGAAATGAGACCTTAGGACTACACCAGAGTATTATCCCAAACAATTTGGATTATGAGATGAGGCCTGACATCAAAGGCAAGCCGGGAAGAGATGGGAGAAGAAATCTAGTATAATGAGAGAGGAGGCAGTCTTATCTTCCGGGCAGCATACGCCACATAGACTGGAAGACCAGAATGAAAAAAGATGATTTTTAATAAACAAGGCATCATCAAGGAAGCACACAGATATGACAAGTTTCAGCTTTACGGAACCTGTATTGTAGTGTATGGTCAGCCTTAAACTCTTCTGACGCCCATAATTTGAAATCCATCGTGTGCCCAAAAACTCCTTTTTTTTTTTACTCCATATTGATCTTGCCTGCTTTTAACATGTTGTTAAAGATATAGATAAATACTTTATGTTATCTGGAACATTGTGCTGCTATTTGTGCTTACATGATGGATTACTAATTAAAAGAAGTGGCCGAGCACTAACTATGGTGAAATGACAGTCTTTCTTGATTCCTGACTCACATAATATTGATGTCAATGCAGTCAAAAATCGATGAGGTCCAGAGGATTTTCAGATGGGAAATGGTGGATTTTTTTCAACTCCGTATTTTGCGGAATCCTGCGCAGTCCTTTTAATTGTCTTTTTTTTTACATAATTCTTAAGGAAAATCTGTAAGATATCTGCAGCGAGCAACCAAAGAAGGCTGAAAAAAATGATCTACGCGCAGTTCAGGGTGGAAAAGAATATTAACTGCCAGGACTCGATTTATGGTGGAGCTCTGAGGAACGTCCAGGCAGAGGCAGCTATTATACTGCTGTTTCTATGTTTGGACTATCTGGTAAGTCACAGCAGAAAACAAAAACAGCGTTTTCTGTTGAGGAGACGCACATATTTCAAGGTTAGTTCATTACGATTGTTAATATGTGCTCAGATTTAGGTATTATGTTTAGTATGAGTAGATCTGTTATTAATATGCGCTTCCTATATTTCTTCTAGAGCACGACCGCCCACTTGTCAAACCAGATCCCCTGATCATTTGTTGACAAGCTGTATTCACAAATGTCCCTGCTCCAAGACAAGGAGAACCTCAGGGAGCAGAAGGATTTTAAAGACCAGATCCAGCGCCTCTGTACTACACAACGAAGATTAGCCAAGTTTCCATGCTAGAAATTATCCTACAGTTATTTATATGTTGCTAGTAGCAGTGGAACCATTAGTGGCTTGTTCCTGGATTCTTTCTTCTTGCGGCCAATTTCCCACTGAATATTCCAAATATAGAGCCCACAAGAGATACTAGATTCAAAAAAGCCCAAAATTCAAGTTGTATAGAAAGTAAAAAAAATCACTGTTTATTGTACAAACACTAAATAATTTGCACAATCACAGATGACATTCATCTAAATGAGAGTACATTCATGGTGAGGAACACATTTGCAAGGACTGCAGGCTATACAGAATATACCAAGGCAAAAAAAGAGTGTAAAATTGCAACACCACCTGGAGTTCAATATCAGTTTAGTAATATAGCTGGGAGCGGACGCATGGATATTAATAATTTCAGCAATCTCTAAAATTTGACTAATATCGCTGTGCCCATCAGGACCTATACCCGCAGCAGTTCCCAGAAAGAGTCTCCATACTTAGAAATACGCCAAGTTAGTGCCTTAAATAGTGCAAGTACTGTAGCAAATTCTTACCCATATGGGGGCCTGTCTTGACCTTGCTGACGCCCGACACGTTTCGCCCAATAGGGCTTCCTCAGGGGCTGTGTGGTGGCAGCTATGGCTACTGTGCCATATATATAGGGGATTGAATTGAAGGAATCTGGTCAGAGCCATCTTTAGAACGCCGCGCATGCGCAGGATGTATGTAACCTCCCGTCGCGTCACATCCGGCCATCTCGGAACCCGGGGATTGTCGGCTGTGCAGCCGTCGTCATGGCTACACAGACCCACGGCGGGGCCATACAGATGCCTTCAGCGGCGTGACAGGCAAACCCACACTTGCATGTGCCCAGCTCTTCTATGTGGACCTAATATGTGCAATATGTGAGGGATGTTAATTATAACACTAACCAATGTATACCACGCATATGTCAGGCTTTATTGTATACACGCAAGATAAAGGAATAATTATCTACTACAGTCTATAGTGTTACCCCAGTATGTAAAAATCCTTACAATTAATTAAATATTTATATACGCTCTATAGTATAAAATATAAAGAAAGGAGGGGGGGTTACTGATGACTTAATTAGTACAAAAACACATGTTAAATGCACAAACTCAGATGCAAAATAAAGAAATACATCATAATACAACATGTGGTTTGTCCACAAAATACATGAATTTAGGACAGCAGACGTCCTTTATCTGTGGGTCCCCTTCAGTTTTTTCCCCATAATGGTTCAGTAGGATCACCAAAGAATAGAGTGTCGTAAAAATGCAACCTCATAGAGATAGACTTAAGGCCCCGTTACACACAGCGATCTTGCTGGCGAGATCGCTGATTTTGTGACACATCAGCGATCTCTCCAGCGAGATCGTTGTGTGTGACATCCAGCAGCGACCGGCCCCCCTGTCAGGTATCGTCCTGGGACGTTTTTTCATCGCTGGTCTCCTGCTGGCCAGAGCGCATCGCTGCGTGTGGCAGCGGGAGCCAGTGATCAGCGACGCTGCACCCTGGTTTCCAACTTAAACATCGGGTTTCTAAGAGCCGCGGGGCTCTTAGAAACCTGATGTTTATGTTGGATACCAGCTTGCTCGCTGGTCCTGATCGCTGGAGGGGCTGTCTATGTGACAGCTCACCAGTGATCAGCCTAACATGTCCCAGCGATCCCATCCATGTCGGATCGTTGGTGGGATCGCTGGGACATAGTTATGTGTAACGGTACCCTAATAGGACAAACAAATAAAAACAATTACAGTTATGGCCAAAAGTATTGACACCCCTGCAATTTTGTCAGATAATACTGTTTCTTCCTGAAAATTATTGCAAACACAAATTCTTTGTTATTATTATCTTCATTTAATTTGTCTTAAATGAAAAAACACAAAAAGAATTGTCCTAAAGCCAAATTGGATATAATTCCACACCAAACATAAAAAAGAGGGTGGACAAAAGTATTGGCACTGTTCAAAAAAATCATGTGATGCTTCTCTAATTTGTGTAATTAACAGCACCTGTAACTTACCTGTGGCACCTAACAGGTGTTGGCAATAACTAAATCACGCTTGCAGCCAGTTGACATGGATTACAGTTGACTCTGTTCTGTGTCCTTGTGTGTACCACATTGAGCATGGAGACAAGAAAGAAGACCAAAGAACTGTCTGTGGACTTGAGAAACCAAATTGTGAGGAAGCATGAGCAATCTCAAGGCTACAAGTCCATCTCCAAAGACCTGAATGTTCCTGTGTCTACCGTGCGCAGTGTCATCAAGAAGTTTAAAGCCCATGGCACTGTGGCTAACCTCCCTAGATGTGGATGGGAAAGAAAAATTGACAAGAGATTTCAACGCAAGATTGTGTGGATGTTGGATAAAAAACCTTGAGTAACATCCAAACAAGTTCAAGCTGTCCTGCAGTCCGAGGGTACAACAGTGTCAACCCGTACTATCCGTCGGCGTCTGAATGAAAAGTGACTGTATGTTAGGAGACCCAGGAAGACCCCACTTCTTACCCCGAGACATAAAAAAGCCAGGCTGGAGTTTGCCAAAACTTACCTGAAAAAGCCTAAAACGTTTTGGAAGAATGTTCTCTGGTCAGATGAGACAAAAGTAGAGCTTTCTGGGCAAAGGCATCAACATAGAGTTTACAAGAGAAAAAAAGAAGCATTCAAAGAAAAAAAACACGGTCCCTACAGTCAAACATGGTGGAGGTTCCCTGATGTTTTGGGGTTGCTTTGCTGCCTCTTGCACTGGACTGCTTGATCGTGTGCATGGCATTATGAAGTCTGAAGACTACCAACAAATTTTGCAGCATAATGTAGGGCCCAGTGTGAGAAAGCTGGGTCTCCCTCAGAGGTCATGGGTCTTCCAGCAGGACAATGACCCAAAACACACTTCAAAAAGCACTAGAAAATGGTTTGAGAGAAAGCACTGGAGACTTCTAAGGTGGCCAGCAATGAGTCCAGACCTGAATCCCATAGAACACCTGTGGAGAGATCTAAAAATGGCTGTTTGGAGAAGGCACCCTTCTAATATCAGGGACCTGGAGCAGTTTGCCAAAGAAGAATGGTCTAAAATTCCAGCAGAGCATTGTAAGAAACTCATTGATCGTTACCGGAAGCGGTTGGTCACAGTTATTTTGGCTAAAGGTTGTGCAACCAAGTATTAGGCTGAGGGTGCCAATACTTTTGTCTGGCCCATTTTTGGAGTTTTGTGTGAAATGATCAATGTTTTGCTTTTTGTTTCATTCTCTTTTGTGTTTTTTCATTTAAGACAAATTAAATGAAGATAATAATACCAAAGAATTTGTGATTGCAATCATTTTCAGGAAGAAACTGAGTATTATCTGACAAAATTGCAGGGGTGTCAATACTTTTGGCCACAACTGTAAAAATGCGCATAGCATACCAAACAATATTAAAAAACGAGAAAGGACATAATCAAAGATATGGTGTAAAGGACAGATGCTCATTGAGTCCATGTGGCGACATTGTGCCCAGGGTAACTATCCACCGGCATTCTAGTTGCGCCAGGGCTCGTAATCCCCTCCTCTAGCTCCGCAATAAATGCGGTCAATTCCATGGACCAAAAGCCCTTTTGGGTTTGAGTCGTGGCACAACCTAAAATGCCTGGGGATCGTCTTTAGGCTAGAAATGTCAGTGGAGTCCCTGGCTGCCACAATGTCCCTCACATGTTCTCGTGTCCTTATACGGAGTTCACGGGATGTCAATACTAATTTGCACGGGCAAGATGCATAGTACACCACAAATTTAGTACTACAAGAAATATAGGAGAGTATTTTATACTCCTTAGTGCCATCAGCTGACACAAATGTGGTGGCCCGATGGATATTAGTGCAGGCCCGACATGAGCCACATGGAAAGCAGCCCCATCTTTGTTTACCCACACCAAAGAAATCCCTTGGGGGGGCTGCTACATAGTGGCTCCTTACCAACAAGTCCTTAAGATTTTTGCCCCTCCGGACCGTCATGAGTGGAAGAGTGGGCAGAATCCGACGGGTCGGTCTGGAGTACTGAATAATGTCTCCGTAGTATCTGGCGCATCTCACTCCACTGTTCATTATATTTAGAAAGGAACCTGAGGGTAAAATCATTTTTATCCGTGCGACCAGAACCACAGAGAAGTTGGTTGCGAGGAGTTCCCCCGAGCCCGGAGGTGTACTATGCATCTTGCCCGTGCAAGTTAGTATATGTGGGCTTGACATCCCGTGAACTCCGTATAAGGACACGAGAACATGTGAGGGACATTATGGCGGCCAGGGACTCCACTGACATTTCTAGCCTAAAGACGATCCCCAGGCATTTTAGGTTGTGCCACGACTCAAACCCAAAAGGCCTGTTGGTCCATGGAATTGACCACATTTATTGCAGAGCTAGAGGAGTGGATTACAAACGAGCCCTGGCGCAACTAGAATGCCGGTGGATAGTTACCCTGGGCACAATGTCCCCACATGGACTCAATGAGCATCTGTCTTTTACACCATATCTTTGATTATGTCCTCAGTCTTGTTTTTTAATATTGTTTGGTATGCTATGCGCATTTTAGTCTATTCTATGAGGTTGCGTTTTTACGACACTCTATTCTTTGGTGATCCTACTGAACCATTATGGGGAAAAAACTGAAGGGGACCTACAGATGAAGAACGTCTGCTGTCCTAAATTCATGTATTTTGTGGACAAACCACATGTTGTATTATGATGTATTTCTTTATTTTGCGTCTGAATTTGTGCATTTAATTTGTGTTTTTGTACTAATTAAGTCATCAGTAACCCCCCCCCCCTTTCTTTATCTTTTATGCCTAGGTAATACTATAGAGTGTATATAAATATTTAATTAATTGTAAGGATTTTTACATACTGGAGTAACACTGTAGACTGTAGTAGATAATTATTCGTTTATCTTGCGTGTATACAGTAAAGCCTGACATATGCGTGGTATACATTGGTTAGTGTTATAATTAACATCCCTCACATATTAGGTCCACATAGAAGAGCTGGGCACATGCAAGTGTGGGTTTGCCTGTCACGCCACTGAAGGTATCTGTACGACCCCACCGGGCGACGGTGTAACCATGACGACTGCTGCACAGCCGACACTCCCCGGGTTCCGAGATGGCCGGATGTGATGCGACGGGAGGTTACATACATCCTGCGCATGCGCGGCGTACTAAAGATGGCGCGGACCAGGTTCCTTCAATTCAATCCCCTATATATATGGCACAGTAGCCATAGCTGCCACCACACAGCCCCCGAGGAAGCCCTATTGGGCGAAACGCGTCGGACATCAGCAAGGTCAAGACAGGCCCCCATATGGGTAAGAATTTGCTACAGTACTTGCACTATTTAAGACACTAACTTGGTGTATTTCTAAGTATGGAGACTCTTTCTGGGAACTGATGCGGGTATAGGTCCTGATGGGCACAGCGATATTAGTCAAATTTTAGAGATTGCTAAAATTATTAATATCCATGCGTCAGCTCCCAGCTATATTACTAAACTGATATTGAACTCCAGGTGGTGTTGCAATTTTACACTCTTTTTTTTGCCTTGGTGTATTCTGTATAGCCTGCAGTCCTTGCGAATGTGTTCCTCACCATGAATGTACTCTCATTTAGATTGTTATCTGTGAATGTGCAAATTATTTAGTGTTTGTACAATAAACAGTGATTTTTTTTACTTTCTATACAACTTGAATTTTGGGCTTTTTTGACTATAGTATCTCTTGTGGGCTCTATTTATGGAGAGTCGCCTATTTCTTTGTTATTGATGACCTACTAGTGATCATCGGTAGGTATATCTTATGCTGTATGAATATTCCAGTTGCCTGTGATGTTGTTTTTAGCAGTTTGTTCTTTCCTCAATATGAGGACAGTGTTTCCTCAATATATTTGGTGCCTGATTCCAGCTCTTGGGCGTCAATTGTCTGACTCACCTTAGTCTCTAACCTAGACCCATCTGTAGTCTTTTCCTTGCAAGTCCCCGAAAAAGAGCTTATTTTCGATGATCTGATTGGAGGAACCCATCCCCGAGAGTGGCGGTTATCCTTGGGTGAAGCTTCTAGTATGCCCATATGATTGTATTAGATGGCAGTCATTGATGTCCACTGGAGTCAAATGATCCATGTTGTGGAGTTCTCCTTCAGAGTGAGAGCAGCTGTCTGCAGAGGCTCTCCGTAGTGTCAAGAAAAGCAAGCACTCATAATATGGACAATGGTGGTCTGCAATGGCTCTCACCTCACAAACAGGATTATGTGTATGTATCGTAACAAAAAATAAAAACATAAAAGAGGACTCTTACGTTATTGTTAGTCTGATCACTCCAGGTCACTTCCCCAGATCCTCCATGATGTTACTTTACTGCATCACTCAGCATCAGTGTTCTCTCTCTGTGGCTCTGCTATAATGGCGCCTAGGACAATTAGAGAGGCGATTTCTCGCCTATACCCCCCCGATGCAACTCCGAAATAAGAGCAAGCACCGCTTTATATAGGATAAAAATAAATTGATTTATTCATAAGGATGTAGCATCAGTAGTGTAGCTACCTGGAGGCTCCACTTGTAGCTACCTCCACGCTTAACTATATCAACATACGCAGCACACCAATATCGTTTAGCCTTACGGTACAGAAGCGAGATATGATCTCCTGGCACTCCTGCTCTCTGTTCTGTAGGTCACTAAGCCTGCGGAGTTATGCACTGGCTGAGGTGCCGGCACAACCATAGGTCATCAGAGTACTAGCCCAGTGCATGTGTGGTACTAGCAGGTACGCAGGATGCAGTGACGAGTCGCGAGACGGTTTGGTGCTTTTGGTAATAACGTTTATAGGCCTAGAGGTGACTTTCCTCAGGCTTGGCCTGACCAACCAAAAGGGGTAACAAGGGTTGCCCTCGCAGGGGCTCAATACCAGTAAACACAAACAGAGTAGAACACGACTACATCCGGCGAGAGCCGGTCACTATAGGGCCGCGGTATGGCCGACTACGGGTCCTTAACTATATAGTCAACTTAGCCGTCCTGACATCCCTCGGCGTTCTGGACAGTGGTTCTTCGGCGGAGAAGCCGCTGGGCCCAGCTTCTGAGGAGTTGGCGTAGTCTTCGAGCGTTTCGCCGCTCCTGTGGCGCTGGGGCACCTCCGGCCCCGGAGGAGTCCTTGGACGAGTAGGCCGCAGACCCTGGACGGGGGCAAGCAGCAGTGATGCGGGGTGACGGGCCACCTGTGCAGCTAGCAGCTGTGATGGGGAATCCGCGGCAAGCAGAGGCTCGGCCCCTGCCGCGGATCGGAGCGAGACAGTTGTGGCCGCCGACGGCACTGGGCTTGCTGCGACCACGGGTGAGGACAGAGCGGCTGCGGGCAGCGAGAGACAGGCCGCAGCCGTGGGCTGGAGTGAGGCGGCAGCAGCCGCTGGTGTCCGCGGGCAGGAGCGAGGTGGCAACGGCTGCTGGTGACCGCGGTCAGGCCGCAGCCACGGGCTGGAAGAAGGCGGCGGCCGCTGGTGACTGCGGGCAGGCCGTGGCCGCGGGCTGGAAGAAGGCGGCGGCCGCTGGTCGACGCGGGGCAGCGGTTCTCAGACGGTCGTCTCGGCGCCATCCCACTGATGTCCAGGGGAAGTATCTCTCCTGTCTCTGGCCTCCTTCCTGGCTCTGGTGAGTCGTTCTGGCTCTCAGTCGCTCCCACGATCTCCTGCTCCTTCTGTTTTGTTCTGCTGACTTACTGTGACTCTTGTTCCCCGCCCCTTTTATATTGTCTCCTCCCCCAGTCCACCTGTCAGTCTCCACGGTCCGTCCCTGAACTGCTTCCCCCGGAACCCAGGTGGCGGTCCCCTAGGTTCTGACCTGGACACTCGACGGGGACCCTCTCTCCCACACTCCCCCACCCTGTATGCTCGTCAGTCCTCGGGCAAGGGCTGTAGTAGACTCGAGTTAGTCTTTAGAGATGACAGTTCTTGTCGCCATACGAACTGGTCCTGTTCATAACGTTCAGGGGGTTTGCCAGCTGTTGACCGCTTGGAGCGTCTAAGTTCGACCGGGTTCGGAGCTTTCTGGGGTGGTGGATTGGTCGATTCTGGCAGGCTGACTGGGTCTGCTGTAATGTCATTACTTGGAGGGCCTGCGGATGTGGCTGGGAAGTCCTCTTCGTCATCCAGGTCCCAGACCGTTGACGGGGGTTGGAGACCTGAGTGATCGGCTCGGGTCACATGGGATCAGTGAACGCACAGGGGCGCAACATATTTCGGTGCACCTCTCACTCGTACGAGTGAGAGGTGCACCGTCTCTTTCCGATTGTATTTCATACACACGCCCGTCGGGGCTTATCCGGGGCAACACTTGGTACGGGTTCTCCTCCCACCGTGGTTCTAACTTGTTTTGGGGGCGCTGATCTAGTGCGAGCACCCGATTCCCAGCCTGGAAGTCAATTGGTGGGGGCAGCGCCCCCCCCGGGTGTTCTAGATCCTGGAGTTTTGTATGGACGATTTGGTGGAGTGTCTGCAGCCGATGCCGGTGGTTTCGGACCCATGAGGATACTCCGGTCCAGGGTAGAGGTTCCTCCGGGTTTAACTCCACTTCTGTGATTCCTTTGCCCTCCCGTCCAAACAGCAATGAGTAGGGGGTGTGACCAGTCACCCGGTGCACCCGGTTATTATATACCCACACCAGCTCAAGGACGTATTCAGGCCAGCGGGCCTTTCAGTCGCTGTCCAGGGTACGCAGCATTTGGATTAGTGTTCGATTGAATCGTTCGCAGGCTCTGTTTCCCTGCGGGTGGTAATGGTGTAGTCCAAGACTTATCGATACCGTAGAGATGATGTAGTTCTTCCATGACTCTTCCTAGGAAGCACGCTCCTTGGTCTGAATGTATTCGTTGTGGACAGCTGTACACTTGAATAAAGTTCTTACAAATCGCATAGGCGGCCGACTCCGCTGTTTGGTCTTGGGTGGGGGTGACCACGGCGAACTTGGTGAAATGGCCCACCATAACGAGACAATGTTCATAACCCTGATAGGCCGGACCTATGGTCAGATAATCCACCGTAAGAAGCTCCAGAGGGGCTGATGTTACAATAGTTTGCACCGGGGCTCGTTGCGCGGGGGGATTTAGCGAGCTTGCACGGGCGGCTGGTTTGACAAACTTCTCCTACAGCAGCGTGCAAGCGTGGGTGGTACTCTATCTGCTGCAACCATTGTAAAGTCTTTTGAGCACCAAAATGAGCCCCCTTCTCATGGGCTTCCCGGGCCAGTTGGTTGAGATGGGCTCTGGGCACGATTACCTGGCATATCGTAGCTGACGTGGTTCGTGACATGGCTTTTCGATATAAAAGTCCCTTTTTGATGACTAGTCTTTCCCACTGGTGCAACATCAGCAACATATCTTGGGTCAAAGTCTGTCTCTGTGAGCCCGTGAGCAATTTACCGGTGGCCACCCATCGGCGCAGGAGTCCAACTTCTGTATCTTCCTGTTGCTGCTGAATCCATTTGTCGCGGGGCTGTTCCAGCATCCCTCCTAGGAGTCCCGGATGAGGCGCTTCTTGCGTGTTGACTGTAGGCGTGGCAGTGGTGAGGGCAAACGGTGTCTCGTCTGCTTCTAATTCGTCGTCTCGACTTCTTCCTGGGGTAGTGTGTCTGATTCTGGAGAGCGCATCGGCGTGCACATTTTCAGCTCCCCGTTTGTGGATGATCTTATAATTGAATTTGGCCATCCGAGCCACCCACCGCTGCTCTAGGGCCCCCAGTTTGGCATTCTCCAAATGGGCTAATGGGTTGTTATCGGTCCGCACTACTACTTCAGAGCCCGTCAGGTACTCTGCGAACCGCTCCGTCATTGCCCACACTACCGCGAGGAGCTCGAGCTTAAAGGAGCTGTAATTGTCCGGGTTGCGTTCTGAGTCATGCAGCGACCGGCTACCGTAGGCGATCACTTTCTCCCTCCCGTCCTGCACCTGTGACAACACAGCTCCTAGTCCCTGGAGGCTCCCGTCGGTATGCAGGATGAACGGTTGCGAGAAATCCGCATAGGCCAATACCGGGGCGTCCGAGAGAGCAGCTTTGAGATCTTGAAACGCATCCTCTTGCGGTTGCTGCCACTGGACCTTCCGTCCATTCGCCCCGGCGGGAGCCCCCTTCAGCAGGTCTTGCGGGGCTCGAGCTCGGCGTGCAAAATTCTTCACGAACCGACGGTAGTAGCCGGCCAACCCCAAGAAGGCCCGCACGTTCTTCACCGTCTCGGGGGTAGGCCACCCCTGGATGGCAGCGACCTTTTCCAGGGATGGTCGGACGCCCTCTGCCGAGACGGTATGACCCAGGTATTCGATCTGGGTGCGGAACAGGTGGCATTTCTGGGGCTTTACCTTTAACCCGTACTTCTGCAGCCGGCCGAGCACCTGCCCCAACCGCCTCAGGTGGTCCTCGAACGTGGTGGAATAGATGATAATATTGTCCAGGTATATCAACGTGGCTACAAAGTTGAGGTCTCCTAGACACCGCTCCATCAACCGCTGAAAAGTTCCTTGGGCGTTGGCCAGCCCAAACGGCATCCGATTGAACTCGAACAGTCCCATGGGAAGGATGAATGCCATCTTGGCTCTGTCTTCCTTCAACATCGGCACCTGCCAGTACCCACTGCCAAGGCCTAAAGTTGAAAAGTACGTCACGTTCCCCAAGGTGGACAGAGATTCTTCTATGCGGGGCAGTGGATACGAATCCTTGATGGTGCAGGCGTTCAACTTTCGATAATCCACACAGAACCGCAGAGTGCTATCTTTTTTACGAACCAGGACAATGGGGGCCTCCCAAGGGCTCTGGCTTTCTCGTATGACCCCCTTCCGAAGCATTTGGGCTAATAGGGTTTTGACTTCCTGGTATAGCTGTGGTGGTATTTGCCGATATCGCTCCCGGATGGGGGCCACGCCTGCCGTGGGGATCCCATGTCGTCCTCGTGACTGGCGAAGACACTGTAAAATTGTCCAAGAAGTGTCTCTACCTGGAGAAGCTGGGCTGGCGCTAGGCCGGAAAGTTCAGCCCGCATTTTCTCCGGGATGACTCAACCTTTATCTTGAGCCGAGGATGCGGCAGTCTGTTGGGTTTGTACCGTTACTGCCCAGGGATCTTCGGGTTGCACCCTCAACTGGACCGCAGGGTCCGGCAGCATCTCCTCCAAAGGCCTCACTAGTTTTGCCATTTTGGCCCGGGGCTTCAGGGCGATATCTTGGTCTTCCAGGTTGACACAACGCACCAGGATGGTCCCCTCCCACACTGTGGCCAGGGAGCGGGCTACCAGTATGCCAGGGTGCAGGCGCTCCGAGTAACAAGGTTCCACCTGCACCTCCACACCCTCCAGTGGCATCGGGGTGCGGATCGGCAGAGCTACCACCGTCTGCCCTGGAGGAAGCACGAGCGGGGGGGCCACCGGTGCGATGACCTTGCCCAGCGCCTCACCCTCCTGGCACTCCTGGTGGCCTCCTCAGGATTCTGGATTAGGTGAGTATGATTTTTTTTTTAATTAAAACTTGTGGTGTGACTGTGGAAGCATCATAAAGTATGGGGGCCCCGCATACATTGTAGCACCTATTGTAGGGGTTCTTTATGCATTGTAGGGACTACGGTTGGGCGGCTCATACAGTATGAGGGAGATTATACAGTATGAGGGCTACTGTGGGGACATCATACTGTGAATAGGGGAGCTGTGGGCCCATCATCTCAAGCAAACATGCTTTTTTTTTCCCTTGACAATTTGAAAACTGCTGTTTTTTTTTAAATCTGCAGAGTGTCAAATCTTTCAGCGTTTGTGCTGCGTTTTTGGTGATTAAAACATGTACTGTAGACAAATGACACCAAATCCCCGCACCCAAAAGGCATGCAGCAAAACCTGTTTTTAGTATGCATCTTCTTTACTTTCAAGATATCAGGTTTTGCCTGAAGAAAAAAAATTCTGCAACGCATGAGTATAGCCTAAAGGGTTGTTCCGCTTTCAGAAAAGTGGAGCACGAGGGCTTTAAGCATTAAACTGCTTAGCTAATTGGTTATGATGATATTACTACTCCGGCCAAATCAGGAATTATAGCTCTTTCATACGTACACTACCATTCAAAAGTTTAGGGTCACTTAGAAATTTTCTTACTGTTGAAAGAAAAGCACAGTTTTTTTTCCAATGAAGCTAACATTAAATGATTCAGAAAAACACTCTATACATTGTGAATTTGGTAAATGACTATTCTAGCTGCAAATGTCTGGTTTGTAATGCAATATCTTCATAGGTGTATAGAGGCCCATTTCCAACAACCATCATTCCAGTGTTCTTATGGTACTTTGTGTTTGGTAACTATGTAAGGCTAATGGATGGTTAGAATAGAATCCTCTTGGTATTTGTTATAATCTACTGTATGTGATTATTGTTATGCTGTAATGTCTATTGTCTGTACAAATCCCCTCTGAAATGTAAAGTGCTGCGGAATATGTCGGCGCTATAAAAATAAAATTTATTATTATTATTATAATACCCTTGAAAACCCTTGTGCATGTATGTTAGCACAGCTGAAAACAGTTTGGCTGATTAAAGAAGCTATAAACCTGACCTTTTTTTGAGCTAGTTGAGAATCTGGAGCATTACAATTGTTGGTTCCATTAAACTCTCAAAATGACCAGAAACAAAGAACTTTCATGTGAAACACTTCAGTCTATTCTTCTTAGAAATGAAGGCTATTCCCTGCGAGAAATTGCCAAGAAACTGAAGATTTCCTACAACGGTGTGTACTACTCCCTTCACAAAAGAGCACAAACAGGCTGTAACCGGAGTACAAAGAGAAGTGGGAGGCCCTGCTGCACAACTGTGCGACAAGTACATTAAAGTTTGTAAAAGTTTCAACGCCTCACAGGTCCTCAACTGGCAGCTTCACTAAATAGTACACGCAAAATGCCAGTGTCAACATCTACAGTGAAGAGGCGACTCTGGGATGCTGGCCTTCAGGGCAGAGTGCCAAAGAAAAAGCCATATCTGAGACCGGCTAATAAAAGGAAAAGTATAATATGGGCAAAAGAACACAGACATTGGACAGAGGAAGATTGGTAAAAAGTGTTATGGACAGACGAATCCAAGTTTGAGGTGTTTTCTTCTGTGTGATGCACATTTGTGAGAACAACTGAAAAGATGCTGGAAGAGTGCCTGGCGCCATCTGTCAAGCATGGTGGAGGTAAAGTGGTGGTCTGTTGTTGCTTTGATGCTGGTAAAGTGGGAGATTTGTACAAGGTAAAAGGGATTATTGAATAAGGAAGGCTATCACTACATTTTGCAACGCCATACCCTGTGGACAGCTCTTGATTGGAGCCAATTTCATCCTACAACAAGGCAATGACACAAAGCACACCTCCAAATTATGCAAGAACTATTTAGGTACTTGTTCTCACCCACAAAGCTCTCCACAGTGCGGCACCCCCTTACATCTCTTCTCTCATTTCTGTCTATCGGCCTAGCCGATCGCTGCGCTCTGCAAACGACTTTTGACTAACCTCTGCACTAATCCGTACCTCCCACTCCCGACTACAAGACTTCTCCCGTGCTGCTCCTATCCTCTGGAATGCTCTACCCAAAGAAATCAGGACTATCCACAATTTGCATAGTTTTAGGCGCTCCTTCAAAACACACCTGTTCAGAGCGGCCTATCACATTCACTAATCAAAGTCATTCTCTGTGTAAGTGTGCGTGTGTAGCCCATTCACTATCTCCATCCATCCTTCACTCCCGCAAGATGGCTGGACCTTCATTGTAAATACACCATTGTAAATACACACCTGTACTCTGTATCTCCCTCACCTCATTGTAGATTGTAAGCTCTCACGAGCAGGGTCGTCTTATTTTGCTTTAATTATTGTATTGTTAGCGTTGTTACTTATGACTTGTGTTTTGAAACTGTTAAACTGTAAAGCGCTGCGGAATATGTTGGCGCTATATAAATAAAGATTATTATTAGGGAAGAAGCAGGCAGCTGGTATTCTATCTGCAATGGAGTGGCCAGCGCAGTCACCAGATCTCAACCCCATAGAGCTGTTGTGGGAGCAGCTTGACCGTATGGTACGCAAAAAGTGACCATCAAGCCAAACCAACTTGTGGGAGGGGCTTCTGGAAGCATGGGGTGAAATTTCTCCAGATTACCGCAGCAAATTAACTGCTAGAATGCCAAAGGTCTGCAATGCTGTAATTGCTGCAAAGGGAGCATTCTTTGACGAAAGCAAAGTTTGAAGGAGAAAATTATTATTTCAAATAAAAATCTTTTCGAACCTTGTCAATGTCTGGACTAGATTTTAAATTCATTTGGCAACTCATTTGATTAATAAAAGTATGAGTTTTCATGGAAAACAAAATTGTCTGAGTGACCCCAAACTTTTGAACGGTAGTGTATCTGCAAGGAGTTTGTATGTTCTCCCCATGTATGCGTGGATTTTCTCCGGGTTCCTCCCACACTATTAAAGACATACTGACTGGGGCTCACTATCTAGATTCCCTATGGGAACAGTGCTGATAATGTCTGGATATTACACCAGGAAGGGGCCAGAATAGGAACATCATTAAAAGGAAGAGGCCCAGTATGGGAGACCTTGTATGAGGAAGTGCCCCAGGATGTAGGGCATTTTTACTGCAATGGGCCCAGGATGGGGAAATTATGATAGAAAGGGACATTACTCCATGATCGGGGGATGAGAGAGACATGTCCTTTTAGGATTTAGAATGCTACAAGGGCCCATACATCTGACCAATATGCGGGGTGAGGGGGGCCAAGGTTCTAATTTTGCACTGGGGCGCCATCTGCCATCTCACTAGTTACGGCAATGCTTGCAGATGTTTTCCTTGGTGGGACAACATCTTTGAGCAGCGGTGTTGCTTAACTTTTGCATTTAGGAAACAAATGAACACGAAAAAATGGGTGTGAAGATGTATTCTTTAACGCATTATAACCAGGGTAATATACAACATTTCAGTAGTATAAAAGCGTGCAGACATTTTTGCAAATGTTGCAACAATATTAGTAATTTTTATAACAATTTGCATATATTTGTGTGAGTAATACTGCATTTAGTCAGAATAGTGCAGGACGACCAGCGATTTTTATTGTAAAGTCACTTTAAGGGCAGTTTCACACGTCCAGATAATTCCGGTACCAGAGCTATCCGTGTGCATACGTAGGCCATCCGTGTGACATCCGTATGCTGTCCGTGTATTGGAAAACTTTGTTTCAATGTTAACCCTTTGACTTTTAAAAACGCACACGGACACCATCCGTGTGCGGTACGTTTTTACACGGACCCATTGACTTGTATGGGTCCGTGTGATCAGTGCTGTTGCACAAAAACGGACATGTCAGCATGTTTTGCACACGGACACACGGTCCGTGAAAACACACTGACATCTGCATAGACACATTCATTAGAATGTGTCTACGTGTGTCAGTGTCTCCGGTACGTGAGAAAACTGTCACTACACGTACCGGAGACACTGACGTGTGAAACTGCCCTAAGAATGAGGAATACAAGTGATACTTCAACAATGAAAACCACAAAATAAAGCAGACTTTAGCAGAAAGCTTTGCAGGACCCTGGTTCAGCTACAATGTAGCCCATGGCCTCCAGACCAAATCCCAGTGAACCTTCTCCCACCTGCTGGCAGCCTTAAGAGCCCGTTACACATAGCGATATCGCTGTAACGTCACCGATTTTGCAACACAGCAGCGATATCGCTACATGTGATACTTACCTCCGACCGGCTCCCCCGCTGATCGTGCGAGAACGTCCTGGACCATTTCTCGTCGTCAGCTTCCTGTGGCGCCGACGAGCGAACGCGGGCGGGAGGACATCAGGATCGCCTCCTCTGACAGGTAAGTAGCGACCCCCGACCGCTGCTATGTCGCTGATGAGATCTGCCTGTGTGGCAGCTCACTAGCGACCACTTAGCGATGCACCGGCGATCCATATCATTGTCGGGATCGCTGGTGCATCGCTAAGTGTAACGATACCCTTAGCCCCTCTTCTGATTAGTGGACCAGATACATCATCACTGAGACATGTCGGCAGGACCATCGTGGTCATTGGACCAGGATCCTGCAAATCTTTTCACTCAACCCTAGTTATGAGGAACCCAGAACAACCTCCATGTGCTGCATTCACCAACACTCATGTTAGGTGTCTTCTCTAGAAAATATCAAACTGGACACATTACTACGAACATGGGCTTTGGCTGAGGGAAAACAATGACCTTTCCTTGACTACTTTTACTCGACATTGCCAAATCAGGGCTTGTTTTTTTTTGTAGGACAAGTTGTAGTTACCACATTACCATACAATGGATTGAAAGAAAAAAAAAAAAAAAAAAAAAAAAAAGAAAAAAATTCTACCATTTTTACATTATTTTTTCAGCTATGAAAATTACCTGGTACCATGATTCTTCAGGTTAGGACTACAACGATGCCAAACTTGTAGTTTCTTTTTAACCCCTTCACATGAAGTAAACTTACATCATTTGTCCCTGCTGTCAATCTCTAACAGCGGCATTTAACAGGCACTGACGGAGCGTACCACTCCACGCTGCCATCGGCAGGACTGTGAAAGCGAGGAGTTCATAGAGGATTGTGATTTTCTCTATACATGAGGCACTGCTATGTGTAGCTGAAGTGATCAGTCGCAGATCCGAGAATCCTAATGTGACTATTAAATACAGTTAAAAGTGAAAGAAGAGTGCTCCATTTCTTACCTACTACCAGAGTTTTGGAGGTCAAACAAGCCCATATAGGTGTGATGGCCAGGTGGCCATATAGGGTATTTATGTATTCTTTAGCCAAACTGATTTAGTCTTCGCTGTACCTTGTGTTACTCGATTGTGACCTAGTAGACTGTTCCACCCTCCTTCCTTTTGAGGTAAAACAACTTTATAAGACAGCACACAAGAGTTTCTCGAATTTAAAAAGTAATTCTACATTTACTGCGTTTTTATTGTTAAATACCATACACAGCCTTATCATTCAGCCTCTGGAATCTTCTCTTGATGATACATATACTTATTAACACAGCAGCGAGAACACAGACTACAAGAACAATCCTCTCCCACTTCTCGGTTAGTAGTTTGTGGCACGCTGGAGACCCTGTAAGAGAAGACATGGTGAAAAAGGAGAACCCCCAAGAGTTCAACAAATATGGAGTTAAGTGGCTCTATATATGATATATCTATATTTTTTTTGTCACCATCTCCAGAACCTCCAGTCTCCTCTGCAGTCGGAAAGTACAATGGCCCCTGGGAGGAATCCAAGACGGTCCTATTGCTGGCAGCTTTATACATCGCCGTCTTCTCTGTAAAGAAGTAAAATGTATCAGACACAGACATACAAAAAACTAAATGAAGCGAAATGGCTTACTGTATGTAAACCATGTGTCATTTCATGTCGGGTTCTGTAATGATTTTACAGAAGCCGGCAATTGATTTAGTGACTATTCTACTATGTAGAACTCTATGAAATGTATGTATGTGTGGCGCCCCTGAGGCTCAGTCACCACAGAGGTACTGCACCTTCTCCTAAGGTGTAGTGCCCCACCATCCAGGTAAGGTGGGAACTCCTTTCCACACTCCAACACCCACACCCCACACACACAGGGTAGTTCTGCACAGCCACAAGCGGCTCTGTGCTTAGAGAGTAGCAGAGCACCTTTGGTGGTTCCCTGCTTGGAACACTGGACGTGCTGGGAGGTGGGTGGAGTTAAGGCATATAAAAGATTGGGAAGGTTTTAGAATTACAGGTCAGTCTGACAAGAGGTCAGTCCGTCTGGAGTCAGATAGAAGGTCGGCGGAGTAGTAGGACACTCCGGGAGGAGTGAGGATCCCTGGAAGAAGGAGTGCTGCAGCTGCCTCAGTAACCTGAGCCAGCTGGCACAGGAAAGGAGAGAAAGGTTACAGTTCTACGTCTTTCTCCTAAGTTTCCATAAGAAAGAGAGTCAAGTACGGAACGAAGGAGTAGAGACCAGAGAGGAGACGTGGGTTGGAAGAGGAACCCTGCCTATACGTTCTCAGCGCAAGGCCGGGGCCCGGTCCCCGAGGTTGTATGGACACTTATGGTTCTGCAGCTGACACCGGTGGAGTAGTTGGCTGTAAATGCACTACTCCCATCTAAGGCTTGTGGCACAACAGCATCTGTATAGAGAGCCGGGATTCAGGAGAAGGGAATCCCCTGAAGCAGGCTACAGCTGTCTGCCATACGAGTAGAGAACACAGGAACATCTGTAAGGAGGAACTCCAGCGTAACTTAGTGCTAGGAGATCTTCATACTTAAAGGCGCAATAGAGGAGACGTTCTGAAGGGTACATGTTGGCGGAGAGTTGGAGAGGAGCCTTCCATTTTGCCTGGGCGTTGACCGAGTCTCTGACCCAGAGGACACAGCACGGAGGCAAGCATCTGTGCGCCGTACTGACAGTGAGTAAAGCGTTGGGACTACAGGCCCTGGTGTCCTCCATTTATTCTTGCGCCAGCACACTCAGTACTGCTGCACCTGGGTACCAGTTTCCACACCGCCTGTACCTCTCCTCATCTATTAATACTACACTGCCCTGGGGCTACAGCTTCACCTGTGGGGAGCTATACCATCTATGCTGCAACACACCAGCCCCAGAGGATCTGCAAGCAGCGTTGGCTTAACACCTCACTTGCCGAACACCACGGGTGGCGTCACGAACTATTACACTACAAACCGCAACCGCCATTGATTTGGTTGCCCAGGGCCACTGACCGGGTCACCGCTGCTGTGACTCATCCCGCTGACACCAGCCCGGTACCGAGTACTCCACAGCCCTGGGAGGGCGACCCATATGTATGTCTCTATCTCAATGACAGAAATAGAAAATTATATAATTTTTTTTATTTTTTTCTCTATGTGTGTAGATCTATTTTTTCGTTTCTTTATTAAACCTGTCAGTGTGATTTTACTGTATCGCGCACTGAATTGCCGGCTTTTGTTAAATGACACCGGGTGCGTACTTCTCGCAAGTCACACATCTGGTCCGTGTGTAATCCGTAGTTTTCTCACCCCCATAGACTTGCATTGGCGTATTTATGGAGGAATACGCTGACAGTCGCAGCATGCTGCGATTTGCACAGACTGTAAAATGCGGCCGAGAAATATATGGCTAATGGGAGCTACCCCATAGAGAATCATTGGTCCGTGTGCAATGTGTGGTTTTAGCGCCTCTCACTCGTCCGTATTTCTCTCTAGTGTGACGCCGGCCTTACACTGGCGAGAAGATTATATGCCGCCTATCCCTAAATCTACGTTACCTGGCATTTTACAGTGACAGAACATTATTGATAAATGTCATATGTGGATTACATGCATGTTTATTGCACGTCCACAGCAGAAACATATTAGTATGAGCGAGAGAGCTATCAAATGTGTGGACTTAACCTAAGGGTGTGTGCACACGCTGCGGATTCTGCTGCGGATCCGCAGCGGATTTGGCCCTGCGGATCCGCAGTAGTTTTTGCTGTGGTGTACAGTACCATTATAACCTATGGAAAACAAAAAACGCAGTGCCCACGGTGCGGAATTTTCCACGCGGATTTGCTGCGGTTTCAAAACCGCAGCATGTCACTTCTTTGTACGGATTCCACAGCGGTTTGCCATCTGCTCCATGACAGGTGTCAGATTTAGTCACATCTGCACGGAGAATTCCAGAGCAGAATCTGCAATGTGTGCACTCACCCTTAGTGTTCTGTCTGGGGACTGTTGTCTGTTGTGCTGCTCATACACAGCTGAATAAGTCCACTTTAGAAGGAAACAATTAGTGATGAGTGAACGCGCTCTGATAAAGGTGTTATCCGAGGATGCTCGTGTGCTAACAGAGTGTCTCCGGCGTGCTTAGAAAAATATGTTGCAAGTCCCTGCAGCTGCTAGACAGCCACAACACATGCAGCCGCGTGGACTCGAACATATTATTTAAACACGTCAAAGACACTGGGTTAGCACCTGAGCATCCTCGGATAACACCTTATCCCAGCATGTTCACTCATCACATGTGTATGGGAGTCTCAGCGATGTGGTCATGATGTGCGAATACAGCTGGGAGGTCATATACTCCCAGGAAAAATAAAAAATAAAAAAAAGTTACCTCTTAGCTTAGGGCATTTCAGCGTTTTCTTTTGAGAAAAGATCCAATTTCCAGGGCTATATTCCTTTTCCACTAATATAGTCATCACATGTTCATCGTTCTAAAGCAAAATGCATTAATTATTAAGAACACTGGATTGCCAGGTAAAACATTAACACTAATAGAAAAAAGGCAACATACTATTCAAAGAAAACTAAACTACATTGCAAAAGTGTTAATCTTCTTGTGTCCAGAACAAACCCACCTCTTCATAGACGTAACATCCATTATAAAAGGCATGCAAAGCCACAGATCCACTCGGACGTCTGATAATCCTGGTTCCACAATCATTGTGAGTGGACAGTGCATGAGCCCCACCTTGCTTATCTTCAACATGAGTAAAGTAGTAAAGAAATAGTATAAATACAAGATGCAACATTGAGTGTATTAGGCTATGTGCACACGCTGCAGTTTCACCTGCGGGTTTTTTCCCACGGAACTGCAGCTAAAACCGCAGGTAAAGTGACCTGCGGTTTCACACCTCTACTATGTTAAAGGTGTGAAACCGCAGCAGAATCTGCAGAAACAATTAACATGCTGTGGAAAAAAAACCACACGGAAAAAAACGCAGCGTGAGCACTGCAGTTTTGAAAACCCATAGGGTTACATGGTACTGTACCATGCCTGCGGAACTGCTGCGGTTCCACAGGGCCAAAACTGCAGCGTGTGCACATAGCCTTAGGCTACGTTCCCATGATGAGATTTTGGTGCGGTTTTTGACTCCGTGGATTTTCCTCAGAGATTTGAATTAGATGCAAAAAATTCACAGCAAAAAAAAAAAAAATCTCTCCAACTATTCAGCATGTGAATGTGGCCAAAGAGACAAAAAATAAAACAAAATCACATTGAAAAACATAGTAGCCAAATTTAAATAACAGGTGCAAATATTCAGCACCATCAAAAACTCAGCAAAAGCTCATCGTGGAAACGTAGCCTTAAAATCCCTAAACTTGAAGCTTACCAAATGCAGTCAGTTTCATTGAAATGTGCCTATTCCACTTTTGATAAACTGTGAAGTGGAAGCCAAAGAGAGTCACAGACTAGCCCAGGGATGTGGGTAGGATGTGTAATCCATGAGCCCTCCTCAGCACTCCATAATGGAGAGCAGTAACAAAGGAGCAGCAGACAGCTGCAGTAGTGTAGCGCACACCAAGTCATCACCACCACAGTAGCATCAAACACTGGCTAATCAGGTTCCCATAGTAGGCATGCCGACTCGTTACTATCTGTAGGTATGTACCAAACCCAAATTAGTTAATTGATGTCATTTCTTCCTTGTAAATTAACCCATTAGGCCTCATTCACACGCCCATGTTTCACAGTCATGTTCTATTTGTGATTTTACCCGCCTAAGGGTGTGTGCACACGCTGCGGAATGCTCTGCGGATTTTTCTACGCGGATTTAGTAAAATCCGCAGGTCAGAAGACCTGCGGTTTATCTGCGGATTAGCCTGCGGTTTTGCCCTGCAGTTTATCACCTCTACAATGGAGCAGATGGCAAACCACAGCAGAATCCGCAGAAAGAATTGACATGTCATTTCTTTCTGCGGATTGAAAACCGCAGCAAATCCGCGCGGAAAATTCCGCACCGTCTGCACAGCGGTTTTCTTTTTCCATTGATTTTAATGGTACTGTACACCGCAGTGGGTTCTGCTGCGGTTCCGCAGGGCCAAATCCACTGCGGATCTGCAGCAGAATCCGCAGCGTGTGCACGCAGCCTTACGGATGAAAACTACCAACACAAGTCTGTGGGTCCGTGAAAAAAACCTGACCTGTGTCCGTGTGGCTTGCAAGGACACAAGATCGGTGTAAAAACACGGATGTGTGAATAGCATCTGAACGCTCCGTTAGGCCATGTTCACCCAAATTCATTAATAATGCCGTTTTGCAAAACCAAAAGTCGCTAAACTGTTGCTCAACTAATAGTTTTTGTGATTTTTGAATGTATCAAAAATATTTTCATGAATCAGGTCTTCGTGTTTGCAGTTAGTGATGAGTGAAAGTGCTTGGATAAGGTGTTATCCGCATATGCTCGTGTGCTAACAGAGTGACTTCGGCATACTCGAAAAATATGTTCAGGTCCCCGTGTCAGCAAGACAATTCGACAGCTGCAACACATACAGGGATCGCCTAACAAACAGCTAATCCCTGCATGTGTTGTGGCTGTCAAACAGCTGCGAGACATACAGCTGCGGGGACTCAAACATATTATTTGAACAAGCCAAAGACACTCGGTTAGCACAAGAGCATGCTCAGATAACACCTTATCTGAACACATTCATCACTAATTCCAATTTATTTTTTTGCCATCAAAACACGTGGTAAAGTCAAGTTTTTGGAAAATTGCAGCAAAAATGCATTTAGAATGCATACTGCGAACAAAGACTAAAGGTGCAACTGGTTGGAAAGAGAAAAATATATTGGCAGGGCTACTCATTGAAGGGAACCTGTCATCAGGTTTTGCTATATAATCTGAGGACAGCATAATGTAAAAACAGAAACCCTGATTTCAGCGATGTGTCACTTGCTGGTCTGCATGCTGTCATTTGGATAAATTCACTGTTTTCTCTGCTGAAGATCTAGCAGTGCTTTAACCCCTTCCCGACATGCACCGTATATATACGGCGCTGCAAGAGCTGCGTTCCCACAAATCTAAGTATATGTACAGTGCTGCGATCGCTAGCACTGTTCGCGGTCATTTAACCCCTCTGATGCCGCTGTCAATAGTAACAGCGACATCGAGGAGCATTGCGTCGGGAGCAAGCTCCTTCAGGGTCCTGCAGGGAAGGTGCCTTGTGAGCGCCTGCTAAGAGCAGGAGCTGATACGCCTCCTCCCCTGCCTGTCAGACTCTGCTCTGATGCCCTGCAGTGCAGAAATATTGCAGAGTATCAGATCAGCAATCTGTCAATGTAATGATGATGTCCCATAATGGGACAATGTAAAGAAGTAAGAAAAAAGTTAATAAAAAGAGTAAAAATAATTTTTAAAAATCCCCGAACAAAGAAAATGAAATAATATTAAACCAATAAATACATTTATTTATGTAAAAAAAAAAAAAAAGAACACATGGTATCGCAGCTGCCTGCCGGAATGACCCGACCTATAAAACTGTCCCACTAGTTAACCCTTTCAGTGAACACCATAAAGAATAACAAAAAAAAACAAGGCAAAAAACAATCATACTGCTGAACAAAAAGTGCAATAAAACGCAATCATAAAGAAAAATACAATTAAAAATGGTACGCAGAAAACGTCATCTTGTCCTGCAAAAAAACAAGCCACCATAAAGCTCCATCAGCAGAAAAAAAAGTTATAGCTCTCAGAATAAAGCGATGCAAAAATATTTTTTTTTCTATAAAATAGTTTTTATTGTGTAAAAGTGCCAAAACATAAAAAAACATAATTCGGGTATCGCTGTCATTGTACTGACCTGAAGAATAAAGGTGCCTTATACATTTAGAAAAAAACTCCCCCCCCCAAAAAAAATTCCCGAATTGCTGATTTTTGTTCATTCTACCTTCCAAAAATCTGAATAGAAAGTGATCAAAAAATGTCATGTGTCCGAAAATGGTACCAATAAAAATGTCAACTCATCCCACAAAAAATAAACCCTCACATGACTCTGTCCGCCAAAATATGGAAAATTTATTGCTGCCTAAATATGGCAATAAAAAGCGTCTTAATGTGTGAGAGCAGCCAAACATACAAATCTGACATAAATCTGGTATCGCTATAATCACACCAACTCGAAGAATAAAATTGTCTAATCACTTATACATGAGGAACGACATAAAAAAATAAATAAAACCAATTCTTCACCTAATGTTGATTTGTTCATTCTGCCAACCAAAGATCGCAGTAAGGCTCGGCTCACAATTATCCTGCACTCTGCGCTGAGCGCTTATACCGGGGTTTCCGTGAACCCAGTGTAAATCTTTGAAATACATGACTGAAACAGAACCCCTGACAGATGATTCCCTATAATGGGGCAGTTGAAGTCACTGTGGACACTATAGGACCTGTCATCTGATGGTGTGGGTCTTTTTAGGCAAGCATAAAAGCACGGTTGACTGCAGTTTTCTGCACTTCTGAATAG
This sequence comes from Dendrobates tinctorius, assembly GCF_039654945.1. NCBI lineage: Eukaryota > Metazoa > Chordata > Amphibia > Anura > Dendrobatidae > Dendrobates > Dendrobates tinctorius. The sequence goes on along the minus strand of NW_027361752.1, from coordinate 1,388,591 downwards.
AAGGATACCACTAAACAGAGGCCAGAAGAAGTCCAGAGTCACTTGGCTGCCTCATTATAGTGAATGGATCTCTCGGGGGTTTCATCTGTCACCTCACTCAGAGATTTAGTTGGAAACCCCAAGGTAAGTGCTCAACGTAGAGCACCAGATAAATAAAATCCTAAATGTTATGTAAAATGTTCTCAATAAAAACTTCAACTCAATCCACAAAAAAAGAAAATCCCCATTCAGGTCTGTCATCTGATAACGGAAATATAGGGGGCTTCCATGTTACTGGCAGCACAAAGGCTCTGGAAAATTGAAATGGCTCCTTGCCCCCCAAAAGAAATTCAGCAAATTCTGAGCTCTCAAATCTAAATGCATCCTCCCTTCTTAGCACCAGTGTGTCTAAACCACATTTAGCGCCCACATCTTTCGGATTTCTGTAGTGATGAGAGCCCGCCTAATTTCCTGGTGCATATCTCCAGAAGCATCAGCTGGGCACCACAAGATACTGGTCACTACAGCGTACTGGTTACTACAGTGCACTGTGGTCACTACAATGTGCTCAGCAACATCCACTGCTGCTTGTTTCTGGAAAACACTAATGGAGTCAAAATCATCACTACACTTGTAGATAAATTCCCAAATGGGTATAATTTCCAAAATGGCATTACTTGAGAGGATTCTGCTTTTCTAGCACTTAGGGGCTCTTTATATGGAGTCCACAAACTGTTGAAAATCTGCGCTCCAGAAGGCAAATAGCGCTCTGTCCCTCCCAAGTCTCGCCTTGTGGCTATGCAGTACTGTACATCCACATATGAGGTATTTCTACATTAAGCAGAAATTGTGGGACAAATTTTGGTGCCAATTTTACCCATTTCACAGTGTAAAAATGTAAAACTTAGGGCTAACACACAATCTTGGTGATAAAAATGTAAATTATTTTTTCTCCACTGCCCAATGGTATAAAATCCTGTGACACACCTGTACTGTTAATATAATCACTGCACCCCTAGATGAATTCATTGAGTGGTTTAGTTTGTAAAATGTGGTCAGTTATTTGGGATTCTGCTGTTCTGGCACCTCAAGGGCTCTGCCAATGTAACATGGCACATTCAAACCAAAGAAGCAAAATCTGCACTGCGCTCCTTCCCTTCTGAGCTGCCTCAAAAGTAGTTTTCAACCACATATGGGGTATCGGTGAACTCTGGAGAAATTGCACAACAAATTCTGAGGTCCATTTTCTCCTGTTACCCTTGTGAACATACACAATTTGGAGCTAAAAAAAAATATTTTTGCGAGAAAAATGTGATTTTTTTTTTTTTTATTTTCACGGCTCAACGTTATAAACTTCTGTGAAGCACTTGGGGGATCAAGGTGCTCAATACACACTAGATAAGTTTCCTAAGGGGTCTGGATTCCAAAATGGTGCCACTTGTGGTTGATTTCCACTGTTTAGGCAAATCAGGGCTTCTCCAAATGCTACATGGCGTCTGCTAATTATTCCAGCAAATTTTGCATTCAAAAAGTCAAATGGTGCTCCTTCCCTTCCAAGCCCTGCCGTGCACCCAAACAGTTGTTTTCCTCCACATAGTGGGTATCGGCATACTCAGGAGAAATTGCACAACAAATTGAATGGTGTAATTTTCCTATTACCCTTAGGAAAATGCAAAATTTGGAGCTAAAAATCATTTTTGTGGGAAAAATGTGATTTTTATATTTTCAAGGCTCAATGTTATAAACTTATGTGAAGCACCTGGGGCTTCAAGGTGCTAACCACACATCTAGATAAGTTCCCTGAGTGGCCTAGTTTTCAAAATGGTGTCAGCTGTGGGGGAATTTCCACTGTTTAGGCACATCAGGGGCTCTCCAAACACGACATGGCGTCTGCTAATTATGCCAGAAAATTTTACCTTCAAAAAGTGAAATGGCGCTCCTTCCCTTCCAAGCTCTGCCATGTGCCCAAACAGTTTTTTTCGCCAAATTTCCGATTTTTTTCACAAATAAATGTAAATCATATAAAATAAGTTTTACCACTATCATGAAGTATAATAAATCGCGAAAAAAAACAATCTCAGAATCAGTGGGATCCTTTGAAGCGTTCCGGAGTTATGACCTCATAAAGTGACAGTGGTCAGAATTGAAAAAAATCAGGAATGTGAAAACAGACTTTGGGGTGAAGGGCTTAATGGACATTCATTCTAATCTGCCGTCAGTGTGATGTCGGAGAGCTAGAAAATAATAGGAAGTTGCTTTAACTACAATTCAATAATATATTTTTTTAAAGGAAGGTTTTAATTTATGCATGTTATGTAAATTAGAAGAACAGATGATATTTATGATAGTAAGTATTCTACTTATCTACATGATAAAAAAAAAATTAACTTACTGTCAGAGGAGATGATCACATCTTCATCTAGGTCCATTTTGATGATTGCATAGCCTGTAACATAGAACATTGAAATTAGTGCCAATAAAAAAAGCTTTTATATATTTGTTAAAAATATTACAATTATACAGGTTTTATCATCTCTAAACGGTACGGTCCATAATAGATGTTTCATCCTCATGTTTTCCTGTAACACAGAACATTGAAGTCAGCATTTCAAAAGGAAAAACTTTTATGTTTCTTCTAGATTGTTTCCTCAATGTTTAAGCCACATTCACTTGCAAGATCTATTAACTCCTTCATGACATTGCAATTTTCTTTTCTTCATCCAAGAGCCATTTTTTTTTTTATTTTTCATCATTATAGCCATGTTAGGGCTTGTTTTCTGCAGGAAGAAATGTACTGTTGAATGTCAATATTCACTCTACCATATACTCATATACTTTACTGGAAAACAAAAAAAAAAATCTAAGTGTGTACAAATTGCAAAAAACAGTGAAATTCCACAATTGTTTTTTTTTTTTTTTCTATTTACCATGTTCACTTTATAGTAAGATTAACATGGCAATGTGATTGTCCGGGTCAGTGCAATAACAGATATCAAACACACACATTTTTTTTTTTTTTTACTTAACACGCTTTTCCCACAAAAAAAAGTACATTTTAATTAATAGATCTTGAAACAAAAATAATTTCCACAATTGAATGTGTTCAGCGTTATCCTTCTTCAGGCCGGGGTCACACTTGCGAGTACGATGCGAGAAACTTGCGAGAATCTCTCGCACCAATTCCTGGCATTGCCGCCGGCAGGACCGGAGTGCACGGCTGCATAGAAATACATGCAGCCGCACACTCCGGTCCCAAGTGCCAACGGCAGTGCCGGGTATTGATGCAAGAGACTCGCGCGAGTTTCTCACATCGTACTCGCAAGTGTGACCCCAGCCTTACAGAGGTGTACAAAACTGTGGTGGGCTGCACTTTTATGCATGCCTAAAAGGATAGTCATCGCCAGATTATAGGCTAGACTGCATCCACAGTGTCTCCAGCTGCCTCATTATAGGGAATTTTCTGTCGGGGGTTCCGTCTGAATCACATACTTCAGAAATTTATACGGAAACCCCAATGTAAGTGTAAAGAGGTTAAGTTAATAATGTTCATTGCTGTATTTATGCCTTTTTGTTAACTGGTATTACTACATGTTACATGTACTGCCTCATGTATGATATGGTACTGCTACCCCTTCTGGGTATTACCATTGCTTTGTCTTCTTGTGTTATTATTCTTACTTGCACATAGTTGTGATAATGTTCACTGTTATGAATGAGTCACCGTAGGAGGCAAAAACAGAAATACTAGCTAAGTCCAGAAAACCAGAGAAGTTGGCAGCTATCGGATTGCAGACCCCTGAACCTATCAACAACAACTAGCAGTAGCCGTGGGGGGTTCCTTCGGTGCCCTAGACCCCTCGATCACAGCCGGAGAACTAAATAGCCTAAAGACAGAAAGGGAAATCTAAACTGCCCCAGAGCAGACCCCAAAGCAATAGGCAGCACCCAACATATAATGACAGTGAAGCAAGATGAAAAAACACTCACACAGACAGAAAGATAGGCTGAGCAAATGATGGGGCCAAAGCTAACTAAATAGGACAGGATAGAAAAGCTGCTGTCTGCAATCCGCCAAAACCCTATCAAAACAAGAGCCAACAGACTGATAGGGAAAAAAGCCCTGAAGACGCTAGGCTTCAAAAAGACTATATCAGTACTCAGGTATTTTCTGAAGACAGAGCAAAAAGGAATTCAGCTCACCCCAGCAGGGAATGGCAGAAATCCAGAAAAACAAGGCAAAACAAAACCAAAACACAAATGCAAAAAGCAGAGCAGAAAACTTAGCTTTTGAGGAGCAGGAATCAGACTGGTCTCCTAGAATCCCTCAGGGAAATCACCAGCAAGGCAGAAGGGCGTCGGCTGCCTTATATCCAGTCAGCAATTCCAGTCACCCAGTCATCATCATCCTGCTCAGGTGCTTGGTAATCAGCCTCACTACCTTCCATCACCAGAAGAGGGAGTTCAACAGACCTCAATGGTGAAGGGGAAAATGAACTCACAACAGTTCACTATGTTTCATGTACAGTATAGGGAAAGCATAGTGCTCATGTTTGGACACTAGAGGGGTCACTCTAGTATACAGAACAGTTAGTAGGTAGTATAGGGTTAAGTGTTGGATGGTCTGCAGGGAGTTAAGGTTAGAGCAGAAGGAAAGTTAGTTCAGACGGGGCTAGGGTGCCCGAAGTGTCCACATGGACTATAGGCCCAGGACGACTTGGCAGCCACGCAAAGTTAAGCAGCAACAACCCAGGTTATCCACGGCCACTGGACATCATTGCAGTGGGCCAGTACAGGAGGAAGAAGATGTGGCGTCTCATAGCCTGGGTGGACGCCTTTAGGGGGGGGGGCTATAAACCATGCTGGGCTGTATTATACCAGGCTGGGCTGTATCATACCATGCTGGGGGGGCTATATACCATGCTGGGCGGTATTATACCATGCTGGGCTGTATTACACCATTCTGGGGGGGCTATATACCATGCTGGGCTGTATTATACCGTGCTGGGCTGTATTATACCATTCTGGGGGGCTATATACCATGCTGAGCTGTATTATACCTTGCTGGGCTGTATTATACCATTCTAGGGGGGCTATATACCATGCTGGGCTGTATTATACTGTACTGGGCTGTATTATACCATTCTGGGGGGCTATATACCATGCTGGGCTGTATTATACCATGCTGGGCTGTATTACTTTAGGGTGGGAGTCGGTTGGAGTGAGGAACAGAAGGATGCTGAAGCTTCGCAGGGAGTGGTACAGACGTGTCGGATGCTTTTCCAGAGGCAACCAAACCAGGTGGCAGATGATTTCAAGTCTGGGGCAAAACAGGCAGAAGGAATTGTCATCATGGCAAGGTTAGGCCAGGAAGGAACTGGGAAGCAGTCTAAGATTGTCCGGTCCGGACATGTGCCATACAGAAGCGTCAGCAAAGTAAGGTAAGCTGAGGAAGCAAGTAAAGTTGAATGTGAACTCCATAATGTGCCAACTGTGGATGTAATGTGTGAAGTCTTAAGTAAAGAAGATGTTCAAGTTTCTCTGGACTGTGTCTCCATTACTGGGTGTCGCCTGAAAGAAGGGCCATCGCCACTTGGGAAGTTCCCAGGGGGACCAGAAACTGAAGATGCAGGTATGCTGAGTAGTTGATCACAGTTTTCTGTGAGAGAAGGTCGGGACACAGATGCTTCAGTGTCTCTGGCCATGGCTATAGTCCTGGCCTCCCCTTACATAAGCACTCAGCTCAAAACGCATGATAAATGTGCGCTGAGCCTTACTGTGATCTTTGGGAGGCAGAATGAACAAATCAACAGCATGTGAAGAATTGGTTCTATTTTTTACGCTGTACCTTGTACAGTATAAGCGACTAGACGACTTTATTCTTTGTGTCAGTGTAACAGGGGCCCGGGTGCCAGCTGTGACGAAAGGCTTTAACTCTTCAGCACCTGGGCACCCTGATCAGTGCTGTGGAGTCGGAGTCGTGGAGTCGGAGCTCATTTTGGTGGAGTCGGAGTCGGTATAAAATGGTCCGACTCCGACTCCTAAAATATATAATAAATTGGGTACAGTAGTTCAATGCAGAATGTGCTGAATATTTTTTCATAGGAATTTGGGAAAGTTATGAAATGTTCTATAAATGACTGTTCTAAGGCTACATTCACTCACAGTGTTTTTGCTGCGTTTTTTGAGAATACGTTTTTCAGCTGCAAAAGCAGGTCAGCTTTTTAAAAAAACCGCATCACCTGAAAGGTTTTTGAGCTCGTAGATAATGTTTTCAATAGCAAAAGCAGATTAGAAATCTGCTCTATCCATTTATCCATATCTGTCTATCCATACCTTATCTGTACCAAAAAGAATGAAAGCCGGGTAGCACACAGACTAACACTCCTTTTTTTTAGCACCAGTCAGGTACACCTCATAGCTGCCCAAAAGGACGCCCAGGACAGGCATTGCTCATCTTCAGTAACACATCAACATTAATTGATAGTTGGAATAAATAGACTGCATTCACCACATTTTAAGGTGGAGGCTATATTTTCAAGTGTAGGGGTGTGCAGTATAAGGTTCTGCAGCAGCTGAGGTGTGCAGTATGAGATTCTGCAGAACAGTATGAGGTTCTGCCCCCCCTAGTTTTGATCCTGGCTAAAACCGTTTCTTATAGATATGGCGAACCCTCAGGTAACCCTAAATGAAGGTCAATGGACACAGGTGGCTGAGTTGAAGGAATTGCTTAATCACCTATTTACCGTGACTAAAAAATTACAAGCTGAGGATTTAACTCCTGGCATTTTCATAAGGGAGTAGAAGAACTTGCTATTTTGCCTGTCCCAAAGAGATTTAATCGCAGATGGCATTTCTGCTTCAATGAAACGGAGAGAGACACAGCTATTGGAAAATAAAATTTTTCTGGCAGCTGTTTATGTGGACCCAAGTCATCGTATATTGCTTGATGATCAACAGCTTACTAAAGGAAAAGAAGCTCTGACTGAGGTAGCAGTTAGGATGAGTGGCCTAAAGGAGAACAGCCAGGCGCAAGAGGACTTGGGTCCTGACAGTGCTACTGCTGCCATATCTTCATCCTCATCAGATGAGGAGTTTGACTTTGACAAGTATTTGGATGATATGGAGCAGGCAAAGCGTTGCCGCACGGAAAAAGACTTCACTCCGTCTCCTATAGCAGCAGATTGACCATATTTCAGCAAAATGTTTCACTTGCTCTCAAAGAGAAAGAAAAATTCAACCGTTCATCAAAACTGACTGTGCATGAGGCAATTCCTTTATACCCAGAAATTGTTAGAGATGTTGCCCATGTGGTTACGGCTTTGCCTCCAACCCAAGTTAGTGTAGAGAGGTTGTTCTCTGGCCTTAAAATTATTAGGTCAGATTTTAGGTCATCTATGAAGGAGGATCTGATGGAGGCAATTCTATGTTATTTAGTATGTTTTTGTTGAAAACTGTTTTTTGCCACTTACATAGCTTATTACATAGTGTTATATATATATATATATATATATATATATACATATAAAATCGATATTACATAGTGTATTACATATTTACAATTTATTACAGTTTTTTGTGTTCTAAAGTTGTATTCCAATAAATATATATTATGTTCTATCTAAATGTCTTGATTACTGTATCATAAAAATGATTAAATGTCTGATGTTCACATTGCACTACAATAAATTTTTCACTTAAATATAAGCAATATATGTCGGAGTCGGTGGAAGGGAAATTGAGGAGTCGGAGTCTGAGTCGCAGGTTTGGCTTACCGACTCCACAACCCTGGCCCCGATACTACAACTTTGGAGTGTGTCTTGGTGTTGGTGCGGCATGTGTGCAATTCTTCACCCACCTGCGGGACCAGAGCCTGATCAGGATACAGTGTCCCATGGGGATCCGAGCACAAACAAATGTCCGCAGAATCTTTTTCTTTAAGGTTTTATTTGAAACAGGTCCTAGCAGCACAGTTAGGCTATGTGCCCACGCTAGCGTTTTTAAACGCTCAGGAAAAGGATCCCCTTTCCCAGAAAACGCGCGGAAAAAGACGTGCGTTTCTTGTGCTTTTTTTTACGCGTTTTTTGACACGCAATTTCTGGGAACATTGGGGATGGCTAAAAACGCTCAGCTATGCGGAAAATAATGTGCATGCTGCGTTTTTAGCTGCTAAGCGATTCCTGAGCGGTTAAAAACGCATGCATTGGCACAAAAAGCCAAAAACGCATGCAAATGAATTAGAAGCATCTTGTAAGCATTTCTGCAGCGTCTGAGCAGGCACAAACGCTGCGGAAACGCTTACAAAAACGCAACGTAGGCACACAGCCTAACAGTCCTTCCATTCCAGTAAAACGTAAACATGACATCTTCTGTACAGTCCCTGGTCGGGCCCTACCACTTCTTGTCCTGCATGTTCTCTGAGCCCAAGACCTGCAGAATCCTCCTGTCAGCAGTCACTGGACGCTCCCCGTCTACATTGCCCATCTTTGGCAAAAGAACCAGACTGCCGTTCGCAGCCTCAACTGGACCTTAGGACCCTGACAGTTCCAGACGGTGTCCCCAGACTCCAACTTGAGATCCCCTTCCTGGCCTCTCGCAGAGAGTGCTCCCCAGAAGCCAAACTTCAACTTTCTTCAGACCACTGTACCACGTCTTGCCTGTTCTCACACTCCACTGCAACTGTAGCTCCAGGCTGCACTGCTGTTGGCTGCTCACACACACTCTGGACTAACTTTTTCTAGAACAATTCTGTCTCCTCTGGGTAACTCCTCCCACCAACAATCCCATTGGTACAGCTACTTAACTGTTTCTGTTCTGGCTAAAACCTGCTAACTATTGCTATCCTATCTAGCATCTAATCTCCCTAACTCTACAGTACCCCCTAGTGTCCTAACTACATATCTATGCTGTCCCTACCTTAAGGGCCCGTTACACATAGCGATATTGCTAGCAATATCGCTTGACGTTGGTATTGTCAAGTGTTTACGTCGTGGGGAGATCAAGCGTCTTGACTTTCCACCGATACCCCAACGTGACCATAAAAAACCCCCACCACCACCCCGGCGCCAACTAATACACAGACACCGGTATTTCTTTTGGAATGTTTATGGCCACAGCAGCCTTTTATTATAACAACAAAACAAACAATAAACACTGTATCATAAATAACAAAAGTACAATGACTTTAACCCTGGAAGGAGAAGTCCTTGAAGCCACAAGATCATGGTGAAATAGTCCAAAATATTGTGAACAAACCCCGACCATTTGCTCCCAGCCGTTACCACCAGGGCCGGCGTTAGGGGCAGGCAGACCAGGCAGCTGCCTAGGGCCCCTGCTCCTCCAGGGGCCCCCAGCCAGCGGCACATCACACAGCCGCTATGGGGCCCCTGTGAGGCAGGGGGGCCTGCCTGCCCCCAGCGCCGACTCCCGCCGCCGCCGCATTGAAGGAAGCAGTGATGGAGGAGAGAGCGTCAGCTGAGGCTCCCTCTCCCATCATTCCCCGCTCTGCCTCTGACACAGCGGGGGCGCGATGACATCATTGCGCTCTCACTGTGTGCCAGACAGAGCAGGAAGAGACAGGAGCAGCCAGCAGCGCGGGCACGAGGAGAAGGTGAGGAGTGTTTTTTTTTTTTTTTAAATCAGTGTGAGTGTTGGACTGTGGGGCCACTCTGGGGGGGCTATATACCATGCTCAGCTGTATCATACCATGCTGGGGGGGCCATATACCATGCTGGGCTGTATCATACCATGCTGGGGGGGCTATATTCCATGCTGGGCTGTATTACACCATTCTGTATCATATCATGCTGGGGGGGCTATATACCATGCTGGGCCATATTATACCAAGCTGGGATGTATTACACCATTCTGGGGGGGGGCTATATACCATGCTGGGCCGTATTATACCAAGCTGGGATGTATTACACCATTCTGGGGCGCTATATACCATGCTTCAAGGTGCTAACCACACATCTAGATAAGTTCCCTGAGTGGCCTAGTTTTCAAAATGGTGTCAGCTGTGGGGGAATTTCCACTGTTTAGGCACATCAGGGGCTCTCCAAACACGACATGGCGTCTGCTAATTATGCCAGAAAATTTTACCTTCAAAAAGTGAAATGGCGCTCCTTCCCTTCCAAGCTCTGCCATGTGCCCAAACAGTTTTTTTCGCCAAATTTCCGATTTTTTTCACAAATAAATGTAAATCATATAAAATAAGTTTTACCACTATCATGAAGTATAATAAATCGCGAAAAAAAACAATCTCAGAATCAGTGGGATCCTTTGAAGCGTTCCGGAGTTATGACCTCATAAAGTGACAGTGGTCAGAATTGAAAAAAATCAGGAATGTGAAAACAGACTTTGGGGTGAAGGGCTTAATGGACATTCATTCCAATCTGCCGTCAGTGTGATGTCGGAGAGCTAGAAAATAATAGGAAGTTGCTTTAACTACAATTCAATAATATATTTTTTTAATGGAAGGTTTTAATTTATGCATGTTATGTAAATTAGAAGAACAGATGATATTTATGATAGTAAGTATTCTACTTATCTACATGATAAAAAAAAAATTAACTTACTGTCAGAGGAGATGATCACATCTTCATCTAGGTCCATTTTGATGATTGCATAGCCTGTAACATAGAACATTGAAATTAGTGCCAATAAAAAAAGCTTTTATATATTTGTTAAAAATATTACAATTATACAGGTTTTATCATCTCTAAACGGTACGGTCCATAATAGATGTTTCATCCTCATGTTTTCCTGTAACACAGAACATTGAAGTCAGCATTTCAAAAGGAAAAACTTTTATGTTTCTTCTAGATTGTTTCCTCAATGTTTAAGCCACATTCACTTGCAAGATCTATTAACTCCTTCATGACATTGCAATTTTCTTTTCTTCATCCAAGAGCCATTTTTTTTTTTATTTTTCATCATTATAGCCATGTTAGGGCTTGTTTTCTGCAGGAAGAAATGTACTGTTGAATGTCAATATTCACTCTACCATATACTCATATACTTTACTGGAAAACAAAAAAAAAATCTAAGTGTGTACAAATTGCAAAAAACAGTGAAATTCCACAATTGTTTTTTTTTTTTTTTCTATTTACCATGTTCACTTTATAGTAAGATTAACATGGCAATGTGATTGTCCGGGTCAGTGCAATAACAGATATCAAACACACACATTTTTTTTTTTTTTTACTTAACACGCTTTTCCCACAAAAAAAAGTACATTTTAATTAATAGATCTTGAAACAAAAATAATTTCCACAATTGAATGTGTTCAGCGTTATCCTTCTTCAGGCCGGGGTCACACTTGCGAGTACGATGCGAGAAACTTGCGAGAATCTCTCGCACCAATTCCTGGCATTGCCGCCGGCAGGACCGGAGTGCACGGCTGCATAGAAATACATGCAGCCGCACACTCCGGTCCCAAGTGCCAACGGCAGTGCCGGGTATTGATGCAAGAGACTCGCGCGAGTTTCTCACATCGTACTCGCAAGTGTGACCCCAGCCTTACAGAGGTGTACAAAACTGTGGTGGGCTGCACTTTTATGCATGCCTAAAAGGATAGTCATCGCCAGATTATAGGCTAGACTGCATCCACAGTGTCTCCAGCTGCCTCATTATAGGGAATTTTCTGTCGGGGGTTCCGTCTGAATCACATACTTCAGAAATTTATACGGAAACCCCAATGTAAGTGTAAAGAGGTTAAGTTAATAATGTTCATTGCTGTATTTATGCCTTTTTGTTAACTGGTATTACTACATGTTACATGTACTGCCTCATGTATGATATGGTACTGCTACCCCTTCTGGGTATTACCATTGCTTTGTCTTCTTGTGTTATTATTCTTACTTGCACATAGTTGTGATAATGTTCACTGTTATGAATGAGTCACCGTAGGAGGCAAAAACAGAAATACTAGCTAAGTCCAGAAAACCAGAGAAGTTGGCAGCTATCGGATTGCAGACCCCTGAACCTATCAACAACAACTAGCAGTAGCCGTGGGGGGTTCCTTCGGTGCCCTAGACCCCTCGATCACAGCCGGAGAACTAAATAGCCTAAAGACAGAAAGGGAAATCTAAACTGCCCCAGAGCAGACCCCAAAGCAATAGGCAGCACCCAACATATAATGACAGTGAAGCAAGATGAAAAAACACTCACACAGACAGAAAGATAGGCTGAGCAAATGATGGGGCCAAAGCTAACTAAATAGGACAGGATAGAAAAGCTGCTGTCTGCAATCCGCCAAAACCCTATCAAAACAAGAGCCAACAGACTGATAGGGAAAAAAGCCCTGAAGACGCTAGGCTTCAAAAAGACTATATCAGTACTCAGGTATTTTCTGAAGACAGAGCAAAAAGGAATTCAGCTCACCCCAGCAGGGAATGGCAGAAATCCAGAAAAACAAGGCAAAACAAAACCAAAACACAAATGCAAAAAGCAGAGCAGAAAACTTAGCTTTTGAGGAGCAGGAATCAGACTGGTCTCCTAGAATCCCTCAGGGAAATCACCAGCAAGGCAGAAGGGCGTCGGCTGCCTTATATCCAGTCAGCAATTCCAGTCACCCAGTCATCATCATCCTGCTCAGGTGCTTGGTAATCAGCCTCACTACCTTCCATCACCAGAAGAGGGAGTTCAACAGACCTCAATGGTGAAGGGGAAAATGAACTCACAACAGTTCACTATGTTTCATGTACAGTATAGGGAAAGCATAGTGCTCATGTTTGGACACTAGAGGGGTCACTCTAGTATACAGAACAGTTAGTAGGTAGTATAGGGTTAAGTGTTGGATGGTCTGCAGGGAGTTAAGGTTAGAGCAGAAGGAAAGTTAGTTCAGACGGGGCTAGGGTGCCCGAAGTGTCCACATGGACTATAGGCCCAGGACGACTTGGCAGCCACGCAAAGTTAAGCAGCAACAACCCAGGTTATCCACGGCCACTGGACATCATTGCAGTGGGCCAGTACAGGAGGAAGAAGATGTGGCGTCTCATAGCCTGGGTGGACGCCTTTAGGGGGGGGGGGCTATAAACCATGCTGGGCTGTATTATACCAGGCTGGGCTGTATCATACCATGCTGGGGGGGCTATATACCATGCTGGGCGGTATTATACCATGCTGGGCTGTATTACACCATTCTGGGGGGGCTATATACCATGCTGGGCTGTATTATACCGTGCTGGGCTGTATTATACCATTCTGGGGGGCTATATACCATGCTGAGCTGTATTATACCTTGCTGGGCTGTATTATACCATTCTAGGGGGGCTATATACCATGCTGGGCTGTATTATACTGTACTGGGCTGTATTATACCATTCTGGGGGGCTATATACCATGCTGGGCTGTATTATACCATGCTGGGCTGTATTACTTTAGGGTGGGAGTCGGTTGGAGTGAGGAACAGAAGGATGCTGAAGCTTCGCAGGGAGTGGTACAGACGTGTCGGATGCTTTTCCAGAGGCAACCAAACCGGGTGGCAGATGATTTCAAGTCTGGGGCAAAACAGGCAGAAGGAATTGTCATCATGGCAAGGTTAGGCCAGGAAGGAACTGGGAAGCAGTCTAAGATTGTCCGGTCCGGACATGTGCCATACAGAAGCGTCAGCAAAGTAAGGTAAGCTGAGGAAGCAAGTAAAGTTGAATGTGAACTCCATAATGTGCCAACTGTGGATGTAATGTGTGAAGTCTTAAGTAAAGAAGATGTTCAAGTTTCTCTGGACTGTGTCTCCATTACTGGGTGTCGCCTGAAAGAAGGGCCATCGCCACTTGGGAAGTTCCCAGGGGGACCAGAAACTGAAGATGCAGGTATGCTGAGTAGTTGATCACAGTTTTCTGTGAGAGAAGGTCGGGACACAGATGCTTCAGTGTCTCTGGCCATGGCTATAGTCCTGGCCTCCCCTTACATAAGCACTCAGCTCAAAACGCATGATAAATGTGCGCTGAGCCTTACTGTGATCTTTGGGAGGCAGAATGAACAAATCAACAGCATGTGAAGAATTGGTTCTATTTTTTACGCTGTACCTTGTACAGTATAAGCGACTAGACGACTTTATTCTTTGTGTCAGTGTAACAGGGGCCCGGGTGCCAGCTGTGACGAAAGGCTTTAACTCTTCAGCACCTGGGCACCCTGATCAGTGCTGTGGAGTCGGAGTCGTGGAGTCGGAGCTCATTTTGGTGGAGTCGGAGTCGGTATAAAATGGTCCGACTCCGACTCCTAAAATATATAATAAATTGGGTACAGTAGTTCAATGCAGAATGTGCTGAATATTTTTTCATAGGAATTTGGGAAAGTTATGAAATGTTCTATAAATGACTGTTCTAAGGCTACATTCACTCACAGTGTTTTTGCTGCGTTTTTTGAGAATACGTTTTTCAGCTGCAAAAGCAGGTCAGCTTTTTAAAAAAACCGCATCACCTGAAAGGTTTTTGAGCTCGTAGATAATGTTTTCAATAGCAAAAGCAGATTAGAAATCTGCTCTATCCATTTATCCATATCTGTCTATCCATACCTTATCTGTACCAAAAAGAATGAAAGCCGGGTAGCACACAGACTAACACTCCTTTTTTTTAGCACCAGTCAGGTACACCTCATAGCTGCCCAAAAGGACGCCCAGGACAGGCATTGCTCATCTTCAGTAACACATCAACATTAATTGATAGTTGGAATAAATAGACTGCATTCACCACATTTTAAGGTGGAGGCTATATTTTCAAGTGTAGGGGTGTGCAGTATAAGGTTCTGCAGCAGCTGAGGTGTGCAGTATGAGATTCTGCAGAACAGTATGAGGTTCTGCCCCCCCTAGTTTTGATCCTGGCTAAAACCGTTTCTTATAGATATGGCGAACCCTCAGGTAACCCTAAATGAAGGTCAATGGACACAGGTGGCTGAGTTGAAGGAATTGCTTAATCACCTATTTACCGTGACTAAAAAATTACAAGCTGAGGATTTAACTCCTGGCATTTTCATAAGGGAGTAGAAGAACTTGCTATTTTGCCTGTCCCAAAGAGATTTAATCGCAGATGGCATTTCTGCTTCAATGAAACGGAGAGAGACACAGCTATTGGAAAATAAAATTTTTCTGGCAGCTGTTTATGTGGACCCAAGTCATCGTATATTGCTTGATGATCAACAGCTTACTAAAGGAAAAGAAGCTCTGACTGAGGTAGCAGTTAGGATGAGTGGCCTAAAGGAGAACAGCCAGGCGCAAGAGGACTTGGGTCCTGACAGTGCTACTGCTGCCATATCTTCATCCTCATCAGATGAGGAGTTTGACTTTGACAAGTATTTGGATGATATGGAGCAGGCAAAGCGTTGCCGCACGGAAAAAGACTTCACTCCGTCTCCTATAGCAGCAGATTGACCATATTTCAGCAAAATGTTTCACTTGCTCTCAAAGAGAAAGAAAAATTCAACCGTTCATCAAAACTGACTGTGCATGAGGCAATTCCTTTATACCCAGAAATTGTTAGAGATGTTGCCCATGTGGTTACGGCTTTGCCTCCAACCCAAGTTAGTGTAGAGAGGTTGTTCTCTGGCCTTAAAATTATTAGGTCAGATTTTAGGTCATCTATGAAGGAGGATCTGATGGAGGCAATTCTATGTTATTTAGTATGTTTTTGTTGAAAACTGTTTTTTGCCACTTACATAGCTTATTACATAGTGTTATATATATATATATATACATATAAAATCGATATTACATAGTGTATTACATATTTACAATTTATTACAGTTTTTTGTGTTCTAAAGTTGTATTCCAATAAATATATATTATGTTCTATCTAAATGTCTTGATTACTGTATCATAAAAATGATTAAATGTCTGATGTTCACATTGCACTACAATAAATTTTTCACTTAAATATAAGCAATATATGTCGGAGTCGGTGGAAGGGAAATTGAGGAGTCGGAGTCTGAGTCGCAGGTTTGGCTTACCGACTCCACAACCCTGGCCCCGATACTACAACTTTGGAGTGTGTCTTGGTGTTGGTGCGGCATGTGTGCAATTCTTCACCCACCTGCGGGACCAGAGCCTGATCAGGATACAGTGTCCCATGGGGATCCGAGCACAAACAAATGTCCGCAGAATCTTTTTCTTTAAGGTTTTATTTGAAACAGGTCCTAGCAGCACAGTTAGGCTATGTGCCCACGCTAGCGTTTTTAAACGCTCAGGAAAAGGATCCCCTTTCCCAGAAAACGCGCGGAAAAAGACGTGCGTTTCTTGAGCTTTTTTTTACGCGTTTTTTGACACGCAATTTCTGGGAACATTGGGGATGGCTAAAAACGCTCAGCTATGCGGAAAATAATGTGCATGCTGCGTTTTTAGCTGCTAAGCGATTCCTGAGCGGTTAAAAACGCATGCATTGGCACAAAAAGCCAAAAACGCATGCAAATGAATTAGAAGCATCTTGTAAGCATTTCTGCAGCGTCTGAGCAGGCACAAACGCTGCGGAAACGCTTACAAAAACGCAACGTAGGCACACAGCCTAACAGTCCTTCCATTCCAGTAAAACGTAAACATGACATCTTCTGTACAGTCCCTGGTCTGGCCCTACCACTTCTTGTCCTGCATGTTCTCTGAGCCCAAGACCTGCAGAATCCTCCTGTCAGCAGTCACTGGACGCTCCCCGTCTACATTGCCCATCTTTGGCAAAAGAACCAGACTGCCGTTCGCAGCCTCAACTGGACCTTAGGACCCTGACAGTTCCAGACGGTGTCCCCAGACTCCAACTTGAGATCCCCTTCCTGGCCTCTCGCAGAGAGTGCTCCCCAGAAGCCAAACTTCAACTTTCTTCAGACCACTGTACCACGTCTTGCCTGTTCTCACACTCCACTGCAACTGTAGCTCCAGGCTGCACTGCTGTTGGCTGCTCACACACACTCTGGACTAACTTTTTCTAGAACAATTCTGTCTCCTCTGGGTAACTCCTCCCACCAACAATCCCATTGGTACAGCTACTTAACTGTTTCTGTTCTGGCTAAAACCTGCTAACTATTGCTATCCTATCTAGCATCTAATCTCCCTAACTCTACAGTACCCCCTAGTGTCCTAACTACATATCTATGCTGTCCCTACCTTAAGGGCCCGTTACACATAGCGATATTGCTAGCAATATCGCTTGACGTTGGTATTGTCAAGTGTTTACCTCGTGGGGAGATCAAGCGTCTTGACTTTCCACCGATACCCCAACATGACCATAAAAAAAACCCACCACCACCCCGGCGCCAACTAATACACAGACACCGGTATTTCTTTTGGAATGTTTATGGCCACAGCAGCCTTTTATTATAACAACAAAACAAACAATAAACACTGTATCATAAATAACAAAAGTACAATGACTTTAACCCTGGAAGGAGAAGTCCTTGAAGTCACAAGATCATGGTGAAATAGTCCAAAATATTGTGAATAAACCTCGACCATTTGCTCCCAGCCGTTACCCCACAGGCTCGGGAGCACCAGCACACCAATAGATTTTGTCTACAAACTACTTGGAGATCTGCCCTCTTCCGACGGAAAACTCCGCATCCACCTTTCACCAGATCACGACCAGCATACCTTTAAACGAAGCAGACCCTACACACCGAGTCTCCAAAACCAATTTCCACCGACTTCAAGGACTCCCCCCTCCCCCAAAACCGCCATGACCCAAAATTGGAATCGCACCCCACTGCCCCAAAAAGAAAAAAGGGAGGGAGGGTGGGACTGTTCTGGAGCTGTGAAAGCAGGAACAGAGGGCGGGAACCCTCCACCCCTAGCTTAAATACCCCCTAGCTCCCCCTCCCCATTAACCCTTCCCTCCAATAAACCCTCCAACCCCCCGTCATGATGGCCTCCGCCCACGCCTCCTCTAGGGGCCCGGGAGGCTCACTCCGGCCATTTCTTGACGTTGGTATTGTCAAGTGTTTACGTCGTGGGGAGATCAAGCGTCTTGACTTTCCACCGATACCCCAACGTGACCATAAAAAACCCCCACCACCACCCCGGCGCCAACTAATACACAGACACCGGTATTTCTTTTGGAATGTTTATGGCCACAGCAGCCTTTTATTATAACAACAAAACAAACAATAAACACTGTATCATAAATAACAAAAGTACAATGACTTTAACCCTGGAAGGAGAAGTCCTTGAAGCCACAAGATCATGGTGAAATAGTCCAAAATATTGTGAACAAACCCCGACCATTTGCTCCCAGCCGTTACCACCAGGGCCGGCGTTAGGGGCAGGCAGACCAGGCAGCTGCCTAGGGCCCCTGCTCCTCCAGGGGCCCCCAGCCAGCGGCACATCACACAGCCGCTATGGGGCCCCTGTGAGGCAGGGGGGCCTGCCTGCCCCCAGCGCCGACTCCCGCCGCCGCCGCATTGAAGGAAGCAGTGATGGAGGAGAGAGCGTCAGCTGAGGCTCCCTCTCCCATCATTCCCCGCTCTGCCTCTGACACAGCGGGGGCGCGATGACGTCATTGCGCTCTCACTGTGTGCCAGACAGAGCAGGAAGAGACAGGAGCAGCCAGCAGCGCGGGCACGAGGAGAAGGTGAGGAGTGTTTTTTTTTTTTTTTTTTTAAATCAGTGTGAGTGTTGGACTGTGGGGCCACTCTGGGGGGGCTATATACCATGCTCAGCTGTATCATACCATGCTGGGGGGGCCATATACCATGCTGGGCTGTATCATACCATGCTGGGGGGGCTATATTCCATGCTGGGCTGTATTACACCATTCTGTATCATATCATGCTGGGGGGGCTATATACCATGCTGGGCCATATTATACCAAGCTGGGATGTATTACACCATTCTGGGGGGGGGCTATATACCATGCTGGGCCGTATTATACCAAGCTGGGATGTATTACACCATTCTGGGGCGCTATATACCATGCTGGGCTGTATTATATCATGCTGGGCTGTATTACACCATTCTGGGGGGGGCTATAAACCATGCTGGGCTGTATTATACCAGGCTGGGCTGTATCATACCATGCTGGGGGGGCTATATACCATGCTGGGCGGTATTATACCATGCTGGGCTGTATTACACCATTCTGGGGGGGCTATATACCATGCTGGGCTGTATTATACCGTGCTGGGCTGTATTATACCATTCTGGGGGGCTATATACCATGCTGAGCTGTATAATACCTTGCTGGGCTGTATTATACCATTCTAGGGGGGCTATATACCATGCTGGGCTGTATTATACTGTACTGGGCTGTATTATACCATTCTGGGGGGCTATATACCATGCTGGGCTGTATTATACAATGCTGGGCTGTATTATACCATTCTGGGGGGCTATATACCATGCTGGGCTGTATTATACCGTGCTGGGCTGTATTATACCATTCTGGGGGGCTATATACCATGCTTGGCTGTATTCTACCATGTTGGGCTGTATTATACTATTCTGGGGGACTATATACCATACTGGGCTGTATTATACCATTCTGAGGGGGCTATATACCATGCTGGGCTATATTATACCATGCTGGACTGTATTATACCATGCTGGGGGGCTATACACCATGCTGGGCTGTATTATACTACTGGGCTGTATTATTCCATTCTGGGGGGCTATATACCATGCTGGGCTGTATTATACCATGGTGGGCTGTATACCATGGTGGGCTGTGCTGTATACCATGGTGGGCTGGGCTGTATAGCATGTGGTGCTGGGCTATATACTATGTGGCTGTGTTATATACCATGGGGTACATTTTACATTATATTCTATAGGGGGAGGCTGTGTTATATAATATGGGGGGGCTACATTATATTCTATGGGGAGGTGGGCTGTATTATATTCTATTTGGGGCTACATTATATTCTATGGGGGGGCTGTATTATATTATATTTGATGGAGGCTGCATTATACTATATGAGGAGGGCTACATTGTATTCTATGGAGGGGCTACATTATACTATATAAGGGGCTGCATTATATCCTATGAGGGGGTTGCCATATATTCTGTGGAGGGGCTGCATTATACTATATGGGGGTGGGGCTGCATTATTTTCTATAGGGGTTACATTATATTCTGTGGAGTGGCTGCATTATACTCTGGGGTAGCTGCATTATTCTCTAAGGGGTGGCTGCATTATACTATAAGAGGTGGGCTGCATTATATTCTATGGGGGTTACATTATATTTTATGGCGGGGCTGCATTATACTCTGTGGGGTGGCTGCATTATGCTCTATGGGGTGGCTGCATTATACTATATGTGGGCTGCGTTATACTGTATTGAGGACTATGGGGAATACATTATATGAAGAACTATGGGTGACTATGGCGGTGCATTATACTATATGGAGAACTATGACGAGTGTATTATACTATATGGAGGACTGAGCAGTGTATTTTAATATATGGAGGGCTATGAGAAGTTTATTATACTATATAGAGGACTGAGGAGTGTATTATACTATATGGAGGACTATGGGGCAGATTATATTATATGGAGGACTATGGGGTGTAAACTGTAGATGTGCTGCTGATAACATGATACTGTATGGTGATCTGTTAGGGTGTGTGCACACGTTGCGGATTAGTCTGTGACTTTTTCTGCAGAGAATCCATATATCTTGGCCGAAACCGCAGGGTAAAACACATGCATTTTTCCTGCGGATTCCTAGCATGTGTACAGTGGATTTGATGCAGGTTCTAGTGCGGTTTGGCAGTGCGGATGAGAGAGAGAGATTGATTTGTATGTCCCGGAACGTACACTGCAGCTGCGGTTCCGCAAAAAAGAAGTAACATGCTGTGGAAAATAAACCGCAGCAAATCTGTGTGGAATTTTCCGCAGCATGTGCATGGCGAATTTGGTTTTCCATAGGTTTACATGGTACTGTAAACCGCATGGAAACTGCTGCGGATCCGCAGGACCAAATCCGCTGCGGATCCGCAGCAAAAACCGCAACGTGTGCACACACCCTTAGTAATCCATTAGTGATCGTTCTGTTCCCATCATTCTTTCTCAGACGGTGGAAAGAGGCCGGGAAACAAGTGTTGAATGACTTCTTCAGTATTGTCGATCACACTCATTTAGCAGACTGAACTCAGCACATGTAAATACAATCAAAATGCTTCTGTGATGTGCTATATGTTATCATTTGGGGCCCCAATTTAAACTTTGCCTAGGGCCCCACTTTGCCTAAAACCGGCCCTGGTTACCCCACAGGCTCGGGAGCACCAGCACACCAATAGATATTGTCCACAAACTACTTGGAGATCCGCCCTCTTCCGACGGGAAAACTCCGCATCCACCTTTCACCAGATCATGACCAGCATACCTTTAAACGAATGAGACCCTACACACCGAGTCTCCAAAACCAATTTCCACTGACTTCAAGGACTCCCCCCTCCCCCAAAACCGCCATAACGAGGGGGCCTTGAACGCCTCAATGACCCAAGGACCCCCACAGCCCGCCATGCGACTGCCTTCTCTATACACTCCTGAAGGGCGAGGGCCCAAATATCAGAACCCACTGCATTTAAATGGATCCCGTCCGCCAACCAAAAGTCACCCTCGCCCTTTACCAAATCGAAATGTCGCACGGCAACTCCCCCATTTTTAACTATAAAAGCAGACACCGCTCTCTTGACCTTAATCCTGGCCCGATTGACCTTCTCCAACGATCTCATAGACCGCCAACGCCTGCGTGGCACAATCTCAGACCACACAATCGTGATCCCCCGATACGTCAACCACAACCGCAAGCAATCTTGCTTAATGTCCTTGATCAATTCCCGAAAGGGCCAGACA
The DNA here is from genome assembly GCF_039654945.1 of Dendrobates tinctorius. NCBI lineage: Eukaryota > Metazoa > Chordata > Amphibia > Anura > Dendrobatidae > Dendrobates > Dendrobates tinctorius. Next base: position 1,366,843 of record NW_027361752.1, on the reverse strand, counting down.
GCCAGATCGTTACCCCCAGCATGAATAACGAGAATATCTGGTGCCCGGTCCAACCGGACACACTCGTGGATCTCCGGCAACACCCGACTCCACACCGGGCCCCTGAAACAGAGCAACCGCACCACCGCCACCGTCCTGGAAATCCTCAACTGTCTGCCTTCGCTCCTGACATTGGCTCGCAATGCTCCCCAATAAACGAAGGAGTGACCAAATATCCAGACCAGCAGCAGTTCCGCACCTGAAACACAAAACGACACTAACAGGAAAAACATACTTGCAGCAAAGATTGAACTCCAACCCCTTTAACATTTAATCAACCCCATGGACACCACCATCCGAACCCACCCCCTCACACCGAAAGGCCGAACATAACTGCGACACCGATTAGACCTCCACCCGCCAATGCGCTGTATGAAAGAGGGACCCAAACCACTCTCTGCTGCCTCGGTCGCCGCTCCTATCCTAAATGAATGCGAGGCAAATCGAGAATCATCTATCCCCAAACACTGAATGGACTTTTTAAACACTGTGCCAAACTGATACCAAGACAAACTACCCCATCTGCGTGGCACAACAAGGAGCCGCTCAAACTGGGACGAAGTTCCCAAAAAGTACGCAAACACTGAACCGGGCACATTCCAGAACCAGACACGACACCCAACACAACTCGACGGCCTTTTCCAGACTGGTCCGTTTTAGACCGACGCAGCCAGAACTCAACCCCCCGGGAGGTCACTACCACATCCCTGGCTAGCAAGCCACCCATCGACTCTTTATTGGGAGACACCAGTTCCCCAATCCGCAAAGCCCCAAAAAATGCAAACGAAAAGGCCAAGCGAAACAACACAACCTCATACCAATCGCCCAAACCGATCCCAGAACCAGCCCCAATTGCTCCAGCATATTAAACGACACAGGCCGTCTTAAATCACCCCCCCCCTCGGAAACGGTTGAAACCTTTTGCCGCCTGTCTCACCAGAAATGTTTTCGTCAAATTCCTGCACCCACGCAACCGAAAACCAAAAGACAAACCTGCCAACAAGCGTGTCAACTTCGCACGAGACCAACCTTCGCTCGTGCCCCGCCCCAACCAAGACAACAACAAACCCTCTTGCTCAAGCCCAACCCCACTGGTGGGGCCAGCCGTAAGGACCTCTTCCCACATGCCCAACACATTCCGGTAAGCCTCCCAAGTTTTCGGTGCCAATGACGATTCGATCAGTGACTCTGCGGCTCGTAAGCCACCCTCCACAGCTCCTCCGGACAAATTAGACCCTCGAACTCTGCTTCCGGAACCAAGGAACGAAAACGATCCCACTGCGAATGAGAGAGAGAGAGTCAGCTATCTCGTTCTTCACTCCAGGCACATGTGTCGCAGTCACATATGCATTCAAAGACAAACACGAGAGCACCAACTTCTGCAAAACCCTGACAACTGGAGGGGACGATGCAGTAAGGCTATTAATCGCGCCCACAACACCCATGTTGTCGCAATTAAAATGAACGCGCCGATTCCGAAAATCCCGCCCCCACAAATGTACCGCCACCAGAATCGGAAAAATCTCCAACAACATGATGTTACGCACCAACCCGGCTGAAACCCACGCAGCGGGCCACTGAGCTGCGCACCATTGCCCTCCGAAATAGGCACCAAAACCGAGTCCGCCAGCTGCATTCGTAAACAAATCCAAAGCATCGTTACAAACCACCTCAGCCATTACCAACGTGCGACCGTTGTACTCCTCCAAAAAGGACTCCCAGACCGCCAACTCAGCCCTGAGCTCCGCCGACAACCTCACAAAATGATGGGGAGCCCGAATCCCCCAAGTAGCACTAGCCAGCCTACGTGAAAAAACGCGACCCATCGGCATCACCCGACAAGCGAAGTTAAGCTTCCCCAACAGCGACTGAAGATCCCGCAACGATATTTTCCACAACCGACGTGCACGAACCAATTCCGACCTCAAATCTACCAGCTTGTCCTCCGGCAACCGAAATTCCCATTCGACCGTATCAATGACGATCCCCAAAAAATACAAACACGTACTGGGGCCCTCAGTCTTTTCGGGCACCAATGGGACCCCGAACCGATCTGCCACCCACACAATCGCTTTCAAAATCCTGAAACAACGTGAAGAATCCGCCGGGCCAACACACAAGAAATTGTCTAAATAATGAACCATCGAATCGAAACCAGAAATGTCGCACACGACCCACTCGAGAAAGGAACTAAACGCCTCGAAATACGCACAGGACACCGAACAACCCATAGGTAAACATCTATCCACAAAAAACCTGCCTTCCCAAAAACAGCCCAACAACTTCACGATGTCAGGGTGGACCGGAAGTAGACGAAAAGCGGATTCGACATCGGTCTTAGCCATAAGGGCACCACGACCACATTTCCGCACCCAACATGCCGCCTCGTCAAGCGAAGAATATACCACCGAACAAATCTCTGGATCAATACCGTCGTTAACCGACCTCCCACGTGGGTAAGACAAATGTTGAATAAGCCGAAACTTATTCGGCTCCTTCTTCGGAACCACCCCCAACGGGGAAACCACCAAATTCGGAAAAGGAGGGGACACGAAAGGGCCCACCATGTGACCCAACGAAACTTCTTTCCTGAGTTTCTCCGAAACAACTGAAGAATGCTCCAAGGCTGAGCGCAAATTTTTCAAAACAATGGGATTTCAAACGGAGGACTCGGAATGCGAAAACCCTTCTTAAAACCTGAATACAACAGCCCCGCTCTTTTCCTATCTGGGTACCTATTTAGATAGGGAACCATCCTTTCCAGATTCACCGGAGTCTCCCCCTTGCGAATTACCACCCCCAGATCTGGACTTCCCTTTCTTGAAACACTTTGACGCCCCGTGTGAGGCGCTGTTGCAATTTGAGCAGAGGTGTTTAAATTTACAGTTGGCCTCGAACTTACACTGGCCGTCATTAAACTGCCAGCAAACCCCCGCCCTGTGTGTTCCTGACTGCCCTTGCCCTCCGCCACCCGTAGAGCTGGAGGTGCCGCTACTCTGGCTGGTGCTTCCAGCCCCCCCATGAAAGGAACTCCCAAACTTATTTTGCGCTATCACGCACATCCACAACCCAATATCTTTTTGGTCCCAGCGAATAACCGGACGTACAGCTTTCTTCTGACGAAATTGCTCGTCATACCTCAGCCACGCCTGACCGCCATATACTCTGTAAGCCTCCTCAATAGCGTCCAAATAACAAAACAACGCGGAGCAATTATCGGGGGCCTGTTCCCCAATAACACTTGCCAAAATGGCAAAACCTTGCTGTCAATGTCTAAGGAATCAAGCACCACCTCCGCTTTTCTTCATCCTCCTTTTTGCTATCCTCTTTCTTACTTTTATCCAAATTAAACTTTTCAAGAGGCAATAACGAAAATATTTCCACATATTCATCCTTCCAAATCCGCTCTTTTACTTCCTTTTTTAAATGAGCCCCCAACGAACCTTCAAAGCACACATACACCTCGCCATGCGCCCGATCATCCAAATGCACGCGACACTCTTTTTCTCTGTCGGTTTGCACCGACACCGACACTGGCTCGCCAACACAAGGGCCCACCACTGCCGCGCCTTGACCTGACAACCCTCCACCCTGTGGCCCGACCCACGCTGCTACCGGTAACGACCCAACAAAACCCCGCTCCAAGCGTGACAGCAAGCTACGCACATCCGCCAACAACATATCACACTCCCCCCGGCCGACCCTGAACTGCTCAACCCAGCCTTGAACCCAACGCCACTGGATTCTGCTGAGGGGCCCCTTACCACCACTGACGAAGATAAAAGCGGGTGACAAACAGGGGACATAGACACATACTCACCGGGCTGCGAGGGGGCTGTTTGCCCTCCAGCCGGAAATCCTGGATCCCCCCGACGCCTCGTGGACCCCACGGCTCCCGGTGGCAGCCTCGCCGCCGCGTTGTTGCAACCCGAACACCCCCGTAGCCAGGGCCGGGGTGGGAGGCCTGAACCTCTGGACTGAACCAGGTGGCGGTACCCCCAAATCCAAAGCCTCATGGCACCCCCCGCCGAGAGTTCTTGCTGATGTGCCATCACGAGGCACCTGGGCGCCAAGGGCCCCCCACGACAGCTGGGAGCCCGACACCGTCCTCCTCCACACAAGTCTTCCTGCAGCCGGCACCGACCCCGCCAGGCCGCCCCCCGGTCCCGCTGCAGCCCCAAGGCTGTAAGGTGTAGTCGGAGGGTCAGAAGCAGGCGCAGCTGCGGGGCCAGCGCAGCGGCGCCCCCCCACCACGGCCGGTTCCCCCACACCACTGGGGGACAAAGAAGGACCCGACCCTGCCACCCGGCAGGCCGTCACTCTGCCGGCGGCCGAATTCCCCGATGGTGCAGAGGCAGGCCGCGCGGCACGTCCACAACCGCTGCGGCCCCCCGAAGAAGCTGGTACAGCCGGAAGCTGGGTGCGCGCCGGCTCCGCCCCCCTCCTGCCCCAGGGCGATGGTTCGGACGCCGCCGCGGGGCCTCGCCGCACCTGAGGATTCCTCCCAGGCCACGACACCCTGGATGGAGGAGTCAGCGTCGCGCGGCCTGGAGGGTCCCGGGAGGGGCTCTGGCGGCGACGCGAGGCCCGGGGAGCGGTGTCGGGCGAGAGCCGTTCTGGAGGCCTCGCCCGCCTGGACCTCCGCTCTCTCACCTCGGCCTGCGCTGGCGCCCCGTGAAGCAGGCCAGCCACCTGAGCCTCCAGCCATCCCAGAGGCTGCACCGCCGCTGCCGCCTGCAGTCTGTCCAGGGCCTGATCCACTCCAGACATCCCGGTAAGGTGTGGGACTGTTCTGGAGCTGTGAAAGCAGGAACAGAGGGTGGGAACCCTCCAGCCCCTAGCTTAAATACCCCCTAGCTCCCCCTCCCCATTAACCCTTCCCTCCAATAAACCCTCCAACCCCCCGTCATGATGGCCTCCGCCCACGCCTCCTCTAGGGGCCCGGGAGGCTCACTCCGGCCATTTCTATAACGTCGCTGGTTTTTGTGACGTTATAGCGATATTACTAGCGATATCGCTATGTCTGATACTTACCTCCGACCGCTCCCTCGCTGGTTATCGCTGATCGCGCAAGAACGTCCTGGGCCGTTTCTCGTCAGCTTTCTGCTGGGGCTTCCTGCTGTGGAGAGATGAGCGACGCGTGGACGCGGGCAGGAGGACGTCAGGATCGCCTCATCTGACAGGTAAGTAGCGACCCCCAACCCCTGAGATGTCGCTGGTAGCGACCACTTAGCGATGCACCAGCGATCCTGACCGCATCATATCGCTGGTCAGGATCGCTGGTACATCGCTAAGTGTGACAGTACCTTTACTTTAGCATTACAGTAACACATTATATATATACAGCAATTAAAGGGGAAGGCACAAAGCACATACAGCATCCCCTTTACATCAGTGCGATTACAGCTATACCAGATTTATATCATCTTCTTGTGTTTGGCTGCTGTCACACACTAAAAGCCTTTTTTTTTAAGCAAAAATAAGTTTTTGCATCACTATATTTAGATAGCTATAATTTTCCATATTTTGACAGACAGAGTCATGTGAGGGCTTGCTTTTTTGCGGGACGAGTTGACATTTTTATTGGTACCATTTTTAGACACGTGCCTTTTTTGATCGCTCTCTATAGATTTTTGGGATGCAGAATGAACAAAGACCAGCAGTTCAGGATTTTTTTTTATTGCCGTTCCATGTGTGGTAAATTTGATAAGGCAGCTTTATTCTTCAAGTCAGTACGATTAAAGCGATATCACATTTATATGGTTTTTTTTGCTTTGCTGCTTTTGGACAATAAAAGCTATTTTATAGAAAAAAGAATTGCTTTTGCATCGGTTTATTCTGAGAGCTATAACTTTTTTATTTTTCCACTGATTGAGCTGTATGGCAGCTTGCTTTTTGCGGGACAAGATAAAGTTTTCATCGGTGCTGTTTTTATTTCCGTTTGACTTTTTGATCGTGCTTTATTCCACTTTTTGTTCTGCAGTATGATGAAAAAGCAAAGTTTTTTGCTCCTTTTTTGTGTTTTTTTAAAATGTGCACTGAAGGGGTTAACCAGTGTTACAATCTTGTAAGTTGGGTCGTTCCGGACCCGGCTTTAACAAATACGTACTTTTTGGTTTTTACATTAATATACATATTTATTGGTATAATATTTGGGGTTTTTTTAGATTTTTTTCTTTATTAGTTTTAAAGGGAATCTGTCACCTCATTTTTCCTTTATGAGATGCTGCCACCGCCATCAGGGGCTTATCTACAGCATTCTGTAATGCTGTAGATAAGCCCCCGATGTAACCTGAAAGAGAAGAAAAACGAGTTAGATTGTACTCTAGGCAGGCACAGGCCCCCAATAGGCAGGCACACAGGTCCCTAATAGGCAGCACTGCACAGTTCCCCAATAAGCAGCAGCACTGCACATATACAACTGACCTGGTGTTGGTCTGTGTGTATCACAGGCTGAAGTTGAACTGAGGACTGAAGTAAATAATCCCGCGGTGAGGCAGGCGGGCCACGGTCACCACACACAGACTAGTGTCCTCCTGTCCAGGCTTAGGCGCTCAGCTCACTGGGCAGCCGCAGCGGCGGGTAACTCCTGAGTCCAGTCCAGCGAGCTCCAGAGTCTAGTTACCCGCCAATTATAGCCGGACTGCGCCGCAGGAATCAGTGCACGGGCAGCGGGGGCCGCCGGGGTGTGCTGTGCTGCTCTGTCCAGTAGTCAGCAGACAGAGAGCAGCACGTCAAGTATCTATGTGCGCGCGGTATCTGGCAGGAAGCAGAGCAAGAGTCCTCCTCTGCTCCTTGCCTGCAGGCAGCGCCGCCAGCAACATCAGACGACCGGATCGCGGCTCTGGATCTCCCCGGTTTGGGGAACCGGCTGCTTTTTTAACAACCGGTTCCACCGAACCGGGGAGAACCCGCTGAATCCCACCCCTGGTTACAAGGCCTCCACCTCAGCCTGAGTTGGGAGCGGGCCTGTGCACGTCAGGTACTCTGGGATCGGTGACATCACGGTAGCCAGGAGGAACTTGTAGCAATTTTTTTATATGTGATGTGGCCTCTAGGGGTCTCACTACGCGGATGTGTGTACTATAGAGTTTAAGAACTTGTTGGTTAGTTGTTGTTAGCAGACATCTTGTAATGGAGGAATGCTTCTCAAGTCTCATGTAATAAAAAGCCTGGAGATATCCAAGGAGTGTGATCCATGACAGGAAACAAATAACAGAACAGAACAGTAGGTGGGCAGTATTTCCCTGCATCCAGGCATACCGGCTCAGATGGAAAGCCACTGGTTAGCCTTCCCTTCAGTTTCAGGAGTCCTGGCTTGTATAAATCAGCCATTTCGAGCAGTGGATTGTTCGCTGGGGGTCGCTCTGAAGCATGGCAGTCATAAAAAAAAACAACTTGATTGCTAAATGGTATAGCGAGAAAAAAAAAGTAAACACACCAGAACTATATTTTTGGTTGCCACAACATTGCATTAAAATGCAGTAACTGCTGATCAAAAGATCACATCTTTACCAAAATGGTATTTAAAAAAAGTCAGCTCAACCCCGCAAAAATAAGCCCTAACCTAGCATCATGAAAAAAGTGCATTTTTTTTTCTTTACAAAGTTTGAAAATTTTTTTCACCACATAGATAAAAAAACCTAGACATGTTTGGTGTCTGAACTCTTAGTGACCTGGAGAATCATAACGGCAGGTCAGTTTTAGCATTTCGTGAACATCTTTAAAAAAGCAGAAAAACACTGTGATTGCACTTACCGAACTTGGAATTTTTCCCATTTTCTAGTAAACAATGTTAAAACCAATGGTGTCATTCAAAATTAGAACTTGTCCCGCAAGAAACAAGCCCTCACGTTGACCATATTGTTGGAAAAGAAAGTTGTGAAGGGGAAGCAAAAAAAAAAAAAAAAAGAAAAATTAAATACCTCTGGTCATGAAGGGGTTAATTCTGCCTCCCCTTGTGCAAATTTTTTTTTTCTTTAAACATGAGAGCAGACCACTGTATTTTGTCAGCGACTTTACAGCTGTGTGACCATGCCACTTGACAACCTGGTGTCCTACATGAGCTACGTAGTCACTGGTTGACAGAAGTTACCATGAAACCCAAGTTTGAGGCCATCAGTTGTGCAACTATCTGAGCTGCTGTTCACCAGAGTTTTCAGACAAGTCAGAGGTCCAACTTGTGGCCAAAAAAGGTAGCTTGTTTTGATCACTTTTTTGGCCACAACCATTAGATGTAGTTAGCACTTTCTACAGTGCACAATAAAATATCATAACAAAGTCATCACTGCAGAAGAACCTATGTGTTCGGCATAGAACTCGAGCCACTTATTGTTGTTCTTCCCAAAACAGGCAGACATTAAGATGAGGGTCCTTGTGCAAGTAGAATAACTCTTCATAATGTAAAATTTCAGCGAGCTGCTTTGAAAGTAGAAGTGGGTTCCTTCACCTCTTAGGTTCCTGTGTGGCTGCACCAATGGTATGTCCACCTTTGCTTCCCATGCAATTATCAGGCTAGAAACTTAACTACTGTGCTGTGTGCCAGTCTGGCATGGAGTCCACCCCATATGTAGGATGTCTGCTGTACGATTGCTTGAATAGCAGAGTATATACACTAGTCACCACTGCCATACAAAGTCATTGCCACCACGTAAGGCTGGTTTCACACATCCTGATTTTTCCGGTACTGGAAAAACTAGTAATGGAGATATCAGTGTCTGTGTCCACTACATGCAGCAACTGTGTGGCACATCAGGACCACACGGATGGTCACAGGGGAAGGAGCGCTACTTTAAGCTGCTGTCCCCTGGTGACTGGTGATGAAGCCGGCTGTCATCCATTCTCCCCTGCGATCAGAGGAGAATTAACTGACCTGCTGTGACCTCAGGACTGTCAGAATGCAAGTGATGAGGTCACTGTCAGCTTGAACTGCCATGACCTCATCTTTCATGGTCTGGAGGTCACAGCAGGTCAGTTTTCATTCTTCTCTGCTTACAGTAGCGCTACTTCCCCGGCGGTCATCCATGCACATGAGGACAGCGTGCACTGTTCTCCGTGAGCAGCATGTTTTGCGGCCCATGTGTCTGGGTGAAAACAGACATGTCTGCATGTTTTGTACACAGACACACGGTCCGTGAAAATACGCCATGTGGCACGCTGGGAGTACGGTTGCCACAGTGGCCTTCACTCCCCCTTGGAGGGAGGTATGTCATGCCTGGAAGCAAGGAAGGGATCAGGTAGTTCCAGCATACAAAACAGTTCCTGCTCCAGGACAGCAGAGGGAGCTCCAAACCTGACTTCAGGGGAGCTGCACTCTGGTCAGGAGGAGGAAGCAAGTAGTTAGTTGATGCCTGAACAGGGAAGAGAGGACGTGGAAAGAGCTGGGGACAGGAGCATAGCAGAGCTCATCCCCAAGCTTGAGCACCAGAGACCGGATGCCAGAGTCTGAGGCTGTGTGGATGCTAAAGGTCCCACAGCACAATCTGGAGGACAAGAGGCTGCAGATCCTCTGTTTCCAACCTAGACTCGACAACACAGCAGCACGTGTGAGCCGGAGACGCAATATAGAGGAGATTCCTGAAGGAGGCTACAGCTGCCTGTCATGCGATTGGAGTTCTACCCAAGTAACAGACAGAAAGGAACTTGAGTGGAGTTCACAACTGCAAGTACCTCTGAGAATAGCGCTAGAAAGGAAACCTCACAACGCACCTGTATAGTGAAATTCCCAAATTGCTTTCAGGGTGACTGACTCCTGTACCAACTAACTTGAGCCCTGGACTGTATCTACAAAGCACAGTAAGAAGGTTAAGGAAACTTCACTGTTGTGTCCTTTGAATTCTTTCTGCAACACCTTAGCACTGCTACATTCCTTGCCAACTACTACATCACCATCTTCCATCTGCCCTGGGACAAAGCTCTGCCTGTGGGGAGCTATACCAACTTTGCTTCATCACCATCAGTCCCAACGGATCTGCACTGCAGCCCTGGTCACTTCTGATCAGATACCACATATGGCGTCACAAACTTGTTACAAAAACCTCATGTTTTTCATCCCTTGTAAATATACCTTTTTTATTGGATGCCCAGGGTCACAGACCAGTCACCTCTGCTGTAAGAAGCGGCCTGGTACCAAGTACCCCACGGCCCTGGCGGGCACCGCACAGACACTGATGTGTGAAACCGGCCTAATAGAGTGGTATGCTGCTACCATATAAAGAGTACTGTGCTAGTGCGGCACCCCTGAGGGTTCAGTCACCACAGAGGTACTACACCTCCCCCTGAGGTGTAGTATCCCACTTCCCAGGTAAGATGGCAACCACCTGACCAGACTCCAGCACCTGCATCCAGCAGACACTTTAGAACAGCAGAGCACCCCTTATGGCAGCTGCTTTGGTTCATTAAGGGTGCTGAGTGGATTTTAGAGACACTTAGGAAGTGGGGAGCAGAGTCCCCTGGGGGGGGGGGGGGTGGAGAGGAGAACCCTTGACTGTGAATCCCCAGCAGAGGGATAGATTCAGAATGTGTTTGTAGCAGACTCATGTTAGTTAGAGCTGTTAGCAAGGGAAGAGAAGGAAGAAAGTCAGTTCAGAAGGAAAATAGATAGCCATGGAACGTGAGGAGGAGAGAGAGAGAGAGAGAGAGAGAGAGAGAGAGAGAGAGAGAGAGAGAGAGAGAGAGAGAGAGAGAGAGAGAGAGAGAGAGAGAGAGAGAGAGAGGCTGGGGACGAGGGCTAGTGTAGAGCCCTTCCCCAAGTTCACTGCGCCAAGGCCAGGCACCGGTATCCGAGGCTGTTTCTGACACTAACAACCCTGCAGCAGAAACCGGAGAAATAGAGTTGAGACTGCTCTATTCCCAAAGACCGTGGCAATGTTGTGTGAGCCGGGACATGATTGATGGAGTCCCCGAAGCAGGCTACAGCCACCTGTCATGCGAGTGGACTTTAAGTAACATCAAGAATGAGGAGCTTGAGTGTAATTCAGAACTACAAGTACTTCAGATTAGTGCTAGAAAGGAGATGTTCAGGAAAGGCACATTTGGAAGGGAGTGCTGGAAGGGTTAATCCATCTGCCTGGGAGTTGGCTGAGCCCCTGACCTAGAGACTGCAGCATTGAAGTGGGCACCTGTCTGTGCCAGAAGTGTGAATAGAAGAATTGGGACTGCATTCAGCTGTGTCATTGCCTCTCCTGTGCCAACCCACTCAGCACTGCTACATCTCTGTACCAAACACTAGACCATCTACCTCACCTATTACTACAGCTCTACCTGTGGACAGCTATGACATCTCTGCTGCGCCCCACCATCTGTCCCAGAGGATCTGCACCGCAGCGTCAGCTTAACACCTTTCTTGCCAAGCACCACAGGTGGTGTCACGAACCACCTATAAACTATTCCATTCAACCCTTTTACAATTGACACCCAGGGCCATGGACCGGGTCACCGCCACACATCCCTCTGAGACACTGGCCCGGTACCGAGTATCCCACAGCCCAGGGGGGGGGGGGGGGGGGTATCCACTAGGGTTGCCTAGAACATAGTTAAATGTGATGCCACATGTAGGTGTAATCTGTGCAGTGAACTAGCCAAGTTGGTCAACTTTCACCATCCAATATCTACATGTTGTAGGCAAGTGACCCACATTGAGTTTTAAAAGCCACAAAACATTGATCCTTGCAGAGCGATTGAATTGTAATGTTCTCCTTAAATTTTATATGAAAACTTGTGAATATTGTTACATCAAAGGTACCCCCCCCCCCCCCCCCCCCCCAAAAAAAAAAAAAAAAAAATCTGATTGCAATCAATGTACAACTTTTTGGCCACAGAGGTTACATTTTTATTGGGGCATAAAGCTTATTTGCACATTACTGTAGAGAGTTTCATAAAATCAAACTAGCTAGGCAAGTATTACAGGTAAAAGTACAAGCTAGATGCTAGAACTCAGTTACACTTGTGGTAGGGGGAAGGGTGGCAGGAAGTTATATTTTATCTTTAATGGTGTCAACACGTTGTTTTTTCAGCCAGATAGAAAACACAACAATGCCAAGAACACTTCCAGCCATCACAGCCAAGACCCAGTTGAGTTCTTGATGGTGGCCTTTTTCTTGGTATTCTGGAAGAGAAAGATGCAAGGTTATATGCTGTGGAGACTAAATAGCTATAAACAAATCATGTTTCTACTATGCATTTCATATTAAAACCATCAGATTCAGTTTTTTACTAGCTAGTCTAAGGACCACCAGATGTTTATGCGAGATTGCAGTTAGTGTTGCAGCCATTAACCCCTTCACTACCAAGGGTGGTTTGCACGTTAACTCCCGGGCCAATTTTTACAATTCTGACCACTGTACCTTTATGAGGTCATAACTCTGGAACGCTTTCATGGATCCCGGTGATTGACACTGTTTTCTCGTGACATATTGTACTTCATGTTAGTGGTAAAATTGCATTCAAATAACTTGCGTTCATTTGTGAAAAAAATGAAAATTTGGCGAAAATTTTGCAATTTTCCCACTTTGAATTTTTATGCCCTTAAATCAGTGATACGGCACACAAAAAAAAACAAAACTTAATACATAACATTTCCCACATGTTTACTTTACATCAGCACAATTTTGGAACCAAAATTTGTTAGGAAGTTAAGGGTTAAAAATTGACCAGCGATTTCTCATTTTTGCAACACCATTTTATTTTTAGGGACCACTTCACATTTGAAGCCACTTTGAGGGGTCTATATGATAGAAAATACCCAAAAGTGACACCATTCTAAAAACTGCACCCCTTAAGGTGTTCAAAACCACATTCAAGAAATTTATTAACCCTTTAGGTGCGTCACAGGAATTTTTTGAATATTAAAAATGAACATTTAATTTTTTCACAAAAAAAATACTTCAGGTTCAATTTTCTTTATTTTACCAAGGGTAACAGGAGAAATTGGACTGCAAAAGTTATTGTGCAATTTGTCCTGAGTACGCCGATACCTGATATGTGGGGGGGGGGAACCAATGTTTCGGCACATGGCAGAGCTCAGAATGGAAGGAGCGCCGTTTGACTTTTTCAATGCAAAATTGGCTGGAATTCAGATCGGACACCATGTCACGTTTGGAGAGCCCCTGATGTACCTAAACAGTGGAAACCCCCCCAAGTGACCCCATTTTGGAAACTAGACCCCCCAATGAACTTATCTAGATATGTGGTGAGAACTTTGAACCCACAAGGGCTTCACAGAAGTTTATAATGTACAGCGGTACAATTAAAAAAAATCATATTTTTTTCCACAAAAATGATCTTTTCACCCCCAATTTTTATTTTTCCAAGGGTAACAGGACCCTAAGAGTTATTGTGCAATTTGTCCTGAGTACGCTGATACCCCATATGTGGGTGTAAATGACTATTTGGGCGCATGGCAGAGCTCGGAAGGGAAGCAGAGCCATTTGACGTTTTTGGCTAGAATTGAGATTGGACACCATGTCGCGATTGGAAAACCCCTGATGTACCAAAACAGTGGAAACCCCCCACAAATGACACCATTTTGGAAACTAGACCCCCCCCAAGGAACTTATCTAGATGTGTGGTGAGAACTTTGAACCCCCCAGTGCTTCACTGAAGTTTATAACGACCGGGTGTGAAAATAAAAATATCGTATTTTTTCAACAAACATCTTTTAGTCCCCATTTTTTTATTTTCCCAAGGGTAACAGGAGAAATTGGACCCCAAAAGTTGTTGTCCAATTTGTCCCGAGTATGCTGATACCTCATATGTGGGAGAAAACTACTGTATGGGCACACGTCGGGGCTCGGAAGGGAAGTAGTGACGTTTTGGAATGCAGACTTTGATGGATTGGTATGCGGGTGTCATGTGCGTTTGGAGAGCCCCTGATGTACCTAAACTATTGAAACTCCCCACAAGTGACCCCATTTTGGAAACTAGACCCCCCATGGAGCTTATCTAGATGTGTGGAGAGCACTTTGAACCCCCAAGTGCTTCACAGAAGTTTATAACGCCTGGGCGTGAAAATAAAAAAAAAAAAACATTTTTTTCCGCAAAATTATATTTTTGCCCCCAATTTTTTATTTTCCTAAGGGTAACAGGAGAAATTGGACCCCAAAAGTTGTTTTGTAATTTGTCCTGAGTAGGCCAATACCCTACATGTAGGGTAAAACACTGTTTGGGCACATGGCAGAGCTTGGAAGGGAAGGAGCACCATTTGACTTTTTCAACGCAGAATTGGCTGGAATTGAGATCAGACGCCATGTTGCCTTTGGAGAGCCCCTGATGTGCCCAAACAGTGGAAACCCCCCCCCCCCCCCCCCCAATTATAACTCCAACCCTAACCCCAACACACCCCTAACCCTAATCTCAGCCCTAACCCCAACGGGAAAAGTGGAAATAAATACATTTTTAGTTTTGTTATTTTTCCCTAACTAAGGGGGTGATAATGGGGGGTTTGATTTACGATTTATGGCGGATTTTATGTTTGGCGGCTGTCACACGCTAAAAGACGCTTTTTATTGTAAAAATAGTTTTTGCATCACCACATATTGTGAGCTATAATTTTTCCGTATTTTGACCCACCGAGTCATGTGAGGTCTTATTTTTTGCGGGACGAGTTGACGTTTTTATTGGTACCATTTTCGGGCACGTGACATTTTTTGATCGCTTTTTATTCCGATTTTTGGGACGCAGAATGAACAAAAACCAGCGTTTCATGAATTTCTTTTGGGGGGGTGCGTTTACACCGTTCCGCGTGCGGTAAAATTGATAACGCGTTTATTCTTTGGGTCAGTACGGTTACAGCAATACCTCATTTAGGTCGTTTTTTTATGTTTTGTTGGTTTTTGCAATGAAAACAATTTTATATAAAAAATTATTATTTTTTTATCGCTTTATTCTGCAAGCTATAACTTTATTTTTTGGCGGATGATGCTGTATGGCGGCTCATTTTTTGCGGGACAAGATGACGTTTTCAGCGGTACCATCGATATTTATATGCCTCTTTTTGATCGTGCGTTATTGCACTTTGTTCGGTGGTATGATAAATTATTTTTTGCTTCGTTTATTTTTATTTTTTAAGGGGTTCGCTAAAGGGGTTAACTAATGGGACAGTTTTATAGGGCAGGTCATTACGGACGCGGCGATACCAAATATGTGTACTTTTATTGTTGGTTTTTTTTTATTTTGAAAAAATGGATTTATTGGGGAATATTTTTTTTTTTTACTAATTTAGCGATTTTTTTAAAATTTAACATTTTTTATTTTTTTTTTATTTTTTTTTTTTACTTTATTACCTTGTCCCAGGTGGGACATCACTGTCCTGTGACAGATCACTGATCTGTCACAGGCACTGCTGCAGACTTCCTCATGCCTGCGCTTTGCAGGCAGTGAGGAAGTCAGCTCCCTGCAGGCCCCCGTCGCCATCTTGGATCTGGGGGCCTGTAGGGAAAGAGCCCCCCGCAGCAGCGCTGCACATTGCGCTGCCGTGGGGGGCTCAGGGAAGCACGGAGGGAGCCCCCTCCCTGCCGATGCTTCCCTTTAACCCCCGGTACACCGCGATCGTGTTTGATCGTGGTGTGCAAGGGGTTAACATGTCGGGGGCGGTCCGTGGCCGCCCCTGACACATTGTGCCGGGTGTCAGCTATGATAATTAGCTGACTCAGCGGCGCTCACCACGTGGGCGCCGCTGATCGCGATGACGTAATATTCCGTCCATGGTAATTAGGTCCATGGTCACATGGACGGAATATGTCAATTGTAGGTAAGGGGTTAAAGCTGACTGTTAGATTAAGAAGTGTGAAAACCAAGTATATTCAATATATTGATAGAGATAGCCTGAACTAGTGTTGGTTCCTATGGATTTACGCCACACTAGGGTGTGGCTCGTCTTAATTGTCTGTGGCCGAATTGGATCTCAGGCAGAGATTGTACGTGCACAGAGAAAAGAATACACAAGACAAAGTGTATCATATCAAATGATTCTTCTCTTTAATCCGAAATGTACTGTACAGTTTTTATAACAGATCGAGCTGTCTCATTGTGTTACATCATGGTTCTTTCCAAATTACTGTTTACCCCAAATAGCAAATTAGTATTGATCTCATATGTCCTATATCTGCTACATAATCATAGTTTTCTAGCCTGGTCTACCCAGTTTGATGAAGCCTAGGTGGGTTATACAATACAGAAATAAGTCTTAAAGTCAGAAGTATCTTAAAGCTATATGATTCTAATATTTGAGCAAAGCGTCCATATAGTGGTACAATTTTTGATTCTTGTATATATTCATATGCCATATATTCTCCCCTTAACACTAGAATAAAGTTTCTGAAGATACACTATGAGGGACTTCTACCACGTTAGTGACGTTACCTTCAATTAACTGTTCATTGGTATCCTGGTAAGTGTCATCCATGTAGAGCTCAATGGGTCCATCTGCAGATACAACAGTCACTGGCTCCCGATCTGCTGCAGCCCTTCGTCCTGTTGGGTGGAAGAAAAAAAAAAAAAAAAAATTTCAGTGCTGCAATCTTAAGTTTTAGACTTGTTGTACTACAGGCAGTGCTTACGTCTTGAGGGACATCTTGCTGCACACTGGTTTTGTGAAGATGGCACGCATGCAGATGCGCTACAGTGGAAGTATACCTGGAAGAGTCATTAGTTATTTAAACTATGCAGACAGCTAGGATGATGGAGAATGAAAAGTTGAAACTTACCAGCCCTCCTAATGAGGCCTGACCTGCCGAGTAGAAGGCAAATGTTTTTACATTAAAACGCTGATAATGAAGTGGGAACTCCAGTGAAGCATCTTGTATAGTTAGTGGCTGGGTCATGTAGTTGTCACCATCAAAAGGACACCTAGAAGAAAAAGTTGATGGGAATTGTGAAGATTAGACAAGTGGTTTTAGGAAACTAAAGGATATCAAACTTTTCATAAGGAGCAGTAGCACAGCTACCAGGGGGGCAGAGGGTTTGATTGCTCTGGGTCCACCACTCACAGGGGCCCCACCTGGAGCTACGCTACCCTTAATTATGTTGGCGGAACAGCCCACAGATATAAGCTCTGAGGTAGAGCAGGGAGACGTGATCTCCCTGCACTACTGCGGACAGCAGCCGAAGAGAGCAAGAGGAGCACGTGTCCCCCGGGATGCTGGCACTGTACCTGTGACAGATGCCTCCAGAATACTGCAGCCATGCCCACATTGCATGCCATGTAGTTGTGTCTGCTGCAGAGCAGTCAGGATGCACTGTGCTTCTTGCATCCAGAGTGGAGCAGGATGGGGGTCACTGTGGTGCTGCAAGTAACAGCTCAGACTTCTGCCTGTATCAGCCAGGGGTGTCTGCACTGTGCAGTGATGAGGTGGTAGGATGTGCCTCCCTCCTGATAAGCCCTCTTGTGCTGCATCTGCAGTCCAAGGCACAGTAGCTTTTTGGCGGGTCACTGCCAGTGCAAATAGTCCAAGCACAACATGATCTGTATGACTTCAAAGCAGCTGCCATAAATCTCATAGTGCCTCAGAGACTGGTCAGTAATGTGCACCGATATATGACCCCACAGATCAGAGTATGTCTTTCATTATCTGTCACTCAAGTAGATGTGACCCTGGATGCATGACCCCACAGATGAGTATATTAAACACAGTATACATCTTGGATTTACTGAGATGAGACTGGCCTGATAGGACCCTGACCCCTGCTATAGGATGTAGAAATATATCCTATAAAAGGGGTCAAGGTCCTATCAGGCTAGTCTTTATTATCTCATCTCAGTAAATCCAAGGTGATAAATACAGAAACCCCATTATAAAAACCCTTTATTAAAGAAATAGTTGATGAATATATATGATAGCCAGACAGAATATAGAAACAGCAAGAAGGTGCATATAGAGGGGGGGGGAACCACACATGTTCAGGGGCCTGCACCTATATACTCAGTCTAGACAAGACCCCAAAGGGGTAGAAGTGAGAGAACAGACAAGCCAGGGGTGCACTTTCTTCCTGAGATTGGTAATATTCTACCTCCCTCCTTTCCATTTCCCTCTTTGGGGGTCTTGTCCTGACAAGAGTATTTCTTTTAGGGTCACTTGGATGTATTCAGGGAGCTATACCCCTACAAGCACCCACTGTCTGTTCCAATTTTCTTCTATTTAGCCATTTGTCATATCTGGAGTGCAAGTAGCAGCCCAGACAGGGACAGACACCAGAATCCAAGGTGTGGGAGCTATTGCAGGGGCCATTATGCAGCTTGGTAGCTAGTGTGGGGGTCCTTGTACAGTGGCAAGTAATGTAAGGTGCGGTGGCATTACTGTGTGAATCAGTATTGCTTTTGTACCACACGGCAGGTGCAGTAATAGGAACACAACAGCAGCTCAGTATTGGGGTATCAGGATGAGGAGTTTGTCCAGGTTGGAGATAGATGGAGAAGGTGCTGGAGATGTAAGAAGTCATATGTCTTTGTTGTAATCTCTGCAGATGAATCCTGGCTGGAGATGTTGTCCTGTCGGTCTGAGCCAGATAGAAAAGATGAGAAAAGTGAACGACTCCATCAGAAAGAAGGTCTTCTGCAAGTCACCAGTTAATCGCATGTATGCTTCATAGGACTGGCATCTACCACTATATGGTCACAATGTCATGGCAATATACCAGTGTCTTTGGAGAATTTTTTTTTAGCTACAGAAGGATCATTTGCTGAGACACACACACACACACAGTACACTACCATAGTAGTAATTAGAGGCCCACTCAAGTGTCTCACCCCCCTGAGCTTAACCTCTAGCTATGCCTGTGATGAGGAGACAAGAACTGCCATGCAGGTAGTTGGCAGATGACTGCTTCACATCAGAGCATCTTACTCTTGTAGGCTGCTTCTATTGCAGAGAGCCAGCTGTCCCACAGCATGGCATTGTCATTCAGCAGACTACATGCTTGTAAGTTTAGGCCCATGGGAGGTTAAAAAAACAAAAAACAATACAAAAAACCCCATACACCCCTGGATACCACCCTTTAATATATCAGAGCAAGTCCCTGTGTTGGGTTATACAGATCTTACCCATCTACCAAGATTGGCCACTGTGGTAGTTCTTGAGGGTTTATGGTGTCAGTTGCCCAGCATTGATCCAGCATTAACACCACTCCAGGGTCTCTCCTGTTTACAATGCGAACTTCAACATAAATGGAGTCCCTGAGCACTTTAGGGATAGGATAATCATCATCACCATAATACTGTCTGTACTGATCATCTGTAGATTAGAGTCAGAAGAGAGGAAGTGGTTATTGTGCAGCAATCAGCAGTGCTAGAGAAGTGTATATATAGAGTTAACCCATACTTAGGGCAATCCTCATTTCCAAGTACAGTGGTCCTTGACTGGCTGCAGGTGATGGTGGAGGGAGGGTAAAGACTTCAACTTTCACTGGCAATGAATCACTTGCAGAGAAACCACAGTGGATGTGCAACCTAAAAACAATTTTTCATTAGCATCATCTAGCAACTGCCTGTTCACTGCCTAGAGTTAGCAGTGTTACATTTTGGACACTTGATCTCAGCTAGTGTGGTAGCGGTCCTGACATTAGATGGGTTCACGATTACCCAAGATGGGAATTCTGAATTTCAGTCATGATCTTGAGAAGGAAAAAAAAAAAAAAAAAAAAACCCACAAACCTCTACTTTATTTTTTTTTTTTTTTAAAAAAGGCAAACAGTTTTATGGTATTTGAATGCCAACCTGTAAGCTTGATTAGCTTGCATTTGAGAGCCTTACCTAAAAGTACTGTCTCTGGTTATGGACGAACCTTTCCAAGTTTGCACATCAATGTCAGCAGCCATATCGTTCTCATAGTGTACAGTAGAGCCGTCAACCTAAGGATTTAATTTTGTTAATACCCTAGAGATTTGGATAATAGAAGACATCAGGACAGAATTCCAGAGAAGGTGCCATAGTAAGCTACATTACCCATTTGGATGGGTCGACTCCACTTTACTACCATGTTAGCTTTAATACACACGAGGATGTTATATAGACACCAAGACTTCCAGATGGGGCACTTACAGTTTGTGTGGTCCCACAGGCAGACAATGGAAAACTGTAGAGCAGGAAAGCATTGTTTTGTGCAACAGGTTCACATTCTGGACCCCTGGCTCTAGGGAACTTGATGGATGTTAAAATTAGTGATGGCTGTGTGACATCTTTGGAAACAGCAACAGATAACATGCCATCCCTGGTGCATTGGGCAGTAACTAGAAGAGGAAAAAGTGTAAGCATTTTGTAACCAAGACCAAAGTGTAAGAAGAAAAAAAAAAAAAAAAAAAAAAAAAAAAAAAAAACCTGGCTCAGTAAGTGTATACCTTTGTTTCCAAAGTAGCATGGTGTCCTGGTGTCTGCTTGGTCATAACAGCAGCCATTCTGGAGACAATTGTTCTGGGAGACTGGGAGGCTAACACAGGTAAGCCTGTTTTCTCTTGGAACATCTGAACACTCGCTTGGGGATGGAGAATCCCCTACTAGGAAGTTGAGAGAATAGGTTTAATGTCAAGGTGCACAGTCTATGGGCATTTCCACCTAAAACACCCATGGTTTATCTGGAAGTAGCTTAAAGATGTGGGTTCCACCTCTGAGACATCTCGAGTCACTGCATCAAGTTAGAGCATGGCATTACCTAGTCAAACTCTTATTTCTGCAACTTCCAACCACATCTCCTAGCAGGACTCCAGTGGAGACAGATTGAAGTCTCACATTTGGTGCCTCAATAACAAAATATTAGCTATTAATACCTATAGTTGTCTGAAGTGGGATCACGCCTTCAGTTTTAATAGCATCAATTTCACTCATGACAAACCTCCAAGAGTAGAGAGTTGAGAAACTGGACACTTCAGGTCTTCTTTCTGGTACACCTCCCATTCTCCAGTAGTGTTGACCTCCAGGAAGATAGTCATTGTATATGCATTGTCCTGTCATTATTGAAAAGTCCCAGAGTTAAAAATTAAGTGCAATATCAGCAAATCACAGGAGCACATGTACAACTGAACCCAGACACCTGTATTCTAGAGGTTAGCCTCGAAAGGGAAGGTTAAAAATTAGGACACTTGCACACCTGTCCATTCTCCTCTGACACCACAACCAAGGCTGTATTTCTTCCTAGGTTAGCCAAAAGTCTGTTGTAATCTCAATCCCAAGTACATGAGTTAGTTTTCATATCATTGACCCATCCCCGGGTTTGTAAATCATGGTGTGTACAGGCATTAAGTGCAGGCTAGGCCATGTCCACACTTTTTTTTCCTGCAAAAAATGCAAACACTTCTGGTAGTAAAGAAGTGGTTACAAAAAGCAGGTTTTGTTGGGAGATCATATGTTTCTACAAGAAACATTTACCAAAAACACATGTGGTTGCATAACTACTAGCACTCATTGTCTCCTATGGGTAGAAAAGTGTTTGCAATTCACAACTTTTGCTGTTACAGTAAAAAAAAAAAAAAAAAAGACTTCAATTTGCAGAAAATCTGAACATGAATGCTGCAACAAGAACCGGGCTTCAGATTTCTTCCCTACAGGGATCTATTAAATAAACAAACATACTACATTGTGATAGCAGGATCCCTTTAAGATTATGGGCAACCCTTTCAATGAAACCACCCCCCCCACCCCCCCCCACATAAAATTGGCTTAGGCTTAGCCAGGGAGTATGGCTAACAATCTGTGTCTAAGCCAAACCAAAAGCTGACTTACCAGCATCTGCACATAACAGCCATAAAAATATGTAAAAATGATTAGATAGCTATCATTTCCAGGGGTTACCCAGATACCACAGGATTCATCAGTGACTAGTGGGGCCTCATTTCCATCGACATCTAGACAAAAAAAAAAAAAAAAATTAGCTGCAGATATGAAGGTCACGAGAACTTAGACAGTCTCACAAGGTCAAGGGTGATTTTTTTGGTCTTTTATTCCAGTTGCTCAACTCAATTGCTAATAAATGCAAGAATTGGGTTGTTTTTTTATTTATTATTACACTTCAATTGAGTGAGGCCACATTGACCAGATAGTCATACACTGCCTCACCCCACAAGTGTAAAGAGCGAGGAAGCACCCTCTGGCCAGGCGCATGTATAACTCCTACATACCCTTGAGCCCCAGCAGAGGGAGGGGGTCCACAGTCAAAGTAATGACAATTTGGGTGTTATTCTTTTCTAGTAGGAAGTGTCAGTGACACTATTAGCACTAGTTGGCTAAGGTCAAAGTTGGTGAACACCTCCAATTGAGGGAGTAACTCATAGTCCCATCAATAGTACACAGAAATTAACTTAGAAATGTGCTTTCTCCACCAGGGCTGACTACTACAATTCTCAATTTATAGGGGGAAAGAGAAAAAGAGAAAAAAAAAAAAAAATCTGTGTTAAGGTGAGATGGATTGTTACATTACTGGCAATTGAGAAATAAGATTGTACAGAGGATAAGGGAAGATGTATACCTCCCCATTATATAGGAGATGGCAGTTTCTAAAAGAGAGGCAGCCATCTCAGTAATATAATATTTTGTCTTCACCAAATAGAGACTTTTGATAAATCATCAGTACTGGTGCAGAAAGAAGCCAGTTATTGTGAGGAGAGCCTTTGTGATGCTCTTGCATGCACTATAAGAAAAAAGTTACTTAAACACCTAGTTGTCAATTGGGTTCTAGGAGGAACAACAGTACAAGATAGGTCTAAGAAGAGACTCTTAAGTTCTTCTGTGATTATTTACCAAGTTAGACATGTCTAGTTCCCCTTAAGACAAAGCAGATTAATTCTCCAGACAAGGACTATACTGCCCCCTTGGAGCACAAGCTGGAGAGTTAGGCCAGGCACCAACACAGAGCTTGGGTCCCATTAACTAACATTAGTGCCTATTACCCAAGTCAGGACCTCTTTAAGATAAGCCATAAGGTGCAGAAAGTTGTTTAGTTAACAACCCCCTTTTTAAGAAATATGGAGCTATCTAGAGGGTATTCGAGCAGACACCCCTCAGCAGGCAGCCACCTGCACCAGTGACACTGTCAGCCCTCATTCTCTACCAGTATGACAACCATTCACTATCCAGAACATTGAAATTATCAAAGCCATATAGAATGAGTTGAGACCTGCAAAAACTTTAGTAAAGTTCATAACTGCCATCTACCTAAACACTTACCCATCACTAGTCATATTCCTCATAGTATGAACTCACCATAAATTGAAAGTCTGGTAGGTACATTAGTGTCCAGGAGCTGCAGACTGTACTCCATACTATCCTCTTCACAGAGCAGCGATTGCTCCTCATAATACACATTATGCTGCGCTACAGCAAAGAGGGCCCCTAGGAGCGCCACAACGCAGACCACCCACCACTGCCCAGCCATTACACTCACTGAACATACACCTAGGACCTAACAGAGCCTCTATTTATTCTGTGGCACACCTGAGGGGGAAGGTTACCCAGGTGTACATCATGGGGCTGGTAATCCTTGCAATCAACAACTACTAAAATGGTACATTTTGGCCACGTTCACACATTGAGTATTTGTTGAGTTTTTTACCTCAGTATTTGTAAGCCAAAACCAGGAGTGAGTGATAAATACAGAAGTGGTGACGGGTTTCTATTAGACTTTTCCGCTGATTGTTCCACTCCCGGTTTTAGCCTGCAAATACCTGTAAAATACTGACCAAATACTGAAGGTGTGAATGTGGTCTTAGGGTATGTGCATATATTGCGGATTTGCTGCGGATCCGCAAGTGATTTACAGTACATGCTGCTGAAAAATCCACGTGGAAACGCAGCTTTTTTTTTTTTCCTCAGCATGTCAATTATTTGTGCGGATACCACAGCGTTTTTACCCCCATTCCATTATTGGAATCCGCAGGTGTAAAAACGCAGGCGAAATCCGCACTTAATCCGCAATACATCCGGAGGAAATCCGCATAAAAAACACACAGATTTTGACCTGCGGATTCTGCCAAGAGATGCAAATTCCGCGCCGAAAATTCCGCACAGCAATCCGTAACGTGTGTACATACCCTTAGGCCTCATTCAGCCGTCCATGTAGCATGTGTTCGGTCCGTTTTTTTTTTCCGTTTACAACACATACCTATTATAACCTATGGGGCTGTTCACATGTCTGTGTTTTTTCCCAAATCGCGTATCCATACAAAACTCACAGAGACATGTCTATTTTTCTCCGATATCACAGATGGAAAGTGCCAATACAAGTCTTAGCGTCTGTGAAAAATACATACAGCCCAAGGAAGGCGCCAGTTTACAGACTGTGTGCTGTCCATGTTTAACATTGCAGAGGACTGTAATTTATTTATTCATGTATCCATCCACGAAAAACAGACCATACTCTGATGACCCACTGATATTAAAGACAGACACACGGACCATACTCTGATCACCCACTGATGACAAAAACAGACACACGGACCATACACTGATGACACACTGATGGTAAAAACAGACACACGGACCATACACTGATGACCCACTGATGATAAAAACAGACACACGGACCATACTCTGATGACCCACTGATGGTAAAAACAGACACACGGACCATACTCTGATGACCCACTGATATTAAAGACAGACACACGGACCATACTCTGATCACCCACTGATGACAAAAACAGACACATGGACCATACACTGATGACCCACTGATGGTAAAAACAGACACACAGACCATACACTGATGACCCACTGATGGTAAAAACAGACACACAGACCATACACTGATGACCCACTGATGGTAAAAACAGACACACGGACCATACTCTGATGACCCACTGATATTAAAGACAGACACACGGACCATACTCTGATCACCCACTGATGACAAAAACAGACACATGGACCATACACTGATGACCCACTGATGGTAAAAACAGACACACAGACCATACACTGATGACCCACTGATGGTAAAAACAGACACACGGACCATACTCTGATGACCCACTGATATTAAAGACAGACACACGGACCATACTCTGATCACCCACTGATGACAAAAACAGACACATGGACCATACACTGATGACCCACTGATGGTAAAAACAGACACACAGACCATACACTGATGACCCACTGATGGTAAAAACAGACACACAGACCATACACTGATGACCCACTGATGGTAAAAACAGACACACAGACCATACACTGATGACCCACTGATGATAAAACAGACACACGGACCATACACTGATGACCCACTGATGGTAAAAACAGACACACGGCCCATACTCTAATGACCCACTGATGGTAAAACGGACTCACGGACCATACTCTGATGACCCACTGATGGTAAAAACAGACACACAGACCATACACTGATGACCCACTGATGGTAAAAACAGACACACAGACCATACACTGATGACCCACTGATGATAAAACAGACACACGGACCATACACTGATGACCCACTGATGGTAAAAACAGACACACGGCCCATACTCTAATGACCCACTGATGGTAAAACGGACTCACGGACCATACTCTGATGACCCACTGATGATAAAAACAGACACACAGACCATACACTGATGACCCACTGATGGTAAAAACAGACACACAGACCATACACTGATGACCCACTGATGATAAAACAGACACACGGACCATACACTGATGACCCACTGATGGTAAAAACAGACACACGGCCCATACTCTAATGACCCACTGATGGTAAAACGGACTCACGGACCATACTCTGATGACCCACTGATGATAAAAACAGACACACAGACCATACTCTGATGACCCACTGATGGTAAAAACAGACACACAGACCATACACTGATGACCCACTGATGATAAAACAGACACACGGACCATACACTGATGACCCACTGATGGTAAAAACAGACACACGGCCCATACTCTAATGACCCACTGATGGTAAAACGGACTCACGGACCATACTCTGATGACCCACTGATGATAAAAACAGACACACAGACCATACTCTGATGACACACTGATGATAAAAACAGACACACGGCCCATACTCTAATGACCCACTGATGGTAAAAACAGACACACGGCCCATACTCTGATGACCCACTGATGGTAAAAACAGACACACGGACCATACTCTGATGACCCACTGATGGTAAAAACAGACACACGGACCATACACTGATGACCCACTGATGGTAAAAACAGACACAAGGACCATACACTGATGACACACTGATGATAAAAACAGACACACGGACCATACACTGATGACCCACTGATGGTAAAAACAGACACACGGCCCATACTCTAATGACCCACTGATGGTAAAACGGACACACGGACCATACTCTGATGACCCACTGATGGTAAAAACAGACACACAGACCATACTCTGATGACACACTGATGATAAAAACAGACACACGGCCCATACTCTAATGACCCACTGATGGTAAAAACAGACACACGGCCCATACTCTGATGACCCACTGATGGTAAAAACAGACACACGGACCATACTCTGATGACCCACTGATGGTAAAAACAGACACACGGACCATACACTGATGACCCACTGATGGTAAAAACAGACACAAGGACCATACACTGATGACCCACTGATGATAAAAACAGACACACGGACCATACACTGATGACCCACTGATGGTAAAAACAGACACACGGCCCATACTCTAATGACCCACTGATGGTAAAAACAGACACACGGCCCATACTCTGATGACCCACTGATGGTAAAAACAGACACACGGACCATACTCTGATGACCCACTGATGGTAAAAACAGACACACGGACCATACTCTAATGACCCACTGATGGTAAAAACAGACACACGGCCCATACACTGATGACCCACTGATGGTAAAAACAGACACACGGCCCATACTCTGATGACCCACTGATGGTAAAAACAGACACACGGCCCATACACTGATGACCCACTGATGGTAAAAACAGACACACAGACCATACTCTGATGACCCACTGATGGTAAAAACAGACACACGGCCCATACTCTAATGACCCACTGATGGTAAAAACAGACACACGGCCCATACTCTGATGACCCACTGATGGTAAAAACAGACACACGGCCCATACTCTGATGACCCACTGATGGTAAAAACAGACACACGGACCATACACTGATGACCCACTGATGGTAAAAACAGACACAAGGACCATACACTGATGACACACTGATGATAAAAACAGACACACGGACCATACACTGATGACCCACTGATGGTAAAAACAGACACACGGCCCATACTCTGATGACCCACTGATGGTAAAAACAGACACACGGCCCATACTCTGATGACCCACTGATGGTAAAAACAGACACACGGCCCATACTCTGATGACCCACTGATGGTAAAAACAGACACACGGCCCATACTCTAATGACCCACTGATGGTAAAAACAGACACACGGCCCATACTCTGATGACCCACTGATGGTAAAAACAGACACACGGACCATACTCTGATGACCCACTGATGGTAAAAACAGACACACGGACCATACTCTAATGACCCACTGATGGTAAAAACAGACACACGGCCCATACACTGATGACCCACTGATGGTAAAAACAGACACACGGCCCATACTCTGATGACCCACTGATGGTAAAAACAGACACACGGACCATACTCTGATGACCCACTGATGATAAAAACAGACACACGGACCATACACTGATGACCCACTGATGGTAAAAACAGACACACGGACCATACTCTGATGACCCACTGATGGTAAAAACAGACACACGGACCATACTCTGATGACCCACTGATGGTAAAAACAGACACATGGACCATACACTGATGACCCACTGATGGTAAAAACAGACACACGGACCATACACTGATGACCCACTGATGATAAAAACAGACACACGGACCATACTCTGATGAACCACTGATGGTAAAAACGGACACACGGACCATACACTGATGACCCACTGATGGTAAAAACGGACACACGGACCATACACTGATGACCCACTGATGGTAAAAACGGACACACGGACCATACACTGATGACCCACTGATGATAAAAACAGACACACAGACCATACACTGATGACCCACTGATGGTAAAAACGGACACACGGACCATACACTGATGACCCACTGATGGTAAAACAGACACACGGACCATACTCTAATGACCCACTGATGATAAAAACAGACACATGGGCCATACTCTGATCACCCACTGATGGTAAAAACGGACACACGGACCATACCCTAATGACCCACTGATGATAAAAACAGACACACGGACCATACTCTGATGACCCACTGATGGTAAAAATGGACACACGGACCATACACTGATGACCCACTGATGGTAAAAACGGACACACGGACAATACACTGATGACCCACTGATGGTAAAACAGACACACGGACCATACACTGATGAACCACTGATGGTAAAAACAGACACACGGACCATACACTGATGACCCACTGATGGTAAAAACAGACACACAGACCATACACTGATGACCCACTGATGGTAAAAACAGACACACGGACCATACTCTGATGACCCACTGATGGTAAAAACAGACACACAGACCATACACTGATGACCCACTGATGGTAAAAACGGACACACGGACCATACCCTAATGACCCACTGATGATAAAAACAGACACACGGACCATACTCTGATGACCCACTGATGGTAAAAACGGACACACGGACCATACTCTGATCACCCACTGATGGTAAAAACAGACACACGGACCATACATTGATGACCCACTGATGGTAAAAACGGACACACGGACCATACACTGATGACCCACTGATGGTAAAAACGGACACACGGACAATACACTGATGACCCACTGATGGTAAAACAGACACACGGACCATACACTGATGAACCACTGATGGTAAAAACAGACACACAGACCATACACTGATGACCCACTGATAGCACACATGCTGCTTTTTTCTGCTGTGTTCTTGTGTTCAGAAAATTTGCTGCATCTTAGGCTGGAGTCACACACGACGTATAAAAATACGGTCCGTTTTTCACTGACCAGAATCGCACAAATGTTTCATGAACAGTGATCCATATGTCATCCGATTGTAATAATAATAATAATCTTTATTTTTATATAGCGCTAACATATTCCGCAGCGCTTTACAGTTTGTACACATTATCATCACTGTCCCCGATGGGGCTCACAATCTAGATTCCCTATCAGTATGTCTTTGGCATGTGGGAGGAAACCGGAGAACCCTGAGGAAACCCACGCAAACACGGAGAGAACATACAATCTCCTTGCAGATGTTGTCCTTGGTGGAACTGAGCCACCGTGCTGCCCGAGGATGCGATTTTCTCGCATCTAAGCATTCGTGTGACATCCGTATAGCATCCGTATGACAAGATTTTCTCGCTGGCTTGCAAAATGGACATATAATGGATCCCAATGACAGGTTAAAACACAAACGAAAGAATAGATATATACACATAGAATATATATATACAGTATATACATGTCATTGAGATTCATAAATATTTGTAGTTCATAGAGTTCTACATAGAAGAATAGCCGCTAAATTAATTGCTGGCTTCTGTAAAATCATTACAATCATTACAGAACCCAACATGAAATGACACATGGTTTACATACAGTAAACAATGTCATATCAAAACGATTTATATATGTCAGTGTTTACTAAATTTTGTTAGTTTGTGTTAGGAAAATTTGGAACTCTAGGGGTTAAATTGAAGGCTATAATTGTGGAAAAAAATTGCGTGCGCTCCCGTGCAATTTTCTCCGCCAAAGAGGGAAAGCCAGTGAGTGAGGGCAGATATTAATAGCCTAGGGAGAGACCATGGTTATTGGCCCCCCACGGGTACAAACATCTGCCCCAACCACCCCAGAAAAGGCGCATCTGTAAGATGCGCCTTTTCTGGCACTTAGCCTTTCTAGACTCCTTAAGGATCTTATGTAGATGTATCATGAGCACTTTGAACCTCCAAGTGCTTCACAGAAGTTTATAACGTAGAGCCCTGAAAATGAAGAGTCATATTTTTTCCGCAAAATGATCTTTTCCCCCCAAATTTTTATTTTTACAGGGGTAACAGGGGAAATTAGACCCCCAAAGTTGTTGTGCAATTTGTGCTGAGTACGCCCATACCCCATATGTTGGAATAAACCACTATTTGGGCGCATGGCAGAGCTCAGAAGGGAAGGAGTGCCATTTTCAATGCAGAATTGGCTGTGGAAACCCCCAACAAGTGACACCATATTGGAAACTAGACCCCTTAAGGAACTTATGTAGATGTGTCGTGAGCACTTTGAACCTCCAAGTGCTTAACAGAAGTTTATAATGTAGAGTCGTGAAAATAAAAAGTCATATTTTTTTCCTCAAAAATTATTTTTTACCCTGCTATTTTTTATTTTACCAAGAGTGACAGGAGAAATTGTTGTACAATTTGTCCTGAGTACGCTGATACCCCATATGTGGGGGGGAGCCACTGTTTGGGCGCATGGGAGAGCTCGGAAGGAAAGGAGCGCCATTTTGGCATGCAGACTTTGATGGAATGTTCTATGGGCGTCATATTGCGTTTGCAGAGCCCCTGATGTGCCTAAACAGTAGAAACCCCCCACAAGTGAACCCATTTTGGAAAAGAACCCGCAAGGAGCTTATCTAGATGTGTGGTGAGCACTTTTAACCCCCAAGTGCTTCACAGAAGTTTATAACGCAGAGCAGAGAAAATAAAAAATCATTTTTTTCCTCAAATGATTTTTTAGCTGCTATTTTTTATTTTTCCAAGGGTAACAGGAGAAATTAGACCCCAAAAGTTGGTGTACAATTTGTCCTGAGTACGCTGATGCCCCATATGTTGGGGTAAACCACTGTTTGGGCACACATCTGGGCTCGAAAGGGAGAGAGCACCATTTGATTGTTTGAACGCAAAATTGGCTACAATCAATGGTGGCGCCATGTTGCGTTTTGAGACCCCCTGTTGTGCATAAATAATGGAAACCCCTCAATTCTAGCTCCAACCCTAACCCCAACACACACCTAACCCTAATCCCAACCCTAATCCCTAACCCTAATCCTAATCCCAACCCTAACCCTTATCCTAACCCTAATTCCAACCCTTTCCCTAATTACAGCATTCGCATGAAAACCAGGCACTGCCGCCGGCACTCGGACTGGAGCGTGCGGCTACATAGAAATACATGTAGTCGCACGCTCAGGTACGAGTCCCGGCGGCATTGCCAGGTTTTCATGCGAGAGACTCGCACCAGAATCGTGTGAGTCTCTCGCAAGTAAGTATGAGCCCTAACCCTAATTCTAACCCTTACCCTAATGGAAAAATGAAAATAAATGTTTTCTTTGATTCATTATATTTCCCTAACTAAGGGGGTGATAAAGGGGGGGGTTATTTACTATTTCTTTCATTTTGAGCACTGTGATAGGGTTTATCACAGTGACCAAAATGTACTTTGAATGAATGAATGAAATTTGCCGACCGTCAGCTAGCCAACCAGAAAAGGCCAAGCAGACAGCTGCAGGTTGATATTAATAGGCTGGGTAGGTCTGTGGATATTGGTCCATTCCCAGTCTAATAAGACCAGCCCTTAGCCACCACAGAAGTGGCGCAACCATTAGATGCGTCAATTGTTATGCTTAGACTCTGCTCTTATCGATTTCCCTGGTGCGATGGAAATAGTGGTAATGGTTTTCGGGTTGTTGTCAGCTGTATAATGTTCACTGACATCAAGCCCAGGAGTTAGTAATAGACATGTGTCTATCAGACAGCCTCATTACTAACCCCGTAGTCAAAAGAAAGAAACACACACAAAAGTCCTTTATTAGTAAATAGCACTTCCCGACAAATTCCCTCTTTTACCCATATATTACATAAAGAAATAATGGCGGTCTGCCGAAGTCCATATGGAGGTCCCACAACGAGCCCCGACTTCTTCGTCCAGTCTATGGAGCCCCGTTCAGAGAACCCAGCTCCATAGACTGGATCTGCCCCCACTGCCGGTTCTCATACTCAAGAACCCGGCTGCTGTGACAAGAGGTGACATCAGTAAGGTTGTCGAAGATCACAGCCACGGAACTGCGGTAACCTTACTGACGCCACCGCTTTCAGCGTGAGAGCCATCATTCTTTGGATTTGTTTTCATGGTGTTCATTGTACAGAAAAATCACCTAGCAGCACGATTCTCCAGGTCAGTCCGATTATGTCAATTTCAAACTTCCATATATAGTGGGATCGGAAAGTATTCAGACCCCTTTAAATTTTTCACTCTTTGTTTCATTGCAGCCCTTTGGTAAATTCAAAAAGTTCATTTTTTTTCTCATTAATGTACACTCTGCACCCCATCTTGACTGAAAACAACCAGAAATTTAGAAATTTTTGCACAATTAATAAAAAAAAACCTGAAATATCACATGGTCATAAGTATTCAGATCCTTTGCTCAGTATTGACTAGAAGCACTCTTTTGAGCTAGTATAGCCATGAGTCTTCTTGGGAACGATGCAACAAGTTTTTTACACCTGGATTTGGGGATCCTCTGCCATTCTTCCTTGCAGATCCTCTCCAGTTCCGTCAGGTTGGATGGTGAATGTTGGTGGACAGCCATTTTCAGGGCTCTCCAGAGATGCTCAATTGGGTTTAGGTCAGGGCTCTGGCTGGGCCAGTCAAGAATG
This sequence comes from Dendrobates tinctorius, assembly GCF_039654945.1. NCBI lineage: Eukaryota > Metazoa > Chordata > Amphibia > Anura > Dendrobatidae > Dendrobates > Dendrobates tinctorius. Next base: position 1,334,111 of record NW_027361752.1, on the reverse strand, counting down.
GTCACAGAGTTGTTCTGAAGCCACTCCTTTGTTATTTTAGCTGTGTGCTTAGGGACATTGTCTTGTTGGAAGGCGAACCTTTGGCCAAATCTGAGGTTCAGGACACTCTGGAAGAGGTTTTCATCCAGGGTATCTCTGTACTTGGCCACATTCATGTTTCCTTCAATGGCAACCAGTCATCCTGTCCCTGCAGCTGAAACACACCATCATGTTTCACTGTTGGGATTGTATTGGGCAGGTGATGAGCAGTGCCTGGTTTTCTCCATACACACCACTTTGAATTATTACCAAAAAGGTCTATCTTCATCTTTTCAATCCAGAGAATCTTATTTATCATAGTCTGGGAGTCCTTCATGTGTTTTTTAGCAAACTCTATGTGGGCTTTCATATGTCTTGCACAGAGGAGAGGTTTCCATCGGGCCACTCTGCCATAAAGGCCCAACTGGTGGAGGGCTGCAGTGATAGTTGACTTTGTGGAACTTTCTCCCTTCTCCCTACTGCATCTCTGCAGCTCAGCCACAGAGATCTTGGGGTTCTTCTTTGCCTCTCTCACCAAGGCTCTTCTGCCACGATTGCTCAGTTTGGCTGGACTGCCAGGTCTTGGAAGACTTCTGGTGGTCCCAAACTTCTTCTATTTAAGGATTATGGAGGCCACTGTGCTCTTAGCAACCTTGAGTACTGCAGAAATTCTTTTGTAACCTTGGCCAGATCTGTGCTTGCCACAATTCTGTCTCTGAGCTCCTTGGCCAGTTCCCATTTGGTCTGACATGCACTGGGAGGTCTTATATAGACAGGTTTGTGCCTTTCCTAATCAAGTCCTATCAGTTTAATTAAACACAGCTAGACTCCAATGAAGGAGTAGAACCATCTCAAGGAGGATCACAAGGAAATGGACAGCATGTGACGTCAATATGAGTGTCTGAGCAAAGGGTCTGAATACTTATGACCATGTGATATTTCAGTTTGTTTGTTTTTTATAAATTTGCAAAAATTTCTACATTTCTGCTTTCTTTCAGTCAAGATGGGGTGCAGAGTGTACATTAATGAGAAAAATCTTTTTTGAATTTACCAAATGGTTGCAATTAAACAAAGAGTGAAAAATGTAAAGGGGTCTGAATACTTTCCGTACCCACTGTGTATATATATACAGTATATATATATATATATATATATATATATATATATATATATATATATATATATAGAGAGAGAGAGAGAGATTAGATAGATATACAGACAGATACAGTATATAGATAATAGATAGATACAAAAATATATACCGCATATAAATATGTGAGTGAGATTTATAATCAATGCTTTTTTGTGTGTAGTTTACTGTACATGTTTTTTTAGTAAATAAATTATTTTTGGACAAAAAATTTTATGTGTGAACCCCCATGTAATTTGAAAAGCCAGCAATTCATCGGCGCATACAGAATTTATAGTGTTACCTAACAGGATAGAATAGATATATACACATAGAAAAGATAAATAGCAAGATGTCAGTGACATATATAATTATTTATAAAAAGATGCAATAAGCTAAACGTCAAAAAATTAACAAACTTTATTGTGACACTTCATGAATAAAAACTATATTAAAAGAAGATACATTCCAATGCCTGCAAAACTGGTCAATATGTCCAAAACATCCAAGGTGCTGTAAGTACTCGTATACCTATCATTGAGCCCGCAAAAAGGTCTATAGATATATGTAGCCTGAGACTATGCCAATAGTAGAAAGAATACAGCACATGGATAACCTGTGTGAGTATGCAAAATGGTGTATGCTAGCGTGCTATTAAATCTACAGGCTAAAGATATGTATCAATAAAGAAGGCAAAATTTCATACAGTATCTCCCATATGTATGTAGAATCTTAGGATGAAATGAAAACTCAAACTTATAAAACAAAGTTGCTTATGTGGAATAAAGCTTCCGATTTATAGACGTTAGCACTGTATGTAACAATATACCAAGGGTAATCTTGACATAAACATGCCTAAATGGTACATCAAAGAGCTGCCCAGGTTATTATTGCTATGTTGGTTGAAGGGAATAACAGTTAATATAAAGTACATATGTAAGGTTCTGCGAACAACCCCTGGGAAAAAGCTAACGCGAAACGCGCATTGGGGATGAAACTGAATGGGAGGAGACACAGATTAGATATTAGAAAAACTTTTTGACAGTTAGAGTGATCAATGAGTGGAACAGGCTGCCACGAGAGGTGGTGAGTTCTCCTTCAATAGAAGTCTTCAAACAGAGGCTGGACAGACATCTGTCTGGGATGATTTAGCAAATCCTGCTTTGAGCAGAGGGGTGGAACAGATGGCCCAGGAGGGGACCAACTGTCATGTTGGACACGGTTCACACCAGATTGTCCGGCAGACAGCGGTAATACCCCATCCTACCACTTTGTTCTCAGCAGCGCCGGTAGGTCTTCGGATCTGGCTTGGATTGGGTTAACCAGGTTGTTAGTCTGGGTGAGGGCTTAGTCACGCCCCCTGCCTTTATATTGTCCTGCGTGACTATGGGCGTTGCCGACTATAGCTCTTGTCTTGTGCTAGCGTTACCGGTCTGAAGGGGGCGTCTTAGGAGCATACAATATCTGGTGTAGTATATTCCGTTGTTGCCATTATTTCCTCCCTGCGTGGTATTATTTGGTTGCCCTTGCACCTTATTGTTTTCTCTTGTGTGTACGCGGTGTGGTGCGTTTCCCTTACCCTTGTCCATACTTATTTGTGGGGTCTGGTGTTTGGTCTCTTCACTGGGTGGAGGGTGGTGGGTTCAGCTTAGGGCTGGACAGGAGACAAGGACAGGGTGGAGGCCCAGGCAGGCATACCTTCAGTGTAAACCCTGGGTTGAGGGAAAGTCAGGGTTTCCTCTAGTCTATGAGGGACACCGCAGGGGCCCCGGGGTTCAGCCCAGAGTTACCTAAGCTTCCCGTGACATTATAGTCGGCCCAAGAATTAGTTACCATGGATCCTATAGTCTCCATAACCAAACAGCTGGAGGCTCTGTCCTTACAGGTCTCTGAACTGAGGGGGGCGGTCCAGCAACAAGGCCTGTCAGTTCCTGCTGTAATAACTGAGGCAGCAGTCAGGACAGCTGAACCTAAGTTGCCTCTCCCTGAACGATTTTCTGGTGATCGCTGTAAGTTCGTTGTATTTCGTGAATCCTGCAAATTGTATTTTCGTATGCGTCCATTCTCCTCAGGAAATGGGCTCAGCGTGTGGGCTTGGTAATTTCCTTGCTGAGTGGTGATCCACAAGCATGGGTTTTTTCACTACCTTCTGATTCACCTGCATTTGAGTCTGTAGACCTTTTTTTTTCTGCTCTTGGTTTAATCTATGACGATCCTGACAGACTGGCGTTAGCAGAATCTAAAATACGCTCTCTGCTCCAGGGTGAACGACTGGCGGAGGATTACTGTACTGAATTTCGTCGCTGGGCTGTGGACACTCAGTGGAATGACCCTGCACTAAGAAGTCAATTTTTGCATGGGGTTTCTGGAAGGGTTAAACAGGCTCTGTTAATGTATGAGACTCCCGCCTCTCTGGAGGCTGCTATGGTGCTTGTAGTACGCATTCATCGCCGCTTTCGTCAGAGTTCGCAGGAGACATTTCCTGTGGGGGGGCAGTTTTTGGTGAGGTTACTTCGGGTGAATCCGTTGAGTCTATGCAGATCGCTGGTATATCACATTCACAAAGTAACAAGCATAAATGTTCCTTGCCCAGAAAGCAAGGGGTTTGTTGTTTTTGCGGCAAGAAAGGACATTTTATTAATGCCTGCCGGCTGGTACCTAAGAAGGACGCGCCGGCGGAAAAACTGCTAGGCTCAGAGGGTTTGGAGGAGTCTAATCTGAGCCTTTGCATATCCTCCATGCTGGTCTCCCAGTGTATGCTCCCTGCCAAGGTAGTAGTCGGGGGCCAAGAGCTGTCGATTACTGTATTTGTTGATAGTGGTTCAGCTGCAAATCTCATTGATGAGAGATTCGGGCGGACAGCGGGATTGAAGGTGGAGAAGCTGCCTAATCCTATCCGGGTGGTTACCATCACTGCCTCCCCACTCTCACAAGGGGAGATTAAAGAGTTTGTGGCTGATGTACAACTCCACATTGGGGTCTTACACTCTGAGCGGGTAACATGTAAGGTGCTCAGTAATTTACCTGCTCAGGTAGTTCTGGGGTTTCCATGGTTGCCTATGCACAATCCGGTGATTGATTGGAAAACCCAGGACATAATTCAGTGGAGCAGAGATTGCCAGGAGAGTTGTCTGGCCACTTGTATTTCCGTGGTGACTCCCAGCATCCCCGAGCCACTGCTGGATTTTGCTGATGTATTTTCTGAAAAGGGTTGTTCAGAGCTGCCACCTCACCGACCCTATGACTGTGCTATTAGGTTAAAACCGGGAGCCAAGTTACCGAAAGCCCGGATGTTTAAAATCTCAGGTCCGGAGAGGCAAGCTCTCAAAGAATACATTGCAGAAAGTCTAAGCAAAGGGCACATTAGGCCTTCATCATCTCCATTGGCGGCGGGGTTCTTCTTTGTCAAGAGGAAAGATGGCGGATTATGCCCATGTCTGGATTTTAGGGAACTCAACCAGATTACGGTTCATGACCCATACCCGATGCCACTCATACCCGATTTGTTCAACCAGGTGTCTGGTGCCAAATGGATTTCCAAACTTGACCTCAGGGGGGCGTACAATCTCATAAGAGTCCGTCAAGGGGATGAATGGAAGACGGCATTTAATACCCCTGAGGGTCACTTTGAGAATTTGGTGATGCCATTTGGGTTGACTAGCGCACCAGCAGTATTTCAACATTTCATAAATTATGTCTTTTCTCATCTTTTGGGGAAATTTGTTATCATATACCTTGATGACATTCTTGTTTACTCACGCAACTGTGATACACACATAGAGCATGTTAGGCAGGTATTGAACAAGCTCTATGCCAAGCTTGAGAAATGTGTATTTGTCGTCCAAGAATTACCTTTTTTGGGTTATGTTATTTCCGCCTCTGGGTTTAAAATGGACACCGCTAAGGTGCAAGCGGTGCTGCAGTGGGATAGGCCTGATAATCTCAAGGCGCTTCAGCGGTTTCTAGGCTTTTCCAACTATTATAGGAAATTTATTAAGAATTTTTCTATAATTGCTAAACCACTCACTCACATGACTAAAAGAGGTACTAATTTTTCTGACTGGTCTGAGGCGGCAGTGCGCGCGTTTGAATTCCTCAAAAACAGTTTTGCTTCAGCTCCCATTCTGGTTCAGCCTGATGTCTCCCTACCATTTACCGTGGAGGTGGATGCCTCTGAGGTGGGAGTGGGGGCGGTACTGTCTCAGGGCCCATCCTTGGGCAAATTGCATCCGTGTGCCTACTTCTCCAAGAAGCTGTCGCCTGCTGAGCGTAATTACGATATTGGTAACAGGGAATTGTTGGCCATCAAGTTGGCATTTGAGGAATGGTGACACTTCTTGGAGGGGGCTGTCCATCAGATTACTGTTATTACAGACCATAAAAATCTGCTTTATTTAGAGTCTGCTAAACGCCTGTCCCCCAGACAGGCTCGCTGGGCGTTATTCTTCACCCGGTTCAATTTTTTTGTGACCTACCAACCAGGTTCTAAGAATACTAAGGCGGACGCCCTGTCCAGATGTTTTTCGGGGGGGAGAGCCATGTGAGGAGCCGGTGCCTATCCTCCAAAAGGGTGTTGTAGTCTCGGCTATCACGACAGAAGTGGAGGCAGAGATTGCTGAGGTGCAGGAGGAGGTACCGCCGGGTCTGTCTCCTAATAAATCATTTGTGCCACTACACCTATGCTTAAAAGTGTTAGGGGAACATCACGATACTGTCCTGGCAGGCCACCCAGGGGTTAAGGGCACTCTGGAACTTGTAAAACGTCGTTTTTGGTGGCCCAAAATCCGTCAGGACGTGGCCTCATATGTGTCTGCCTGTACCTCGTGCGCACGGGCCAAGACACCACGTTCCCGTCCTACTGGCATGTTTCATCCTCTCTGTGTGCCCAGTAAGCCATGGACTGAGATTTCCATGGATTTCATTACGGATTTGCCCACCTCGGCTGGGAACACGGTCATTCTGGTAATAGTTGATCGGTTCTCTAAAATGTCGCATTTTGTTGCTTTGCCATCTTTGCCCAATGTGAAGACCCTTGCTCAGGTATTTATTCGCGAGGTGGTCAGACTTCATGGTGTCCCGTCTGACATTGTATCTGATAGAGGTACACAATTTGTGGCAAAATTTTGGAGAGCGCTTTGTTCACGTCTAGGGATCAAATTGTCTCATTCTTTGGCTTTTCATCCTCAGTCGAATGGGCAGACTGAGCGTATGAACCAAAACCTGGAACAATACTTACGCTGTTTTGTGTCTGACAATCAGGAAGAGTGGTCAACGTTTCTTCCTCTGGCTGAATTCGCGATAAACAATCATTGTCAGGAATCGTCTGGGGAATCTCCTTTTTTTTGTATTTATGGTCAACATCCCCAATTCTGTACCTTGCACCAGGGGTGCTCGGTTGGCGTCCCTGAGGAGGACCAGTTGGGAGCACAATTGTCATCCGTTTGGAGGAGAGTAAAGCAGCGCTTGCTGAGTGTAGGGTCTAAGTATAGACGTGTGGCTGACCGTAAACGTGTGCCAGGTCCGGACCTGTGTGTGGGTGATTGGGTATGGTTGTCTACAAGGAACATCAAACTCAAATTACCATCGCTTAAGTTGGGTCCCAGGTTCATTGGTCCGTTTAGGATCTCCGCAATTGTCAACCCTGTGGCATTTCGTTTTGAGTTACCTGCCATATACAAGATGCATAATGTGTTTCACAAGGCGTTACTTAAAAAGGTCGTGGGTTCTGTGGATGTTTCTCCCTTGCCACCGCCTCCCGTCTTGGTGGAGGGCACGTTGGAGTTCGAGGTGTCCAAGGTGGTTGACTCTCGGGTAGTGCGTCACACTCTACAGTACCTGGTTCACTGGCGTGGCTATGGTCCAGAGGAGAGAACTTGGGTGCCGGCTTCGGACATACATGCAGACCGACTGGTTACGATGTTTCATCGCCGTCATCCGGACAAGCCAGGCCCTCGTCATTGTGAGGTTCCTGGGGTCCCTCATAGAAGGAGGGGTACTGTCATGTCGGACACGGTTCGCACCAGGTTGTCCGGCAGACAGTGGTAATACCCCATCCTACCACTTTGTTCTCAGCGGCGCCGGTTGGTCTTCGGATCCGGCTTGGATTGGGTTAGCCAGGTTGTTAGTCTGGGTGAGGGCTTAGCCACGCCCCCTGCCTTTATATTGTCCTGCGTGACTATGGGCGTCGCCGACTATAGCTCTTGTCTTGTGCTAGCGTTACCGGTCTGAAGGGGGCGTCTTAGGAGTATACAATATCTGGTGTAGTATATTCCGTTGTTGCCATTATTTCCTCCCTGCGTGGTATTATTTGGTTGCCCTTGCACCTTATTGTTTTCTCTTGTGTGTACGCGGTGTGGTGCGTTTCCCTTACCCTTGTCCATACTTATTTGTGGGGTCTGGTGTTTGGTCTCTTCACTGGGTGGAGGGTGGTAGGTTCAGCTTAGGGCTGGACAGGAGACAAGGACAGGGTGGAGGCCCAGGCAGGCACACCTTCAGTGTAAACCCTGGGTTGAGGGAAAGTCAGGGTTTCCTCTAGTCTATGGAGGGACACCACAGGGGCCCCGGGGTTCAGCCTAGAGTTACCTAAGCTTCCCGTGACACCAACGCTACGATTCTATGATTCTATGATCTACGCTGCAACAATCATGTCATATGCCCTCTCTTTATAAAGCTTTTTTTGCACTGCTTGCACTGTGTTTTATATTGTCCCACAAGGGTTGCCATGACGTGGCGGGATGGCTTGTACATTATTTTGATCAAAATTATGTCTACTAAATACCCTTATTATTATTATTACCTTTATGCATTATTTGCAGTATATTTTTTACTTTTTAGTTCAGGATATTTGTGTTTTTTGTTTTCTCTGGTTAATGGTCATGTGTTAATATGCACTTACATTGTGCATACACATTAACTTACTTTTCTCAGTTCAGATTTGTTTTTTATTCATTGCATTGTGCATTCAGTGCATATATGGGTGTGACCGCCCTTTTTCTGAGCTGGGAAAGCCATCCAGTCTGGCCTAAGCTGTTACAAGTGGTTCAGCTGCTCGACCCTTATTCACATTCACGCCACTTGGCAAGTGAAAAGGTTTTAAATACTAGAGTAGGGACTGTCCCACAAGGGTTGCCGTGACGTGGTGGGATGGCTTGTACATTATTTTGATCAAAATTATGTTTACTAAATACCCTTATTATTATTATTACCTTTGTGCATAATTTGCAGTATATTTTTTACTTTTTAGTTCAGGATATTTGTGTTTTTTGTTTTCTCGTGTTTTATATTGCTGCCTACAATATGTGCTATAGTGATAACTGGCAGGGAGTAATGTTCACAGAAGCTTTATTCCTCATAAGCAACTTTGCTTTATAACTTTGAGTTTTAATTTCATCCTAAGATTCTACATATATATGGGAGATACATATCTTTAGCCTGTAGATTTAATAGCACGCTAGCATACACCATTTTGCATGCTCACGTGGGTTATCCATGTGCAGTACTCTTTCTACTATTGGCATAGTCTCAGGATATATATATCTATAGACCTTTTTGTGGGCCCAATGATATCTATACTTAACTTGGATGTTTTGGACATATTGACCAGTTTTTCAGGCATTGGAATGTATCTTCTTTTATTATAGTTTTTATTCATGAAGTGTCACAATAAAGTTTGTTAATTTTATGGCGTTTAGCTTCTTGCATCTTTTTTGAAGTATTATCTAATTTTGAAGTGCCATATGACATATATAATTAGGACAGTGCTTGTGTAGCTTACTGTACATGTATTTTTTTACATACTAAATTATTTTCTGAAAAAAAAATGGCGTGGGATCCCTCGACATTTTATTAACCAGCAGAGGGAAAGTGGACAGCTGGGGACACATATTTATAGCCTTGGAAGGGGGTAAAACCCATGAAGATTCCCAGGCTAATAATATCAGTTCACTGCTGTATACTTAGCCTTTTCTGGTTATTAAAACGGGGCACCCCCCAAAAAAACGATGTTGGGTCCCCCTCGAGGTCAGTCGTTTCCTGTAGTTCTTGACCAAGTTTGCACACACTGCCGCAGGGATTTTGGCCCACTCCTCCATACAGAATTCTTGCTGGTTGGTAGGTGATCAAATACTTAATTCATGCAATAAAATGTAGCTTAATTATGTAAGAATAATACAATGTGATTTTCTGTTTTTTACTTTTAGATTCTGTCTCTCACAGTTTATTTACAATAAAAATAAAAAAAACCTCTCCATTCTTTGTAGGTGGGAAAATTTGCAAAAAATCTGCAGTCTATCATATACTTATTTTCCCCACTGTACATCTAATTCATTTAATGAAATACATGACACATTTCTTTTAATGTAAATTTTTACATGAGACCATATTCATTCAACTGATATTGTCTGCAGACCTTTTAAAACCCCGTCAAAAATGTGTCCCGATCCTCGTCTTTGACTGGAAAATGCTCGGGAAGGGGTTTACAGGTGTTGACACTACTGTTCAGAGGGTAGATTGCTTCTTTTAGATTTAGATTAACTCCAGTTGGTGGTCTCTGTCAGTCTGTCATTCTCACGCCTCACACACAGCCTGTCGCTTAGAAAACGCTCTCTGCTTTGCCTTCTTGAAGAACAGACTGCATCCATATTCAAGGGTAACTTCCTCCCAGTTGCTGCCGAATAAGTGACAAGCAAGAATCCATTCCACTGTGGGAGCTATAGCTGCTGCTCGCCCTTTCTGAGTCGGACAGTTCGGGAAACGAATCCATAACCGGGCATGTTGGTGCTCCATTGGTCCCAAGGTCAACATTACACAAGAACAAAGGGATGAAATTAATATTGCAAAAGACGATACTCCTCGTGAACCACTGGCCAAAAATAGAGATGTCCAGGAAAGCACCAACATCCCTACGCCTGGACCCGTCTATATAATCATCAATATGGACCCAGATGAGGATGTGATAATCTCTTCTGATTTTTTCTTCATGTGGATGAGAAAAATACTTACTACCATAAATATAATCTGTTCTTCTAATTTACATAACATGCATAAATTAAAATCTACTATTAAAAACAATCTATTATTGAATTGCAGTGAAAGCAACTTTCTAGTATTTTCTGGTTCTCTGAGTAGAATCAATGTCCATTAATGAACAACTAATCTTATAAACCCTGTCTTTTACCGAACAAGAGAACAGATTCCACATCCTCCTCTGAATCCTCTTAAATTTACTACTCTGGCTCCTCAAAGTTTTGATAAAGATCTTGGCCTAGACAAGGACATTGACAAAGCTAAACCCTTCATGAAATTTGTCTTTCAGGAATTTCTGGCCTATGCCAGCCAAAGCCAAATGTAAGTTATTAGGGCTTATCGGTAAGTTTTATGTTATGTTTTACTATTAAAAGGCAATAGGCTAAATAATTTTAAATTGGACACTAATGACCTAAATGTTGAAAGCATTATTATTCTTTATGCAAGCTAAATCATCAGTCTGTGACCCAAAACTGGTGGGACTACATGAGAATGGGTTTAGTCATTCTCCAATCATGAATATGGTACCATAGAAATAATCTTTAATAAATCACAATATGTAACAAAAATGGCTGATGACATGAGTAAAAAATTTGAACCACATAGAAGAGTGGGTGATCATGGCAAAAACAATAAGATAAATTTTTGATCATGATCACATTATGCATATACAGCTATAAAGGTGTAAAATGCAAATGTAATAAATCAGAAAAGCTGATGGCACGATAAAAAGTGCTCAATATCAACAAACAAATTTACTCGCAGGTGCCATAAGCAAGTGCTTGTACCAATACTAAGCCTTATTAAAATGCAAAGCTAATAACAAAAAGTCATATCAGTACGTTTAGACATGCTCTAGTACCAGAAATGCTTGGCCACCGCTTCAACAATAACAGTCGTTTCACTATCACAGCTTTTTCAAGGAGTTATACGAAACGGGGTGGAGTGCTGTATATGGCTGTATATGAACCATGAAGGAGGGATTGCTAGCAAGCTGTAATCTAAACATACAAAATAACAAAATAATAGGCAGGGTACTAATCCTATCACAGCTCTGTTAGGGTGTAAAACATACCCGAACATAGCCATTAAATAATGTCATATATTACATAGTGCTGTATTATAATCTAGAGATAATGGGGGACATGTAAACTTCTTCTGTGCCCCACTCATTATAATCTGTCTCCATGTACATATATTAATATTTACCAGAATTGATGATTTTGTAACATATATGTTGACATTGAGGCAAAGTGGGGCCTCGCTGTGTTCCCACAATCAATATGGGATCCAGCTGGACATGAGAATTTTACATCAAGAAAAGGAGGTGGAGCGCCCACCAGGGCAGTGGGGATTACTCGGTACTGGGCAGCTTCTTAAAGGGGAAGTGTCACAGCGGCGGTGACTCGGTCCGTAGCCCTAGGCATCCAATAGAAGGGGTATATTTACAGGGGAAAGTAAAGAGTTTGTAATATGTGTTCCTGACGTGGTTTCTGGTCAGAGTTGACCAGCGCTGCAGTGCAGATCCTCTGGGACTGATGGTGTGATGCAGCAGAGTTGGAATTGCTCTCCACAGGAGGAACTGTTGTCCCAGGATAGTGGTTGGAATAAGGATGTAGGAGGTGATGGTGATGTTAGATGTAGCAGTGCTGAGTGAGTGTTGCAGGAAGAATTCAGAGGACACAGCTGGGTGTAGTTCCAAAGCTTTACTCAGTTCTGGTGCACACAGATGCCCACTTGGTGCTGCGTCCTTCAGGTGAGGAGTCCAGTCAAATCCCAGGCAGATGAAGAACACCTTTCCAGCACTCCCTTCAGTATATGCCTTTACTGGCCATCTTACTGTGTTGGTTTCTCGCCTCTCCTGCCCAACACCTCACAGTCAGTGTCCCAGACCAGCAACCTCTGACCTTGTCGGATAACGTACTCTCTGCATTTCCTTGCTCCCTTATGGCTGCCTTTCTGGTAAAGATAACTGTGGCTTGTGGCTGAGGTACCTAAAGGTGCCACTGCCTTCGGCTTGCTAACTGAGTCCGTTGTTCACTTCACTAGGCTACGAGCCGATACCCTTCTACGACCTGATCCCTCCTCCTGATGGCCATCAGCGTGGAGCGAGCCCCACAGGCGGTATAACCGCTACCTCATGCCTCTAGGATCTTTTCCCTCTTTAGGGAGCTTCCTTCTGTCCCTTCCAGCAGACCAGGAGCTACTCCACACATGTCTGTTCCCTTTTTCCCCTACGGGAAGAGTGTTTTCACACGTCCGTCCATTTTTCCCCCCTATGGGAAGACTGTCCTAACTTCCCTTCTATTCTCCCATTCTGATCCCTCTAGCTCCACCCACCTCCCAACATCCCTTCCTACCAAGCAGGGATACAGGAGCATCTGCTGGTATAGCGTGTGTTGGGTGCTGCTGTAAGAGTGCTGTCAGGTGGCCTCACGTTACCTGGGCAGTGGGATACCACACCTCTGGTTGAGGTGCAGTACCTCTGTGGGGACTGAACCCCCAGGGGCGCCACAGAGGCAGATTCTGGGCTCGGTCTCTAATCTCAACCAGTGAATACAACATTTTCTGGACTTTCTACAGCTAGATGCGATCTCAGAACAAGTGAGTTTCTTTCTGTATGACAAGGCAGATTCTGGACTCGGTATCTGTTCACTTCACTGGATACGACATTTATTAGAGGACTTTCCGCAGTGAGATACCAACTGCACACAAAGCAGATTCCGGGCTTGGTCTCTGTTCCATCAGTGGATAAAACATTTGATGGACTTTCTGCAGCTAGATATAGTCACAAATCGAATGTATTACCTGCTGCACCATGAAACAGATTCCAAGCTCGGTCTCTGTTCTCATCAATGAACATCTACAGCCTAAAGAAAGGGCAGTTCTTCAGCCAAGGTTCCCTAGAGGTTTCCTTCCTTCATGGTTGACAATTCGTGAGTCAATGGCCCTTTGTTAATATTATTATCGGGACAGTTTTTAACCCCTTAGCGACAGAGCCAGTTTGCAGCTTAATGACCAGGCCAATTTTTACAATTCTTACCAATTTATGAGGTTATAACTCTGGAACGCATTAACAGATCCTGCTAATTCTGAGACTGTTTTTTCGTGACATATTGTACTTCATGTTAGTGGTAAAATTTATTCTTTAAGTCTTGTGTTTATTCATGAAAAAAATGGAAATATGGTGAAAATTTTGAAAATTTTGCAATTTTAAAACTTTAAATTTTTATGCCCGTAAATCAGAGAGATGTGTCACACAAATTTCTTAATAAATAACATTTCCCACATGTCTCCTTTACATCAGCACAATTTTGGAAGCAAAATTTTTTTTTGTTAGGAAGCTATAAGGGTTAAAAGTTGATCAGCGATTTCACATTTTTACAACAAAATTTACAAAACCATTTTTTATAGGGGCCACATCATATTTAAGTCATTTTGAGGGGTGTACATGACAGAAAATACCCAAAAAATACACTGTTCTAAAAACTAGACCCCTCAAGGTGCTCAAAACCACATTCAAGAAGTTTATTAACCCTTTACTTGCTTCACAGGAACTAAAGCAATGTGGAAGGAAAAAAATAACATTTAACTTTTTTTTGCAAAAAATTTACTTCAGAACCTTTTTTTTTTATTTTCACAAGTGTTAAAAGAGAAAATGAAACACAAAATTTGTTGTGCAATTTCTCCTGAATACGCTGATACCCCATATGTGGGGGTATACCACTTTTTCAGCGCACGGCAGAGCTCGCAAGGGAAGGATTCCGTCTGACTTTTTCAACACAGAATTGGCTGGAATTGAGATCGGATGCCATGTTGCGTTTGGAGAGCCCCTGATGTTCCTAAACAGAGGAATCCTCCAACAAGTGACCCCATTTTGGAAACTAGACCCGTTAAAGAACTTATCTAGATGTGTGGTGAGCACTTTGAACCTTCAAGTGTTTTACAGAAGTTTATAATGTAGAGCCGTGAAAATTAAAAATATTTTTTTTTTCCTCAAAAATGATTTTGATTGGACCACAAAAGTTTTTGTGCAATTTGTCCTGAGTACGCTGATACCCCATATGTGGGGTGGAACCACTGTTTGGGTGCATGGGAGAGCTTGGAATGGAAGGGGTGCCATTTTGGAATGCAGACTTTGATGGAATGGTCTGCGTGCGTCACGTTACGTTTGCAGGGCCCCTGATGTGATTAACAGTATGAACCCCCCAAAAGTGATCCCATCTTGGAAACTAGACCCTCGATGGAGCTTATCTAGATATGTGGTGAGCATTATGAACCCCCAAGTGCTTCACAGAAGTTTATAAGCATAGAGCCGTGAAAATTAAAAATCATTTTTTTTCCTCAAAAATGATTTATTTAGCCCTCCATTTTTTATTTTCCTAAGGGTAACAGGAGAAATTGACCACGCTGATACCCCATATGTGGGGGGGGACCACTGTTTGGGCGCATGGGAGAGCTCTGAAGGGAAGGAGTGCCATTTTGGAATGCAGACTTTGATAGAATGGTCTGTGGGCATCATGTTGCGTTTGCAAAGTCCCTGATGTACCAAAACAGCGGAAACCCCCCACAAGTGACCCCATTTTCGAAACTAGACCCCCCAAGGAGCTTATCTAGATGTGTGGTGAGCACTTTGAATCCCCAAGTGCTTCACAGAAGTTTATAACGCAGAACCGTGAAAATAAAAAGTCTTTTTTATTTCCACAAAAGTGATTTTTTTAGCCCCCAATTTTTAGACCCCCAAAGTTGGTAAATAGTGGAAACCCCTCAATTATTGCTCCAACCCTAACCTCAACACTCCCCTAACCCTAATCCCCACCCTAATCCTAATTCTAATCCTAATTCGCCCTAACCCTAATTCTAACCCTAGCCCTAACCCTAGCCATAACCCTAACGGAAAAATGAAAAAAAAAATTTCTTTATTTTATTATGTTTGCCTAGCTAAGGGGGTGATAAACGGGGGGGGGGGTTATTTACTATTTTTTTATTTTGATCACTATGATAGTTTATCATACTAATCAAAATGAATGAATGGAATCTGCCAGCCGGAGCCTGCAGACTCCCGGCGGGCGCACTGCGCCCGACATTTTTTCCGGATCCAAGATGGCGGCGCCCACCGGAGGACGCCGGCGGGACGCAGGACCACTGGGAGGGGACCCTGGAGCACGGAGAGGTACCGGGGGGGATCGGGAACCCTATTTCCCTCTCCTCTGATGTGCGATCACATCAGAGGAAAGAGAATTTAAATGCAAAATTGCGGCTTTTTTTTTTGCGATCGCCGTTATAGGGTTAATAACGCCAATCGCAAAAGCGGGGTCGGTAAAAACCGACCCAATTCATGTTCTCTGGGGTCTCGGCTACCCCCTGCAGCCGAGACCCCGGAGAAAATCAGACACTGGGGGGCGCTATTTACTTACTCCACAGCTCCGTGAATTCACTGTGCTGTGGTTTAAGTACCCTTAATTACCGCCGTTAAAAGGCGTATCGGCGATCGATAAGGGGTTAAGACTATTGTCCTGATTTCAAAATGGAACTTTTACATTACCCACCTTGAATGAAATTAATAAAGAAGCCAATGAATAATATGTGACAGTGTATCTGAGCTTCTATGGAGCTTTACAATACAACAGAATATACACTTCACTGTGAGGAGGGAACTTTTTATGTAGTCATTAAACACATGACGACTTATATTCGTGTTTTCTCACATTCACATTATTTTGACCCAAATGTAATGTTCCTCATTAATCATACACATTTTCTTTGGCCTGTTTCACAATGGGGCTGGGACTAATTTACTGAGATAATGACTTTTGGGTTTTCATTGGCTGTAAGCCATAATCAGCAACATTAACAGAAATAAACACTTGAAATAGATCACTCTGTGTGTAATGACTCTATATAATATACGAGTTTCACTTTTTGTATTGAACAACTGAAATAAATTAACTTTTCGATGATATTCTACTTTAGTGAGAAGCACTTTCTCATATTGACACAAGCTTCACTATATGAGGTCACACATAGCAACTTACCAGCGATCCCGACAACGATATCAACGTGTCAGGATCGCTGGTGAGCTGTCAGACAGCTTCACCAGCGATTAGCACAGCGATGCCGAGTGCGCGGCATCGCTGTGTTCGTTAGCGCTGATGCCATATTCATGTCAAAAATAGAATTAAAATAAAAAATATTGTTATTCTCACCTTCCGGCGTCCCGCGCAGCATTCCCGCCTCTCTGCACGCTCCAGTCCCAGTAATCCTTCGCGAGAATTACCGCGATGACGTCCGTTCTTGTGGGATCGCAAAGTCTCGCGGTCATTCTTGCAAAGGATTACTGGGACCGGGAGCGTGGAGAGAGGCGGGAATGCTGCGCGGGACGCCGGAAGGTGAGAATTACAATATTTTTAATTTTTTTTTATTATTTTACAGCTGATCGCTGGTCTCCCGCCCGTCACAAGCAGCGATGCGTGCTGGCCAGCGGGAGATCAGCGGCGAAAAAAATGTCCAGAGGTTTCTTGCAGCGATCAGCGATACCGGCAGGGGGGCCGCTCGCTGATCGCTGTCACACACAGCGATCTCACTGGTGAGATCGCTGTTGTGTCACAAAACTTGTGACTCAGCAGCGATCACGCTAGCGAGATTGCTGTGTGTGACGGGGCCTTAAGGCTGTGTCCACACGTACTGTAAATACTGTGGGGGAGTTTCTGCTTGTTTTCTATAGGTGTCAGCACCAAACTACACACTAAAAATCTCTGATTATAGCATTTTTGTTACATTTTTCCATGCACCGTGTCCTTATTTAATGCGTTTTTGGTACCGATTTGAAGCAGCGTAAAAGCGACTGCAATTTTTACATGCAGCTGTTTCAGGCTTCTCATAGAAGCAAAAAAATACAAATTCTGCAGAATTCAAAAGTTTTCATGAAATCACATCTCCTTCGCTTGGACAATTCAGCTTCCAGAACACAGGGCAGGAATTCATTTTGGTGCCCCCCTCCCATCAAAAGCACATATGTGATTTGCACATTTAGGGCTCATACTCACTTGCACGAGACTCGCACGATTCTTGTGCGAGT
The DNA here is from genome assembly GCF_039654945.1 of Dendrobates tinctorius. Taxonomy (NCBI): domain Eukaryota; kingdom Metazoa; phylum Chordata; class Amphibia; order Anura; family Dendrobatidae; genus Dendrobates; species Dendrobates tinctorius. The sequence continues at coordinate 1,316,862 of NW_027361752.1, read as the reverse complement.
CGCTCGCATGAAAACCTGGCACTGCCACTGGCGCTCGGACCGGATCGTGCTGCTACATGCATTTCTATGCAGCCGCACACTCCGGTCCGAGTGAGTATGAGCCCTTAGTCACGTGTTGAAGAGCTGCTCTCCCTAATTCTCTAAATGTTCAGTGATAAACTGAGAGACGCAGGAAGAGAAGCTCGCTGTCATGTGACAGTAAGTATGAAAATCGCGTATGAGTGAAGTGGCCATGTGATAACTGATGGAACCAGCAAGCAGAGCTGAATCCTGATAGTGAGTATATTACACGCTGTTAGGATTGGCTACAGGGCTTCATTTTATAATTAAAGGGCTCATCCAGGTTTGTGATGAAAGTCTGCAATCACTCTATATGATGTGTATCCGGATTTCCACAGCGCATGCACTGTACACTTAGGATTCACCCTTACCAGTGGCAAGAGTAGGTGGTAATGTGAGCTATTTGTAGACTTCTGACTCGACATGTCCGGCCTCGCTCAATTCATTTTTATTGAATGAGGCCATGAATGTCACATGACCGCATGTATGCAAATCGCCGTCAACAGAATCTTGACAGCATGTAGTGCGCACTGCGAGTGTTCAGAAGTCTGCAGTCACATAGAATGACTGCAGACTCATCACAAACCTGGACAACCCCTTTAATGCTCCTAATGTAAATAAAAACATGAGAATTAGGCTGCTTTCACACATCCGGCTTTTTGAATCCGGCACGATGCTGCGAAATTTGGAACAACCGGATCCGGTACTGGATCCAGTTTTGTCCCATAGAGTTGTATTGTCGCCGCACCGTGCCGCAACGTTTTTTGACAGCGCCGGACCGGTTTTTCTCAGAGTGCATGCGCGGAGACTCTGAGTCTCGCGCTGCTCTTTTAAATGTGGGCTCCACCGTATCCGGCCACACAGGCATCCGGTCTCCGGCACATCCCGGATCCGCCCCTACGGCTTTTCGCCGCACAGCGCCGGAGACACAAAGCCAGATGTGTGAAAGCAGCCTTAGTCAGTATTACAAAAAAGTATTTGCATCCAGGTACCTGATGAATGACTTTGTCTCTGATTGGAGTCGTTCTCTTGTCCAGACACTTTTCACAGCCCAACTCACCTCTGCAGACTTCCATCTTCTCTGGGTTTGTGAAACACATCCCCACACTGCCTTCTCATACATTCCCCCAACTGAAGACCACAGGCACAGGTGATCACATAGATAACGTGATCACTCTCACAAGTCAGGTGTTGATTTATATTTGTGGTGCTGGCTAAATATAAATCAACACCTGACTTGTGAGTGACCACGTTATCTATGTGATCACCTGTGCCTGTGGTCTTCAGTACGTGGGCCGCACCACACAGACATTGCGGTCGCGTATGAATGGCCACAGGCAAAACACCAATAAAGTTTTTTTAAAACATAGTCTGTCCAGACACCTCTTGGTCAATGAAAAAAAATTTGATATAAAGGTAACCCCTGTGGAACAAATATCACAGAATGACACAAACAGAAATTAAATAGAAAAGAGTCGTACTGGATTTTCCTGTTGAAAACCTTATATCCCGACGGCCTCAATGATACAGTGGAGAACGTGTAGAGAAGTTTAATAGAAAAAAGAGAGAAGAAAGAAAGTAAGGGAAAGGGAGGGGGAGGGAGACAAAAGAAACATGAAAACAGTGGGGGGTGTTTTTTTTTTTTTTTTTAGTTTCTTCGTTTTTTGTTTTTTTTTCTCTCTGTTTTTTGTTAAGTCAATATGCCAAATTATTGACTTATGATCTTCTATGAAAGTGTTAAATACCTGGGTAATCTAAGGGTTAAATGTTTTTTTTTCTTCCAAGGTAACGCAAACCTGTCTACATGTAACACAAAAACTTCACTGAAACAATAGATCATTTTATGTCTGTCCTGAATGTCCGCTTTCTCGACCTCGGCTCCATTTGTTTGACTATAGGACTGTTGGAGAAAGCGGAGTGCTGTACTCGGTTATTTCTGGTAGGCCCGCGGACAATGAATGGAGGGGTGGCCGAGCATACCCAGCGCATCTCTGCTCAAGACAGAACCACAGAGCCCCAATCGCAGGGTTCCAAATCCCCAATCTCTGAAAAACTCTGGAAAACAAATCCCCAATCTCTGGATCCTCTGGGATCCCAGTGATCTGTCACCCAGTTATCAGCAAGGTATCCTAGGGGATAAATTGTTGTTGTTTTTTTTTTTTTTTTTTTTTGGGGGGGGGTGGATCAACCCTTTAATTATATTGTTGTTTCCGTTTCCTGTCAAAAGGTGGTAGGGGTCATCTGATTTTATGGGGTCCTATGCTTTCAGAATTGACTGAGCACAGATATTTATTTGATGGGGTAAAGAGCTAAAAATTTGATGCGCCTTATTCTTTATATATTTCTCCTACATCGCACACCCTTTTTCATCAATGACATTAAAATGGTGTTTGGGCCAAAGCAATAAATAAAAATTCTTCTTCATCACATTATCCTCAGCAGCAACTCCATCAGGTAAGGAAGATTTTGAAGGAAAATGGAATTGTTGTGTCCCACAAATGGGAACAACCTGTAATATATATATTCTCTATGTTGAGTTTTTCCTCCAATCAGCAAATTCCCTGTTGTTGCTAGGTAGAATTAGACTGTGTGAAGATTGTCCCTATGTCCCTCCCGCAGTTGAGCTCTGTATTAGGTTGCTCCTCCCTTCTTCTTCAGTTTAGGCTACAGCAGGCATTACTGAAGACGCATGTGTACTCCCCTGTACAGATTACTCCTTTTTACCTACTGTTCATTGTAAACTAATACAGGATTTTGGAAGAAAACGGCATCGTTTGTCCTGGTCTATTTACAGTTGCAGTGGCGGTCGAGTTAAAACTATCTGCGGACGCCTGCTGGTGTGAGTACAAGTTATACAATTATCTAAGAAGCTGATAATTAAAACACTTGGGATTTGCAGCCATCAGGAAGAGGCAGAATAGGAATCACAGTCATACACAAAGGACACATGAATTTAATTTAGTATCAAGGTCTGCACCAATAAATGGTTTTATTTGAGGGTTTTCCTCTCATAGAACAAAGAGCTCGATGTGATTAAACTGGTGTGGTCAGTAGAGAACCTAACGTCACTGCAAAGATGGAGCGCTGCTGTGCAAAATCTCCAACAGGGCCTCCAACTCTCATCTTTAATGGCATTGGTCTTCTCATATGGACCAAAGTGACCTTTTGGGCCCTCTTAGGCTCCAAAGCCTCGGTGCAACTGGAACTTTGGCACTCACTATAGTTACACCCCTGGTTGGCAGCATAAAGTAAGGAAGAATTGGGCAGTTAGATTGGATGAGAGCCTTAGATATTTGGTGAGGTATCTTCATATGGCACTGTATTCTCTCCAACAAGCAAAGCTTCTAGTGGGCAATACTTGTCAAAAATGTGCCATGATTAATTATCTTACCCATTCCAGGTATCTTCATATATTACTTCCATACGGTGAACATTATGGACTCCATATTACGCCATTTTAAAAACCTTTGCAGAGATTTTTACTGAGTTCTTCACCAGATTTTGCATTTCGAGCAATGCTGATAACACTTTGATGCAGAGAAAAAAACCATATTAAACGTGATACCAGAAGAGCATTTCTAAATGAACTTATTACAAAACACAGGTTTTATCTGACAGCGAATGGCTTTTTAGGCTTCTTCCGTTTCTTCAGGTGCACACCAAGCATGAGAAATGCTGTCAGTACAATGGCTGCCCCAGTCACAGTATATGCAATTCCTAGAAACATGTTTTTTCCTCCGCACCATGACAGAGTTGATAGGATCACATGCTTTTTCCCCCCAAACCTGGATACAGGAAAATCTGAGTGTTTAAGTTAAGATTATAATGAACTGAGTTTGTAGATGGAACAAGAAAAGATTGTCCATTCATAACATAAGCTTTGCTCTGTGTTTAGCATTGTACGCTTAGGCACGTGGTCAGTCTTTTCAAGGCAGCTCTGCCTTGTCCAGGAGCAGAGGGACAATCTCCGCTCATTCCATCCGAATCCTCTGGCCCAGATTGGACATAACAGAGAAATAAGTAGTTCCTCCATGTCAACAAAGGTTCACGTGACTCACATTTTTTTGTGTGTACCTGTATATGGTGTGTATCCAGTGTCATGCTGTTCCTCTTCTCAGTGACGTCACAGCAGACTAGCCGACTCACTCTGTGCTCTATGTGTGAGCCGAAAGTCTCTTTAAAGGTTTGCGGTTTGCTCACACTGCTGTGTAACACGGCCGAGTGCTATGCAACGTCTCATCAGAAAGAGCTCAGCCCAATGTTATACTACGGGGCAGTGCTGATCTGTGATTATTTTTTTATGCTGATTCGGCATGAGAAAACAGTCACAGCATGCTATGAGTGATTCTGATTTGGATCACACGCACCCATACAAGTCTATGGATGCAAGTGAAATATCGGACTGCACTCGGATGTCATCCAAGTGCAGTCCAATCTACTCTCACAGAAAGAATGGAGAAGAGACAGGTGGAGAAATTAAGTTCTCCGTCTTCTCTGCACCTGTGTTGTGATTATCTCATACAAGAGAATCCAATCACAATCAGATGACACGGATCAAACTCTGACAAAGTTAGCATAATCGCCCCGATATTCTCACAAAAGGTAATATACGCCAGTGTGAGCGAGCAAATACAGTGAAAGTCTTGTCCAAAGCCATTATAGACTCTCATTGTAAAAGCCACTTTGGGAGGGCAGTACATTAATGTACTCATACTACACGCCATATACATATATTTAATGGAAAAAATATTCATGGGAGGGCTTCTGTAAATTTGATGCAGAAGAATGCCAGGACGGAGACAGGGTCAGGATGTGAAACATTATTATAGGATGGGTCTACATCAAATTTGATGACAACAGAATCACACCTGATCTTTGTAAATTTGGTGTGCTGAATTCAAATATCGCATCCATTTGTTTACTGTGGGTACAGAAAGTATTCAGACCCCTTTAAATTTTTCACTCTTTGTTTCATTGCAGCCATTTGGTAAATTCAAAAAAGTTCATTTTTTTCTCATTAATGTACACTCTGCACCCCATATTGACTGAAAAAAAACATAAATGTTGACATTTTTGAAAATTTATTAAAAAAGAAAAAAAAAATATCACATTGTCATAAGTCCAGCTGTGTTTAATTGAACTGATAGGACTTGATTTGTAAAAGCACACACCTGTCTATATAAGACCTCACAGCTCACAGTGCATGTCAGAGCAAATGAGAATCATGAGGTCAAAGGAACTGGCCAAGGAGCTCAGAGACAGAATTGTGGCAAGGCACAGATCTGGCCAAGGTTACAAAAGAATTTTTGCAGTACTCGAGGTTACTAAGAGCACAGTGGCCTCCATAATCCTTAAATGGAAGAAGTTTAGGACCACATAAGTCTTCCTAGTTCTGGCCGTCCAACCAAACTGAGCAATCGCGGGAGAAGAGCCTTGGTGAGAGAGGTAAAGAAGAACCCCAAGATCACTGTGGCTGAGCTCCACAGATGCAGTAGGGAGATGGGAGAAAGTTCCACAAAGTCAACTATTACTGCAGCCCTCCACCAGTCGGGCCTTTATGGCAGAGTGGCCGGACTGAAGCCTCTCTTCAGTGCCAGACATATGAAAGCCCGCACAGAGTTTGCTGAAAAATACATGAAGGACTCCCAGACTATGAGAAATAAGATTCTCTGGTCTGATGAGATGAAGATAGAACTTTTGGTGATAATTCTAAGCGGCATGTGTGGAGAAAACCAGGCACTGCTCATCACCTGCCCAATACAATCCCAACAGTGAAACATGGTGGTGGCAGCATCATGCTATGGGTGTGTTTTTCAGCTGCAGGGACAGCACGACTGTTTGCCCTTGAAGGAAACATGAATGCGGCCAAGTACAGAGATATCCGAGATGAAAACTTCTTCCAGAGTGTCCTGGACCTCAGACTTGGCTGAAGGTTCACCTTCCAACAAGACACTGACCCTAAGCACACAGCTAATATAACAAAGGAGTGGCTTCTGAACAACTCTGTGATCATTCTTGACTGACCCAGTCAGAGCCCTGACCTAAACCCAATTGGGCATCTCTGGAGAGACCTGAAAATGGCTGTCCACGAACGCTCACCATTCAACCTGACGGAACTGGAGAGAATCTGCAAGGGAGAATGGCAGAGGATCCCCAAATCCAGGTGTGGAAAACTTGTTGCAAGACTCATGGCTGTACTAGCTCAAAAGGGTGCTTCTACTCAATACTGAGCAAAGGGTCTGAATACTTACGACCATGTGATATTTCAGTTTTTATTTTTTAATAAGTTTGCAAAAATTTCTACATTTTACAGTCAACATGGGGTGCAGAGTGTACATTAATGAAAAAAATGAACTTTTTTGAATTTACCAAATGGCTGCAATGAAACAAAGAGTGAAAAATTTAAAGGGGTATGAATACTTTCCGTACCCACTGTATATGTGAGGAGGATGCCCGTCGCGATATTGTTGCTGGCCCTTATGGTCCTATGGCATGGGGATGCCTGGAGTAAGGGGCTAGCAGAGAATAAGCACACTCTTCTCAGTGTTGCGACGTAGGAGCGGGTGTTAAATGGTGGTATTGCATGGAGATAGCTGCACCTCCTATGTTTAACTCACGGATTGCTGTGAGTATGGACATGCCGCCCGGATGTGACCATTGCGTGTCACCGCCAGGCGATACGTTTCACCTACTGAAAAAGTCGTCTGTGTTCCAAGAAGTGACTTCACCGCAAACATAAAGTGCGTTGATTTTGATGTAAGGCAGTGCGATGCATGACACCCGCCGCATATTGGTCTTGAGGGAACAACCAGCAGTGGTAAGGTGCTTGGATGGTAAGACAGCTTCCCACTGACTGAATAAGGCCGGGGTCACACTAACCGACGCAAAATGCGGTCCGTAGTTTACAGGCGTAATACGGATGATTGACCCCTAAATATTGATCCGTATGTCATCTGTAAGCAAGGTGTGGTCACGTATTTTGCGCATGTAAGCATCCGTATGCTGAGATTTTCTCGCCGGCTTGCAAAATGGACATATAATGGAGCCTTATGACAGGTTTTATAACACAAACCAAAGAATAGATATAGACACATAGAATGTATATATATATATATATATATATATATATATATACACACATGTCATTGAGACACACATATATATATATATATATATTTATATTTCACAGAGTTCTTCATAGCAGAATAGCCGCTAATTCAATTGCCGGCTTTTGTCAAATCATTCCCCAACCCGACAGGAAATGACACATGGTTTACATACAGTAAACCATTTCATTTCATGTTTTGTTTTGTATGTCTTTCATTAGTAATTAGATGAGGATTGATGTGTAAAATTTGGGAGGTGTAGGTGTTAATTTAAGGGGTTAATTCGTTGTAACAAAATGTGTGGGCTCCCGCGGTAATTTGTCAATGCGGGAGCCCACACATTTTTTTACAACGAATTAACCCCTTAAATTAACACCTACACCTCCCAAATTTTACACATCAATCCTCATCTAATTACTAATGAAAGACATACAAAACAAAACATGAAATTAAATGGTTTACTGTATGTAAACCATGTGTCATTTCCTGTCGGGTTGGGGAATGATTTGACAAAAGCCGGCAATTGAATTAGCGGCTATTCTGCTATGAAGAACTCTGTGAAATATAAATATATATATGTATTCTATGTGTCTATATCTATTCTTTCGTTTGTGTTATAAAACCTGTCAGGGTGAGTTTACTGTATAGCGCACTGAATTGCCGGCTTTTCTAAAAGACACCTGGTGCGTATTTCTCGCAAGTCACATGTGTGGTCCGTGTGTAATGCGTATTTTTAGCGCAGCCATAGACTTGCATTGGCGTACTACGGGCATAGTACGCTGACAATCGCAGCATGCTGCGATTGGCACGGACCGTAGAATACAGATGAGAAATATATGGCTGATGGGAGCTGCCCCATAGAGAATCATTGGTCCGTGTGTAATGCGTGCTTTTAACGCCTCTCACTCGTCCGTATTCCTCTCTAGGGTGACCCCGACCTAAGACTCTCTCCTGAAGAATCTTTTTCCAGAGGAAACGCACTGGGAGAAGCACACTTCACACCTGACTATATCCTCAGCAGGGCATGATGGCAACTGAACTTCTTGAAGGGCCATGTCAGACCCAGCTATCTGACTCCTAAGCTTCATTTTGGGTCGGGTCATTTACGTATTTTTATTTGTAGGTGATGTGAGAGTTACAATGGCTTTGCACTTTTTGACCAGCTGGACTAATTTTAGGTATTGGTTTTCTAGGTTTTATCTTAACATTAATTGAAAGTTAAGTTTTAAGTTACCACATATCCCTACAATATATTTGACATTTTGATTGCATTTGTTAAGGGAAACGTGCGTGACCAAAATTCTGCCTTCTTGAATTTTTTTTTCTTTTTTCTGCCCTGGTTATGGATCTCTGCTTTACTGCTGCTACTTTACGGTATTAAGTTATCTAACAAAATAAATGAATCAGCTTTAAGGATACTGTAATCAATGACGAAGCTGTAATTTCCAGCCGGAAGCCCATCAGTGAACTCATCTATTCTTGAGAGACGTCTATAAAGCTTCCTGAAGAATGGGAATGCTGCCACCCTCATCCAATTGATAAAGTCATCATTTTTGTAACCGTTGTTATTAGGGTCCGGGTCAAGAGCATAAGCCGGTTTCTGCCAATATGGCGGCCTGGCACTTCCTGCAAAAATAAAAATGAAATGGTTTCTTGCCATTAGGGAATCCCACTGACAGAAGGGCTGCAAAAATATTCAGTTAAATGATATAATTCTACATTACTTCCAAATGCCAGGAACCAAGGTTTCTGGACAGAACATTGTGCACAGAATCACACTACCTCTGTCAGCTTTACCTATAGCCCTTTCTGGTGCCAAGTCTTTTCTGGGTTATTGGTGCACACAAACCCAGCTCCCCACATGAAAAAATGAATTATCAGACTAAGAAACCTTCTTTGCTCGATGGCCTAGTTCTGATTCTCACGCGCCTATTCACTGATAGACAGCGGTCAGCATGGGCAATCCGAGGACTCACCAGCTAGGCTGCCCCACACGCAGCAGTCTGTGATGCATTTTGTGTCCCAATACCTTTTTATTATAGCCAGCATCATATTTGTAGCTTTTGGGCATAACAGTAACTCCCGACAAAAAACATATGTTTTGAAGATGTTCTGAGGTAGTTTTCTAGCTATCCGAACATGACACTTGTCAGAGTGGCTCAGATCCTTGCGCTTGCTCATTTTTCCTGTTACCTACACATCAATACATGAACTTTCAGACCTGACTGTTCACTTCCCACCCTTTGACGAGTGCCATTGTGATAAGATGATGTTACAAATAGAATCATTTTATTCACTTGTCAGTGATTTTAATGTTATGTGATCATCTCCATGTATATTGTTCATAAGGATGTTAAGTTTCCTCAAAGCAAGATAAAAAATGTGTGTCCCCTTTCTCGTTTACATGGCACTAAGTCCTTTTCTCTTTTCCTGTCTTTTCCGTACAGCCAAGTTTCTAACTTGTATCCCGTACAGAAGACTATGATACCATCAACAAGAAAAAACTTCTAAATCTTAGAACACTTATTAGTAAAGTTTGTCTTAGCCCTCATTTCATTAACCCTAATTCCTAAAAAGTTGGGTTCTGTGTAAAATTGAAAGAAAACAAGAATGCCATGATTTGAAAATCTCTTATAGTCATATTTTATTCACAACAGCACCTAGAACACAGATCAGAAGTTGAAAGTTGGATTTACTTCTTTTTCTAAAGGAAATGTATTTCCTTAAATATGAACACCCTTAAACTAATTCTTTGTTAAAGAAGCCTTTGAATTTTTACAGCAGTTAATCTCTATGGGAAGGACTCAAAATGACATATTAAGAACTAGAAATCTTTGACCACCCTTGCTTGCAGTGGTTCTTCAAATCTGTCAGATTACGAGGGCATCTTCTGGGTACGGCTCTTCAATTGAATTTAGGTCTGGCATCTGACTGGAATTCTGATTCTGGACTGTTACCTGACTACTCCTTTTGACTTACCCCTTGGTATATCTCAAGCCATCTTAGTACCTGACCCAATACCTATTGACTTTCCAAGCCTCACGGCTTGTCCGAGAGTGGTGGTGGCTAGCCTCAGTTTCCTGGTGGTTTGTACAACATACAGCTCATGATGCAAAAGGTTTCCTGGCAGCTCAGAAAGAACTGTGAGACTCCGGTTCTCATCTTCCTATATTAAAATTTATTTCCATCTTTGAGATGCAAACATATTTGAAAAAATATGCACCAGGGCTGTGGGAGAGGAACCCTTGTCAGCTCCTTCTCTGACGTAGAGCAGCTTGATGCTGTCAACGTAATGCAGGACACAAGGGGCAGGACGTGGTGGGGAATGATAAGCGCTCAATGTAGGAGCCGAAGATTTATATGTCCTGACATGTACTGTAGATGGAAGGGGGGGGGAGAGGTTTTGGGGCAAAATGTTACTACAAGGGCAATTGAGGGAAAATTGAGAAAGGGAGCACAGGATAGCGAGTGTATGTGTGATGAAATTATGGAGAGGGGTAGTGTGTGGGGGGGATATTATGGAGAGGAGAAGTGTGGAAGGATATTATAGAGAGGAGAAGTGTGGATAGATATTATGGAGAGGGGCATTGTTGGTGATATTATGTATAGCGGCCGTGTACGGGAATGTCATGGAGAAAGGCAGTATGGAGGTTATTTTCTGTAGGTAGCACAGTGAGAGGCAATTATTTATTCAGGGGTACAGCATAGGAGATATTTTTATTCATTGGGCATAAATGATACTTTAATTTTTAAGGGCACCTTGTCGGAAACTGCTGCAGAATCCCAGAGAAGAGGGAAGTCTAGAGAGATGACCTCTAGGCTTGAAATCTCATCATGGTGGTCTGTACTACATGAAGACAAAAGGGACGGGAATGTCTTCAATTAGAGAAGTCAACTATAAGGTTCCTGGATGTAAATGTTTATTTGTGGTAATGCCTGCATCTCATCAGTGCTATTGTTTTTGTATGATCTGCACTCTGATAATGTCTGGAAACAACAACTCCCAGCATCTCCAAACCATTGTTAAAGACATACTGGGAGTTGCAGATTCACATGATACAAGTGTATATGGGGCTGACCCTTTGAACACTGTACTAAGCTTGGTGCTGTATTCATGTATTGATGGTGGTTCTAGCTCTGCCTTTTTGTATTGATGGTGGTCCTGACACTACATTCATGTACTGATGGCGATTCTGGCGCTGCATTCATATACTGACAGTGGTCCTGGTTTTGCTTTTCTGTACTGACAGTGGTCCTGGTGCTGATTTCATTTTCCGGCTGTGGTCCTGGCACTGCATTCATGTACCGACTGTGGTTCTAGCGCTGCAGTCATTTACCGAGGGTGGTCTGTGGTGCTGCATTCATGTAACAGTGGTTCTGGAACTGCATTCATGTACTAACAGTGGTTCTGGAACTGCATTCATGTATTAGTGGTGATTCTGGCTGTGTATTCATGTACTGAAGGTGGTTCTTACACTTCATTCATGTGCAGCCAGTTATTCTGTCATTGTACACATGTAGCAATCCATAATGTGCTTTATGTCTACGTTAAAACTGGAACACTCTCAAAACTTATAGTTTTTAGATTATGAGGAGGAGTTGGTGAGTTTCTGCTCAATTTCTGCTTCACAAACTCAGTGTAAATTAGGGTGTGTTTACTAAGTTTTTGAAGCAGAAACTTAGCAAAAACTCTCCAGATCCTCCTCAAATGCTCAAAACTTGGTTTTAGTGATTTATAAATGTACTGACGATGTTTCTGGTAAGGTATTCATGCATGTAGAATTTTTTTTTACAGCCCTTGGGATTAGTTCAGTATGAAAATGTGGCCCTTGGACCAAAACATTTGTGTATCCCAATTATAAAACTGCTGTATAATGCTCAGCATTGATAGGGCCTTTCAAAATGTGTAAGCTGTCCTTGCCATAGGATCTAATGCTCTTGAGTCCACAGGACACGGAAATCGTGATTTCTGTAAATTTCAAATTTTGGTCTATCTGTGCACAGAACAGTTTCCATTTTACTCAGTCAAATGAACTTTGGCAGAGAGAAGATGGCAGTGTTTTGGCATTGAATTGATATATGGTTTCTTGTTTGTATGACAGATCTTTCACTTGAATTTGTGGATTGCATGGTCAACTGTGTTCACAGAAAATGATGTCTGTAAGTATTCCTAAGCATGCAGTTTGTTTTTAATTTATTGCCACCTGAAGGCCCAGGTATCCATCGGCATTGTCCCTATTGCAAATGGGTTTCTCCAAAAATCTTTTGCTGTTATGTACTGTAGATGATGGGATATTCAAAGTCTTTGAAATTTTATGTTGGGTAATATTTCTCTGAAATTGTGAACCTTTGACCATCTTGGCATCTGGGAGATTCTGCCTCTTTATTATACACAGTCCTGTGACTCAGTCCAGCCCTGTCCCAACATTTTTGAAATGTGTTGCTGTAATCACTTTCTAAATGATTTAATATTTTTCAAATAAAGTAGAAAAATGTGAGAAAGCGATGTGGGAACTGATCTCTTATTTCCAATTCATCCAGCACATCTGTTGTGCCAGACCTTTCAAAAACTCATGTTACATATGCTACACATTGCATTTTTGATAGCCAGCTCACCAGTTTTGCAGTACAAACGTGCAAAATAGCCAAAAGTGAACTTGTGCTTTTTTGACATAGGCTGTGATCAGTTGAGGCACAAGAGAATTGATCTTGATGTCACCGATAAATTGAAAACCTAGCTCTACAAAACTAGATAGATGGTCATAGACCGGGAAAAGCTGAGAAATTATTTAGCCATCTATGTTACAAAGTGTAGAACACTTCAATAAAACATGGAGCAGTGTAGCTAGTACTGCCTATGTCTGGAGAAACACAAGGAGAAGCCTTTAACAGCAGCCCCTAGAGGAGGGCTGGCTCCAGAGCTGTCAATCAAAGAAGAGAAGGGCAGAGATAAATGCAAATCCAGTAGGTGAGAAGGGGCACTGAACTGTTTAGCCACGCCAAGGGTGCACCAAGCGCCTGTACTTGGTATAATCAGTCATGCCGTGCTGACAATCTCCTTTTTTAATTTTTAAACTTTGAATGTTGATTCCGTTATTACAGGTAGTCACTCCACACAAAATGTTTCATAAATAGCATTTACCTTCGCCCCCCGAAGATGCAACAAAGCGAAACGCGCGTTGGGGTCTCTCTGCCCACACTTTAGCCAAGTTGGTTTCCAATATATATATGCACTGTTTGACATAATTACTATTATTGCCAGTATATATGTTGTTTTGAGCTGCTGAGTCACTGTATTTCATCTGTAAACTTTGCTGCCAGTTTGTATATATCTCTATATATTTTTCGGCAGCTCCGGTTTTTTGGTCCTCCTTTATTGCACTATTGCACTTTATATTCGTCATCTATTCTTTTTTGAGAGATATTTGCCTACTTACGTGTGTGTGTGTATATATATATATATATACACACATACATATGTATATACTTTATGTAGGTCCTTTTTGACCACTTTCACTATTCATATACATATATTTAAATATATGGATATGTGTATATGTATATATATATATATATATATATATATATATATACTCTGTATTGCACCTTATATCTGGCTGGTATTTTTACTCTTATATTGGTGTTTCATGTATGGTTTACTAATATTTGCATTATTGTCATTGGCATATATGATATACTGTATATGGATTTCACTAACTAACTAATTTATACCGACCCGGTTTCAGTGTGGCATTCAGGTGTCACTGATTCCCTTTTTTTTAACTGTTGGACTACATACTAATTTTACTCCTCATTTGAAAAAATAATAAAATTTACATTTTTTTATATTGCTCCTTGGTCCTATTTCTTTCGGGTTTCTGTTGTAATATTATGGCTGAGACATTGTTTATTTAGTCTTCTTTTGGGATTTTAACATTTGAACAGGTAATTGTATCCTGCAGACTCGAAGGCCATTAATTGGAATGGCAAGCATCAGGACCTCACAATCATGATCTCATGGTGCCGATGAGGTTAAAGAGGGAGTCACAACACTCTATTAACCATGTAGATGCTGCTGTTATTATTGACAGAAGCATCTAGGAGGTGAAATGGCCATGGTTGGGCCTAACACCGATCATGGCTGATGCAGCAAGGTGTCAGCATAGTGTACAGATGACAGCTGCTGCATTTTCGAGGGATGCTATCTTCTTAAGTCTCAGGTCAGTAAAAACAGTAAAAAGTCATATTGCACTTTAGCCAAGATAACTAGAACATGGGGAACATACTTTACCTGCAAAGGCCTGTACGAGATCGTCCTTAGGTTTGGGGTTACTGAACTTCACATTCTTATCTGACCACCAGGTGTTTCCAGTTTTCCACATTGGAACAGGTTTTATGTTAGTCAAGTCCTTATGATAAATTAATGCTATTGTATCTAAGGCAAAAAAAATGATATTATTTAGGTTAAAGGTTTCCTCTACATCTGAGTGCGCATTTCATATCTTTGCAGACATTTTTCTGAAAAGTAAAAAAGAAAGGTTCTAATTCAGTAACATTAAGGTTTAAACAACACCATGACACCAGGTCAGGCGGCCAGAGATCTTTGTATGGTGGTACATCACAGCATAATGCTAGTGAATGGGGTCACATTGTGACTTGCAAGGTGCACGACAAGTAAGTCTCGAAAAATTGGAACCAGTAGGACCAGATGGGGCCAAAGCCATTTTGCAGCCTTAGCCTAAGCTCCAGCTCAAGTACCAAATACACATAATAAATTAGTAAATTGTCCTAAACACCAAGAGCTTTACTACCAACCACTCTGCTGTTTAGGAATTGTTTATTGCTAATATTTAGACTATATATGATAGTTTCATGTCAACACTGAACTTAAATAAAACGCTGAACTGAGAGTATTATGTGGGAAATATAAGTTGATGTTATGTGGGCACTAGGGTTGAGCGAAACGGGGGTCGGTCAAATTGATAAGTCGCCGACTTTTGCTAAAGTCGGGTTTCGCTAAGCGAAACCCGACCATAGCGTGAGGTCGGCCATGAGGTCACCGACCCGCGCGCCAAAGTCACGTTTCCCATGATGCTTCCAGCGCCTTTTCTCATCCAATCATCAAGGACGCACACTGTGGGCAACGCGATGACATCGGCAGCGGCCACCATCATCTTAGAGAAGGGCATTCCTGTGATTGGCTGGCTTTGTGTGGCATCACAGTGACTATAAAAGCCCTGACCGCCGACCGCCATTTTACTTCTGCCGATCTTAGCATAGGGAGAGGTTGCTGCTGCTGATTCTCAATAGGGAGAGCGTTAGGCAACAAAGAAAAAAACTGTGCTTCTTCTGATAGCGATTTCAACTGTAGAGTTAGTGTGCAGTGACAGGGGAGGATTTTTGTGTGTGCAGCAGCACTGGTAGTTATTAGGCTGCCTTATAAGGCTACCTCATAGCTGCATTGCTATGTGCACACTGCTGTGCAGACTGCTTTTTTAATATCAAAAAAACTTTTATTCTGATTTTCTGCACAGTTACAGAGGGTTCATTTTTTCACACACCATATAGAGGTGTACGCTCCTCACAAACTACCGTGTACCGGCTGGTATCACGGACATATACATGCTATCTGTGTGTGACTCCGTAAAAAAATAGATGGAGATTTAAAATTTTCCATACATACACCGTATAAATCTTTCCGCTTGTCAAACAGTATCGTATATCTGCTGTTTGGATTATGGTCCAATCTATACAGAGACAGCGCGTGTGTGTGTGAGTGCGTAAATACATAGACGGACATTTCCATTTTTCCATACACCGTATAGGGCTGTCCGCTTCTCTAACAGAATCGTATATCTGCTGTTGACGCCGTAAAAAAATAGACGGATATTTAAAAATGTCCATACATACACCGTATAGAGCTGTACGCTCCTCACACACTACCGTGTACTGGCTGGTATCACGGACAAATACATGCTATCTGAGTGTGACTCCGTTAAAAAATAGACGGAGATTTTCATTTTTCCATACATACACCGTATAGAGCTGTCAGCTTCTGATACAGTACCGTATATCTGCTGGTTGGATTACAGTCAAATACATACTGGGAGAGCGTCTGTGACTAAGGAAATATATACGGAGATTTAAATTTTTACCTACACCTTATACAGCTGTACGCTCCTCATACAGTACTGCTGGTATTTTTGTTACATTTTCACAAACATGAGGAAGTATGGTGGAAGAGGCCACGAACGTGGGCGGGGGAGCAGCTGGTACTGATGCTGGTGGTGGTGCATCTGCTGGTTATGCCAAAAGCACAATAGCAGCTAAGGCAGGAGGTGTTGAGCCTGCGTCATCGCCTGGCACAAGAAGGCCTGTAAGGTTCCCTTTTCTGGGAGTAGGAAAACAGCTTTTAAAGCCAGTGCATCAGGAACAGATTTTGGCTTACATTGCCGAAACAGCCACCAGCTCTATTGTCTCCTCTTCTGAACTTTCAAAACCTGCAAGCACTGAGTCGGCAGTGCAGGCTCCTGGTCAAGAACAACACCTTCCCTTGTGTCTTTCAACCCCACCAAAAGTGAAGGATGCGGCAGCCCACACTTCAGATTACTCCATGGAGCTCTTTTCACATACCATGCCTGGGTTATCCAGTTAAATCCTGAATTTCCCAGTCCAAGATGAATCTGACATGGAGTGCACTGATGCACAGCCACTGCTAGATGTTTCTGCTGGTACATTGACCCACAGCACTACATTGCCCTCGCAGTCTACTGAGACAGAATCTGACCCTGATGAAACTCAGGTGCCCCTTCCCGCATACCATACCACCTTACACGGCGACAAAGAGGAAGGTGCAGATGAAATTGAAGAGGAGGTGATGGATGACCCAGTTGTTGACCCGGATTGGCATCCATTGGGGGAAGAGGGTGCCGCTGGCAATAGCTCAGATAAGAAGGATCCGCGGCAGGCATCGACATCTCAGCAGCGGTTATCTGGCAGCCCGTAGCTGTCCAAAAACGTGGAACAAAAACCAAAAGAGGTGCAGGACAGCTTGGCCACAGCGTGCAAGCCCTGAAAATTTATACCATAGTAGGAAGAGTGCAGTTTGGCACTTCTTTGTCAAAAATCCTACTGATGAGGCAAAGGTTATCTGTAAGAAGTGCGGAAGGACCTTTAGCCAAGGGAAAAATCTCAGAAATTTGAATACCAGTTGCATGCTTAGACATTTAACCACCATGCACTTGCAAGCGTGGACGGACTACAAATCCTCAGGTACCACATGTGCACCTGCTCCAACTGAAGGTAGCTAGCAACGCTCCATCGCTTCCCCCACTGTAAGACCACTGCAACCGGTAAGCACACCACCAGCAATAAATGTTGAGGTGTCGTCGCAAGGCAAAAGCAGTCAGGGAATCACAATGATTTTGCAACGAAACAATAAATCTATGCCATCACAGCCAACACCATCATCATCACTAACCCCCTCTCAGTCCGTCCGGTCCACTGCTAGTTCCCCCATATGCAGCTCTCAAGTCCAGCTCACCCTAGCAGACACTCTGAGTAGGACAAGAAAGTACTCATCCTCTCATCCGCGTACACTGGCTTTGAACGCCTATATTGCCAAACTGATCTCGTTAGACACGATGCCCTTCCGTTTGATTGAAAGCAAAGCTTTCCGAGAGCTCATGGCCTACGCTGTCTCATGCTATGACCTACCCAGTCGGCACTTCTTTTCTCGAAAAGCCATCCCTGCCCTCCACCTGCATGTGAGAGACCGCATTGTCCATGCACTCAAACAATCAGTGAGTGGAAAGGTGCACCTCACAACAGATGCATGGTCCAGTAGGCATGGCCAGGGCCGTTACGTGTCCATCACTGCGCACTGGGTTAATGTTGTGGATGCAGGCACCACAGGGGACAGCAGCGGTGGAACAGTGCTGCCTAGCCCACGGTATAGGAAACAGTTGGCTCTAGGCGTTCGACCCTCCTCCTCCTCCTCAAGAAGCAAAAGCTCGTCGACAGAGCGCAGTCGCACGAGCACTCCATCCGCAGCTGCCAGTGTTGCACACGAGGTGTCCCATTATCGAACAGCTAGTGGTAAGCGGCAGCAGGCTGTTTTAAAGATGATGTCTTTGGGCGACAACAGACATCGCGGAGGTACTGGCCAACAAACTGAGTCATGGCTGGGCAGTCTACATCTTGAGCCAGGCAAGGTAGTCAGTGATAACGGCCGGAATTTTGTGGCAGCCATGCAAAACTCACACACATACCTTGCCTGGCTCACACTTTGAACCTGGTGGTGCAGTGCTTCCTAAATAATTATCCAGAGTTAACAGCCCTGCTCCAAAAGGTGCGAAGACTGTGCTCGCACATCCGTCGCTCGCCCGTACACTCCAGTCGTATGCAGAAGCTGCAGCAATTGCTCCACCCCAACAAGCACCGCCTAATCATAGATGTTGCAACAAGGTGGAACTCCACCCTGCACATGGTTGAGAGGCACTGCGAACAGAGGCAGGCTGTAATGCATTTGTGGGAGGATGCACGGGCAGGCAGTTTGAGGGCAGACATGGAGTTGTCGGGTGTGCAGTGGTCAAAGCTGAAAGACCTCTGTAAAGTCCTTCAGTGTTTTGAGGAATGCACATGGCTGGTAAGCGCAGACGACGCCATCATAAGCATGAGCATCCCACTTATGCATCTGCTCATGCAAATTTTGATGCATATTAAGGATCAGACGTCTGCAGCGGAGGAGGAACAGGAGGAGGAGGAGGGAAGCCTTGATGACAGTCAGCCATTGTCTGGTCAGGAACTGTCCTGGACGAGGTGGAGGAAGAAGAGGAGTAGGAGGAGGGGGATGATTATTTTGGGGAGGAGGATGCTTCTCTGGGGGCAAGAGAAAATGTTGGCATGGCAAGGTCAGGTACAGGGTTTGTGCGTGACAGGAGGGATGTGGATTTGCCAGAAAGTGCTCCTCCACCCACCACTGCCAGTGCGTCATTGACACCTGGAACATTGGCCCACATGTGTGATTATGCTTTGCGGATCCTAAAAAGGGACCCCCACATTGCCAAAATGATGAAGGATGACGACTACTGGTTTGCCAGCATCCTCGATCCACGCTATAAAGGCAAATTACACAACATCATGCCACAGGAGAACCTAGCGATAATATTGGCTAACAAACAAGCAACTCTGATGAACCGTTTGTTTGAGGCATTCCCAACACACAGCAGCGGTGCTGGTTCTCCAACGAGCTGAAGTGGGCAAAATGGAAGAGGTGTTCGTGGTACACACAGCCGAAGTGGCGTTGGAGACAGGGGTTTCATGACCATGTTGTGGACTGATTTCTCAAGTACCGCTCACACGACTGGTAATACTGCATAGATTGCAAGTGACAGGAGACAGCAGTTGTCAACTATGGTTACAAACTACTTCTCCTCCCATATCGATGTTCTCCCTCACAGGTCATTCCCCTTTGACTATTGGGCCTGTAAACTGGACACCTGGCCTGAATTGGCACAATATGCCTTACAGGAGCTCGCTTGCCCTGCTGCTAGTGTGCTATCTGAAAGAGTCTTCAGTGCTGCTGGATCAATCCTGACAGAAAAAAGGACCGTCTGTCGACCCAAAATGTTGATAATCTAACCTTCATTAAAATGAACCATGCATGGGTTTCAAAGGATTTTGTCCCACCTTCCCCTGATGACACATAGGTTGCAAGAAATTTGGCTCGCTTTTGTCCTCCTCTTCCTCGGACTTGTCAAATTCCTCCATTTGCAGCTGCTGAATGTACATCCTACACATCAACATATGCCATTTTTTAAACCTCCCAAACTGGGCTGCCCCCCCCAAGGGCTGGGGTCACCACCTTGCGCAAGTGCCGTTGCTCTGTACAGGTGGGTGGGCCCACTCTTGGCCGACGGCACTGGCACAGGGCCAATCATAGTACAATTCAGTGTCTCTGACAGTGAGGGGTCCCACTCGCTGTCAGACACCCCAGCGTACTATGAGGGGCCCTGTGCCAGTACCATTGCCCACGAGTGGGCCGCCCCTGCTTGCTCATGGCCACAGCACTTGCAAGTTGCAATACTTACCTCTCCCTGCTCCACCGCTGTGTAGTCTGGGCAGTTAAATCCTTCACAGGGACGGCCACTACAAATTTGGTGAACTGATCGATGATGGTTAAGATGTAGCTATGGCCTGTCCTGCTGGCCTCTACCTTCAGATGATCAATGGCTACCATTTGTAATGGACGTCAACTCACAATCAGATGCAGTGGTGCTTTATGATCAGCTTTCACAGTTTTTCCAGTCACAGACGTGTGACATTCCTGCCACCATTTTTCAATGTCTCCTCTCATGCCAATCCAATAGAATCGCCTACGGCCTGTGGCTTCTGTCTTTTGCACTCCAAAGTGACCAGACACATCATGATAGGCAGTGAGGACCATGTCTACATCTCTCCCTGTGATCACAATTTGATGGAGACGAGTAACGGTGATGGGATCCAAGCTATTGCGATACAGCAATCCTTTTTTCACAAATAACCGTTTTCGCTGTCTCCACAGACAAAGTAATTGAGGGTCAGCATCGCCTCTGCGAAATCTACCGGGAGGTTTTCCCGTGATCAGTAATTCCCAAATTTCTGCAAACACTCGACTTTCCGTCTGTACTTGTATCCATCTAGTTTCCAGTAGTGGAGAGTCTGGACTGGCTTACTGAGACTTAAATAAATATGAAGATTTAAAAGTACCCCAACAATGTATACTGGTGTGCGCTTCGAATACATTTCCCTTTTTCTACTTTTTATATTCTGGTGTAATCCATACTGAGCCTGTGAGTGTCTGTGTCTGACTCCGGAAATATAGATGGAAATTTACAATTACCCCTAGACTGGATACACCAGGTATCTGCTAATACAGTACCTTTGTTCTAAATTTTTTATTACGGTATAATCCATACTGAGTGAGTGTGTGTGGTTTCCTCCGTCTATATATACAGAGATAAAAATTTTACCCTATACTATATACAGCTTCTATCTTATTATACAGTACCTTTGTTCGACATTTAGTATTACAGTCAAATACATACTGGGTGAGCGTCTGAGGGTGACTACGGGAATATCTATACGGAGATTTAAATTGTACCCTATAATATATATACTTGCTTTCTTGCTATTCAGTACCTTTTTTTCAACATTTTGTGTTATGGTCAAATGCAGACTGAGTGAGCGTCTGAGGGTGACTCCGGAAATATATACGGAGATTTCAAATTTGCCCAACACTGTATACAGCGCTGACACAGTACCCTTTTTTTTGCTATTTTGAATCTGGTGTAATCCATAATGAGCCTGTTAACGTCTGTCTGTTACTCCAGAAATATAGTTTAAGATTTAAGATTACACCCACACTGTATACAGTTGTACGTTTGTGATACATTACCCATTTACTGCTTTTTATATTCTTGTCTAATCCCTATTGGGCCTGAGAGCGTTTGTGTCTGCCTCCTGAAATATATACGGAGATTCAGAATGTTTAAACCATACTATATATACCTTCCTATATTACTTCCTGGCGCCGCTGGAGTGGCAGCCTGTTACAGTAGCTCCTTCTTTGATCTCCTTTTTTTCTATTTTCTATTTTTCCTTTCTCTTTTTTTTTTATTGTTACTCCAAAGGGACATTGCACTATGAAAAACCATAAGAGGACCTGGACCTTTGATGGACTTTTTACCTTGTTTTTACTTGGATCTATTGTGTTGGGAAATCCAGGAACTGAACAAGACCCTATTGTCTACTCCAGAGAAGCTATACTGCTGCTTAGGGACACAGCAAGGCAGCATGCTGCTAATAGACCAGAGGACATTCCACCAGAAATAAGGAAGACTAAGAGAAGAGGTTGCAGAGCTGGAGCCCTCAGGAAAGCTAGAAGAAGGCGCTATAGACCTGCTCTTCCCTCCGTCATTATGGGCAATGTGAGATCACTCGGGAATGAGATGGACGAACTGTCGGCGCTGACCAGACATCATCGGAAATTAAGGGAGTGCAGCATGTTGCTGTTTACAGAGACCTGGCTCACCGAAGGTACTCCGGACACTGTTGTCTCGTTGGACGGCTTTAAACTCATTCGCGCGGACAGGACAAGGGAGAGCGGTAAGAGGAAAGGCGGAGGGCTGGCGATATTTGTGAATGATAGAGGGTGTGACTCTAGGCACATCGTGGTCAAAGAGCAAACATGCTGTAAGGACATTGAGCTATTAGCTGTGGGCATGAGACCTTTTTATTTACCGAGGGAACTATCGCATGTAATCATGATAGCTGCATATGTCCCCCCTTCTGCGAAAGCTGATGCCGCCACTGAGGTCCTACAATCCACAGTGAGCATGATGCAGTCCCTTCACCCCCAAGCACTCCTTCTGGTTTCGGGAGACTTCAATCATGTGTCTCCAACATCCATACTACCCAGTTGCACACAGTATGTTACCTGCCTCACTAGAGATAACAAAACATTGGACTTGTTCTTTGCCAATGTGAGAGGGGCATATGCCTCGTCAGCCCTACCGCCCCTTGGAAGATCGGATCACAACCTAGTGCACCTCCAACCCGTGTACAAGCCACTTGTACAGAGAGAACCTGCTGTCACTCGCACAGTGAGGATATGGACTGAGGAGAGTGATGATGCTCTGAGAGACTGCTTTGAAACAACCACTTGGGAAGTGCTGCAAGATTCCTATGGTGATGACATGGATGGTCTCACACACTGTATAACGGACTACATTAATTTCTGTGTAGACAACACAGTACCCACAAAAGTAATGAGGTGCTTCTCTAACAACAAACCATGGATCAGCCCCGGAATAAAGGCTCTCCTCAAAGAGAAGTTGGCCTTCAGATCAGGTGACAAGGGCAGGCTGCGAGAGGTGCAGAAAGATCTGAAGAATCTAATCAGGCAGGGAAAGGCTAATTATAAGAGAAAAATTGAACTGAAACTGTCACAGAAAAGGATCCATGAAGTCTGGGAGGGTCTAAAGTCTATATCTGGGCATAGACGGACTGTCTCCAGGATGGTTGTAGATAAAGAGGGGCTTAATGAACTTAATCTATTCTTTAACAGATTTAATCACACACTGGCTGCTCCTGCCCCTGCATACCATTCACACCTCTCTGCTACAATAACCTCACCCCCTGCTGCAACTTGTCAACTGAGCCAGGGTCTGTTCTTCACAAGTACCCAGGTTGCAAAAGAACTGAATAAGATCAAAGTTTTGAAGGCTGCAGGTCCTGACGGCATCAGTGCAAGACTAATCAAAACCTGCGGGCACCAGCTGAGTGAGATCATTACATATCTGTTCAATATGAGCCTGAGAATGGGTATAGTACCACAACTGTGGAAATTATCGTGTGTGGTACCGGTTCCGAAGAAACCTTATCCGAAAGACCTTAATGACTATAGACCTGTAGCATTGACATCACACCTGATGAAGGTATTAGAGAGATTGGTTCTCACACGTCTCCGTCCTCTAGTGAGCTCGGATATGGACCCTCTCCAGTTTGCCTACAGGCCGGGCATTGGTGTGGATGATGCCATTATCCACCTTCTAGATAGGACTCTCTCTCACCTGGAGAAACCTGGGAACACTGTGAGAATAATGTTCTTCGATTTCTCTAGTGCTTTTAACACCATACAGCCAGGTCTACTGAGAGACAAGCTGGGCCTTGTTGGTGTGGACCTCCAACTCTCCACCTGGATCCTTAACTACCTCACGAACCGACCTCAGTTTGTAAAGGTTCGGGACAGTGTGTCACACGGTGATCTGCAATACAAGGGCACCTCAAGGTACAGTTCTTGCCCCTTTTCTCTTCACACTGTACACTGCGGATTTTAGGTGCAACTCATCTAGCTGCTACTTGCAGAAGTATTCTGATGACTCTGCAAATAGTAGGTCTCATCACAGGAGGTGATGAAAGAGAGTACAGAGACACTAACCAAGCTTTTGTGCAATGGTGTCAGAGGAACCACCTTAGGATTAATTCCGGGAAGACCAAGGAATTGGTGGTGGACTTTCGCAAAGGCAAAAATCCACCAGTAGTGGTGAACATTCAGGGAAATGACATTGAGATAGTCGACACCTATAAGTACCTTGGTGTGATCCTCAATAATAAGCTTGACTGGGCCCATCACTTGGATGCAGTGTACAGGAAGATCCAAAGCAGGCTTTATCTGCTCAGAAGGCTGAAAGCCTTCGGAGTTAGAGGGGCACTCCTTGCATCCTTCTTCAACTCTGTTGTGGCATCAGTCATCTTCTTTGGTGTGGCGTGCTGGGGTAGTGGCATATCAACCAGGGATAGGAATAGGCTGGACAAACTGATTAGAAGGGCCAGCTCTGTCCTGGGATGCCCCCTTGACCCAGTTCAAGAAGTAGGCGACAGGAGGATACTGGCCAAGGTGAGCTACATGGTGCAGAATGATTCCCATCCCATGCATAAGACCGTGACAAAGATGTGCAGTACTGTCAGTGACCGGCTACTTCATCCTAAATGTGAGAGGGAGCGCTATCGAAAGTCCTTCCTTCCTGCTGCAGTTAGGCTGTATAACCAGCACTGTCCAAAACGGAGAACGACCCAAACAGTGAACTGATAGATCCAAAGTTGTGACAGTCCGGTTACATTTTATTTTATTTTTTATTTATTTTTCCCTGTATATGTACCTACCTACTGTCAATGTAATGCCTTTATGCATCTGTATCTGTACTTGTTCCTGCCTTGCTGCTGTAATGCTCTGAATTTCCCCATGGTGGGACGATTAAAGGATTATCTTATCTTATATCTGGTGATACTGCACCCTTTTTCAACTTTTTATATTATTGTGTAATCCATACTGATCCTGTGAGCGTCTGTGTATGACTCATGAAATATATATGGAGATTTACAATTATCCCTAGACTGTATAGAGCTGTACGCTTCTGATACAGTACCATATATCTGCTGGTATTTCGGGTACATTTTCAAAAAAATTAGTAAGTATGGTGGAAGAGGCCGTGGGCGAGGGGGGCCAGCTGGTACTGATGGTGCATTTGCTGGTAGTGCCAAAAGCACAATAGCAGCTAAGGCAGGAGGTGTTGAGCCTGCGTCATGGTCTGGCTCCGAAAGGCCTGTATGGCTCTCTTTTCTGGGAGTAGGTAAACTGCTTTTAAAGCCGGAGCATCAGGAACTGGTTTTGCCTTACATTGCTGAAACAGCCTCCAGCTCTATCACCTCCTCTTCTGAAGTTTCAAAAAATGCAAGCACTGAGTCGTCAGTGCAGGCTTCTGGTCAGGAGCAACCTCTTTCCTTGGGTCCTTCACCCACACCAAAAGTGAAGGATGCGGCAGCCCACACTTCAGATTACTCCATGGAGCTCTTTTCACATACCATGCCTGGGTTCATTCTAAATGGGGCAGATTATATATGGAGCATTGTTTGGGTCCATCATACACTGGAGCATTCATCGATGAGGCCCATCATATACTGGAGCATTCCAAATGGGGAACATCAGACACTGGAGCAGCATTTACGCGGCCCATTACACACTGGAGCATTAGAAATGGGGCTCATTATATATGGAGCATTATTTGGGCCCATAACACACTGGAGCATCATCGATGGAGACCATCATATACTGGAGCATTCCAAATGGGGGACATCAGACACTGGAGCAGCATTTACTGGGCCCATTATACACTGGAGCATTAGAAATGGGGCTCATTATATATGGAGCATTATTTGGGCCCATAACACACTGGAGCATCATCCATGGGGCCCATCATATACTGGAGCATTCCAAATAGGGGACATCAGACACTGGAGCAGCATCTATGGGGCCCATTATACACTGGAGCATTAGAGATGGGACCCATTATATATGGAGCATTATTTGGGCCCATAACACACTGGAGCATCATCCATGGAGACCATCATATACTATAGCATTATGTGGAGCTCATCATATACTGTATGGAACATTATATGGGACCAATTATTCTGTATGGAGAAATATATGGGGCTCTTTATTCTGTATGGCGCACCATGTGGTGGCCATAATACTGTATGGAGTAATATACTGTCCATTTTTTGAGCTATTGTAGAATTTAAAATAGATATATCAGTCATGTCATGTAAGAAGTGAAGTATTTTTCATTGTGCTATACCTATATTTCTGTGCCATATCGGAGCATCATGAATTGTGTTATGTGTTAAAGGGGCGCACTGACACTCTTTGGCCCGGGGCACACGAAAACCTGGAGCCAGCCCTACCCCCCCCCACAACTTTAGCCAAATATCCCCCAGTTTTCAATGCGTAACTATTATTATAAAGTAAATTAAGGTTGGCAAGCTTAAGTAATAAGAATTGATGTTTTTGGCATTGAAATTGGCACTGTAGGTGTGTTTACTGTCCTCCACTATCTGCCGACTTTGCTTACCTATTGACTTGTATTGTGTTTCGTGTTTCAGTCGGACCCCCGACTTTTTCCTATAGTCGGCCGATTTCGTTCGACTCGACTTAAAGTCGCTCATCTCTAGTGGGCACTATATCGCAGTATTAGGCTGGTTTCACATTAGCGCTTTTTAAGCGCACGCACGGCCGGGGGTAGCTCCGCCCCCGAGCCGGCTCTCTGCCCGGCGTGCCCGCCCCTTGCTTGTAGCGCCGCCTCCTAGCGCACAGCGGCGCCTGCGATCGGCGCACCCTATCTTTAGCATAGGGTGCGCAGATCGTGCGCAGGCCGTGCGCTAGTTGCGCTTTGACCTGCGCTGCGCACTTTTGACGGTGCGCCGTGCGCGCCAAAATCAAACTTTTCGGATTTCGTCATGCTCGGCGCACCGTCAAAAGTGCGCAGCGCAGGTCAAAGCGCAACTAGCGCACGGCCTGCGCACGATCTGCGCACCCTATGCTAAAGATAGGGTGCGCCGATCGCAGGCGCCGCTGTGCGCTAGGAGGCGGCGCTACAAGCAAGGGGCGGGCACGCCGGGCAGAGAGCCGGCTCGGGGGCGGAGCTACCCCCGGCCGTGCGTGCGCTTGAAAAGCGCTAATGTGAAACCAGCCCTATTTGGATACTCTACGGAGGCAGCATACATATCCACTGAATTATTATTCAGTTTGTGTACTTAACGGCAGCATTACGGGGCAGTAATATGGTACAAACATCTTAGTAAATGGTCCAAATGTAGAATATATGCCCACACTGTTAAGTCTATTCAATTTTTTAGTATATTGGAGTATTTTGTACAGATCACCCCCTTCTTTGTTGTCCTGTGTATTCTGTTACTTACCATTAAACATGCTGTTGGCAATTGCACCACAGGGCGCCATCGGGGTGCCATTGTTATATACAGAAAATGGAGCACAGTAGCCACCGCCCTGTATATTCTGCAGACAGATAATAATTAAATGCATTAAATCATATTATTTTAATTGATGCAATTCTAATATTTCTTCACTAGGGCAAAAACGATGTTAATTACAGGTAGGTCCAGAAATATTTGAACAGTGACAAAAGTTTTGTCATTTTAGCTGTTTACCAAAACATATTCAAGATACAGTTATATAATCTATATGGGCTTAACCCCTTACCTACAAAGGACGTAATATTCCGTCCATGTGACCCTGGACCTAACTACCATGGACGGAATATTACGTCCCAGCGATCAGCGGCGCCCACGTGGTGAGCACCGCTGATCGCGGCCGGGAGTCAGCTAATTATCATAGCTGACACCCGGCACAATGTGTCAGGGGCGGTCACGGACCGCCCCCGACACGTTAACCCCTTGCACACCGCGATCAAACGCGATCGCTGTGTACCGGGGGTTAAAGGGAAGCATCGGCAGGGAGGGGGCTCCCTCCGTGCTTCCCTGAGCCCCCCACGGCAGCGCAATGTGCAGCGCTGCTGCGGAGGGCTCTTTCCCTACAGGACCCGGGATCCAAGATGGCGACGGGGGGGCCTGCAGGGAGCTGACTTCCTCACTGCCTGCAAAGCGCAGGCATGAGGAAGTCTGCAGCAGTGCCTGTGACAGATCGCTGATCTGTCACAGTGATCTGTGATGTGACAGATCAGCGATCTGTCACAGGACAGTGATGTCCAAGCCCGGATTGGCAATATAACCAACCGGGCATTTTCCCGCTGGGCCGCTGTCACGTGGGCCGCGGGCGGCAGCGCCCGAACATCTGGCCGCTTGCCAGCAGCTGCGGCCACTGTGGCTCCTGCCGCCGGCCCTCTGCGGGCACAGATTCAAGTTCCACCCGCACTGCAGGGAGATAAGCCGCCACGCCCCCCACGCACCCCATCCTCGCCGTAGCATGAGACCCCCTCCCCCCCGCAGCCACTCAGCGTCGCACTCGCTTGCCTGCTCGCTCTGTTCGCAGGACCTGTGATGAGATCACAGGAGGGGAGGAGTCAGGGGGTCACATGATCAGGAGCCTTTGTCCAGACCCCCGATCATATCACCCCTGACTCCGCCCCTCCTGTGACCTCATCACAGGTCCTGTGCGCACAGCCTTGCCTCTACCGTCTGCAAGACTCTGCTTTGCTGTTGTCATGGTGCTGGTTGAGGTAAGTATGTGTGGGGTCAGGATTTACAGTGTGGATGTAGCAGAGCTGTGTGTGTACGAGGTGTACGGAGCGGAGCTGTGTGTACGAGGTGTACGGAGAGGAGCCGTGTGTATGAGGTGTACGGAGAGGAGCCGTGTGTGTACGAGGTGTACGGAGAGGAGCCGTGTGTGTACGAGGTGTACGGAGAGGAGCCGCGTGTGTACGAGGTGTACGGAGAGGAGCCGTGTGTGTACGGAGAGGAGCCGCGTGTGTACGAGGTGTACGGAGAGGAGCCGCGTGTGTACGAGGTGTACGGAGAGGAGCCGAGCGTGTACGAGGTGTACGGAGAGGAGCCGCATGTACGAGGTGTACGGAGAGGAGCCGTGTGTGTACGAGGTGTACAGAGCGGAGCCGTGTGTGTACGAGGTGTACGGAGCGGAGCCGTGTGTGTACGAGGTGTACGGAGCGGAGCCGCGCGTGTACGAGGTGTACGGAGCGGAGCCGTGTGTACGAGGTGTACGGAGAGGAGCCGTGTGTGTACGAGGTGTACGGAGCGGAGCCGTGTGTGTACGAGGTGTACGGAGCGGAGCCGTGTGTGTACGAGGTGTACGGAGCGGAGCCGTGTGTACGAGGTGTACGGAGCGGAGCCGCGCGTGTACGAGGTGTACGGAGAGGAGCCGCGCGTGTACGAGGTGTACGGAGCGGAGCCGTGTGTGTACGAGGTGTACGGAGCGGAGCCGTGTGTGTACGAGGTGTACGGAGCGGAGCCGCGCGTGTACGAGGTGTACGGAGCGGAGCCGTGTGTACGAGGTGTACGGAGAGGAGCCGTGTGTGTTCGAGGTGTACGGAGCGGAGCCGTGTGTGTACGAGGTGTACGGAGCGGAGCCGTGTGTACGAGGTGTACGGAGCGGAGCCGCGCGTGTACGAGGTGTACGGAGAGGAGCCGCGCGTGTACGAGGTGTACGGAGCGGAGCCGTGTGTACGAGGTGTACGGAGCGGAGCCGTGTGTACGAGGTGTACGGAGCGGAGCCGTGTGTACGAGGTGTACGGAGCGGAGCCGCGCGTGTACGAGGTGTACGGAGAGGAGCCGCGCGTGTACGAGGTGTACGGAGAGGAGCCGCGCGTGTACGAGGTGTACGGAGAGGAGCCGCGCGTGTACGAGGTGTACGGAGCGGAGCCGTGTGTACGAGGTGTACGGAGCGGAGCCGTGTGTACGAGGTGTACGGAGCGGAGCCGCGCGTGTACGAGGTGTACGGAGAGGAGCCGCGCGTGTACGAGGTGTACGGAGAGGAGCCGCGCGTGTACGAGGTGTACGGAGAGGAGCCGCGCGTGTACGAGGTGTACGGAGAGGAGCCGCATGTACGAGGTGTACGGAGAGGAGCCGTGTGTGTACGAGGTGTACAGAGCGGAGCTGTGTGTACGAGGTGTACGGAGCGGAGCCGCGTGTGTACGAGGTGTACGGAGAGGAGCCGCGTGTGTACGAGGTGTACGGAGAGGAGCCGAGCGTGTACGAGGTGTACGGAGAGGAGCCGCATGTACGAGGTGTACGGAGAGGAGCCGTGTGTGTACGAGGTGTACAGAGCGGAGCCGTGTGTGTACGAGGTGTACGGAGCGGAGCCGTGTGTGTACGAGGTGTACGGAGAGGAGCCGCATGTACGAGGTGTACGGAGAGGAGCCGTGTGTGTACGAGGTGTACAGAGCGGAGCTGTGTGTACGAGGTGTACGGAGCGTAGCCGTGTGTGTACGAGGTGTACGGAGAGGAGCCGTGTGTGTACGAGGTGTACAGAGCGGAGCTGTGTGTACGAGGTGTACGGAGCGTAGCCGTGTGTGTACGAGGTGTACGGAGAGGAGCCGCGTGTGTACGAGGTGTACGGAGAGGAGCCGAGCGTGTACGAGGTGTACGGAGAGGAGCCGCATGTACGAGGTGTACGGAGAGGAGCCGTGTGTGTACGAGGTGTACAGAGCGGAGCTGTGTGTACGAGGTGTACGGAGCGGAGCCGTGTGTGTACGAGGTGTACGGAGCGGAGCCGTGTGTGTACGAGGTGTACGGAGCGGAGCCGTGTGTGTACGAGGTGTACGGAGCGGAGCCGCGCGTGTACGAGGTGTACGGAGCGGAGCCGTGTGTACGAGGTGTACGGAGAGGAGCCGTGTGTGTACGAGGTGTACGGAGAGGAGCCGCGCGTGTACGAGGTGTACGGAGAGGAGCCGCGCGTGTACGAGGTGTACGGAGAGGAGCCGCGCGTGTACGAGGTGTACGGAAAGGAGCCGCGCGTGTACGAGGTGTACGGAGAGGAGCCGCGTGTACGAGGTGTACGGAGAGGAGCCGCGTGTACGAGGTATACGGAGAGGAGCCGTGTGTGTACGAGGTGTACGGAGCGGAGCTGTGTGTACGAGGTGTACGGAGCGGAGCCGCGCGTGTACGAGGTGTACGGAGAGGAGCCGCGCGTGTACGAGGTGTACGGAGCGGAGCTGTGTGTACGAGGTGTACGGAGAGGAGCCGTGTGTGTACGAGGTGTACGGAGCGGAGCTGTGTGTACGAGGTGTACGGAGCGGAGCCGCGCGTGTACGAGGTGTACGGAGAGGAGCCGCGCGTGTACGATGTGTACGGAGCGGAGCTGTGTGTACGAGGTGTACGGAGAGGAGCCGTGTGTGTACGAGGTGTACGGAGCGGAGCCGTGTGTGTACGAGGTGTACAGAGCGGAGCTGTGTGTACGAGGTGTATGGAGCGGAGCCGTGTGTGTACGAGGTGTACAGAGCGGAGCTGTGTGTACGAGGTGTATGGAGCGGAGCCGTGTGTGTACGAGGTGTACGGAGCGGAGCCGTGTGTGTACGAGGTGTACGGAGCGGAGCCGTGTGTACGAGGTGTACGGAGAGGAGCCGCGCGTGTACGAGGTGTACGGAGAGGAGCCGCGCGTGTACGAGGTGTACGGAGAGGAGCCGCGCGTGTACTAGGTGTACGGAGAGGAGCCGCGCGTGTACGAGGTGTACGGAGAGGAGCCGCGCGTGTACGAGGTGTACGGAGAGGAGCCACGCGTGTACAAGGTGGACGGAGTGGAACCGTGTATGTATGGAGTGGAGTCATATGTGTACGGGATGTACGGAGCGGAGCCAAGTGTGTACAAAGCATACAAAGCGGGCTTTTCCCACTGACACAGGAGTACACGGCGGAGCCCCGAGGAGCATTTTAAAACACACACATGACGTTCCACCTGAAGTGATGTGCTGGAAGCTGACCGGAAATGAGATAATTTCTTGAGGAGATTGTGACGGAACCAGGAATGCTTCAGATCCATCACCGTGTCCTCCTCCGACAGCGCAGACAGCAGGATCGCCTTGGAATCGGGGATGTCGGCCATGTGAGCGGATCATGATAGGTCCTGCATCGGGAGGCTCAGGTGGGCACTACAATGGGAGCCGGGCTGCTATAGTATCTTTGTAGAATCTTTCTTTATTTCTTTCTCTCTTTTTCTTTCTTTCTCTGTTCTTTCATTCTCTCTCTGATCTTTTTTCTCTCTCTGTTCTTTCTTCCCCTCTTTCTTTCTTTTTCTTTCCTCTCTTTCTCTCTGTTCTTTCTTTTCTTTACTTCTTTCTTTCTCTCTCTGTTCTTTCTCTGTCTCTCTCTGTTCTTTCTTTCCCCTCTTTCTTTCTCTCTCTGTTCTTTCTCTGTCTCTCACTGTTCTTTCTTTGTCTCTCACTGTTCTTTCTTTCTTTCCCCTTTCTTTCTCGCTCTCTCTGTTTTCTTTTTTCTCTCTCTCTCTGTTTTCTCTCTTCCTTAGTGCCAGTCAGTGTGCCCATAATGCCAGCCACTGTGCCCTCAGTACCAGTCAGTGTGATCAGCAGTGCTAAATGGGTGCGATTAGGTGTGGACATGGGTGTGACTAGTTGTGAAATGGGTGTGGTTGGGCGTGGCCGCAGTCTTTGTCCGTCTTTCCCTTCTTCAAAAGTTGGGAGGTATGATAGGGGCGGCTATGACCAGGGGGTCTGGTTGCCCAATAGAGAGCAGTTCTGCCAGGAATTCTGTAATCATGCATACAAAAGGGGACAGCGCTTTGGGAGGAGTACTGTACCTAAAAGCAATAAATAGGACTGAGCTGAAATACTGGGCACAGCTGTGACTACATGTTATATAGTCGTGTTAATCTCCTCTCACTTCTTGTAAACTACCACTGTACAAAGATATTATATAGTCACCATGTGACTAGTGGGCCTGTGTAACTTCAAATGCCAGGGCTGAATTTTAGTCCCAGTCCGGCCCTGGTGGTGACAGAGAAGAAGCTCCTGCGCAGGCATCTGGTGGGCGCAGGCTCCGCCCCTCTGTCAGTCATGTAGGGCTTACTGCATCTCCATCTGGCCTGGTCCTGGGGGCGGCCCTAATTACATCATCAGTCCAGGAACCTGTGAGGGAGGACCTGATCCCTCAAATACCTTGGGACTGGTCTTGCAAGCCGCCGGATATATTCTTGGTTCCCCTGCGTGCTACTTTGTAATTTGCTATAGTGAAAACTCTGACCTCAGCTTGGATTTCTGACCATTCTATTGCCTGACATTTTTGTACCTCCGCCTCTCTTCTGATTTTTTGACGCTGACCTTCGCTTGGATTCCTGACTCTCCTTCTGCCTGCTGATTTTGTACCTTTGCTGCCCTCCTGTTTTTTTACTGACCTTGGCCTGGACTTTTGACTCTCCTTCTGTCTGCTGATTTCGTGCCTCTGCTGCCCTCCGGCCTCCGACTCCTGCCTCCTGACCTTGATTACGGGTTTTAGTTTTGACCCCTTGGCGGCCGCCCTGCTCTGGTCCACTGCTCCTCTAGACAGCTACCCCCTGGGCCTTGCTACAATTCCAGATCCCTGTATAGGGGTTAAGGGTCACAGGGTTACTCGGGGTGCTGTCCCTACTACAGCCCAGATTCGCAGACGGCCGTCACAATAACTCAATCACACTTGCAGCCAGTTGACATGGATTAAAGTTGGCTCAACCTCTGTCCTGTGTCCTTGTGTGTACCACATTGAGCATGGAGAAAAGAAAGAAGACCATAGAACTGTCTGAGGACTTGAGAAACCAAATTGTGAGGAAGCATGAGCAATCTCAAGGCTACAAGTCCATCTCCAAATCCCTGAATGTTCCTGTGTCTACCGTGTGCAGTGTCATCAAGAAGTTTAAAGCCCATGGCACTGTGGCTAACCTCCCTAGATGTGGACAGAAAAGAAAAGTTGACAAGAGATTTCAACGCAAGATTGTGCAGATGTTGGATAAAGAACCTCAACTAACATCCAAACAAGTTCAAGCTGTCCTGCAGTCCGAGGGTACAACAGTGTCAACCCGTACTATCCGTCGGCATCTGAATGAAAAGGGGCTGTATGGTAGGAGACCCAGGAAGACCCCACTTCTTACCCCGAGACATAAAAAAGCCAGGCTGGAGTTTGCCAAAACTTAACTGAAAAAGCCTAAAGTGTTTTGGAAGAATGTTCTCTGGTCAGAAGAGACAAAAGTAGAGCTTTTTGGGCAAAGGCATCAACATAGAGTTTACAGGAGAAAAAAGAGGCATTCAAAGAAAAGAACACGGTCCCTACAGTCAAACATGGCGGAGGTTCCCTGATGTTTTGGGGTTGCTTTGCTGCCTCTGGCACTGGACTGCTTGATCGTGTGCATGGCATTATGAAGTCAGAAGACTACCAACAAATTTTGCAGCATAATGTAGGGCACAGTGTGAGAAAGCTGGGTCTCCCTCAGAGGTCATGGGTCTTCCAGCGGGACAATGACCCAAAACACACTTCCAAAAGCACTAGAAAATGGTTTGAGAAAGCACTGGAGACTTCTAAAGGTGACCAGCAATGAGTCCAGACTTGAATCCCATAGAACACCTGTGGAGAGATCTAAAAATGGCAGTTTGGAGAAGGCACCCTTCTAATATCAGGGTCATGGAGCAGTTTGCCAAGGAAGAATGGTCTAAAATTCCAGCAGAGCATTGTAATAAACTCATTGATGGTTACCGGAAGCGGTTGGTCGCAGTTATTTTGGCTAAAGGTTGTGCAACCAAGTTTTAGGCTGAGGGTGCCAATACTTTTGTCTGGCCCTTTTTTGGAGTTTTGTGTGAAATGATCAATGTTTTGCTTTTTGCTTCATTCTCTTTTGTGTTTTTTCATTTAAGACAAATTAAATGAAGATAATAATACCAAAGAATGTGTTTGCAATCATTTTCAGGAAGAAACTGAGTATTATCTGACAGAATTGCAGGGGTGTCAATACTTTTGGCCACAACTGTATAGCCATATTCCACAGCGCTTTACATACATTATCATCACTGTCCCCAATGGGGCTCACAATCTAAATTCCCTTTTGGTATGTCTTTGGATATCTGTGTTCCAATGTCTTATTCTAGAGAAATCCACAATGTTTTTAAATATGTAAATTAGCTGTTAAGTTCTATGGGCCCCATACAGACCTCCCTGAAAATCCTCTTCCAGAACTTATTTAAATGAAAGAGGGTGTTCCAACTCTGAGACATGTAGATCAGGAGAGCAGACTGTCAGTCATTACATGTCTCCACTGGAAATGCCCCCTTTTATTTACAGTCAGATTCTCAGGGAGATCTATATCCGCCCCATAGATCTTAACAGCTCATTTCCATATTAAGAAAAACATATCATTTTACTCAGCTTCCTATAGCCTATATAGACGGCTTAGGATGGTTGATCCTACTGACAGATTCCCTTTAACTATTGCAGATTTCACTTTGGTCATTAAAGCAAATGTAACAGGATTAGACTTTCTATTTTCTGTAGCTCACGTGTCGGCTTTCGGCTTTACTGTATAAACTGGAATTATTGAGTCTGTCTTGACCGGGACATTGAAATATAATGGCAGAGAGAAAATTAAGAAAAAACCTTTCATTCTGGAGGGCTCAGCACCTTCATGTATTACACAGCCCAGTGATTTTAGTGGCACTTTTTAATTACTAATTTTTCTGTAATGAACCTGCCAAGAATTACTGGTGTATTGTGGGCTGCAATTTCCAGGGGCAAGTATTTTGCACCTCTTTTCCCAATAATTTTTAGCACTCCCTTCCACCAATCTATTGGGCTCTGTTGTCCTTATATTTTGCATTTTGACCTCCTATATTCATTTTTTTCTGAACTTAGTCATAAGTTTTG
Source organism: Dendrobates tinctorius (assembly GCF_039654945.1). Taxonomy (NCBI): domain Eukaryota; kingdom Metazoa; phylum Chordata; class Amphibia; order Anura; family Dendrobatidae; genus Dendrobates; species Dendrobates tinctorius. The sequence goes on along the minus strand of NW_027361752.1, from coordinate 1,280,989 downwards.
AAAAATAAAATATTGTTCTACTTATCCCTTCACGACCTATCACGTATAAGTACATCTTAGGTCGCCTCCCTTCCTTTGATACGGGCTCCGAGTCCGACGCTGAGCCCACATCTTTTCTGACACATGATAGCTGGTTTGATCAACTGTCATGTGCCCCTAACAGCTGAAATTGCGATCCACCTGCGGCAGCTAACATGTTAAATGCCACTGTCAATCTCTGACAGCGGCATTTAACACATGCGTGCCGGAAGCGTGTCACAAACCACACCCACGGACGCCCCTGGAGATGATGATTTCTGCTACACATAGCAAGGCTATACGTAGCACAAGCGATCAGATGATTGCAGCTTCAAGTCTTCTATGGAGACTACTGTATTGAAGCAAGTCAAAAGTGGAAAAAAAATGTTTTAAAAAATATAAAAAAAGTTTAAAGTTCATATTTCCATAGTCAAAATAAAACAATACAAAAAAGCGATCATATATTTCATATTGCTGCATTAAGAAACTCCCAATTTATCCAAATACAAAGGCAATCTGATTGGTAAACTACGTAACGAGAAAAAAATCCAAACCGCAAATTTACGTTTTTTTGGTTCATAGCAACGGGTGATTAAAAAAATCGTATCTACCCTAAAATGCTATCACTAAAAACATCAGCTCGGCGCGCAAAATATAAGCCCTGACCCAGCCCCAGATCCCAAAAAATGGAGACGATACGGATCTCAGAAAATGGTGCAATTTTTTTTTTTATTAAACTTTGGATTTTTTTTCACCACGTAAATAAAAAACAATCTATACATGTTTGGTATCTGTCATCTCATAATGACCTGGCGAATCATAATGGCAGGTCAGATTTAGCATTTGGTGAACATGGTAAAAAAATAAAAAAAACTGTTGTGGAATTGCACTTCTATACTTCTCCAGCAGTGATGGTGGATCTGCTGGACCTCAGGGCGCTGGATGTGGAGGTTTACCGTCTTTTAGATGTCGTAGGGGAGCGGCAACAACATGTAAACACGCGGGCAGCCCTAGATAATACACGCCGGCATGATGATAAGATCCGGCGGAAGGTGGAACCTCTTCTCTTTTTCTCCTTTTTTACATTTTCTGGGCTTTCTTGCTCTGCATTTGGATTTATTGCAGATTTTCTTTTCTCGATGTCTGATGCTTGGGTACACTCTGGATGGGACTTTGAATTCTCATTGTTCATCGTGATGGTAGCGATGGTGCAGAGTTTAGAAAGCCTTTCAGAGGATGACGTAAAATTTTGGAAGTCAAGGTCCTTGTCCTCACTTGTGTCCTCTTCTTTCTCTGAGACCATAAGCATGTCTCTATGAGCGTGATTGATAAAGAGGCTGGTGTCCACATCTGACACAAGATGAGGAATATACATCGGCTTCTGATTTAGAAGATTGTCAAAATCTATTTTTTTCATGAATGGATGATCCTTAATCTCAAATGCTCCACCTGTCCCAAGTCTTTGCTCAGGATTTTTTTTGAGCAGGTCAGTGATGAGGTTCTTAGCCTCACGGGGTGGACAGCGTTTGTAATTCCAAGGTATTTTTCCCATGACAATCATTCTTTTAAGCTCAGGTATGAAATCCGTATCAAATGGTAAAGATCCAACCAGAAATTCATGGAGGATGATCCCCATTGACCACCAGTCAACAGGTCTTCCGTAGTCTTTCATTAGGATGACCTCTGGGGCCATGTAATTCAGGGTACCACAATTCTCAAGGTCCTTGAACTCTCTGGAGATGTCCTTCACTGATTGCTTATAGTTGTTGGTTTTTGGTATCATGACACCAATTTTTGAAAGTCCAAAATCGGCGACTTTAACGTGCCCAGCAGTTGTAATCAGTAGGTTGTACGGTTTCAGGTCTCGGTGCACCACACCATAGCTGTGCAGGTATTCCACAGCAAGAACTGTTTCTGCAAAGTACAGACGGGCCAAGGGGATAGATAAACGGCCCTTGGTGCTTAGAAGGGACCCACAGTCTCCACCTCCAACATACTCCATGACCATACACAGGTGAGATCTAGTAGGGAAGGAGCAGAGCATGGAGACCACAAAGGGACAATCAGCGAAGGTCATGATGTCCCTCTCCAGAAAGGCCGCTTCCACGTGTTTTTCAGTTTCCAGGTTCTTCTTCGCCATTTTCTTCATAGCGAAGATCTGCTGTGAGTATTTGTGCTGCACTAAGTAGACAGCCCCAAAACATCCGCCGCTGATCAGTTTCTGTGGTCAGATCGCTGCTCAGCCCCGCCTGACTCGTGTTAGGGTCCGGGGATTCCAGGGGGACATTTTCCCCATCTTTGTACTCGCCTTGTGGTGTCTCCAGGCGTTCCGGGGAGCGGGCCGGACCTTCCAGCACATACAGGACTTTTTCGGCCAGTTCTTTAACAAAAGCCAAATCTCCATCTTGAGATTTTTCTTCAGCCTGCTGTAGTAATGTCCTGATGTTCCGGGTTAAATCTGTCAGATACTCTGAGGTAAGACGGTCTTGGTGGTATTTGGTCAGGCAGTCCTGCACTAGCTCCACCACCAGCCGGTGAGTGAAGCCGAGGACGCCATCGGGTGGTAGAAGCGTAATGTCAGAGCAATGGGTGTAAATAATCTCCAATAATCCTTCTACCTGAAGCTTGTCTAGAAGAAATTCAGCCATAGCGAAAAATTGCAAATGCACTCAGTCACTAGGGAGCCAAAATGGCAGCCGGAACCCTGTGTACACAGCATAAGTAACTGCGAGCGGTGATGTCATAATGGTCGACCATCTGTGATATCATAATGGCTGACCATCTGTGATGTCATAATGGCCGACCATCAGTGATGTCATAATGGCCGACCATATGTTTTCAAACATTTTTTTTTTTAAACCGTCTTTATTGAGTGTATTACAAAATATACATATAATGTCCAATAACATAACAGAAGAACATTTATGCAATATTATTAACATTAGACGGCATTTTTTCAACTATAACCCCCCCGCCCCTCCCCCTCCACTCCCCCGGGCAAACTCCATAACTTCGTAACACAATTTCATTCCAGTCTAACAGGGATATTACCAGCAAGCTGCTCTCTCATATACCAGTTGGTGAGCTGGAAACAACTATGTATCGCCTGGCTTGTGGAAGATGTCTGAGTATTGATAAAAGAGGACCATGTGAAAAAAAAGCGGTCAGTGTCTTTTTCTTTATTAAGTAAGGTCTCTATCCAATCCATTTTGAAGAGATATGTTACTTTTGTAGTAATTAAGCTTAAAGAAGGTGTTGCATCCTGTGCCAACAAACGGAGAATGCTTTTACGTGTGGCTGCCGCCCATATGAACAAGATGCGGCACTGCTGGACAGAAAGCCTCACCAACTGGTCCTGTGCGAGAATATTAAATATGGCCCACTCTGGGGAGAGAGAGATAGATATGCCAGAATCCCACACCTCGCTTTTTATTGGGCAGTCCCAAAGGCAATGGAAAATATCAGCTGGAGAGTGTAGGCATTTAGGGCAGGGATAGTCCCCTGAGGGGGACATTTTAGACTTGACCTCCGGGGAGAAGTATGCTCTATGAAATATCATAAGAGACATGGTTATGTAACTGTCATATGGTAATTTAGAGTTAATACGCATAGTGGCTTTCAAAAGGTCATTTACCCGACAGTTCGTTAATTGAGCAACCCATTTTCCAGGGCCTGGTGAAGAGTCTGACCAATGTATAGAAGGCTTAATGATTTATATATAAGACTCATAGAATAAGTTCCCATTTGGGCTTTAATGGATATTAAATTTAGAGGGTGTGTTCTAGCATCATCCGGTAAAATTGTCTACTGTAAGGATTGGGTATTTGAAAACCATGTCCTCTAAGGTAAGAAGGCATTGATTATTTGTTAACGTATCTCGGACCAGTCTACACCCATTGTTTCCAAGCACCTTGTAAATGAGAGCTGACTTGCCTTGTAGAAAAGAGGGGTTACCTTGAAAGGGAAGAAACATCGAGATGTGGGGGTCAAGACCGCTAACTCGTCTAGCTTGACGCCATCCCAAGATTACCGACCATAATAGAGGATTATCTCTAACCTCCACTGGAATTTCAGCATTTCGTAGGTGAAGCAATGCTGGGAGGCTGAAGGGTCTACACATGGCCTCATCTATTGGGGTATTAGTGAAGCGATTAAAGGCGTATATCCAATCAAGGGAATGGCGAAAAGCAGCCGCTATACTGTAGAGGCGTAAATTTGGGAGATTAAGTCCACCCAAAGATTTGGTTTGCTGTAGCTTAAAAACACTAATTCTAGAGCCCCCTTCTGAGCCCCAAATAAATTGGCAGAAGGCTCGTGTCAGTAGCCTATCATCAGCTTTAGAAAGTAGAACCGGGAGCGTCTGTAAAGGAAAGAGTATTTTAGGGAAAGAGATCATATATTAGATGGGCTTTACCTGCAAAGGATAATTTAATGGATTTCCAGGATTGAATTTCTTGTATAACTACAGAAATAAGAGGCTGAACATTTAATTTATAGATATCATGAGGATTTGATGGTAGGTCAATGCCAAGATAAGGTAAAGAATTTCTCCTCCACTGAAAAGGAAAAGGGAATGGCCACCGTTTCTGAGCAATTTTAAAAATAGCTAAAGCATGAGATTTATTAAAGTTTATACGAAATCCCGAAACTGCTCCAAATTCATTAAAGGCGTCCATTATAGAGGAAATGGATTCCTTAGGATTGGATATCATGAGTAAGATATCATCAGCAAATGCCAACGTTTTAAGTGTATGGTGACCGACCCCTATGCCCCCAAAGGAAGGGATCATCTCCAGATATCTTAGTAAAGGATCAAGGGCAATATTAAACAACAAACGTGACAGAGGACAGCCCTGCCTCGTCCCCCTGAAGATGGAAAAAGGGGTTGACTGGATACTTTCAAACATTTTTATTGGATTAAAGTGGACCTTTTAACCAAATTTATCATGGTTAGAGGGCTGTCCACTACTTGGACAACCCCTTCTTGATGCTTGCCCCCGATTCAATAAAAAAACTTTACTCGCCTTCCTCAGTGGCGCCGTTCCCACTGTGTCAGCACTCACGGTCCTGGAGTTCTTCTGCGGTTGTTGTGACACGTGCCTCCAGCACCCAAAATTTGTCATGGTTAGAGGGTTGTCCACTGCTTGGACAACCCCTTCTTGATGTTTGGCCCCGAGTAAATAAAAAAAACTTTACTCGCCTCCCTCGGTGGCGCTGTTCCCGTGGTGTCAGCACTTGCGGTCCTGGAGTTCTTCTGTGGTTGTTGTGACACGTGCCTCCAGCACCCAATCTGATCCGGCATCGCTGTGCCCGCCTTAGGACAAATCAAACATGAAGAGGAAGTTGGGGCTCTAGCTACTTTATCACTTGCTCTTCATGTTCAATTCAACAGGAGGCAGAGACAGTGACGTCAGCGCTGATTGGGCACTGGAGTCACGTGTCAAAACAGCACAGGAACCCTAGAGAACGGTGTTGGCATGGGAGGTGAGTATAATCTTTTGTATTTTTTCGGGGCCAAGCATGGGGTATGAGGAGAAGTTGCCCATGTAGAAGACAACTTCTTTAACTAGACACATTATGCAATTTTGCCTCTCAGTTACGGCGATATTAGCAAAGTATTGGCACATATTAAATCAAAAAGAAAACGGTAAGTCCAAGTGGGTGTTATCAATTACTTTTCACCGGGGGCGTGTACTTCTTCTTCCTGTATGAGTTGCCCAATCATTACCAGGGAGCAGCACAGCAGAAAAAGACTGCGCCTCACCATAGCCTAGGTTTCTCAGTGTGTGAGATGTAAGGATACAGAGCTGATCTCCTGGTCTAACCTCCTGCATGATTAGACAGTGCTGGGTATAGCTCACAGAAGACACACCTTTCGGATAAGATCAATGTGTAGCTGTGTCATATTGCAAACCCTTCTATCAGCTTTCCTCCTCTTTTAGCACGGTCAGCTCTGCTCGGCTGACCCCTCACTTCTTGTCCAGAGGTAAAAGCTCAATTCTTTAAGCTCAGGATAAATAAATCTGATAATACACTGCACAATGAAATTCATAATTTTACCCATGAGTGGAATATAAATTTACCCTGATCCATTGCAATACATGTGTGTTAGTCTATTTTATGTCTGACGTTGTGTGCATGAACCAGTAGGCTCAGGATGTACAAACAGATTAAAAAAAAACATCTTTGGGGGGCGTGGCCTGGACCTCATGTAGGGAGGACGTGGAGTGAGAGAGCTCCTGCCCGGATCCGACAATAAATCCTGATTACCGGCACTGCTGACGAGTCCCACTGACCTGGAGGGCTGCAATATCTCCCTGGGCGTTTAGACAGCGGAGGATCCTTGGGCCATGTCGAACCGCAGCAGTAAAAAAGATAAGGAGACGCCGGGGCGCGCCTCTGCTACATCCAGGATGGCACCAGCAAACAACAAGTCGGCTGGTAGTGGAGCGATGGGAGCTGCTGGCAGGCTGGAACGATATGCAAGGGTGCCTCCTGCTGCTGCTCGATCGCCCAGTGCACAGACTGAGGCAGACGCTGGATGCAGCGTGGAGCTGGAGGATCATCTCTCCAGGGAGGGAACAGTGAGTAAACTGGGCCCCCCTTCAGCCCAACATGTGCAGACACAGGGGCCTGTGCTGGAGGAGGAAGGAGTGGGGGATGGGGAGCAGCCGGAGTCTGTGACTGCTGAGCCCACACTGGGAGAAATCCTCGCAGCAATTAACTCCTGCAATACCACACTGGCCACTCTAAGTAATCAAATGGAGATTGTCACCAAGGACATGGCCTGTATTAAACAAGAGCTGCGAGGGGTGACTGCCAGGGTGGGGGAACTGGAGGAGCGTGTTGGTGCGACGGAGGATAAATTGCCACCAATAACACGGGAGCTGGGAAAAGCCACGCAAAATATTACAATACTGCTGAACAAGGTGGATGATTTAGAGAACCGCTCCCGTAGAAGTAATCTGCGACTGGTGGGGGTTCCGGAGAGGACGGAGGGGACTGACTCACTTGGCTTTTTTGAAAAATGGCTAATGGACACCTTTGGTAAAGATGTTTTGTCCCCATTCTTTACTATTGAGAGAGCACACAGGGTCCCTACGCGTGCCCCCCCGCCGGGAGCACCCCCGCGTCCCATCTTGCTTAAGCTCCTACACTTTAAAGATAGAGATGCTATCCTGCGCAGATCCAGAGACATTAAGGAACTTGCTATTAATGGGAGGAAAGTCTCCATTTTCCCTGATTTTTCCCTGGAGGTGCAGCGTAAAAGGGCGCAATTTATTGAGATTAAAAAACGCCTACGTGACTTACAGGTGACATATTCCATGATGTACCCTGCTAGACTGCGGATTGATGTGAATGGAGAAACGCACTTTTTTGATACGGCGGGAATGGCGCTGTCCTGGCTGGATATTAATGAGAGGTCCATGAGGAGGAAGAATACTTGAAGTTCTCCCTTTTTTCGCCACCAGGTGTTGTTACTCCTTTTTGTCTAGGACGCTATGCTGGTATAATTACTACTGTTCATTCCATTTCGGATTCAGGGCGGGAGCTGACCGGATTGCTGTGGACACTCGTTACAGTGACAAGCTGTGGACCCTTCTCCCTGCATGGACTCTGGGCGAGTTTTCTAGCCCTGATTCTCTCTATTTGAGAGAAATGTGCAAGTTACACTTGTGTTTGGGGGTAGGGGCGCTGTGCACTGGTGTGCAGTGCTCCCTCTCCCTCCTTTGTTTTTTTCGTTTGTTGTTGTATTCCCTAATTGTTCTGTGGGATGTGATGTGCGTCAGCCGTGTCGCCCAATTCATTGTACTGAGGGATGGTGGAGATTGCCTCTCTCCCTCGGGAGTGGAGTATGTTCCGATTTCTCATTTTTTAGTCTGCTCTTATGGCGATATCACTTAATATTGTAGCGTGGAATGTTAGGGGGCTCGGGGATGCAAATAAGAGATGTGCTATATTTACTAATATGCAGAAATTTCTCCCGGCTATCCTGTGTATGTCTGAGACCCACATGGTGAAAGATAATATTCATTGGCTAAGAAAGGGATGGGTTTCACATGAATATCATTCCACGTACTCGACCCATGCGCGGGGTGTCAGTGTGCTGGTGCACAGGTCCATCCCCTTCTCATGTACTAAATCAGTGGTTGACCCTGGGGGCAGATTTGTATGTTTGCTTTGCACGTTATACAGTATACAATTTATTTTGGTTGCCATATACATCCCCCCGCCCTATTCAGTCGAACCAGTAAAAAGAATCTTGTCTATTTTGGGTTCCTTTCCCCCTGCGCCGACTCTTCTAATAGGAGATTTTAATACATATTTGCATCCCTATTTGGATAAGTTGCATTCGGGAAACATATCAGAGGATGCAGCCTCAACCTCATTTGCTAGAACGTTAGTGGAGCTGGGTATGGTAGATCTTTGGCGTGTCCAAAACCCCACAGCCAGACAGTTTTCCTGCTACTCTAGCTCCCACCACGCTATGTCACGGATAGACCTGGCCATTGGGAATACACTCATGACCCCATATGTACGAGGGGTGGCCTACCTGCCTAGAAGTGTATCTGATCACTCGCCGCTACATGTCACACTTTCATGGGGACACCCCCTCACCCTATCTAGACCTATCTGGAAGCTTAATCCCTTCTGGATCCAGCTTATAGGGGGATCTTTGCATGATGCCATTCTAGAATATTTTCAACTTAATGAGTACTCTGCATCATCACACATAGTCTGGGATTCCATGAAAGCCTATGTCAGGGGCTTATATATTAGAGAAATATGCACACGGAAAAGCCAAAATAGACGCTACACCCAGAGTCTGATCCAGGAGGTGTCTGTTGCGGAGGCTGCGGTGATACTCAACCCAACAGAGGAAACTAAAAAAGCTTTGGAGAAGGCACAGGGGTCGCTCAGGGAAAACCTCATGTCGGCGGCAGCAAATAAACGTTATTTCCTCAAACAAAAATATTTTATAGAGGGGGAGGGAGTAGGACATTTATTGGCCACGGTCATTAGAGCACAGGACGGATCTTCATATATCAATAGGCTAAAAACGGACTCGGGTGGTCCTGTGACAGACAGTGCGGACATAGTGAGTGAGATAAGGAGGTATTATATGCGACTATACACATCAGATTGCAGTCTCACGGAGACTGAGATTGAGCAGTACCTGGATGCTCTCTCTCTCCCTGCATTGGCTGATAGCGATAGGGATTCATTGGATCGGGACATCCTGTTGGAGGAGTTGGAGGAGGCGCTTGGTCAGATGCAAAATGAAAAGGCTCCAGGAATGGATGGCCTGCCTGGCGAGTTTTACAAAACCTATGCACCCTTACTGCTACCTAAGCTACTTAAGGTATTTGAAGAGGCTGAAAGGCAGAGGGTCCTCCCGCCATCTATGAGGGAAGCTTTGATAGTTTTAATATTAAAGCCCGGAAAGGATCCAGAGGTTCCGGATTCATATCGCCCGATTTCCCTATTATCAACAGATGTTAAATTATTGGCCAAGGTACTCGCCAATAGGATGTCCCGAGTTATCTCATCTGTTATACAGAAGGATCAGACGGGATTTATCCCAGGCAGAGCCACATCTATGAACCTTAGGAAACTATACTTGGGGATTCAACATAGTTCTGGGGAGTTGGGGGGAAGAGCAATTTTGTCCTTAGACGCCGCTAAGGCGTTCGATAGTTTGGAGTGGGGTTTTTTGTGGGCGGTACTTCGGAAAATGGGCTTTGGACACAGATTTATAAATTGGGTGAGGCTGTTGTATGGCTCGCCGGTGGCGAAGGTTGGGGCTAATGGCAGGGTCTCTGAGTCTTTTCCTCTTGGGAGAGGTACTAGACAGGGGTGTCCGCTCTCGCCCTTGCTATTTGCTACTGCGGTGGAGCCATTGGCAGTTGCAATTGGGAAGTCCAGAGAAATAATGGGATTCAGATGTGGAACTGTGGAGTTGAGGATATCATTGTACGCGGATGATTTACTTCTATATTTAGATAAGGTACATTCCTCGATTTTGCCGGCAATGGAGGTCATTCGAGAATTTGGGCTGAGGTCTGGTCTTCGGATTAATTGGTCCAAATCAGCTTTAATGCCGATAGACCCTCTCCCGGCGGATTTCTCAGATTTGCAGATACCGGTCCCTGTAGTTCGGAGGTTTAAGTATCTGGGTATAATTGTTAGTCCTGCCCCGAAGGATTTTCGGGCTCTGAATCTGGAGCCCCTGTTGCAGCGATTTAGAGCAAAAGTACATACTTGGTGTCGCCTGCCGTTGTCGAATATTGGTAGATCTAACTTAATCAAAATGGTAATGATGCCACAATTATTATATTTGATACATAATTCTCCGGTGTGGATCTGTAGGGACTTTTTTGCAAAAATAAATACATTATTCCGGGAATTAATTTGGAAGAAAAAACAGGCTAGGATTCGCTTGGAGATACTGCAGCGAGGGAAGGAGGAGGGAGGATTGGCGGTGCCAAACCCATTCATATACTTTATAGCCTCCCAGATGCAACATCTTAAGGGTTGGGGTAGAGACGGGGCGTGTGACAATGGTGGTGATATTGTGAGGGAAGGATCGGTATGGAAATATCCAGGGTGCCGGTTGGAGGTGGGAAGACGGCAGATAAATGGGGCACGATACCCCACGTTGGCTATGATTTTCAAGGTGTGGGATAGGGGTAAGTCTCTTTTGAAGATAAATGGGCCTACGGAATTGTGGCCATTGTGGCGAAATCCGGATTTGCAAGAGATCAAAAAGCTGGTGGGGTTCGGAAGATGGGAAGATAAAGGGATTTATCTGGTGTCACAAATTTTGCAAAATAATACTCTTAAGAGTTTTGAACAATTGAGAACAGAATTTCACCTCCCGCACGTCTTCTTTTATCAGTACTTACAGCTAAGACATGCATTGGAAAAACAGAGAAGGACAAATCCGGTGATAGTGACACATAATCAAACACTACATATGCTACTTACATCTGAGTCTTCTAGGGGACTTATCTCTGAATTATATAAAAGATTATTACCTGCCCATCTGGAGACATATCCACTGACTGCTGCTAAGAATAAGTGGGAACGGGACGTTGGCCCCCTGACGGAGGACCAGTGGTCCGATATTCTAGAACAGGTCCCTAAAATGGCGGTTTCTGAGTGCCAGCGGCTTTCGCAAATATATCTCATTCACAGGGTATATAAAACACCCAGCTTATTATTTAAAATGGGACTTAGGCCCAATACACAATGTGTTAGGTGTGGGCAGGATGATGCCCACTTGATGCATGTTATGTGGGAGTGCGGGCACATTGGGGATTTCTGGAGGCAGACCCTGGGACTCATAGCCCAAGTATACCATATCACAATACGACCGTCACCTCGTCTATGTTTGTTGAATTTGTGGGAGGAGGGGGTTGACCCGGACTCTGCAGTGGCCCTGGGAATAGCACGCATCCTGTATCAGGCAAGAAAGATACTTGCATATCATTGGTTGGATCCTATGCCACCAACATTGTCAGAGCTTAAAAATAAACTAAATAATGTCATCAGATTGGAAAGGGGGGCTTATTTAAAAAGAAATGCATTAAGAAAGTTTTACAAAATTTGGCAGCCATGGATGGAGTCACCGGGTCTCCCCTCGGGCGCACTGGTACGGGATGCGATGTTGGACCAGTTGCTGTTGTGCTTGCGATGAGGGGATGCTTGGGGGGTGAAAATAAAGTCTAGTGCCCTTTGTGGCGAAGTAGATTTTGAGTGGCGCGGTGGGAGGGAGCTGGGGTGGATTGGACCTGATATCCGTGGGGGGCGGGGGGGCGCGAAATATGATGCGGAGTGGCGCGGCTGGCGGGGATGGTTTTCCCGCTGAAATGAGGCACTGATGTATAATTTTGATTTTTGTTTATTTGTGGAGCCATGTTGTTTATAGGCTCAATTTTATGCAAATATCTGTGTTTTGAGATTTCTTCTTTTTATTTATTCTTACACAGGAAGAGTTTTACCCTTTAAATAATATTTGCTCTCAATGTAAATTTTACTTGCTATATAAGATGTCATATTCTTTCTGTATTGATTCCTGAATGTTTAATAAAAAAGATCTGATTCAAAAAAAAAAAACATCTTTGTGACTTAAGATTTGTGATTTTACTCAAAGGCTGTTTATATTTGTAGCCAACTTAACAGAAATGGAGCAATCAACTGAGCTTCTCCTATGCACCATTTTATGGGGCACTTACTATTATTTTATTTGAGGGGAAAAAAATAGATCACAATGGCTGCCCCTATGTTTCTTTTGCTTGACTTTATTATGTAGCTACCATAGGAAAAAAAACAATAAAACCTGCAGTTTCTAATTGATGAGTAAATTATTTGATATACGGTACATACTGGAAGAAAAGCTTTTTTTGTTGTTGTCATTAAAGCGGAGGATTAATGCACAACTTCAGAGAAGTCTCCGTCATCATGCACAATGAATTTCCCATGCATTTTACTACCCAATTAGGGGATAATAAACTCTGCTTGTAAATATGGTGAATTTTCTTTTAATGAATATCTCCCATTGATTCTCAAGAGTAAACCAGAAAATCAGTAAAACTTCCAGGCGGTTCTCTGTGTTCCATCCACATGTTCCATTCTCTTGTGTCCTGTCCACGTGTTCCATTCTCTGTGTTCCGTCCACGTGTTCCATTCTCTGTGTTCCGTCCACGTGTTTCATTTTCTGTGTTCCGTCCACGTGTTCCATTCTCTTTGTTCCGTCCACGTGTTCCAATCTCTTTGTTCTGTCCACGTGTTCCATTCTCTTTGTTCCGTCCACGTGTTCCATTCTCTTTGTTCCGTCCACGTGTTCCATTCTCTGTGTTCCGTCCACGTGTTCCATTCTCTTTGTTCCGTCCACGTGTTCCATTCTCTTTGTTCCGTCCACGTGTTCCATTCTTTTTGTTTCGTCCACGTGTTCCATTCTCTATGTTCTGTCCACATGTTCCATTCTCTGTGTTCAGTCCACATGTTCCATTCTCTTTGTTCCGTCCACGTGTTCCATTTTCTTTGTCCCGTTCACGTGTTCCATTATTTTTGTTCCGTCCACATGTTCCATTCTCTGTTTTCCGTCCACATGTTCCATTCTCTTTGTTCCGTCCACGTGTTCCATTCTCTGTGTTCCATCCACGTGTTCCATTCTCTGGTACTCCGTCTACGTTTTCCATTCTCTTTGTTCCGTTCACGTGGTCCATTCTCGGTGTTATGTCCACGTGTTCCATTCTCTGTGTTCCGTCCACGTGTTCCATTCTCTGTGTTCCATCCACATGTTCCATTCTTTTTGTTTCGTCCACTCGTTTCATTCTCTCTGTTCTAGCCACGTGTTCCATTCTCTGTGTTCTGTCCACGTGTTCCATTCTCTGTGTTCCGTCCACTTGTTCCATTCCCTGTGTTCCATCCACGGCAATTCTCATCTCTTCTATTTCATTATGTGAAGCGTTTCAACTCGCTAATGTAATTTCTCCATGAAGGAAGCAAATTATAATATTTGTAGCATTTTTTAAATATTTTGGTATTACTGTAGAAGCTGACCACATAGTTCCCCCTTCCAGACATATTGAGCTACAATGAAGGCCCAGTCTTTTTCCTTTACTCAGCTGAAATATTCAGCCTTGGGACACAGAGCTTAACATATAGAAAAAGGATTTTAAGTTGGCAAAGTTTATGTTGAGAATTCTTTTCTCTTAAGTAATTATTAGAAAATATTTTCTCTAAATCAGTGTTTTTTTGTTTTTTTTAAATGATGACACAAATGTATTGTTTTTAAAGGGAATCTGTCAGTAGGATAACCTCTTATAAGCCATCTGTATGGACATGTAGGTCATAGGTAGCTGAAAAAAATACCTATTATTATTAAGCTTTTGCATATACAGTTGTGGCCAAAAGTATTGACACCCCTGCAATTCTGTCAGATAATACTCAGTTTCTTCCTGAAAATGATTGCAAACACAAATTCTTTGGTATTATTATCTTCATTTAATTTGTCTTAAATTAAAAAAACACAAAAGAGAATGAAGCAAAAAGCAAAACATTGATCATTTCACACAAAACTCCAAAAAAGGGCCAGACAAAAGTATTGGCACCCTCAGCCTAATACTTGGTTGCACAACCTTTAGCCAAAATAACTGCGACCAACCGCTTCCAGTAACCATCAATGAGTTTATTACAATGCTCTGCTGGAATTTTAGACCATTCTTCCTTGGCAAACTGCTCCAGGTCCCTGATATTTGAAGGGTGCCTTCTCCAAACTGCCATTTTTAGATATCTCCACAGGTATCTCCAACTTTGAATTTTTATGCCCTTAAATCACAGAGATACGGCACACAAAAAACTTGATAACTAACATTTCCCACATGTTTACTTTACATCAGCACAATTTTGGAACCAAAATTTTTTTTTGTTAGGAAGTTATAAGGGTTAAAATTTGACCAGCGATTTCTCATTTTTACAACACCATTTTATTTTTAGGACCACATCACATTTGAAGCCACTTTGAAGGGTCTATATGATAGAAAATACCCAAAAGTGACACCATTCTAAAAACTGCACCCCTTAAGGTGTTCAAAACCACATTCAAGAAATTTATTAACCCTTTAGGTGCGTCACAGGAATTTTTTTGAATATTTAAAAAAAAAAATGAACATCTAACTTTTTTTCACAAAAAAAATACTTCAGGTTCAATTTTTTTTATTTTACCAAGGGTAACAGGAGAAATTGGACTGCAAAAGTTATTGTGCAATTTGTCCTGAGTACGCTGATACCTGATATGTGGGGGGGAACGACTGTTTCGGCGCATGGCAGAGCTCAGAATGGAAGGAGCGCCGTTTGACTTTTTCAATGCAAAATTGGCTGGAATTCAGATCGGACACCATGTCACGTTTGGAGAGTCCCTGATTTACCTAAACAGTGGAAACCCCCTACAAGTGACCCCATTTTGGAAACTAGACCCCCCAAGGAACTTATCTAGATATGTGGTGAGAACTTTGAACCCACAAGGGCTTTACAGAAGTTTATAACGTACAGCGGTACAATTAAAAAATCATATTTTTTCCACAAAAATGATCTTTTCACCCTCAATTCTTATTTTTCCAAGGGTAACAGGACCCTAAAAGTTATTGTGCAATTTGTCCTGAGTATGCTGATACCCCACATGTGGGGGTAAACCACTATTTGGGCGCATGGCAGAGCTCGGAAGGGAAGCAGCGCCATTTGACGTTTTTGGCTGGAATTGAGATCGGACACCATGTCGCGATTGGAAAACCCCTGATGTACCAAAACAGTGGAAACCCCCCACAAATGACACCATTTTGGAAACTAGACCCCCTAAGGAACTTATCTAGATGTGTGGTGAGCAGTTTGAACCCCCCAGTGCTTCACAGAAGTTTATAACGTCCGGGCGTGAAAATAAAAAATTTGTATTTTTTCCACAAACATGATCAATTAGTCCCCAATTTTTTCATTTTCCCAAGGGTAACAGGAGAAATTGGACCCCAAAAGTTGTTGTCCAATTTGTCATGAGTACGCTGACACCCCATATGTGGGAGAAAACTACTGTGTGGACACACGTCGGGGCTTGGAAGGGAAGCAGTGACGTTTTGGAATGCAGACTTTGATGGAATGGTCTACGGGTGTCATGTGCGTTTGGAGAGCCCCTGATGTACCTAAACTATTAAAACTCCCCACAAGTGACCCATTTTGGACACTAGACCCCCCATGGAACTTATCTAGATGTGTGGTGAGCACTTTGAACCCCCAAATGCTTCACAGAAGTTTATAACGCTCGGACGTGAAAATAAAAAAATCATTTTTTTCCACAAAAATGATATTTTTGCCCCCAATTTTTTATTTTCCTAAGGGTAACAGGAGAAATTGGACCCCAAAAATTGTTTTTCAGTATGACCTGAGTAGGCTGATACCCTACATGTGGGGGGTAAAACACTGTTTGGGCGCATGGCAGAGCTTGGAAGGGAAGGAGCACCATTTGACTTTTTCAACTCAGAATTGGCTGGAATTGAGATCAGATGCCATGTTGCATTTGGAGAGCCCCTGATGTGCCCAAACAGTGGAAACCCCCAATTCTAACTCCAACCCTAACCCCAACACACCCCTAACCCTAATCTCAGCCCTAACCCTAGCCCTAACCCTACCCTAGCCCTAACCCTAATGGAAAAATGGAAATTAATACATTTTTTTTATTTTATTATTTTTCCCTAAGGGGGTGATAACGGGGGGTTTGATTTACGATTTATGGCGGTTTTTATATTTGGCAGCTGTCGCACGCTAAAAGACGCTTTTTTTTGTAAAAATATTTTTTGCATCACCACATATTGAGAGCTATAATTTTTCCATATTTTGACCCACTGAGTCATGTGAGGTCTTATTTTTTGCGGGACGACTTGACGTTTTTATTAGTACCATTTTCGGGCACGTGACATTTTTTGATCGCTTTTTATTCCGATTTTTGGGACGCAGAATGAACAAAAGCCAGCGTTTCATGAATTTCTTTAGGGGGGGTGCGTTTACACCGTTCCGCGTGCGGTAAAATTGATAAAGCACCTTTATTCTTCGGGTCAGTACGGTTACAGTGATACCTCATTTAGGTCGTTTTTTTATGTTTTGTCGGTTTTATGCAATGAAAACTATTTTATATAAAAAATAATTATTTTTGCATCGCTTTATTCTGCGAGCTATAACTTTTTTATTTTTTCGCTGATGATGCTGTGTGGCAGCTCGTTTTTTCCGGGACAAGATGACGTTTTCAGCAGTACCATGGATATTTATATGCGTCTTTTTGATCGCGCGTTATTACACTTTTTGTTTGGCGGTATGATAATAAATCATTATTTTTTGCTTAGTTTTTAATTTTTATTTTTTAAGGGGTTCGCTAAAGGGGTTAACTAATGGGATAGTTTTATAGTGCAGGTCGTTACGGACGCAGCGATACCTAATATGTGTACTTTTATTGTTTTGTTTTTTTTTATTTCCAATAAAAGGATTTATTTGGGGAATATTTTTTTTTTTTTTCTAATTTATTTGGCGATTTTTTTTTTAATTTATGTTAACACTTTTTTATTTTTTTTAAACTTTATTAAATAGTCCCAGGTGGGACATCACTGTCCTGTGACAGATCGCTGATCTGTCACATCACAGATCACTGTGACAGATCAGCGATCTGTCACAGGCATTGAAGCAGACTTCCTCATGCCTGCGCTTTGCAGGCACTGAGGAAGCCAGCTTCCTGCAGGCCCCCGAAGGCCCCCGTCGCCATCTTGGATTCGGGGGCCTGCAGGAAAGGAGCCCCCCGCAGCAGTGCTGCACATTGCGCTGCCGTGGGGGGCTCAGGGAAGCACGGAGGGAGCCCCCTCCCTGCCGATGCTTCCCTTTAACCCCCGGTACACCGCGATCGTGTTTGATCGCGGTGTGCAAGGGGTTAACGTGTCGGGGGCGGTCCGTGACCGCCCCTGACACATTGTGCCGGATGTCAGCTGTGATAATCAGCTGACACCCGGCCGCGATCAGCGGCGCTCACCACGTAGACGTACTATCCCGTCCATGGGCATAGGGGCCCAGGTCCCATGGACGGGATAGTACATCGGATGTCAGAAAGGGGTTAAAGCAGATGTAACGGGATGAGACTTTCTATTTTCTGTAGCTCACGTGTCGGCTTTCGGCTTTACTGTATAAATTAGAATAATTGAGTCTGTCTTGACCGGGACATTGAAATATAATGGCAGAGAGAAAATTAAGAAAAAAACCTTTCATTCTGGAGGGCTCAGCACCTTCATGTATTACACCGCCCAGTGATTTTAGTGGCACTTTTTAATTACTAATTTTTCTGTAATGAACCTGCCAAGAATTACTGGTGAATTGTGGGCTGCAATTTCCAGGGGCAAGTATTTTGCACCTCTTTACCCAATAATTTTTAGCACTCCCTTCCACCAATCTGTTGGGCTCTGTTGTCCTTATATTTTGCATTTTGACCTCCTATATTCCTTTTTTTTTCTGAACTTGATAGCTGGTTTGATCAACTGTCATGTGCCCCTAACAGCTGAAATTGCGATCCACCTGCGGCTGCTAACATGTTAAATGCCACTGTCAATCTCTGACAGCGGCATTTAACACATGCGTGCCGGAAGCGTGTCACAAACCACACCCACGGACGCCCCTGGAGATGATGATTTCTGCTACACATAGCATGGCTATACGTAGCACAAGCGATCAGATGATTGCAGCTTCAAGTCTTCTATGGAGACTACTGTATTGAAGCAAGTCAAAAGTGGAAAAGAAATGTTTTAAAAAATATAAAAAAAGTTTAAAGTTTATATTTCCCTAGTCAAAATAAAACAATACAAAAAAGCGATCATATATTTCATATTGCTGCATTAAGAAACTCCCAATTTATCCAAATACAAAGGCAATCTGATTGGTAAACTACGTAACGAGAAAAAAATCCAAACCGCAAAATTACGTTTTCTTGTTCATAGCAACGGGTGATTAAAAAATCGTATCTACCCTAAAATGCTATCACTAAAAACGTCAGCTTGGCGCGCAAAATATAAGCCCTGACCCAGCCCCAGATCCCAAAAAATGGAGACGATACGGATCTCAGAAAATGGTGCAATTTTTTTTTTTTTTATTAAACTTTTGGATTTTTTTCACCACTTAAATAAAAAACAATCTATACATGTTTGGTATCTGTCATCTCATAATGACCTGGCGAATCATAATGGCAGGTCAGATTTAGCATTTGGTGAACATGGTAAAAAAAATAAAAAAAACTGTTGTGGAATTGCACTTCTATACTTCTCCAGCAGTGATGGTGGATCTGCTGGACCTCAGGGCGCTGGATGTGGAGGTTTACCATCTTTTAGATGTCTGTAGGGGAGCGGCAACAACATGTAAACACGCGGGCAGCCCTAGATAATCCACGCCGGCATGATGATAAGATCCGGCGGAAGGTGAAACCTCTTCTCTTTTTCTCCTTTTTTACATTTTCTGGGTTTTCTTGCTCTGCATTTGGATTTATTGCAGATTTTCTTTTCTCGATGTATGATGCTTGGGTACACTCTGGATGGGACTTTGAATTCTCATTGTTCATCGTGATGGTAGCGATGGTGCAGAGTTTAGAAAGCCTTTCAGAGGATGACGTAAAATTTTGGAAGTCAAGGTCCTTGTCCTCACTTGTGTCCTCTTCTTTCTCTGAGACCATAAGCATGTCTCTATGAGCGTGATTGATAAAGAGGCTGGTGTCCACATCTGACACAAGATGAGGAATATACATCGGCTTCTGATTTAGAAGATTGTCAAAATCTATTTTTTTCATGAATGGATGATCCTTAATCTCAAATGCTCCACCTGTCCCAAGTCTGTGCTCAGGATTTTTTTTGAGCAGGTCAGTGATGAGGTTCTTAGCCTCACGGGGTGGACAGCGTTTGTAATTCCAAGGTATTTTTCCCATGACAATCATTCTTTTAAGCTCAGGTATGAAATCCGTATCAAATGGTAAAGATCCAACCAGAAATTCATGGAGGATGATCCCCATTGACCACCAGTCAACAGGTCTTCCGTAGTCTTTCATTAGGATGACCTCTGGGGCCATGTAATTCAGGGTACCACAATTCTCAAGGTCCTTGAACTCTCTGGAGATGTCCTTCAGTGATTGCTTATAGTTGTTGGTTTTTGGTATCATGACACCAATTTTTGAAAGTCCAAAATCGGCGACTTTAATGTGCCCAGCAGTTGTAATCAGTAGGTTGTACGGTTTCAGGTCTCGGTGCACCACACCATAGCTGTGCAGGTATTCCACAGCAAGAACTGTTTCTGCAAAGTACAGACGGGCCAAGGGGATAGATAAACGGCCCTTGGTGCTTAGAAGGGACCCACAGTCTCCACCTCCAACATACTCCATGACCATACACAGGTGAGATCTAGTAGGGAAGGAGCAGAGCATGGAGACCACAAAGGGACAATCAGCGAAGGTCATGATGTCCCTCTCCAGAAAGGCCGCTTCCACGTGTTTTTCAGTTTCCAGGTTCTTCTTCGCCATTTTCTTCATAGCGAAGATCTGCTGTGAGTATTTGTGCTGCACTAAGTAGACAGCCCCAAAACATCCGCCGCTGATCAGTTTGGATGTCTCGAAGTCGCTCATATGCGGCTTTTTCGCCGGGATCAATGATTCCATCAAGTTAGTGGCAGGCTCGTGGATCTCTGGCATCTCACAGATCACACTCTCAGGATCCGGCAGCTCAGGGGTTTCTGTTGTCAGATCGCTGCTTGGCCCCAGATGACTCGTATTAGGGTTCGGGGATTCCGGGGGAACATTTTCCCCGTCTTTGTCGTCGCCTTCTGGTGTCTCAGTGGCAGGCTCGTTGATCTCCGTGATCTCACAGATCACACTCTCAGGATCCGGCAGCTCAGGGGTTTCTGTGGTCAGATCGCTGCTCGGCCCCGCCTGACTCGTGTTAGGGTCCGGGGATTCCAGGGGGACATTTTCCCCATCTTTGTACTCGCCTTGTGGTGTCTCCAGGCATTTCGGGGAGCGGGCCGGACCTCCTAGCACATACAGGACTTTTTCGGCCAGTTCTTTAACAAAAGCCAAATCTCCATCTTGAGATTTTTCTTCAGCCTGCTGTAGTAATGTCCTGATGTTCCGGGTTAAATCTGTCAGATACTCTGAGGTAAGACGGTCTTGGTGGTATTTGGTCAGGCAGTCCTGCACTAGCTCCACCACCAGCCGGTGAGTGAAGCCGAGGATGCCATCGGGTGGTAGAAGCTTAATGTCAGAGCAATGGGTGTAAATAATCTCCAATAATCCTTCTACCTGAAGCTTGTCTAGAAGAAATTCAGCCATAGCGAAAAATTGCAAATGCACTCAGTCACTAGGGAGCCAAAATGGCAGCCGGAACCCTGTGTACATAGCATAAGTAACTGCGAGCGGTGATGTCATAATGGTCGACCATCTGTGATATCATAATGGCTGACCATCTGTGATGTCATAATGGCCGACCATCAGTGATGTCATAATGGCCGACCATATGTTTTCAAACATTTTTTTTTTTTTAAACCGTCTTTATTGAGTGTATTACAAAATATACATATAATGTCCAATAACATAACAGAAGAACATTTATGCAATATTATTAACATTAGACGGCATTTTTTCAACTATAACCCCCCGCCCCTCCCCCTCCACTCCCCCGGGCAAACTCCATAACTTCGTAACACAATTTCATTCCAGTCTAACAGGGATATTACCAGCAAGCTGCTCTCTCATATACCAGTTGGTGAGCTGGAAACAACTATGTATCGCCTGGCTTGTGGAAGATGTCTGAGTATTGATAAAAGAGGACCATGTGAAAAAAAAGCGGTCAGTGTCTTTTTCTTTATTAAGTAAGGTCTCTATCCAATCCATTTTGAAGAGATATGTTACTTTTGTAGTAATTAAGCTTAAAGAAGGTGTTGCATCCTGTGCCTACAAACGGAGAATGCTTTTACGTGTGGCTGCCGCCCATATGAACAAGATGCGGCGCTGCTGGACAGAAAGCCCCACCAACTGGTCCTGTGCGAGAATATTAAATATGGCCCACTCTGGGGAGAGAGAGATAGATATGCCAGTATCCCACACCTCGCTTATTATTGGGCAGTCCCACAGGCAATGGAAAATATCAGCTGGAGAGTGTAAGCATTTAGGGCAGGGATAGTCCCCTGAGGGGGACATTTTAGACTTGACCTCCGGGGAGATGTATGCTCTATGAAATATCATAAGAGACATGGTTATGTAACTGTCATATGGTAATATAGAGTTCATACGCAGAGTGGCTTTCAAAAGGTCATTTACCCGACAGTTCGTTAATTGAGCAACCCATTTTCCAGGGCCTGGTGAAGAGTCTCACCAATGTATAGAAGGCTTTAATGATTTATATAAAAGACTCATAGAATAAGTTCCCATTTGGACTTTAATGGATATTAAATTTAGAGGGTGTGTTCTAGCATCATCCGTTATGTCTCGCAATATTGAGCTTACGTAATGTCTAATTTGAGAGATAGTAAAATTGTCTTCTGTAAGGATTGGGTATTTGAAAGCCATGTCCTCTAAGGTAAGAAGGCATTGATTATTTGTTAACGTATCTCGGACCAGTCTACACCCATTGTTTCCAAGCACCTTGTAAATGGGAGGTGACTTGCCTTGTAGAAAAGAGGGGTTACCTTGAATGGGAAGAAACATCGAGATGTGGGGGTCAAGACCGCTAACTCGTCTAGCTTGACGCCATCCCAAGATTACCGACCATAATAGAGGATTATCTCTAACCTCCACTGGAATTTCAGCATTTCGTAGGTGAAGCAATGCTGGGAAGCTGAAGGGTCTACACATGGCCTCATCTATTGGGGTATTAGTGAAGCGATTAAAGGCGTATATCCAATCAAGGGAATGGCGAAAAGCAGCCTCTATACTGTAGAGGCGTAAATTTGGGAGATTAAGTCCACCCAAAGATTTGATTTGCTGTAGCTTAAAAACACTAATTCTAGAGCCCCCTTCTGAGCCCCAAATAAATTGGCAGAAGGCTCGTGTCAGTAGCCTATCATCAGCTTTAGAAAGTAGAACCTGGAGCGTCTGTAAAGGAAAGAGTATTTTAGGGAAAGAGATCATATAAATTAGATGGGCTCTCAACGGAAGAGAAACAGACCACAATTGAGCTGAAAAAAAAAGAAATCCATCAGAGTTATAGCAGAAATGTTAGGAGTGACCAAATCAACAGTTTGGCACATTATGTAAAAAAAAAAGCTTGGGAATTCAAACAGCCTGGACGTTCATCAAAGACAATAGTGGTGGATGATCACAGAATCTTTTCCATGGTGAAGAAAAACCTCTTCACAACATCCACCTAAGTGAAGATCATTTTCTAGTAAGTAGGTGTATCAGTCTACCACAAAGAGAGCACTTAATGAAAACAAATATAGAGGGTTGACCACAAGGTGCAAACCATTAACCCCTTCACGCCGCAGCTCTTTTTCGTTTTGCATTTTCATTTTTCGCTCCCCATTCTTCCAAAAGCCATAATTTTTTTATTTTTCCATCAATATGGCCATGTGATGGCTTGTTTTTTGGGGGGACGAGTTGTACTTTTGAACGACACCATTGGTTTTACCATGTCGTGTACTTGAAAAAGGGAAAAAAATTCCAAGTGCGGTGAAATTGCAAAATAAGTGCAATTCCACAACTTTTTTGGATTTTTTTTAACCATGTTCACCAAATGCTAAAATTGACCTGCCATTATGATTCTCCAGGTCATTATGAGTTCGTAGACACCAAACATGTCTAGGTTGTTTTTTACTTGAATTGTGAAAAAAGTTTGTTAAAAAATAATTGTGTCATTTTCCGAGACCCGTCGTGTCACCATTTTTCGTGATCTGTGACTGGATGGTGGCATATTTTTTGCATGCCGAGCTAGCGTTTTTAATGGTACCATTTTGGTGTGGATACGATCTTTTTTTCACCCGTTATTGCATTTTATTGCAATGTTGTGGCAACCCAAAAAACATAATTCTGGCGTTTTGACTTTTTTTCTCCACCAAGCGTTTACCAATCAGATTCATTTTTTTATAGCTTCATAGATGGGGCGATTCTGAACGCAGCGGTACCAAATATGTGTATTTTTAATTTTTTTTAATTGTTTTATTTTGAATGGGGCGAATGGGGGTGATTTGAACTTTCATATTTTTATTTTTTTTTCATATTTCTAAAAACTTTTTTTTTTTTACTTTCTGCCTGCTTCAATAGTTTTCATGGGAGACCAGAAGCTGCAGTTGTCTGATCGCCTCTGCTACATACAGGCGATGATCAGATCGCCTGTGTGTAGCAGAAATGCTCACTTGCTATGAGCGCCGATCACTGGGGGGGCGCTCATAGCAATCCAGCAATTACAACCAGAGGTGTCTCCTGCAGACCCCGGGTTGTCATGCCAGCCCATTGATGGGCGGGATTTGTGACGCGCTTCCGGCGCGATCACATTAAATGCTGCTGTCAGAGATTGACAGCAGCATTTAACAAGTTAACAGCTGCAGGTGGATCGTGATGCCACCCGCTGTTGTTAGGGGCACATGTCAGCTGTTCAAAACAGCTGACATGTGCCAGGAAAGATGTGGACTCAGTGCTGGAGCCCATACTAAAGGGAGGGATACAACATACGCAGTACTAGAATGGCGCATGTCGTGAAGTTAATCAGCCTTAAAAATAGAAAGGCCAGATTAAACTTTGCCCAAAAAAATCTAAAGAAGTCAGCCCAGTTCTTGAAAAGCATTCACAGGACAGAGGAAACTAAAATCAACCTGTACCAGAATGATGGGCAGAAGAAAGTATGGAGAAAGCTTGATAATAGCTCATGACCAAAAGCACAACACATCCTCTGTAAAACATGGTGGAGGCAGTGTGATGGCGTGGGCATGAATGGCTTCCGATGGCACTGGGTCACTAGTGTTTATTGATGATTTGACTGAAGACAGAAGCAGCTGTATGAATTCTGAAGTGTACTGGGCTATACTCTGCTTAGATTAAACCAAATGCAGCAAGGTTGATTGGATGGCACTTCACAGTACAGATGGACAATGACTCAAAACATACTTTGAAAGCAGCACAAGAGGTTTTTAAGGCAAAGAAGTGGAATGTTCTGCAATGGCTGAGTCAATCACCAGATCTCAACCCCATTGATCAGAATTTCACATGCTTAAGACATAACTTAAGTCAAAAAGGAGGAAACCCGGCGTTTGTTAACATCCATGGCTTCCAGACTTCAAGCAGTCATTGCCTGCAAAGGATTCTCTACACAGAGATAAAAATAACATTTTATTTATGGTAAAGTTAATTTATCTAATTATCATAGAATCATGGAATGCTAGAGTTGGAAGGGACCTCCAGGGTCATCATGTCCAAACCCCTGCTCAATGCAGGATTCACTAAACTATCTCAAGCAGATGTCTGTCCAGCCTTTGTTTGAAGACTTCCATTGATGGAGAACTCACCATCTCTCATGGTAGCCTGTTCCACTAATTAATCACCCTCACTGTCAAAGTTTTTTTTATAATATCTGATCTGTATCTTATCCCTTTCAGTTTAATTCTATTGCTTCCCATGTGCAAATGAGAATAAGGATGATCCTGCTACACTGTGACATCCCTTCTGATATTTGTAGACAGCTATTACGTCTTCTCTTATCTTTTTTGCAGGCTAAGCATTCCCAGATTCTGTAGTTGTTCCTCATAGGACATACTTTGCAGTCCGCTCACTATACTGGTAGCTCTTCTCTGCACTTGCTTCATTTTTTTGTCTTTTTTAAAATGTAGTGCCCAGAACTGGACACAGTATTCCAGATGAGGTCTGACCAAGGATGAGTAGAGGGGGATAATTATTTCACATGATCTAGACTGCTTTTCTTCTCTAGTAATAGCTATCCCTCCTAGCTTTGCATCGTCTGCAACTTTGATTAGTTTACTTTCAGTTCCTTTATCTAGATCATTTATAAAAATGTTGAACAACATTGGTGTCAAGACAGAGCCTTGTGGTACTCCAGTTGAAACACTCTTCTAATTGGACATGCAACCATTTATTACCACTCTTTGAGTGCAATCACTGAGCCAGTTATGAATCCAACTAATCTTGTCAATCCTATTATTGGTAATTTTTGCAAAAAGAATAGTATGAGAAACTTTATAAAGTGCTTTGTTAAAGTCAATATATAGTATATCTACCGCATTTCCCTGATCCACACAGTCAGTGATTCCATCATAGAAGGAAATAAGATTTGTCTGACATGACTTGTTTGCTACAAACCCATGCTGGCTTTGGTTAATTACTATATTCTTATCCAAGTACTTACATACATTCTATTTAATAATTTGTTCAAAGATCTATTTTTACTTTTACTTTAATTACTTTTGAATCCCTGAAATGAGGCGGCTTTGTAATAAATGGTTGCAATTCCTAAATATTTCACAGCATATTTTTGTTTAACCCTTTAATTAAACCTGCAAGTCTACATTTCAATTGAATCTCAGTTGTTTCCTTTCAATTACAAAATTGCAGCATTTAGAGGCCAAATCATGGAGATTAAGTCCCTGTACAAATATTTCTGCACCTAACTGAATTACATGTGTTAGAAATAGAGATGAAGACATTTTTGAAAATTTGATTTGGTTTATTCATTCAGTTTGGCTGGAAAATTAAATTCTGACCAAATTGATTCATCCTGAATCGAAAGTGTCCTGAAGAGACATTTATATAAAACTAGCTGAAGAGCCCGGCGCTGCCTGGGCCTAGTAACTACCATAACTACGGTTAGTAATAACAAATTATAATGATTATATATATATATACACTCACTGGCCACTTTATTAGGTACACCTGTCCAACTGTGTGTTAAGACTTAATTTCTAATCAGCCAATCACATGGCGGCAACTCAGTGCATTTAGGCATGTAGACATGGTCAAGACAATCTCCTGCAGTTCAAACCGAGCATCAGTATGGGGAAGAAAGGTGATTTGAGTGCCTTTGAACGTGGCATGATTGTTGGTGCCAGAAGGGCTGGTCTGAGTATTTCAGAAACTGCTGATCTACTGGGATTTTCACGCACAACCATCTCTAGGGTTTACAGAGAATGGTCCGAAAAAGAAAAAAAATCCAGTGAGCGGCAGTTCTGTGGCCGGAAATGCCTTGTTGATGCCAGAGGTCAGAGGAGAATGGGCATACTGGTTCGAGCTGATAGAAAGGCAACAGTGACTCAAATTGCCACCCGTTACAACCAAGGTAGGCAGAAGAGCATCTCTGAACGCACAGTGCGTCGAACTTTGAGGCAGATGGGCTACAGCAGCAGAAGACCACACTGGGTACCACTCCTCTCAGCTAAGAACAGGCATCTGATGGCTACTTTCAGCAGGATAATGCGCCATGTCATAAAGCTCGAATCATCTCAGAATGGTTTCTTGAACATGACAATGAGTTCACTGTACTCAAATGGCCTCCTCAGTCACCAGATCTCAATCCAATAGAGCATCTTTGGGATGTGGTGGAACGGGAGATTCGCATCAGGGATGTGCAGCCGACAAATCTGCGCCAACTGTGTGATGCCATCATGTCAATATGGTCCAAAATCTCTGAGGAATGCTTCCAGCACCTTGTTGAATCTCTGCCACGAAGAATTGAGGCAGTTCTGAAGGCAAAAGGGGGTCCAACCCGTTACTAGCATGGTGTACCTAATAAAGTGGCCAGTGAGTGTATATATATATATATAGTGTGTGTATATATATATGTATATATATATATATATAAAGCTGAGTGTAGAGCCCCGCCCACTTCGCATAGCCACATTCACTATAATATCCCACATCATCTCGTCAGCCAGAGCTACCGGACTACTACCCCTAATATCTCACATCATCCCATCAGAGCCAGTAAAAATAGAATAGTGAAATTGCACAGAAACATGGTTCACTAAGATCCCAGGTTTTCTACTGATCAGGCTGATATTCTCACTTTTCTGCCACCATAAATATCACAGTAATGCTTTTCACCAATGAACAGGCACAAACTTATACATTAGTACAGCTGAGAAACCTTCACACACATTTTCATGCACCGTCAACTTGTAATTTGTCCGTCTGAGTTGCTCATGGGTGTACAGCATCTGTATGCAGTATAGTATCATATTTAATGGGTTGTTATGGGAAAAGCATTACGTGTTATATGGGTATATTCAGGTGAACTATGGGGAAAGAAGCATTTTAAAAAAAACTCACAGCATCAGAGCACAGTAAAACATCAATAATGCATAAAAGTGTCTGTGAGAAAATATTAAATCCACATGACATTTAATATGTGCACTTTCCTACATTCATGTGTGTCACTTAATGATACCACACAGGAGGGGGGATTCATTTCTGTCATGTACTAACTGCTCCTTTCTGGGGGACAAACGATGGCTGGAGCTTATGTTCCTGGGGATGCTAGATTTCTCCCACCATGTCAGTGTCTGCTGAGGTGCTGTCAAGTGGGAAAACTTGCGCATAGCAACCAATCACAGCTCAGCTACTTTTAACCAGCTCTGGTGAAATGAGAGATGCTTAGTGATTGGTTGCAATTAAAACTGTTGGTCATAGCAACCAATCACAGCTGAGCTTCTTTTGAACAGCTCTGGTGAAATGAAAGATGCATCGTGATTGGTTGGTGATACACACACACACACACACACACACTGATTTTTATATATAGATGTAGTAATCGCAGGTACACGGGATGCAGTGACGAGGCGAGAGACGGGAGGAACTTTAAGATGTAACTTATATATATATATATATATATATATGCCTATAGGGGCTATCTCGAGCAACCAAACAAGTTAACAGCAGTTATCCTTGCAGGGATCAACACAAGAATACACTGGTAACACAAACACGACTAACCAGGCAAAAAATGTTAACTACAATGTGTCACTTATTCTCTCTGACGTCCGGCAGAGCGATGGTCGATGATGCTTCGGCGTATCAGCCGCTGGGCCCAGCCGATGAGGATTTGGTGGAGACTTCGGGCGTTCCTACGCCCCGGAGAAGTGGGGGCACAGCAGGCCCCTGAAGAGTTCCTCTGCCCAGGGTCCAGACAGCGTAGGCCACAGCTGCGGGGGCCGCAGGCGGCAGCAGACAGGCCGCAACTGTGGACTGGAGTGGATCGGTTGTGACCACGGGCGGCAGCAGATGGGCTGCATCCACGGGGTGGAGTCAGGCGTCGGCTGCCGAGGGCGGAAGCGGTCGGGCTGCACCCGCGGGCTGGAGTCGAGCGGTGGCTGCCACGGGCGGGAGAGGATGGGTCGCATCCATGGGGTGGAGACGGGCATCGGCTGGCACGGGCGGAAGTGGTCGGGTTGCACCCGCGGGGTGGAGTTGGGCGTCGGCTGCCGCGGGCGGGAGAAGTCGGCCCGCACCCACTGGGTGGAGTCGGGCGTCGGCTGTCGCGAGCGGGAGTGGTCGGGCCGCACCCGTGGGGTGGAGTCGGGCGGAGGCAGCTGCGGGTGGCAGATGACAGGCCACACCCAGGGGGCAGAGCCGGACGGTGTCTCTCCGTTGGACGGCTCGGTGCCGTCTCTCTTCTGCTAGCGGTGAGTCTCCCTTCAGTCTCTTCTGTCACTGCTCTGCTCTCCTTGCTCTGGTTCTGGCTCTCGCTCTGGCTCTCTGGCGCCCTCTAGCTTCCTCTCTTCTCTCCTGCTACATCGACTGACCCCTACTTGCGTCCTCAGCCCCTTTTATAGTAGCTCCTCCCCCAACCTTTCTATAAGTCTCTGCGGTCCATCCCCCAATTGTGTCCCCCAGAAACAGTCTCCCTAGGAACCTTGGTGATGGCCCCCTTGGTTCCGGCCTGGGTATACAGAGGGGACTCCTCCTCCTACACTGAGATAATATACTGAATTGTCCTAGGTCTACTCCTCACCTGTCCTGCCATCGCAGCTCCCCACCATCTTCTCTCATTTTTGATGTGGATATTCTTCTAGTCTCCAGCCTTCTCCTTGAGTCTTCCTGTGCTGTATAGGCCTCATGTGGTCACTTGTGTGTCAGACCCCATATATGAATGGGTGAGGCTCAGTCAGAGCAGGAAGACCAGAAAAACGGAGGCTGGATGAAGATATAGAGGCCAAAAGAATTGAAGACTGGTAGACAGGGTGCGGAGCTGCGGCGGTAAGACCGATGAGGGGTAGGCCTCAGAAAGGTGCTTTATTATTTTGTAACCTCTTCTGAATCTGAACACAGTTTATGGAATACAGAATTTTTTGCATGTAAAATTACAACAAAATCTTATTAATATCCTGTATTTCAGTTGAACATTTCTATCACATTCCCATTTCATGGTGTCGGGGGATTGCTATGATATTCATTGATTTCACATATCCTTTATGTGCAGTAAAAAGTGAGCAACATTTCAAGATAGACCCAGAAGAGGGAAGTGATGTGTAGGAAGATCACTTTATTGCTCTGATTTAGGCTGTGTGCCCACGTTGCGTTTTTTAAGCATTTCCACAGCGCTTTTAGACAAGCATTTCTTCTGCGGAAACGCTTAAGAAAGGCATCTAATGTAATAGATAGAATGGAAAACGCACATGTTGTGCTAATGGTGCGTTTTTTTCCACTGCGGAAACGCTTAGCGGAAAAAAACGCAGCATGTTCATTAATTGTGTGGAATCGCGTGCGATTCCACATACATACACTGTAATTGCAGAAACGCATAGGAAAACGCATGTCAAAACGCTTGACAATCGCGTCAAAAATGCATGTCAAAAAGCGCATGCGGTTTCCCTGGCAACGGCATGCATTTCTGCTCAGGAAAAAAACGCTTGAAAAACGCTACGTGGGCACATAGCCTAAATGTTACTACAATGTTGTATGTAAATATACAGAATAAAGTCTCGCTGACACGAGCATATAAATCAGACAAGTGCACTCAGAAAAAAAAAATAGTATTGCACTTTGACCAATGTTATTCAATAAGGCAATGCTGATCTACGTTTTTTTTCTCTGCAGTATTCAGAGTGAGGATAACATTTGCAGCATGCTGCAACTTGACTCCAAAATCGGGCGAGCGCGAGAACAAAAATCTGATTTCATACAGAGCCACAGGATAGCATCCGATTTTTAAGGATACATTGCCATTCTGTAAGAGAGCCAATTGTAAATGATCCTGTAAATGATTAATAGCTGCTGAGTAAAAAAAACAAATTTAATACGGATGACAAATGAGTGATGAGCGAGTATACTCGTTGCTCGGGTTTTCCCCAGCATGCTCGGGTGTCCTCCGAGTATTTTGGCGTGCTCGTAGATTTGATTTTCGTCGTCTCAGCTGCATGATTTGCGAATGCTAGACAGCCTGAATACATGTGTGGAATGCCTGTTTGTTAGGGAATTCCCAAATGTATTCAGCCTGTCTACAAGTCGCAAATCATGCAGCTGAGACGACGAAAACCAAATCTCCGAGCACTGCAAAATACTCAATCACCCGAGCAACGAGTATACTCGCTCATCACTACAAGAGAGAGGTGAAAAATAAGTTGTCCCACTCTCCTTGAAATGTGTGATACTCTGTGGCTTTGTTAAAGGGGTTGTCCGGGCTTTTCACATAATCTCAGTACATATCTGGGCTGCAGAATTATGACAATAAGTAATTTACTTTCTGTCACTAGTTTACACGGTTTTCTAGATATTCTGAACAGAACGTCCAAGGGGGCGGGGTGTTATGGCATTAAAATGAGAACTGGTCATTTCCTCCTACTCTACTAAAAACATGCCGTCTATAGCAACAACCCCACCCTCCATAGCAACAGGCCCTCCCCGTCCACATAAAGAAGCCCTCATCACACAGTAACAAATCCTCCCCGCCGCTTCACTCCCCCCCTTCCACCTGTCGCCATACCCCCCCTCGCTGCCGCTCCATTCCCCCCCTTCCCCCCAGCGCCATCCCCCCCCTCCCTGCCACTCCATTCCCCCCCACCACGCTGGTCTGTCTCACCCGGTCTTCACATTGCAGATGAAACCTGCAGCAGGGAAGGAGCGGGTCATGTGACAGGCTCTGCGCACGTCACTTCAGCCCGCCTGTCACATGACCCTCTCATTCCCGGCTGCAGTTTTCACCGGCAATGTGAAGACCGGGTGAGGCCGGAGCGGCGTGGAGGAGGGGGGATGGAGAGGCGGGGGGGGGGGGAATGGAGCGGCAGGGAGGGGGGGAATGGAGCGGCACGGAGGGGGGAATGGAGTTGGGGGGAGGGTTTGTTACTGTGTGAGGAGGGCTAGGCTTCTTTATGTGGACTGGGAGAGCCTGTTGCTATGGAGGGTGGGGTTGTTGCTATAGACGGCATGTTTTTAGTAGAGTAGGAGGAAATGACTAGTTCTCATTTCAATGCCATAACACCCCCCCCTTGGACGTTCTCTTCAGAATATCTAGAAAACCGTGCAAACTGGTGACAGAAAGTAAATTACTTATTGTCACAATTCTGCAGCCCAGATATGTACTGAGATTATGTGAAAAGCCTGGACAACCCCTTTAAAGCGGAGGATTAATGCACAGCTTCAGAGAAGTCTCCTTCATCATGCACAATGAATTTCCCATGCATTTTACTACCCAATTAGGGGATAATAAACTCTGCTTGTAAATATGGTGAATTTACTTTTAATGAATATCCCCCATTGAGTCTCAAGAGTAAACCAGAAAATCAGTAAAACTTCCAGGCAGTTCTCTGTGTTCCATTCTCTGTGTTCCGACCACGTGTTCCATTCTCTGTGTTCTGTCCACGTGTTCCATTCTCTGTGTTCCGTCCACGTGTTCCAATCTCTGTGTTTTGTCCACGTGTTTATTTCTCTTAGTTCCATCCACGTGTTCCATTCTTTGTGTTCGTCCATGTGTTCCATTCTTTTTGTTCCGTTCACGTGTTCCATTATCTGGTGTTCCGTCTACGTGTTCCATTCTCTTTGTTCCGTCCACGTGTTCCATTCTCTGTGTTCCGTCCACGTGTTCCATTCTCTTTGTTCCGCCACGTGTTCCATTCTTTTTGTTCCGTCCACGTGTTCCATTCTCTTTGTTCCGTCCACGTGATCCATTCTCTGTGTTCCGTCCACGTGTTCCATTCTATTTGTTCCGTCCACGTGTTCCATTCTCTTTATTCCGTCCAGGTGGTCCATTCTTTTTGTTCCGTCCACGTGTTCCATTCTCTGTGTTCCGTCCACGTGTTCCATTCTCTGTGTTCCGTCCACGTGTTCCATTCTCTGTGTTCCGTCCACGTGTTCCATTCCTTTTGTTCCGTCCACATGTTCCATTCTCTATGTTCTGTCCACATGTTCCATGCTCTGTGTTCCATCCACGGCAATTCTCATATCTTATATTTCATTATGTGAATCGTTTCAACTCGCTAATGTAATTTCTCCATGAAGGAAGCAAATGATAATATTTGTGGCATTTTTTAAATATTTTGGTATTACTGTAGAAGCCGACCGCATAGTTCCCCCTTCCAGACATATTGAGCTACAATGAAGGCCAAGTCTTTTTCCTTTACTCAGCTGAAATATTCAGCCTTGGGACACAGAGCTTAACATACAGAAAAAGGATTTTAAGTTGGCAAAGATTATGTTGAGAATTCTTTTCTCTTAAGTAATTAGTAGAAAATATTTTCTCTAAATCAGTGTTTTTTAAAAATATGATGACACAAATGTATTGTTTTTAAAGGGAATCTGTCAGTAGGATAACCTCTTTTAAGCCATCTGTATGGACATGTAGGTCATAGGTAGCAGAAAAAAATACCTATTATTATTATTATGCTTTTACCTATATAGCCATATTCCACAGCGCTTTACATACATTATCATCACTGCCCCCGATGGGGCCCACAATCTAAATTGCCTTTTGGTATGTCTTTGGATATCTGTGTTCCGATGTCATATTCTAGAGAAATCCACAATTTTTTTTTAATATGTAAATTAGCTGTTAATTTCTATGGACCCCATACAGACCTCCCTGAAAATCCTCTTCCAGAGCTTATTTAAATGAAAGAGGGTGTTGCCACTCTGAGACATGTAGATCAGGAGAGCAGACTGTCTGTCATTACATGTCTCCACTGGAAACGCCCCCTTTTATTTACAGTAAGCCTTGGATGCAGATGCTCAGGGAGATCTATATCCGGACCATAGATCTTAACAGCTCATTTACATATTAAGAAAAACATATCATTTTACTCCGCTTCCTATAACCTATATAGACGGCTTAGGATGGTTGATCCTACCGACAAATTCCCTTTAACTATTGCAGTTTTCACTTTGGCCATTAAAGCAGATGTAACAGGATGAGACTTTCTATTTTCTGTAGCTCACGTGTCGGCTTTCGGCTTTACGGTATAAATTGGAATAATTGAGTCTGTCTTGACTGGGACATTGAAATATAATGGCAGAGAGAAAATTAAGAAAAAACCTTTCATTCTGGAGGGCTCGGCACCTTCATGTATTACACAGCCCAGTGATTTTAGTGGCACTTTTTAAATAATAATTTTTCTGTAATGAACCTGCCAAGAATTACTGGTGTATTGTGGGCTGCAATTTCCAGGGGCAAATATTTTGCACCTCCTTACCCAATAATTTTTAGCACTCCCATCCACCAATCTGTTGGGCTCTGTTGTCCTTATATTTTGCATTTTGACCTCCTATATTCTTTATTTTTCTGAACTTAGACATAAGTTTTGAAAAATAAAATATTGTTCTACTTATTCCTTCACAACCTATCATGTATAAGTCGCCTCCCTTCCTTTGATACGGGCTCCGAGTCCGACGCTGAGCCCGCATCTTTTCTGACACATGATAGCTGGTTTGATCAACTGTCATGTGCCCCTAACAGCTGAAATTGCGATCCACCTGCGGCTGCTAACATGTTAAATGCCACTGTCAATCTCTGACAGCGGCATTTAATACATGCGTGCCGGAAGCGTGTCACAAACCACACCCACGGACGCCCCTGGAGATGATGATTTCTGCTACACATAGCAAGGCTATACGTAGCACAAGTGATCAGATGATTGCAGCTTCAAGTCTTCTATGGAGACTACTGTATTGAAGCAAGTCAAAAGTGGAAAAAAAAGTTTTAAAAAATATAAAAAAAAGTTTAAAGTTCATATTTCCCTAGTCAAAATAAAACAATACAAAAAAACGATCATATATTTCATATTGCTGCATTAAGAAACTCCCAATTTATCCAAATACAAAGGCAATCTGATTGGTAAACTACATAACGAGTAAAAAATCCAAACCGCAAAATTACGTTTTTTTGTTCATAGCAACGGGTGATAAAATCGTATCTACCCTAAAATGCTATCACTAAAAACGTCAGCTCGGCGCGCAAAATATAAGCCCTGACCCAGCCCCAGATCCCAAAAAATGGAGACGATACGGATCTCAGAAAATGGTGCAATTTTTTTTTTTATTAAACTTTGGATTTTTTTTCACCACGTAAATAAAAAACAATCTATACAAGTTTGGTATCTGTCATCTGATAATGACCTGGCGAATCATAATGGCAGGTCAGATTTAGCATTTGGTGAACATGGTAAAAAAATAAAAAAAACTGTTGTGGAATTGCACTTCTATACTTCTCCAGCAGTGATGGTGGATCTGCTGGACCTCAGGGCGCTGGATGTGGAGGTTTACCGTCTTTTAGATGTCTGTAGGGGAGCGGCAACAACATGTAAACACGCGGGCAGCCCTGGATAATCCACGCCGGCAGGATGATAAGATCCGGCGGAAGGTGGAACCTCTTCTCTTTTTCTCCTTTTTTACATTCTCTGGGCTTTCTTGCTCTGCATTTGGATTTATTGCAGATTTTCTTTTCTCGATGTCTGATGCTTGGGTACACTCTGGATGGGACTTTGAATTCTCATTGTTCATCGTGATGGTAGCGATGGTGCAGAGTTTAGAAAGCCTTTCAGAGGATGACGTAAAATTTTGGAAGTCAAGGTCCTTGTCCTCACTTGTGTCCTCTTCTTTCTCTGAGACCATAAGCATGTCTCTATGAGCGTGATTGATAAAGAGGCTGGTGTCCACATCTGACACAAGATGAGGAATATACATCGGCTTCTGATTTAGAAGATTGTCAAAATCTATTTTTTTCATGAATGGATGATCCTTAATCTCAAATGCTCCACCTGTCCCAAGTCTTTGCTCAGGATTTTTTTTGAGCAGGTCAGTGATGAGGTTCTTAGCCTCACGGGGTGGACAGCGTTTGTAATTCCAAGGTATTTTTCCCATGACAATCATTCTTTTAAGCTCAGGTATGAAATCCGTATCAAATGGTAAAGATCCCACCAGAAATTCATAGAGGATGATCCCCATTGACCACCAGTCAACAGGTCTTCCGTAGTCTTTCATTAGGATGACCTCTGGGGCCATGTAATTCAGGGTACCACAATTCTCAAGGTCCTTGAACTCTCTGGAGATGTCCTTCACTGATTGCTTATAGTTGTTGGTTTTTGGTATCATGACACCAATTTTTGAAAGCCCAAAATCGGCGACTTTAATGTGCCCAGCAGTTGTAATCAGTAGGTTGTACGGTTTTAGGTCTCGGTGCACCACACCATAGCTGTGCAGGTATTCCACAGCAAGAACTGTTTCTGCAAAGTACAGACGGGCCAAGGGGATAGATAAACGGCCCCTGGTGCTTAGAAGGGACCCACAGTCTCCACCTCCAACATACTCCATGACCATACACAGGTGAGATCTAGTAGGGAAGGAGCAGAGCATGGAGACCACAAAGGGACAATCAGCGAAGGTCATGATGTCCCTCTCCAGAAAGGCCGCTTCCACGTGTTTTTCAGTTTCCAGGTTCTTCTTCGCCATTTTCTTCATAGCGAAGATCTGCTGTGAGTATTTGTGCTGCACTAAGTAGACAGCCCCAAAACATCCGCCGCTGATCAGTTTGGATGTCTCGAAGTCGCTCATATGCGGCTTTCTCGCCGGGATCAATGATTCCATCAAGTTAGTGGCAGGCTCGTGGATCTCTGGCATCTCACAGATCACACTCTCAGGATCTGGCAGCTCAGGGGTTTCTGTTGTCAGATCGCTGCTTGGCCCCGGATGACTCGTATTAGGGTCCGGGGATTCCGGGGGAACATTTTCCCCGTCTTTGTCGTCGCCTTCTGGTGTCTCAGTGGCAGGCTCGTGGATCTCCAGGATCTCACAGATCACACTCTCAGGATACGGCAGCTCAGGGGTTTCTGTGGTCAGATCGCTGCTCAGCCCCGCCTGACTCGTGTTAGGGTCCGGGGGGACATTTTCCCTGTCTTTGTACTCGCCTTGTGGTGTCTCCAGGCATTCCGGGCAGCGGGCCGGACCTTCCAGCACATACAGGACTTTTTCGGCCAGTTCTTTAACAAAAGCCAAATCTCCATCTTGAGATCTTTCTTCAACCTGCTGTACTAATGTCCTGATGTTCCGGGTTAAATCCGTCAGATACTCTGAGGTAAGACGGTCTTGGTGGTATTTGGTCAGGCAGTCCTGCACTAGCTCCACCACCAGCCGGTGAGTGAAGCCGAGGACGCCATCGGGTGGTAGAAGCTTAATATCAGAGCAATGGGTGTAAATAATCTCCAATAATCCTTCTACCTGAAGCTTGTCTAGAAGAAATTCAGCCATAGCGAAAAATTGCAAATGCACTCAGTCACTAGGGAGCCAAAATGGCAGCAGGAATCCTGTGTACACTGCATAAGTAACTGCGAGCGGTGATGTCATAATGGTCGACCATCTGTGATGTCATAATGGACGACCATCAGTGATGTCATAATGGTCGACCATCTGTGATATCATAATGGCCGACCATCAGTGATGTCATAATGGCCGACCATCTGTTTGCAAACATTTTTTTTTTAAACCGTCTTTATTGAGTGTAATGCAAAATATACATATAATGTCCAATAACATAACAGAAGAACATTTATGCAATATTATTAACATTAGACGGCATTTTTTCAACTATAAAAACCCCCACCCCTCCCCCAGGCAAACTCCATAACTTCGTAACACAATTTCAATCCAGTCTAACAGGGATATTACTGGCAAGCTGCTCTCTCATATACCAGTTGGTGAGCTGGAAACAACTATGTATCGCCTGGCTTGTGGAAGATGTCTGAGTATTGATAAAAGAGGACCATGTGGAAAAAAAAGCGTCCCTCTTTATTAAGTAAGGCCTCTATCCAATCCATTTTGAAGAGATATGTTACTTTTGTAGCAATTAAGCTTAAAGAAGGTGTTGCATCCTGTGCTCACAAAAGGAGAATGCTTTTACGTGTGGCTGCCGCCCATATGAACAAGATGGGGCGCTGCTGGACAGAAAGCCTCACCAACTGGTCCTGTGCGAGAATATTAAATATGGCCCACTCCGGGGAGAGAGAGATAGATATGTCAAAAGTGTAGATGAGATGTTGCAGAAGTGTATCCCACACCTCCCTTATTTTTGGGCAGTTCCAAAGACAATGGAAAATATCAGCTGGAGAGTGTAAGCATTTAGGGCAGGGATAGTCCCCTGAGGGGGACATTTTAGACTGGACCTCCGGGGAGATGTATGCTCTATGAAATATCATAAGAGACATGGTTATGTAACTGTCATATGGTAATTTAGAGTTAATACGCAGAGTGGCTTTCAAAAGGTCATTTACCCAACAGTTCGTTAATTGAGCAACCCATTTTCCAGGGCCTGGTGAAGAGTCTGACCAATGTATAGAAGGCTTTAATGCTGGGAGGCTGAAGGGTCTACACATGGCCTCATCTATTGGGGTATTAGTGAAGCGATTAAAGGCGTATATCCAATCAAGGGAATGGCGAAAAGCAGCCTCTATACTGTAGAGGTGTAAATTTGGGAGATTAAGTCCACCGAAAGATTTGGTTTGCTGTAGCTTAAAAACACTAATTCTAGAGCCCCCTTCCGAGCCCCAAATAAATAGGCAGAAGGCTCGTGTCAGTAGCCTATCATCAGCTTTAGAAAGTAGAACCGGGAGCGTCTGTAAAGGAAAGAGTATTTTAGGGAAAGAGATCATATAAATTAGATGGGCTTTACCTGCAAAGGATAATTTAAGGGATTTCCAGGATTGAATTTCTTGTATAACTACAGAAATAAGAGGCTGAACATTTAATTTATAGATATCATGAGGATTTGATGGTAGGTCAACGCCAAGATAAGGTAAAGAATTTCTCCTCCACTGAAAAGAAAAAGGGAACGGCCACCGTTTCTGAGCAATTTTAAAAATAGCTAAAGCATGAGATTTATTAAAGTTTATACGAAATCCCGAAACTGCTCCAAATTCATTAAAGGCGTCCATTATAGAGGAAATGGATTCCTTAGGATTGGATATCATGAGTAAGATATCATCAGCAAATGCCAACGTTTTAAGTGTATTGTGACCGACCCCTATGCCCCCAAAGGAAGGGATCATCTCCAGATATCTTAGTAAGGGATCAAGGGCAATATTGAACAACAAAGGTGACAGAGGACAGCCCTGCCTCGTCCCCCTGAAGATGGAAAAAGGGGTTGACTGGATATTTTCAAAACATTTTTATTGGATTAAAGTGGACCTTTTAACCAAATTTATCATGGTTAGGAGGCTGTCCACTACTTGGACAACCCCTTTCTTGATGTTTGCCCCCGATTCATTAAAAAAAACTTTACTCGCCTTCCTCAGTGGCGCCGTTCCCACTGTGTCAGCACTCGCGGTCCTGGAGTTCTTCTGCGGTTGTTGTGACACGCGCCTCCAGCACCCAAAATTTGTCATGGTTAGAGGGCTGTCCACTACTTGGGCAACCCCTTCTTGATGTTTGGCCCCGATTAAATAAAAAAAACTTTTCTCGCCTCCCTCGGTGGCGCTGTTCCCGTGGTGTCAGCACTTGCGGTCCTGGAGTTCTTCTGTGGTTGTTGTGACACGTGCCTCCAGCACCCAATCTGATCCGGCATCGCTGTGCCCGCCTTAGGACAAATCAAACATGATGAGGAAGTTGGGGCTCTAGCTGCTTTATCACTTGCTCTTCATGTTCAATTCAACAGGAGGCATAGACAGTGACGTCAGTGCTGATTGGGCACTGGAGTCATGTGTCAAAAGAGCACAGGAACCCTAGAGAACGGTGACGGCATGGGAGGTGAGTATAAGCTTTTTTATTTTATCGGGGCCAAGCATGGGGTATGAGGAGAAGTTGCCCAAGTAGAAGACAACTTATTTAACTGGACACATTATACAATTTTGCCTCTCAGTTTCGGCGATATTAGCAAAGTATTGGCACATATGAAGTAAAAAAGAAAACGGTAAGTCCAAGTGGGTGTTATCAATTACTTTTCACTGGGGGCGTGTACTTCTTCTTCCTGTATGAGTTGCCCAATCATTACCAGGGAGCAGCACAGCAGAAAAAGACTGCGCCTCACCATAGCCTAGGTTTCTTAGTGTGTGAGATGTAAGGATACAGAGCTGATCTCCTGGTCTAACTTCCTGCATGATTAGACAGTGCTGGGTATAGCTCACAGAAGACACACCTTTCGGATAAGGTCGATGTGTAGCTGTGTCATATTGCAAACCCTTCTATCTGCTTTCCTCCTCTTGTACCACGGTCAGCTCTGCTCGGCTGACCCCTCACTTCTGGTCCAGAGGTAAAAGCTCAATTCTTTAAGCTCAGGATAAATAAATCTGATAATACACTACACAATGAAATTCATAATTTTACCCATGAGTGGAATATAAATTTACCCTGATACATTGCAATACATGTGTGTTAGTCTATTTTATGTCTGACGTTGTGTACATGAACCAGTAGGCTCAGGATGTACAAACAGATTAAAAAAAAACATCTTTGTGACTTAAGATTTGTGATTTTACTCAAAGGCTGTTTATATTTGTAGCCAACTTAACAGAAATGGAGCAATCAACTGAGCTTCTCCTATGCACCATTTTATGGGGCACTTACTATTATTTTATTTGAGAGGAAAAAAATAGATCACAATGGCTGCCCCTATGTTTCTTTTGCTTGACTTTATTATGTAGCTACCATAGGAAAAAAACAATAAAACCTGCAGTTTCTAATTGATGAGTAAATTATTTGATATACATAGTGGAAGAAAAACTTTTTTTTTTTTTGTCATTAAAGGGGTTGTCCGGGCTTTTCACATATTCTCAGTACATATCTGGACTGCAGAATTATGACATTAAGTAATTTACTTTATGTCACCAGTTTGCACGTTTTTCTAGATATTCTGAACAGAACGACCAAAGGGGGGGGTGTTATGGCATTGAAATGAGAACTAGTCATTTCCTCCTACTCTACTAAAAACATGCCGTCTATAGCAACAACCCCAGGGCCGGACTGGGACTAAAATTCAGCCCTGGCATTTGAAGTTACACAGGCCCACTAGTCACATGGTGACTATATAATATCTTTGTACAGTTGTAGTTTACAAGAAGTGAGAGGAGATTAACACGACTATATAACATGTAGTCACAGCTGTGCCCAGTATTTCAGCTCAGTCCTATTTATTGCTTTTAGGTACAGTACTCCTCCCAAAGCGTTGTCCCCTTTTGTATGCATGATTACAGAATTCCTGGCAGAACTGCTCTCTATTGGGCAACCAGACCCCCTGGTCATAGCCGCCCCTATCATACCTCCCAACTGTTGAAGAAGGGAAAGACGGACAAAGACTGCGGCGCGCGCATCGCTGTGTTCGTTAGCGCTGATGCCATATTCATGTCAAAAATAGAATTAAAATAAAAAATATTGTTATTCTCACCTTCCGGCGTCCCGCGCAGCATTCCCGCCTCTCTCCACGCTCCAGTCCCAGTAATCCTTCGCGAGAATTACCGCGATGACGTCCGTTCTTGTGGGATCGCAAAGTCTCGCGGTCATTCTTGCAAAGGATTACTGGGACCGGGAGCGTGGAGAGAGGCGGGAATGCTGCGCGGGACGCCGGAAGGTGAGAATTACAATATTTTTAATTTTTTTTTATTATTTTACAGCTGATCGCTGGTCTCCCGCCCGTCACAAGCAGCGATGCGTGCTGGCCAGCGGGAGATCAGCGACGGAAAAAATGTCCAGAGGTTTCTTGCAGCGATCAGCGATACCGGCAGGGGGGCCGCTCGCTGATCGCTGTCACACACAGCGATCTCACTGGTGAGATCACTGTTGTGTCACAAAACTTGTGACTCAGCAGCGATCACGCTAGCGAGATTGCTGTGTGTGACGGGGCCTTAAGGCTGTGTCCACACGTACTGTAAATACTGTGGGGGGAGATTCTGCTTGTTTTCTATAGGTGTCAGCACCAAACTACACACTAAAAATCTCTGATTATAGCATTTTTGTTACATTTTTCCATGCACCGTGTCCTTATTTAATGCGTTTTTGGTACCGATTTGAAGCAGCGTAAAAGCGACTGCAATTTTTACATGCAGCTGTTTCAGGCTTCTCATAGAAGCAAAAAAATACAAATTCTGCAGAATTCAAAAGTTTTCATGAAATCACATCTCCTTCGCTTGGACAATTCAGCTTCCAGAACACAGGGCAGGAATTCATTTTGGTGCCCCCCTCCCATCAAAAGCACATATGTGATTTGCACATTTAGGGCTCATACTCACTTGCACGAGACTCGCACGATTCTTGTGCGAGTCGCTCGCATGAAAACCTGGCACTGCCACTGGCGCTCGGACCGGATCGTGCTGCTACATGCATTTCTATGCAGCCGCACACTCCGGTCCGAGTGAGTATGAGCCCTTAGTCACGTGTTGAAGAGCTGCTCTCCCTAATTCTCTAAATGTTCAGTGATAAACTGAGAGACGCAGGAAGAGAAGCTCGCTGTCATGTGACAGTAAGTATGAAAATCGCGTATGAGTGAAGTGGCCATGTGATAACTGATGGAACCAGCAAGCAGAGCTGAATCCTGATAGTGAGTATATTACACGCTGTTAGGATTGGCTACAGGGCTTCATTTTATAATTAAAGGGCTCATCCAGGTTTGTGATGAAAGTCTGCAATCACTCTATATGATGTGTATCCGGATTTCCACAGCGCATGCACTGTACACTTAGGATTCTCCCTTACCAGTGGCAAGAGTAGGCGGTCATGTGAGCTATTTGTAGACTTCTGACTCGACATGTCCGGCCTCGCTCAATTCATTTTTATTGAATGAGGCCATGAATGTCACATGACCGCATGTATGCAAATCGCCGTCAACAGAATCTTGACAGCATGTAGTGCGCACTGCGAGTGTTCAGAAGTCTGCAGTCACATAGAATGACTGCAGACTCATCACAAACCTGGACAACCCCTTTAATGCTCCTAAAGTAAATAAAAACATGAGAATTAGGCTGCTTTCACACATCCGGCTTTTTTAATCCGGCACGATGCTGCGAAATTTGGAACAACCGGATCCGGTACTGGATCCAGTTTTGTCCCATAGAGTTGTATTGTCGCCGCACCGTGCCGCAACGTTTTTTGACAGTGCCGGACCGGTTTTTCTCAGAGTGCATGCGCGGAGACTCTGAGTCTCGCGCTGCTCTTTTAAATGTGGGCTCCACCGTATCCGGCCACACAGGCATCCGGTCTCCGGCACATCCCGGATCCGCCCCTACGGCTTTTCGCCGCACAGCGCCGGAGACACAAAGCCAGATGTGTGAAAGCAGCCTTAGTCAGTATTACAAAAAAGTATTTGCATCCAGGTACCTGATGAATGACTTTGTCTCTGATTGGAGTCGTTCTCTTGTCCAGACACTTTTCACAGCCCAACTCACCTCTGCAGACTTCCATCTTCTCTGGGTTTGTGAAACACATCCCCACACTGCCTTCTCATACATTCCCCCAACTGAAGACCACAGGCACAGGTGATCACATAGATAACGTGATCACTCTCACAAGTCAGGTGTTGATTTATATTTGTGGTGCTGGCTAAATATAAATCAACACCTGACTTGTGAGAGTGACCACGTTATCTATGTGATCACCTGTGCCTGTGGTCTTCAGTACGTGGGCCGCACCACACAGACATTGCGGTCGCGTATGAATGGCCACAGGCAAAACACCAATAAAGTT
Source organism: Dendrobates tinctorius (assembly GCF_039654945.1). Taxonomy (NCBI): domain Eukaryota; kingdom Metazoa; phylum Chordata; class Amphibia; order Anura; family Dendrobatidae; genus Dendrobates; species Dendrobates tinctorius. The sequence continues at coordinate 1,237,335 of NW_027361752.1, read as the reverse complement.
TTTTTAAAACATAGTCTGTCCAGACACCTCTTGGTCAATGAAAAAAAATTTGATATAAAGGTAACCCCTGTGGAACAAATATCACAGAATGACACAAACAGAAATTAAATAGAAAAGAGTCGTACTGGATTTTCCTGTTGAAAACCTTATATCCCGACGGCCTCAATGATACAGTGGAGAACGTGTAGAGAAGTTTAATAGAAAAAAGAGAGAAGAAAGAAAGTAAGGGAGGGGGAGGGAGACAAAAGAAACATGAAAACAGTGGGGGGTGTTGTTTTTTTTTTTTTAGTTTCTTCGTTTTTTGTTTTTTTTTCTCTCTGTTTTTTGTTAAGTCAATATGCCAAATTATTGACTTATGATCTTCTATGAAAGTGTTAAATACCTGGGTAATCTAAGGGTTAAATGTTTTTTTTTCTTCCAAGGTAACGCAAACCTGTCTACATGTAACACAAAAACTTCACTGAAACAATAGATCATTTTATGTCTGTCCTGAATATCCGCTTTCTCGACCTCGGCTCCATTTGTTTGACTATAGGACTGTTGGAGAAAGCGGAGTGCTGTACTCGGTTATTTCTGGTAGGCCCGCGGACAATGAATGGAGGGGTGGCCGAGCATACCCAGCGCATCTCTGCTCAAGACAGAACCACAGAGCCCCAATCGCAGGGTTCCAAATCCCCAATCTCTGAAAAACTCTGGAAAACAAATCCCCAATCTCTGGATCCTCTGGGATCCCAGTGATCTGTCACCCAGTTATCAGCAAGGTATCCTAGGGGATAAATTGTTGTTGTTTTTTTTTTTTTTTTTTGGGGGGGGTGGATTAACCCTTTAATTATATTTAATTATATTGTTGTTTCCATTTCCTGTCAAAAGGTGGTAGGGGTCATCTGATTTTATGGGGTCCTATGCTTTCAGAATTGACTGAGCACAGATATTTATTTGATGGGGTAAAGAGCTAAAAATTTGATGCGCCTTATTCTTTATATATTTCTCCTACATCGCACACCCTTTTTCATCAATGACATTAAAATGGTGTTTGGGCCAAAGCAATAAATAAAAATTCTTCTTCATCACATTATCCTCAGCAGCAACTCCATCAGGTAAGGAAGATTTTGAAGGAAAATGGAATTGTTGTGTCCCACAAATGGGAACAACCTGTAATATATATATTCTCTATGTTGAGTTTTTCCTCCAATCAGCAAATTCCCTGTTGTTGCTAGGTAGAATTAGACTGTGTGAAGATTGTCCCTATGTCCCTCCCGCAGTTGAGCTCTGTATTAGGTTGCTCCTCCCTTCTTCTTCAGTTTAGGCTACAGCAGGCATTACTGAAGACGCATGTGTACTCCCCTGTACAGATTACTCCTTTTTACCTACTGTTCATTGTAAACTAATACAGGATTTTGGAAGAAAACGGCATCGTTTGTCCTGGTCTATTTACAGTTGCAGTGGCGGTCGAGTTAAAACTATCTGCGGACGCCTGCTGGTGTGAGTACAAGTTATACAATTATCTAAGAAGCTGATAATTAAAACACTTGGGATTTGCAGCCATCAGGAAGAGGCAGAATAGGAATCACAGTCATACACAAAGGACACATGAATTTAATTTAGTATCAAGGTCTGCACCAATAAATGGTTTTATTTGAGGGTTTTCCTCTCATAGAACAAAGAGCTCGATGTGATTAAACTGGTGTGGTCAGTAGAGAACCTAACGTCACTGCAAAGATGGAGCGCTGCTGTGCAAAATCTCCAACAGGGCCTCCAACTCTCATCTTTAATGGCATTGGTCTTCTCATATGGACCAAAGTGACCTTTTGGGCCCTCTTAGGCTCCAAAGCCTCGGTGCAACTGGAACTTTGGCACTCACTATAGTTACACCCCTGGTTGGCAGCATAAAGTAAGGAAGAATTGGGCAGTTAGATTGGATGAGAGCCTTAGATATTTGGTGAGGTATCTTCATATGGCACTGTATTCTCTCCAACAAGCAAAGCTTCTAGTGGGCAATACTTGTCAAAAATGTGCCATGATTAATTATCTTACCCATTCCAGGTATCTTCATATATTACTTCCATACGGTGAACATTATGGACTCCATATTACGCCATTTTAAAAACCTTTGCAGAGATTTTTACTGAGTTCTTCACCAGATTTTGCATTTCGAGCAATGCTGATAACACTTTGATGCAGAGAAAAAAACCATATTAAACGTGATACCAGAAGAGCATTTCTAAATGAACTTATTACAAAACACAGGTTTTATCTGACAGCGAATGGCTTTTTAGGCTTCTTCCGTTTCTTCAGGTGCACACCAAGCATGAGAAATGCTGTCAGTACAATGGCTGCCCCAGTCACAGTATATGCAATTCCTAGAAACATGTTTTTTCCTCCGCACCATGACAGAGTTGATAGGATCACATGCTTTTTCCCCCCAAACCTGGATACAGGAAAATCTGAGTGTTTAAGTTAAGATTATAATGAACTGAGTTTGTAGATGGAACAAGAAAAGATTGTCCATTCATAACATAAGCTTTGCTCTGTGTTTAGCATTGTACGCTTAGGCACGTGGTCAGTCTTTTCAAGGCAGCTCTGCCTTGTCCAGGAGCAGAGGGACAATCTCCGCTCATTCCATCCGAATCCTCTGGCCCAGATTGGACATAACAGAGAAATAAGTAGTTCCTCCATGTCAACAAAGGTTCACGTGACTCACATTTTTTTGTGTGTACCTGTATATGGTGTGTATCCAGTGTCATGCTGTTCCTCTTCTCAGTGACGTCACAGCAGACTAGCCGACTCACTCTGTGCTCTATGTGTGAGCCGAAAGTCTCTTTAAAGGTTTGCGGACACTGCTGTGTAACACGGCCGAGTGCTATGCAACGTCTCATCAGAAAGAGCTCAGCCCAATGTTATACTACGGGGCAGTGCTGATCTGCGATTATTTTTTTATGCTGATTCGGCATGAGAAAACAGTCACAGCATGCTATGAGTGATTCTGATTTGGATCACACGCACCCATACAAGTCTATGGATGCAAGTGAAATATCGGACTGCACTCGGATGTCATCCAAGTGCAGTCCAATCTACTCTCACAGAAAGAATGGAGAAGAGACAGGTGGAGAAATTAAGTTCTCCGTCTTCTCTGCACCTGTGTTGTGATTATCTCATACAAGAGAATCCAATCACAATCAGATGACACGGATCAAACTCTGACAAAGTTAGCATAATCGCCCCGATATTCTCACAAAAGGTAATATACGCCAGTGTGAGCGAGCAAATACAGTGAAAGTCTTGTCCAAAGCCATTATAGACTCTCATTGTAAAAGCCACTTTGGGAGGGCAGTACATTAATGTACTCATACTACACGCCATATACATATATTTAATGGAAAAAATATTCATGGGAGGGCTTCTGTAAATTTGATGCAGAAGAATGCCAGGACGGAGACAGGGTCAGGATGTGAAACATTATTATAGGATGGGTCTACATCAAATTTGATGACAACAGAATCACACCTGATCTTTGTAAATTTGGTGTGCTGAATTCAAATATCGCATCCATTTGTTTACTGTGATTACAGAAAGTATTCAGACCCCTTTAAATTTTTCACTCTTTGTTTCATTGCAGCCATTTGGTAAATTCAAAAAAGTTCATTTTTTTCTCATTAATGTACACTCTGCACCCCATATTGACTGAAAAAAAACATAAATGTTGACATTTTTGAAAATTTATTAAAAAAGAAAAAAAAAATATCACATTGTCATAAGTCCAGCTGTGTTTAATTGAACTGATAGGACTTGATTTGTAAAAGCACACACCTGTCTATATAAGACCTCACAGCTCACAGTGCATGTCAGAGCAAATGAGAATCATGAGGTCAAAGGAACTGGCCAAGGAGCTCAGAGACAGAATTGTGGCAAGGCACAGATCTGGCCAAGGTTACAAAAGAATTTTTGCAGTACTCGAGGTTACTAAGAGCACAGTGGCCTCCATAATCCTTAAATGGAAGAAGTTTAGGACCACATAAGTCTTCCTAGTTCTGGCCGTCCAACCAAACTGAGCAATCGCGGGAGAAGAGCCTTGGTGAGAGAGGTAAAGAAGAACCCCAAGATCACTGTGGCTGAGCTCCACAGATGCAGTAGGGAGATGGGAGAAAGTTCCACAAAGTCAACTATTACTGCAGCCCTCCACCAGTCGGGCCTTTATGGCAGAGTGGCCGGACTGAAGCCTCTCTTCAGTGCCAGACATATGAAAGCCCGCACAGAGTTTGCTGAAAAATACATGAAGGACTCCCAGACTATGAGAAATAAGATTCTCTGGTCTGATGAGATGAAGATAGAACTTTTGGTGATAATTCTAAGCGGCATGTGTGGAGAAAACCAGGCACTGCTCATCACCTGCCCAATACAATCCCAACAGTGAAACATGGTGGTGGCAGCATCATGCTATGGGTGTGTTTTTCAGCTGCAGGGACAGCACGACTGTTTGCCCTTGAAGGAAACATGAATGCGGCCAAGTACAGAGATATCCGAGATGAAAACTTCTTCCAGAGTGTCCTGGACCTCAGACTTGGCTGAAGGTTCACCTTCCAACAAGACACTGACCCTAAGCACACAGCTAATATAACAAAGGAGTGGCTTCTGAACAACTCTGTGATCATTCTTGACTGACCCAGTCAGAGCCCTGACCTAAACCCAATTGGGCATCTCTGGAGAGACCTGAAAATGGCTGTCCACGAACGCTCACCATTCAACCTGACGGAACTGGAGAGAATCTGCAAGGGAGAATGGCAGAGGATCCCCAAATCCAGGTGTGGAAAACTTGTTGCAAGACTCATGGCTGTACTAGCTCAAAAGGGTGCTTCTACTCAATACTGAGCAAAGGGTCTGAATACTTACAACCATGTGATATTTCAGTTTTTATTTTTTAATAAATTTGCAAAAATTTCTACATTTTACAGTCAACATGGGGTGCAGAGTGTACATTAATGAAAAAAATGAACTTTTTTGAATTTACCAAATGGCTGCAATGAAACAAAGAGTGAAAAATTTAAAGGGGTATGAATACTTTCCGTACCCACTGTATATGTGAGGAGGATGCCCGTCGCGATATTGTTGCTGGCCCTTATGGTCCTATGGCATGGGGATGCCTGGAGTAAGGGGCTAGCAGAGAATAAGCACACTCTTCTCAGTGTTGCGACGTAGGAGCGGGTGTTAAATGGTGGTATTGCATGGAGATAGCTGCACCTCCTATGTTTAACTCACGGATTGCTGTGAGTATGGACATGCCGCCCGGATGTGACCATTGCGTGTCACCGCCAGGCGATACGTTTCACCTACTGAAAAAGTCGTCTGTGTTCCAAGAAGTGACTTCACCGCAAACATAAAGTGCGTTGATTTTGATGTAAGGCAGTGCGATGCATGACACCCGCCGCATATTGGTCTTGAGGGAACAACCAGCAGTGGTAAGGTGCTTGGATGGTAAGACAGCTTCCCACTGACTGAATAAGGCCGGGGTCACACTAACCGACGCAAAATGCGGTCCGTAGTTTACAGGCGTAATACGGATGATTGACCCCTAAATATTGATCCGTATGTCATCTGTAAGCAAGGTGTGGTCACGTATTTTGCGCATGTAAGCATCCGTATGCTGAGATTTTCTCGCCGGCTTGCAAAATGGACATATAATGGAGCCTTATGACAGGTTTTATAACACAAACCAAAGAATAGATATAGACACATAGAATGTATATATATATATATATATATATATATATACACACATGTCATTGAGACACACATATATATATATATATATATATATATTTATATTTCACAGAGTTCTTCATAGCAGAATAGCCGCTAATTCAATTGCCGGCTTTTGTCAAATCATTCCCCAACCCGACAGGAAATGACACATGGTTTACATACAGTAAACCATTTAATTTCATGTTTTGTTTTGTATGTCTTTCATTAGTAATTAGATGAGGATTGATGTGTAAAATTTGGGAGGTGTAGGTGTTAATTTAAGGGGTTAATTCGTTGTAACAAAATGTGTGGGCTCCCGCGGTAATTTGTCAATGCGGGAGCCCACACATTTTTTTACAACGAATTAACCCCTTAAATTAACACCTACACCTCCCAAATTTTACACATCAATCCTCATCTAATTACTAATGAAAGACATACAAAACAAAACATGAAATTAAATGGTTTACTGTATGTAAACCATGTGTCATTTCCTGTCGGGTTGGGGAATGATTTGACAAAAGCCGGCAATTGAATTAGCGGCTATTCTGCTATGAAGAACTCTGTGAAATATAAATATATATATGTATTCTATGTGACTATATCTATTCTTTCGTTTGTGTTATAAAACCTGTCAGGGTGAGTTTACTGTATAGCGCACTGAATTGCCGGCTTTTCTAAAAGACACCTGGTGCGTATTTCTCGCAAGTCACATGTGTGGTCCGTGTGTAATGCGTATTTTTAGCGCAGCCATAGACTTGCATTGGCGTACTACGGGCATAGTACGCTGACAATCGCAGCATGCTGCGATTGGCACGGACCGTAGAATACAGATGAGAAATATATGGCTGATGGGAGCTGCCCCATAGAGAATCATTGGTCCGTGTGTAATGCGTGCTTTTAACGCCTCTCACTCGTCCGTATTCCTCTCTAGGGTGACCCCGGCCTAAGACTCTCTCCTGAAGAATCTTTTTCCAGAGGAAACGCACTGGGAGAAGCACACTTCACACCTGACTATATCCTCAGCAGGGCATGATGGCAACTGAACTTCTTGAAGGGCCATGTCAGACCCAGCTATCTGACTCCTAAGCTTCATTTTGGGTCGGGTCATTTACGTATTTTTATTTGTAGGTGATGTGAGAGTTACAATGGCTTTGCACTTTTTGACCAGCTGGACTAATTTTAGGTATTGGTTTTCTAGGTTTTATCTTAACATTAATTGAAAGTTAAGTTTTAAGTTACCACATATCCCTACAATATATTTGACATTTTGATTGCATTTGTTAAGGGAAACGTGCGTGACCAAAATTCTGCCTTCTTGAATTTTTTTTTCTTTTTTCTGCCCTGGTTATGGATCTCTGCTTTACTGCTGCTACTTTACGGTATTAAGTTATCTAACAAAATAAATGAATCAGCTTTAAGGATACTGTAATCAATGACGAAGCTGTAATTTCCAGCCGGAAGCCCATCAGTGAACTCATCTATTCTTGAGAGACGTCTATAAAGCTTCCTGAAGAATGGGAATGCTGCCACCCTCATCCAATTGATAAAGTCATCATTTTTGTAACCGTTGTTATTAGGGTCCGGGTCAAGAGCATAAGCCGGTTTCTGCCAATATGGCGGCCTGGCACTTCCTGCAAAAATAAAAATGAAATGGTTTCTTGCCATTAGGGAATCCCACTGACAGAAGGGCTGCAAAAATATTCAGTTAAATAATATCATTCTACATTACTTCCAAATGCCAGGAACCAAGGTTTCTGGACAGAACATTGTGCACAGAATCACACTACCTCTGTCAGCTTTACCTATAGCCCTTTCTGGTGCCAAGTCTTTTCTGGGTTATTGGTGCACACAAACCCAGCTCCCCACATGAAAAAATGAATTATCAGACTAAGAAACCTTCTTTGCTCGATGGCCTAGTTCTGATTCTCACGCGCCTATTCACTGATAGACAGAGGTCAGCATGGGCAATCCGAGGACTCACCAGCTAGGCTGCCCCACACGCAGCAGTCTGTGATGCATTTTGTGTCCCAATACCTTTTTATTATAGCCAGCATCATATTTGTAGCTTTTGGGCATAACAGTAACTCCCGACAAAAAACATATGTTTTGAAGATGTTCTGAGGTAGTTTTCTAGCTATCCGAACATGACACTTGTCAGAGTGGCTCAGATCCTTGCGCTTGCTCATTTTTCCTGTTACCTACACATCAATACATGAACTTTCAGACCTGACTGTTCACTTCCCACCCTTTGACGAGTGCCATTGTGATAAGATGATGTTACAAATAGAATCATTTTATTCACTTGTCAGTGATTTTAATGTTATGTGATCATCTCCATGTATATTGTTCATAAGGATGTTAAGTTTCCTCAAAGCAAGATAAAAAATGTGTGTCCCCTTTCTCGTTTACATGGCACTAAGTCCTTTTCTCTTTTCCTGTCTTTTCCGTACAGCCAAGTTTCTAACTTGTATCCCGTACAGAAGACTATGATACCATCAACAAGAAAAAACTTCTAAATCTTAGAACACTTATTAGTAAAGTTTGTCTTAGCCCTCATTTCATTAACCCTAATTCCTAAAAAGTTGGGTTCTGTGTAAAATTGAAAGAAAACAAGAATGCCATGATTTGAAAATCTCTTATAGTCATATTTTATTCACAACAGCACCTAGAACACAGATCAGAAGTTGAAAGTTGGATTTACTTCTTTTTCTAAAGGAAATGTATTTCCTTAAATATGAACACCCTTAAACTAATTCTTTGTTAAAGAAGCCTTTGAATTTTTACAGCAGTTAATCTCTATGGGAAGGACTCAAAATGGCATATTAAGAACTAGAAATCTTTGACCACCCTTGCTTGCAGTGGTTCTTCAAATCTGTCAGATTACGAGGGCATCTTCTGGGTACGGCTCTTCAATTGAATTTAGGTCTGGCATCTGACTGGAATTCTGATTCTGGACTGTTACCTGACTACTCCTTTTGACTTACCCCTTGGTATATCTCAAGCCATCTTAGTACCTGACCCAATACCTATTGACTTTCCAAGCCTCACGGCTTGTCCGAGAGTGGTGGTGGCTAGCCTCAGTTTCCTGGTGGTTTGTACAACATACAGCTCATGATGCAAAAGGTTTCCTGGCAGCTCAGAAAGAACTGTGAGACTCCGGTTCTCATCTTCCTATATTAAAATTTATTTCCATCTTTGAGATGCAAACATATTTGAAAAAATATGCACCAGGGCTGTGGGAGAGGAACCCTTGTCAGCTCCTTCTCTGACGTAGAGCAGCTTGATGCTGTCAACGTAATGCAGGACACAAGGGGCAGGACGTGGTGGGGAATGATAAGCGCTCAATGTAGGAGCCGAAGATTTATATGTCCTGACATGTACTGTAGATGGAAGGGGGGGGGAGAGGTTTTGGGGCAAAATGTTACTACAAGGGCAATTGAGGGAAAATTGAGAAAGGGAGCACAGGATAGCGAGTGTATGTGTGATGAAATTATGGAGAGGGGTAGTGTGTGGGGGGGATATTATGGAGAGGAGAAGTGTGGAAGGATATTATAGAGAGGAGAAGTGTGGATAGATATTATGGAGAGGGGCATTGTTGGTGATATTATGTATAGCGGCCGTGTACGGGAATGTCATGGAGAAAGGCAGTATGGAGGTTATTTTCTGTAGGTAGCACAGTGAGAGGCAATTATTTATTCAGGGGTACAGCATAGGAGATATTTTTATTCATTGGGCATAAATGATACTTTAATTTTTAAGGGCACCTTGTCGGAAACTGCTGCAGAATCCCAGAGAAGAGGGAAGTCTAGAGAGATGACCTCTAGGCTTGAAATCTCATCATGGTGGTCTGTACTACATGAAGACAAAAGGGACGGGAATGTCTTCAATTAGAGAAGTCAACTATAAGGTTCCTGGATGTAAATGTTTATTTGTGGTAATGCCTGCATCTCATCAGTGCTATTGTTTTTGTATGATCTGCACTCTGATAATGTCTGGAAACAACAACTCCCAGCATCTCCAAACCATTGTTAAAGACATACTGGGAGTTGCAGATTCACATGATACAAGTGTATATGGGGCTGACCCTTTGAACACTGTACTAAGCTTGGTGCTGTATTCATGTATTGATGGTGGTTCTAGCGCTGCCTTTTTGTATTGATGGTGGTCCTGACACTACATTCATGTACTGATGGCGATTCTGGCGCTGCATTCATATACTGACAGTGGTCCTGGTTTTGCTTTTCTGTACTGACAGTGGTCCTGGTGCTGATTTCATTTTCCGGCTGTGGTCCTGGCACTGCATTCATGTACCGACTGTGGTTCTAGCGCTGCAGTCATTTACCGAGGGTGGTCTGTGGCGCTGCATTCATGTAACAGTGGTTCTGGAACTGCATTCATGTACTAACAGTGGTTCTGGAACTGCATTCATGTATTAGTGGTGATTCTGGCTGTGTATTCATGTACTGAAGGTGGTTCTTACACTTCATTCATGTGCAGCCAGTTATTCTGTCATTGTACACATGTAGCAATCCATAATGTGCTTTATGTCTACGTTAAAACTGGAACACTCTCAAAACTTATAGTTTTTAGATTATGAGGAGGAGTTGGTGAGTTTCTGCTCAATTTCTGCTTCACAAACTCAGTGTAAATTAGGGTGTGTTTACTAAGTTTTTGAAGCAGAAACTTAGCAAAAACTCTCCAGATCCTCCTCAAATGCTCAAAACTTGGTTTTAGTGATTTATAAATGTACTGACGATGTTTCTGGTAAGGCATTCATGCATGTAGAATTTTTTTTTACAGCCCTTGGGATTAGTTCAGTATGAAAATGTGGCCCTTGGACCAAAACATTTGTGTATCCCAATTATAAAACTGCTGTATAATGCTCAGCATTGATAGGGCCTTTCAAAATGTGTAAGCTGTCCTTGCCATAGGATCTAATGCTCTTGAGTCCACAGGACACGGAAATCGTGATTTCTGTAAATTTCAAATTTTGGTCTATCTGTGCACAGAACAGTTTCCATTTTACTCAGTCAAATGAACTTTGGCAGAGAGAAGATGGCAGTGTTTTGGCATTGAATTGATATATGGTTTCTTGTTTGTATGACAGATCTTTCACTTGAATTTGTGGATTGCATGGTCAACTGTGTTCACAGAAAATGATGTCTGTAAGTATTCCTAAGCATGCAGTTTGTTTTTAATTTATTGCCACCTGAAGGCCCAGGTATCCATCGGCATTGTCCCTATTGCAAATGGGTTTCTCCAAAAATCTTTTGCTGTTATGTACTGTAGATGATGGGATATTCAAAGTCTTTGAAATTTTATGTTGGGTAATATTTCTCTGAAATTGTGAACCTTTGACCATCTTGGCATCTGGGAGATTCTGCCTCTTTATTATACACAGTCCTGTGACTCAGTCCAGCCCTGTCCCAACATTTTTGAAATGTGTTGCTGTAATCACTTTCTAAATGATTTAATATTTTTCAAATAAAGTAGAAAAATGTGAGAAAGCGATGTGGGAACTGATCTCTTATTTCCAATTCATCCAGCACATCTGTTGTGCCAGACCTTTCAAAAACTCATGTTACATATGCTACACATTGCATTTTTGATAGCCAGCTCACCAGTTTTGCAGTACAAACGTGCAAAATAGCCAAAAGTGAACTTGTGCTTTTTTGACATAGGCTGTGATCAGTTGAGGCACAAGAGAATTGATCTTGATGTCACCGATAAATTGAAAACCTAGCTCTACAAAACTAGATAGATGGTCATAGACCGGGAAAAGCTGAGAAATTATTTAGCCATCTATGTTACAAAGTGTAGAACACTTCAATAAAACATGGAGCAGTGTAGCTAGTACTGCCTATGTCTGGAGAAACACAAGGAGAAGCCTTTAATAGCAGCCCCTAGAGGAGGGCTGGCTCCAGAGCTGTCAATCAAAGAAGAGAAGGGCAGAGATAAATGCAAATCCAGTAGGTGAGAAGGGGCACTGAACTGTTTAGCCACGCCAAGGGTGCACCAAGCGCCTGTACTTGGTATAATCAGTCATGCCGTGCTGACAATCTCCTTTTTTAATTTTTAAACTTTGAATGTTGATTCCGTTATTACAGGTAGTCACTCCACACAAAATGTTTCATAAATAGCATTTACCTTCGCCCCCCGAAGATGCAACAAAGCGAAACGCGCGTTGGGGTCTCTCTGCCCACACTTTAGCCAAGTTGGTTTCCAATATATATATGCACTGTTTGACATAATTACTATTATTGCCAGTATATATGTTGTTTTGAGCTGCTGAGTCACTGTATTTCATCTGTAAACTTTGCTGCCAGTTTGTATATATCTCTATATATTTTTCGGCAGGTCCGGTTTTTTGGTCCTCCTTTATTGCACTATTGCACTTTATATTCGTCATCTATTCTTTTTTGAGAGATATTTGCCTACTTACGTGTGTGTGTGTATATATATATATACACATACATATGTATATACTTTATGTAGGTCCTTTTTGACCACTTTCACTATTCATATACATATATTTAAATATATGGATATGTGTGTATATATATATATATATATATATATATATATATACTCTGTATTGCACCTTATATCTGGCTGGTATTTTTACTCTTATATTGGTGTTTCATGTATGGTTTACTAATATTTGCATTATTGTCATTGGCATATATGATATACTGTATATGGATTTCACTAACTAACTAATTTATACCGACCCGGTTTCAGTGTGGCATTCAGGTGTCACTGATTCCCTTTTTTTTAACTGTTGGACTACATACTAATTTTACTCCTCATTTGAAAAAATAATAAAATTTACATTTTTTTATATTGCTCCTTGGTCCTATTTCTTTCGGGTTTCTGTTGTAATATTATGGCTGAGACATTGTTTATTTAGTCTTCTTTTGGGATTTTAACATTTGAACAGGTAATTGTATCCTGCAGACTCGAAGGCCATTAATTGGAATGGCAAGCATCAGGACCTCACAATCATGATCTCATGGTGCCGATGAGGTTAAAGAGGGAGTCACAACACTCTATTAACCATGTAGATGCTGCTGTTATTATTGACAGAAGCATCTAGGAGGTGAAATGGCCATGGTTGGGCCCAACACCGATCATGGCTGATGCAGCAAGGTGTCAGCATAGTGTACAGATGACAGCTGCTGCATTTTCGAGGGATGCTATCTTCTTAAGTCTCAGGTCAGTAAAAACAGTAAAAAGTCATATTGCACTTTAGCCAAGATAACTAGAACATGGGGAACATACTTTACCTGCAAAGGCCTGTACGAGATCGTCCTTAGGTTTGGGGTTACTGAACTTCACATTCTTATCTGACCACCAGGTGTTTCCAGTTTTCAACATTGGAACAGGTTTTATGTTAGTCAAGTCCTTATGATAAATTAATGCTATTGTATCTAAGGCAAAAAAAATGATATTATTTAGGTTAAAGGTTTCCTCTACATCTGAGTGCGCATTTCATATCTTTGCAGACATTTTTCTGAAAAGTAAAAAATAAAGGTTCTAATTCAGTAACATTAAGGTTTAAACAACACCATGACACCAGGTCAGGCGGCCAGAGATCTTTGTATGGTGGTACATCACAGCATAATGCTAGTGAATGGGGTCACATTGTGACTTGCAAGGTGCACGACAAGTAAGTCTCGAAAAATTGGAACCAGTAGGACCAGATGGGGCCAAAGCCATTTTGCAGCCTTAGCCTAAGCTCCAGCTCAAGTACCAAATACACATAATAAATTAGTAAATTGTCCTAAACACCAAGAGCTTTACTACCAACCACTCTGCTGTTTAGGAATTGTTTATTGCTAATATTTAGACTATATATGATAGTTTCATGTCAACACTGAACTTAAATAAAACGCTGAACTGAGAGTATTATGTGGGAAATATAAGTTGATGTTATGTGGGCACTAGGGTTGAGCGAAACGGGGTCGGTCAAATTGATAAGTCGCCGACTTTTGCTAAAGTCGGGTTTCGCTAATCGAAACCCGACCATAGCGTGAGGTCGGCCATGAGGTCGCCGACCCGCGCGCCAAAGTCACGTTTCCCATGATGCTTCCAGCGCCTTTTCTCATCCAATCATCAAGGACGCACACTGTGGGCAACGCGATGACATCGGCAGCGGCCACCACCATCTTAGAGAAGGGCATTCCTGTGATTGGCTGGCTTTGTGTGGCATCACAGTGACTATAAAAGCCCTGACCGCCGACCGCCATTTTACTTCTGCCGATCTTAGCATAGGGAGAGGTTGCTGCTGCTGATTCTCAATAGGGAGAGCGTTAGGCAACAAAGAAAAAAAACTGTGCTTCTTCTGATAGCGATTTCAACTGTAGAGTTAGTGTGCAGTGACAGGGGAGGATTTTTGTGTGTGCAGCAGCACTGGTAGTTATTAGGCTGCCTTATAAGGCTACCTCATAGCTGCATTGCTGTGTGCACACTGCTGTGCAGACTGCTTTTTTAATATCAAAAAAACTTTTATTCTGATTTTCTGCACAGTTACAGAGGGTTCATTTCTTCACACACCATATAGAGGTGTACGCTCCTCACAAACTACCGTGTACCGGCTGGTATCACGGACATATACATGCTATCTGTGTGTGACTCCGTAAAAAAATAGATGGAGATTTAAAATTTTCCATACATACACCGTATAAATCTTTCCGCTTGTCAAACAGTATCGTATATCTGCTGTTTGGATTATGGTCCAATCTATACAGAGACAGCGCGTGTGTGTGTGAGTGCGTAAATACATAGACGGACATTTCCATTTTTCCATACACCGTATAGGGCTGTCCGCTTCTCTAACAGAATCGTATATCTGCTGTTGACGCCGTAAAAAAATAGACGGATATTTAAAAATGTCCATACATACACCGTATAGAGCTGTACGCTCCTCACACACTACCGTGTACTGGCTGGTATCACGGACAAATACATGCTATCTGAGTGTGACTCCGTTAAAAAATAGACGGAGATTTTCATTTTTCCATACATACACCGTATAGAGCTGTCAGCTTCTGATACAGTACCGTATATCTGCTGGTTGGATTACAGTCAAATACATACTGGGAGAGCGTCTGTGACTAAGGAAATATATACGGAGATTTAAATTTTTACCTACACCTTATACAGCTGTACGCTCCTCATACAGTACTGCTGGTATTTTTGTTACATTTTCACAAACATGAGGAAGTATGGTGGAAGAGGCCACGAACGTGGGCGGGGGAGCAGCTGGTACTGATGCTGGTGGTGGTGCATCTGCTGGTTATGCCAAAAGCACAATAGCAGCTAAGGCAGGAGGTGTTGAGCCTGCGTCATCGCCTGGCACAAGAAGGCCTGTAAGGTTCCCTTTTCTGGGAGTAGGAAAACAGCTTTTAAAGCCAGTGCATCAGGAACAGATTTTGGCTTACATTGCCGAAACAGCCACCAGCTCTATTGTCTCCTCTTCTGAACTTTCAAAACCTGCAAGCACTGAGTCGGCAGTGCAGGCTCCTGGTCAAGAACAACACCTTCCCTTGTGTCTTTCAACCCCACCAAAAGTGAAGGATGCGGCAGCCCACACTTCAGATTACTCCATGGAGCTCTTTTCACATACCATGCCTGGGTTATCCAGTTAAATCCTGAATTTCCCAGTCCAAGATGAATCTGACATGGAGTGCACTGATGCACAGCCACTGCTAGATGTTTCTGCTGGTACATTGACCCACAGCACTACATTGCCCTCGCAGTCTACTGAGACAGAATCTGACCCTGATGAAACTCAGGTGCCCCTTCCCGCATACTATACCACCTTACACGGCGACAAAGAGGAAGGTGCAGATGAAATTGAAGAGGAGGTGATGGATGACCCAGTTGTTGACCCGGATTGGCATCCATTGGGGGAAGAGGGTGCCGCTGGCAATAGCTCAGATAAGAAGGATCCGCGGCAGGCATCGACATCTCAGCAGCGGTTATCTGGCAGCCCGTAGCTGTCCAAAAACGTGGAACAAAAACCAAAAGAGGTGCAGGACAGCTTGGCCACAGCGTGCAAGCCCTGAAAATTTATACCATAGTAGGAAGAGTGCAGTTTGGCACTTCTTTGTCAAAAATCCTACTGATGAGGCAAAGGTTATCTGTAAGAAGTGCGGAAGGACCTTTAGCCAAGGGAAAAATCTCAGAAATTTGAATACCAGTTGCATGCTTAGACATTTAACCACCATGCACTTGCAAGCGTGGACGGACTACAAATCCTCAGGTACCACATGTGCACCTGCTCCAACTGAAGGTAGCTAGCAACGCTCCATCGCTTCCCCCACTGTAAGACCACTGCAACCGGTAAGCACACCACCAGCAATAAATGTTGAGGTGTCGTCGCAAGGCAAAAGCAGTCAGGGAATCACAATGATTTTGCAACGAAACAATAAATCTATGCCATCACAGCCAACACCATCATCATCACTAACCCCCTCTCAGTCCGTCCGGTCCACTGCTAGTTCCCCCATATGCAGCTCTCAAGTCCAGCTCACCCTAGCAGACACTCTGAGTAGGACAAGAAAGTACTCATCCTCTCATCCGCGTACACTGGCTTTGAACGCCTATATTGCCAAACTGATCTCGTTAGACACGATGCCCTTCCGTTTGATTGAAAGCAAAGCTTTCCGAGAGCTCATGGCCTACGCTGTCTCATGCTATGACCTACCCAGTCGGCACTTCTTTTCTCGAAAAGCCATCCCTGCCCTCCACCTGCATGTGAGAGACCGCATTGTCCATGCACTCAAACAATCAGTGAGTGGAAAGGTGCACCTCACAACAGATGCATGGTCCAGTAGGCATGGCCAGGGCCGTTACGTGTCCATCACTGCGCACTGGGTTAATGTTGTGGATGCAGGCACCACAGGGGACAGCAGCGGTGGAACAGTGCTGCCTAGCCCACGGTATAGGAAACAGTTGGCTCTAGGCGTTCGACCCTCCTCCTCCTCCTCAAGAAGCAAAAGCTCGTCGACAGAGCGCAGTCGCACGAGCACTCCATCCGCAGCTGCCAGTGTTGCACACGAGGTGTCCCATTATCGAACAGCTAGTGGTAAGCGGCAGCAGGCTGTTTTAAAGATGATGTCTTTGGGCGACAACAGACATCGCGGAGGTACTGGCCAACAAACTGAGTCATGGCTGGGCAGTCTACATCTTGAGCCAGGCAAGGTAGTCAGTGATAACGGCCGGAATTTTGTGGCAGCCATGCAAAACTCACACACATACCTTGCCTGGCTCACACTTTGAACCTGGTGGTGCAGTGCTTCCTAAATAATTATCCAGAGTTAACAGCCCTGCTCCAAAAGGTGCGAAGACTGTGCTCGCACATCCGTCGCTCGCCCGTACACTCCAGTCGTATGCAGAAGCTGCAGCAATTGCTCCACCCCAACAAGCACCGCCTAATCATAGATGTTGCAACAAGGTGGAACTCCACCCTGCACATGGTTGAGAGGCACTGCGAACAGAGGCAGGCTGTAATGCATTTGTGGGAGGATGCACGGGCAGGCAGTTTGAGGGCAGACATGGAGTTGTCGGGTGTGCAGTGGTCAAAGCTGAAAGACCTCTGTAAAGTCCTTCAGTGTTTTGAGGAATGCACATGGCTGGTAAGCGCAGACGACGCCATCATAAGCATGAGCATCCCACTTATGCATCTGCTCATGCAAATTTTGATGCACATTAAGGATCAGACGTCTGCAGCGGAGGAGGAACAGGAGGAGGAGGAGGGAAGCCTTGATGACA
Organism: Dendrobates tinctorius; assembly: GCF_039654945.1. NCBI lineage: Eukaryota > Metazoa > Chordata > Amphibia > Anura > Dendrobatidae > Dendrobates > Dendrobates tinctorius. Next base: position 1,219,818 of record NW_027361752.1, on the reverse strand, counting down.
GTCAGCCATTGTCTGGTCAGGAACTGTCCTGGACGAGGTGGAGGAAGAAGAGGAGTAGGAGGAGGGGGATGATTATTTTGGGGAGGAGGATGCTTCTCTGGGGGCAAGAGAAAATGTTGGCATGGCAAGGTCAGGTACAGGGTTTGTGCGTGACAGGAGGGATGTGGATTTGCCAGAAAGTGCTCCTCCACCCACCACTGCCAGTGCGTCATTGACACCTGGAACATTGGCCCACATGTGTGATTATGCTTTGCGGATCCTAAAAAGGGACCCCCACATTGCCAAAATGATGAAGGATGACGACTACTGGTTTGCCAGCATCCTCGATCCACGCTATAAAGGCAAATTACACAACATCATGCCACAGGAGAACCTAGCGATAATATTGGCTAACAAACAAGCAACTCTGATGAACCGTTTGTTTGAGGCATTCCCAACACACAGCAGCGGTGCTGGTTCTCCAACGAGCTGAAGTGGGCAAAATGGAAGAGGTGTTCGTGGTACACACAGCCGAAGTGGCGTTGGAGACAGGGGTTTCATGACCATGTTGTGGACTGATTTCTCAAGTACCGCTCACACGACTGGTAATACTGCATAGATTGCAAGTGACAGGAGACAGCAGTTGTCAACTATGGTTACAAACTACTTCTCCTCCCATATCGATGTTCTCCCTCACAGGTCATTCCCCTTCGACTATTGGGCCTGTAAACTGGACACCTGGCCTGAATTGGCACAATATGCCTTACAGGAGCTCGCTTGCCCTGCTGCTAGTGTGCTATCTGAAAGAGTCTTCAGTGCTGCTGGATCAATCCTGACAGAAAAAAGGACCGTCTGTCGACCCAAAATGTTGATAATCTAACCTTCATTAAAATGAACCATGCATGGGTTTCAAAGGATTTTGTCCCACCTTCCCCTGATGACACATAGGTTGCAAGAAATTTGGCTCGCTTTTGTCCTCCTCTTCCTCGGACTTGTCAAATTCCTCCATTTGCAGCTGCTGAATGTACATCCTACACATCAACATATGCCATTTTTTAAACCTCCCAAACTGGGCTGCCCCCCCCAAGGGCTGGGGTCACCACCTTGCGCAAGTGCCGTTGCTCTGTACAGGTGGGTGGGCCCACTCTTGGCCGACGGCACTGGCACAGGGCCAATCATAGTACAATTCAGTGTCTCTGACAGTGAGGGGTCCCACTCGCTGTCAGACACCCCAGCGTACTATGAGGGGCCCTGTGCCAGTACCATTGCCCACGAGTGGGCCGCCCCTGCTTGCTCATGGCCACAGCACTTGCAAGTTGCAATACTTACCTCTCCCTGCTCCACCGCTGTGTAGTCTGGGCAGTTAAATCCTTCACAGGGACGGCCACTACAAATTTGGTGAACTGATCGATGATGGTTAAGATGTAGCTATGGCCTGTCCTGCTGGCCTCTACCTTCAGATGATCAATGGCTACCATTTGTAATGGACGTCAACTCACAATCAGATGCAGTGGTGCTTTATGATCAGCTTTCACAGTTTTTCCAGTCACAGACGTGTGACATTCCTGCCACCATTTTTCAATGTCTCCTCTCATGCCAATCCAATAGAATCGCCTACGGCCTGTGGCTTCTGTCTTTTGCACTCCAAAGTGACCAGACACATCATGATAGGCAGTGAGGACCATGTCTACATCTCTCCCTGTGATCACAATTTGATGGAGACGAGTAACGGTGATGGGATCCAAGCTATTGCGATACAGCAATCCTTTTTTCACAAATAACCGTTTTCGCTGTCTCCACAGACAAAGTAATTGAGGGTCAGCATCGCCTCTGCGAAATCTACCGGGAGGTTTTCCCGTGATCAGTAATTCCCAAATTTCTGCAAACACTCGACTTTCCGTCTGTACTTGTATCCATCTAGTTTCCAGTAGTGGAGAGTCTGGACTGGCTTACTGAGACTTAAATAAATATGAAGATTTAAAAGTACCCCAACAATGTATACTGGTGTGCGCTTCGAATACATTTCCCTTTTTCTACTTTTTATATTCTGGTGTAATCCATACTGAGCCTGTGAGTGTCTGTGTCTGACTCCGGAAATATAGATGGAAATTTACAATTACCCCTAGACTGGATACACCAGGTATCTGCTAATACAGTACCTTTGTTCTAAATTTTTTATTACGGTATAATCCATACTGAGTGAGTGTGTGTGGTTTCCTCCGTCTATATATACAGAGATAAAAATTTTACCCTATACTATATACAGCTTCTATCTTATTATACAGTACCTTTGTTCGACATTTAGTATTACAGTCAAATACATACTGGGTGAGCGTCTGAGGGTGACTACGGGAATATCTATACGGAGATTTAAATTGTACCCTATAATATATATACTTGCTTTCTTGCTATTCAGTACCTTTTTTTCAACATTTTGTGTTATGGTCAAATGCAGACTGAGTGAGCGTCTGAGGGTGACTCCGGAAATATATACGGAGATTTCAAATTTGCCCAACACTGTATACAGCGCTGACACAGTACCCTTTTTTTGCTATTTTGAATCTGGTGTAATCCATAATGAGCCTGTTAACGTCTGTCTGTTACTCCAGAAATATAGTTTAAGATTTAAGATTACACCCACACTGTATACAGTTGTACGTTTGTGATACATTACCCATTTACTGCTTTTTATATTCTTGTCTAATCCCTATTGGGCCTGAGAGCGTTTGTGTCTGCCTCCTGAAATATATACGGAGATTCAGAATGTTTAAACCATACTATATATACCTTCCTATATTACTTCCTGGCGCCGCTGGAGTGGCAGCCTGTTACAGTAGCTCCTTCTTTGATCTCCTTTTTTTCTATTTTCTATTTTTCCTTTCTCTTTTTTTTTTTATTGTTACTCCAAAGGGACATTGCACTATGAAAAACCATAAGAGGACCTGGACCTTTGATGGACTTTTTACCTTGTTTTTACTTGGATCTATTGTGTTGGGAAATCCAGGAACTGAACAAGACCCTATTGTCTACTCCAGAGAAGCTATACTGCTGCTTAGGGACACAGCAAGGCAGCATGCTGCTAATAGACCAGAGGACATTCCACCAGAAATAAGGAAGACTAAGAGAAGAGGTTGCAGAGCTGGAGCCCTCAGGAAAGCTAGAAGAAGGCGCTATAGACCTGCTCTTCCCTCCGTCATTATGGGCAATGTGAGATCACTCGGGAATGAGATGGACGAACTGTCGGCGCTGACCAGACATCATCGGAAATTAAGGGAGTGCAGCATGTTGCTGTTTACAGAGACCTGGCTCACCGAAGGTACTCCGGACACTGTTGTCTCGTTGGACGGCTTTAAACTCATTCGCGCGGACAGGACAAGGGAGAGCGGTAAGAGGAAAGGCGGAGGGCTGGCGATATTTGTGAATGATAGAGGGTGTGACTCTAGGCACATCGTGGTCAAAGAGCAAACATGCTGTAAGGACATTGAGCTATTAGCTGTGGGCATGAGACCTTTTTATTTACCGAGGGAACTATCGCATGTAATCATGATAGCTGCATATGTCCCCCCTTCTGCGAAAGCTGATGCCGCCACTGAGGTCCTACAATCCACAGTGAGCATGATGCAGTCCCTTCACCCCCAAGCACTCCTTCTGGTTTCGGGAGACTTCAATCATGTGTCTCCAACATCCATACTACCCAGTTGCACACAGTATGTTACCTGCCTCACTAGAGATAACAAAACATTGGACTTGTTCTTTGCCAATGTGAGAGGGGCATATGCCTCGTCAGCCCTACCGCCCCTTGGAAGATCGGATCACAACCTAGTGCACCTCCAACCCGTGTACAAGCCACTTGTACAGAGAGAACCTGCTGTCACTCGCACAGTGAGGATATGGACTGAGGAGAGTGATGATGCTCTGAGAGACTGCTTTGAAACAACCACTTGGGAAGTGCTGCAAGATTCCTATGGTGATGACATGGATGGTCTCACACACTGTATAACGGACTACATTAATTTCTGTGTAGACAACACAGTACCCACAAAAGTAATGAGGTGCTTCTCTAACAACAAACCATGGATCAGCCCCGGAATAAAGGCTCTCCTCAAAGAGAAGAAGTTGGCCTTCAGATCAGGTGACAAGGGCAGGCTGCGAGAGGTGCAGAAAGATCTGAAGAATCTAATCAGGCAGGGAAAGGCTAATTATAAGAGAAAAATTGAACTGAAACTGTCACAGAAAAGGATCCATGAAGTCTGGGAGGGTCTAAAGTCTATATCTGGGCATAGACGGACTGTCTCCAGGATGGTTGTAGATAAAGAGGGGCTTAATGAACTTAATCTATTCTTTAACAGATTTAATCACACACTGGCTGCTCCTGCCCCTGCATACCATTCACACCTCTCTGCTACAATAACCTCACCCCCTGCTGCAACTTGTCAACTGAGCCAGGGTCTGTTCTTCACAAGTACCCAGGTTGCAAAAGAACTGAATAAGATCAAAGTTTTGAAGGCTGCAGGTCCTGACGGCATCAGTGCAAGACTAATCAAAACCTGCGGGCACCAGCTGAGTGAGATCATTACATATCTGTTCAATATGAGCCTGAGAATGGGTATAGTACCACAACTGTGGAAATTATCGTGTGTGGTACCGGTTCCGAAGAAACCTTATCCGAAAGACCTTAATGACTATAGACCTGTAGCATTGACATCACACCTGATGAAGGTATTAGAGAGATTGGTTCTCACACGTCTCCGTCCTCTAGTGAGCTCGGATATGGACCCTCTCCAGTTTGCCTACAGGCCGGGCATTGGTGTGGATGATGCCATTATCCACCTTCTAGATAGGACTCTCTCTCACCTGGAGAAACCTGGGAACACTGTGAGAATAATGTTCTTCGATTTCTCTAGTGCTTTTAACACCATACAGCCAGGTCTACTGAGAGACAAGCTGGGCCTTGTTGGTGTGGACCTCCAACTCTCCACCTGGATCCTTAACTACCTCACGAACCGACCTCAGTTTGTAAAGGTTCGGGACAGTGTGTCACACGGTGATCTGCAATACAGGGGCACCTCAAGGTACAGTTCTTGCCCCTTTTCTCTTCACACTGTACACTGCGGATTTTAGGTGCAACTCATCTAGCTGCTACTTGCAGAAGTATTCTGATGACTCTGCAATAGTAGGTCTCATCACAGGAGGTGATGAAAGAGAGTACAGAGACACTAACCAAGCTTTTGTGCAATGGTGTCAGAGGAACCACCTTAGGATTAATTCCGGGAAGACCAAGGAATTGGTGGTGGACTTTCGCAAAGGCAAAAATCCACCAGTAGTGGTGAACATTCAGGGAAATGACATTGAGATAGTCGACACCTATAAGTACCTTGGTGTGATCCTCAATAATAAGCTTGACTGGGCCCATCACTTGGATGCAGTGTACAGGAAGAGCCAAAGCAGGCTTTATCTGCTCAGAAGGCTGAAAGCCTTCGGAGTTAGAGGGGCACTCCTTGCATCCTTCTTCAACTCTGTTGTGGCATCAGTCATCTTCTTTGGTGTGGCGTGCTGGGGTAGTGGCATATCAACCAGGGATAGGAATAGGCTGGACAAACTGATTAGAAGGGCCAGCTCTGTCCTGGGATGCCCCCTTGACCCAGTTCAAGAAGTAGGCGACAGGAGGATACTGGCCAAGGTGAGCTACATGGTGCAGAATGATTCCCATCCCATGCATAAGACCGTGACAAAGATGTGCAGTACTGTCAGTGACCGGCTACTTCATCCTAAATGTGAGAGGGAGCGCTATCGAAAGTCCTTCCTTCCTGCTGCAGTTAGGCTGTATAACCAGCACTGTCCAAAACGGAGAACGACCCAAACAGTGAACTGATAGATCCAAAGTTGTGACAGTCCGGTTACATTTTATTTTATTTTTTATTTATTTTTCCCTGTATATGTACCTACCTACTGTCAATGTAATGCCTTTATGCATCTGTATCTGTACTTGTTCCTGCCTTGCTGCTGTAATGCTCTGAATTTCCCCATGGTGGGACGATTAAAGGATTATCTTATCTTATATCTGGTGATACTGCACCCTTTTTCAACTTTTTATATTATTGTGTAATCCATACTGATCCTGTGAGCGTCTGTGTATGACTCATGAAATATATATGGAGATTTACAATTATCCCTAGACTGTATAGAGCTGTACGCTTCTGATACAGTACCATATATCTGCTGGTATTTCGGGTACATTTTCAAAAAAATTAGTAAGTATGGTGGAAGAGGCCGTGGGCGAGGGGGGCCAGCTGGTACTGATGGTGCATTTGCTGGTAGTGCCAAAAGCACAATAGCAGCTAAGGCAGGAGGTGTTGAGCCTGCGTCATGGTCTGGCTCCGAAAGGCCTGTATGGCTCTCTTTTCTGGGAGTAGGTAAACTGCTTTTAAAGCCGGAGCATCAGGAACTGGTTTTGCCTTACATTGCTGAAACAGCCTCCAGCTCTATCACCTCCTCTTCTGAAGTTTCAAAAAATGCAAGCACTGAGTCGTCAGTGCAGGCTTCTGGTCAGGAGCAACCTCTTTCCTTGGGTCCTTCACCCACACCAAAAGTGAAGGATGCGGCAGCCCACACTTCAGATTACTCCATGGAGCTCTTTTCACATACCATGCCTGGGTTCATTCTAAATGGGGCAGATTATATATGGAGCATTGTTTGGGTCCATCATACACTGGAGCATTCATCGATGAGGCCCATCATATACTGGAGCATTCCAAATGGGGAACATCAGACACTGGAGCAGCATTTACGCGGCCCATTACACACTGGAGCATTAGAAATGGGGCTCATTATATATGGAGCATTATTTGGGCCCATAACACACTGGAGCATCATCGATGGAGACCATCATATACTGGAGCATTCCAAATGGGGGACATCAGACACTGGAGCAGCATTTACTGGGCCCATTATACACTGGAGCATTAGAAATGGGGCTCATTATATATGGAGCATTATTTGGGCCCATAACACACTGGAGCATCATCCATGGGGCCCATCATATACTGGAGCATTCCAAATAGGGGACATCAGACACTGGAGCAGCATCTATGGGGCCCATTATACACTGGAGCATTAGAGATGGGACCCATTATATATGGAGCATTATTTGGGCCCATAACACACTGGAGCATCATCCATGGAGACCATCATATACTATAGCATTATGTGGAGCTCATCATATACTGTATGGAACATTATATGGGACCAATTATTCTGTATGGAGAAATATATGGGGCTCTTTATTCTGTATGGCGCACCATGTGGTGGCCATAATACTGTATGGAGTAATATACTGTCCATTTTTTGAGCTATTGTAGAATTTAAAATAGATATATCAGTCATGTCATGTAAGAAGTGAAGTATTTTTCATTGTGCTATACCTATATTTCTGTGCCATATCGGAGCATCATGAATTGTGGTATGTGTTAAAGGGGCGCACTGACACTCTTTGGCCCGGGGCACACGAAAACCTGGAGCCAGCCCTACCCCCCCCCACAACTTTAGCCAAATATCCCCCAGTTTTCAATGCGTAACTATTATTATAAAGTAAATTAAGGTTGGCAAGCTTAAGTAATAAGAATTGATGTTTTTGGCATTGAAATTGGCACTGTAGGTGTGTTTACTGTCCTCCACTATCTGCCGACTTTGCTTACCTATTGACTTGTATTGTGTTTCGTGTTTCAGTCGGACCCCCGACTTTTTCCTATAGTCGGCCGATTTCGTTCGACTCGACTTAAAGTCGCTCATCTCTAGTGGGCACTATATCGCAGTATTAGGCTGGTTTCACATTAGCGCTTTTTAAGCGCACGCACGGCCGGGGGTAGCTCCGCCCCCGAGCCGGCTCTCTGCCCGGCGTGCCCGCCCCTTGCTTGTAGCGCCGCCTCCTAGCGCACAGCGGCGCCTGCGATCGGCGCACCCTATCTTTAGCATAGGGTGCGCAGATCGTGCGCAGGCCGTGCGCTAGTTGCGCTTTGACCTGCGCTGCGCACTTTTGACGGTGCGCCGTGCGCGCCAAAATCAAACTTTTCGGATTTCGTCATGCTCGGCGCACCGTCAAAAGTGCGCAGCGCAGGTCAAAGCGCAACTAGCGCACGGCCTGCGCACGATCTGCGCACCCTATGCTAAAGATAGGGTGCGCCGATCGCAGGCGCCGCTGTGCGCTAGGAGGCGGCGCTACAAGCAAGGGGCGGGCACGCCGGGCAGAGAGCCGGCTCGGGGGCGGAGCTACCCCCGGCCGTGCGTGCGCTTGAAAAGCGCTAATGTGAAACCAGCCCTATTTGGATACTCTACGGAGGCAGCATACATATCCACTGAATTATTATTCAGTTTGTGTACTTAACGGCAGCATTACGGGGCAGTAATATGGTACAAACATCTTAGTAAATGGTCCAAATGTAGAATATATGCCCACACTGTTAAGTCTATTCAATTTTTTAGTATATTGGAGTATTTTGTACAGATCACCCCCTTCTTTGTTGTCCTGTGTATTCTGTTACTTACCATTAAACATGCTGTTGGCAATTGCACCACAGGGCGCCATCGGGGTGCCATTGTTATATACAGAAAATGGAGCACAGTAGCCACCGCCCTGTATATTCTGCAGACAGATAATAATTAAATGCATTAAATCATATTATTTTAATTGATGCAATTCTAATATTTCTTCACTAGGGCAAAAACGATGTTAATTACAGTTAGGTCCAGAAATATTTGAACAGTGACAAAAGTTTTGTCATTTTAGCTGTTTACCAAAACATATTCAAGATACAGTTATATAATCTATATGGGCTTAACCCCTTACCTACAAAGGACGTAATATTCCGTCCATGTGACCCTGGACCTAACTACCATGGACGGAATATTACGTCCCAGCGATCAGCGGCGCCCACGTGGTGAGCACCGCTGATCGCGGCCGGGAGTCAGCTAATTATCATAGCTGACACCCGGCACAATGTGTCAGGGGTGGTCACGGACCGCCCCCGACACGTTAACCTCTTGCACACCGCGATCAAACGCGATCGCTGTGTACCGGGGGTTAAAGGGAAGCATCGGCAGGGAGGGGGCTCCCGCCGTGCTTCCCTGAGCCCCCCACGGCAGCGCAATGTGCAGCGCTGCTGCGGAGGGCTCTTTCCCTACAGGACCCGGGATCCAAGATGGCGACGGGGGGCCTGCAGGGAGCTGACTTCCTCACTGCCTGCAAAGCGCAGGCATGAGGAAGTCTGCAGCAGTGCCTGTGACAGATAGCTGATCTGTCACAGTGATCTGTGATGTGACAGATCAGCGATCTGTCACAGGACAGTGATGTCCAAGCCCGGATTGGCAATATAACCAACCGGGCATTTTCCCGCTGGGCCGCTGTCACGTGGGCCGCGGGCGGCAGCGCCCGAACATCTGGCCGCTTGCCAGCAGCTGCGGCCACTGTGGCTCCTGCCGCCGGCCCTCTGCGGGCACAGATTCAAGTTCCACCCGCACTGCAGGGAGATAAGCCGCCACGCCCCCCACGCACCCCATCCTCGCCGTAGCATGAGACCCCCTCCCCCCCGCAGCCACTCACAGCGTCGCACTCGCTTGCCTGCTCGCTCTGTTCGCAGGACCTGTGATGAGATCACAGGAGGGGAGGAGTCAGGGGGTCACATGATCAGGAGCCTTTGTCCAGACCCCCGATCATATCACCCCTGACTCCGCCCCTCCTGTGACCTCATCACAGGTCCTGTGCGCACAGCCTTGCCTCTACCGTCTGCAAGACTCTGCTTTGCTGTTGTCATGGTGCTGGTTGAGGTAAGTATGTGTGGGGTCAGGATTTACAGTGTGGATGTAGCAGAGCTGTGTGTGTACGAGGTGTACGGAGCGGAGCTGTGTGTACGAGGTGTACGGAGAGGAGCCGTGTGTATGAGGTGTACGGAGAGGAGCCGTGTGTGTACGAGGTGTACGGAGAGGAGCCGTGTGTGTACGAGGTGTACGGAGAGGAGCCGCGTGTGTACGAGGTGTACGGAGAGGAGCCGTGTGTATGAGGTGTACGGAGAGGAGCCGTGTGTGTACGAGGTGTACGGAGAGGAGCCGTGTGTGTACGAGGTGTACGGAGAGGAGCCGCGTGTGTACGAGGTGTACGGAGAGGAGCCGCATGTACGAGGTGTACGGAGAGGAGCCGTGTGTGTACGAGGTGTACGGAGCGGAGCCGTGTGTGTACGAGGTGTACGGAGCGGAGCTGTGTGTGTACGAGGTGTACGGAGCGGAGCCGTGTGTGTACGAGGTGTACGGAGCGGAGCTGTGTGTACGAGGTGTACGGAGCGGAGCCGTGTGTGTACGAGGTGTACGGAGCGGAGCCGCGTGTGTACGAGGTGTACGGAGAGGAGCCGCGCGTGTACGAGGTGTACGGAGAGGAGCCGCGCGTGTACGAGGTGTACGGAGAGGAGCCGCGCGTGTACTAGGTGTACGGAGAGGAGCCGCGCGTGTACGAGGTGTACGGAGAGGAGCCGCGCGTGTATGAGGTGTACTGAGAGGAGCCACGCGTGTACAAGGTGGACGGAGTGGAACCGTGTATGTATGGAGTGGAGCCATATGTGTACGGGATGTACGGAGCGGAGCCAAGTGTGTACAAAGCATACAAAGCGGGCTTTTCCCACTGACACAGGAGTACACGGCGGAGCCCCGAGGAGCATTTTAAAACACACACATGACGTTCCACCTGAAGTGATGTGCTGGAAGCTGACCGGAAATGAGATAATTTCTTGAGGAGATTGTGACGGAACCAGGAATGCTTCAGATCCATCACCGTGTCCTCCTCCGACAGCGCAGACAGCAGGATCGCCTTGGAATCGGGGATGTCGGCCATGTGAGCGGATCATGATAGGTCCTGCATCGGGAGGCTCAGGTGGGCACTACAATGGGATTCGGGCTGCTATAGTATCTTTGTAGAATCTTTCTTTATTTCTTTCTCTCTTTTTCTTTCTTTCTCTGTTCTTTCATTCTCTCTCTGATCTTTCTTTTTTCTCTCTCTGTTCTTTCTTCCCCTCTTTCTTTCTTTTTCTTTCCTCTCTTTCTCTCTGTTCTTTCTTTTCTTTACTTCTTTCTTTCTCTCTCTGTTCTTTCTCTGTCTCTCTCTGTTCTTTCTTTCTTTCCCCTCTTTCTTTCTCTCTCTGTTCTTTCTCTGTCTCTCACTGTTCTTTCTTTGTCTCTCACTGTTCTTTCTTTCTTTCCCCTTTCTTTCTCGCTCTCTCTGTTTTCTTTTTTCTCTCTCTCTCTGTTTTCTCTCTTCCTTAGTGCCAGTCAGTGTGCCCATAATGCCAGCCACTGTGCCCTCAGTACCAGTCAGTGTGATCAGCAGTGCTAAATGGGTGCGATTAGGTGTGGACATGGGTGTGACTAGTTGTGAAATGGGTGTGGTTGGGCGTGGCCACAGTCTTTGTCCGTCTTTCCCTTCTTCAAAAGTTGGGAGGTATGATAGGGGCGGCTATGACCAGGGGGTCTGGTTGCCCAATAGAGAGCAGTTCTGCCAGGAATTCTGTAATCATGCATACAAAAGGGGACAGCGCTTTGGGAGGAGTACTGTACCTAAAAGCAATAAATAGGACTGAGCTGAAATACTGGGCACAGCTGTGACTACATGTTATATAGTCGTGTTAATCTCCTCTCACTTCTTGTAAACTACCACTGTACAAAGATATTATATAGTCACCATGTGACTAGTGGGCCTGTGTAACTTCAAATGCCAGGGCTGAATTTTAGTCCCAGTCCGGCCCTGGTGGTGACAGAGAAGAGGCTCCTGCGCAGGCATCTGGTGGGCGCAGGCTCCGCCCCTCTGTCAGTCATGTAGGGCTTACTGCATCTCCATCTGGCCTGGTCCTGGGGGCGGCCCTAATTACATCATCAGTCCAGGAACCTGTGAGGGAGGACCTGATCCCTCAAATACCTTGGGACTGGTCTTGCAAGCCGCCGGATATATTCTTGGTTCCCCTGCGTGCTACTTTGTAATTTGCTATAGTGAAAACTCTGACCTCAGCTTGGATTTCTGACCATTCTATTGCCTGACATTTTTGTACCTCCGCCTCTCTTCTGATTTTTTGACGCTGACCTTCGCTTGGATTCCTGACTCTCCTTCTGCCTGCTGATTTTGTACCTTTGCTGCCCTCCTGTTTTTTTACTGACCTTGGCCTGGACTTTTGACTCTCCTTCTGTCTGCTGATTTCGTGCCTCTGCTGCCCTCCGGCCTCCGACTCCTGCCTCCTGACCTTGATTACGGGTTTTAGTTTTGACCCCTTGGCGGCCGCCCTGCTCTGGTCCACTGCTCCTCTAGACAGCTACCCCCTGGGCCTTGCTACAATTCCAGATCCCTGTATAGGGGTTAAGGGTCACAGGGTTACTCGGGGTGCTGTCCCTACTACAGCCCAGATTCGCAGACGGCCGTCACAATAACTCAATCACACTTGCAGCCAGTTGACATGGATTAAAGTTGGCTCAACCTCTGTCCTGTGTCCTTGTGTGTACCACATTGAGCATGGAGAAAAGAAAGAAGACCATAGAACTGTCTGAGGACTTGAGAAACCAAATTGTGAGGAAGCATGAGCAATCTCAAGGCTACAAGTCCATCTCCAAATCCCTGAATGTTCCTGTGTCTACCGTGTGCAGTGTCATCAAGAAGTTTAAAGCCCATGGCACTGTGGCTAACCTCCCTAGATGTGGACAGAAAAGAAAAGTTGACAAGAGATTTCAACGCAAGATTGTGCAGATGTTGGATAAAGAACCTCAACTAACATCCAAACAAGTTCAAGCTGTCCTGCAGTCCGAGGGTACAACAGTGTCAACCCGTACTATCCGTCGGCATCTGAATGAAAAGGGACTGTATGGTAGGAGACCCAGGAAGACCCCACTTCTTACCCCGAGACATAAAAAAGCCAGGCTGGAGTTTGCCAAAACTTAACTGAAAAAGCCTAAAGCGTTTTGGAAGAATGTTCTCTGGTCAGAAGAGACAAAAGTAGAGCTTTTTGGGCAAAGGCATCAACATAGAGTTTACAGGAGAAAAAAGAGGCATTCAAAGAAAAGAACACGGTCCCTACAGTCAAACATGGCGGAGGTTCCCTGATGTTTTGGGGTTGCTTTGCTGCCTCTGGCACTGGACTGCTTGATCGTGTGCATGGCATTATGAAGTCAGAAGACTACCAACAAATTTTGCAGCATAATGTAGGGCACAGTGTGAGAAAGCTGGGTCTCCCTCAGAGGTCATGGGTCTTCCAGCGGGACAATGACCCAAAACACACTTCCAAAAGCACTAGAAAATGGTTTGAGAAAGCACTGGAGACTTCTAAAGGTGACCAGCAATGAGTCCAGACTTGAATCCCATAGAACACCTGTGGAGAGATCTAAAAATGGCAGTTTGGAGAAGGCACCCTTCTAATATCAGGGTCATGGAGCAGTTTGCCAAGGAAGAATGGTCTAAAATTCCAGCAGAGCATTGTAATAAACTCATTGATGGTTACCGGAAGCGGTTGGTCGCAGTTATTTTGGCTAAAGGTTGTGCAACCAAGTTTTAGGCTGAGGGTGCCAATACTTTTGTCTGGCCCTTTTTTGGAGTTTTGTGTGAAATGATCAATGTTTTGCTTTTTGCTTCATTCTCTTTTGTGTTTTTTCATTTAAGACAAATTAAATGAAGATAATAATACCAAAGAATGTGTTTGCAATCATTTTCAGGAAGAAACTGAGTATTATCTGACAGAATTGCAGGGGTGTCAATACTTTTGGCCACAACTGTATAGCCATATTCCACAGCGCTTTACATACATTATCATCACTGTCCCCGATGGGGCTCACAATCTAAATTCCCTTTTGGTATGTCTTTGGATATCTGTGTTCCAATGTCTTATTCTAGAGAAATCCACAATGTTTTTAAATATGTAAATTAGCTGTTAAGTTCTATGGGCCCCATACAGACCTCCCTGAAAATCCTCTTCCAGAACTTATTTAAATGAAAGAGGGTGTTCCAACTCTGAGACATGTAGATCAGGAGAGCAGACTGTCAGTCATTACATGTCTCCACTGGAAATGCCCCCTTTTATTTACAGTCAGATTCTCAGGGAGATCTATATCCGCCCCATAGATCTTAACAGCTCATTTCCATATTAAGAAAAACATATCATTTTACTCAGCTTCCTATAGCCTATATAGACGGCTTAGGATGGTTGATCCTACTGACAGATTCCCTTTAACTATTGCAGATTTCACTTTGGTCATTAAAGCAAATGTAACAGGATTAGACTTTCTATTTTCTGTAGCTCACGTGTCGGCTTTCGGCTTTACTGTATAAACTGGAATTATTGAGTCTGTCTTGACCGGGACATTGAAATATAATGGCAGAGAGAAAATTAAGAAAAAACCTTTCATTCTGGAGGGCTCAGCACCTTCATGTATTACACAGCCCAGTGATTTTAGTGGCACTTTTTAATTACTAATTTTTCTGTAATGAACCTGCCAAGAATTACTGGTGTATTGTGGGCTGCAATTTCCAGGGGCAAGTATTTTGCACCTCTTTTCCCAATAATTTTTAGCACTCCCTTCCACCAATCTATTGGGCTCTGTTGTCCTTATATTTTGCATTTTGACCTCCTATATTCATTTTTTTCTGAACTTAGACATAAGTTTTGAAAAATAAAATATTGTTCTACTTATCCCTTCACGACCTATCACGTATAAGTACATCTTAGGTCGCCTCCCTTCCTTTGATACGGGCTCCGAGTCCGACGCTGAGCCCACATCTTTTCTGACACATGATAGCTGGTTTGATCAACTGTCATGTGCCCCTAACAGCTGAAATTGCGATCCACCTGCGGCAGCTAACATGTTAAATGCCACTGTCAATCTCTGACAGCTGCATTTAACACATGCGTGCCGGAAGCGTGTCACAAACCACACCCACGGACGCCCCTGGAGATGATGATTTCTGCTACACATAGCAAGGCTATACGTAGTACAAGCGATCAGATGATTGCAGCTTCAAGTCTTCTATGGAGACTACTGTATTGAAGCAAGTCAAAAGTGGAAAAAAAATGTTTTAAAAAATATAAAAAAAGTTTAAACTTCATATTTCCATAGTCAAAATAAAACAATACAAAAAAGCGATCATATATTTCATATTGCTGCATTAAGAAACTCCCAATTTATCCAAATACAAAGGCAATCTGATTGGTAAACTACGTAACGAGAAAAAAATCCAAACCGCAAAATTACGTTTTTTTGGTTCATAGCAACGGGTGATTAAAAAAATCGTATCTACCCTAAAATGCTATCACTAAAAACATCAGCTCGGCGCGCAAAATATAAGCCCTGACCCAGCCCCAGATCCCAAAAAATGGAGACGATACGGATCTCAGAAAATGGTGCAATTTTTTTTTTTATTAAACTTTGGATTTTTTTTCACCACGTAAATAAAAAACAATCTATACATGTTTGGTATCTGTCATCTCATAATGACCTGGCGAATCATAATGGCAGGTCAGATTTAGCATTTGGTGAACATGGTAAAAAAATAAAAAAAACTGTTGTGGAATTGCACTTCTATACTTCTCCAGCAGTGATGGTGGATCTGCTGGACCTCAGGGCGCTGGATGTGGAGGTTTACCAACTTTTAGATGTCGTAGGGGAGCGGCAACAACATGTAAACACGCGGGCAGCCCTAGATAATCCACGCCGGCAGGATGATAAGATCCGGCGGAAGGTGGAACCTCTTCTCTTTTTCTCCTTTTTTACATTTTCTGGGCTTTCTTGCTCTGCATTTGGATTTATTGCAGATTTTCTTTTCTCGATGTCTGATGCTTGGGTACACTCTGGATGGGACTTTGAATTCTCATTGTTCATCGTGATGGTAGCGATGGTGCAGAGTTTAGAAAGCCTTTCAGAGGATGACGTAAAATTTTGGAAGTCAAGGTCCTTGTCCTCACTTGTGTCCTCTTCTTTCTCTGAGACCATAAGCATGTCTCTATGAGCGTGATTGATAAAGAGGCTGGTGTCCACATCTGACACAAGATGAGGAATATACATCGGCTTCTGATTTAGAAGATTGTCAAAATCTAATTTTTTCATGAATGGATGATCCTTAATCTCAAATGCTCCACCTGTCCCAAGTCTTTGCTCAGGATTTTTTTTGAGCAGGTCAGTGATGAGGTTCTTAGCCTCACGGGGTGGACAGCGTTTGTAATTCCAAGGTATTTTTCCCATGACAATCATTCTTTTAAGCTCAGGTATGAAATCCGTATCAAATGGTAAAGATCCAACCAGAAATTCATGGAGGATGATCCCCATTGACCACCAGTCAACAGGTCTTCCGTAGTCTTTCATTAGGATGACCTCTGGGGCCATGTAATTCAGGGTACCACAATTCTCAAGGTCCTTGAACTCTCTGGAGATGTCCTTCACTGATTGCTTATAGTTGTTGGTTTTTGGTATCATGACACCAATTTTTGAAAGTCCAAAATCGGCGACTTTAACGTGCCCAGCAGTTGTAATCAGTAGGTTGTACGGTTTCAGGTCTCGGTGCACCACACCATAGCTGTGCAGGTATTCCACAGCAAGAACTGTTTCTGCAAAGTACAGACGGGCCAAGGGGATAGATAAACGGCCCTTGGTGCTTAGAAGGGACCCACAGTCTCCACCTCCAACATACTCCATGACCATACACAGGTGAGATCTAGTAGGGAAGGAGCAGAGCATGGAGACCACAAAGGGACAATCAGCGAAGGTCATGATGTCCCTCTCCAGAAAGGCCGCTTCCACGTGTTTTTCAGTTTCCAGGTTCTTCTTCGCCATTTTCTTCATAGCGAAGATCTGCTGTGAGTATTTGTGCTGCACTAAGTAGACAGCCCCAAAACATCCGCCGCTGATCAGCTTGGATGTCTCGAAGTCGCTCATATGCGGCTTTCTCGCCGGGATCAATGATTCCATCAAGTTAGTGGCAGGCTCGTGGATCTCTGGCATCTCACAGATCACACTCTCAGGATCCGGCAGCTCAGGGGTTTCTGTTGTCAGATCGCTGCTTGGCCCCGGATGACTCGTATTAGGGTCCGGGGATTCCGGGGGAACATTTTCCCCGTCTTTGTCGTCGCCTTCTGGTGTCTCAGTGGCAGGCTCGTGGATCTCCGGGATCTCACAGATCACACTCTCAGGATCCTGCAGCTCAGGGGTTTCTGTGGTCAGATCGCTGCTCAGCCCCGCCTGACTCGTGTTAGGGTCCGGGGATTCCAGGGGGACATTTTCCCCATCTTTGTACTCGCCTTGTGGTGTCTCCAGGCGTTCCGGGGAGCGGGCCGGACCTTCCAGCACATACCGGACTTTTTCGGCCAGTTCTTTAACAAAAGCCAAATCTCCATCTTGAGATTTTTCTTCAGCCTGCTGTAGTAATGTCCTGATGTTCCGGGTTAAATCTGTCAGATACTCTGAGGTAAGACGGTCTTGGTGGTATTTGGTCAGGCAGTCCTGCACTAGCTCCACCACCAGCCGGTGAGTGAAGCCGAGGACGCCATCGGGTGGTAGAAGCGTAATGTCAGAGCAATGGGTGTAAATAATCTCCAATAATCCTTCTACCTGAAGCTTGTCTAGAAGAAATTCAGCCATAGCGAAAAATTGCAAATGCACTCAGTCACTAGGGAGCCAAAATGGCAGCCGGAACCCTGTGTACACAGCATAAGTAACTGCGAGCGGTGATGTCATAATGGTCGACCATCTGTGATATCATAATGGCTGACCATCTGTGATGTCATAATGGCCGACCATCAGTGATGTCATAATGGCCGACCATATGTTTTCAAACATTTTTTTTTTTTAAACCGTCTTTATTGAGTGTATTACAAAATATACATATAATGTCCAATAACATAACAGAAGAACATTTATGCAATATTATTAACATTAGACGGCATTTTTTCAACTATAACCCCCCCGCCCCTCCCCCTCCACTCCCCCGGGCAAACTCCATAACTTCGTAACACAATTTCATTCCAGTCTAACAGGGATATTACCAGCAAGCTGCTCTCTCATATACCAGTTGGTGAGCTGGAAACAACTATGTTTCGCCTGGCTTGTGGAAGATGTCTGAGTATTGATAAAAGAGGACCATGTGAAAAAAAAGCGGTCAGTGTCTTTTTCTTTATTAAGTAAGGTCTCTATCCAATCCATTTTGAAGAGATATGTTACTTTTGTAGTAATTAAGCTTAAAGAAGGTGTTGCATCCTGTGCCAACAAACGGAGAATGCTTTTACGTGTGGCTGCCGCCCATATGAACAAGATGCGGCACTGCTGGACAGAAAGCCTCACCAACTGGTCCTGTGCGAGAATATTAAATATGGCCCTCTCTGGGGAGAGAGAGATAGATATGCCAGAATCCCACACCTCGCTTTTTATTGGGCAGTCCCAAAGGCAATGGAAAATATCAGCTGGAGAGTGTAAGCATTTAGGGCAGGGATAGTCCCCTGAGGGGGACATTTTAGACTTGACCTCCGGGGAGAAGTATGCTCTATGAAATATCATAAGAGACATGGTTATGTAACTGTCATATGGTAATTTAGAGTTAATACGCATAGTGGCTTTCAAAAGGTCATTTACCCGACAGTTCGTTAATTGAGCAACCCATTTTCCAGGGCCTGGTGAAGAGTCTGACCAATGTATAGAAGGCTTAATGATTTATATATAAGACTCATAGAATAAGTTCCCATTTGGGCTTTAATGGATATTAAATTTAGAGGGTGTGTTCTAGCATCATCCGGTAAAATTGTCTACTGTAAGGATTGGGTATTTGAAAACCATGTCCTCTAAGGTAAGAAGGCATTGATTATTTGTTAACGTATCTCGGACCAGTCTACACCCATTGTTTCCAAGCACCTTGTAAATGAGAGCTGACTTGCCTTGTAGAAAAGAGGGGTTACCTTGAAAGGGAAGAAACATCGAGATGTGGGGGTCAAGACCGCTAACTCGTCTAGCTTGACGCCATCCCAAGATTACCGACCATAATAGAGGATTATCTCTAACCTCCACTGGAATTTCAGCATTTCGTAGGTGAAGCAATGCTGGGAAGCTGAAGGGTCTACACATGGCCTCATCTATTGGGGTATTAGTGAAGCGATTAAAGGCGTATATCCAATCAAGGGAATGGCGAAAAGCAGCCGCTATACTGTAGAGGCGTAAATTTGGGAGATTAAGTCCACCCAAAGATTTGGTTTGCTGTAGCTTAAAAACACTAATTCCAGAGCCCCCTTCTGAGCCCCAAATAAATTGGCAGAAGGCTCGTGTCAGTAGCCTATCATCAGCTTTAGAAAGTAGAACCGGGAGCGTCTGTAAAGGAAAGAGTATTTTAGGGAAAGAGATCATATATTAGATGGGCTTTACCTGCAAAGGATAATTTAATGGATTTCCAGGATTGAATTTCTTGTATAACTACAGAAATAAGAGGCTGAACATTTAATTTATAGATATCATGAGGATTTGATGGTAGGTCAATGCCAAGATAAGGTAAAGAATTTCTCCTCCACTGAAAAGGAAAAGGGAATGGCCACCGTTTCTGAGCAATTTTAAAAATAGCTAAAGCATGAGATTTATTAAAGTTTATACGAAATCCCGAAACTGCTCCAAATTCATTAAAGGCGTCCATTATAGAGGAAATGGATTCCTTAGGATTGGATATCATGAGTAAGATATCATCAGCAAATGCCAACGTTTTAAGTGTATGGTGACCGACCCCTATGCCCCCAAAGGAAGGGATCATCTCCAGATATCTTAGTAAAGGATCAAGGGCAATATTAAACAACAAACGTGACAGAGGACAGCCCTGCCTCGTCCCCCTGAAGATGGAAAAAGGGGTTGACTGGATACTTTCAAACATTTTTATTGGATTAAAGTGGACCTTTTAACCAAATTTATCATGGTTAGAGGGCTGTCCACTACTTGGACAACCCCTTCTTGATGCTTGCCCCCGATTCAATAAAAAAACTTTACTCGCCTTCCTCAGTGGCGCCGTTCCCACTGTGTCAGCACTCACGGTCCTGGAGTTCTTCTGCGGTTGTTGTGACACGTGCCTCCAGCACCCAAAATTTGTCATGGTTAGAGGGTTGTCCACTGCTTGGACAACCCCTTCTTGATGTTTGGCCCCGAGTAAATAAAAAAAACTTTACTCGCCTCCCTCGGTGGCGCTGTTCCCGTGGTGTCAGCACTTGCGGTCCTGGAGTTCTTCTGTGGTTGTTGTGACACGTGCCTCCAGCACCCAATCTGATCCGGCATCGCTGTGCCCGCCTTAGGACAAATCAAACATGAAGAGGAAGTTGGGGCTCTAGCTACTTTATCACTTGCTCTTCATGTTCAATTCAACAGGAGGCAGAGACAGTGACGTCAGCGCTGATTGGGCACTGGAGTCACGTGTCAAAACAGCACAGGAACCCTAGAGAACGGTGTTGGCATGGGAGGTGAGTATAAGCTTTTGTATTTTTTCGGGGCCAAGCATGGGGTATGAGGAGAAGTTGCCCATGTAGAAGACAACTTCTTTAACTAGACACATTATGCAATTTTGCCTCTCAGTTACGGCGATATTAGCAAAGTATTGGCACATATTAAATCAAAAAGAAAACGGTAAGTCCAAGTGGGTGTTATCAATTACTTTTCACCGGGGGCGTGTACTTCTTCTTCCTGTATGAGTTGCCCAATCATTACCAGGGAGCAGCACAGCAGAAAAAGACTGCGCCTCACCATAGCCTAGGTTTCTCAGTGTGTGAGATGTAAGGATACAGAGCTGATCTCCTGGTCTAACCTCCTGCATGATTAGACAGTGCTGGGTATAGCTCACAGAAGACACACCTTTCGGATAAGATCAATGTGTAGCTGTGTCATATTGCAAACCCTTCTATCAGCTTTCCTCCTCTTTTAGCACGGTCAGCTCTGCTCGGCTGACCCCTCACTTCTTGTCCAGAGGTAAAAGCTCAATTCTTTAAGCTCAGGATAAATAAATCTGATAATACACTGCACAATGAAATTCATAATTTTACCCATGAGTGGAATATAAATTTACCCTGATCCATTGCAATACATGTGTGTTAGTCTATTTTATGTCTGACGTTGTGTGCATGAACCAGTAGGCTCAGGATGTACAAACAGATTAAAAAAAAACATCTTTGTGACTTAAGATTTGTGATTTTACTCAAAGGCTGTTTATATTTGTAGCCAACTTAACAGAAATGGAGCAATCAACTGAGCTTCTCCTATGCACCATTTTATGGGGCACTTACTATTATTTTATTTGAGGGGAAAAAAATAGATCACAATGGCTGCCCCTATGTTTCTTTTGCTTGACTTTATTATGTAGCTACCATAGGAAAAAAAACAATAAAACCTGCAGTTTCTAATTGATGAGTAAATTATTTGATATACGGTACATACTGGAAGAAAAGCTTTTTTTGTTGTTGTCATTAAAGCGGAGGATTAATGCACAACTTCAGAGAAGTCTCCGTCATCATGCACAATGAATTTCCCATGCATTTTACTACCCAATTAGGGGATAATAAACTCTGCTTGTAAATATGGTGAATTTTCTTTTAATGAATATCTCCCATTGATTCTCAAGAGTAAACCAGAAAATCAGTAAAACTTCCAGGCGGTTCTCTGTGTTCCATCCACATGTTCCATTCTCTGTGTCCTGTCCACGTGTTCCATTCTCTGTGTTCCGTCCACGTGTTCCATTCTCTGTGTTCCGTCCACGTGTTTCATTTTCTGTGTTCCGTCCACGTGTTCCATTCTCTTTGTTCCGTCCACGTGTTCCAATCTCTTTGTTCTGTCCACGTGTTCCATTCTCTTTGTTCCGTCCACGTGTTCCATTCTCTTTGTTCCGTCCACGTGTTCCATTCTCTGTGTTCCGTCCACGTGTTCCATTCTCTTTGTTCCGTCCACGTGTTCCATTCTCTTTGTTCCGTCCACGTGTTCCATTCTTTTTGTTTCGTCCACGTGTTCCATTCTCTATGTTCTGTCCACATGTTCCATTCTCTGTGTTCAGTCCACATGTTCCATTCTCTTTGTTCCGTCCACGTGTTCCATTTTCTTTGTCCCGTTCACGTGTTCCATTATTTTTGTTCCGTCCACATGTTCCATTCTCTGTTTTCCGTCCACATGTTCCATTCTCTTTGTTCCGTCCACGTGTTCCATTCTCTGTGTTCCATCCACGTGTTCCATTCTCTGGTACTCCGTCTACGTTTTCCATTCTCTTTGTTCCGTTCACGTGGTCCATTCTCGGTGTTATGTCCACGTGTTCCATTCTCTGTGTTCCGTCCACGTGTTCCATTCTCTGTGTTCCATCCAAATGTTCCATTCTTTTTGTTTCGTCCACTCGTTTCATTCTCTCTGTTCTAGCCACGTGTTCCATTCTCTGTGTTCTGTCCACGTGTTCCATTCTCTGTGTTCCGTCCACTTGTTCCATTCCCTGTGTTCCATCCACGGCAATTCTCATCTCTTCTATTTCATTATGTGAAGCGTTTCAACTCGCTAATGTAATTTCTCCATGAAGGAAGCAAATTATAATATTTGTAGCATTTTTTAAATATTTTGGTATTACTGTAGAAGCTGACCACATAGTTCCCCCTTCCAGACATATTGAGCTACAATGAAGGCCCAGTCTTTTTCCTTTACTCAGCTGAAATATTCAGCCTTGGGACACAGAGCTTAACATATAGAAAAAGGATTTTAAGTTGGCAAAGTTTATGTTGAGAATTCTTTTCTCTTAAGTAATTATTAGAAAATATTTTCTCTAAATCAGTGTTTTTTTGTTTTTTTTAAATGATGACACAAATGTATTGTTTTTAAAGGGAATCTGTCAGTAGGATAACCTCTTATAAGCCATCTGTATGGACATGTAGGTCATAGGTAGCTGAAAAAAATACCTATTATTATTAAGCTTTTGCATATACAGTTGTGGCCAAAAGTATTGACACCCCTGCAATTCTGTCAGATAATACTCAGTTTCTTCCTGAAAATGATTGCAAACACAAATTCTTTGGTATTATTATCTTCATTTAATTTGTCTTAAATTAAAAAAACACAAAAGAGAATGAAGCAAAAAGCAAAACATTGATCATTTCACACAAAACTCCAAAAAAGGGCCAGACAAAAGTATTGGCACCCTCAGCCTAATACTTGGTTGCACAACCTTTAGCCAAAATAACTGCGACCAACCGCTTCCAGTAACCATCAATGAGTTTATTACAATGCTCTGCTGGAATTTTAGACCATTCTTCCTTGGCAAACTGCTCCAGGTCCCTGATATTTGAAGGGTGCCTTCTCCAAACTGCCATTTTTAGATATCTCCACAGGTATCTCCAACTTTGAATTTTTATGCCCTTAAATCACAGAGATACGGCACACAAAAAACTTGATAACTAACATTTCCCACATGTTTACTTTACATCAGCACAATTTTGGAACCAAAATTTTTTTTTGTTAGGAAGTTATAAGGGTTAAAATTTGACCAGCGATTTCTCATTTTTACAACACCATTTTATTTTTAGGACCACATCACATTTGAAGCCACTTTGAAGGGTCTATATGATAGAAAATACCCAAAAGTGACACCATTCTAAAAACTGCACCCCTTAAGGTGTTCAAAACCACATTCAAGAAATTTATTAACCCTTTAGGTGCGTCACAGGAATTTTTTTGAATATTTAAAAAAAAAAATGAACATCTAACTTTTTTTCACAAAAAAAATACTTCAGGTTCAATTTTTTTTATTTTACCAAGGGTAACAGGAGAAATTGGACTGCAAAAGTTATTGTGCAATTTGTCCTGAGTACGCTGATACCTGATATGTGGGGGGGAACGACTGTTTCGGCGCATGGCAGAGCTCAGAATGGAAGGAGCGCCGTTTGACTTTTTCAATGCAAAATTGGCTGGAATTCAGATCGGACACCATGTCACGTTTGGAGAGTCCCTGATTTACCTAAACAGTGGAAACCCCCTACAAGTGACCCCATTTTGGAAACTAGACCCCCCAAGGAACTTATCTAGATATGTGGTGAGAACTTTGAACCCACAAGGGCTTTACAGAAGTTTATAACGTACAGCGGTACAATTAAAAAATCATATTTTTTCCACAAAAATGATCTTTTCACCCTCAATTCTTATTTTTCCAAGGGTAACAGGACCCTAAAAGTTATTGTGCAATTTGTCCTGAGTATGCTGATACCCCACATGTGGGGGTAAACCACTATTTGGGCGCATGGCAGAGCTCGGAAGGGAAGCAGCGCCATTTGACGTTTTTGGCTGGAATTGAGATCGGACACCATGTCGCGATTGGAAAACCCCTGATGTACCAAAACAGTGGAAACCCGCCACAAATGACACCATTTTGGAAACTAGACCCCCTAAGGAACTTATCTAGATGTGTGGTGAGCAGTTTGAACCCCCCAGTGCTTCACAGAAGTTTATAACGTCCGGGCGTGAAAATAAAAAATTTGTATTTTTTCCACAAACATGATCAATTAGTCCCCAATTTTTTCATTTTCCCAAGGGTAACAGGAGAAATTGGACCCCAAAAGTTGTTGTCCAATTTGTCATGAGTACGCTGACACCCCATATGTGGGAGAAAACTACTGTGTGGACACACGTCGGGGCTTGGAAGGGAAGCAGTGACGTTTTGGAATGCAGACTTTGATGGAATGGTCTACGGGTGTCATGTGCGTTTGGAGAGCCCCTGATGTACCTAAACTATTAAAACTCCCCACAAGTGACCCATTTTGGACACTAGACCCCCCATGGAACTTATCTAGATGTGTGGTGAGCACTTTGAACCCCCAAATGCTTCACAGAAGTTTATAACGCTCGGACGTGAAAATAAAAAAATCATTTTTTTCCACAAAAATGATATTTTTGCCCCCAATTTTTTATTTTCCTAAGGGTAACAGGAGAAATTGGACCCCAAAAATTGTTTTTCAGTATGACCTGAGTAGGCTGATACCCTACATGTGGGGGGTAAAACACTGTTTGGGCGCATGGCAGAGCTTGGAAGGGAAGGAGCACCATTTGACTTTTTCAACTCAGAATTGGCTGGAATTGAGATCAGATGCCATGTTGCATTTGGAGAGCCCCTGATGTGCCCAAACAGTGGAAACCCCCAATTCTAACTCCAACCCTAACCCCAACACACCCCTAACCCTAATCTCAGCCCTAACCCTAACCCTAGCCCTAACCCTACCCTAGCCCTAACCCTAATGGAAAAATGGAAATTAATACATTTTTTTTATTTTATTATTTTTCCCTAAGGGGGTGATAACGGGGGGTTTGATTTACGATTTATGGCGGTTTTTATATTTGGCAGCTGTCGCACGCTAAAAGACGCTTTTTTTTGTAAAAATATTTTTTGCATCACCACATATTGAGAGCTATAATTTTTCCATATTTTGACCCACTGAGTCATGTGAGGTCTTATTTTTTGCGGGACGACTTGACGTTTTTATTGGTACCATTTTCGGGCACGTGACATTTTTTGATCGCTTTTTATTCCGATTTTTGGGACGCAGAATGAACAAAAGCCAGCGTTTCATGAATTTCTTTAGGGGGGGTGCGTTTACACCGTTCCGCGTGCGGTAAAATTGATAAAGGACCTTTATTCTTCGGGTCAGTACGGTTACAGTGATACCTCATTTAGGTCGTTTTTTTATGTTTTGTCGGTTTTATGCAATGAAAACTATTTTATATAAAAAATAATTATTTTTGCATCGCTTTATTCTGCGAGCTATAACTTTTTTATTTTTTCGCTGATGATGCTGTGTGGCAGCTCGTTTTTTCCGGGACAAGATGACGTTTTCAGCAGTACCATGGATATTTATATGCGTCTTTTTGATCGCGCGTTATTACACTTTTTGTTTGGCGGTATGATAATAAATCATTATTTTTTGCTTAGTTTTTAATTTTTATTTTTTAAGCGGTTCGCTAAAGGGGTTAACTAATGGGATAGTTTTATAGTGCAGGTCGTTACGGACGCAGCGATACCTAATATGTGTACTTTTATTGTTTTGTTTTTTTTTATTTCCAATAAAAGGATTTATTTGGGGAATATTTTTTTTTTTTTTCTAATTTATTTGGCGATTTTTTTTTAATTTATGTTAACACTTTTTTATTTTTTTTAAACTTTATTAAATAGTCCCAGGTGGGACATCACTGTCCTGTGACAGATCGCTGATCTGTCACATCACAGATCACTGTGACAGATCAGCGATCTGTCACAGGCATTGAAGCAGACTTCCTCATGCCTGCGCTTTGCAGGCACTGAGGAAGCCAGCTTCCTGCAGGCCCCCGAAGGCCCCCGTCGCCATCTTGGATTCGGGGGCCTGCAGGAAAGGAGCCCCCCGCAGCAGTGCTGCACATTGCGCTGCCGTGGGGGGCTCAGGGAAGCACGGAGGGAGCCCCCTCCCTGCCGATGCTTCCCTTTAACCCCCGGTACACCGCGATCGTGTTTGATCGCGGTGTGCAAGGGGTTAACGTGTCGGGGGCGGTCCGTGACCGCCCCTGACACATTGTGCCGGATGTCAGCTGTGATAATCAGCTGACACCTGGCCGCGATCAGCGGCGCTCACCACGTAGACGTACTATCCCGTCCATGGGCATAGGGGCCCAGGTCCCATGGACGGGATAGTACATCGGATGTCAGAAAGGGGTTAAAGCAGATGTAACGGGATGAGACTTTCTATTTTCTGTAGCTCACGTGTCGGCTTTCGGCTTTACTGTATAAATTAGAATAATTGAGTCTGTCTTGACCGGGACATTGAAATATAATGGCAGAGAGAAAATTAAGAAAAAAACCTTTCATTCTGGAGGGCTCAGCACCTTCATGTATTACACAGCCCAGTGATTTTAGTGGCACTTTTTAATTACTAATTTTTCTGTAATGAACCTGCCAAGAATTACTGGTGAATTGTGGGCTGCAATTTCCAGGGGCAAGTATTTTGCACCTCTTTACCCAATAATTTTTAGCACTCCCTTCCACCAATCTGTTGGGCTCTGTTGTCCTTATATTTTGCATTTTGACCTCCTATATTCCTTTTTTTTTCTGAACTTGATAGCTGGTTTGATCAACTGTCATGTGCCCCTAACAGCTGAAATTGCGATCCACCTGCGGCTGCTAACATGTTAAATGCCACTGTCAATCTCTGACAGCGGCATTTAACACATGCGTGCCGGAAGCGTGTCACAAACCACACCCACGGACGCCCCTGGAGATGATGATTTCTGCTACACATAGCATGGCTATACGTAGCACAAGCGATCAGATGATTGCAGCTTCAAGTCTTCTATGGAGACTACTGTATTGAAGCAAGTCAAAAGTGGAAAAGAAATGTTTTAAAAAATATAAAAAAAGTTTAAAGTTTATATTTCCCTAGTCAAAATAAAACAATACAAAAAAGCGATCTTATATTTCATATTGCTGCATTAAGAAACTCCCAATTTATCCAAATACAAAGGCAATCTGATTGGTAAACTACGTAACGAGAAAAAAATCCAAACCGCAAAATTACGTTTTCTTGTTCATAGCAACGGGTGATTAAAAAATCGTATCTACCCTAAAATGCTATCACTAAAAACGTCAGCTTGGCGCGCAAAATATAAGCCCTGACCCAGCCCCAGATCCCAAAAAATGGAGACGATACGGATCTCAGAAAATGGTGCAATTTTTTTTTTTTTTATTAAACTTTTGGATTTTTTTCACCACTTAAATAAAAAACAATCTATACATGTTTGGTATCTGTCATCTCATAATGACCTGGCGAATCATAATGGCAGGTCAGATTTAGCATTTGGTGAACATGGTAAAAAAAATAAAAAAAACTGTTGTGGAATTGCACTTCTATACTTCTCCAGCAGTGATGGTGGATCTGCTGGACCTCAGGGCGCCGGATGTGGAGGTTTACCATCTTTTAAATGTCTGTAGGGGAGCGGCAACAACATGTAAACACGCGGGCAGCCCTAGATAATCCACGCCGGCATGATGATAAGATCCGGCGGAAGGTGAAACCTCTTCTCTTTTTCTCCTTTTTTACATTCTCTGGGCTTTCTTGCTCTGCATTTGGATTTATTGCAGATTTTCTTTTCTCGATGTATGATGCTTGGGTACACTCTGGATGGGACTTTGAATTCTCATTGTTCATCGTGATGGTAGCGATGGTGCAGAGTTTAGAAAGCCTTTCAGAGGATGACGTAAAATTTTGGAAGTCAAGGTCCTTGTCCTCACTTGTGTCCTCTTCTTTCTCTGAGACCATAAGCATGTCTCTATGAGCGTGATTGATAAAGAGGCTGGTGTCCACATCTGACACAAGATGAGGAATATACATCGGCTTCTGATTTAGAAGATTGTCAAAATCTATTTTTTTCATGAATGGATGATCCTTAATCTCAAATGCTCCACCTGTCCCAAGTCTGTGCTCAGGATTTTTTTTGAGCAGGTCAGTGATGAGGTTCTTAGCCTCACGGGGTGGACAGCGTTTGTAATTCCAAGGTATTTTTCCCATGACAATCATTCTTTTAAGCTCAGGTATGAAATCCGTATCAAATGGTAAAGATCCAACCAGAAATTCATGGAGGATGATCCCCATTGACCACCAGTCAACAGGTCTTCCGTAGTCTTTCATTAGGATGACCTCTGGGGCCATGTAATTCAGGGTACCACAATTCTCAAGGTCCTTGAACTCTCTGGAGATGTCCTTCACTGATTGCTTATAGTTGTTGGTTTTTGGTATCATGACACCAATTTTTGAAAGTCCAAAATCGGCGACTTTAATGTGCCCAGCAGTTGTAATCAGTAGGTTGTACGGTTTCAGGTCTCGGTGCACCACACCATAGCTGTGCAGGTATTCCACAGCAAGAACTGTTTCTGCAAAGTACAGACGGGCCAAGGGGATAGATAAACGGCCCTTGGTGCTTAGAAGGGACCCACAGTCTCCACCTCCAACATACTCCATGACCATACACAGGTGAGATCTAGTAGGGAAGGAGCAGAGCATGGAGACCACAAAGGGACAATCAGCGAAGGTCATGATGTCCCTCTCCAGAAAGGCCGCTTCCACGTGTTTTTCAGTTTCCAGGTTCTTCTTCGCCATTTTCTTCATAGCGAAGATCTGCTGTGAGTATTTGTGCTGCACTAAGTAGACAGCCCCAAAACATCCGCCGCTGATCAGTTTGGATGTCTCGAAGTCGCTCATATGCGGCTTTTTCGCCGGGATCAATGATTCCATCAAGTTAGTGGCAGGCTCGTGGATCTCTGGCATCTCACAGATCACACTCTCAGGATCCGGCAGCTCAGGGGTTTCTGTTGTCAGATCGCTGCTTGGCCCCAGATGACTCGTATTAGGGTTCGGGGATTCCGGGGGAACATTTTCCCCGTCTTTGTCGTCGCCTTCTGGTGTCTCAGTGGCAGGCTCGTTGATCTCCGTGATCTCACAGATCACACTCTCAGGATCCGGCAGCTCAGGGGTTTCTGTGGTCAGATCGCTGCTCGGCCCCGCCTGACTCGTGTTAGGGTCCGGGGATTCCAGGGGGACATTTTCCCCATCTTTGTACTCGCCTTGTGGTGTCTCCAGGCATTTCGGGGAGCGGGCCGGACCTCCTAGCACATACAGGACTTTTTCGGCCAGTTCTTTAACAAAAGCCAAATCTCCATCTTGAGATTTTTCTTCAGCCTGCTGTAGTAATGTCCTGATGTTCCGGGTTAAATCTGTCAGATACTCTGAGGTAAGACGGTCTTGGTGGTATTTGGTCAGGCAGTCCTGCACTAGCTCCACCACCAGCCGGTGAGTGAAGCCGAGGATGCCATCGGGTGGTAGAAGCTTAATGTCAGAGCAATGGGTGTAAATAATCTCCAATAATCCTTCTACCTGAAGCTTGTCTAGAAGAAATTCAGCCATAGCGAAAAATTGCAAATGCACTCAGTCACTAGGGAGCCAAAATGGCAGCCGGAACCCTGTGTACATAGCATAAGTAACTGCGAGCGGTGATGTCATAATGGTCGACCATCTGTGATATCATAATGGCTGACCATCTGTGATGTCATAATGGCCGACCATCAGTGATGTCATAATGGCCGACCATATGTTTTCAAACATTTTTTTTTTTTTAAACCGTCTTTATTGAGTGTATTACAAAATATACATATAATGTCCAATAACATAACAGAAGAACATTTATGCAATATTATTAACATTAGACGGCATTTTTTCAACTATAACCCCCCGCCCCTCCCCCTCCACTCCCCCGGGCAAACTCCATAACTTCGTAACACAATTTCATTCCAGTCTAACAGGGATATTACCAGCAAGCTGCTCTCTCATATACCAGTTGGTGAGCTGGAAACAACTATGTATCGCCTGGCTTGTGGAAGATGTCTGAGTATTGATAAAAGAGGACCATGTGAAAAAAAAGCGGTCAGTGTCTTTTTCTTTATTAAGTAAGGTCTCTATCCAATCCATTTTGAAGAGATATGTTACTTTTGTAGTAATTAAGCTTAAAGAAGGTGTTGCATCCTGTGCCAACAAACGGAGAATGCTTTTACGTGTGGCTGCCGCCCATATGAACAAGATGCGGCGCTGCTGGACAGAAAGCCCCACCAACTGGTCCTGTGCGAGAATATTAAATATGGCCCACTCTGGGGAGAGAGAGATAGATATGCCAGTATCCCACACCTCGCTTATTATTGGGCAGTCCCACAGGCAATGGAAAATATCAGCTGGAGAGTGTAAGCATTTAGGGCAGGGATAGTCCCCTGAGGGGGACATTTTAGACTTGACCTCCGGGGAGATGTATGCTCTATGAAATATCATAAGAGACATGGTTATATAACTATCATATGGTAGTATAGAGTTCATACGCAGAGTGGCTTTCAAAAGGTCATTTACCCGA
Organism: Dendrobates tinctorius; assembly: GCF_039654945.1. Taxonomy (NCBI): domain Eukaryota; kingdom Metazoa; phylum Chordata; class Amphibia; order Anura; family Dendrobatidae; genus Dendrobates; species Dendrobates tinctorius. The sequence continues at coordinate 1,188,906 of NW_027361752.1, read as the reverse complement.
CAGTTCGTTAATTGAGCAACCCATTTTCCAGGGCCTGGTGAAGAGTCTCACCAATGTATAGAAGGCTTTAATGATTTATATAAAAGACTCATAGAATAAGTTCCCATTTGGACTTTAATGGATATTAAATTTAGAGGGTGTGTTCTAGCATCATCCGTTATGTCTCGCAATATTGAGCTTACGTAATGTCTAATTTGAGAGATAGTAAAATTGTCTTCTGTAAGGATTGGGTATTTGAAAGCCATGTCCTCTAAGGTAAGAAGGCATTGATTATTTGTTAACGTATCTCGGACCAGTCTACACCCATTGTTTCCAAGCACCTTGTAAATGGGAGGTGACTTGCCTTGTAGAAAAGAGGGGTTACCTTGAATGGGAAGAAACATCGAGATGTGGGGGTCAAGACCGCTAACTCGTCTAGCTTGACGCCATCCCAAGATTACCGACCATAATAGAGGATTATCTCTAACCTCCACTGGAATTTCAGCATTTCGTAGGTGAAGCAATGCTGGGAAGCTGAAGGGTCTACACATGGCCTCATCTATTGGGGTATTAGTGAAGCGATTAAAGGCGTATATCCAATCAAGGGAATGGCGAAAAGCAGCCTCTATACTGTAGAGGCGTAAATTTGGGAGATTAAGTCCACCCAAAGATTTGATTTGCTGTAGCTTAAAAACACTAATTCTAGAGCCCCCTTCTGAGCCCCAAATAAATTGGCAGAAGGCTCGTGTCAGTAGCCTATCATCAGCTTTAGAAAGTAGAACCGGGAGCGTCTGTAAAGGAAAGAGTATTTTAGGGAAAGAGATCATATAAATTAGATGGGCTCTCAACGGAAGAGAAACAGACCACAATTGAGCTGAAAAAAAAAGAAATCCATCAGAGTTATAGCAGAAATGTTAGGAGTGACCAAATCAACAGTTTGGCACATTATGTAAAAAAAAATGCTTGGGAATTCAAACAGCCTGGACGTTCATCAAAGACAATAGTGGTGGATGATCACAGAATCTTTTCCATGGTGAAGAAAAACCTCTTCACAACATCCACCTAAGTGAAGATCATTTTCTAGTAAGTAGGTGTATCAGTCTACCACAAAGAGAGCACTTAATGAAAACAAATATAGAGGGTTGACCACAAGGTGCAAACCATTAACCCCTTCACGCCGCAGCTCTTTTTCGTTTTGCATTTTCATTTTTCGCTCCCCATTCTTCCAAAAGCCATAATTTTTTTATTTTTCCATCAATATGGCCATGTGATGGCTTGTTTTTTGGGGGGACGAGTTGTACTTTTGAACGACACCATTGGTTTTACCATGTCGTGTACTTGAAAAAGGGAAAAAAATTCCAAGTGCGGTGAAATTGCAAAATAAGTGCAATTCCACAACTTTTTTGGATTTTTTTTAACCATGTTCACCAAATGCTAAAATTGACCTGCCATTATGATTCTCCAGGTCATTATGAGTTCGTAGACACCAAACATGTCTAGGTTGTTTTTTACTTGAATTGTGAAAAAAGTTTGTTAAAAAATAATTGTGTCATTTTCCGAGACCCGTCGTGTCACCATTTTTCGTGATCTGTGACTGGATGGTGGCATATTTTTTGCATGCCGAGCTAGCGTTTTTAATGGTACCATTTTGGTGTGGATACGATCTTTTTTTCACCCGTTATTGCATTTTATTGCAATGTTGTGGCAACCCAAAAAACATAATTCTGGCGTTTTGACTTTTTTTCTCCACCAAGCGTTTACCAATCTGATTCATTTTTTTATAGCTTCATAGATGGGGCGATTCTGAACGCAGCGGTACCAAATATGTGTATTTTTAATTTTTTTTAATTGTTTTATTTTGAATGGGGCGAATGGGGGTGATTTGAACTTTCATATTTTTATTTTTTTTTCATATTTCTAAAAACTTTTTTTTTTTTACTTTCTGCCTGCTTCAATAGTTTTCATGGGAGACCAGAAGCTGCAGTTGTCTGATCGCCTCTGCTACATACAGGCGATGATCAGATCGCCTGTGTGTAGCAGAAATGCTCACTTGCTATGAGCGCCGATCACTGGGGGGGCGCTCATAGCAATCCAGCAATTACAACCAGAGGTGTCTCCTGCAGACCCCGGGTTGTCATGCCAGCCCATTGATGGGCGGGATTTGTGACGCGCTTCCGGCGCGATCACATTAAATGCTGCTGTCAGAGATTGACAGCAGCATTTAACAAGTTAACAGCTGCAGGTGGATCGTGATGCCACCCGCTGTTGTTAGGGGCACATGTCAGCTGTTCAAAACAGCTGACATGTGCCAGGAAAGATGTGGACTCAGTGCTGGAGCCCATACTAAAGGGAGGGATACAACATACGCAGTACTAGAATGGCGCATGTCGTGAAGTTAATCAGCCTTAAAAATAGAAAGGCCAGATTAAACTTTGCCCAAAAAAATCTAAAGAAGTCAGCCCAGTTCTTGAAAAGCATTCACAGGACAGAGGAAACTAAAATCAACCTGTACCAGAATGATGGGCAGAAGAAAGTATGGAGAAAGCTTGATAATAGCTCATGACCAAAAGCACAACACATCCTCTGTAAAACATGGTGGAGGCAGTGTGATGGCGTGGGCATGAATGGCTTCCGATGGCACTGGGTCACTAGTGTTTATTGATGATTTGACTGAAGACAGAAGCAGCTGTATGAATTCTGAAGTGTACTGGGCTATACTCTGCTCAGATTAAACCAAATGCAGCAAGGTTGATTGGATGGCACTTCACAGTACAGATGGACAATGACTCAAAACATACTTTGAAAGCAGCACAAGAGGTTTTTAAGGCAAAGAAGTGGAATGTTCTGCAATGGCTGAGTCAATCACCAGATCTCAACCCCATTGATCAGAATTTCACATGCTTAAGACATAACTTAAGTCAAAAAGGAGGAAACCCGGCGTTTGTTAACATCCATGGCTTCCAGACTTCAAGCAGTCATTGCCTGCAAAGGATTCTCTACACAGAGATAAAAATAACATTTTATTTATGGTAAAGTTAATTTATCTAATTATCATAGAATCATGGAATGCTAGAGTTGGAAGGGACCTCCAGGGTCATCATGTCCAAACCCCTGCTCAATGCAGGATTCACTAAACTATCTCAAGCAGATGTCTGTCCAGCCTTTGTTTGAAGACTTCCATTGATGGAGAACTCACCATCTCTCATGGTAGCCTGTTCCACTAATTAATCACCCTCACTGTCAAAGTTTTTTTTATAATATCTGATCTGTATCTTATCCCTTTCAGTTTAATTCTATTGCTTCCCATGTGCAAATGAGAATAAGGATGATCCTGCTACACTGTGACATCCCTTCTGATATTTGTAGACAGCTATTACGTCTTCTCTTATCTTTTTTGCAGGCTAAGCATTCCCAGATTCTGTAGTTGTTCCTCATAGGACATACTTTGCAGTCCGCTCACTATACTGGTAGCTCTTCTCTGCACTTGCTTCATTTTTTTGTCTTTTTTAAAATGTAGTGCCCAGAACTGGACACAGTATTCCAGATGAGGTCTGACCAAGGATGAGTAGAGGGGGATAATTATTTCACATGATCTAGACTGCTTTTCTTCTCTAGTAATAGCTATCCCTCCTAGCTTTGCATCGTCTGCAACTTTGATTAGTTTACTTTCAGTTCCTTTATCTAGATCATTTATAAAAATGTTGAACAACATTGGTGTCAAGACAGAGCCTTGTGGTACTCCAGTTGAAACACTCTTCTAATTGGACATGCAACCATTTATTACCACTCTTTGAGTGCAATCACTGAGCCAGTTATGAATCCAACTAATCTTGTCAATCCTATTATTGGTAATTTTTGCAAAAAGAATAGTATGAGAAACTTTATAAAGTGCTTTGTTAAAGTCAATATATAGTATATCTACCGCATTTCCCTGATCCACACAGTCAGTGATTCCATCATAGAAGGAAATAAGATTTGTCTGACATGACTTGTTTGCTACAAACCCATGCTGGCTTTGGTTAATTACTATATTCTTATCCAAGTACTTACATACATTCTATTTAATAATTTGTTCAAAGATCTATTTTTACTTTTACTTTAATTACTTTTGAATCCCTGAAATGAGGCGGCTTTGTAATAAATGATTGCAATTCCTAAATATTTCACAGCATATTTTTGTTTAACCCTTTAATTAAACCTGCAAGTCTACATTTCAATTGAATCTCAGTTGTTTCCTTTCAATTACAAAATTGCAGCATTTAGAGGCCAAATCATGGAGATTAAGTCCCTGTACAAATATTTCTGCACCTAACTGAATTACATGTGTTAGAAATAGAGATGAAGACATTTTTGAAAATTTGATTTGGTTTATTCATTCAGTTTGGCTGGAAAATTAAATTCTGACCAAATTGATTCATCCTGAATCGAAAGTGTCCTGAAGAGACATTTATATAAAACTAGCTGAAGAGCCCGGCGCTGCCTGGGCCTAGTAACTACCATAACTACGGTTAGTAATAACAAATTATAATGATTATATATATATATACACTCACTGGCCACTTTATTAGGTACACCTGTCCAACTGTGTGTTAAGACTTAATTTCTAATCAGCCAATCACATGGCGGCAACTCAGTGCATTTAGGCATGTAGACATGGTCAAGACAATCTCCTGCAGTTCAAACCGAGCATCAGTATGGGGAAGAAAGGTGATTTGAGTGCCTTTGAACGTGGCATGATTGTTGGTGCCAGAAGGGCTGGTCTGAGTATTTCAGAAACTGCTGATCTACTGGGATTTTCACGCACAACCATCTCTAGGGTTTACAGAGAATGGTCCGAAAAAGAAAAAAAATCCAGTGAGCGGCAGTTCTGTGGCCGGAAATGCCTTGTTGATGCCAGAGGTCAGAGGAGAATGGGCATACTGGTTCGAGCTGATAGAAAGGCAACAGTGACTCAAATTGCCACCCGTTACAACCAAGGTAGGCAGAAGAGCATCTCTGAACGCACAGTGCGTCGAACTTTGAGGCAGATGGGCTACAGCAGCAGAAGACCACACTGGGTACCACTCCTCTCAGCTAAGAACAGGCATCTGATGGCTACTTTCAGCAGGATAATGCGCCATGTCATAAAGCTCGAATCATCTCAGATTGGTTTCTTGAACATGACAATGAGTTCACTGTACTCAAATGGCCTCCTCAGTCACCAGATCTCAATCCAATAGAGCATCTTTGGGATGTGGTGGAACGGGAGATTCGCATCAGGGATGTGCAGCCGACAAATCTGCGCCAACTGTGTGATGCCATCATGTCAATATGGTCCAAAATCTCTGAGGAATGCTTCCAGCACCTTGTTGAATCTCTGCCACGAAGAATTGAGGCAGTTCTGAAGGCAAAAGGGGGTCCAACCCGTTACTAGCATGGTGTACCTAATAAAGTGGCCAGTGAGTGTATATATATATATATAGTGTGTGTATATATATATGTATATATATATATATAAAGCTGAGTGTAGAGCCCCGCCCACTTCGCATAGCCACATTCACTATAATATCCCACATCATCTCGTCAGCCAGAGCTACCGGACTACTACCCCTAATATCCCACATCATCCCGTCAGCCAGAGCCACCGGACTACTACCCCTAATATCTCACATCATCCCATCAGAGCCAGTAAAAATAGAATAGTGAAATTGCACAGAAACATGGTTCACTAAGATCCCAGGTTTTCTACTGATCAGGCTGATATTCTCACTTTTCTGCCACCATAAATATCACAGTAATGCTTTTCACCAATGAACAGGCACAAACTTATACATTAGTACAGCTGAGAAACCTTCACACACATTTTCATGCACCGTCAACTTGTAATTTGTCCGTCTGAGTTGCTCATGGGTGTACAGCATCTGTATGCAGTATAGTATCATATTTAATGGGTTGTTATGGGAAAAGCATTACGTGTTATATGGGTATATTCAGGTGAACTATGGGGAAAGAAGCATTTTAAAAAAAACTCACAGCATCAGAGCACAGTAAAACATCAATAATGCATAAAAGTGTCTGTGAGAAAATATTAAATCCACATGACATTTAATATGTGCACTTTCTTACATTCATGTGTGTCACTTAATGATACCACACAGGAGGGGGGATTCATTTCTGTCATGTACTAACTGCTCCTTTCTGGGGGACAAACGATGGCTGGAGCTTATGTTCCTGGGGATGCTAGATTTCTCCCACCATGTCAGTGTCTGCTGAGGTGCTGTCAAGTGGGAAAACTTGCGCATAGCAACCAATCACAGCTCAGCTACTTTTAACCAGCTCTGGTGAAATGAGAGATGCTTAGTGATTGGTTGCAATTAAAACTGTTGGTCATAGCAACCAATCACAGCTGAGCTTCTTTTGAACAGCTCTGGTGAAATGAAAGATGCATCGTGATTGGTTGGTGATACACACACACACACACACACACACACACTGATTTTTATATATAGATGTAGTAATCGCAGGTACACGGGATGCAGTGACGAGGCGAGAGACGGGAGGAACTTTAAGATGTAACTTATATATATATATATATATATATATGCCTATAGGGGCTATCTCGAGCAACCAAACAAGTTAACAGCAGTTATCCTTGCAGGGATCAACACAAGAATACACTGGTAACACAAACACGACTAACCCGGCAAAAAATGTTAACTACAATGTGTCACTTATTCTCTCTGACGTCCGGCAGAGCGATGGTCGATGATGCTTCGGCGTATCAGCCGCTGGGCCCAGCCGATGAGGATTTGGTGGAGACTTCGGGCGTTCCTACGCCCCGGAGAAGTGGGGGCACAGCAGGCCCCTGAAGAGTTCCTCTGCCCAGGGTCCAGACAGCGTAGGCCACAGCTGCGGGGGCCGCAGGCGGCAGCAGACAGGCCGCAACTGTGGACTGGAGTGGATCAGTTGCGACCACGGGCGGCAGCAGATGGGCTGCATCCACGGGGTGGAGTCAGGCGTCGGCTGCCGAGGGCGGAAGCGGTCGGGCTGCACCCGCGGGCTGGAGTCGAGCGGTGGCTGCCACGGGCGGGAGAGGATGGGTCGCATCCATGGGGTGGAGACGGGCATCGGCTGGCACGGGCGGAAGTGGTCGGGTTGCACCCGCGGGGTGGAGTTGGGCGTCGGCTGCCGCGGGCGGGAGAAGTCGGCCCGCACCCACTGGGTGGAGTCGGGCGTCGGCTGTCGCGAGCGGGAGTGGTCGGGCCGCACCCGTGGGGTGGAGTCGGGCGGAGGCAGCTGCGGGTGGCAGATGACAGGCCACACCCAGGGGGCAGAGCCGGACGGTGTCTCTCCGTTGGACGGCTCGGTGCCGTCTCTCTTCTGCTAGCGGTGAGTCTCCCTTCAGTCTCTTCTGTCACTGCTCTGCTCTCCTTGCTCTGGTTCTGGCTCTCGCTCTGGCTCTCTGGCGCCCTCTAGCTTCCTCTCTTCTCTCCTGCTACATCGACTGACCCCTACTGGCGTCCTCAGCCCCTTTTATAGTAGCTCCTCCCCCAACCTTTCTAGAAGTCTCTGCGGTCCATCCCCCAATTGTGTCCCCCAGAAACAGTCTCCCTAGGAACCTTGGTGATGGCCCCCTTGGTTCCGGCCTGGGTATACAGAGGGGACTCCTCCTCCTACACTGAGATAATATACTGAATTGTCCTAGGTCTACTCCTCACCTGTCCTGCCATCGCAGCTCCCCACCATCTTCTCTCATTTTTGATGTGGATATTCTTCTAGTCTCCAGCCTTCTCCTTGAGTCTTCCTGTGCTGTATAGGCCTCATGTGGTCACTTGTGTGTCAGACCCCATATGAATGGGTGAGGCTCAGTCAGAGCAGGAAGACCGGAAAAACGGAGGCTGGATGAAGATATAGAGGCCAAAAGAATTGAAGACTGGTAGACAGGGTGCGGAGCTGCGGCGGTAAGACCGATGAGGGGTAGGCCTCAGAAAGGTGCTTTATTATTTTGTAACCTCTTCTGAATCTGAACACAGTTTATGGAATACAGAATTTTTTGCATGTAAAATTACAACAAAATCTTATTAATATCCTGTATTTCAGTTGAACATTTCTATCACATTCCCATTTCATGGTGTCGGGGGATTGCTATGATATTCATTGATTTCACATATCCTTTATGTGCAGTAAAAAGTGAGCAACATTTCAAGATAGACCCAGAAGAGGGGAGTGATGTGTAGGAAAATCACTTTATTGCTCTGATTTAGGCTGTGTGCCCACGTTGCGTTTTTTAAGCATTTCCACAGCGCTTTTAGACAAGCATTTCTTCTGCGGAAACGCTTAAGAAAGGCATCTAATGTAATAGATAGAATGGAAAACGCACATGTTGTGCTAATGGTGCGTTTTTTTCCACTGCGGAAACGCTTAGCGGAAAAAAACGCAGCATGTTCATTAATTGTGTGGAATCGCGTGCGATTCCACATACATACACTGTAATTGCAGAAACGCATAGGAAAACGCATGTCAAAACGCTTGACAATCGCGTCAAAAATGCATGTCAAAAAGCGCATGCGGTTTCCCTGGCAACGGCATGCATTTCTGCTCAGGAAAAAAACGCTTGAAAAACGCTACGTGGGCACATAGCCTAAATGTTACTACAATGTTGTATGTAAATATACAGAATAAAGTCTCGCTGACACGAGCATATAAATCAGACAAGTGCACTCAGAAAAAAAAAATAGTATTGCACTTTGACCAATGTTATTCAATAAGGCAATGCTGATCTACGTTTTTTTTCTCTGCAGTATTCAGAGTGAGGATAACATTTGCAGCATGCTGCAACTTGACTCCAAAATCGGGCGAGCGCGAGAACAAAAATCTGATTTCATACAGAGCCACAGGATAGCATCCGATTTTTAAGGATACATTGCCATTCTGTAAGAGAGCCAATTGTAAATGATCCTGTAAATGATTAATAGCTGCTGAGTAAAAAAAACAAATTTAATACGGATGACAAATGAGTGATGAGCGAGTATACTCGTTGCTCGGATTTTCCCCAGCATGCTCGGGTGTCCTCCGAGTATTTTGGCGTGCTCGTAGATTTGATTTTCGTCGTCTCAGCTGCATGATTTGCGAATGCTAGACAGCCTGAATACATGTGTGGAATGCCTGTTTGTTAGGGAATTCCCAAATGTATTCAGCCTGTCTACAAGTCGCAAATCATGCAGCTGAGACGACGAAAACCAAATCTCCGAGCACTGCAAAATACTCAATCACCCGAGCAACGAGTATACTCGCTCATCACTACAAGAGAGAGGTGAAAAATAAGTTGTCCCACTCTCCTTGAAATGTGTGATACTCTGTGGCTTTGTTAAAGGGGTTGTCCGGGCTTTTCACATAATCTCAGTACATATCTGGGCTGCAGAATTATGACAATAAGTAATTTACTTTCTGTCACTAGTTTACACGGTTTTCTAGATATTCTGAACAGAACGTCCAAGGGGGCGGGGTGTTATGGCATTAAAATGAGAACTGGTCATTTCCTCCTACTCTACTAAAAACATGCCGTCTATAGCAACAACCCCACCCTCCATAGCAACAGGCCCTCCCCGTCCACATAAAGAAGCCCTCATCACACAGTAACAAATCCTCCCCGCCGCTTCACTCCCCCCCTTCCACCCGTCGCCATACCCCCCCTCGCTGCCGCTCCATTCCCCCCCTTCCCCCCAGCGCCATCCCCCCCCTCCCTGCCACTCCATTCCCCCCCACCACGCTGGTCTGTCTCACCCGGTCTTCACATTGCAGATGAAACCTGCACCAGGGAAGGAGTGGGTCATGTGACAGGCTCTGCGCACGTCACTTCAGCCCGCCTGTCACATGACCCTCTCATTCCCGGCTGCAGTTTTCACCGGCAATGTGAAGACCGGGTGAGGCCGGAGCGGCGTGGAGGAGGGGGGATGGAGAGGCGGGGGGGGGGGAATGGAGCGGCAGGGAGGGGGGGGAATGGAGCGGCACGGAGGGGGGGAATGGAGTTGGGGGGAGGGTTTGTTACTGTGTGAGGAGGGCTAGGCTTCTTTATGTGGACTGGGAGAGCCTGTTGCTATGGAGGGTGGGGTTGTTGCTATAGACGGCATGTTTTTAGTAGAGTAGGAGGAAATGACTAGTTCTCATTTCAATGCCATAACACCCCCCCCCTTGGACGTTCTCTTCAGAATATCTAGAAAACCGTGCAAACTGGTGACAGAAAGTAAATTACTTATTGTCACAATTCTGCAGCCCAGATATGTACTGAGATTATGTGAAAAGCCTGGACAACCCCTTTAAAGCGGAGGATTAATGCACAGCTTCAGAAAAGTCTCCTTCATCATGCACAATGAATTTCCCATGCATTTTACTACCCAATTAGGGGATAATAAACTCTGCTTGTAAATATGGTGAATTTACTTTTAATGAATATCCCCCATTGAGTCTCAAGAGTAAACCAGAAAATCAGTAAAACTTCCAGGCGGTTCTCTGTGTTCCATCCACGTGTTCCATTCTCTGTGTTCCGACCACGTGTTCCATTCTCTGTGTTCTGTCCACGTGTTCCATTCTCTGTGTTCCGTCCACGTGTTCCAATCTCTGTGTTTTGTCCACGTGTTTATTTCTCTTAGTTCCATCCACGTGTTCCATTCTTTGTGTTCGTCCATGTGTTCCATTCTTTTTGTTCCGTTCACGTGTTCCATTATCTGGTGTTCCGTCTACGTGTTCCATTCTCTTTGTTCCGTCCACGTGTTCCATTCTCTGTGTTCCGTCCACGTGTTCCATTCTCTTTGTTCCGCCACGTGTTCCATTCTTTTTGTTCCGTCCACGTGTTCCATTCTCTTTGTTCCGTCCACGTGATCCATTCTCTGTGTTCCGTCCACGTGTTCCATTCTATTTGTTCCGTCCACGTGTTCCATTCTCTTTATTCCGTCCAGGTGGTCCATTCTTTTTGTTCCGTCCACGTGTTCCATTCTCTGTGTTCCGTCCACGTGTTCCATTCTCTGTGTTCCGTCCACGTGTTCCATTCTCTGTGTTCCGTCCACGTGTTCCATTCCTTTTGTTCCGTCCACATGTTCCATTCTCTATGTTCTGTCCACATGTTCCATGCTCTGTGTTCCATCCACGGCAATTCTCATATCTTATATTTCATTATGTGAATCGTTTCAACTCGCTAATGTAATTTCTCCATGAAGGAAGCAAATGATAATATTTGTGGCATTTTTTAAATATTTTGGTATTACTGTAGAAGCCGACCGCATAGTTCCCCCTTCCAGACATATTGAGCTACAATGAAGGCCAAGTCTTTTTCCTTTACTCAGCTGAAATATTCAGCCTTGGGACACAGAGCTTAACATACAGAAAAAGGATTTTAAGTTGGCAAAGATTATGTTGAGAATTCTTTTCTCTTAAGTAATTAGTAGAAAATATTTTCTCTAAATCAGTGTTTTTTAAAAATATGATGACACAAATGTATTGTTTTTAAAGGGAATCTGTCAGTAGGATAACCTCTTTTAAGCCATCTGTATGGACATGTAGGTCATAGGTAGCAGAAAAAAATACCTATTATTATTATTATTATTATTATTATGCTTTTACCTATATAGCCATATTCCACAGCGCTTTACATACATTATCATCACTGCCCCCGATGGGGTCCACAATCTAAATTGCCTTTTGGTATGTCTTTGGATATCTGTGTTCCGATGTCATATTCTAGAGAAATCCACAATTTTTTTTTAATATGTAAATTAGCTGTTAATTTCTATGGACCCCATACAGACCTCCCTGAAAATCCTCTTCCAGAGCTTATTTAAATGAAAGAGGGTGTTGCCACTCTGAGACATGTAGATCAGGAGAGCAGACTGTCTGTCATTACATGTCTCCACTGGAAACGCCCCCTTTTATTTACAGTAAGCCTTGGATGCAGATGCTCAGGGAGATCTATATCCGGACCATAGATCTTAACAGCTCATTTACATATTAAGAAAAACATATCATTTTACTCCGCTTCCTATAACCTATATAGACGGCTTAGGATGGTTGATCCTACTGACAAATTCCCTTTAACTATTGCAGTTTTCACTTTGGCCATTAAAGCAGATGTAACAGGATGAGACTTTCTATTTTCTGTAGCTCACGTGTCGGCTTTCGGCTTTACGGTATAAATTGGAATAATTGAGTCTGTCTTGACTGGGACATTGAAATATAATGGCAGAGAGAAAATTAAGAAAAAACCTTTCATTCTGGAGGGCTCGGCACCTTCATGTATTACACAGCCCAGTGATTTTAGTGGCACTTTTTAATTAATAATTTTTCTGTAATGAACCTGCCAAGAATTACTGGTGTATTGTGGGCTGCAATTTCCAGGGGCAAGTATTTTACACCTCCTTACCCAATAATTTTTAGCACTCCCATCCACCAATCTGTTGGGCTCTGTTGTCCTTATATTTTGCATTTTGACCTCCTATATTCTTTTTTTTTCTGAACTTAGACATAAGCTTTGAAAAATAAAATATTGTTCTACTTATTCCTTCACAACCTATCACGTATAAGTCGCCTCCCTCCCTTTGATACGGGCTCCGAGTCCGACGCTGAGCCCGCATCTTTTCTGACACATGATAGCTGGTTTGATCAACTGTCATGTGCCCCTAACAGCTGAAATTGCGATCCACCTGCGGCTGCTAACATGTTAAATGCCACTGTCAATCTCTGACAGCGGCATTTAACACATGCGTGCCGGAAGCGTGTCACAAACCACACCCACGGACGCCCCTGGAGATGATGATTTCTGCTACACATAGCAAGGCTATACGTAGCACAAGTGATCAGATGATTGCAGCTTCAAGTCTTCTATGGAGACTACTGTATTGAAGGAAGTCAAAAGTGGAAAAAAAATGTTTTAAAAAATATAAAATTAAGTTTAAAGTTCATATTTCCCTAGTCAAAATAAAACAATACAAAAAAACGATCATATATTTCATATTGCTGCATTAAGAAACTCCCAATTTATCCAAATACAAAGGCAATCTGATTGGTAAACTACATAACGAGTAAAAAATCCAAACCGCAAAATTACGTTTTTTTGTTCATAGCAACAGGTGATAAAATCGTATCTACCCTAAAATGCTATCACTAAAAACGTCAGCTCGGCGCGCAAAATATAAGCCCTGACCCAGCCCCAGATCCCAAAAAATGGAGACGATATGGATCTCAGAAAATGGTGCAATTTTTTTTTTTATTAAACTTTGGATTTTTTTTCACCACGTAAATAAAAAACAATCTATACAAGTTTGGTATCTGTCATCTGATAATGACCTGGCGAATCATAATGGCAGGTCAGATTTAGCATTTGGTGAACATGGTAAAAAAATAAAAAAAACTGTTGTGGAATTGCACTTCTATACTTCTCCAGCAGTGATGGTGGATCTGCTGGACCTCAGGGCGCTGGATGTGGAGGTTTACCGTCTTTTAAATATCTGTAGGGGAGCGGCAACAACATGTAAACACGTGGGCAGCCCTGGATAATCCACGCCGGCAGGATGATAAGATCCGGCGGAAGGTGGAACCTCTTCTCTTTTTCTCCTTTTTTACATTCTCTGGGCTTTCTTGCTCTGCATTTGGATTTATTGCAGATTTTCTTTTCTCGATGTCTGATGCTTGGGTACACTCTGGATGGGACTTTGAATTCTCATTGTTCATCGTGATGGTAGCGATGGTGCAGAGTTTAGAAAGCCTTTCAGAGGATGACGTAAAATTTTGGAAGTCAAGGTCCTTGTCCTCACTTGTGTCCTCTTCATTCTCTGAGACCATAAGCATGTCTCTATGAGCGTGATTGATAAAGAGGCTGGTGTCCACATCTGACACAAGATGAGGAATATACATCGGCTTCTGATTTAGAAGATTGTCAAAATCTATTTTTTTCATGAACGGATGATCCTTAATCTTAAATGCTCCACCTGTCCCAAGTCTTTGCTCAGGATTTTTTTTGAGCAGGTCAGTGATGAGGTTCTTAGCCTCACGGGGTGGACAGCGTTTGTAATTCCAAGGTATTTTTCCCATGACAATCATTCTTTTAAGCTCAGGTATGAAATCCGTATCAAATGGTAAAGATCCCACCAGAAATTCATAGAGAATGATCCCCATTGACCACCAGTCAACAGGTCTTCCGTAGTCTTTCATTAGGATGACCTCTGGGGCCATGTAATTCAGGGTACCACAATTCTCAAGGTCCTTGAACTCTCTGGAGATGTCCTTCACTGATTGCTTATAGTTGTTGGTTTTTGGTATCATGACACCAATTTTTGAAAGCCCAAAATCAGCGACTTTAATGTGCCCAGCAGTTGTAATCAGTAGGTTGTACGGTTTTAGGTCTCGGTGCACCACACCATAGCTGTGCAGGTATTCCACAGCAAGAACTGTTTCTGCAAAGTACAGACGGGCCAAGGGGATAGATAAACGGCCCTTGGTGCTTAGAAGGGACCCACAGTCTCCACCTCCAACATACTCCATGACCATACACAGGTGAGATCTAGTAGGGAAGGAGCAGAGCATGGAGACCACAAAGGGACAATCAGCGAAGGTCATGATGTCCCTCTCCAGAAAGGCCGCTTCCACGTGTTTTTCAGTTTCCAGGTTCTTCTTCGCCATTTTCTTCATAGCGAAGATCTGCTGTGAGTATTTGTGCTGCACTAAGTAGACAGCCCCAAAACATCCGCCGCTGATCAGTTTGGATGTCTCAAAGTCGCTCATATGCGGCTTTCTCGCCGGGATCAATGATTCCATCAAGTTAGTGGCAGGCTCGTGGATCTCTGGCATCTCACAGATCACACTCTCAGGATCTGGCAGCTCAGGGGTTTCTGTTGTCAGATCGCTGCTTGGCCCCGGATGACTCGTATTAGGGTCCGGGGATTCCGGGGGAACATTTTCCCCGTCTTTGTCGTCGCCTTCTGGTGTCTCAGTGGCAGGCTCGTGGATCTCCAGGATCTCACAGATCACACTCTCAGGATACGGCAGCTCAGGGGTTTCTGTGGTCAGATCGCTGCTCAGCCCCGCCTGACTCGTGTTAGGGTCCGGGGGGACATTTTCCCTGTCTTTGTACTCGCCTTGTGGTGTCTCCAGGCATTCCGGGGAGCGGGCCGGACCTTCCAGCACATACAGGACTTTTTCGGCCAGTTCTTTAACAAAAGCCAAATCTCCATCTTGAGATCTTTCTTCAGCCTGCTGTAGTAATGTCCTGATGTTCCGGGTTAAATCCGTCAGATACTCTGAGGTAAGACGGTCTTGGTGGTATTTGGTCAGGCAGTCCTGCACTAGCTCCACCACCAGCCGGTGAGTGAAGCCGAGGACGCCATCGGGTGGTAGAAGCTTAATGTCAGAGCAATGGGTGTAAATAATCTCCAATAATCCTTCTACCTGAAGCTTGTCTAGAAGAAATTCAGCCATAGCGAAAAATTGCAAATGCACTCAGTCACTAGGGAGCCAAAATGGCAGCAGGAATCCTGTGTACACAGCATAAGTAACTGCGAGCGGTGATGTCATAATGGTCGACCATCTGTGATATCATAATGGCCGACCATCTGTGATGTCATAATGGACGACCATCAGTGATGTCATAATGGTCGACCATCTGTGATATCATAATGGCCGACCATCAGTGATGTCATAATGGCCGACCATCAGTGATGTCATAATGGCCGACCATCTGTTTGCAAACATTTTTTTTTTTAAACCGTCTTTATTGAGTGTAATGCAAAATATACATATAATGTCCAATAACATAACAGAAGAACATTTATGCAATATTATTAACATTAGACGGCATTTTTTCAACTATAAAAACCCCCACCCCTCCCCCAGGCAAACTCCATAACTTCGTAACACAATTTCAATCCAGTCTAACAGGGATATTACTGGCAAGCTGCTCTCTCATATACCAGTTGGTGAGCTGGAAACAACTATGTATCGCCTGGCTTGTGGAAGATGTCTGAGTATTGATAAAAGAGGACCATGTGAAAAAAAAAGCGTCCCTCTTTATTAAGTAAGGCCTCTATCCAATCCATTTTGAAGAGATATGTTACTTTTGTAGCAATTAAGCTTAAAGAAGGTGTTGCATCCTGTGCTCACAAAAGGAGAATGCTTTTACGTGTGGCTGCCGCCCATATGAACAAGATGGGGCGCTGCTGGACAGAAAGCCTCACCAACTGGTCCTGTGCGAGAATATTAAATATGGCCCACTCCGGGGAGAGAGAGATAGATATGTCAAAAGTGTAGATGAGATGTTGCAGAAGTGTATCCCACACCTCCCTTATTTTTGGGCAGTTCCAAAGACAATGGAAAATATCAGCTGGAGAGTGTAAGCATTTAGGGCAGGGATAGTCCCCTGAGGGGGACATTTTAGACTGGACCTCCGGGGAGATGTATGCTCTATGAAATATCATAAGAGACATGGTTATGTAACTGTCATATGGTAATTTAGAGTTAATACGCAGAGTGGCTTTCAAAAGGTCATTTACCCAACAGTTCGTTAATTGAGCAACCCATTTTCCAGGGCCTGGTGAAGAGTCTGACCAATGTATAGAAGGCTTTAATGCTGGGAGGCTGAAGGGTCTACACATGGCCTCATCTATTGGGGTATTAGTGAAGCGATTAAAGGCGTATATCCAATCAAGGGAATGGCGAAAAGCAGCCTCTATACTGTAGAGGTGTAAATTTGGGAGATTAAGTCCACCCAAAGATTTGGTTTGCTGTAGCTTAAAAACACTAATTCTAGAGCCCCCTTCCGAGCCCCAAATAAATAGGCAGAAGGCTCGTGTCAGTAGCCTATCATCAGCTTTAGAAAGTAGAACCGGGAGCGTCTGTAAAGGAAAGAGTATTTTAGGGAAAGAGATCATATAAATTAGATGGGCTTTACCTGCAAAGGATAATTTAAGGGATTTCCAGGATTGAATTTCTTGTATAACTACAGAAATAAGAGGCTGAACATTTAATTTATAGATATCATGAGGATTTGATGTTAGGTCAACGCCAAGATAAGGTAAAGAATTTCTCCTCCACTGAAAAGAAAAAGGGAACGGCCACCGTTTCTGAGCAATTTTAAAAATAGCTAAAGCATGAGATTTATTAAAGTTTATACGAAATCCCGAAACTGCTCCAAATTCATTAAAGGCGTCCATTATAGAGGAAATGGATTCCTTAGGATTGGATATCATGAGTAAGATATCATCAGCAAATGCCAACGTTTTAAGTGTATTGTGACCGACCCCTATGCCCCCAAAGGAAGGGATCATCTCCAGATATCTTAGTAAGGGATCAAGGGCAATATTGAACAACAAAGGTGACAGAGGACAGCCCTGCCTCGTCCCCCTGAAGATGGAAAAAGGGGTTGACTGGATATTTTCAAAACATTTTTATTGGATTAAAGTGGACCTTTTAACCAAATTTATCATGGTTAGGAGGCTGTCCACTACTTGGACAACCCCTTTCTTGATGTTTGCCCCCGATTCATTAAAAAAAACTTTACTCGCCTTCCTCAGTGGCGCCGTTCCCACTGTGTCAGCACTCGCGGTCCTGGAGTTCTTCTGCGGTTGTTGTGACACGTGCCTCCAGCACCCAAAATTTGTCATGGTTAGAGGGCTGTCCACTACTTGGGCAACCCCTTCTTGATGTTTGGCCCCAATTAAATAAAAAAAACTTTACTCACCTCCCTCGGTGGCGCTCTTCCCGTGGTGTCAGCACTTGCGGTCCTGGAGTTCTTCTGTGGTTGTTGTGACACGTGCCTCCAGCACCCAATCTGATCCGGCATCGCTGTGCCCGCCTTAGGACAAATCAAACATGAAGAGGAAGTTGGGACTCCAGCTGCTTTCTCACTTGCTCTTCATGTTCAATTCAACAGGAGGCAGAGACAGTGATGTCAGCGCTGATTGGGCACTGGAGTCACGTGTCAAAACAGCACAGGAACCCTAGAGAACGGTGCTGGCATGGGAGGTGAGTATAAGCTTTTTTATTTTATCGGGGCTAAGCATGGGGTATGAGGAGAAGTTGCCCAAGTAGAAGACAACTTCTTTAACTGGACACATTATGCAATTTTGCCTCTCAGTTACGGCGATATTAGCAAAGTATTGGCACATATTAAATCAAAAAGAAAATGGTAAGTCCAAGTGGGTGTTATCAATTACTTTTCACTGGGGGCGTGTACTTCTTCTTCCTGTATGAGTTGCTCAATCATTACCAGGGAGCAGCACAGCAGAAAAGGACTGCGCCTCACCATAGCCTAGGTTTCTCAGTGTGTGAGATGTAAGGATACAGAGCAGACTTAAGATTTGTGATTTTACTCAAAGGCTGTTTATATTTGTAGCCAATTTTACAGAAATGGAGCAATCAACTGAGCTTCTCCTATGCACCATTTTATGGGGCACTTACTGTTATTTTATTTGAGGGGAAAAAAATAGATCACAATGGCTGGCCCTTTTTTTCTTTTGCTTGACTTTATTATGTAGCTTCCATAGGAAAAAAAACAATAAGGCCGGGGTCACACTAACCGACGCAAAATACGGTCAGTATTTTACATGCGTAATACGGATGACAGACCCCTAAATAGTGCTCCGTATGTCATCCGTAATCAAGGTGTGGTCGCGTATTTTGCGCATGTAAGCATCCGTATGGCGAGATTTTCTTGCAGGCTTGCAAAATGGACATATAATGGAGCCCTATGACAGTTTTAATAAAGAAATGAAAGAATAGATATAGACACATAGAATGCATGTATATATATATATATATATATATATACATGCATTCTATGTGTCTATATCTATTCTATGTATTCTATGTGTCTATATCTATTCTTTCGTTTCTTTATTAAACCTGTCAGGGTGAGTTTACTGTATAGCGCACTGAATTGCCGGCTTTGCTAAAAGACACCTGGTGCGTATTTCTCGCAGGTCACATGTGTGGTCCGTGTGTAATTCGTATTTTTTGCTCACCCATAGACTTGCATTGGCGTACTACGGCCGTAGTACGCTGACAATCGCAGCATGCTGCGATTGGCACGGAGCGTAGAATACGGATGAGAAATATACGGCTGGTGCGAGGGACCCCATAGAGAATCATTGGTCCGTGTCTAATGCGTGCTTTTAGCGCCTCTCACTCGTCCGTATTCCTCGCCAGTGTGACCCCGGCCTAAAACCTGCAGTTTCTAATTGATGAGTAAATTATTTGATATACATACTGGAAGAAAAGCTTTTTTGTTGTTGTCATTAAAGCGGAGGATTAATGCACAGCTTCAGAGAAGTCTCCTTCATCATGCACAATGAATTTCCCATGCATTTTACTACCCAATTAGGGGATAATAAACTCTGCTTGTAAATATGGTGAATTTACTTTTAATGAATATCCCCCATTGAGTCTCAAGAGTAAACCAGAAAATCAGTAAAACTTCCAGGCGGTTCTCTGTGTTCCATCCACGTGTTCCATTCTCTGTCTTCCATCCACGTGTTCCATTCTCTGTGTTCCGTCCACGTGTTCCATTTTCTGTGTTCCGTCCACGTGATCCAATCTCTGTGTTTTGTCCATGTGTTTCATTCTCTTAGTTCCATCCACGTGTTCCATTCTTTGTGTTCGTCCATGTGTTCCATTCTTTTTGTTCCGTCCACGTGTTCCATTCTCTATGTTCTGTCCACATGTTCCATCATCTGTGTTCCATCCACACGTTCCATTCACTTTGTTCCGTCCACATGTTCCATTCTCTGTGTTCTGTCCACGTGTTCCATTCTCTGTGTTCCGTCCACGTGTTCCATTCTCTGGTGTTCCGTCTACGTTTCCATTCTCTTTGTTCCGTCCACATGGTCCATTCTCTGTGTTCTGTCCACGTGGTCCATTCTCTGTGTTCCGTCCACATGTTCCATTCTCTGTGTTCTGTCCACGTGTTCCATTCTTTTTGTTTCGTCCACGTGTTCCATTCTCTATGTTCTGTCCACGTGGTCCATTCTCTGTGTTCCAGCCACATGTTCCATTCTCTTTGTTCCGTCCTCGTGTTCCATTCTCTGTGTTCTGTCCACATGTTCCATTCTCTGTGTTCCGTCCACGTGTTCCATTCTCTGGTGTTCCATCCACGTGTTCCATTCTCTGTGTTCGTCCACGTGTTCCATTCTCTGGTGTTCCGTCTGTGTGTTCCATTCTTTTTGTTCCATCCACGTGTTCCATTCTGTGTTCCGTCCACGTGTTCCATTCTCTTTGTTATGTCCACGTGTTCCATTCTCTTTGTTCCGTCCACGTGCTCCATTCTCTTTGTTCCATCCACATGTTCCATTCTTTTTGTTCCGTCCACGTATTCCATTCTCTATGTTCTGTCCATATGTTCCATTCTCTGTGTTCTGTCCACATGTTCCATTCTCCTTGTTTCGTCCACATGTTCCATTCTCTTTGTTCCATCCACGTGTTCCATTCTCTGGTGTTCCGTCTACGTTTTCTATTCTCTATGTTCCGTCCACGTGGTCCATTCTCTGTGTTCCGTCTACGTGGTCCATTCTCTGTGTTCTGTCCACGTGTTCCATTCTGTGTTCCATCCACATGTTCCATTCTTTTTGTTTCGTCCACGTGTTCCATTCTCTATGTTCTGTCCACGTGGTCCATTCTCTGTGTTCCATCCACATGTTCCATTCTCTTTGTTCCGTCCACATGGTCCATTCTCTGTGTTCCGTCCACGTGTTCCATTCTCTGTGTTCAGTCCACGTGTTCCATTCTTTTTGTTCCGTCCATGTGTTCCATTCTCTATGTTCTGTCCACGTGGTCCATTCTCTATGTTCTGTCCACGTGGTCCATTCTCTTTGTTCCGTCCACGTGTTCCATTCTCTGTGTTCTGTCCACGTGTTCCATTCTTTTTGTTCCGTCCACGTGTTCCATTCTCTGGTGTTCCATCTACGTGTTCCATTCTCTTTGTTCCGTCCACTTGTTCCATTCTCTGTGTTCCATCCACGTGTTCCATTCTCTTAGTTCCGTCCACGTGTTCCATTCTCTATGTTCTGTCCACGTGTTCCATTCTCTGTGTTCCGTCCACATGTTCCATTCTCTTTGTTCCGTCCATGTGTTCCATTCTCTGTGTTCCGTCCACGTGTTCCATTCTCTGGTGTTCCATCTACGTTTTCCATTCTCTTTGTTCCGTCCACGTGGTCCATTCTCTGTGTTCCGTCCATGTGGACCATTCTCTGTGTTTTGTCCACGTGTTCCATTCTCGGTGTTCCATCCACGTGTTCCATTCTTTTTGTTTCGTCCACGTGTTCCTTTCTCTATGTTCTATCCACATGTTCCATTCTCTGTGTTCCGTCCACATGTTCCATTCTCTCTGTTCCAGCCACGTGTTCCATTCTCTGTGTTCTGTCCACGTGTTCCATTTCCTGTGTTCCATCCACGGCAATTCTCATCTCTTCTATTTCATTATGTGAAGCATTTCAACTCGGTAATGTTATTTCTCCATGAAGGAAGTCTATTATAATATTTGTAGCATTTTTTAAATATTTTGGTATTACTGTAGAAACTGACCGCATAGTTCCCCCTTCCAGACATATTGAGCTACAATGAAGGCCCAGTCTTTTTCCTTTACTCAGCTGAAATATTCAGCCTTGGGACACAGAGCTTAACATACAGAAAAAGGATTTTAAGTTGGCAAAGATTATGTTGAGAATTCTTTTCTCTTAAGTAATTATTAGAAAATATTTTCTCTAAATCAGTGTTTTTTTTTAAATGATGACACAAATGTATTGTTTTTAAAGGGAATCTGTCAGTAGGATAACCTCTTTTAAGCCATCTGTATGGACATGTAGGTCATAGGTAGCTGAAAAAAATACCTATTATTACTATTATTATGCTTTTGCCTATACAGTTATGGCCAAAAGTATTGACACCCCTGCAATTCTGTCAGATAATACTCAGTTTCTTCCTGAAAATGATTGCAAACACAAATTCTTTGGTATTATTATCTTCATTTAATTTGTCTTAAATAAAAAAAAACACAAAAAGAATTGTCCTAAAGCCAAATTGGATATAATTCCACACCAAACATAAAAAAGAGGGTGGACAAAAGTATTGGCACTGTTCAAAAAATCATGTGATGCTTCTCTAATTTGTGTAATTAACAGCACCTGTAACTTACCTGTGCCACCTAACAGGTGTTGACAATAACTGTCACGTCGCCGCCAGACTCAGGGCCTGCTGTTCCGGCTTCGGCCACTAGGAGGCGCTGGACTGATACCTCGTCGCCAGACTCAGGGCCTGCTATTCCGGCTTTGGCCACTAGGAGGCGCCGGACTGACACGTCACCGCCAGACTCAGGGCCTGCGGTTCCGGTCTCGGCCACTAGGAGGCGCCGGACCGTCACGTCGCTGTCGGACTCAGGGACGGCTGTTCCTGCCTCAGCCACTGGGAGGCGCCGTGGTTCACTCCAGGGTGAGGGTGGTGACAGAGAAGAGGCTCCTGCGCAGGCATCTGGTGGGCGCAGGCTCTGCCCCTCTGTCAGTCATGTAGGGCATACTGCATCTCCATCTGGCCTGGTCCTGGGGGCGGCCCTAATTACATCATCAGTCCAGGATCCTGTGAGGGATGACCTGATCCCTCAAATACCTTGGGACTGGTCTTGCAAGCCGCCGGATATATTCTTGGTTCCCCTGCGTGCTACTTTGTAATTTGCTATAGTGAAAACTCTGACCTCAGCCTGGATTTCTGACCATTCTATTGCCTGACATTTTTGTACCTCCGCCTCTCTTCTGATTTTTTGACGCTGACCTTCGCTTGGATTCCTGACTCTCCTTCTGCCTGCTGATTTTGTACCTTTGCTGCCCTCCTGTTTTTTTACTGACCTTGGCCTGGACTTTTGACTCTCCTTCTGTCTGCTGATTTCGTGCCTCTGCTGCCCTCCGGCCTCCGACTCCTGCCTCCTGACCTTGATTACGGGTTTTAGTTTTGACCCCTTGGCGGCCGTCCTGCTCTGGTCCACTGCTCCTCTAGACAGCTACCCCCTGGGCCTTGCTACAATTCCAGATCCCTGTATAGGGGTTAAGGGTCTCAGGGTTACTCGGGGTGCTGTTCCTACTACAGCCCAGATTCGCAAACGGCCGCCACAATAACTAAATCACACTTGCAGCCAGTTGAAATGGATTAAAGGTGACTCAACCTCTGTCCTGTGTCCTTGTGTGTACCACATTGAGCATGGAGAAAAGAAAGAAGACCAAAGAACTGTCTGAGGACTTGAGAAACCAAATTGAGAGGAAGCATGAGCAATCTCAAGGCTACAAGTCCATCTCCAAATCCCTGAATGTTCCTGTGTCTACCGCGTGCAGTGTCATCAAGAAGTTTAAAGCCCATGGCACTGTGGCTAACCTCCCTAGATGTGGACGGAAAAGAAAAATTGACAAGAGATTTCAACGCAAGATTGTGCAGATGTTGGATAAAGAACCTCAACTAACATCCAAACAAGTTCAAGCTGTCCTGCAGTCCGAGGGTACAACAGTGTCAACCCGTACTATCCGTCGGCATGTGAATGAAAAGGGACTGTATGGTAGGAGACCCAGGAAGACCCCACTTCTTACCCCGAGACATAAAAAAGCCAGGCTGGAGTTTGCCAAAACTTAACTGAAAAAGCCTAAAGCGTTTTGGAAGAATGTTCTCTGGTCAGAAGAGACAAAAGTAGAGCTTTTTGGGCAAAGGCATCAACATAGAGTTTACAGGAGAAAAAAGAGGCATTCAAAGAAAAGAACACGGTCCCTACAGTCAAACATGGCGGAGGTTCCCTGATGTTTTGGGGTTGCTTTGCTGCCTCTGGCACTGGACTGCTTGATCGTGTGCATGGCATTATGAAGTCAGAAGACTACCAACAAATTTTGCAGCATAATGTAGGGCACAGTGTGAGAAAGCTGGGTCTCCCTCAGAGGTCATGGGTCTTCCAGCAGGACAATGACCCAAAACACACTTCCAAAAGCACTAGAAAATGGTTTGAGAAAGCACTGGAGACTTCTAAAGGTGACCAGCAATGAGTCCAGACTTGAATCCCATAGAACACCTGTGGAGAGATCTAAATATGGCAGTTTGGAGAAGGCACCCTTCTAATATCAGGGTCCTGGAGCAGTTTGCCAAGGAAGAATGGTCTAAAATTCCAGCAGAGCATTGTAATAAACTCATTGATGGTTACCGGAAGCGGTTGGTCGCAGTTATTTTGGCTAAAGGTTGTGCAACCAAGTTTTAGGCTGAGGGTGCCAATACTTTTGTCTGGCCCTTTTTTGGAGTTTTGTGTGAAATGATCAATGTTTTGCTTTTTGCTTCATTCTCTTTTGTGTTTTTTCATTTAAGACAAATTAAATGAAGATAATAATACCAAAGAATGTGTTTGCAATCATTTTCAGGAAGAAACTGAGTATTATCTGACAGAATTGCAGGGGTGTCAATACTTTTGGCCACAACTGTATAGCCATATTCCACAGCGCTTTACATACATTATCATCACTGTCCCCGATGGGGCTCACAATCTAAATTCCCTTTTGGTATGTCTTTGGATATCTGTGTTCCAATGTCTTATTCTAGAGAAATCCACAATGTTTTTAAATATGTAAATTAGCTGTTAATTTCTATGGGCCCCATACAGACCTCCCTGAAAATCCTCTTCCAGAACTTATTTAAATGAAAGAGGGTGTTCCAACTCTGAGACATGTAGATCAGGAGAGCAGACTGTCAGTCATTACATGTCTCCACTGGAAATGCCCCCTTTTATTTACAGTCAGATTCTCAGGGAGATCTATATCCGCCCCATAGATCTTTACAGCTCATTTACATATTAAGAAAAACATATCATTTTACTCAGCTTCCTATAGCCTATATAGACGGCTTAGGATGGTTGATCCTACTGACAGATTCCCTTTAACTATTGCAGATTTCACTTTGGTCATTAAAGCAAATGTAACAGGATTAGACTTTCTATTTTCTGTAGCTCACGTGTCGGCTTTCGGCTTTACTGTATAAACTGGAATTATTGAGTCTGTCTTGACCGGGACATTGAAATATAATGGCAGAGAGAAAATTAAGAAAAAACCTTTCATTCTGGAGGGCTCAGCACCTTCATGTATTAGACAGCCCAGTGATTTTAGTGGCACTTTTTAATTACTAATTTTTCTGTAATGAACCTGCCAAGAATTACTGGTGTATTGTGGGCTGCAATTTCCAGGGGCAAGTATTTTGCACCTCTTTTCCCAATAATTTTTAGCACTCCCTTCCACCAATCTGTTGGCCTCTGTTGTCCTTATATTTTGCATTTTGACCTCCTATATTCATTTTTTTCTGAACTTAGACATAAGTTTTGAAAAATAAAATATTGTTCTACTTATCCCTTCACGACCTATCACGTATAAGTACATCTTAGGTCGCCTCCCTTCCTTTGATACGGGCTCCGAGTCCGACGCTGAGCCCACATCTTTTCTGACACATGATAGCTGGTTTGATCAACTGTCATGTGCCCCTAATAGCTGAAATTGCGATCCACCTGCGGCAGCTAACATGTTAAATGCCACTGTCAATCTCTGACAGCGGCATTTAACACATGCGTGCCGGAAGCGTGTCACAAACCACACCCACGGACGCCCCTGGAGATGATGATTTCTGCTACACATAGCAAGGCTATACGTAGCACAAGCGATCAGATGATTGCAGCTTCAAGTCTTCTATGGAGACTACTGTATTGAAGCAAGTCAAAAGTGGAAAAAAAATGTTTTAAAAAATATAAAAAAAAGTTTAAAGTTCATATTTCCCTAGTCAAAATAAAACAATACAAAAAAGCGATCATATATTTCATATTGCTGCATTAAGAAACTCCCAATTTATCCAAATACAAAGGCAATCTGATTGGTAAACTACGTAACGAGAAAAAAATCCAAACCGCAAAATTACGTTTTTTTGGTTCATAGCAACGGGTGATTATAAAATCGTATCTACCCTAAAATGCTATCACTAAAAACGTCAGCTCGGCGCGCAAAATATAAGCCCTGACCCAGCCCCAGATCCCAAAAAATGGAGACGATACGGATCTCAGAAAATGGTGCAATTTTTTTTTTTTATTAAACTTTGGATTTTTTTTCACCACGTAAATAAAAAACAATCTATACATGTTTGGTATCTGTCATCTCATAATGACCTGGCGAATCATAATGGCAGGTCAGATTTAGCATTTGGTGAACATGGTAAAAAAATAAAAAAAACTGTTGTGGAATTGCACTTCTATACTTCTCCAGCAGTGATGGTGGATCTGCTGGACCTCAGGGCGCTGGATGTGGAGGTTTACCGTCTTTTAGATGTCGTAGGGGAGCGGCAACAACATGTAAACACGCGGGCAGCCCTAGATAATCCACGCCGGCATGATGATAAGATCCGGCGGAAGGTGGAACCTCTTCTCTTTTTCTCCTTTTTTACATTTTCTGGGCTTTCTTGCTCTGCATTTGGATTTATTGCAGATTTTCTTTTCTCGATGTCTGATGCTTGGGTACACTCTGGATGGGACTTTGAATTCTCATTGTTCATCGTGATGGTAGCGATGGTGCAGAGTTTAGAAAGCCTTTCAGAGGATGACGTAAAATTTTGGAAGTCAAGGTCCTTGTCCTCACTTGTGTCCTCTTCTTTCTCTGAGACCATAAGCATGTCTCTATGAGCGTGATTGATAAAGAGGCTGGTGTCCACATTTGATACAAGATGAGGAATATACATCGGCTTCTGATTTAGAAGATTGTCAAAATCTATTTTTTTCATGAATGGATGATCCTTAATCTCAAATGCTCCACCTGTCCCAAGTCTTTGCTCAGGATTTTTTTTGAGCAGGTCAGTGATGAGGTTCTTAGCCTCACGGGGTGGACAGCATTTGTAATTCCAAGGTATTTTTCCCATGACAATCATTCTTTTAAGCTCAGGTATGAAATCCGTATCAAATGGTAAAGATCCAACCAGAAATTC
Source organism: Dendrobates tinctorius (assembly GCF_039654945.1). Classification (NCBI taxonomy): domain Eukaryota; kingdom Metazoa; phylum Chordata; class Amphibia; order Anura; family Dendrobatidae; genus Dendrobates; species Dendrobates tinctorius. The sequence continues at coordinate 1,161,954 of NW_027361752.1, read as the reverse complement.
ATGGAGGATGATCCCCATTGACCACCAGTCAACAGGTCTTCCGTAGTCTTTCATTAGGATGACCTCTGGGGCCATGTAATTCAGGGTACCACAATTCTCAAGGTCCTTGAACTCTCTGGAGATGTCCTTCACTGATTGCTTATAGTTGTTGGTTTTTGGTATCATGACACCAATTTTTGAAAGTCCAAAATCGGCGACTTTAACATGCCCAGCAGTTGTAATCAGTAGGTTGTACGGTTTCAGATCTCGGTGCACCACACCATAGCTGTGCAGGTATTCCACAGCAAGAACTGTTTCTGCAAAGTACAGACGGGCCAAGGGGATAGATAAACGGCCCTTGGTGCTTAGAAGGGACCCACAGTCTCCACCTCCAACATACTCCATGACCATACACAGGTGAGATCTAGTAGGGAAGGAGCAGAGCATGGAGACCACAAAGGGACAATCAGCGAAGGTCATGATGTCCCTCTCCAGAAAGGCCGCTTCCACGTGTTTTTCAGTTTCCAGGTTCTTCTTCGCCATTTTCTTCATAGCGAAGATCTGCTGTGAGTATTTGTGCTGCACTAAGTAGACAGCGCCAAAACATCCGCCGCTGATCAGTTTGGATGTCTCGAAGTCGCTCATATGCGGCTTTCTCGCCGGGATCAATGATTCCATGAAGTTAGTGGCAGGCTCGTGGATCTCTGGCATCTCACATATCACACTCTCAGGATCCGGCAGCTCAGGGGTTTCTGTTGTCAGATCGCTGCTTGGCCCCAGATGACTCGTATTAGGGTCCGGGGATTCCGGGGGAACATTTTCCCCGTCTTTGTCGTCGCCTTCTGGTGTCTCAGTGGCAGGCTCGTGGATCTCCGGGATCTCACAGATCACACTCTCAGGATCCGGCAGCTCAGGGGTTTCTGTGGTCAGATCGCTGCTCAGCCCCGCCTGACTCGTGTTAGGGTCCGGGGATTCCAGGGGGACATTTTCCCCATCTTTGTACTCGCCTTGTGGTGTCTCCAGGCGTTCCGGGGAGCGGGCCGGACCTTCCAGCACATACAGGACTTTTTCGGCCAGTTCTTTAACAAAAGCCAAATCTCCATCTTGAGATTTTTCTTCAGCCTGCTGTAGTAATGTCCTTATGTTCCGGGTTAAATCTGTCAGATACTCTGAGGTAAGACGGTCTTGGTGGTATTTGGTCAGGCAGTCCTGCACTAGCTCCACCACCAGCCGGTGAGTGAAGCCGAGGACGCCATCGGGTGGTAGAAGCGTAATGTCAGAGCAATGGGTGTAAATAATCTCCAATAATCCTTCTACCTGAAGCTTGTCTAGAAGAAATTCAGCCATAGCGAAAAATTGCAAATGCACTCAGTCACTAGGGAGCCAAAATGGCAGCCGGAACCCTGTGTACACAGCATAAGTAACTGCGAGCGGTGATGTCATAATGGCCGACCATCTGTGATATCATAATGGCCGACCATCTGTGATGTCATAATGGCCGACCATCAGTGATGTCATAATGGCCGACCATATGTTTTCAAACATTTTTTTTTTTTAAACCGTCTTTATTGAGTGTAATACAAAATATACATATAATGTCCAATAACATAACAGAAGAACATTTATGCAATATTATTAACATTAGACGGCATTTTTTCAACTATAAAAACCCCCGCCCCTCCCCCACCCCTCCCCCGGGCAAACTCCATAATTTCGTAACACAATTTCATTCCAGTCTAACAGGGATATTACCGGCAAGCTGCTCTCTCATATACCAGTTGGTGAGCTGGAAACAACTATGTATCGCCTGGCTTGTGGAAGATGTCTGAGTATTGATAAAAGAGGACCATGTGAAAAAAAAAGCGTCCCTCTTTATTAAGTAAGGCCTCTATCCAATCCATTTTGAAGAGATATGTTACTTTTGTAGCAATTAAGCTTAAAGAAGGTGTTGCATCCTGTGCTCACAAAAGGAGAATGCTTTTACGTGTGGCTGCCGCCCATATGAACAAGATGGGGCGCTGCTGGACAGAAAGCCTCACCAACTGGTCCTGTGCGAGAATATTAAATATGGCCCACTCCGGGGAGAGAGAGATAGATATGTCAAAAGTGTAGATGAGATGTTGCAGAAGAGTATCCCACACCTCCCTTATTTTTGGGCAGTCCCAAAGGCAATGGAAAATATCAGCTGAAGAGTGTAAGCATTTAGGGCAGGGATAGTCCCCTGAGGGGGACATTTTAGACTTGACTTCCGGGGAGAAGTATGCTCTATGAAATATCATAAGAGACATGGTTATGTAACTGTCATATGGTAATTTAGAGTTAATACGCATAGTGGCTTTCAAAAGGTCATTTACCCGACAGTTCGTTAATTGAGCAACCCATTTTCCAGGGCCTGGTGAAGAGTCTGACCAATGTATAGAAGACTTAATGATTTATATATAAGACTCATAGAATAAGTTCCCATTTGGGCTTTAATGGATATTAAATTTAGAGGGTGTGTTCTAGCATCATCCGGTATGTCTCCCAATATTGAGCTTACGTAATGTCTAATTTGAGAGATAGTAAAATTGTCTACTGTAAGGATTGGGTATTTGAAAACCATGTCCTCTAAGGTAAGAAGGCATTGATTATTTGTTAACGTATCTCGGACCAGTCTACACGCATTGTTTCCAAGCACCTTGTAAATGAGAGCTGACTTGCCTTGTAGAAAAGAGGGGTTACCTTGAAAGGGAAGAAACATCGAGATGTGGGGGTCAAGACCGCTAACTCGTCTAGCTTGACGCCATCCCAAGATTACCGACCATAATAGAGGATTATCTCTAACCTCCACTGGAATTTCAGCATTTCGTAGGTGAAGCAGTGATGGGAGGCTGAAGGGTCTACACATGGCCTCATCTATTGGGGTATTAGTGAAGCGATTAAAGGCGTATATCCAATCAAGGGAATGGCGAAAAGCAGCCGCTATACTGTAGAGGCGTAAATTTGGGAGATTAAGTCCACCCAAAGATTTGGTTTGCTGTAGCTTAAAAACACTAATTCTAGAGCCCCCTTCTGAGCCCCAAATAAATTGGCAGAAGGCTCGTGTCAGTAGCCTATCATCAGCTTTAGAAAGTAGAACCGGGAGCGTCTGTAAAGGAAAGAGTATTTTAGGGAAAGAGATCATTTTAATTAAATGGGCTTTACCTGCAAAGGATAATTTAAGGGATTTCCAGGATTGAATTTCTTGTATAACTACAGAAATAAGAGGCTGAACATTTAATTTATAGATATCATGAGGATTTGATGGTAGGTCAACGCCAAGATAAGGTAAAGAATTTCTCCTCCACTGAAAAGGAAAAGGGAATGGCCACCGTTTCTGAGCGATTTTAAAGATAGCTAAAGCATGAGATTTATTAAAGTTTATACGAAATCCCGAAACTGCTCCAAATTCATTAAAGGCGTCCATTATAGAGGAAATGGATTCCTTAGGATTGGATATCATGAGTAAGATATCATCAGCAAATGCCAACGTTTTAAGTGTATGGTGACCGACCCCTATGCCCCCAAAGGAAGGGATCATCTCCAGATATCTTAGTAAAGGATCAAGGGCAATATTAAACAACAAACGTGACAGAGGACAGCCCTGCCTCGTCCCCCTGAAGATGGAAAAAGGGGTTGACTGGATACTTTCAAACATTTTTATTGGATTAAAGTGGACCTTTTAACCAAATTTATCATGGTTAGAGGGCTGTCCACAACATGGACAACCCCTTCTTGATGCTTGCCCCCGATTCAATAAAAAAACTTTACTCGCCTTCCTCAGTGGCGCCGTTCCCACTGTGTCAGCACTCACGGTCCTGGAGTTCTTCTGCGGTTGTTGTGACACGTGCCTCCAGCACCCAAAATTTGTCATGGTTAGAGGGTTGTCCACTGCTTGGACAAACCCTTCTTGATGTTTGGCCCCTAGTAAATAAAAAAAACTTTACTCGCCTCCCTCGGTGGCGCTGTTCCCGTGGTGTCAGCACTTGCGGTCCTGGAGTTCTTCTGTGGTTGTTGTGACACGTGCCTCCAGCACCCAATCTGATCCGGCATCGCTGTGCCCGCCTTAGGACAAATCAAACATGAAGAGGAAGTTGGCGCTCTAGCTACTTTATCACTTGCTCTTCATGTTCAATTCAACAGGAGGCAGAGACAGTGACGTCAGCGCTGATTGGGCACTGGAGTCACGTGTCAAAACAGCACAGGAACCCTAGAGAACGGTGTTGGCATGGGAGGTGAGTATAAGCTTTTGTATTTTTTCGGGGCCAAGCATGGGGTATGAGGAGAAGTTGCCCATGTAGAAGACAACTTCTTTAACTAGACACATTATGCAATTTTGCCTCTCAGTTACGGCGATATTAGCAAAGTATTGGCACATATTAAATCAAAAAGAAAACGGTAAGTCCAAGTGGGTGTTATCAATTACTTTTCACTGGGGGCGTGTACTTCTTCTTCCTGTATGAGTTGCCCAATCATTACCAGGGAGCAGCACAGCAGAAAAAGACTGCGCCTCACCATAGCCTAGGTTTCTCAGTGTGTGAGATGTAAGGATACAGAGCTGATCTCCTGGTCTAACCTCCTGCATGATTAGACAGTGCTGGGTATAGCTCACAGAAGACACACCTTTCGGATAAGATCAATGTGTAGCTGTGTCATATTGCAAACCCTTCTATCAGCTTTCCTCCTCTTTTAGCACGGTCAGCTCGGCTCGGCTGACCCCTCACTTCTTGTCCAGAGGTAAAAGCTCAATTCTTTAAGCTCAGGATAAATAAATCTGATAATACACTGCACAATGAAATTCATAATTTTACCCATGAGTGGAATATAAATTTACCCTGATCCATTGCAATACATGTGTGTTAGTCTATTTTATGTCTGACGTTGTGTGCATGAACCAGTAGGCTCAGGATGTACAAACAGATTAAAAAAAAACATCTTTGTGACTTAAGATTTGTGATTTTACTCAAAGGCTGTTTATATTTGTAGCCAACTTAACAGAAATGGAGCAATCAACTGAGCTTCTCCTATGCACCATTTTATGGGGCACTTACTATTATTTTATTTGAGGGGAAAAAAATAGATCACAATGGCTGCCCCTATGTTTCTTTTGCTTGACTTTATTATGTAGCTACCATAGGAAAAAAAACAATAAAACCTGCAGTTTCTAATTGATGAGTAAATTATTTGATATACGGTACATACTGGAAGAAAAGCTTTTTTTGTTGTTGTCATTAAAGCGGAGGATTAATGCACAACTTCAGAGAAGTCTCCGTCATCATGCACAATGAATTTCCCATGCATTTTACTACCCAATTAGGGGATAATAAACTCTGTTGTAAATATGGTGAATTTACTTTTAATGAATATCTCCCATTGATTCTCAAGAGTAAACCAGAAAATCAGTAAAACTTCCAGGCGGTTCTCTGTGTTCCATCCACATGTTCCATTCTCTGTGTCCTGTCCACGTGTTCCATTCTCTGTGTTCCGTCCACGTGTTCCATTCTCTGTGTTCCGTCCACGTGTTCCATTTTCTGTGTTCCGTCCACGTGTTCCATTCTCTTTGTTCCGTCCACGTGTTCCAATCTCTTTGTTCCGTCCACGTGTTCCATTCTCTTTGTTCCGTCCACGTGTTCCATTCTCTTTGTTCCGTCCACGTGTTCCATTCTCTGTGTTCCGTCCACGTGTTCCATTCTCTTTGTTCCGTCCACGTGTTCCATTCTCTTTGTTCCGTCCACGTGTTCCATTCTTTTTGTTCCGTCCACGTGTTCCATTCTCTATGTTCTGTCCACATGTTCCATTCTCTGTGTTCCGTCCACATGTTCCATTCTCTTTGTTCCGTCCACGTGTTCCATTTTCTTTGTTCCGTTCACGTGTTCCATTATTTTTGTTCCGTCCACATGTTCCATTCTCTGTTTTCCGTCCACATGTTCCATTCTCTTTGTTCCGTCCACGTGTTCCATTCTCTGTGTTCCATCCACGTGTTCCATTCTCTGGTACTCCGTCTACGTTTTCCATTCTCTTTGTTCCGTCCACGTGGTCCATTCTCGGTGTTATGTCCACGTGTTCCATTCTCTGTGTTCCGTCCACGTGTTCCATTCTCTGTGTTCCATCCACATGTTCCATTCTTTTTGTTTCATCCACTCGTTTCATTCTCTCTGTTCTAGCCACGTGTTCCATTCTCTGTGTTCTGTCCACGTGTTCCATTCTCTGTGTTCCGTCCACTTGTTCCATTCCCTGTGTTCCATCCACGGCAATTCTCATCTCTTCTATTTCATTATGTGAAGCGTTTCAACTCGCTAATGTAATTTCTCCATGAAGGAAGCAAATTATAATATTTGTAGCATTTTTTAAATATTTTGGTATTACTGTAGAAGCTGACCACATAGTTCCCCCTTCCAGACATATTGAGCTACAATGAAGGCCCAGTCTTTTTCCTTTACTCAGCTGAAATATTCAGCCTTGGGACACAGAGCTTAACATATAGAAAAAGGATTTTAAGTTGGCAAAGTTTATGTTGAGAATTCTTTTCTCTTAAGTAATTATTAGAAAATATTTTCTCTAAATCAGTGTTTTGTTTTTTTTTTAAATGATGACACAAATGTATTGTTTTTAAAGGGAATCTGTCAGTAGGATAACCTCTTATAAGCCATCTGTATGGACATGTAGGTCATAGGTAGCTGAAAAAAATACCTATTATTATTAAGCTTTTGCATATACAGTTGTGGCCAAAAGTATTGACACCCCTGCAATTCTGTCAGATAATACTCAGTTTCTTCCTGAAAATGATTGCAAACACAAATTCTTTGGTATTATTATCTTCATTTAATTTGTCTTAAATTAAAAAAACACAAAAGAGAATGAAGCAAAAAGCAAAACATTGATCATTTCACACAAAACTCCAAAAAAGGGCCAGACAAAAGTATTGGCACCCTCAGCCTAATACTTGGTTGCACAACCTTTAGCCAAGATAACTGCGACCAACCGCTTCCAGTAACCATCAATGAGTTTATTACAATGCTCTGCTGGAATTTTAGACCATTCTTCCTTGGCAAACTGCTCCAGGTCCCTGATATTTGAAGGGTGCCTTCTCCAAACTGCCATTTTTAGATATCTCCACAGGTGTCTCCAACTTTGAATTTTTATGCCCTTAAATCACAGAGATACGGCACACAAAAAACTTGATAACTAACATTTCCCACATGTTTACTTTACATCAGCACAATTTTGGAACCAAAATTTTTTTTTGTTAGGAAGTTATAAGGGTTAAAATTTGACCAGCAATTTCTCATTTTTACAACATCATTTTATTTTTAGGACCACATCACATTTGAAGCCACTTTGAGGGGTCGATATGATAGAAAATACCCAAAAGTGACACCATTCTAAAAACTGCACCCCTTAAGGTGTTCAAAACCACATTCAAGAAATTTATTAACCCTTTAGGTGCGTCACAGGAATTTTTTTGAATATTTAAAAAAAAAATGAACATCTAACTTTTTTTCACAAAAAAAATACTTCAGGTTCAATTTTTTTTATTTTACCAAGGGTAACAGGAGAAATTGGACTGCAAAAGTTATTGTGCAATTTGTCCTGAGTACGCTGATACCTGATATGTGGGGGGGAACGACTGTTTCGGCGCATGGCAGAGCTCAGAATGGAAGGAGCGCCGTTTGACTTTTTCAATGCAAAATTGGCTGGAATTCAGATCGGACACCATGTCACGTTTGGAGAGTCCCTGATTTACCTAAACAGTGGAAACCCCCTACAAGTGACCCCATTTTGGAAACTAGACCCCCCAAGGAACTTATCTAGATATGTGGTGAGAACTTTGAACCCACAAGGGCTTTACAGAAGTTTATAACGTACAGCGGTACAATTAAAAAATCATATTTTTTCCACAAAAATGATCTTTTCACCCTCAATTCTTATTTTTCCAAGGGTAACAGGACCCTAAAAGTTATTGTGCAATTTGTCCTGAGTATGCTGATACCCCACATGTGGGGGTAAACCACTATTTGGGCGCATGGCAGAGCTCGGAAGGGAAGCAGCGCCATTTGACGTTTTTGGCTGGAATTGAGATCGGACACCATGTCGCGATTGGAAAACCCCTGATGTACCAAAACAGTGGAAACCCCCCACAAATGACACCATTTTGGAAACTAGACCCCCTAAGGAACTTATCTAGATGTGTGGTGAGCAGTTTGAACCCCCCAGTGCTTCACAGAAGTTTATAACGTCCGGGCGTGAAAATAAAAAATTCGTATTTTTTCCACAAACATGATCAATTAGTCCCCAATTTTTTTATTTTCCCAAGGGTAACAGGAGAAATTGAACCCCAAAAGTTGTTGTCCAATTTGTCCTGAATACGCTGACACCCCATATGTGGGAGAAAACTACTGTATGGACACACGTCAGGGCTCGTAAGGGAAGTAGTGACGTTTTGGAATGCAGACTTTGATGCAATGGTCTGCGGGTGTCATGTTGCCTTTGGAGAGCCCCTAATGTACCTAAACAGTGGAAACCCCCCACAAATGACCCCATTTTGGAAACGAGACCCCCTAAGGAACTTATTTAGATGTGTGGTGAGCACTTTGAACCCCCAAGGGCTTCACAGAAGTTTATAATGCCCGGGCATGAAAATAAAAAAATCGTATTTTTTCCACAAACATGATCAATTAGTCCCCAATTTTTTCATTTTCCCAAGGGTAACAGGAGAAATTGGACCCCAAAAGTTGTTGTCCAATTTGTCATGAGTACGCTGACACCCCATATGTGGGAGAAAACTACTGTGTGGACACACGTCGGGGCTTGGAAGGGAAGCAGTGACGTTTTGGAATGCAGACTTTGATGGAATGGTCTGCGGGTGTCATGTGCGTTTGGAGAGCCCCTGATGTACCTAAACTATTGAAACTCCCCACAAGTGACCCATTTTGGACACTAGACCCCCCACGGAACTTATCTAGATGTGTGGTGAGCACTTTGAACCCCCAAATGCTTCACAGAAGTTTATAACGCTCGGACGTGAAAATAAAAAAATCATTTTTTTCCACAAAAATGATATTTTCGCCCCCAATTTTTTTATTTTCCTAAGGGTAACAGGAGAAATTGGACCCCAAAAATTGTTTTTCAGTATGACCTGAGTAGGCTGATACCCTACATGTGGGGGGTAAAACACTGTTTGGGCGCATGGCAGAGCTTGGAAGGGAAGGAGCACCATTTGACTTTTTCAACTCAGAATTGGCTGGAATTGAGATCAGATGCCATGTTGCATTTGGAGAGCCCCTGATGTGCCCAAACAGTGGAAACCCCCAATTCTAACTCCAACCCTAACCCCAACACACCCCTAACCCTAATCTCAGCCCTAACCCTAGCCCTAACCCTACCCTAGCCCTAACCCTAATGGAAAAATGGAAATTAATACATTTTTTTTATTTTATTATTTTTCCCTAAGGGGGTGATAACGGGGGGTTTGATTTACTATTTATGGCGGTTTTTATATTTGGCAGCTGTCGCACGCTAAAAGACGCTTTTTTTTGTAAAAATATTTTTTGCATCACCACATATTGAGAGCTATAATTTTTCCGTATTTTGACCCACCGAGTCATGTGAGGTCTTATTTTTTGCGGGACGAGTTGACGTTTTTATTGGTACCATTTTCGGGCACGTGACATTTTTTGATCGCTTTTTATTCCGATTTTTGGGACGCAGAATGAACAAAAGCCAGCGTTTCATGAATTTCTTTAGGGGGGGTGCGTTTACACCGTTCCGCGTGCGGTAAAATTGATAAAGCACCTTTATTCTTCGGGTCAGTACGGTTACAGTGATACCTCATTTAGGTCGTTTTTTTATGTTTTGTCGGTTTTATGCAATGAAAACTATTTTATATAAAAAATATTTATTTTTGCATCGCTTTATTCTGCGAGCTATAACTTTTTTATTTTTTCGCTGATGATGCTGTGTGGCAGCTCGTTTTTTCCGGGACAAGATGACGTTTTCAGCAGTACCATGGATATTTATATGCGTCTTTTTGATCGCGCGTTATTACACTTTTTGTTTGGCGGTATGATAATAAATCATTATTTTTTGCTTAGTTTTTAATTTTTATTTTTTAAGGGGTTCGCTAAAGGGGTTAACTAATGGGATAGTTTTATAGTGCAGGTCGTTACGGACGCGGCGATACCTAATATGTGTACTTTTATTGTTTTGGTTTTTTTTATTTCCAATAAAAGGATTTATTTGGGGAATATTTTTTTTTTTTTCTAATTTATTTGGCGATTTTTTTTTTAATTTATATTAACACTTTTTTATTTTTTTTAAACTTTATTAAATAGTCCCAGGTGGGACATCACTGTCCTGTGACAGATCGCAGATCTGTCACATCACAGATCACTGTGACAGATCAGCGATCTGTCACAGGCATTGAAGCAGACTTCCTCATGCCTGCGCTTTGCAGGCACTGAGGAAGCCAGCTTCCTGCAGGCCCCCGAAGGCCCCCGTCGCCATCTTGGATTCGGGGGCCTGCAGGAAAGGAGCCCCCCGCAGCAGTGCTGCACATTGCGCTGCCGTGGGGGGCTCAGGGAAGCACGGAGGGAGCCCCCTCCCTGCCGATGCTTCCCTTTAACCCCCGGTACACCGCGATCGTGTTTGATCGCGGTGTGCAAGGGGTTAACGTGTCGGGGGCGGTCCGTGACCGCCCCTGACACATTGTGCCGGATGTCAGCTGTGATAATCAGCTGACACCCGGCCGCGATCAGCGGCGCTCACCACGTAGACGTACTATCCCGTCCATGGGCATAGGGGCCCAGGTCCCATGGACGGGATAGTACGTCGGATGTCAGAAAGGGGTTAAAGCAGATGTAACAGGATGAGACTTTCTATTTTCTGTAGCTCACGTGTCGGCTTTCGGCTTTACTGTATAAATTGGAATAATTGAGTCTGTCTTGACCGGGACATTGAAATATAATGGCAGAGAGAAAATTAAGAAAAAAACCTTTCATTCTGGAGGGCTCAGCACCTTCATGTATTACACAGCCCAGTGATTTTAGTGGCACTTTTTAATTACTAATTTTTCTGTAATGAACATGCCAAGAATTACTGGTGAATTGTGGGCTGCAATTTCCAGGGGCAAGTATTTTGCACCTCTTTACCCAATAATTTTTAGCACTCCCTTCCACCAATCTGTTGGGCTCTGTTGTCCTTATGTTTTGCATTTTGACCTCCTATATTCCTTTTTTTTTCTGAACTTGATAGCTGGTTTGATCAACTGTCATGTGCCCCTAACAGCTGAAATTGCGATCCACCTGCGGCTGCTAACATGTTAAATGCCACTGTCAATCTCTGACAGCGGCATTTAACACATGCGTGCCGGAAGCGTGTCACAAACCACACCCACGGACGCCCCTGGAGATGATGATTTCTGCTACACATAGCAAGGCTATACGTAGCACAAGCGATCAGATGATTGCAGCTTCAAGTCTTCTATGGAGACTACTGTATTGAAGCAAGTCAAAAGTGGAAAAAAAATGTTTTAAAAAATATAAAAAAAGTTTAAAGTTTATATTTCCCTAGTCAAAATAAAACAATACAAAAAAACGATCATATATTTCATATTGCTGCATTAAGAAACTCCCAATTTATCCAAATACAAAGGCAACCTGATTGGTAAACTACATAACGAGTAAAAAATCCAAACCGCAAAATTACGTTTTTTTGTTCTTAGCAACGGGTGATTAAAAAATCGTATCTACCCTAAAATGCTATCACTAAAAACGTCAGCTCGGCGCGCAAAATATAAGCCCTGACCCAGCCCCAGATCCCAAAAAATGGAGACGATACGGATCTCAGAAAATGGTGCAATTTTTTTTTTTATTAAACTTTGGATTTTTTTTCACCACGTAAATAAAAAACAATCTATACAAGTTTGGTATCTGTCATCTCATAATGACCTGGCGAATCATAATGGCAGGTCAGATTTAGCATTTGGTGAACATGGTAAAAAAATAAAAAAAACTGTTGTGGAATTGCACTTCTATACTTCTCCAGCAGTGATGGTGGATCTGCTGGACCTCAGGGCGCTGGATGTGGAGGTTTACCGTCTTTTAGATGTCTGTAGGGGAGCGGCAACAACATGTAAACACGCGGGCAGCCCTGGATAATCCACGCCGGCAGGATGATAAGATCCGGCGGAAGGTGGAACCTCTTCTCTTTTTCTCCTTTTTTACATTCTCTGGGCTTTCTTGCTCTGCATTTGGATTTATTGCAGATTTTCTTTTCTCGATGTCTGATGCTTGGGTACACTCTGGATGGGACTTTGAATTCTCATTGTTCATCGTGATGGTAGCGATGGTGCATAGTTTAGAAAGCCTTTCAGAGGATGACGTAAAATTTTGGAAGTCAAGGTCCTTGTCCTCACTTGTGTCCTCTTCATTCTCTGAGACCATAAGCATGTCTCTATGAGCGTGATTGATAAAGAGGCTGGTGTCCACATCTGACACAAGATGAGGAATATACATCGGCTTCTGATTTAGAAGATTGTCAAAATCTATTTTTTTCATGAACGGATGATCCTTAATCTCAAATGCTCCACCTGTCCCAAGTCTTTGCTCAGGATTTTTTTTGAGCAGGTCAGTGATGAGGTTCTTAGCCTCACGGGGTGGACAGCGTTTGTAATTCCAAGGTATTTTTCCCATGACAATCATTCTTTTAAGCTCAGGTATGAAATCCGTATCAAATGGTAAAGATCCCACCAGAAATTCATAGAGGATGATCCCCATTGACCACCAGTCAACAGGTCTTCCGTAGTCTTTCATTAGGATGACCTCTGGGGCCATGTAATTCAGGGTACCACAATTCTCAAGGTCCTTGAACTCTCTGGAGATGTCCTTCACTGATTGCTTGTAGTTGTTGGTTTTTGGTATCATGACACCAATTTTTGAAAGCCCAAAATCGGCGACTTTAATGTGCCCAGCAGTTGTAATCAGTAGGTTGTACGGTTTTAGATCTCGATGCACCACACCATAGCTGTGCAGGTATTCCACAGCAAGAACTGTTTCTGCAAAGTACAGACGGGCCAAGGGGATAGATAAACGGCCCCTGGTGCTTAGAAGGGACCCACAGTCTCCACCTCCAACATACTCCATGACCATACACAGGTGAGATCTAGTAGGGAAGGAGCAGAGCATGGAGACCACAAAGGGACAATCAGCGAAGGTCATGATGTCCCTCTCCAGAAAGGCCGCTTCCACGTGTTTTTCAGTTTCCAGGTTCTTCGCCATTTTCTTCATAGCGAAGATCTGCTGTGAGTATTTGTGCTGCACTAAGTAGACAGCGCCAAAACATCCGCCGCTGATCAGTTTGGATGTCTCGAAGTCGCTCATATGCGGCTTTCTCGCCGGGATTAATGATTCCATCAAGTTAGTGGCAGGCTCGTGGATCTCTGGCATCTCACAGATCACACTCTCAGTATCCGGCAGCTCAGGGGTTTCTGTGGTCAGATCGCTGCTCGGCCCCGCCTGACTCGGGTTAGGGTCTGGGGATTCCAGGGGGACATTTTCCCCATCTTTGTACTCGCCTTGTGGTGTCTCCAGGCATTTCGGGGAACGGGCCGGACCTCCTAGCACATACAGGACTTTTTCGGCCAGTTCTTTAACAAAAGCCAAATCTCCATCTTGAGATTTTTCTTCAGCCTGCTGTAGTAATGTCCTGATGTTCCGGGTTAAATCCGTCAGATACTCTGAGGTAAGACGGTCTTGGTGGTATTTGGTCAGGCAGTCCTGCACTAGCTCCACCACCAGCCGGTGAGTGAAGCCGAGGACGCCATCGGGTGGTAGAAGCTTAATGTCAGAGCAATGGGTGTAAATAATCTCCAATAATCCTTCTACCTGAAGCTTGTCTAGAAGAAATTCAGCCATAGCGAAAAATTGCAAATGCACTCAGTCACTAGGGAGCCAAAATGGCAGTCGGAACCCTGTGTACACAGTATAAGTAACTGCGAGCGGTGATGTCATAATGGTCGACCATCTGTGATATCATAATGGCCGACCATCTGTGATGTCATAATGGCCGACCATCAGTGATGTCATAATGACCGACCATCTGTTTTCAAACATTTTTTTTTTTTAAACCGTCTTTATTGAGTGTATTACAAAATATACATATAATGTCCAATAACATAACAGAAGAACATTTATGCAATATTATTAACATTAGACGGCATTTTTTCAACTATAACCCCCCCGCCCCTCCCCCTCCACTCCCCCGGGCAAACTCCATAACTTCGTAACACAATTTCATTCCAGTCTAACAGGGATATTACCGGCAAGCTGCTCTCTCATATACCAGTTGGTGAGCTGGAAACAACTATGTATCGCTTGGCTTGTGGAAGATGTCTGAGTATTGATAAAAGAGGACCATGTGAAAAAAAAGCGGTCAGTGTCTTTTTCTTTATTAAGTAAGGTCTCTATCCAATCCATTTTGAAGAGATATGTTACTTTTGTAGTAATTAAGCTTAAAGAAGGTGTTGCATCCTGTGCCAACAAACGGAGAATGCTTTTACGTGTGGCTGCCGCCCATATGAACAAGATGCGGCGCTGCTGGACAGAAAGCCTCACCAACTGGTCCTGTGCGAGAATATTAAATATGGCCCACTCTGGGGAGTGAGAGATAGATATGCCAGTATCCCACACCTCTCTTATTATTGGGCAGTCCCAAAGGCAATGGAGAATATCAGCTGGAGAGTGTAAGCATTTAGGGCAGGGATAGTCCCCTGAGGGGGACATTTTAGACTTGACCTCCGGGGAGATGTATGCTCTATGAAATATCATAAGAGACATGGTTATGTAACTATCATATGGTAATATAGAGTTCATACGCAGAGTGGCTTTCAAAAGGTCATTTACCCGACAGTTCGTTAATTGAGCAACCCATTTTCCAGGGCCTGGTGAAGAGTCTGACCAATGCTCTAATGATTTATATAAAAGACTCATAGAATAAGTTCCCATTTGGGCTTTAATGGATATTAAATTTAGAGGGTGTGTTCTAGCATCATCCGTTATGTCTCGCAATATTGAGCTTACGTAATGTCTAATTTGAGAGATAGTAAAATTGTCTTCTGTAAGGATTGGGTATTTGAAAGCCATGTCCTCTAAGGTAAGAAGGCATTGATTATTTGTTAACGTATCTCGGACCAGTCTACACCCATTGTTTCCAAGCACCTTGTAAATGGGAGGTGACTTGCCTTATAGAAAAGAGGGGTTACCTTGAATGGGAAGAAACATCGAGATGTGGGGGTCAAGACCGCTAACTCGTCTAGCTTGACGCCATCCCAAGATTACCGACCATAATAGAGGATTATCTCTAACCTCCACTGGAATTTCAGCATTTCGTAGGTGAAGCAATGCTGGGAAGCTGAAGGGTCTACACATGGCCTCATCTATTGGGGTATTAGTGAAGTGATTAAAGGCGTATATCCAATCAAGGGAATGGCGAAAAGCAGCCTCTATACTGTAGAGGCGTAAATTTGGGAGATTAAGTCCACCCAAAGATTTGATTTGCTGTAGCTTAAAAACACTAATTCTAGAGCCCCCTTCTGAGCCCCAAATAAATTGGCAGAAGGCTCGTGTCAGTAGCCTATCATCAGCTTTAGAAAGTAGAACCGGGAGCGTCTGTAAAGGAAAGAGTATTTTAGGGAAAGAGATCATATAAATTAGATGGGCTCTCAATGGAAGAGAAACAGACCACAATTGAGCTGAAAAAAAAAGAAATCCATCAGAGTTATAGCAGAAATGTTAGGAGTGACCAAATCAACAGTTTGGCACATTATGTAAAAAAAAAAGCTTGGGAATTCAAAAAGGCCTGGACGTTCATCAAAGACAATAGTGGTGGATGATCACAGAATCTTTTCCATGGTGAAGAAAAACCTCTTCACAACATCCACCTAAGTGAAGATCACTTTTCTAGTAAGTAGGTGTTTCAGTCTACCACAAAGAGAGCACTTAATGAAAACAAATATAGAGGGTTGACCACAAGGTGCAAACCATTAACCCCTTCACGCCGCAGCTCTTTTTCGTTTTGCATTTTCATTTTTCGCTCCCCATTCTTCCAAAAACCATAATTTTTTTATTTTTCCATCAATATGGCCATGTGATGGCTTGTTTTTTGGGGGGACGAGTTGTACTTTTGAACGACACCATTGGTTTTACCATGTCGTGTACTTGAAAAAGGGAAAAAAATTCCAAGTGCGGTGAAATTGCAAAATAAGTGCAATTCCACAACTTTTTTGGATTTTTTTTAACCATGTTCACCAAATGCTAAAATTGACCTGCCATTATGATTCTCCAGGTCATTATGAGTTCGTAGACACCAAACATGTCTAGGTTGTTTTTTACTTGAATTGTGAAAAAAATTTGTTAAAAAAAAATTGTGTCATTTTCCGAGACCCGTCGTGTCACCATTTTTCGTGATCTGTGACTGGATGGTGGCATATTTTTTGCATGCCGAGCTAACGTTTTTAATGGTACCATTTTGGTGTGGATACGATCTTTTTTTCACCCGTTATTGCATTTTAATGCAATGTTGTGGCAACCCAAAAAACATAATTCTGGCGTTTTGACTTTTTTTCTCCACCAAGCGTTTACCAATCAGATTAATTTTTTTATAGCTTCATAGATGGGGCGATTCTGAACGCAGCGGTACCAAATATGTGTATTTTTAATTTTTTTTAATTGTTTTATTTTGAATGGGGCGAATGGGGGTGATTTGAACTTTCATATTTTTATTTTTTTTTTATATTTCTAAAAACTTTTTTTTTTTTACTTTCTGCCTGCTTCAATAGTTTTCATGGGAGACCAGAAGCTGCAGTTGTCTGATCGCCTCTGCTACATACAGGCGATGATCAGATCGCCTGTGTGTAGCAGAAATGCTCACTTGCTATGAGCGCCGATCACTGGGGGGGCGCTTATAGCAATCCAGCAATTACAACCAGAGGTGTCTCCTGCAGACCCCGGGTTGTCATGCCAGCCCATTGATGGGCGGGATTTGTGACGCGCTTCCGGCGCGATCACATTAAATACTGCTGTCAGAGATTGACAGCAGCATTTAACAAGTTAACAGCTGCAGGTGGATCGTGATGCCACCCGCGGTTGTTAGGGGCACATGTCAGCTGTTCAAAACAGCTGACATGTGCCAGGAAAGATGTGGACTCAGTGCTGGAGCCCATACTAAAGGGAGGGATACAACATACGCAGTACTAGAATGGCGCATGTCGTGAAGTTAATCAGCCTTAAAAATAGAAAGGCCAGATTAAACTTTGCCCAAAAAAATCTAAAGAAGTCAGCCCAGTTCTTGAAAAGCATTCACAGGACAGATGAAACTAAAATCAACCTGTACCAGAATGATGGGCAGAAGAAAGTATGGAGAAAGCTTGATAATAGCTCATGACCAAAAGCACAACACATCCTCTGTAAAACATGGTGGAGGCAGTGTGATGGCGTGGGCATGAATGGCTTCCGATGGCACTGGGTCACTAGTGTTTATTGATGATTTGACTGAAGACAGAAGCAGCTGTATGAATTCTGAAGTGTACAGGGCTATACTCTGCTCAGATTAAACCAAATGCAGCAAGGTTGATTGGATGGCACTTCACAGTACAGATGGACAATGACTCAAAACATACTTTGAAAGCAGCACAAGAGGTTTTTAAGGCAAAGAAGTGGAATGTTCTGCAATGGCTGAGTCAATCACCAGATCTCAACCCCATTGATCAGAATTTCACATGCTTAAGACATAACTTAAGTCAAAAAGGAGGAAACCCGGCGTTTGTTAACATCCATGGCTTCCAGACTTCAAGCAGTCATTGCCTGCAAAGGATTCTCTACACAGAGATAAAAATAACATTTTATTTATGGTAAAGTTAATTTATCTAATTATCATAGAATCATGGAATGCTAGAGTTGGAAGGGACCTCCAGGGTCATCATGTCCAAACCCCTGCTCAATGCAGGATTCACTAAACTATCTCAAGCAGATGTCTGTCCAGCCTTTGTTTGAAGACTTCCATTGATGGAGAACTCACCATCTCTCATGGTAGCCTGTTCCACTAATTAATCGCCCTCACTGTCAAAGTTTTTTTTATAATATATGATCTGTATCTTATCCCTTTCAGTTTAATTCTATTGCTTCCCATGTGCAAATGAGAATAAGGATGATCCTGCTACACTGTGACATCCCTTCTGATATTTGTAGACAGCTATTACGTCTTCTCTTATCTTTTTTGCAGGCTAAGCATTCCCAGATTCTGTAGTTGTTCCTCATAGGACATACTTTGCAGTCCGCTCACTATACTGGTAGCTCTTCTCTGCACTTGATTCATTTTTTTGTCTTTTTTAAAATGTAGTGCCCAGAACTGGACACAGTATTCCAGATGAGGTCTGACCAAGGATGAGTAGAGGGGGATAATTATTTCACATGATCTAGACTGCTTTTCTTCTCTAGTAATAGCTATCCCTCCTAGCTTTGCATCGTCTGCAACTTTGATTAGTTTACTTTCAGTTCCTTTATGTAGATCATTTATAAAAATGTTGAACAACATTGGTGCCAAGACAGAGCCTTGTGGTACTCCAGTTGAAACACTCTTCTAATTGGACATGCAACCATTTATTACCACTCTTTGAGTGCAATCACTGAGCCAGTTATGAATCCAACTAATCTTGTCAATCCTATTATTGGTAATTTTTGCAAAAAGAATAGTATGAGAAACTTTATAAAGTGCTTTGTTAAAGTCAATATATAGTATATCTACCGCATTTCCCTGATCCACACAGTCAGTGATTCCATCATAGAAGGAAATAAGATTTGTCTGACATGACTTGTTTGCTACAAACCCATGCTGGCTTTGGTTAATTACTATATTCTTATCCAAGTACTTACATACATTCTATTTAATAATTTGTTCAAAGATCTATTTTTACTTTTACTTTAATTACTTTTGTATCCCTGAAATGAGGCGGCTTTGTAATAAATGGTTGCAATTCCTAAATATTTCACAGCATATTTTTGTTTAACCCTTTAATTAAACCTGCAAGTCTACATTTCAATTGAATCTCAGTTGTTTCCTTTCAATTACAAAATTGCAGCATTTAGAGGCCAAATCATGGAGATTAAGTCCCTGTACAAATATTTCTGCACCTAACTGAATTACATGTGTTAGAAATAGAGATGAAGACATTTTTGAAAATTTGATTTGGTTTATTCATTCAGTTTGGCTGGAAAATTAAATTCTGACCAAATTGATTCATCCTGAATCGAAAGTGTCCTGAAGAGACATTTATATAAAACTAGCTGAAGAGCCCGGCGCTGCCCGGGCATAGTAACTACCGTAACTACGGTTAGTAATAACAAATTATAATGATTATATATATATATATATATATAAAGCTGAGTGTAGAGCCCCGCCCACTTCGCATAGCCACATTCACTATAATATCCCACATCATCTCGTCAGCCAGAGCTACCGGACTACTACCCCTAATATCCCACATCATCCCGTCAGCCAGAGCCACCGGACTACTACCCCTAATATCTCACATCATCCCATCAGAGCCAGTAAAAATAGAATAGTGAAATTGCACAGAAACATGGTTCACTAAGATCCCAGGTTTTCTACTGATCAGGCTGATATTCTCACTTTTCTGCCACCATAAATATCACAGTCATTCTTTTCACCAATGAACAGGCACAAACTTATACATTAGTACAGCTGAGAAACCTTCACACACATTTTCATGCACCGTCAACTTGTAATTTGTCCGGCTGAGTTGCTCATGGGTGTACAGCATCTGTATGCAGTATAGTATCATATTTAATGGGTTGTTATGGGAAAAGCATTACGTGTTATATGGGTATATTCAGGTGAACTATGGGGAAAGAAGCATTTTAAAAAAACTCACAGCATCAGAGCACAGTAACACATCAATAATGCATAAAAGTGTCTGTGAGAAAATATTAAATCCACATGACATTTAATATGTGCACTTTCCTACATTCATGTGTGTCACTTAATGATACCACACAGGAGGGGGGATTCATTTCTGTCATGTACTCACTGCTCCTTTCTGGGGGACAGACGATGGCTGGAGCTTATGTTCCTGGGGATGCTAGATTTCTCCCACCATGTCAGTGTCTGCTGAGGTGTTGTCAAGTGGGAAAACTTGCGCATAGCAACCAATCACAGCTCAGCTACTTTTAACCAGCTCTGGTGAAATGAGAGATGCTTAGTGATTGGTTGCAATTAAAACTGTTGGTCATAGCAACCAATCACAGCTGAGCTTCTTTTGAACAGCTCTGGTGAAATGAAAGATGCATCGTGATTGGTTGGTGATACACACACACACACACACACTGATTTTTATATATAGATGTAGTAATCGCAGGTACACGGGATGCAGTGACGAGGCGAGAGACGGGAGGAACTTTAAGATGTAACTTTTATATATATATATATATATATATATATATATATGCCTATAGGGGCTATCTCGAGCAACCAAACAAGTTAACAGCAGTTATCCTTGCAGGGATCAACACAAGAATACAATGGTAACACAAACACGACTAACCCTGCAAAAAATGTTAACTAAAACGTGTCACTTATCCTCTCTGATGTCCGGCAGAGCGATGGTCGATGATGCTTCGGCATATCAGCTGCTGGGCCCAGCCGATGAGGATTTGGTGGAGACTTCGGGCGTTCCTACGCCCCGGAGAAGTGGGGGCACAGCAGGCCCCTGAAGAGTTCCTCTGCCCAGGGTCCAGACAGCGTAGGCCACAGCTGCGGGGGCCGCAGGCGGCAGCAGACAGGCCGCAACTGTGGACTGGAGTGGATCGGTGGCGACCACGGGCGGCAGCAGATGGGCTGCATCCACGGGGTGGAGTCAGGCGTCGGCTGCCGAGGGCGGAAGCGGTCGGGCCGCACCCGCGGGCTGGAGTCGAGCGGTGGCTGCCACGGGCGGGAGAGGATGGGTCGCATCCATGGGGTGGAGACGGGCATCGGCTGGCACGGGCGGAAGCGGTCGGGTTGCACCCGCGGGGTGGAGTTGGGCGTCGGCTGCCGCGGGCGGGAGCAGTCGGGCCGCACCCACTGGGTGGAGTCGGGCGTCGGCTGTCACGAGCGGGAGCGGTCGGGCCGCACCCGTGGGGTGGAGTCGGGCGGAGGCAGCAGCGGGTGGCAGATGACAGGCCACACCCAGGGGGCAGAGCCGGACGGTGTCTCTCCGTTGGACGGCTCGGTGCCATCTCTCTTCTGCTAGCGGTGAGTCTCCCTTCAGTCTCTTCTGTCACTGCTCTGCTCTCCTTGCTCTGGTTCTGGCTCTCGCTCTGGCTCTCTGGCGCCCTCTAGCTTCCTCTCTTCTCTCCTGCTACATCGACTGACCCCTACTGCCGTCCTCAGCCCCTTTTATAGTAGCTCCTCCCCCAACCTTTCTAGAAGTCTCTGCGGTCCATCCCCCAATTGTGTCCCCCAGAAACAGTCTCCCTAGGAACCTTGGTGATGGCCCCCTTGGTTCCGGCCTGGGTATACAGAGGGGACTCCTCCTCCTACACTGAGATAATATACTGAATTGTCCTAGGTCTACTCCTCACCTGTCCTGCCATCGCAGCTCCCCACCATCTTCTCTCATTTTTGATGTGGATATTCTTCTAGTCTCCAGCCTTCTCCTTGAGTCTTCCTGTGCTGTATAGGCCTCATGTGGTCACTTGTGTGTCAGACCCCATATGAATGGGTGAGGCTCAGTCAGAGCAGGAAGACCGGAAAAACGGAGGCTGGATGAAGATATAGAGGCCAAAAGAATTGAAGACTGGTAGACAGGGTGCGGAGCTGCGGCGGTAAGACCGATGAGGGGTAGGCCTCAGAAAGGTGCTTTATTATTTTGTAACCTCTTCTGAATCTGAACACAGTTTATGGAATACAGAATTTTTTGCATGTAAAATTACAACAAAATCTTATTAATATCCTGTATTTCAGTTGAACATTTCTATCACATTCCCATTTCATGGTGTCGGGGGATTGCTATGATATTCATTGATTTCACATATCCTTTATGTGCAGTAAAAAGTGAGCAACATTTCAAGATAGACCCAGAAGAGGGGAGTGATGTGTAGGAAGATCACTTTATTGCTCTGATTTAGGCTGTGTGCCCACGTTGCGTTTTTTAAGCGTTTCCACAGCGCTTTTAGACAAGCATTTCTTCTGCGGAAACGCTTAAGAAAAGCATCTAATGTAATAGATAGAATGGAAAACGCACATGTTGTGCTAATGGTGCGTTTTTTTCCGCTGCGGAAACGCTTAGCGGAAAAAAACGCAGCATGTTCATTAATTGTGTGGAATCGCGTGCGATTCCACATACATACACTGTAATTGCAGAAACGCATAGGAAAACGCATGTCAAAACGCTTGACAATCGCGTCAAAAATGCATGTCAAAAAGCGCATGCGGTTTCCCTGGCAACGGCATGCATTTCTGCTCAGGAAAAAAACGCTTGAAAAACGCTACGTGGGCACATAGCCTAAATGTTACTACAATGTTGTATGTAAATATACAGAATAAAGTCTCGCTGACACGAGCATATAAATCAGACAAGTGCACTCAGAAAAAAAAAATAGTATTGCACTTTGACCAATGTTATTCAATAAGGCAATGCTGATCTACGTTTTTTTTCTCTGCAGTATTCAGAGTGAGGATAACATTTGCAGCATGCTGCAACTTGACTCCAAAATCGGGCGAGCGCGAGAACAAAAATCTGATTTCATACAGAGCCACAGGATAGCATCCGATTTTTAAGGATACATTGCCATTCTGTAAGAGAGCCAATTGTAAATGATCCTGTAAATGATTAATAGCTGCTGAGTAAAAAAAACAAATTTAATACGGATGACAAATGAGTGATGAGCGAGTATACTCGTTGCTCGGGTTTTCCCCAGCATGCTCGGGTGTCCTCCGAGTATTTTGGCGTGCTCGTAGATTTGATTTTCGTCGTCTCAGCTGCATGATTTGCGAATGCTAGACAGCCTGAATACATGTGTGGAATGCCTGTTTGTTAGGGAATTCCCAAATGTATTCAGCCTGTCTACAAGTCGCAAATCATGCAGCTGAGACGACGAAAACCAAATCTCCGAGCACTGCAAAATACTCAATCACCCGAGCAACGAGTATACTCGCTCATCACTACAAGAGAGAGGTGAAAAATAAGTTGTCCCACTCTCCTTGAAATGTGTGATACTCTGTGGCTTTGTTAAAGGGGTTGTCCGGGCTTTTCACATAATCTCAGTACATATCTGGGCTGCAGAATTATGACAATAAGTAATTTACTTTCTGTCACTAGTTTACACGGTTTTCTAGATATTCTGAACAGAACGTCCAAGGGGGCGGGGTGTTATGGCATTAAAATGAGAACTGGTCATTTCCTCCTACTCTACTAAAAACATGCCGTCTATAGCAACAACCCCACCCTCCATAGCAACAGGCCCTCCCCGTCCACATAAAGAAGCCCTCATCACACAGTAACAAATCCTCCCCGCCGCTTCATTCCCCCCCTTCCCCCCGGCGCCATACCCCCCCTCGCTGCCGCTCCATTCCCCCCCTTCCCCCCAGCGCCATCCCCCCCTCCCTGCCACTCCATTCCCCCCCACCACGCTGGTCCGTCTCACCCGGTCTTCACATTGCAGATGAAACCTGCAGCAGGGAAGGAGCGGGTCATGTGACAGGCTCTGCGCACGTCACTTCAGCCCGCCTGTCACATGACCCTCTCATTCCCGGCTGCAGTTTTCACCGGCAATGTGAAGACCGGGTGAGGTCAGAGCGGCGTGGAGGAGGGGGGATGGAGAGACGGGGGGGGGGAATGGAGCGGCAGGGAGGGGGGGAATGGAGCGGCACGGAGGGGTGGAATGAAGCGGCGGGGAGGATTTGTTACTGTGTGATGAGGGCTTCTTTATGTGGACTGGGAGAGCCTGTTGCTATGGAGGGTGGGGTTGTTGCTATAGACGGCATGTTTTTAGTAGAGTAGGAGGAAATGACTAGTTCTCATTTCAATGCCATAACACCCCCCCCTTGGACGTTCTCTTCAGAATATCTAGAAAACCGTGCAAACTGGTGACAGAAAGTAAATTACTTATTGTCACAATTCTGCAGCCCAGATATGCACTGAGAATATGTGAAAAGCCCGGACAACCCCTTTAAAGCAGAGGATTAATGCACAGCTTCAGAGAAGTCTCCTTCATCATGCACAATGAATTTCCCATGCATTTTACTACCCAATTAGGGGATAATAAACTCTGCTTGTAAATATGGTGAATTTACTTTTAATGAATATCCCCCATTGAGTCTCAAGAGTAAACCAGAAAATCAGTAAAACTTCCAGGCGGTTCTCTGTGTTCCATCCACGTGTTCCATTCTCTGTGTTCCGTCCACGTGTTCCATTCTCTGTGTTCTGTCCACGTGTTCCATTCTCTGTGTTCCGTCCACGTGTTCCAATCTCTGTGTTTTGTCCACGTGTTTAATTCTCTTAGTTCCATCCACGTGTTCCATTCTTTGTGTTCGTCCATGTGTTCCATTCTTTTTGTTCCGTTCACGTGTTCCATTATCTGGTGTTCCGTCTACGTGTTCCATTCTCTTTGTTCCGTCCACGTGTTCCATTCTCTGTGTTCCGTCCACGTGTTCCATTCTCTTTGTTCCGCCACGTGTTCCATTCTTTTTGTTCCGTCCACGTGTTCCATTCTCTTTGTTCCGTCCACGTGATCCATTCTCTGTGTTCCGTCCATGTGTTCCATTCTTTTTGTTCCGTCCACGTGTTCCATTCTCTTTATTCCGTCCAGGTGGTCCATTATTTTTGTTCCGTCCACGTGTTCCATTCTCTGTGTTCCGTCCACGTGTTCCATTCTCTGTGTTCCGTCCACGTGTTCCATTCTCTGTGTTCCGTCCACGTGTTCCATTCTTTTTGTTCCGTCCACATGTTCCATTCTCTATGTTCTGTCCACATGTTCCATGCTCTGTGTTCCATCCACGGCAATTCTCATATCTTATATTTCATTATGTGAATCGTTTCAACTCGCTAATGTAATTTCTCCATGAAGGAAGCAAATGATAATATTTGTGGCATTTTTTAAATATTTTGGTATTACTGTAGAAGCCGACCGCATAGTTCCCCCTTCCAGACATATTGAGCTACAATGAAGGCCAAGTCTTTTTCCTTTACTCAGCTGAAATATTCAGCCTTGGGACACAGAGCTTAACATACAGAAAAAGGATTTTAAGTTGGCAAAGATTATGTTGAGAATTCTTTTCTCTTAAGTAATTAGTAGAAAATATTTTCTCTAAATCAGTGTTTTTTAAAAATATGATGACACAAATGTATTGTTTTTAAAGGGAATCTGTCAGTAGGATAACCTCTTTTAAGCCATCTGTATGGACATGTAGGTCATAGGTAGCAGAAAAAAATACCTATTATTATTATTATTATGCTTTTACCTATATAGCCATATTCCACAGCGCTTTACATACATTATCTTCACTGCCCCCGATGGGACCCACAATCTAAATTGCCTTTTGGTATGTCTTTGGATATCTGTGTTCCGATGTCATATTCTAGAGAAATCCACAATTTTTTTCAATATGTAAATTAGCTGTTAATTTCTATGGACCCCATACAGACCTCCCTGAAAATCCTCTTCCAGAGCTTATTTAAATGAAAGAGGGTGTTGCCACTCTGAGACATGTAGATCAGGAGAGCAGACTGTCTGTCATTACATGTCTCCACTGGAAACGCCCCCTTTTATTTACAGTAAGCCTTGGATGCAGATGCTCAGGGAGATCTATATCCGGCCCATAGATCTTAACAGCTCATTTACATATTAAGAAAAACATATCATTTTACTCCGCTTCCTATAACCTATATAGACGGCTTAGGATGGTTGATCCTACTGACAAATTCCCTTTAACTATTGCAGTTTTCACTTTGGTCATTAAAGCAGATGTAACAGGATGAGACTTTCTATTTTCTGTAGCTCACGTGTCGGCTTTCGGCTTTACGGTATAAATTGGAATAATTGAGTCTGTCTTGACTGGGACATTCAAATATAATGGCAGAGAGAAAATTAAGAAAAAACCTTTCATTCTGGAGGGCTCGGCACCTTCATGTATTACACAGCCCAGTGATTTTAGTGGCACTTTTTAAATAATAATTTTTCTGTAATGAACCTGCCAAGAATTACTGGTGTATTGTGGGCTGCAATTTCCAGGGGCAAATATTTTGCACCTCCTTACCCAATAATTTTTAGCACTCCCATCCACCAATCTGTTGGGCTCTGTTGTCCTTATATTTTGCATTTTGACCTCCTATATTCTTTATTTTTCTGAACTTAGACATAAGTTTTGAAAAATAAAATATTGTTCTACTTATTCCTTCACAACCTATCACGTATAAGTCGCCTCCCTTCCTTTGATACGGGCTCCGAGTCCGACGCTGAGCCCGCATCTTTTCTGACACATGATAGCTGGTTTGATCAACTGTCATGTGCCCCTAACAGCTGAAATTGCGATCCACCTGCGGCTGCTAACATGTTAAATGCCACTGTCAATCTCTGACAGCGGCATTTAATACATGCGTGCCGGAAGCGTGTCACAAACCACACCCACGGACGCCCCTGGAGATGATGATTTCTGCTACACATAGCAAGGCTATACGTAGCACAAGTGATCAGATGATTGCAGCTTCAAGTCTTCTATGGAGACTACTGTATTGAAGCAAGTCAAAAGTGGAAAAAAAAGTTTTAAAAAATATAAAAAAAAGTTTAAAGTTCATATTTCCCTAGTCAAAATAAAACAATACAAAAAAACGATCATATATTTCATATTGCTGCATTAAGAAACTCCCAATTTATCCAAATACAAAGGCAATCTGATTGGTAAACTACATAACGAGTAAAAAATCCAAACCGCAAAATTACGTTTTTTTGTTCATAGCAACGGGTGATAAAATCGTATCTACCCTAAAATGCTATCACTAAAAACGTCAGCTCGGCGCGCAAAATATAAGCCCTGACCCAGCCCCAGATCCCAAAAAATGGAGACGATACGGATCTCAGAAAATGGTGCAATTTTTTTTTTTATTAAACTTTGGATTTTTTTTCACCACGTAAATAAAAAACAATCTATACAAGTTTGGTATCTGTCATCTGATAATGACCTGGCGAATCATAATGGCAGGTCAGATTTAGCATTTGGTGAACATGGTAAAAAAATAAAAAAAACTGTTGTGGAATTGCACTTCTATACTTCTCCAGCAGTGATGGTGGATCTGCTGGACCTCAGGGCGCTGGATGTGGAGGTTTACCGTCTTTTAGATGTCTGTAGGGGAGCGGCAACAACATGTAAACACGCGGGCAGCCCTGGATAATCCACGCCGGCAGGATGATAAGATCCGGCGGAAGGTGGAACCTCTTCTCTTTTTCTCCTTTTTTACATTCTCTGGGCTTTCTTGCTCTGCATTTGGATTTATTGCAGATTTTCTTTTCTCGATGTCTGATGCTTGGGTACACTCTGGATGGGACTTTGAATTCTCATTGTTCATCGTGATGGTAGCGATGGTGCAGAGTTTAGAAAGCCTTTCAGAGGATGACGTAAAATTTTGGAAGTCAAGGTCCTTGTCCTCACTTGTGTCCTCTTCTTTCTCTGAGACCATAAGCATGTCTCTATGAGCGTGATTGATAAAGAGGCTGGTGTCCACATCTGACACAAGATGAGGAATATACATCGGCTTCTGATTTAGAAGATTGTCAAAATCTATTTTTTTCATGAATGGATGATCCTTAATCTCAAATGCTCCACCTGTCCCAAGTCTTTGCTCAGGATTTTTTTTGAGCAGGTCAGTGATGAGGTTCTTAGCCTCACGGGGTGGACAGCGTTTGTAATTCCAAGGTATTTTTCCCATGACAATCATTCTTTTAAGCTCAGGTATGAAATCCGTATCAAATGGTAAAGATCCCACCAGAAATTCATAGAGGATGATCCTCATTGACCACCAGTCAACAGGTCTTCCGTAGTCTTTCATTAGGATGACCTCTGGGGCCATGTAATTCAGGGTACCACAATTCTCAAGGTCCTTGAACTCTCTGGAGATGTCCTTCACTGATTGCTTATAGTTGTTGGTTTTTGGTATCATGACACCAATTTTTGAAAGCCCAAAATCGGCGACTTTAATGTGCCCAGCAGTTGTAATCAGTAGGTTGTACGGTTTTAGGTCTCGGTGCACCACACCATAGCTGTGCAGGTATTCCACAGCAAGAACTGTTTCTGCAAAGTACAGACGGGCCAAGGGGATAGATAAACGGCCCCTGGTGCTTAGAAGGGACCCACAGTCTCCACCTCCAACATACTCCATGACCATGCACAGGTGAGATCTAGTAGGGAAGGAGCAGAGCATGGAGACCACAAAGGGACAATCAGCGAAGGTCATGATGTCCCTCTCCAGAAAGGCCGCTTCCACGTGTTTTTCAGTTTCCAGGTTCTTCTTCGCCATTTTCTTCATAGCGAAGATCTGCTGTGAGTATTTGTGCTGCACTAAGTAGACAGCCCCAAAACATCCGCCGCTGATCAGTTTGGATGTCTCGAAGTCGCTCATATGCGGCTTTCTTGCCGGGATCAATGATTCCATCAAGTTAGTGGCAGGCTCGTGGATCTCTGGCATCTCACAGATCACACTCTCAGGATCTGGCAGCTCAGGGGTTTCTGTTGTCAGATCGCTGCTTGGCCCCGGATGACTCGTATTAGGGTCCGGGGATTCCGGGGGAACATTTTCCCCGTCTTTGTCGTCGCCTTCTGGTGTCTCAGTGGCAGGCTCGTGGATCTCCAGGATCTCACAGATCACACTCTCAGGATACGGCAGCTCAGGGGTTTCTGTGGTCAGATCGCTGCTCAGCCCCGCCTGACTCGTGTTAGGGTCCGGGGGGACATTTTCCCTGTCTTTGTACTCGCCTTGTGGTGTCTCCAGGCATTCCGGGCAGCGGGCCGGACCTTCCAGCACATACAGGACTTTTTCGGCCAGTTCTTTAACAAAAGCCAAATCTCCATCTTGAGATCTTTCTTCAACCTGCTGTAGTAATGTCCTGATGTTCCGGGTTAAATCCGTCAGATACTCTGAGGTAAGACGGTCTTGGTGGTATTTGGTCAGGCAGTCCTGCACTAGCTCCAACACCAGCCGGTGAGTGAAGCCGAGGACGCCATCGGGTGGTAGAAGCTTAATATCAGAGCAATGGGTGTAAATAATCTCCAATAATCCTTCTACCTGAAGCTTGTCTAGAAGAAATTCAGCCATAGCGAAAAATTGCAAATGCACTCAGTCACTAGGGAGCCAAAATGGCAGCAGGAATCCTGTGTACACTGCATAAGTAACTGCGAGCGGTGATGTCATAATGGTCGACCATCTGTGATGTCATAATGGACGACCATCAGTGATGTCATAATGGTCGACCATCTGTGATATCATAATGGCCGACCATCAGTGATGTCATAATGGCCGACCATCTGTTTGCAAACATTTTTTTTTTTAAACCGTCTTTATTGAGTGTAATGCAAAATATACATATAATGTCCAATAACATAACAGAAGAACATTTATGCAATATTATTAACATTAGACGGCATTTTTTCAACTATAAAAACCCCCACCCCTCCCCCAGGCAAACTCCATAACTTCGTAACACAATTTCAATCCAGTCTAACAGGGATATTACTGGCAAGCTGCTCTCTCATATACCAGTTGGTGAGCTGGAAACAACTATGTATCGCCTGGCTTGTGGAAGATGTCTGAGTATTGATAAAAGAGGACCATGTGAAAAAAAAAGCGTCCCTCTTTATTAAGTAAGGCCTCTATCCAATCCATTTTGAAGAGATATGTTACTTTTGTAGCAATTAAGCTTAAAGAAGGTGTTGCATCCTGTGCTCACAAAAGGAGAATGCTTTTACGTGTGGCTGCCGCCCATATGAACAAGATGGGGCGCTGCTGGACAGAAAGCCTCACCAACTGGTCCTGTGCGAGAATATTAAATATGGCCCACTCCGGGGAGAGAGAGATAGATATGTCAAAAGTGTAGATGAGATGTTGCAGAAGTGTATCCCACACCTCCCTTATTTTTGGGCAGTCCCAAAGGCAATGGAAAATATCAGCTGGAGAGTGTAAGCATTTAGGGCAGGGATAGTCCCCTGAGGGGGACATTTTAGACTGGACCTCCGGGGAGATGTATGCTCTATGAAATATCATAAGAGACATAGTTATGTAACTGTCATATGGTAATTTAGAGTTAATACGCAGAGTGGCTTTCAAAAGGTCATTTACCCAACAGTTCGTTAATTGAGCAACCCATTTTCCAGGGCCTGGTGAAGAGTCTGACCAATGTATAGAAGGCTTTAATGCTGGGAGGCTGAAGGGTCTACACATGGCCTCATCTATTGGGGTATTAGTGAAGCGATTAAAGGCGTATATCCAATCAAGGGAATGGCGAAAAGCAGCCTCTATACTGTAGAGGTGTAAATTTGGGAGATTAAGTCCACCGAAAGATTTGGTTTGCTGTAGCTTAAAAACACTAATTCTAGAGCCCCCTTCCGAGACCCAAATAAATAGGCAGAAGGCTCGTGTCAGTAGCCTATCATCAGCTTTAGAAAGTAGAACCGGGAGCGTCTGTAAAGGAAAGAGTATTTTAGGGAAAGAGATCATATAAATTAGATGGGCTTTACCTGCAAAGGATAATTTAAGGGATTTCCAGGATTGAATTTCTTGTATAACTACAGAAATAAGAGGCTGAACATTTAATTTATAGATATCATGAGGATTTGATGGTAGGTCAACGCCAAGATAAGGTAAAGAATTTCTCCTCCACTGAAAAGAAAAAGGGAACGGCCACCGTTTCTGAGCAATTTTAAAAATAGCTAAAGCATGAGATTTATTAAAGTTTATACGAAATCCCGAAACTGCTCCAAATTCATTAAAGGCGTCCATTATAGAGGAAATGGATTCCTTAGGATTGGATATCATGAGTAAGATATCATCAGCAAATGCCAACGTTTTAAGTGTATTGTGACCGACCCCTATGCCCCCAAAGGAAGGGATCATCTCCAGATATCTTAGTAAGGGATCAAGGGCAATATTGAACAACAAAGGTGACAGAGGACAGCCCTGCCTCGTTCCCCTGAAGATGGAAAAAGGGGTTGACTGGATATTTTCAAAACATTTTTATTGGATTAAAGTGGACCTTTTAACCAAATTTATCATGGTTAGGAGGCTGTCCACTACTTCGACAACCCCTTTCTTGATGTTTGCCCCCGATTCATTAAAAAAAACTTTACTCGCCTTCCTCAGTGGCGCCGTTCCCACTGTGTCAGCACTCGCGGTCCTGGAGTTCTTCTGCGGTTGTTGTGACACGCGCCTCCAGCACCCAAAATTTGTCATGGTTAGAGGGCTGTCCACTACTTGGGCAACCCCTTCTTGATGTTTGGCCCCGATTAAATAAAAAAAACTTTACTCACCTCCCTCGGTGGCGCTGTTCCCGTGGTGTCAGCACTTGCGGTCCTGGAGTTCTTCTGTGGTTGTTGTGACACGTGCCTCCAGCACCCAATCTGATCCGGCATCGCTGTGCCCGCCTTAGGACAAATCAAACATGAAGAGGAAGTTGGGACTCCAGCTGCTTTCTCACTTGCTCTTCATGTTCAATTCAACAGGAGGCAGAGACAGTGATGTCAGCACTGATTGGGCGTTGAAGTCACGTGTCAAAACAGCACAGGAACCCTAGAGAACGGTGCTGGCATGGGAGGTGAGTATAAGCTTTTTTATTTTATCGGGGCTAAGCATGGGGTATGAGGAGAAGTTGCCCAAGTAGAAGACAACTTCTTTAACAGGACACATTATGCAATTTTGCCTCTCAGTTACGGCGATATTAGCAAAGTATTGGCACATATTAAATCAAAAAGAAAATGGTAAGTCCAAGTGGGTGTTATCAATTACTTTTCACTGGGGGCGTGTACTTCTTCTTCCTGCATGAGTTGCTCAATCATTACCAGGGAGCAGCACAGCAGAAAAGGACTGCGCCTCACCATAGCCTAGGTTTCTCAGTGTGTGAGATGTAAGGATACAGAGCAGACTTAAGATTTGTGATTTTACTCAAAGGCTGTTTATATTTGTAGCCAATTTAACAGAAATGGAGCAATCAACTGAGCTTCTCCTATGCACCATCATATGGGGCACTTACTGTTATTTTATTTGAGGGGAAAAAAATAGATCACAATGGCTGGCCCTTTTTTTCTTTTGCTTGACTTTATTATGTAGCTTCCATAGGAAAAAAAACAATAAGGCCGGGGTCACACTAACCGACGCAAAATACGGTCAGTATTTTACATGCGTAATACGGATGACAGACCCCTAAATAGTGCTCCGTATGTCATCCGTAATCAAGGTGTGGTCGCGTATTTTGCGCATGTAAGCATCCGTATGGCGAGATTTTCTTGCAGGCTTGCAAAATGGACATATAATGGAGCCCTATGACAGTTTTCATAAAGAAATGAAAGAATAGATATAGACACATAGAATGCATGTATATATATATATATATATATATATATATATATATATATACATGCATTCTATGTGTCTATATCTATTCTTTCGTTTCTTTATTAAACCTGTCAGGGTGAGTTTACTGTATAGCGCACTGAATTGCCGGCTTTGCTAAAAGACACCTGGTGCGTATTTCTCGCAGGTCACATGTGTGGTCCGTGTGTAATTCGTATTTTTTGCGCACCCATAGACTTGCATTGGCGTACTACGGCCGTAGTACGCTGACAATCGCAGCATGCTGCGATTGGCACGGAGCGTAGCGTAGAATACGGATGAGAAATATACGGCTGGTGCGAGGGACCCCATAGAGAATCATTGGTCCGTGTCTAATGCGTGCTTTTAGCGCCTCTCACTCGTCCGTATTCCTCGCCAGTGTGACCCCGGCCTAAAACCTGCAGTTTCTAATTGATGAGTAAATTATTTGATATACATACTGGAAGAAAAGCTTTTTTTGTTGTTGTCATTAAAGCGGAGGATTAATGCACAGCTTCAGAGAAGTCTCCTTCATCATGCACAATGAATTTCCCATGCATTTTACTACCCAATTAGGGGAAAATAAACTCTGCTTGTAAATATGGTGAATTTACTTTTAATGAATATCCCCCATTGAGTCTCAAGAGTAAACCAGAAAATCAGTAAAACTTCCAGGCGGTTCTCTGTGTTCCATCCACGTGTTCCATTCTCTGTCTTCCATCCACGTGTTCCATTCTCTGTGTTCCGTCCACGTGTTCCATTTTCTGTGTTCCGTCCACGTGATCCAATCTCTGTGTTTTGTCCATGTGTTTCATTCTCTTAGTTCCATCCACGTGTTCCATTCTTTGTGTTCGTCCATGTGTTCCATTCTTTTTGTTCCGTCCACGTGTTCCATTCTCTATGTTCTGTCCACATGTTCCATCATCTGTGTTCCATCCACACGTTCCATTCACTTTGTTCCGTCCACGTGTTCCATTCTCTGTGTTCTGTCCACGTGTTCCATTCTCTGTGTTCCGTCCACGTGTTCCATTCTCTGGTGTTCCGTCTACGTTTCCATTCTCTTTGTTCCGTCCACATGGTCCATTCTCTGTGTTCTGTCCACGTGGTCCATTCTCTGTGTTCCGTCCACATGTTCCATTCTCTGTGTTCTGTCCACGTGTTCCATTCTTTTTGTTTCGTCCACGTGTTCCATTCTCTATGTTCTGTCCACGTGGTCCATTCTCTGTGTTCCAGCCACATGTTCCATTCTCTTTGTTCCGTCCACTTGTTCCATTCTCTGTGTTCTGTCCACGTGTTCCATTCTCTGTGTTCCGTCCACGTGTTCCATTCTCTGGTGTTCCATCTACGTTTTCCATTCTCTGTGTTCCGTCCACGTGGTCCATTCTCTGTGTTCCGTCCATGTGGACCATTCTCTGTGTTTTGTCCACGTGTTCCATTCTCGGTGTTCCATCCACGTGTTCCATTCTTTTTGTTTCGTCCACGTGTTCCTTTCTCTATGTTCTATCCACATGTTCCATTCTCTGTGTTCCGTCCACATATTCCATTCTCTCTGTTCCAGCCACGTGTTCCATTCTCTGTGTTCTGTCCACGTGTTCCATTCTCTGTGTTCCGTCCACTTGTACCATTCCCTGTGTTCCATCCACGGCAATTCTCATCTCTTCTATTTCATTATGTGAAGCATTTCAACTCGGTAATGTAATTTCTCCATGAAGGAAGTCTATTATAATATTTGTAACATTTTTTAAATATTTTGGTATTACTGTAGAAACTGACCGCATAGTTCCCCCTTCCAGACATATTGAGCTACAATGAAGGCCCAGTCTTTTTCCTTTACTCAGCTGAAATATTCAGCCTTGGGACACAGAGCTTAACATACAGAAAAAGGATTTTAAGTTGGCAAAGATTATGTTGAGAATTCTTTTCTATTAAGTAATTATTAGAAAATATTTTCTCTAAATCAGTGTTTTTTTTTAAATGATGACACAAATGTATTGTTTTTAAAGGGAATCTGTCAGTAGGATAACCTCTTTTAAGCCATCTGTATGGACATGTAGGTCATAGGTAGCTGAAAAAAATACCTATTATTACTATTATTATGCTTTTGCCTATACAGTTATGGCCAAAAGTATTGACACCCCTGCAATTCTGTCAGATAATACTCAGTTTCTTCCTGAAAATGATTGCAAACACAAATTCTTTGGTATTATTATCTTCATTTAATTTGTCTTAAATAAAAAAAACACAAAAAGAATTGTCCTAAAGCCAAATTGGATATAATTCCACACCAAACATAAAAAAGAGGGTGGACAAAAGTATTGGCACTGTTCGAAAAATCATGTTATGCTTCTCTAATTTGTGTAATTAACAGCACCTGTAACTTACCTGTGCCACCTAACAGGTGTTGACAATAACTGTCACGTCGCCGCCAGACTCAGGGCCTGCTGTTCCGGCTTCGGCCACTAGGAGGCGCTGGACTGATACCTCGTCGCCAGACTCAGGGCCTGCTGTTCCGGCTTTGGCCACTAGGAGGCGCCGGACTGACACGTCACCGCCAGACTCAGGGCCTGCGGTTCCGGTCTCGGCCACTAGGAGGCGCCGGACCGTCACGTCGCCGTCGGACTCAGGGACGGCTGTTCCTGCCTCAGCCACTGGGAGGCGCCGTGGTTCACTCCAGGGTGAGGGTGGTGACAGAGAAGAGGCTCCTGCGCAGGCATCTGGTGGGCGCAGGCTCTGCCCCTCTGTCAGTCATATAGGGCTTACTGCATCTCCATCTGGCCTGGTCCTGGGGGCGGCCCTAATTACATCATCAGTCCAGGAGCCTGTGAGGGATGACCTGATCCCTCAAATACCTTGGGACTGGTCTTGCAAGCCGCCGGATATATTCTTGGTTCCCCTGCGTGCTACTTTGTAATTTGCTATAGTGAAAACTCTGACCTCAGCCTGGATTTCTGACCATTCTATTGCCTGACATTTTTGTACCTCCGCCTCTTTTCTGATTTTTTGACGCTGACCTTCGCTTGGATTCCTGACTCTCCTTCTGCCTGCTGATTTTGTACCTTTGCTGCCCTCCTGTTTTTTTACTGACCTTGGCCTGGACTTTTGACTCTCCTTCTGTCTGCTGATTTCGTGCCTCTGCTGCCCTCCGGCCTCCGACTCCTGCCTCCTGACCTTGATTACGGGTTTTAGTTTTGACCCCTTGGCGGCCGTCCTGCTCTGGTCCACTGCTCCTCTAGACAGCTACCCCCTGGGCCTTGCTACAATTCCAGATCCCTGTATAGGGGTTAAGGGTCTCAGGGTTACTCGGGGTGCTGTTCCTACTACAGCCCAGATTCGCAGACGGCCGCCACAATAACTAAATCACACTTGCAGCCAGTTGAAATGGATTAAAGGTGACTCAACCTCTGTCCTGTGTCCTTGTGTGTACCACATTGAGCATGGAGAAAAGAAAGAAGACCAAAGAACTGTCTGAGGACTTGAGAAACCAAATTGAGAGGAAGCATGAGCAATCTCAAGGCTACAAGTCCATCTCCAAATCCCTGAATGTTCCTGTGTCTATCGCGTGCAGTGTCATCAAGAAGTTTAAAGCCCATGGCACTGTGGCTAACCTCCCTAGATGTGGACGGAAAAGAAAAATTGACAAGAGATTTCAACGCAAGATTGTGCAGATGTTGGATAAAGAACCTCAACTAACATCCAAACAAGTTCAAGCTGTCCTGCAGTCCGAGGGTACAACAGTGTCAACCCATACTATCCGTCGGCATGTGAATAAAAAGGGACTGTATGGTAGGAGACCCAGGAAGACCCCACTTCTTACCCCGAGACATAAAAAAGCCAGGCTGGAGTTTGCCAAAACTTAACTGAAAAAGCCTAAAGCATTTTGGAAGAATGTTCTCTGGTCAGAAGAGACAAAAGTAGAGCTTTTTGGGCAAAGGCATCAACATAGAGTTTACAGGAGAAAAAAGAGGCATTCAAAGAAAAGAACACGGTCCCTACAGTCAAACATGGCGGAGGTTCCCTGATGTTTTGGGGTTGCTTTGCTGCCTCTGGCACTGGACTGCTTGATCGTGTGCATGGCATTATGAAGTCAGAAGACTACCAACAAATTTTGCAGCATAATGTAGGGCACAGTGTGAGAAAGCTGGGTCTCCCTCAGAGGTCATGGGTCTTCCAGCAGGACAATGACCCAAAACACACTTCCAAAAGCACTAGAAAATGGTTTGAGAAAGCACTGGAGACTTCTAAAGGTGACCAGCAATGAGTCCAGACTTGAATCCCATAGAACACCTGTGGAGAGATCTAAAAATGGCAGTTTGGAGAAGGCACCCTTCTAATATCAGGGTCCTGGAGCAGTTTGCCAAGGAAGAATGGTCTAAAATTCCAGCAGAGCATTGTAATAAACTCATTGATGGTTACCGGAAGCAGTTGGTCGCAGTTATTTTGGCTAAAGGTTGTGCAACCAAGTTTTAGGCTGAGGGTGCCAATACTTTTGTCTGGCCCTTTTTTGGAGTTTTGTGTGAAATGATCAATGTTTTGCTTTTTGCTTCATTCTCTTTTGTGTTTTTTTATTTAAGACAAATTAAATGAAGATAATAATACCAAAGAATGTGTTTGCAATCATTTTCAGGAAGAAACTGAGTATTATCTGACAAAATTGCAGGGGTGTCAATACTTTTGGCCACAACTGTATAGCCATATTCCACAGCGCTTTACATACATTATCATCACTGTCCCCGATGGGGCTCACAATCTAAATTCCCTTTTGGTATGTCTTTGGATATCTGTGTTCCAATGTCTTATTCTAGAGAAATCCACAATGTTTTTAAATATGTAAATTAGCTGTTAATTTCTATGAGCCCCATACAGACCTCCCTGAAAATCCTCTTCCAGAACTTATTTAAATGAAAGAGGGTGTTCCAACTCTGAGACATGTAGATCAGGAGAGCAGACTGTCAATCATTACATGTCTCCACTGGAAATGCCCCCTTTTATTTACAGGCAGATTCTCAGGGAGATCTATATCCGCCCCATAGATCTTAACAGCTCATTTACATATTAAGAAAAACATATCATTTTACTCAGCTTCCTATAGCCTATATAGACGGCTTAGGATGGTTGATCCTACTGACAGATTCCCTTTAACTATTGCAGATTTCACTTTGGTCATTAAAGCAAATGTAACAGGATTAGACTTTCTATTTTCTGTAGCTCACGTGTCGGCTTTCGGCTTTACTGTATAAACTGGAATTATTGAGTCTGTCTTGACCGAGACATTGAAATATAATGGCAGAGAGAAAATTAAGAAAAAACCTTTCATTCTGGAGGGCTCAGCACCTTCATGTATTACACAGCCCAGTGATTTTAGTGGCACTTTTTAATTACTAATTTTTCTGTAATGAACCTGCCAAGAATTACTGGTGTATTGTGGGCTGCAATTTCCAGGGGCAAGTATTTTGCACCTCTTTTCCCAATAATTTTTAGCACTCCCTTCCACCAATCTATTGGGCTCTGTTGTCCTTATATTTTGCATTTTGACCTCCTATATTCATTTTTTTCTGAACTTAGACATAAGTTTTGAAAAATAAAATATTGTTCTACTTATCCCTTCACGACCTATCACGTATAAGTACATCTTAGGTCGCCTCCCTTCCTTTGATACGGGCTCCGAGTCCGACGCTGAGCCCACATCTTTTCTGACACATGATAGCTGGTTTGATCAACTGTCATGTGCCCCTAACAGCTGAAATTGCGATCCACCTGCGGCAGCTAACATGTTAAATGCCACTGTCAATCTCTGACAGCGGCATTTAACACATGCGTGCCGGAAGCGTGTCACAAACCACACCCACGGACGCCCCTGGAGATGATGATTTCTGCTACACATAGCAAGGCTATACGTAGTACAAGCGATCAGATGATTGCAGCTTCAAGTCTTCTATGGAGACTACTGTATTGAAGCAAGTCAAAAGTGGAAAAAAAATGTTTTAAAAAATATAAAAAAAAGTTTAAAGTTCATATTTCCCTAGTCAAAATAAAACAATACAAAAAAGCGATCATATATTTCATATTGCTGCATTAAGAAACTCCCAATTTATCCAAATACAAAGGCAATCTGATTGGTAAACTACGTAACGAGAAAAAAATCCAAACCGCAAAATTACGTTTTTTTGGTTCATAGCAACGGGTGATTAAAAAATCGTATCTACCCTAAAATGCTATCACTAAAAACGTCTGCTCGGCGCGCAAAATATAAGCCCTGACCCAGCCCCAGATCCCAAAAAATGGAGACGATACGGATCTCAGAAAATGGTGCAATTTTTTTTTTTATTAAACTTTGGATTTTTTTTCACCACGTAAATAAAAAACAATCTATACATGTTTGGTATCTGTCATCTCATAATGACCTGGCGAATCATAATGGCAGGTCAGATTTAGCATTTGGTGAACATGGTAAAAAAATAAAAAAAACTGTTGTGGAATTGCACTTCTATACTTCTCCAGCAGTGATGGTGGATCTGCTGGACCTCAGGGCGCTGGATGTGGAGGTTTACCGTCTTTTAGATGTCGTAGGGGAGCGGCAACAACATGTAAACACGCGGGCAGCCCTAGATAATCCACGCCGGCATGATGATAAGATCCGGCGGAAGGTGGAACCTCGTCTCTTTTTCTCCTTTTTTACATTTTCTGGACTTACTTGCTCTGCATTTGGATTTATTGCAGATTTTCTTTTCTCGATGTCTGATGCTTGGGTACACTCTGGATGGGACTTTGAATTCTCATTGTTCATCGTGATGGTAGCGATGGTGCAGAGTTTAGAAAGCCTTTCAGAGGATGACGTTAAATTTTGGAAGTCAAAGTCCTTGTCCTCACTTGTGTCCTCTTCTTTCTCTGAGACCATAAGCATGTCTCTATGAGCGTGATTGATAAAGAGGCTGGTGTCCACATTTGATACAAGATGAGGAATATACATCGGCTTCTGATTTAGAAGATTGTCAAAATCTATTTTTTTCATGAGTGGATGATCCTTAATCTCAAATGCTCCACCTTTCCCAAGTCTTTGCTCAGGATTTTTTTTGAGCAGGTCAGTGATGAGGTTCTTAGCCTCACGGGGTGGACAGCGTTTGTAATTCCAAGGTATTTTTCCCATGACAATCATTCTTTTAAGCTCAGGTATGAAATCCGTATCAAATGGTAAAGATCCCACCAGAAATTCATGGAGGATGATCCCCATTGACCACCAGTCAACAGGTCTTCCGTAGTCTTTCATTAGGATGACCTCTGGGGCCATGTAATTCAGGGTACCACAATTCTCAAGGTCCTTGAACTCTCTGGAGATGTCCTTCACTGATTGCTTATAGTTGTTGGTTTTTGGTATCATGACACCAATTTTTGAAAGTCCAAAATCGGCGACTTTAACGTGCCCAGCAGTTGTAATCAGTAGGTTGTACGGTTTCAGGTCTAGGTGCACCACACCATAGCTGTGCAGGTATTCCACAGCAAGAACTGTTTCTGCAAAGTACAGACGGGCCAAGGGGATAGTTAAACGGCCCTTGGTGCTTAGAAGGGACCCACAGTCTCCACCTCCAACATACTCCATGACCATACACAGGTGAGATCTAGTAGGGAAGGAGCAGAGCATGGAGACCACAAAGGGACAATCAGCGAAGGTCATGATGTCCCTCTCCAGAAAGGCCGCTTCCACGTGTTTTTCAGTTTCCAGGTTCTTCTTCGCCATTTTCTTCATAGCGAAGATCTGCTGTGAGTATTTGTGCTGCACTAAGTAGACAGCCCCAAAACATCCGCCGCTGATCAGTTTGGATGTCTCGAAGTCGCTCATATGCGGCTTTCTCGCCGGGATCAATGATTCCATGAAGTTAGTGGCAGACTCGTGGATCTCTGGCATCTCACAGATCACACTCTCAGGATCCGGCAGCTCAGGGGTTTCTGTTATCAGATTGCTGCTTGGCCCCGGATGACTCGTATTAGGGTCCGGGGATTCCAGGGGAACATTTTCCCCGTCTTTGTCGTCGCCTTCTGGTGTCTCAGTGGCAGGCTCGTGGATCTCCGGGATCTCACAGATCACACTCTCAGGATCCGGCAGCTCAGGGGTTTCTGTGGTCAGATCGCTGCTCAGCCCCGCCTGACTCGTGTTAGGGTCCGGGGATTCCAGGGGGACATTTTCCACATCTTTGTACTCGCCTTGTGGTGTCTCCAGGCGTTCCGGGGAGCGGGCCGGACCTTCCAGCACATACAGGACTTTTTCGGCCAGTTCTTTAACAAAAGCCAAATCTCCATCTTGAGATTTTTCTTCAGCCTGCTGTAGTAATGTCCTGATGTTCCGGGTTAAATCTGTCAGATACTCTGAGGTAAGACGGTCTTGGTGGTATTTGGTCAGGCAGTCCTGCACTAGCTCCACCACCAGCCGGTGAGTGAAGCCGAGGACGCCATCGGGTGGTAGAAGCGTAATGTCAGAGCAATGGGTGTAAATAATCTCCAATAATCCTTCTACCTGAAGCTTGTCTAGAAGAAATTCAGCCATAGCGAAAAATTGCAAATGCACTCAGTCACTAGGGAGCCAAAATGGCAGCCGGAACCCTGTGTACACAGCATAAGTAAATGCGAGCGGTGATGTCATAATGGTCGACCATCTGTGATATCATAATGGCTGACCATCTGTTATGTCATAATGGCCGACCATCAGTGATGTCATAATGGCCGACCATATGTTTTCAAACATTTTTTTTTTTAAACCGTCTTTATTGAGTGTATTACAAAATATACATATAATGTCCAATAACATAACAGAAGAACATTTATGCCATATTATTAACATTAGACGGCATTTTTTCAACTATAAAAACCCCCGCCCCTCCCCTCCCCTCCCCCGGGCAAACTCCATAACTTCGTAACACAATTTCAATCCAGTCTAACAGGGATATTACCGGCAAGCTGCTCTCTCATATACCAGTTGGTGAGCTGGAAACAACTATGTATCGCCTGGCTTGTGGAAGATGTCTGAGTATTGATAAAAGAGGATCATGTGAAAAAAAAAGCGTCCCTCTTTATTAAGTAAGGCCTCTATCCAATCCATTTTGAAGAGATATGTTACTTTTGTAGCAATTAAGCTTAAAGAAGGTGTTACATCCTGTGCTCACAAATGGAGAATGCTTTTACGTGTGGCTGCAGCCCATATGAACAAGATGGGGCGCTGCTGGACAGAAAGCCTCACCACTTGGTCCTGTGCGAGAATATTAAATATGGCCCACTCCGGGGAGAGAGAGATAGATATGTCAAAAGTGTTGATGAGATGTTGCAGAAGTGTATCCCACACCTCCCTTATTTTTGGGCAGTCCCAAAGGCAATGGAAAATATCAGCTGGAGAGTGTAAGCATTTAGGGCAGGGATAGTCCCCTGAGGGGGACATTTTAGACTTGACCTCCGGGGAGATGTATGCTCTATGAAATATCATAAGAGACATGGTTAGGTAACTGTCATATGGTAATTTAGAGTTAATACGCATAGTGGCTTTCAAAAGGTCATTTACCCGACAGTTCGTTAATTGAGCAACCCATTTTCCAGGGCCTGGTGAAGAGTCTGACCAATGTATAGAAGGCTTAATGATTTATATATAAGACTCATAGAATAAGTTCCCATTTGGGCTTTAATGGATATTAAATTTAGAGGGTGTGTTCTAGCATCATCCGGTATGTCTCGCAATATTGAGCTTACGTAATGTCTAATTTGAGAGATAGTAAAATTGTCTACTGTAAGGATTGGGTATTTGAAAACCATGTCCTCTAAGGTAAGAAGGCATTGATTATTTGTTAACGTATCTCGGACCAGTCTACACCCATTGTTTCCAAGCACCTTGTAAATGAGAGCTGACTTGCCTTGTAGAAAAGAGGGGTTACCTTGAAAGGGAAGAAACATCGAGATGTGGGGGTCAAGACCGCTAACTCGTCTAGCTTGACGCCATCCCAAGATTACCGACCATAATAGAGGATTATCTCTAACCTCCACTGGAATTTCAGCATTTCGTAGGTGAAGCAATGCTGGGAGGCTGAAGGGTCTACACATGGCCTCATCTATTGGGGTATTAGTGAAGCGATTAAAGGCGTATATCCAATCAAGGGAATGGCGAAAAGCAGCCGCTATACTGTAGAGGCGTAAATTTGGGAGATTAAGTCCACCCAAAGATTTGGTTTGCTGTAGCTTAAAAACACTAATTCTAGAGCCCCCTTCTGAGCCCCAAATAAATTGGCAGAAGGCTCGTGTCAGTAGCCTATCATCAGCTTTAGAAAGTAGAACCGGGAGCGTCTGTAAAGGAAAGAGTATTTTAGGGAAAGAGATCATTTTAATTAGATGGGCTTTACCTGCAAAGGATAATTTAAGGGATTTCCAGGATTGAATTTATTGTAGAACTACAGAAATAAGAGGCTGAACATTTAATTTATAGATATCATGAGGATTTGATGGTAGGTCAACGCCAAGATAAGGTAAAGAATTTCTCCTCCACTGAAAAGGAAAAGGGAATGGCCACCGTTTCTGAGCAATTTTAAAAATAGCTAAAGCATGAGATTTATTAAAGTTTATACGAAATCCCGAAACTGCTCCAAATTCATTAAAGGCGTCCATTATAGAGGAAATGGATTCCTTAGGATTGGATATCATGAGTAAGATATCATCAGCAAATGCCAACGTTTTAAGTGTATGGTGACCGACCCCTATGCCCCCAAAGGAAGGGATCATCTCCAGATATCTTAGTAAAGGATCAAGGGCAATATTAAACAACAAACGTGACAGAGGACAGCCCTGCCTCGTCCCCCTGAAGATGGAAAAAGGGGTTGACTGGATACTTTCAAACATTTTTATTGGATTAAAGTGGACCTTTTAACCAAATTTATCATGGTTAGAGGGCTGTCCACTACTTGGACAACCCCTTCTTGATTCTTGCCCCCGATTCAATAAAAAAACTTTACTCGCCTTCCTCAGTGGC
This sequence comes from Dendrobates tinctorius, assembly GCF_039654945.1. Lineage (NCBI taxonomy): Eukaryota > Metazoa > Chordata > Amphibia > Anura > Dendrobatidae > Dendrobates > Dendrobates tinctorius. Next base: position 1,118,347 of record NW_027361752.1, on the reverse strand, counting down.
GCCGTTCCCACTGTGTCAGCACTCACGGTCCTGGAGTTCTTCTGCGGTTGTTGTGATACGTGCCTCCAGCACCCAATCTGATCCGACATCGCTGTGCCCGCCTTAGGACAAATCAAACATGAAGAGGAAGTTGGGGCTCTAGCTACTTTATCACTTGCTCTTCATGTTCAATTCAACAGGAGGCAGAGACAGTGACGTCAGCGCTGATTGGGCACTGGAGTCACGTGTCAAAACAGCACAGGAACCCTAGAGAACGGTGTCGGCACGGGAGGTGAGTATAAGCTTTTTTATTTTATCGGGGCTAAGCATGGGGTATGAGGAGAAGTTGCCCAAGTAGAAGACAACTTGTTTAACTGGACACATTATGCAATTTTGCCTCTCAGTTACGGCGATATTAGCAAAGTATTGGCACATATTAAATAAAAAAGAAAACGGTAAGTCCAAGTGGGTGTTATCAATTACTTTTCACTGGGGGCGTGTACTTCTTCTTCCTGTATGAGTTGCCCAATCATTACCAGGGAGCAGCACAGCAGAAAAAGACTGCGCCTCACCATAGCCTAGGTTTCTCAGTGTGTGAGATGTAAGGATACAGAGCTGATCTCCTGGTCTAACCTCCTGCATGATTAGACAGTGCTGGGTATAGCTCACAGAAGAGACACCTTTCGGATAAGATCGATGTGTAGCTGTGTCATATTGCAAACCCTTCTATCTGCTTTCCTCCTCTTGTACCACAGTCAGCTCTGCTCGGCTGACCCCTCACTTCTTGTCCAGAGGTAAAAGCTCAATTCTTTAAGCTCAGGATAAATAAATCTGATAATACACTACACAATGAAATTCATAATTTTACCCATGAGTGGAATATAAATTTACCCTGATCCATTGCAATACATGTGTGTTAGTCTATTTTATGTCTGACGTTGTGTACATGAACCAGTAGGCTCAGGATGTACAAACAGATTAAAAAAAAACATCTTTGTGACTTAAGATTTGTGATTTTACTCAAAGGCTGTTTATATTTGTAGCCAATTTAACAGAAATGGAGCAATCAACTGAGCTTCTATGCACCATTTTATGGGGCACTTACTGTTATTTTATTTGAGGGGAAAAAAATAGATCACAATGGCTGGCCCTTTTTTTCTTTTGCTTGACTTTATTATGTAGCTTCCATAGGAAAAAAAAACAATAAGGCCGGGGTCACACTAACCGACGCAAAATACGGTCAGTATTTTACATGCGTAATACGGATGACAGACCCCTAAATAGTGCTCCGTACGTCATCCTTAATCAAGGTGTGGTCGCGTATTTTGCGCATGTCAGCATCCGTATGTAATCCGTATGGCATCCGTATGGCGAGATTTTCTTGCAGGCTTGCAAAATGGACATATAATGGAGCCCTATGACAGTTTTAGTAAAGAAATGAAAGAATAGATATAGACACATAGAATGTGAATAGAATCCTCGCCACTGTGACCCCGGCCTAAAACCTGCAGTTTCTAATTGATGAGCAAATTATTTGATATACATACTGGAAGAAAAGCTTTTTTTGTTGTTGTCATTAAAGCGGAGGATTAATGCACAGCTTCAGAGAAGTCTCCTTCATCATGCACAATGAATTTCCCATGCATTTTACTACCCAATTAGGAGATAATAAACTCTGCTTGTAAATATGGTGAATTTACTTTTAATGAATATCCCCCATTGAATCTCAAGAGTAAACCAGAAAATCAGTAAAACTTCCAGGCGGTTCTCTGTGTTCCATCCACGTGTTGCATTCTCTGTGTTCCGACCACGTGTTCCATTCTCTGTGTTCCGACCACGTGTTCCATTCTCTGTGTTCCATCCACGTGTTCCATTTTCTGTGTTCCGTCCACGTGATCCAATCTCTGTGTTTTGTCCACGTGTTTCATTCTCTTAGTTCCATCCACGTGTTCCATTCTTTGTGTTCGTCCATGTGTTCCATTCTTTTTGTTCCGTCCATGTGTTCCATTCTCTGTGTTCCGCCCACGTGTTCCATTCTCTTTGTTCCGTCCACGTGTTCCATTCTCTGTGTTCCGTCCACGTGTTCCATTCTTTTTGTTCCATCCACGTGTTCCATTCTCTATGTTCTGTCCACATGTTCCATCATCTGTGTTCCATCCACACGTTCCATTCACTTTGTTCCTTCCACGTGTTCCATTCTCTGGGTTCTGTCCACGTGTTCCATTCTCTGTGTTCCGTCCACGTGTTCCATTCTCTGGTGTTCCGTCTACATTTCCATTCTCTTTGTTCCGTCCACATGGTCCAATCTCTGTGTTCTGTCCACGTGGTCCATTCTCTGTGTTCCGTCCACGTGTTCCATTCTCTGTGTTCTGTCCACGTGTTCCATTCTTTTTGTTTCGTCCACGTGTTCCATTTTCTATGTTCTGTCCACGTGGTCCATTCTCTGTGTTCCAGCCACATGTTCCATTCTCTTTGTTCCATCCACGTGTTCCATTCTCTGTGTTCTGTCCACGTGTTCCATTCTCTGTGTTCCGTCCACGTGTTCCATTCTCTGTCTTACGTCCACGTGTTTCATTCTCTGTGTTCCATCCACGTGATCCAATCTCTGTGTTTTGTCCACGTGTTTCATTCTCTTAGTTCCATCCACGTGTTCCATTCTCTGTGTCCGTCCATGTGTTCCATTCTCTGGTGTTCCGTCTACGTGTTCCATTCTTTTTGTTCCATCCACGTGTTCCATTCTGTGTTCCGTCCACGTGTTCCATTCTCTTTGTTATGTCCACGTGTTCCATTCTCTTTGTTCCGTCCACGTGTTCCATTCTCTTTGTTCCATCCACGTGTTCCATTCTCTTTGTTCCATCCACGTGTTCCATTCTTTTTGTTCCGTCCACGTATTCCATTCTCTATGTTCTGTCCATATGTTCCATTCTCTGTGTTCCGTCCACATGTTCCATTCTCTTTGTTTCGTCCACATGTTCCATTCTCTGTGTTCCATCCACATGTTCCATTCTCTGGTGTTCCGTCTACGTTTTCCACTCTCTATGTTCCGTCCACGTGGTCCATTCTCTGTGTTCTGTCCACGTGTTCCATTCTCTGTGTTCCATCCACATGTTCCATTCTTTTTGTTTCGTCCACGTGTTCCATTCTCTATGTTCTGTCCACGTGGTCCATTCTCTGTGTTTCATCCACATGTTCCTTTCTCTTTGTTCCGTCCACATGGTCCATTCTCTGTGTTCTGTCCACGTGGTCCATTCTCTGTGTTCCATCCACGTGTTCCATTCTCTGTGTTCAGTCCACCTGTTCCATTCTTTTTGTTCCATCCACGTGTTCCATTCTCTGTGTTCCATCCACATGTTCCATTCTTTTTGTTTCGTCCACGTGTTCCATTCTCTATGTTCTGTCCACGTGGTCCATTCTCTGTGTTCCTTTCACATGTTCCATTCTCTTTGTTCCGTCCATGTGTTCCATTCTCTGTGTTCTGTCCACGTGTTCCATTCTTTTTGTTCCGTCCACGTGTTCCATTCTCTGGTGTTCCATCTACGTGTTCCATTCTCTTTGTTCCGTCCACTTTTTCCATTCTCTGTGTTCCGTCCACGTGTTCCTTTCTCTTTGTTCCATCCACGTGTTCCAATCTCTTTGTTCCATCCACGTGTTCCATTCTCTTAGTTCCGTCCACGTGTTCCATTCTCTATGTTCTGTCCACGTGTTCCATTCTCTGTGTTCCGTCCACATGTTCCATTCTCTTTGTGCCGTCCATGTGTTCCATTCTCTGTGTTCCGTCCACGTGTTCCATTCTCTGGTGTTCCATCTACGTTTTCCATTCTCTTTGTTCCGTCCACGTAGTCCATTCTCTGTGTTCCGTCCACGTGGACCATTCTCTGTGTTTTGTCCATGTGTTCCATTCTCGGTGTTCCATCCACGTGTTCCATTCTTTTTGTTTCGTCCACGTGTTCCTTTCTCTATGATCTATCCACATGTTCCATTCTCTGTGTTCCGTCCACATGTTCCATTCTCTCTGTTCCAGCCACGTGTTCCATTCTCTGTGTTCTGTCCACGTGTTCCATTGTCTGTGTTCCGTCCACTTGTACCATTCCCTGTGTTCCATCCACGGCAATTCTCATCTCTTCTATTTCATTATGTGAAGCATTTCAACTCGGTAATGTAATTTCTCCATGAAGGAAGTAAATTATAATATTTGTAGCATTTTTTAAATATTTTGGTATTACTGTAGAAACTGTCCGCATAGTTCCCCCTTCCAGACATATTGAGCTACAATGAAGGCCCAGTCTTTTTCCTTTACTCAGCTGAAATATTCAGCCTGGGGACACAGAGCTTAATATACAGAAAAATGATTTTAAGTTGGCAAAGATTATGTTGAGAATTCTTTTCTCTTAAGTAATTATTAGAAAATATTTTCTCTAAATCAGTGTTTTTTTTTAAATGATTACACAAATGTATTGTTTTTAAAGGGAATCTGTCAGTAGGATAACCTCTTTTAAGCCATCTGTATGGACATGTAGGTCATAGGTAGCTGAAAAAAATACCTATTATTGCTATTATTATGCTTTTGCCTATACAGTTATGGCCAAAAGTATTGACACCCCTACAATTCTGTCATATAATACTCAGTTTCTTCCTGAAAATGATTGCAAACACAAATTCTTTGGCATTATTATCTTCATTTAATTTGTCTTAAATAAAAAAAACACAAAAAGAATTGTCCTAAAGCCAAATTGGATATAATTCCACACCAAACATAAAAAAGAGGGTGGACAAAAGTATTGGCACTGTTCGAAAAATCATGTGATGCTTCTCTAATTTGTGTAATTAACAGCACCTGTAACTTACCTGTGCCACCTAACAGGTGTTGACAATAACTGTCACGTCGCCGCCAGACTCAGGGCCTGCTGTTCAGGCTTCGGCCACTAGGAGGCGCTGGACTGATACCTCGTCGCCAGACTCAGGGCCTGCTGTTCCGGCTTTGTCCACTAGGAGGTACCGGACTGACACATCACCACCAGACTCAGGGCCTGAGGTTCCGGTCTCAGCCACTAGGAGGCGCCGGAACGTCACGTCGCCGTCAGACTCAGGGACGGCTGTTCCTGCCTCAGCCACTGGGAGGCGCCGTGGTTCACTCCAGGGTGAGGGTGGTGAGAGAGAAGAGGCTCCTGAGCAGGCATCTGGTGGGCGCAGGCTCCGCCCCTCTGTCAGTCATGTAGGGCTTACTGCATCTCCATCTGGCCTGGTCCTGGGGGTGGCCCTAATTACATCATCAGTCCAGGAACCTGTGAGGGATGACCTGATCCCTCAAATACCTTGGGACTGGTCTTGCAAGCCGCCGGATATATTCTTGGTTCCCCTGCGTGCTACTTTGTAATTTGCTATAGTGAAAACTCTGACCTCAGCCTGGATTTCTGACCATTCTATTGCCTGACATTTTTGTACCTCCGCCTCTCTTCTGATTTTTTGACGCTGACCTTCGCTTGGATTCCTGACTCTCCTTCTGCCTGCTGATTTTGTACCTTTGCTGCCCTCCTGTTTTTTTACTGACCTTGGCCTGGACTTTTGACTCTCCTTCTGTCTGCTGATTTCGTGCCTCTGCTGCCCTCTGGCCTCCGACTCCTGCCTCCTGACCTTGATTACGGGTTTTAGTTTTGACCCCTTGGCGGCCGTCCTGCTCTGGTCCACTGCTCCTCTAGACAGCTACCCCCTGGGCCTTGCTACAATTCCAGATCCCTGTATAGGGGTTAAGGTCTCAGGGTTACTCGGGGTGCTGTTCCTACTACAGCCCAGATTCGCAGACGGCCGTCACAATAACTAAATCACACTTGCAGCCAGTTGCAATGGATTAAAGGTGACTCAACCTCTGTCCTGTGTCCTTGTGTGTACCACATTGAGCATGGAGAAAAGAAAGAAGACCAAAGAACTGTCTGAGGACTTGAGAAACCAAATTGAGAGGAAGCATGAGCAATCTCAAGGCTACAAGTCCATCTCCATATCCCTGAATGTTCCTGTGTCTACCGCGTGCAGTGTCATCAAGAAGTTTAAAGCCCATGGCACTGTGGCTAACCTCCCTAGATGTGGACGGAAAAGAAAAATTGACAAGAGATTTAAACGCAAGATTGTGCGGATGTTGGATAAAGAACCTCAACTAACATCCAAACAAGTTCAAGCTGTCCTGCAGTCCGAGGGTACAACAGTGTCAACCCGTACTATCCGTCGGCATCTGAATGAAAAGGGACTGTATGGTAGGAGACCCAGGAAGACCCCACTTCTTACCCCGAGACATAAAAAAGCCAGGCTGGAGTTTGCCAAAACTTAACTGAAAAAGCCTAAAGCATTTTGGAAGAATGTTCTCTGGTCAGAAGAGACAAAAGTAGAGCTTTTTGGGCAAAGGCATCAACATAGAGTTTACAGGAGAAAAAAGAGGCATTCAAAGAAAAGAACACGGTCCCTACAGTCAAACATGGCGGAGGTTCCCTGATGTTTTGGGGTTGCTTTGCTGCCTCTGGCACTGGACTGCTTGATCGTGTGCATGGCATTATGAAGTCAGAAGACTACCAACAAATTTTGCAGCATAATGTAGGGCACAGTGTGAGAAAGCTGGGTCTCCCTCAGAGGTCATGGGTCTTCCAGCAGGACAATGACCCAAAACACACTTCCAAAAGCACTAGAAAATGGTTTGAGAAAGCACTGGAGACTTCTAAAGGTGACCAGCAATGAGTCCAGACCTGAATCCCATAGAACACCTGTGGAGAGATCTAAAAATGGCAGTTTGGAGAAGGCACCCTTCTAATATCAGGGTCCTGGAGCAGTTTGCCAAGGAAGAATGGTCTAAAATTCCAGCAGAGCATTGTAATAAACTCATTGATGGTTACCGGAAGCGGTTGGTCGCAGTTATTTTGGCTAAAGGTTGTGCAACCAAGTATTAGGCTGAGGGTGCCAATACTTTTGTCTGGCCCTTTTTTGGAGTTTTGTGTGAAATGATCAATGTTTTGCTTTTTGCTTCATTCTCTTTTGTGTTTTTTTATTTAAGACAAATTAAATGAAGATAATAATACCAAAGAATGTGTTTGCAATCATTTTCAGGAAGAAACTGAGTATTATCTGACAAAATTGCAGGGGTGTCAATACTTTTGGCCACAACTGTATAGCCATATTCCACAGCGCTTTACATACATTATCATCACTGTCCCCGATGGGGCTCACAATCTAAATTCCCTTTTGGTATGTCTTTGGATATCTGTGTTCCAATGTCTTATTCTAGAGAAATCCACAATGTTTTTAAATATGTAAATTAGCTGTTAATTTCTATGGGCCCCATACAGACCTCCCTGAAAATCCTCTTCCAGAACTTATTTAAATGAAAGAGGGTGTTCCAACTCTGAGACATGTAGATCAGGAGAGCAGACTGTCAGTCATTACATGTCTCCACTGGAAATGCCCCCTTTTATTTACAGTCAGATTCTCAGGGAGATCTATATCCGCCTCATAGATCTTAACAGCTCATTTAAATATTAAGAAAAGCATATCATTTTACTCAGCTTCCTATAGCCTATATAGACGGCTTAGGATGGTTGATCCTACTGACAGATTCCCTTTAACTATTGCAGATTTCACTTTGGTCATTAAAGCAAATGTAACAGGATGAGACTTTCTATTTTCTGTAGCTCACGTGTCGGCTTTCGGCTTTACTGTATAAACTGGAATTATTGAGTCTGTCTTGACCGGGACATTGAAATATAATGGCAGAGAGAAAATTAAGAGAAAACCTTTCATTCTGGAGGGCTCAGCACCTTCATGTATTACACAGCCCAGTGATTTTAGTGGCACTTTTTAATTACTAATTTTTCTGTAATGAACCTGCCAAAAATTACTGGTGTATTGTGGGCTGCAATTTCCAGGGGCAAGTATTTTGCACCTCTTTTCCCAATAATTTTTAGCACTCCCTTCCACCAATCTATTGGGCTCTGTTGTCCTTATATTTTGCATTTTGACCTCCTATATTCATTTTTTTCTGAACTTAGACATCAGTTTTGAAAAATAAAATATTGTTCTACTTATCCCTTCACGACCTATCACGTATAAGTACATCTTAGGTCGCCTCCCTTCCTTTGATACGGGCTCCGAGTCCGACACTGAGCCCACATCTTTTCTGACACATGATAGCTGGTTTGATCAACTGTCATGTGCCCCTAACAGCTGAAATTGCGAGCCACCTGCGGCAGCTAACATGTTAAATGCCACTGTCAATCTCTGACAGCGGCATTTAACACATGCGTGCCGGAAGCGTGTCACAAACCACACCCACGGACGCCCCTGGAGATGATGATTTCTGCTACACATAGCAAGGCTATACGTAGCACAAGCGATCAGATGATTGCAGCTTCAAGTCTTCTATGGAGACTACTGTATTGAAGCAAGTCAAAAGTGGAAAAAAAATGTTTTAAAAAATATAAAAAAAAGTTTAAAGTTCATATTTCCCTAGTCAAAATAAAACAATACAAAAAAGCAAAATGGCAGCCGGAACCCTGTGTACACAGCATAAGTAACTGCGAGCGGTGATGTCATAATGGTCGACCATCTGTGATGTCATAATGGCCGACCATCAGTGATGTCATAATGGCCGACCATCTGTTTTCAAACATTTTTTTTTTAAACCGTCTTTATTGAGTGTATTACAAAATATACATATAATGTCCAATAACATAACAGAAGAACATTTATGCAATATTATTAACATTAGACGGCATTTTTTCAACTATAACCCCCCGCCCCTCCCCTCCACTCCCCCGGGCAAACTCCATAACTTCGTAACACAATTTCAATCCAGTCTAACAGGGATATTACCGGCAAGCTGCTCTCTCATATACCAGTTGGTGAGCTGGAAACAACTATGTATCGCCTGGCTTGTGGAAGATGTCTGAGTATTGATAAAAGAGGACCATGTGAAATAAAAGCGGTCAGTGTCTTTTTCTTTATTAAGTAAGGCTTCTATCCAATCCATTTTGAAGAGATATGTTACTTTTGTAGTAATTAAGCTTAAAGAAGGTGTTTCATCCTGTGCTCACAAATGGAGAATGCTTTTACGTGTGGCTGCCGCCCATATGAACAAGATGCGGCGCTGCTGGACAGAAAGCCCCACCAACTGGTCCTGTGCGAGAATATTAAATATGGCCCACTCTGGGGAGAGAGAGATAGATATGCCAAAAGTGTTGATGAGATGTTGCAGAAGTGTATCCCACACCTCGCTTATTATTGGGCAGTCCCAAAGGCAATGGAAAATATCAGCTGGAGAGTGTAAGCATTTAGGGCAGGGATAGTCCCCTGAGGGGGACATTTTAGACTTTACCTCCGGGGAGATGAATGCTCTATGAAATATCATAAGAGACATGGTTATGTAACTGTCATATGGAAATTTAGAGTTAATACGCAGAGTGGCTTTCAAAAGGTCATTTACCCGACAGTTCGTTAATTGAGCAACCCATTTTCCAGGGCCTGGTGAAGAGTCTGACCAATGTATAGAAGGCTTTAATGATTTATATAAAAGACTCATAGAATAAGTTCCCATTTGGGCTTTAATGGATATTAAATTTAGAGAGTGTGTTCTAGCATCATCCGTTATGTCTCGCAATATTGAGCTTACGTAATGTCTAATTTGAGAGATAGTAAAATTGTGTTCTGTAAGGATTGGGTATTTATTATTATTATTATTTATTGTTATAGCGACATTTATTCCATGGCGCTTTACAAGTAAGGAGGGGTATACATAAAAACAAGTACAATAATCTTAAACAATACAAATCATAACTGGTACAGGAGGAGAGAGGACCCTGCCCGCGAGGGCTCACAATCTACAAGGGATGGGTGATAATACAGTAGGCGAGGGTAGAGCTGGTCGTGCAGCGGTTTGGTCGATCGGTGGTTACTGCAGGTTGTAGGCTTGTCATATTTGAAAACCATGTCCTCTAAGGTAAGAAGGCATTGATTATTTGTTAACGTATCTCGGACCAGTCTACACCCATTGTTTCCAAGCACCTTGTAAATGGGAGGTGACTTGCCTTGTAAAAAAGAGGGGTTACCTTGAATGGGAAGAAACATCGAGATGTGGGGGTCAAGACCGCTAACTCGTCTAGCTTGACGCCATCCCAAGATTACCGACCATAATAGAGGATTATCTCTAACCTCCACTGGAATTTCAGCATTTCGTAGGTGAAGCAATGCTGGGAAGCTGAAGGGTCTACACATGGCCTCATCTATTGGGGTATTAGAGAAGCAATTAAAGGCGAATATCCAATCTATGGAATGGCGAAAAGCAGCCTCTATACTGTAGAGGCGTAAATTTGGGAGATTAAGTCCACCCAAAGATTTGGTTTGCTGTAGCTTAAAAACACTAATTGTAGAGCCCCCTTCTGAGCCCCAAATAAATTGGCAGAAGGCTCGTGTCAGTAGCCTATCATCAGCTTTAGAAAGTAGAACCGGGAGCGTCTGTAAAGGAAAGAGTATTTTAGGGAAAGAGATCATTTTAATTAGATGGGCTTTACCTGCAAAGGATAATTTAAGGGATTTCCAGGATTGAATTTCTTGTATAACTACAGAAATAAGAGGCTGAACATTTAATTTATAGATATCATGAGGATTTGATGGTAGGTCAACGCCAAGATAAGGTAAAGAATTTCTCCTCCACTGAAAGGGAAAAGGGAACGGCCACCGTTTCTGAGCAATTTTAACAATAGCTAAAGCATGAGATTTATTAAAGTTTATACAAAATCCCGAAACTGCTCCAAATTCATTAAAGGCGTCCATTATAGAGGAAATGGATTCCTTAGGATTGGATATCATGAGTAAGAGATCATCAGCAAATGCCAACGTTTTAAGTGTATGGTGACCGACCCCTATGCCCCCAAAGGAAGGGATCATCTCCAGATATCTTAGTAAGGGATCAAGGGCAATATTAAACAAGAAAAGGTGACAGAGGACAGCCCTGCCTCGTCCCCCTGACGATGGAAAAATGGGTTGACTGGATATTTTCAAACATTTTTATTGGATTAAAGTGGACCTTTTAACCAAATTTATCATGGTTAGAAGGCTGTCCACTATGTGGACAACCCCTTCTTGATGTTTGCCGCGATTCAATAAAAAAAACTTTTCTCGCCTTCCTCAGTGGCGCCCTTCCCACTGTGTCAGCACTCGCAGTCCTGGAGTTCTTCTGCGGTTGTTGTGACACGTGCCTCCAGCACCCAAAATTTGTCATGGTTAGAGGGCTGTCCACTACTTGGGCCACCCCTTCTTGATGTTTGGCCCCGATTCAATAAAAAAAACTTTTCTCGCCTCCCTCGGTGGCGCTGTTCCCGTGGTGTCAGCACTTGCGGTCCTGGAGTTCTTCTGTGGTTGTTGTGACACGTGCCTCCAGCACCCAATCTGATCCGGCATCGCTGTGCCCGCCTTAGGACAAATCAAACATGATGAGGAAGTTGGGGCTCTAGCTGCTTTATCACTTGCTCTTCATGTTCAATTCAACAGGAGGCATAGACAGTGACGTCAGTGCTGATTGGGCACTGGAGTCATGTGTCAAAAGAGCACAGGAACCCTAGAGAACGGTGACGGCATGGGAGGTGAGTATAAGCTTTTTTATTTTATCGGGGCCAAGCATGGGGTATGAGGAGAAGTTGCCCAAGTAGAAGACAACTTATTTAACTGGACACATTATACAATTTTGCCTCTCAGTTTCGGCGATATTAGCAAAGTATTGGCACATATGAAGTAAAAAAGAAAACGGTAAGTCCAAGTGGGTGTTATCAATTACTTTTCACTGGGGGCGTGTACTTCTTCTTCCTGTATGAGTTGCCCAATCATTACCAGGGAGCAGTACAGCAGAAAAAGACTGCGCCTCACCATAGCCTAGGTTTCTTAGTGTGTGAGATGTAAGGATACAGAGCTGATCTCCTGGTCTAACTTCCTGCATGATTAGACAGTGCTGGGTATAGCTCACAGAAGACACACCTTTCGGATAAGGTCGATGTGTAGCTGTGTCATATTGCAAACCCTTCTATCTGCTTTCCTCCTCTTGTACCACGGTCAGCTCTGCTCGGCTGACCCCTCACTTCTGGTCCAGAGGTAAAAGCTCAATTCTTTAAGCTCAGGATAAATAAATCTGATAATACACTACACAATGAAATTCATAATTTTACCCATGAGTGGAATATAAATTTACCCTGATCCATTGCAATACATGTGTGTTAGTCTATTTTATGTCTGACGTTGTGTACATGAACCAGTAGGCTCAGGATGTACAAACAGATTAAAAAAAAACATCTTTGTGACTTAAGATTTGTGATTTTACTCAAAGGCTGTTTATATTTGTAGCCAACTTAACAGAAATGGAGCAATCAACTGAGCTTCTCCTATGCACCATTTTATGGGGCACTTACTATTATTTTATTTGAGAGGAAAAAAATAGATCACAATGGCTGCCCCTATGTTTCTTTTGCTTGACTTTATTATGTAGCTACCATAGGAAAAAAACAATAAAACCTGCAGTTTCTAATTGATGAGTAAATTATTTGATATACATAGTGGAAGAAAAACTTTTTTTTTTTTTGTCATTAAAGGGGTTGTCCGGGCTTTTCACATATTCTCAGTACATATCTGGACTGCAGAATTATGACATTAAGTAATTTACTTTATGTCACCAGTTTGCACGTTTTTCTAGATATTCTGAACAGAACGACCAAAGGGGGTGTTATGGCATTGAAATGAGAACTAGTCATTTCCTCCTACTCTACTAAAAACATGCCGTCTATAGCAACAACCCCAGGGCCGGACTGGGACTAAAATTCAGCCCTGGCATTTGAAGTTACACAGGCCCACTAGTCACATGGTGACTATATAATATCTTTGTACAGTTGTAGTTTACAAGAAGTGAGAGGAGATTAACACGACTATATAACATGTAGTCACAGCTGTGCCCAGTATTTCAGCTCAGTCCTATTTATTGCTTTTAGGTACAGTACTCCTCCCAAAGCGTTGTCCCCTTTTGTATGCATGATTACAGAATTCCTGGCAGAACTGCTCTCTATTGGGCAACCAGACCCCCTGGTCATAGCCGCCCCCATCATACCTCCCAACTGTTGAAGAAGGGAAAGACGGACAAAGACTGCGGCGCGCGCATCGCTGTGTTCGTTAGCGCTGATGCCATATTCATGTCAAAAATAGAATTAAAATAAAAAATATTGTTATTCTCACCTTCCGGCGTCCCGCGCAGCATTCCCGCCTCTCTCCACGCTCCAGTCCCAGTAATCCTTCGCGAGAATTACCGCGATGACGTCCGTTCTTGTGGGATCGCAAAGTCTCGCGGTCATTCTTGCAAAGGATTACTGGGACCGGGAGCGTGGAGAGAGGCGGGAATGCTGCGCGGGACGCCGGAAGGTGAGAATTACAATATTTTTAATTTTTTTTTATTATTTTACAGCTGATCGCTGGTCTCCCGCCCGTCACAAGCAGCGATGCGTGCTGGCCAGCGGGAGATCAGCGACGAAAAAAATGTCCAGAGGTTTCTTGCAGCGATCAGCGATACCGGCAGGGGGGCCGCTCGCTGATCGCTGTCACACACAGCGATCTCACTGGTGAGATCACTGTTGTGTCACAAAACTTGTGACTCAGCAGCGATCACGCTAGCGAGATTGCTGTGTGTGACGGGGCCTTAAGGCTGTGTCCACACGTACTGTAAATACTGTGGGGGGAGTTTCTGCTTGTTTTCTATAGGTGTCAGCACCAAACTACACACTAAAAATCTCTGATTATAGCATTTTTGTTACATTTTTCCATGCACCGTGTCCTTATTTAATGCGTTTTTGGTACCGATTTGAAGCAGCGTAAAAGCGACTGCAATTTTTACATGCAGCTGTTTCAGGCTTCTCATAGAAGCAAAAAAATACAAATTCTGCAGAATTCAAAAGTTTTCATGAAATCACATCTCCTTCGCTTGGACAATTCAGCTTCCAGAACACAGGGCAGGAATTCATTTTGGTGCCCCCCTCCCATCAAAAGCACATATGTGATTTGCACATTTAGGGCTCATACTCACTTGCACGAGACTCGCACGAAAACCTGGCACTGCCACTGGCGCTCGGACCGGATCGTGCTGCTACATGCATTTCTATGCAGCCGCACACTCCGGTCCGAGTGAGTATGAGCCCTTAGTCACGTGTTGAAGAGCTGCTCTCCCTAATTCTCTAAATGTTCAGTGATAAACTGAGAGACGCAGGAAGAGAAGCTCGCTGTCATGTGACAGTAAGTATGAAAATCGCGTATGAGTGAAGTGGCCATGTGATAACTGATGGAACCAGCAAGCAGAGCTGAATCCTGATAGTGAGTATATTACACGCTGTTAGGATTGGCTACAGGGCTTCATTTTATAATTAAAGGGCTCATCCAGGTTTGTGATGAAAGTCTGCAATCACTCTATATGATGTGTATCCGGATTTCCACAGCGCATGCACTGTACACTTAGGATTCTCCCTTACCAGTGGCAAGAGTAGGCGGTCATGTGAGCTATTTGTAGACTTCTGACTCGACATGTCCGGCCTCGCTCAATTCATTTTTATTGAATGAGGCCATGAATGTCACATGACCGCATGTATGCAAATCGCCGTCAACAGAATCTTGACAGCATGTAGTGCGCACTGCGAGTGTTCAGAAGTCTGCAGTCACATAGAATGACTGCAGACTCATCACAAACCTGGACAACCCCTTTAATGCTCCTAATGTAAATAAAAACATGAGAATTAGGCTGCTTTCACACATCCGGCTTTTTTAATCCGGCACGATGCTGCGAAATTTGGAACAACCGGATCCGGTACTGGATCCAGTTTTGTCCCATAGAGTTGTATTGTCGCCGCACCGTGCCGCAACGTTTTTTGACAGTGCCGGACCGGTTTTTCTCAGAGTGCATGCGCGGAGACTCTGAGTCTCGCGCTGCTCTTTTAAATGTGGGCTCCACCGTATCCGGCCACACAGGCATCCGGTCTCCGGCACATCCCGGATCCGCCCCTACGGCTTTTCGCCGCACAGCGCCGGAGACACAAAGCCAGATGTGTGAAAGCAGCCTTAGTCAGTATTACAAAAAAGTATTTGCATCCAGGTACCTGATGAATGACTTTGTCTCTGATTGGAGTCGTTCTCTTGTCCAGACACTTTTCACAGCCCAACTCACCTCTGCAGACTTCCATCTTCTCTGGGTTTGTGAAACACATCCCCACACTGCCTTCTCATACATTCCCCCAACTGAAGACCACCGGCACAGGTGATCACATAGATAACGTGATCACTCTCACAAGTCAGGTGTTGATTTATATTTGTGGTGCTGGCTAAATATAAATCAACACCTGACTTGTGAGAGTGACCACGTTATCTATGTGATCACCTGTGCCTGTGGTCTTCAGTACGTGGGCCGCACCACACAGACATTGCGGTCGCGTATGAATGGCCACAGGCAAAACACCAATAAAGTTTTTTTAAAACATAGTCTGTCCAGACACCTCTTGGTCAATGAAAAAAAATTTGATATAAAGGTAACCCCTGTGGAACAAATATCACAGAATGACACAAACAGAAATTAAATAGAAAAGAGTCGTACTGGATTTTCCTGTTGAAAACCTTATATCCCGACGGCCTCAATGATACAGTGGAGAACGTGTAGAGAAGTTTAATAGAAAAAAGAGAGAAGAAAGAAAGTAAGGGAAAGGGAGGGGGAGGGAGACAAAAGAAACATGAAAACAGTGGGGGGTGTTGTTTTTTTTTTTTAGTTTCTTCGTTTTTTGTTTTTTTTTCTCTCTGTTTTTTGTTAAGTCAATATGCCAAATTATTGACTTATGATCTTCTATGAAAGTGTTAAATACCTGGGTAATCTAAGGGTTAAATGTTTTTTTTTCTTCCAAGGTAACGCAAACCTGTCTACATGTAACACAAAAACTTCACTGAAACAATAGATCATTTTATGTCTGTCCTGAATATCCGCTTTCTCGACCTCGGCTCCATTTGTTTGACTATAGGACTGTTGGAGAAAGCGGAGTGCTGTACTCGGTTATTTCTGGTAGGCCCGCGGACAATGAATGGAGGGGTGGCCGAGCATACCCAGCGCATCTCTGCTCAAGACAGAACCACAGAGCCCCAATCGCAGGGTTCCAAATCCCCAATCTCTGAAAAACTCTGGAAAACAAATCCCCAATCTCTGGATCCTCTGGGATCCCAGTGATCTGTCACCCAGTTATCAGCAAGGTATCCTAGGGGATAAATTGTTGTTGTTTTTTTTTTTTTTTTTTTGGGGGGGTGGATTAACCCTTTAATTATATTTAATTATATTGTTGTTTCCATTTCCTGTCAAAAGGTGGTAGGGGTCATCTGATTTTATGGGGTCCTATGCTTTCAGAATTGACTGAGCACAGATATTTATTTGATGGGGTAAAGAGCTAAAAATTTGATGCGCCTTATTCTTTATATATTTCTCCTACATCGCACACCCTTTTTCATCAATGACATTAAAATGGTGTTTGGGCCAAAGCAATAAATAAAAATTCTTCTTCATCACATTATCCTCAGCAGCAACTCCATCAGGTAAGGAAGATTTTGAAGGAAAATGGAATTGTTGTGTCCCACAAATGGGAACAACCTGTAATATATATATTCTCTATGTTGAGTTTTTCCTCCAATCAGCAAATTCCCTGTTGTTGCTAGGTAGAATTAGACTGTGTGAAGATTGTCCCTATGTCCCTCCCGCAGTTGAGCTCTGTATTAGGTTGCTCCTCCCTTCTTCTTCAGTTTAGGCTACAGCAGGCATTACTGAAGACGCATGTGTACTCCCCTGTACAGATTACTCCTTTTTACCTACTGTTCATTGTAAACTAATACAGGATTTTGGAAGAAAACGGCATCGTTTGTCCTGGTCTATTTACAGTTGCAGTGGCGGTCGAGTTAAAACTATCTGCGGACGCCTGCTGGTGTGAGTACAAGTTATACAATTATCTAAGAAGCTGATAATTAAAACACTTGGGATTTGCAGCCATCAGGAAGAGGCAGAATAGGAATCACAGTCATACACAAAGGACACATGAATTTAATTTAGTATCAAGGTCTGCACCAATAAATGGTTTTATTTGAGGGTTTTCCTCTCATAGAACAAAGAGCTCGATGTGATTAAACTGGTGTGGTCAGTAGAGAACCTAACGTCACTGCAAAGATGGAGCGCTGCTGTGCAAAATCTCCAACAGGGCCTCCAACTCTCATCTTTAATGGCATTGGTCTTCTCATATGGACCAAAGTGACCTTTTGGGCCCTCTTAGGCTCCAAGGCCTCGGTGCAACTGGAACTTTGGCACTCACTATAGTTACACCCCTGGTTGGCAGCATAAAGTAGGGAAGAATTGGGCAGTTAGATTGGATGAGAGCCTTAGATATTTGGTGAGGTATCTTCATATGGCACTGTATTCTCTCCAACAAGCAAAGCTTCTAGTGGGCAATACTTGTCAAAAATGTGCCATGATTAATTATCTTACCCATTCCAGGTATCTTCATATATTACTTCCATACGGTGAACATTATGGACTCCATATTACGCCATTTTAAAAACCTTTGCAGAGATTTTTACTGAGTTCTTCACCAGATTTTGCATTTCGAGCAATGCTGATAACACTTTGATGCAGAGAAAAAAACCATATTAAACGTGATACCAGAAGAGCATTTCTAAATGAACTTATTACAAAACACAGGTTTTATCTGACAGCGAATGGCTTTTTAGGCTTCTTCCGTTTCTTCAGGTGCACACCCAGCATGACAAATGCTGTCAGTACAATGGCTGCCCCAGTCACAGTATATGCAATTCCTAGAAACATGTTTTTTCCTCCGCACCATGACAGAGTTGATAGGATCACATGCTTTTTCCCCCCAAACCTGGATACAGGAAAATCTGAGTGTTTAAGTTAAGATTATAATGAACTGAGTTTGTAGATGGAACAAGAAAAGATTGTCCATTCATAACATAAGCTTTGCTCTGTGTTTAGCATTGTACGCTTAGGCACGCGGTCAGTCTTTTCAAGGCAGCTCTGCCTTGTCCAGGAGCAGAGGGACAATCTCCGCTCATTCCATCCGAATCCTCTGGCCCAGATTGGACATAACAGAGAAATAAGTAGTTCCTCCATGTCAACAAAGGTTCACGTGACTCACATTTTTTTGTGTGTACCTGTATATGGTGTGTATCCAGTGTCATGCTGTTCCTCTTCTCAGTGACGTCACAGCAGACTAGCCGACTCACTCTGTGCTCTATGTGTGAGCCGAAAGTCTCTTTAAAGGTTTGCTCACACTGCTGTGTAACACGGCCGAGTGCTATGCAACGTCTCATCAGAAAGAGCTCAGCCCAATGTTATACTACGGGGCAGTGCTGATCTGCGATTATTTTTTTATGCTGATTCGGCATGAGAAAACAGTCACAGCATGCTATGAGTGATTCTGATTTGGATCACACGCACCCATACAAGTCTATGGATGCAAGTGAAATATCGGACTGCACTCGGATGTCATCCAAGTGCAGTCCAATCTACTCTCACAGAAAGAATGGAGAAGAGACAGGTGGAGAAATTAAGTTCTCCGTCTTCTCTGCACCTGTGTTGTGATTATCTCATACAAGAGAATCCAATCACAATCAGATGACACGGATCAAACTCTGACAAAGTTAGCATAATCGCCCCGATATTCTCACAAAAGGTAATATACGCCAGTGTGAGCGAGCAAATACAGTGAAAGTCTTGTCCAAAGCCATTATAGACTCTCATTGTAAAAGCCACTTTGGGAGGGCAGTACATTAATGTACTCATACTACACGCCATATACATATATTTAATGGAAAAAATATTCATGGGAGGGCTTCTGTAAATTTGATGCAGAAGAATGCCAGGACGGAGACAGGGTCAGGATGTGAAACATTATTATAGGATGGGTCTACATCAAATTTGATGACAACAGAATCACACCTGATCTTTGTAAATTTGGTGTGCTGAATTCAAATATCGCATCCATTTGTTTACTGTGGGTACAGAAAGTATTCAGACCCCTTTAAATTTTTCACTCTTTGTTTCATTGCAGCCATTTGGTAAATTCAAAAAAGTTCTTTTTTTTCTCATTAATGTACACTCTGCACCCCATATTGACTGAAAAAAAACATAAATGTTGACATTTTTGAAAATTTATTAAAAAAGAAAAAAAAAATATCACATTGTCATAAGTCCAGCTGTGTTTAATTGAACTGATAGGACTTGATTTGTAAAAGCACACACCTGTCTATATAAGACCTCACAGCTCACAGTGCATGTCAGAGCAAATGAGAATCATGAGGTCAAAGGAACTGGCCAAGGAGCTCAGAGACAGAATTGTGGCAAGGCACAGATCTGGCCAAGATTACAAAAGAATTTTTGCAGTACTCGAGGTTACTAAGAGCACAGTGGCCTCCATAATCCTTAAATGGAAGAAGTTTAGGACCACATAAGTCTTCCTAGTTCTGGCCGTCCAACCAAACTGAGCAATCGCGGGAGAAGAGCCTTGGTGAGAGAGGTAAAGAAGAACCCCAAGATCACTGTGGCTGAGCTCCACAGATGCAGTAGGGAGATGGGAGAAAGTTCCACAAAGTCAACTATTACTGCAGCCCTCCACCAGTCGGGCCTTTATGGCAGAGTGGCCGGACTGAAGCCTCTCTTCAGTGCCAGACATATGAAAGCCCGCACAGAGTTTGCTGAAAAATACATGAAGGACTCCCAGACTATGAGAAATAAGATTCTCTGGTCTGATGAGATGAAGATAGAACTTTTGGTGATAATTCTAAGCGGCATGTGTGGAGAAAACCAGGCACTGCTCATCACCTGCCCAATACAATCCCAACAGTGAAACATGGTGGTGGCAGCATCATGCTATGGGTGTGTTTTTCAGCTGCAGGGACAGCACGACTGTTTGCCCTTGAAGGAAACATGAATGCGGCCAAGTACAGAGATATCCGAGATGAAAACTTCTTCCAGAGTGTCCTGGACCTCAGACTTGGCTGAAGGTTCACCTTCCAACAAGACACTGACCCTAAGCACACACCTAATATAACAAAGGAGTGGCTTCTGAACAACTCTGTGATCATTCTTGACTGACCCAGTCAGAGCCCTGACCTAAACCCAATTGGGCATCTCTGGAGAGACCTGAAAATGGCTGTCCACGAACGCTCACCATTCAACCTGACGGAACTGGAGAGAATCTGCAAGGGAGAATGGCAGAGGATCCCCAAATCCAGGTGTGGAAAACTTGTTGCAAGACTCATGGCTGTACTAGCTCAAAAGGGTGCTTCTACTGAATACTGAGCAAAGGGTCTGAATACTTACGACCATGTGATATTTCAGTTTTTATTTTTTAATAAATTTGCAAAAATTTCTACATTTTACAGTCAACATGGGGTGCAGAGTGTACATTAATGAAAAAAATGAACTTTTTTGAATTTACCAAATGGCTGCAATGAAACAAAGAGTGAAAAATTTAAAGGGGTATGAATACTTTCCGTACCCACTGTATATGTGAGGAGGATGCCCGTCGCGATATTTTTGCTGGCCCTTATGGTCCTATGGCATGGGGATGCCTGGAGTAAGGGGCTAGCAGAGAATAAGCACACTCTTCTCAGTGTTGCGACGTAGGAGCGGGTGTTAAATGGTGGTATTGCATGGAGATAGCTGCACCTCCTATGTTTAACTCACGGATTGCTGTGAGTATGGACATGCCGCCCGGATGTGACCATTGCGTGTCACCGCCAGGCGATACGTTTCACCTACTGAAAATGTCGTCTGTGTTCCAAGAAGTGACTTCACCGCAAACATAAAGTGCGTTGATTTTGATGTAAGGCAGTGCGATGCGTGACACCGGCCGCATATTGGTCTTGAGGGAACAACCAGCAGTGGTAAGGTGCTTGGATGGTAAGACAGCTTCCCACTGACTGAATAAGGCCGGGGTCACACTAACCGACACAAAATGCGGTCCGTAGTTTACAGGCGTAATACGGATGATTGACCCCTAAATATTGATCCGTATGTCATCTGTAAGCAAGGTGTGGTCACGTATTTTGCGCATGTAAGCATCCGTATGTAATCCGTATGCTGAGATTTTCTCGCCGCCTTGCAAAATGGACATATAATGGAGCCTTATGACAGGTTTTATAACACAAACCAAAGAATAGATATAGACACATATATATATATATACATTCTATGTGTCTATATCTATTCTTTCGTTTGTGTTATAAAACCTGTCAGGGTGAGTTTACTGTATAGCGCACTGAATTGCCGGCTTTTCTAAAAGACACCTGGTGCGTATTTCTCGCAAGTCACATGTGTGGTCCGTGTGTAATGCGTATTTTTAGCGCAGCCATAGACTTGCATTGGCGTACTACGGGCATAGTACGCTGACAATCGCAGCATGCTGCGATTGGCACGGACCGTAGAATACAGATGAGAAATATATGGCTGATGGGAGCTGCCCCATAGAGAATCATTGGTCCGTGTGTAATGCGTGCTTTTAACGCCTCTCACTCGTCCGTATTCCTCACTAGGGTGACCCCGGCCTAAGACTCTCTCCTGAAGAATCTTTTTCCAGAGGAAACGCACTGGGAGAAGCACACTTCACACCTGACTATATCCTCAGCAGGGCATGATGGCAACTGAACTTCTTGAAGGGCCATGTCAGACCCAGCTATCTGACTCCTAAGCTTCATTTTGGGTCGGGTCATTTACGTATTTTTATTTGTAGGTGATGTGAGAGTTACAATGGCTTTGCACTTTTTGACCAGCTGGACTAATTTTAGGTATTGGTTTTCTAGGTTTTATCTTAACATTAATTGAAAGTTAAGTTTTAAGTTACCACATATCCCTACAATATATTTGACATTTTGATTGCATTTGTTAAGGGAAACGTGCGTGACCAAAATTCTGCCTTCTTGAATTTTTTTTTCTTTTTTCTGCCCTGGTTATGGATCTCTGCTTTACTGCTGCTACTTTACGGTATTAAGTTATCTAACAAAATAAATGAATCAGCTTTAAGGATACTGTAATCAATGACGAAGCTGTAATTTCCAGCCGGAAGCCCATCAGTGAACTCATCTATTCTTGAGAGACGTCTATAAAGCTTCCTGAAGAATGGGAATGCTGCCACCCTCATCCAATTGATAAAGTCATCATTTTTGTAACCGTTGTTATTAGGGTCCGGGTCAAGAGCATAAGCCGGTTTCTGCCAATATGGCGGCCTGGCACTTCCTGCAAAAATAAAAATGAAATGGTTTCTTGCCATTAGGGAATCCCACTGACAGAAGGGCTGCAAAAATATTCAGTTAAATGATATCATTCTACATTACTTCCAAATGCCAGGAACCAAGGTTTCTGGACAGAACATTGTGCACAGAATCACACTACCTCTGTCAGCTTTACCTATAGCCCTTTCTGGTGCCAAGTCTTTTCTGGGTTATTGGTGCACACAAACCCAGCTCCCCACATGAAAAAATGAATTATCAGACTAAGAAACCTTCTTTGCTCGATGGCCTAGTTCTGATTCTCACGCGCCTATTCACTGATAGACAGAGGTCAGCATGGGCAATCCGAGGACTCACCAGCTAGGCTGCCCCACACGCAGCAGTCTGTGATGCATTTTGTGTCCCAATACCTTTTTATTATAGCCAGCATCATATTTGTAGCTTTTGGGCATAACAGTAACTCCCGACAAAAAACATATGTTTTGAAGATGTTCTGAGGTAGTTTTCTAGCTATCCGAACATGACACTTGTCAGAGTGGCTCAGATCCTTGCGCTTGCTCATTTTTCCTGTTACCTACACATCAATACATGAACTTTCAGACCTGACTGTTCACTTCCCACCCTTTGACGAGTGCCATTGTGATAAGATGATGTTACAAATAGAATCATTTTATTCACTTGTCAGTGATTTTAATGTTATGTGATCATCTCCATGTATATTGTTCATAAGGATGTTAAGTTTCCTCAAAGCAAGATAAAAAATGTGTGTCCCCTTTCTCGTTTACATGGCACTAAGTCCTTTTCTCTTTTCCTGTCTTTTCCGTACAGCCAAGTTTCTAACTTGTATCCCGTACAGAAGACTATGATACCATCAACAAGAAAAAACTTCTAAATCTTAGAACACTTATTAGTAAAGTTTGTCTTAGCCCTCATTTCATTAACCCTAATTCCTAAAAAGTTGGGTTCTGTGTAAAATTGAAAGAAAACAAGAATGCCATGATTTGAAAATCTCTTATAGTCATATTTTATTCACAACAGCACCTAGAACACAGATCAGAAGTTGAAAGTTGGATTTACTTCTTTTTCTAAAGGAAATGTATTTCCTTAAATATGAACACCCTTAAACTAATTCTTTGTTAAAGAAGCCTTTGAATTTTTACAGCAGTTAATCTCTATGGGAAGGACTCAAAATGACATATTAAGAACTAGAAATCTTTGACCACCCTTGCTTGCAGTGGTTCTTCAAATCTGTCAGATTACGAGGGCATCTTCTGGGTACGGCTCTTCAATTGAATTTAGGTCTGGCATCTGACTGGAATTCTGATTCTGGACTGTTACCTGACTACTCCTTTTGACTTACCCCTTGGTATATCTCAAGCCATCTTAGTACCTGCCCCAATACCTATTGACTTTCCAAGCCTCACAGCTTGTCCGAGAGTGGTGGTGGCTAGCCTCAGTTTCCTGGTGGTTTGTACAACATACAGCTCATGATGCAAAAGGTTTCCTGGCAGCTCAGAAAGAACTGTGAGACTCCGGTTCTCATCTTCCTATATTAAAATTTATTTCCATCTTTGAGATGCAAACATATTTGAAAAAATATGCACCAGGGCTGTGGGAGAGGAACCCTTGTCAGCTCCTTCTCTGACGTAGAGCAGCTTGATGCTGTCAACGTAATGCAGGACACAAGGGGCAGGACGTGGTGGGGAATGATTAGCGCTCAATGTAGGAGCCGAAGATTTATATGTCCTGACATGTACTGTAGATGGAAGGGGGGGGGAGAGGTTTTGGGGCAAAATGTTACTACAAGGGCAATTGAGGGAAAATTGAGAAAGGGAGCACAGGATAGCAAGTGTATGTGTGATGAAATTATGGAGAGGGGTAGTGTGTGGGGGGGATATTATGGAGAGGAGAAGTGTGGAAGGATATTATAGAGAGGAGAAGTGTGGATAGATATTATGGAGAGGGGCATTGTTGGTGATATTATGTATAGCGGCCGTGTTCGGGAATGTCATGGAGAAAGGCAGTATGGAGGTTATTTTCTGTAGGTAGCACAGTGAGAGGCAATTATTTATTCAGGGGTACAGCATAGGAGATATTTTTATTCATTGGGCATAAATGATACTTTAATTTTTAAGGGCACCTTGTCGGAAACTGCTGCAGAATCCCAGAGAAGAGGGAAGTCTAGAGAGATGACCTCTAGGCTTGAAATCTCATCATGGTGGTCTGTACTACATGAAGACAAAAGGGACGGGAATGTCTTCAATTAGAGAAGTCAACTATAAGGTTCCTGGATGTAAATGTTTATTTGTGGTAATGCCTGCATCTCATCAGTGCTATTGTTTTTGTATGATCTGCACTCTGATAATGTCTGGAAACAACAACTCCCAGCATCTCCAAACCATTGTTAAAGACATACTGGGAGTTGCAGATTCACATGATACAAGTGTATATGGGGCTGACCCTTTGAACACTGTACTAAGCTTGGTGCTGTATTCATGTATTGATGGTGGTTCTAGCGCTGCCTTTTTGTATTGATGGTGGTCCTGACACTACATTCATGTACTGATGGCGATTCTGGCGCTGCATTCATATACTGACAGTGGTCCTGGTTTTGCTTTTCTGTACTGACAGTGGTCCTGGTGCTGATTTCATTTTCCGGCTGTGGTCCTGGCACTGCATTCATGTACCGACTGTGGTTCTAGCGCTGCAGTCATTTACCGAGGGTGGTCTGTGGCGCTGCATTCATGTAACAGTGGTTCTGGAACTGCATTCATGTACTAACAGTGGTTCTGGAACTGCATTCATGTATTAGTGGTGATTCTGGCTGTGTATTCATGTACTGAAGGTGGTTCTTACACTTCATTCATGTGCAGCCAGTTATTCTGTCATTGTACACATGTAGCAATCCATAATGTGCTTTATGTCTACGTTAAAACTGGAACACTCTCAAAACTTATAGTTTTTAGATTAAGAGGAGGAGTTGGTGAGTTTCTGCTCAATTTCTGCTTCACAAACTCAGTGTAAATTAGGGTGTGTTTACTAAGTTTTTGAAGCAGAAACTTAGCAAAAACTCTCCAGATCCTCCTCAAATGCTCAAAACTTGGTTTTAGTGATTTATAAATGTACTGACGATGTTTCTGGTAAGGTATTCATGCATGTAGAATTTTTTTTTACAGCCCTTGGGATTAGTTCAGTATGAAAATGTGGCCCTTGGACCAAAACATTTGTGTATCCCAATTATAAAACTGCTGTATAATGCTCAGCATTGATAGGGCCTTTCAAAATGTGTAAGCTGTCCTTGCCATAGGATCTAATGCTCTTGAGTCCACAGGACACGGAAATCGTGATTTCTGTAAATTTCAAATTTTGGTCTATCTGTGCACAGAACAGTTTCCATTTTACTCAGTCAAATGAACTTTGGCAGAGAGAAGATGGCAGTGTTTTGGCATTGAATTGATATATGGTTT
This sequence comes from Dendrobates tinctorius, assembly GCF_039654945.1. Lineage (NCBI taxonomy): Eukaryota > Metazoa > Chordata > Amphibia > Anura > Dendrobatidae > Dendrobates > Dendrobates tinctorius. The sequence goes on along the minus strand of NW_027361752.1, from coordinate 1,092,593 downwards.
CTTGTTTGTATGACAGATCTTTCACTTGAATTTGTGGATTGCATGGTCAACTGTGTTCACAGAAAATGATGTCTGTAAGTATTCCTAAGCATGCAGTTTGTTTTTAATTTATTGCCACCTGAAGGCCCAGGTATCCATCGGCATTGTCCCTATTGCAAATGGGTTTCTCCAAAAATCTTTTGCTGTTATGTACTGTAGATGATGGGATATTCAAAGTCTTTGAAATTTTATGTTGGGTAATATTTCTCTGAAATTGTGAACCTTTGACCATCTTGGCATCTGGGAGATTCTGCCTCTTTATTATACACAGTCCTGTGACTCAGTCCAGCCCTGTCCCAACATTTTTGAAATGTGTTGCTGTAATCACTTTCTAAATGATTTAATATTTTTCAAATAAAGTAGAAAAATGTGAGAAAGCGATGTGGGAACTGATCTCTTATTTCCAATTCATCCAGCACATCTGTTGTGCCAGACCTTTTAAAAACTCATGTTACATATGCTACACATTGCATTTTTGATAGCCAGCTCACCAGTTTTGCAGTACAAATGTGCAAAATAGCCAAAAGTGAACTTGTGCTTTTTTGACATAGGCTGTGATCAGTTGAGGCACAAGAGAATTGATCTTGATGTCACCGATAAATTGAAAACCTAGCTCTACAAAACTAGATAGATGGTCATAGACCGGGAAAAGCTGAGAAATTATTTAGCCATCTATGTTACAAAGTGTAGAACACTTCAATAAAACATGGAGCAGTGTAGCTAGTACTGCCTATGTCTGGAGAAACACAAGGAGAAGCCTTTAACAGCAGCCCCTAGAGGAGGGCTGGCTCCAGAGCTGTCAATCAAAGAAGAGAAGGGCAGAGATAAATGCAAATCCAGTAGGTGAGAAGGGGCACTGAACTGTTTAGCCACGCCAAGGGTGCCCCAAGCGCCTGTACTTGGTATAATCAGTCATGCCGTGCTGACAATCTCCTTTTTTAATTTTTAAACTTTGAATGTTGATTCCGTTATTACAGGTAGTCACTCCACACAAAATGTTTCATAAATAGCATTTACCTTCGCCCCCCGAAGATGCAACAAAGCGAAACGCGCGTTGGGGTCTCTCTGCCCACACTTTAGCCAAGTTGGTTTCCAATATATATATGCACTGTTTGACATAATTACTATTATTGCCAGTATATATGTTGTTTTGAGCTGCTGAGTCACTGTATTTCATCTGTAAACTTTGCTGCCAGTTTGTATATATCTCTATATATTTTTCGGCAGGTCCGGTTTTTTGGTCCTCCTTTATTGCACTATTGCACTTTATATTCGTCATCTATTCTTTTTTGAGAGATATTTGCCTACTTACGTGTGTGTGTGTATATATATATATACACATACATATGTATATACTTTATGTAGGTCCTTTTTGACCACTTTCACTATTCATATACATATATTTAAATATATGGATATGTGTATATGTATATATATATATATATATACTCTGTATTGCACCTTATATCTGGCTGGTATTTTTACTCTTATATTGGTGTTTCATGTATGGTTTACTAATATTTGCATTATTGTCATTGGCATATATGATATACTGTATATGGATTTCACTAACTAACTAATTTATACCGACCCGGTTTCAGTGTGGCATTCAGGTGTCACTGATTCCCTTTTTTTTAACTGTTGGACTACATACTAATTTTACTCCTCATTTGAAAAAATAATAAAATTTACATTTTTTTATATTGCTCCTTGGTCCTATTTCTTTCGGGTTTCTGTTGTAATATTATGTCTGAGACATTGTTTATTTAGTCTTCTTTTGGGATTTTAACATTTGAACAGGTAATTGTATCCTGCAGACTCGAAGGCCATTAATTGGAATGGCAAGCATCAGGACCTCACAATCATGATCTCATGGTGCCGATGAGGTTAAAGAGGGAGTCACAACACTCTATTAACCATGTAGATGCTGCTGTTATTATTGACAGAAGCATCTAGGAGGTGAAATGGCCATGGTTGGGCCCAACACCGATCATGGCTGATGCAGCAAGGTGTCAGCATAGTGTACAGATGACAGCTGCTGCATTTTCGAGGGATGCTATCTTCTTAAGTCTCAGGTCAGTAAAAACAGTAAAAAGTCATATTGCACTTTAGCCAAGATAACTAGAACATGGGGAACATACTTTACCTGCAAAGGCCTGTACGAGATCGTCCTTAGGTTTGGGGTTACTGAACTTCACATTCTTATCTGACCACCAGGTGTTTCCAGTTTTCAACATTGGAACAGGTTTTATGTTAGTCAAGTCCTTATGATAAATTAATGCTATTGGATCTAAGGCAAAAAAAATGATATTATTTAGGTTAAAGGTTTCCTCTACATCTGAGTGCGCATTTCATATCTTTGCAGACATTTTTCTGAAAAGTAAAAAAGAAAGGTTCTAATTCAGTAACATTAAGGTTTAAACAACACCATGACACCAGGTCAGGCGGCCAGAGATCTTTGTATGGTGGTACATCACAGCATAATGCTAGTGAATGGGGTCACATTGTGACTTGCAAGGTGCACGACAAGTAAGTCTCGAAAAATTGGAACCAGTAGGACCAGATGGGGCCAAAGCCATTTTGCAGCCTTAGCCTAAGCTCCAGCTCAAGTACCAAATACACATAATAAATTAGTAAATTGTCCTAAACACCAAGAGCTTTACTACCAACCACTCTGCTGTTTAGGAATTGTTTATTGCTAATATTTAGACTATATATGATAGTTTCATGTCAACACTGAACTTAAATAAAACGCTGAACTGAGAGTATTATGTGGGAAATATAAGTTGATGTTATGTGGGCACTAGGGTTGAGCGAAACGGGGTCGGTCAAATTGATAAGTCGCCGACTTTTGCTAAAGTCGGGTTTCGCTAATCGAAACCCGACCATAGCGTGAGGTCGGCCATGAGGTCGCCGACCCGCGCGCCAAAGTCACGTTTCCCATGATGCTTCCAGCGCCTTTTCTCATCCAATCATCAAGGACGCACACTGTGGGCAACGCGATGACATCGGCAGCGGCCACCATCATCTTAGAGAAGGGCATTCCTGTGATTGGCTGGCTTTGTGTGGCATCACAGTGACTATAAAAGCCCTGACCGCCGACCGCCATTTTACTTCTGCCGATCTTAGCATAGGGAGAGGTTGCTGCTGCTGATTCTCAATAGGGAGAGCGTTAGGCAACAAAGAAAAAAACTGTGCTTCTTCTGATAGCGATTTCAACTGTAGAGTTAGTGTGCAGTGACAGGGGAGGATTTTTGTGTGTGCAGCAGCACTGGTAGTTATTAGGCTGCCTTATAAGGCTACCTCATAGCTGCATTGCTATGTGCACACTGCTGTGCAGACTGCTTTTTTAATATCAAAAAAACTTTTATTCTGATTTTCTGCACAGTTACAGAGGGTTCATTTTTTCACACACCATATAGAGGTGTACGCTCCTCACAAACTACCGTGTACCGGCTGGTATCACGGACATATACATGCTATCTGTGTGTGACTCCGTAAAAAAATAGATGGAGATTTAAAATTTTCCATACATACACCGTATAAATCTTTCCGCTTGTCAAACAGTATCGTATATCTGCTGTTTGGATTATGGTCCAATCTATACAGAGACAGCGCGTGTGTGTGTGAGTGCATAAATACATAGACGGACATTTCCATTTTTCCATACACCGTATAGGGCTGTCCGCTTCTCTAACAGAATCGTATATCTGCTGTTGACGCCGTAAAAAAATAGACGGATATTTAAAAATGTCCATACATACACCGTATAGAGCTGTACGCTCCTCACACACTACCGTGTACTGGCTGGTATCACGGACAAATACATGCTATCTGAGTGTGACTCCGTTAAAAAATAGACGGAGATTTTCATTTTTCCATACATACACCGTATAGAGCTGTCAGCTTCTGATACAGTACCGTATATCTGCTGGTTGGATTACAGTCAAATACATACTGGGAGAGCGTCTGTGACTAAGGAAATATATACGGAGATTTAAATTTTTACCTACACCTTATACAGCTGTACGCTCCTCATACAGTACTGCTGGTATTTTTGTTACATTTTCACAAACATGAGGAAGTATGGTGGAAGAGGCCACGAACGTGGGCGGGGGAGCAGCTGGTACTGATGCTGGTGGTGGTGCATCTGCTGGTTATGCCAAAAGCACAATAGCAGCTAAGGCAGGAGGTGTTGAGCCTGCGTCATCGCCTGGCACAAGAAGGCCTGTAAGGTTCCCTTTTCTGGGAGTAGGAAAACAGCTTTTAAAGCCAGTGCATCAGGAACAGATTTTGGCTTACATTGCCGAAACAGCCACCAGCTCTATTGTCTCCTCTTCTGAACTTTCAAAACCTGCAAGCACTGAGTCGGCAGTGCAGGCTCCTGGTCAAGAACAACACCTTCCCTTGTGTCTTTCAACCCCACCAAAAGTGAAGGATGCGGCAGCCCACACTTCAGATTACTCCATGGAGCTCTTTTCACATACCATGCCTGGGTTATCCAGTTAAATCCTGAATTTCCCAGTCCAAGATGAATCTGACATGGAGTGCACTGATGCACAGCCACTGCTAGATGTTTCTGCTGGTACATTGACCCACAGCACTACATTGCCCTCGCAGTCTACTGAGACAGAATCTGACCCTGATGAAACTCAGGTGCCCCTTCCCGCATACTATACCACCTTACACGGCGACAAAGAGGAAGGTGCAGATGAAATTGAAGAGGAGGTGATGGATGACCCAGTTGTTGACCCGGATTGGCATCCATTGGGGGAAGAGGGTGCCGCTGGCAATAGCTCAGATAAGAAGGATCCGCGGCAGGCATCGACATCTCAGCAGCGGTTATCTGGCAGCCCGTAGCTGTCCAAAAACGTGGAACAAAAACCAAAAGAGGTGCAGGACAGCTTGGCCACAGCGTGCAAGCCCTGAAAATTTATACCATAGTAGGAAGAGTGCAGTTTGGCACTTCTTTGTCAAAAATCCTACTGATGAGGCAAAGGTTATCTGTAAGAAGTGCGGAAGGACCTTTAGCCAAGGGAAAAATCTCAGAAATTTGAATACCAGTTGCATGCTTAGACATTTAACCACCATGCACTTGCAAGCGTGGACGGACTACAAATCCTCAGGTACCACATGTGCACCTGCTCCAACTGAAGGTAGCTAGCAACGCTCCATCGCTTCCCCCACTGTAAGACCACTGCAACCGGTAAGCACACCACCAGCAATAAATGTTGAGGTGTCGTCGCAAGGCAAAAGCAGTCAGGGAATCACAATGATTTTGCAACGAAACAATAAATCTATGCCATCACAGCCAACACCATCATCATCACTAACCCCCTCTCAGTCCGTCCGGTCCACTGCTAGTTCCCCCATATGCAGCTCTCAAGTCCAGCTCACCCTAGCAGACACTCTGAGTAGGACAAGAAAGTACTCATCCTCTCATCCGCATACACTGGCTTTGAACGCCTATATTGCCAAACTGATCTCGTTAGACACGATGCCCTTCCGTTTGATTGAAAGCAAAGCTTTCCGAGAGCTCATGGCCTACGCTGTCTCATGCTATGACCTACCCAGTCGGCACTTCTTTTCTCGAAAAGCCATCCCTGCCCTCCACCTGCATGTGAGAGACCGCATTGTCCATGCACTCAAACAATCAGTGAGTGGAAAGGTGCACCTCACAACAGATGCATGGTCCAGTAGGCATGGCCAGGGCCGTTACGTGTCCATCACTGCGCACTGGGTTAATGTTGTGGATGCAGGCACCACAGGGGACAGCAGCGGTGGAACAGTGCTGCCTAGCCCACGGTATAGGAAACAGTTGGCTCTAGGCGTTCGACCCTCCTCCTCCTCCTCCTCAAGAAGCAAAAGCTCGTTGACAGAGCGCAGTCGCACGAGCACTCCATCCGCAGCTGCCAGTGTTGCACACGAGGTGTCCCATTATCGAACAGCTAGTGGTAAGCGGCAGCAGGCTGTTTTAAAGATGATGTCTTTGGGCGACAACAGACATCGCGGAGGTACTGGCCAACAAACTGAGTCATGGCTGGGCAGTCTACATCTTGAGCCAGGCAAGGTAGTCAGTGATAACGGCCGGAATTTTGTGGCAGCCATGCAAAACTCACACACATACCTTGCCTGGCTCACACTTTGAACCTGGTGGTGCAGTGCTTCCTAAATAATTATCCAGAGTTAACAGCCCTGCTCCAAAAGGTGCGAAGACTGTGCTCGCACATCCGTCGCTCGCCCGTACACTCCAGTCGTATGCAGAAGCTGCAGCAATTGCTCCACCCCAACAAGCACCGCCTAATCATAGATGTTGCAACAAGGTGGAACTCCACCCTGCACATGGTTGAGAGGCACTGCGAACAGAGGCAGGCTGTAATGCATTTGTGGGAGGATGCACGGGCAGGCAGTTTGAGGGCAGACATGGAGTTGTCGGGTGTGCAGTGGTCAAAGCTGAAAGACCTCTGTAAAGTCCTTCAGTGTTTTGAGGAATGCACATGGCTGGTAAGCGCAGACGACGCCATCATAAGCATGAGCATCCCACTTATGCATCTGCTCATGCAAATTTTGATGCACATTAAGGATCAGACGTCTGCAGCGGAGGAGGAACAGGAGGAGGAGGAGGGAAGCCTTGATGACAGTCAGCCATTGTCTGGTCAGGAACTGTCCTGGACGAGGTGGAGGAAGAAGAGGAGTAGGAGGAGGGGGATGATTATTTTGGGGAGGAGGATGCTTCTCTGGGGGCAAGAGAAAATGTTGGCATGGCAAGGTCAGGTACAGGGTTTGTGCGTGACAGGAGGGATGTGGATTTGCCAGAAAGTGCTCCTCCACCCACCACTGCCAGTGCGTCATTGACACCTGGAACATTGGCCCACATGTGTGATTATGCTTTGCGGATCCTAAAAAGGGACCCCCACATTGCCAAAATGATGAAGGATGACGACTACTGGTTTGCCAGCATCCTCGATCCACGCTATAAAGGCAAATTACACAACATCATGCCACAGGAGAACCTAGCGATAATATTGGCTAACAAACAAGCAACTCTGATGAACCGTTTGTTTGAGGCATTCCCAACACACAGCAGCGGTGCTGGTTCTCCAACGAGCTGAAGTGGGCAAAATGGAAGAGGTGTTCGTGGTACACACAGCCGAAGTGGCGTTGGAGACAGGGGTTTCATGACCATGTTGTGGACTGATTTCTCAAGTACCGCTCACACGACTGGTAATACTGCATAGATTGCAAGTGACAGGAGACAGCAGTTGTCAACTATGGTTACAAACTACTTCTCCTCCCATATCGATGTTCTCCCTCACAGGTCATTCCCCTTTGACTATTGGGCCTGTAAACTGGACACCTGGCCTGAATTGGCACAATATGCCTTACAGGAGCTCGCTTGCCCTGCTGCTAGTGTGCTATCTGAAAGAGTCTTCAGTGCTGCTGGATCAATCCTGACAGAAAAAAGGACCGTCTGTCGACCCAAAATGTTGATAATCTAACCTTCATTAAAATGAACCATGCATGGGTTTCAAAGGATTTTGTCCCACCTTCCCCTGATGACACATAGGTTGCAAGAAATTTGGCTCGCTTTTGTCCTCCTCTTCCTCGGACTTGTCAAATTCCTCCATTTGCAGCTGCTGAATGTACATCCTACACATCAACATATGCCATTTTTTAAACCTCCCAAACTGGGCTGCCCCCCCCAAGGGCTGGGGTCACCACCTTGCGCAAGTGCCGTTGCTCTGTACAGGTGGGTGGGCCCACTCTTGGCCGACGGCACTGGCACAGGGCCAATCATAGTACAATTCAGTGTCTCTGACAGTGAGGGGTCCCACTCGCTGTCAGACACCCCAGCGTACTATGAGGGGCCCTGTGCCAGTACCATTGCCCACGAGTGGGCCGCCCCTGCTTGCTCATGGCCACAGCACTTGCAAGTTGCAATACTTACCTCTCCCTGCTCCACCGCTGTGTAGTCTGGGCAGTTAAATCCTTCACAGGGACGGCCACTACAAATTTGGTGAACTGATCGATGATGGTTAAGATGTAGCTATGGCCTGTCCTGCTGGCCTCTACCTTCAGATGATCAATGGCTACCATTTGTAATGGACGTCAACTCACAATCAGATGCAGTGGTGCTTTATGATCAGCTTTCACAGTTTTTCCAGTCACAGACGTGTGACATTCCTGCCACCATTTTTCAATGTCTCCTCTCATGCCAATCCAATAGAATCGCCTACGGCCTGTGGCTTCTGTCTTTTGCACTCCAAAGTGACCAGACACATCATGATAGGCAGTGAGGACCATGTCTACATCTCTCCCTGTGATCACAATTTGATGGAGACGAGTAACGGTGATGGGATCCAAGCTATTGCGATACAGCAATCCTTTTTTCACAAATAACCGTTTTCGCTGTCTCCACAGACAAAGTAATTGAGGGTCAGCATCGCCTCTGCGAAATCTACCAGGAGGTTTTCCCGTGATCAGTAATTCCCAAATTTCTGCAAACACTCGACTTTCCGTCTGTACTTGTATCCATCTAGTTTCCAGTAGTGGAGAGTCTGGACTGGCTTACTGAGACTTAAATAAATACGAAGATTTAAAAGTACCCCAACAATGTATACTGGTGTGCGCTTCGAATACATTTCCCTTTTTCTACTTTTTATATTCTGGTGTAATCCATACTGAGCCTGTGAGTGTCTGTGTCTGACTCCGGAAATATAGATGGAAATTTACAATTACCCCTAGACTGGATACACCAGGTATCTGCTAATACAGTACCTTTGTTCTAAATTTTTTATTACGGTATAATCCATACTGAGTGAGTGTGTGTGGTTTCCTCCGTCTATATATACAGAGATAAAAATTTTACCCTATACTATATACAGCTTCTATCTTATTATACAGTACCTTTGTTCGACATTTAGTATTACAGTCAAATACATACTGGGTGAGCGTCTGAGGGTGACTACGGGAATATCTATACGGAGATTTAAATTGTACCCTATAATATATATACTTGCTTTCTTGCTATTCAGTACCTTTTTTTCAACATTTTGTGTTATGGTCAAATGCAGACTGAGTGAGCGTCTGAGGGTGACTCCGGAAATATATACGGAGATTTCAAATTTGCCCAACACTGTATACAGCGCTGACACAGTACCCTTTTTTTGCTATTTTGAATCTGGTGTAATCCATAATGAGCCTGTTAACGTCTGTCTGTTACTCCAGAAATATAGTTTAAGATTTAAGATTACACCCACACTGTATACAGTTGTACGTTTGTGATACATTACCCATTTACTGCTTTTTATATTCTTGTCTAATCCCTATTGGGCCTGAGAGCGTTTGTGTCTGCCTCCTGAAATATATACGGAGATTCAGAATGTTTAAACCATACTATATATACCTTCCTATATTACTTCCTGGCGCCGCTGGAGTGGCAGCCTGTTACAGTAGCTCCTTCTTTGATCTCCTTTTTTTCTATTTTCTATTTTTCCTTTCTCTTTTTTTTTTTATTGTTACTCCAAAGGGACATTGCACTATGAAAAACCATAAGAGGACCTGGACCTTTGATGGACTTTTTACCTTGTTTTTACTTGGATCTATTGTGTTGGGAAATCCAGGAACTGAACAAGACCCTATTGTCTACTCCAGAGAAGCTATACTGCTGCTTAGGGACACAGCAAGGCAGCATGCTGCTAATAGACCAGAGGACATTCCACCAGAAATAAGGAAGACTAAGAGAAGAGGTTGCAGAGCTGGAGCCCTCAGGAAAGCTAGAAGGCGCTATAGACCTGCTCTTCCCTCCGTCATTATGGGCAATGTGAGATCACTCGGGAATGAGATGGACGAACTGTCGGCGCTGACCAGACATCATCGGAAATTAAGGGAGTGCAGCATGTTGCTGTTTACAGAGACCTGGCTCACCGAAGGTACTCCGGACACTGTTGTCTCGTTGGACGGCTTTAAACTCATTCGCGCGGACAGGACAAGGGAGAGCGGTAAGAGGAAAGGCGGAGGGCTGGCGATATTTGTGAATGATAGAGGGTGTGACTCTAGGCACATCGTGGTCAAAGAGCAAACATGCTGTAAGGACATTGAGCTATTAGCTGTGGGCATGAGACCTTTTTATTTACCGAGGGAACTATCGCATGTAATCATGATAGCTGCATATGTCCCCCCTTCTGCGAAAGCTGATGCCGCCACTGAGGTCCTACAATCCACAGTGAGCATGATGCAGTCCCTTCACCCCCAAGCACTCCTTCTGGTTTCGGGAGACTTCAATCATGTGTCTCCAACATCCATACTACCCAGTTGCACACAGTATGTTACCTGCCTCACTAGAGATAACAAAACATTGGACTTGTTCTTTGCCAATGTGAGAGGGGCATATGCCTCGTCAGCCCTACCGCCCCTTGGAAGATCGGATCACAACCTAGTGCACCTCCAACCCGTGTACAAGCCACTTGTACAGAGAGAACCTGCTGTCATTCGCACAGTGAGGATATGGACTGAGGAGAGTGATGATGCTCTGAGAGACTGCTTTGAAACAACCACTTGGGAAGTGCTGCAAGATTCCTATGGTGATGACATGGATGGTCTCACACACTGTATAACGGACTACATTAATTTCTGTGTAGACAACACAGTACCCACAAAAGTAATGAGGTGCTTCTCTAACAACAAACCATGGATCAGCCCCGGAATAAAGGCTCTCCTCAAAGAGAAGAAGTTGGCCTTCAGATCAGGTGACAAGGGCAGGCTGCGAGAGGTGCAGAAAGATCTGAAGAATCTAATCAGGCAGGGAAAGGCTAATTATAAGAGAAAAATTGAACTGAAACTGTCACAGAAAAGGATCCATGAAGTCTGGGAGGGTCTAAAGTCTATATCTGGGCATAGACGGACTGTCTCCAGGATGGTTGTAGATAAAGAGGGGCTTAATGAACTTAATCTATTCTTTAACAGATTTAATCACACACTGGCTGCTCCTGCCCCTGCATACCATTCACACCTCTCTGCTACAATAACCTCACCCCCTGCTGCAACTTGTCAACTGAGCCAGGGTCTGTTCTTCACAAGTACCCAGGTTGCAAAAGAACTGAATAAGATCAAAGTTTTGAAGGCTGCAGGTCCTGACGGCATCAGTGCAAGACTAATCAAAACCTGCGGGCACCAGCTGAGTGAGATCATTACATATCTGTTCAATATGAGCCTGAGAATGGGTATAGTACCACAACTGTGGAAATTATCGTGTGTGGTACCGGTTCCGAAGAAACCTTATCCGAAAGACCTTAATGACTATAGATCTGTAGCATTGACATCACACCTGATGAAGGTATTAGAGAGATTGGTTCTCACACGTCTCCGTCCTCTAGTGAGCTCGGATATGGACCCTCTCCAGTTTGCCTACAGGCCGGGCATTGGTGTGGATGATGCCATTATCCACCTTCTAGATAGGACTCTCTCTCACCTGGAGAAACCTGGGAACACTGTGAGAATAATGTTCTTCGATTTCTCTAGTGCTTTTAACACCATACAGCCAGGTCTACTGAGAGACAAGCTGGGCCTTGTTGGTGTGGACCTCCAACTCTCCACCTGGATCCTTAACTACCTCACGAACCGACCTCAGTTTGTAAAGGTTCGGGACAGTGTGTCACACGGTGATCTGCAATACAGGGGCACCTCAAGGTACAGTTCTTGCCCCTTTTCTCTTCACACTGTACACTGCGGATTTTAGGTGCAACTCATCTAGCTGCTACTTGCAGAAGTATTCTGATGACTCTGCAATAGTAGGTCTCATCACAGGAGGTGATGAAAGAGAGTACAGAGACACTAACCAAGCTTTTGTGCAATGGTGTCAGAGGAACCACCTTAGGATTAATTCCGGGAAGACCAAGGAATTGGTGGTGGACTTTCGCAAAGGCAAAAATCCACCAGTAGTGGTGAACATTCAGGGAAATGACATTGAGATAGTCGACACCTATAAGTACCTTGGTGTGATCCTCAATAATAAGCTTGACTGGGCCCATCACTTGGATGCAGTGTACAGGAAGAGCCAAAGCAGGCTTTATCTGCTCAGAAGGCTGAAAGCCTTCGGAGTTAGAGGGGCACTCCTTGCATCCTTCTTCAACTCTGTTGTGGCATCAGTCATCTTCTTTGGTGTGGCGTGCTGGGGTAGTGGCATATCAACCAGGGATAGGAATAGGCTGGACAAACTGATTAGAAGGGCCAGCTCTGTCCTGGGATGCCCCCTTGACCCAGTTCAAGAAGTAGGCGACAGGAGGATACTGGCCAAGGTGAGCTACATGGTGCAGAATGATTCCCATCCCATGCATAAGACCGTGACAAAGATGTGCAGTACTGTCAGTGACCGGCTACTTCATCCTAAATGTGAGAGGGAGCGCTATCGAAAGTCCTTCCTTCCTGCTGCAGTTAGGCTGTATAACCAGCACTGTCCAAAACGGAGAACGACCCAAACAGTGAACTGATAGATCCAAAGTTGTGACAGTCCGGTTACATTTTATTTTATTTTTTATTTATTTTTCCCTGTATATGTACCTACCTACTGTCAATGTAATGCCTTTATGCATCTGTATCTGTACTTGTTCCTGCCTTGCTGCTGTAATGCTCTGAATTTCCCCATGGTGGGACGATTAAAGGATTATCTTATCTTATATCTGGTGATACTGCACCCTTTTTCAACTTTTTATATTATTGTGTAATCCATACTGATCCTGTGAGCGTCTGTGTATGACTCATGAAATATATATGGAGATTTACAATTATCCCTAGACTGTATAGAGCTGTACGCTTCTGATACAGTACCATATATCTGCTGGTATTTCGGGTACATTTTCAAAAAAATTAGTAAGTATGGTGGAAGAGGCCGTGGGCGAGGGGGGCCAGCTGGTACTGATGGTGCATTTGCTGGTAGTGCCAAAAGCACAATAGCAGCTAAGGCAGGAGGTGTTGAGCCTGCGTCATGGTCTGGCTCCGAAAGGCCTGTATGGCTCTCTTTTCTGGGAGTAGGTAAACTGCTTTTAAAGCCGGAGCATCAGGAACTGGTTTTGCCTTACATTGCTGAAACAGCCTCCAGCTCTATCACCTCCTCTTCTGAAGTTTCAAAAAATGCAAGCACTGAGTCGTCAGTGCAGGCTTCTGGTCAGGAGCAACCTCTTTCCTTGGGTCCTTCACCCACACCAAAAGTGAAGGATGCGGCAGCCCACACTTCAGATTACTCCATGGAGCTCTTTTCACATACCATGCCTGGGTTCATTCTAAATGGGGCAGATTATATATGGAGCATTGTTTGGGTCCATCATACACTGGAGCATTCATCGATGAGGCCCATCATATACTGGAGCATTCCAAATGGGGAACATCAGACACTGGAGCAGCATTTACGCGGCCCATTACACACTGGAGCATTAGAAATGGGGCTCATTATATATGGAGCATTATTTGGGCCCATAACACACTGGAGCATCATCGATGGAGACCATCATATACTGGAGCATTCCAAATGGGGGACATCAGACACTGGAGCAGCATTTACTGGGCCCATTATACACTGGAGCATTAGAAATGGGGCTCATTATATATGGAGCATTATTTGGGCCCATAACACACTGGAGCATCATCCATGGGGCCCATCATATACTGGAGCATTCCAAATAGGGGACATCAGACACTGGAGCAGCATCTATGGGGCCCATTATACACTGGAGCATTAGAGATGGGACCCATTATATATGGAGCATTATTTGGGCCCATAACACACTGGAGCATCATCCATGGAGACCATCATATACTATAGCATTATGTGGAGCTCATCATATACTGTATGGAACATTATATGGGACCAATTATTCTGTATGGAGAAATATATGGGGCTCTTTATTCTGTATGGCGCACCATGTGGTGGCCATAATACTGTATGGAGTAATATACTGTCCATTTTTTGAGCTATTGTAGAATTTAAAATAGATATATCAGTCATGTCATGTAAGAAGTGAAGTATTTTTCATTGTGCTATACCTATATTTCTGTGCCATATCGGAGCATCATGAATTGTGGTATGTGTTAAAGGGGCGCACTGACACTCTTTGGCCCGGGGCACACGAAAACCTGGTTCCAGCCCTACCCCCCCCCCACAACTTTAGCCAAATATCCCCCAGTTTTCAATGCGTAACTATTATTATAAAGTAAATTAAGGTTGGCAAGCTTAAGTAATAAGAATTGATGTTTTTGGCATTGAAATTGGCACTGTAGGTGTGTTTACTGTCCTCCACTATCTGCCGACTTTGCTTACCTATTGACTTGTATTGTGTTTCGTGTTTCAGTCGGACCCCCGACTTTTTCCTATAGTCGGCCGATTTCGTTCGACTCGACTTAAAGTCGCTCATCTCTAGTGGGCACTATATCGCAGTATTAGGCTGGTTTCACATTAGCGCTTTTTAAGCGCACGCACGGCCGGGGGTAGCTCCGCCCCCGAGCCGGCTCTCTGCCCGGCGTGCCCGCCCCTTGCTTGTAGCGCCGCCTCCTAGCGCACAGCGGCGCCTGCGATCGGCGCACCCTATCTTTAGCATAGGGTGCGCAGATCGTGCGCAGGCCGTGCGCTAGTTGCGCTTTGACCTGCACTGCGCACTTTTGACGGTGCGCCGTGTGCGCCAAAATCAAACTTTTCGGATTTCGTCATGCTCGGCGCACCGTCAAAAGCGCAACTAGCGCACGGCCTGCGCAAGATCTGCGCACCCTATGCTAAAGATAGGGTGCGCCGATCGCAGGCGCCGCTGTGCGCTAGGAGGCGGCGCTACAAGCAAGGGGCGGGCACGCCGGGCAGAGAGCCGGCTCGGGGGCGGAGCTACCCCCGGCCGTGCGTGCGCTTGAAAAGCGCTAATGTGAAACCAGCCCTATTTGGATACTCTACGGAGGCAGCATACATATCCACTGAATTATTATTCAGTTTGTGTACTTAACGGCAGCATTACGGGGCAGTAATATGGTACAAACATCTTAGTAAATGGTCCAAATGTAGAATATATGCCCACACTGTTAAGTCTATTCAATTTTTTAGTATATTGGAGTATTTTGTACAGATCACCCCCTTCTTTGTTGTCCTGTGTATTCTGTTACTTACCATTAAACATGCTGTTGGCAATTGCACCACAGGGCGCCATCGGGGTGCCATTGTTATATACAGAAAATGGAGCACAGTAGCCACCGCCCTGTATATTCTGCAGACAGATAATAATTAAATGCATTAAATCATATTATTTTAATTGATGCAATTCTAATATTTCTTCACTAGGGCAAAAACGATGTTAATTACAGTTAGGTCCAGAAATATTTGAACAGTGACAAAAGTTTTGTCATTTTAGCTGTTTACCAAAACATATTCAAGATACAGTTATATAATCTATATGGGCTTAACCCCTTACCTACAAAGGACGTAATATTCCGTCCATGTGACCCTGGACCTAACTACCATGGACGGAATATTACGTCCCAGCGATCAGCGGCGCCCACGTGGTGAGCGCCGCTGATCGCGGCCGGGAGTCAGCTAATTATCATAGCTAACACCCGGCACAATGTGTCAGGGGCGGTCACGGACCGCCCCCGACACGTTAACCCCTTGCACACCGCGATCAAACGCGATCGCTGTGTACCGGGGGTTAAAGGGAAGCATCGGCAGGGAGGGGGCTCCCTCCGTGCTTCCCTGAGCCCCCCACGGCAGCGCAATGTGCAGCGCTGCTGCGGAGGGCTCTTTCCCTACAGGACCCGGGATCCAAGATGGCGACGGGGGGGCCTGCAGGGAGCTGACTTCCTCACTGCCTGCAAAGCGCAGGCATGAGGAAGTCTGCAGCAGTGCCTGTGACAGATCGCTGATCTGTCACAGTGATCTGTGATGTGACAGATCAGCGATCTGTCACAGGACAGTGATGTCCAAGCCCGGATTGGCAATATAACCAACCGGGCATTTTCCCGCTGGGCCGCTGTCACGTGGGCCGCGGGCGGCAGCGCCCGAACATCTGGCCGCTTGCCAGCTGCTGCGGCCACTGTGGCTCCTGCCGCCGGCCCTCTGCGGGCACAGATTCAAGTTCCACCCGCACTGCAGGGAGATAAGCCGCCACGCCCCCCACGCACCCCATCCTCGCCGTAGCATGAGACCCCCTCCCCCCCGCAGCCACTCACAGCGTCGCACTCGCTTGCCTGCTCGCTCTGTTCGCAGGACCTGTGATGAGATCACAGGAGGGGAGGAGTCAGGGGGTCACATGATCAGGAGCCTTTGTCCAGACCCACGATCATATCACCCCTGACTCCGCCCCTCCTGTGACCTCATCACAGGTCCTGTGCGCACAGCCTTGCCTCTACCGTCTGCAAGACTCTGCTTTGCTGTTGTCATGGTGCTGGTTGAGGTAAGTATGTGTGGGGTCAGGATTTACAGTGTGGATGTAGCAGAGCTGTGTGTGTACGAGGTGTACGGAGCGGAGCTGTGTGTACGAGGTGTACGGAGAGGAGCCGTGTGTATGAGGTGTACGGAGAGGAGCCGTGTGTGTACGAGGTGTACGGAGAGGAGCCGTGTGTGTACGAGGTGTACGGAGAGGAGCCGCGTGTGTACGAGGTGTACGGAGAGGAGCCGCGTGTGTACGAGGTGTACGGAGAGGAGCCGAGCGTGTACGAGGTGTACGGAGAGGAGCCGCATGTACGAGGTGTACGGAGAGGAGCCGTGTGTGTACGAGGTGTACAGAGCGGAGCTGTGTGTACGAGGTGTACGGAGCGGAGCCGTGTGTGTACGAGGTGTACGGAGCGGAGCCGTGTGTACGAGGTGTACGGAGCGGAGCCGCGCGTGTACGGAGAGGAGCCGCGCGTGTACGAGGTGTACGGAGCAGAGCCGTGTGTACGAGGTGTACGGAGCGGAGCCGTGTGTACGAGGTGTACGGAGCGGAGCCGTGTGTACGAGGTGTACGGAGCGGAGCCGTGTGTACGAGGTGTACGGAGCGGAGCCGTGTGTACGAGGTGTACGGAGCGGAGCCGCGCGTGTACGAGGTGTACGGAGAGGAGCCGCGCGTGTACGAGGTGTACGGAGAGGAGCCGCGCGTGTACGAGGTGTACGGAGAGGAGCCGCGCGTGTACGAGGTGTACGGAGCGGAGCCGTGTGTACGAGGTGTACGGAGCGGAGCCGTGTGTACGAGGTGTACGGAGCGGAGCCGCGCGTGTACGAGGTGTACGGAGAGGAGCCGCGCGTGTACGAGGTGTACGGAGCGGAGCCGTGTGTACGAGGTGTACGGAGCGGAGCCGCGCGTGTACGAGGTGTACGGAGAGGAGCCGCGCGTGTACGAGGTGTACGGAGAGGAGCCGCGCGTGTACGAGGTGTACGGAGAGGAGCCGCGCGTGTACGAGGTGTACGGAGAGGAGCCGCGCGTGTACGAGGTGTACGGAGAGGAGCCGCGCGTGTACGAGGTGTACGGAGAGGAGCCGCGCGTGTACGAGGTGTACGGAGAGGAGCCGCGTGTACGAGGTGTACGGAGAGGAGCCGCGTGTACGAGGTATACGGAGAGGAGCCGTGTGTGTACGAGGTGTACGGAGCGGAGCTGTGTGTACGAGGTGTACGGAGAGGAGCCGCGCGTGTACGAGGTGTACGGAGAGGAGCCGCGCGTGTACGAGGTGTACTGAGAGGAGCCACGCGTGTACAAGGTGGACGGAGTGGAACCGTGTATGTATGGAGTGGAGTCATATGTGTACGGGATGTACGGAGCGGAGCCAAATGTGTACAAAGCATACAAAGCGGGCTTTTCCCACTGACACAGGAGTACACGGCGGAGCCCTGAGGAGCATTTTAAAACACACACATGACGTTCCACCTGAAGTGATGTGCTGGAAGCTGACCGGAAATGAGATAATTTCTTGAGGAGATTGTGACGGAACCAGGAATGCTTCAGATCCATCACCGTGTCCTCCTCCGACAGCGCAGACAGCAGGATCGCCTTGGAATCGGGGATGTCGGCCATGTAAGCGGATCATGATAGGTCCTGCATCGGGAGGCTCAGGTGGGCACTACAATGGGAGCCGGGCTGCTATAGTATCTTTGTAGAATCTTTCTTTATTTCTTTCTCTCTTTTTCTTTCTTTCTCTGTTCTTTCATTCTCTCTCTGATCTTTCTTTTTTCTCTCTCTGTTCTTTCTTCCCCTCTTTCTTTCTTTTTCTTTCCTCTCTTTCTCTCTGTTCTTTCTTTTCTTTACTTCTTTCTTTCTCTCTCTGTTCTTTCTCTGTCTCTCTCTGTTCTTTCTTTCTTTCCCCTCTTTCTTTCTCTCTCTGTTCTTTCTCTGTCTCTCACTGTTCTTTCTTTGTCTCTCACTGTTCTTTCTTTCTTTCCCCTTTCTTTCTCGCTCTCTCTGTTTTCTTTTTTCTCTCTCTCTCTGTTTTCTCTCTTCCTTAGTGCCAGTCAGTGTGCCCATAATGCCAGCCACTGTGCCCTCAGTACCAGTCAGTGTGATCAGCAGTGCTAAATGGGTGCGATTAGGTGTGGACATGGGTGTGACTAGTTGTGAAATGGGTGTGGTTGGGCGTGGCCGCAGTCTTTGTCCGTCTTTCCCTTCTTCAAAAGTTGGGAGGTATGATAGGGGCGGCTATGACCAGGGGGTCTGGTTGCCCAATAGAGAGCAGTTCTGCCAGGAATTCTGTAATCATGCATACAAAAGGGGACAGCGCTTTGGGAGGAGTACTGTACCTAAAAGCAATAAATAGGACTGAGCTGAAATACTGGGCACAGCTGTGACTACATGTTATATAGTCGTGTTAATCTCCTCTCACTTCTTGTAAACTACCACTGTACAAAGATATTATATAGTCACCATGTGACTAGTGGGCCTGTGTAACTTCAAATGCCAGGGCTGAATTTTAGTCCCAGTCCGGCCCTGGTGGTGACAGAGAAGAGGCTCCTGCGCAGGCATCTGGTGGGCGCAGGCTCCGCCCCTCTGTCAGTCATGTAGGGCTTACTGCATCTCCATCTGGCCTGGTCCTGGGGGCGGCCCTAATTACATCATCAGTCCAGGAACCTGTGAGGGAGGACCTGATCCCTCAAATACCTTGGGACTGGTCTTGCAAGCCACCGGATATATTCTTGGTTCCCCTGCGTGCTACTTTGTAATTTGCTATAGTGAAAACTCTGACCTCAGCTTGGATTTCTGACCATTCTATTGCCTGACATTTTTGTACCTCCGCCTCTCTTCTGATTTTTTGACGCTGACCTTCGCTTGGATTCCTGACTCTCCTTCTGCCTGCTGATTTTGTACCTTTGCTGCCCTCCTGTTTTTTTACTGACCTTGGCCTGGACTTTTGACTCTCCTTCTGTCTGCTGATTTCGTGCCTCTGCTGCCCTCCGGCCTCCGACTCCTGCCTCCTGACCTTGATTACGGGTTTTAGTTTTGACCCCTTGGCGGCCGCCCTGCTCTGGTCCACTGCTCCTCTAGACAGCTACCCCCTGGGCCTTGCTACAATTCCAGATCCCTGTATAGGGGTTAAGGGTCACAGGGTTACTCGAGGTGCTGTCCCTACTACAGCCCAGATTCGCAGACGGCCGTCACAATAACTCAATCACACTTGCAGCCAGTTGACATGGATTAAAGTTGGCTCAACCTCTGTCCTGTGTCCTTGTGTGTACCACATTGAGCATGGAGAAAAGAAAGAAGACCATAGAACTGTCTGAGGACTTGAGAAACCAAATTGTGAGGAAGCATGAGCAATCTCAAGGCTACAAGTCCATCTCCAAATCCCTGAATGTTCCTGTGTCTACCGTGTGCAGTGTCATCAAGAAGTTTAAAGCCCATGGCACTGTGGCTAACCTCCCTAGATGTGGACAGAAAAGAAAAGTTGACAAGAGATTTCAACGCAAGATTGTGCAGATGTTGGATAAAGAACCTCAACTAACATCCAAACAAGTTCAAGCTGTCCTGCAGTCCGAGGGTACAACAGTGTCAACCCGTACTATCCGTCGGCATCTGAATGAAAAGGGACTGTATGGTAGGAGACCCAGGAAGACCCCACTTCTTACCCCGAGACATAAAAAAGCCAGGCTGGAGTTTGCCAAAACTTAACTGAAAAAGCCTAAAGCGTTTTGGAAGAATGTTCTCTGGTCAGAAGAGACAAAAGTAGAGCTTTTTGGGCAAAGGCATCAACATAGAGTTTACAGGAGAAAAAAGAGGCATTCAAAGAAAAGAACACGGTCCCTACAGTCAAACATGGCGGAGGTTCCCTGATGTTTTGGGGTTGCTTTGCTGCCTCTGGCACTGGACTGCTTGATCGTGTGCATGGCATTATGAAGTCAGAAGACTACCAACAAATTTTGCAGCATAATGTAGGGCACAGTGTGAGAAAGCTGGGTCTCCCTCAGAGGTCATGGGTCTTCCAGCGGGACAATGACCCAAAACACACTTCCAAAAGCACTAGAAAATGGTTTGAGAAAGCACTGGAGACTTCTAAAGGTGACCAGCAATGAGTCCAGACTTGAATCCCATAGAACACCTGTGGAGAGATCTAAAAATGGCAGTTTGGAGAAGGCACCCTTCTAATATCAGGGTCATGGAGCAGTTTGCCAAGGAAGAATGGTCTAAAATTCCAGCAGAGCATTGTAATAAACTCATTGATGGTTACCGGAAGCGGTTGGTCGCAGTTATTTTGGCTAAAGGTTGTGCAACCAAGTTTTAGGCTGAGGGTGCCAATACTTTTGTCTGGCCCTTTTTTGGAGTTTTGTGTGAAATGATCAATGTTTTGCTTTTTGCTTCATTCTCTTTTGTGTTTTTTCATTTAAGACAAATTAAATGAAGATAATAATACCAAAGAATGTGTTTGCAATCATTTTCAGGAAGAAACTGAGTATTATCTGACAGAATTGCAGGGGTGTCAATACTTTTGGCCACAACTGTATAGCCATATTCCACAGCGCTTTACATACATTATCATCACTGTCCCCGATGGGGCTCACAATCTAAATTCCCTTTTGGTATGTCTTTGGATATCTGTGTTCCAATGTCTTATTCTAGAGAAATCCACAATGTTTTTAAATATGTAAATTAGCTGTTAAGCTCTATGGGCCCCATACAGACCTCCCTGAAAATCCTCTTCCAGAACTTATTTAAATGAAAGAGGGTGTTCCAACTCTGAGACATGTAGATCAGGAGAGCAGACTGTCAGTCATTACATGTCTCCACTGGAAATGCCCCCTTTTATTTACAGTCAGATTCTCAGGGAGATCTATATCCGCCCCATAGATCTTAACAGCTCATTTCCATATTAAGAAAAACATATCATTTTACTCAGCTTCCTATAGCCTATATAGACGGCTTAGGATGGTTGATCCTACTGACAGATTCCCTTTAACTATTGCAGATTTCACTTTGGTCATTAAAGCAAATGTAACAGGATTAGACTTTCTATTTTCTGTAGCTCACGTGTCGGCTTTCGGCTTTACTGTATAAACTGGAATTATTGAGTCTGTCTTGACCGAGACATTGAAATATAATGGCAGAGAGAAAATTAAGAAAAAACCTTTCATTCTGGAGGGCTCAGCACCTTCATGTATTACACAGCCCAGTGATTTTAGTGGCACTTTTTAATTACTAATTTTTCTGTAATGAACCTGCCAAGAATTACTGGTGTATTGTGGGCTGCAATTTCCAGGGGCAAGTATTTTGCACCTCTTTTCCCAATAATTTTTAGCACTCCCTTCCACCAATCTATTGGGCTCTGTTGTCCTTATATTTTGCATTTTGACCTCCTATATTCATTTTTTTCTGAACTTAGACATAAGTTTTGAAAAATAAAATATTGTTCTACTTATCCCTTCACGACCTATCACGTATAAGTACATCTTAGGTCGCCTCCCTTCCTTTGATACGGGCTCCGAGTCCGACGCTGAGCCCACATCTTTTCTGACACATGATAGCTGGTTTGATCAACTGTCATGTGCCCCTAACAGCTGAAATTGCGATCCACCTGCGGCAGCTAACATGTTAAATGCCACTGTCAATCTCTGACAGCTGCATTTAACACATGCGTGCCGGAAGCGTGTCACAAACCACACCCACGGACGCCCCTGGAGATGATGATTTCTGCTACACATAGCAGGGCTATACGTAGCACAAGCGATCAGATGATTGCAGCTTCAAGTCTTCTATGGAGACTACTGTATTGAAGCAAGTCAAAAGTGGAAAAAAAATGTTTTAAAAAATATAAAAAAAGTTTAAAGTTCATATTTCCATAGTCAAAATAAAACAATACAAAAAAGCGATCATATATTTCATATTGCTGCATTAAGAAAGTCCCAATTTATCCAAATACAAAGGCAATCTGATTGGTAAACTACGTAACGAGAAAAAAATCCAAACCGCAAAATTACGTTTTTTTGGTTCATAGCAACGGGTGATTAAAAAAATCGTATCTACCCTAAAATGCTATCACTAAAAACATCAGCTCGGCGCGCAAAATATAAGCCCTGACCCAGCCCCAGATCCCAAAAAATGGAGACGATACGGATCTCAGAAAATGGTGCAATTTTTTTTTTTATTAAACTTTGGATTTTTTTTCACCACGTAAATAAAAAACAATCTATACATGTTTGGTATCTGTCATCTCATAATGACCTGGCGAATCATAATGGCAGGTCAGATTTAGCATTTGGTGAACATGGTAAAAAAATAAAAAAAACTGTTGTGGAATTGCACTTCTATACTTCTCCAGCAGTGATGGTGGATCTGCTGGACCTCAGGGCGCTGGATGTGGAGGTTTACCGTCTTTTAGATGTCGTAGGGGAGCGGCAACAACATGTAAACACGCGGGCAGCCCTAGATAATACACGCCGGCATGATGATAAGATCCGGCGGAAGGTGGAACCTCTTCTCTTTTTCTCCTTTTTTACATTTTCTGGGCTTTCTTGCTCTGCATTTGGATTTATTGCAGATTTTCTTTTCTCGATGTCTGATGCTTGGGTACACTCTGGATGGGACTTTGAATTCTCATTGTTCATCGTGATGGTAGCGATGGTGCAGAGTTTAGAAAGCCTTTCAGAGGATGACGTAAAATTTTGGAAGTCAAGGTCCTTGTCCTCACTTGTGTCCTCTTCTTTCTCTGAGACCATAAGCATGTCTCTATGAGCGTGATTGATAAAGAGGCTGGTGTCCACATTTGATACAAGATGAGGAATATACATCGGCTTCTGATTTAGAAGATTGTCAAAATCTATTTTTTTCATGAATGGATGATCCTTAATCTCAAATGCTCCACCTGTCCCAAGTCTTTGCTCAGGATTTTTTTTGAGCAGGTCAGTGATGAGGTTCTTAGCCTCACGGGATGGACAGCGTTTGTAATTCCAAGGTATTTTTCCCATGACAATCATTCTTTTAAGCTCAGGTATGAAATCCGTATCAAATGGTAAAGATCCAACCAGAAATTCATGGAGGATGATCCCCATTGACCACCAGTCAACAGGTCTTCCGTAGTCTTTCATTAGGATGACCTCTGGGGCCATGTAATTCAGGGTACCACAATTCTCAAGGTCCTTGAACTCTCTGGAGATGTCCTTCACTGATTGCTTATAGTTGTTGGTTTTTGGTATCATGACACCAATTTTTGAAAGTCCAAAATCGGCGACTTTAACGTGCCCAGCAGTTGTAATCAGTAGGTTGTACGGTTTCAGGTCTCGGTGCACCACACCATAGCTGTGCAGGTATTCCACAGCAAGAACTGTTTCTGCAAAGTACAGACGGGCCAAGGGGATAGATAAACGGCCCTTGGTGCTTAGAAGGGACCCACAGTCTCCACCTCCAACATACTCCATGACCATACACAGGTGAGATCTAGTAGGGAAGGAGCAGAGCATGGAGACCACAAAGGGACAATCAGCGAAGGTCATGATGTCCCTCTCCAGAAAGGCCGCTTCCACGTGTTTTTCAGTTTCCAGGTTCTTCTTCGCCATTTTCTTCATAGCGAAGATCTGCTGTGAGTATTTGTGCTGCACTAAGTAGACAGCCCCAAAACATCCGCCGCTGATCAGCTTGGATGTCTCGAAGTCGCTCATATGCGGCTTTCTCGCCGGGATCAATGATTCCATCAAGTTAGTGGCAGGCTCGTGGATCTCTGGCATCTCACAGATCACACTCTCAGGATCCGGCAGCTCAGGGGTTTCTGTTGTCAGATCGCTGCTTGGCCCCGGATGACTCGTATTAGGGTCCGGGGATTCCGGGGGAACATTTTCCCCGTCTTTGTCGTCGCCTTCTGGTGTCTCAGTGGCAGGCTCGTGGATCTCCGGGATCTCACAGATCACACTCTCAGGATCCTGCAGCTCAGGGGTTTCTGTGGTCAGATCGCTGCTCAGCCCCGCCTGACTCGTGTTAGGGTCCGGGGATTCCAGGGGGACATTTTCCCCATCTTTGTACTCGCCTTGTGGTGTCTCCAGGCGTTCCGGGGAGCGGGCCGGACCTTCCAGCACATACAGGACTTTTTCGGCCAGTTCTTTAACAAAAGCCAAATCTCCATCTTGAGATTTTTCTTCAGCCTGCTGTAGTAATGTCCTGATGTTCCGGGTTAAATCTGTCAGATACTCTGAGGTAAGACGGTCTTGGTGGTATTTGGTCAGGCAGTCCTGCACTAGCTCCACCACCAGCCGGTGAGTGAAGCCGAGGACGCCATCGGGTGGTAGAAGCGTAATGTCAGAGCAATGGGTGTAAATAATCTCCAATAATCCTTCTACCTGAAGCTTGTCTAGAAGAAATTCAGCCATAGCGAAAAATTGCAAATGCACTCAGTCACTAGGGAGCCAAAATGGCAGCCGGAACCCTGTGTACACAGCATAAGTAACTGCGAGCGGTGATGTCATAATGGTCGACCATCTGTGATATCATAATGGCTGACCATCTGTGATGTCATAATGGCCGACCATCAGTGATGTCATAATGGCCGACCATATGTTTTCAAACATTTTTTTTTTTTAAACCGTCTTTATTGAGTGTATTACAAAATATACATATAATGTCCAATAACATAACAGAAGAACATTTATGCAATATTATTAACATTAGACGGCATTTTTTCAACTATAACCCCCCCGCCCCTCCCCCTCCACTCCCCCGGGCAAACTCCATAACTTCGTAACACAATTTCATTCCAGTCTAACAGGGATATTACCAGCAAGCTGCTCTCTCATATACCAGTTGGTGAGCTGGAAACAACTATGTATCGCCTGGCTTGTGGAAGATGTCTGAGTATTGATAAAAGAGGACCATGTGAAAAAAAAGCGGTCAGTGTCTTTTTCTTTATTAAGTAAGGTCTCTATCCAATCCATTTTGAAGAGATATGTTACTTTTGTAGTAATTAAGCTTAAAGAAGGTGTTGCATCCTGTGCCAACAAACGGAGAATGCTTTTACGTGTGGCTGCCGCCCATATGAACAAGATGCGGCACTGCTGGACAGAAAGCCTCACCAACTGGTCCTGTGCGAGAATATTAAATATGGCCCACTCTGGGGAGAGAGAGATAGATATGCCAGAATCCCACACCTCGCTTTTTATTGGGCAGTCCCAAAGGCAATGGAAAATATCAGCTGGAGAGTGTAAGCATTTAGGGCAGGGATAGTCCCCTGAGGGGGACATTTTAGACTTGACCTCCGGGGAGAAGTATGCTCTATGAAATATCATAAGAGACATGGTTATGTAACTGTCATATGGTAATTTAGAGTTAATACGCATAGTGGCTTTCAAAAGGTCATTTACCCGACAGTTCGTTAATTGAGCAACCCATTTTCCAGGGCCTGGTGAAGAGTCTGACCAATGTATAGAAGGCTTAATGATTTATATATAAGACTCATAGAATAAGTTCCCATTTGGGCTTTAATGGATATTAAATTTAGAGGGTGTGTTCTAGCATCATCCGGTAAAATTGTCTACTGTAAGGATTGGGTATTTGAAAACCATGTCCTCTAAGGTAAGAAGGCATTGATTACTTGTTAACGTATCTCGGACCAGTCTACACCCATTGTTTCCAAGCACCTTGTAAATGAGAGCTGACTTGCCTTGTAGAAAAGAGGGGTTACCTTGAAAGGGAAGAAACATCGAGATGTGGGGGTCAAGACCGCTAACTCGTCTAGCTTGACGCCATCCCAAGATTACCGACCATAATAGAGGATTATCTCTAACCTCCACTGGAATTTCAGCATTTCGTAGGTGAAGCAATGCTGGGAGGCTGAAGGGTCTACACATGGCCTCATCTATTGGGGTATTAGTGAAGCGATTAAAGGCGTATATCCAATCAAGGGAATGGCGAAAAGCAGCCTCTATACTGTAGAGGCGTAAATTTGGGAGATTAAGTCCACCCAAAGATTTGGTTTGCTGTAGCTTAAAAACACTAATTCTAGAGCCCCCTTCCGAGCCCCAAATAAATAGGCAGAAGGCTCGTGTCAGTAGCCTATCATCAGCTTTAGAAAGTAGAACCGGGAGCGTCTGTAAAGGAAAGAGTATTTTAGGGAAAGAGATCATATATTAGATGGGCTTTACCTGCAAAGGATAATTTAATGGATTTCCAGGATTGAATTTCTTGTATAACTACAGAAATAAGAGGCTGAACATTTAATTTATAGATATCATGAGGATTTGATGGTAGGTCAATGCCAAGATAAGGTAAAGAATTTCTCCTCCACTGAAAAGGAAAAGGGAATGGCCACCGTTTCTGAGCAATTTTAAAAATAGCTAAAGCATGAGATTTATTAAAGTTTATACGAAATCCCGAAACTGCTCCAAATTCATTAAAGGCGTCCATTATAGAGGAAATGGATTCCTTAGGATTGGATATCATGAGTAAGATATCATCAGCAAATGCAAACGTTTTAAGTGTATGGTGACCGACCCCTATGCCCCCAAAGGAAGGGATCATCTCCAGATATCTTAGTAAAGGATCAAGGGCAATATTAAACAACAAACGTGACAGAGGACAGCCCTGCCTCGTCCCCCTGAAGATGGAAAAAGGGGTTGACTGGATACTTTCAAACATTTTTATTGGATTAAAGTGGACCTTTTAACCAAATTTATCATGGTTAGAGGGCTGTCCACTACTTGGACAACCCCTTCTTGATGCTTGCCCCCGATTCAATAAAAAAACTTTACTCGCCTTCCTCAGTGGCGCCGTTCCCACTGTGTCAGCACTCACGGTCCTGGAGTTCTTCTGCGGTTGTTGTGACACGTGCCTCCAGCACCCAAAATTTGTCATGGTTAGAGGGTTGTCCACTGCTTGGACAACCCCTTCTTGATGTTTGGCCCCGAGTAAATAAAAAAAACTTTACTCGCCTCCCTCGGTGGCGCTGTTCCCGTGGTGTCAGCACTTGCGGTCCTGGAGTTCTTCTGTGGTTGTTGTGACACGTGCCTCCAGCACCCAATCTGATCCGGCATCGCTGTGCCCGCCTTAGGACAAATCAAACATGAAGAGGAAGTTGGGGCTCTAGCTACTTTATCACTTGCTCTTCATGTTCAATTCAACAGGAGGCAGAGACAGTGACGTCAGCGCTGATTGGGCACTGGAGTCACGTGTCAAAACAGCACAGGAACCCTAGAGAACGGTGTTGGCATGGGAGGTGAGTATAAGCTTTTGTATTTTTTCGGGGCCAAGCATGGGGTATGAGGAGAAGTTGCCCATGTAGAAGACAACTTCTTTAACTAGACACATTATGCAATTTTGCCTCTCAGTTACGGCGATATTAGCAAAGTATTGGCACATATTAAATCAAAAAGAAAACGGTAAGTCCAAGTGGGTGTTATCAATTACTTTTCACCGGGGGCGTGTACTTCTTCTTCCTGTATGAGTTGCCCAATCATTACCAGGGAGCAGCACAGCAGAAAAAGACTGCGCCTCACCATAGCCTAGGTTTCTCAGTGTGTGAGATGTAAGGATACAGAGCTGATCTCCTGGTCTAACCTCCTGCATGATTAGACAGTGCTGGGTATAGCTCACAGAAGACACACCTTTCGGATAAGATCAATGTGTAGCTGTGTCATATTGCAAACCCTTCTATCAGCTTTCCTCCTCTTTTAGCACGGTCAGCTCTGCTCGGCTGACCCCTCACTTCTTGTCCAGAGGTAAAAGCTCAATTCTTTAAGCTCAGGATAAATAAATCTGATAATACACTGCACAATGAAATTCATAATTTTACCCATGAGTGGAATATAAATTTACCCTGATCCATTGCAATACATGTGTGTTAGTCTATTTTATGTCTGACGTTGTGTGCATGAACCAGTAGGCTCAGGATGTACAAACAGATTAAAAAAAAACATCTTTGTGACTTAAGATTTGTGATTTTACTCAAAGGCTGTTTATATTTGTAGCCAACTTAACAGAAATGGAGCAATCAACTGAGCTTCTCCTATGCACCATTTTATGGGGCACTTACTATTATTTTATTTGAGGGGAAAAAAATAGATCACAATGGCTGCCCCTATGTTTCTTTTGCTTGACTTTATTATGTAGCTACCATAGGAAAAAAAACAATAAAACCTGCAGTTTCTAATTGATGAGTAAATTATTTGATATACGGTACATACTGGAAGAAAAGCTTTTTTTGTTGTTGTCATTAAAGCGGAGGATTAATGCACAACTTCAGAGAAGTCTCCGTCATCATGCACAATGAATTTCCCATGCATTTTACTACCCAATTAGGGGATAATAAACTCTGCTTGTAAATATGGTGAATTTTCTTTTAATGAATATCTCCCATTGATTCTCAAGAGTAAACCAGAAAATCAGTAAAACTTCCAGGCGGTTCTCTGTGTTCCATCCACATGTTCCATTCTCTGTGTCCTGTCCACGTGTTCCATTCTCTGTGTTCCGTCCACGTGTTCCATTCTCTGTGTTCCGTCCACGTGTTTCATTTTCTGTGTTCCGTCCACGTGTTCCATTCTCTTTGTTCCGTCCACGTGTTCCAATCTCTTTGTTCTGTCCACGTGTTCCATTCTCTTTGTTCCGTCCACGTGTTCCATTCTCTTTGTTCCGTCCACGTGTTCCATTCTCTGTGTTCCGTCCACGTGTTCCATTCTCTTTGTTCCGTCCACGTGTTCCATTCTCTTTGTTCCGTCCACGTGTTCCATTCTTTTTGTTTCGTCCACGTGTTCCATTCTCTATGTTCTGTCCACATGTTCCATTCTCTGTGTTCAGTCCACATGTTCCATTCTCTTTGTTCCGTCCACGTGTTCCATTTTCTTTGTCCCGTTCACGTGTTCCATTATTTTTGTTCCGTCCACATGTTCCATTCTCTGTTTTCCGTCCACATGTTCCATTCTCTTTGTTCCGTCCACGTGTTCCATTCTCTGTGTTCCATCCACGTGTTCCATTCTCTGGTACTCCGTCTACGTTTTCCATTCTCTTTGTTCCGTTCACGTGGTCCATTCTCGGTGTTATGTCCACGTGTTCCATTCTCTGTGTTCCGTCCACGTGTTCCATTCTCTGTGTTCCATCCACATGTTCCATTCTTTTTGTTTCGTCCACTCGTTTCATTCTCTCTGTTCTAGCCACGTGTTCCATTCTCTGTGTTCTGTCCACGTGTTCCATTCTCTGTGTTCCGTCCACTTGTTCCATTCCCTGTGTTCCATCCACGGCAATTCTCATCTCTTCTATTTCATTATGTGAAGCGTTTCAACTCGCTAATGTAATTTCTCCATGAAGGAAGCAAATTATAATATTTGTAGCATTTTTTAAATATTTTGGTATTACTGTAGAAGCTGACCACATAGTTCCCCCTTCCAGACATATTGAGCTACAATGAAGGCCCAGTCTTTTTCCTTTACTCAGCTGAAATATTCAGCCTTGGGACACCGAGCTTAACATATAGAAAAAGGATTTTAAGTTGGCAAAGTTTATGTTGAGAATTCTTTTCTCTTAAGTAATTATTAGAAAATATTTTCTCTAAATCAGTGTTTTTTTGTTTTTTTTAAATGATGACACAAATGTATTGTTTTTAAAGGGAATCTGTCAGTAGGATAACCTCTTATAAGCCATCTGTATGGACATGTAGGTCATAGGTAGCTGAAAAAAATACCTATTATTATTAAGCTTTTGCATATACAGTTGTGGCCAAAAGTATTGACACCCCTGCAATTCTGTCAGATAATACTCAGTTTCTTCCTGAAAATGATTGCAAACACAAATTCTTTGGTATTATTATCTTCATTTAATTTGTCTTAAATTAAAAAAACACAAAAGAGAATGAAGCAAAAAGCAAAACATTGATCATTTCACACAAAACTCCAAAAAAGGGCCAGACAAAAGTATTGGCACCCTCAGCCTAATACTTGGTTGCACAACCTTTAGCCAAAATAACTGCGACCAACCGCTTCCAGTAACCATCAATGAGTTTATTACAATGCTCTGCTGGAATTTTAGACCATTCTTCCTTGGCAAACTGCTCCAGGTCCCTGATATTTGAAGGGTGCCTTCTCCAAACTGCCATTTTTAGATATCTCCACAGGTATCTCCAACTTTGAATTTTTATGCCCTTAAATCACAGAGATACGGCACACAAAAAACTTGATAACTAACATTTCCCACATGTTTACTTTACATCAGCACAATTTTGGAACCAAAATTTTTTTTTGTTAGGAAGTTATAAGGGTTAAAATTTGACCAGCGATTTCTCATTTTTACAACACCATTTTATTTTTAGGACCACATCACATTTGAAGCCACTTTGAAGGGTCTATATGATAGAAAATACCCAAAAGTGACACCATTCTAAAAACTGCACCCCTTAAGGTGTTCAAAACCACATTCAAGAAATTTATTAACCCTTTAGGTGCGTCACAGGAATTTTTTTGAATATTTAAAAAAAAAAATAAACATCTAACTTTTTTTCACAAAAAAAAAAATTCAAGTTCAATTTTTTTTATTTTACCAAGGGTAACAGGAGAAATTGGACTGCAAAAGTTATTGTGCAATTTGTCCTGAGTACGCTGATACCTGATATGTGGGGGGGAACGACTGTTTCGGCGCATGGCAGAGCTCAGAATGGAAGGAGCGCCGTTTGACTTTTTCAATGCAAAATTGGCTGGAATTCAGATCGGACACCATGTCACGTTTGGAGAGTCCCTGATTTACCTAAACAGTGGAAACCCCCTACAAGTGACCCCATTTTGGAAACTAGACCCCCCCAAGGAACTTATCTAGATATGTGGTGAGAACTTTGAACCCACAAGGGCTTTACAGAAGTTTATAACGTACAGCGGTACAATTAAAAAATCATATTTTTTCCACAAAAATGATCTTTTCACCCTCAATTCTTATTTTTCCAAGGGTAACAGGACCCTAAAAGTTATTGTGCAATTTGTCCTGAGTATGCTGATACCCCACATGTGGGGGTAAACCACTATTTGGGCGCATGGCAGAGCTCGGAAGGGAAGCAGCGCCATTTGACGTTTTTGGCTGGAATTGAGATCGGACACCATGTCGCGATTGGAAAACCCCTGATGTACCAAAACAGTGGAAACCCCCCACAAATGACACCATTTTGGAAACTAGACCCCCTAAGGAACTTATCTAGATGTGTGGTGAGCAGTTTGAACCCCCCAGTGCTTCACAGAAGTTTATAACGTCCGGGCGTGAAAATAAAAAATTTGTATTTTTTTCCACAAACATGATCAATTAGTCCCCAATTTTTTCATTTTCCCAAGGGTAACAGGAGAAATTGGACCCCAAAAGTTGTTGTCCAATTTGTCATGAGTACGCTGACACCCCATATGTGGGAGAAAACTACTGTGTGGACACACGTCGGGGCTTGGAAGGGAAGCAGTGACGTTTTGGAATGCAGACTTTGATGGAATGGTCTACGGGTGTCATGTGCGTTTGGAGAGCCCCTGATGTACCTAAACTATTAAAACTCCCCACAAGTGACCCATTTTGGACACTAGACCCCCCATGGAACTTATCTAGATGTGTGGTGAGCACTTTGAACCCCCAAATGCTTCACAGAAGTTTATAACGCTCGGACGTGAAAATAAAAAAATCATTTTTTTTCACAAAAATGATATTTTTGCCCCCAATTTTTTATTTTCCTAAGGGTAACAGGAGAAATTGGACCCCAAAAATTGTTTTTCAGTATGACCTGAGTAGGCTGATACCCTACATGTGGGGGGTAAAACACTGTTTGGGCGCATGGCAGAGCTTGGAAGGGAAGGAGCACCATTTGACTTTTTCAACTCAGAATTGGCTGGAATTGAGATCAGATGCCATGTTGCATTTGGAGAGCCCCTGATGTGCCCAAACAGTGGAAACCCCCAATTCTAACTCCAACCCTAACCCCAACACACCCCTAACCCTAATCTCAGCCCTAACCCTAGCCCTAACCCTACCCTAGCCCTAACCCTAATGGAAAAATGGAAATTAATACATTTTTTTTATTTTATTATTTTTCCCTAAGGGGGTGATAACGGGGGGTTTGATTTACGATTTATGGCGGTTTTTATATTTGGCAGCTGTCGCACGCTAAAAGACGCTTTTTTTTGTAAAAATATTTTTTGCATCACCACATATTGAGAGCTATAATTTTTCCATATTTTGACCCACTGAGTCATGTGAGGTCTTATTTTTTGCGGGACGACTTGACGTTTTTATTGGTACCATTTTCGGGCACGTGACATTTTTTGATCGCTTTTTATTCCGATTTTTGGGACGCAGAATGAACAAAAGCCAGCGTTTCATGAATTTCTTTAGGGGGGGTGCGTTTACACCGATCCGCGTGCGGTAAAATTGATAAAGCACCTTTATTCTTCGGGTCAGTACGGTTACAGTGATACCTCATTTAGGTCGTTTTTTTATGTTTTGTCGGTTTTATGCAATGAAAACTATTTTATATAAAAAATAATTATTTTTGCATCGCTTTATTCTGCGAGCTATAACTTTTTTATTTTTTCGCTGATGATGCTGTGTGGCAGCTCGTTTTTTCCGGGACAAGATGACGTTTTCAGCAGTACCATGGATATTTATATGCGTCTTTTTGATCGCGCGTTATTACACTTTTTGTTTGGCGGTATGATAATAAATCATTATTTTTTGCTTAGTTTTTAATTTTTATTTTTTAAGGGGTTCGCTAAAGGGGTTAACTAATGGGATAGTTTTATAGTGCAGGTCGTTACGGACGCAGCGATACCTAATATGTGTACTTTTATTGTTTTGTTTTTTTTTATTTCCAATAAAAGGATTTATTTGGGGAATATTTTTTTTTTTTTTCTAATTTATTTGGCGATTTTTTTTTAATTTATGTTAACACTTTTTTATTTTTTTTAAACTTTATTAAATAGTCCCAGGTGGGACATCACTGTCCTGTGACAGATCGCTGATCTGTCACATCACAGATCACTGTGACAGATCAGCGATCTGTCACAGGCATTGAAGCAGACTTCCTCATGCCTGCGCTTTGCAGGCACTGAGGAAGCCAGCTTCCTGCAGGCCCCCGAAGGCCCCCGTCGCCATCTTGGATTCGGGGGCCTGCAGGAAAGGAGCCCCCCGCAGCAGTGCTGCACATTGCGCTGCCGTGGGGGGCTCAGGGAAGCACGGAGGGAGCCCCCTCCCTGCCGATGCTTCCCTTTAACCCCCGGTACACCGCGATCGTGTTTGATCGCGGTGTGCAAGGGGTTAACGTGTCGGGGGCGGTCCGTGACCGCCCCTGACACATTGTGCCGGATGTCAGCTGTGATAATCAGCTGACACCCGGCCGCGATCAGCGGCGCTCACCACGTAGACGTACTATCCCGTCCATGGGCATAGGGGCCCAGGTCCCATGGACGGGATAGTACATCGGATGTCAGAAAGGGGTTAAAGCAGATGTAACGGGATGAGACTTTCTATTTTCTGTAGCTCACGTGTCGGCTTTCGGCTTTACTGTATAAATTAGAATAATTGAGTCTGTCTTGACCGGGACATTGAAATATAATGGCAGAGAGAAAATTAAGAAAAAAACCTTTCATTCTGGAGGGCTCAGCACCTTCATGTATTACACAGCCCAGTGATTTTAGTGGCACTTTTTAATTACTAATTTTTCTGTAATGAACCTGCCAAGAATTACTGGTGAATTGTGGGCTGCAATTTCCAGGGGCAAGTATTTTGCACCTCTTTACCCAATAATTTTTAGCACTCCCTTCCACCAATCTGTTGGGCTCTGTTGTCCTTATATTTTGCATTTTGACCTCCTATATTCCTTTTTTTTTCTGAACTTGATAGCTGGTTTGATCAACTGT
Source organism: Dendrobates tinctorius (assembly GCF_039654945.1). Lineage (NCBI taxonomy): Eukaryota > Metazoa > Chordata > Amphibia > Anura > Dendrobatidae > Dendrobates > Dendrobates tinctorius. Next base: position 1,058,296 of record NW_027361752.1, on the reverse strand, counting down.
CATGTGCCCCTAACAGCTGAAATTGCGATCCACCTGCGGCTGCTAACATGTTAAATAACACTGTCAATCTCTGACAGCGGCATTTAACACATGCGTGCCGGAAGCGTGTCACAAACCACACCCACGGACGCCCCTGGAGATGATGATTTCTGCTACACATAGCATGGCTATACGTAGCACAAGCGATCAGATGATTGCAGCTTCAAGTCTTCTATGGAGACTACTGTATTGAAGCAAGTCAAAAGTGGAAAAGAAATGTTTTAAAAAATATAAAAAAAGTTTAAAGTTTATATTTCCCTAGTCAAAATAAAACAATACAAAAAAGCGATCATATATTTCATATTGCTGCATTAAGAAACTCCCAATTTATCCAAATACAAAGGCAATCTGATTGGTAAACTACGTAACGAGAAAAAAATCCAAACCGCAAAATTACGTTTTCTTGTTCATAGCAACGGGTGATTAAAAAAATCGTATCTACCCTAAAATGCTATCACTAAAAACGTCAGCTTGGCGCGCAAAATATAAGCCCTGACCCAGCCCCAGATCCCAAAAAATGGAGACGATACGGATCTCAGAAAATGGTGCAATTTTTTTTTTTTTTATTAAACTTTTGGATTTTTTTCACCACTTAAATAAAAAACAATCTATACATGTTTGGTATCTGTCATCTCATAATGACCTGGCGAATCATAATGGCAGGTCAGATTTAGCATTTGGTGAACATGGTAAAAAAAATAAAAAAAACTGTTGTGGAATTGCACTTCTATACTTCTCCAGCAGTGATGGTGGATCTGCTGGACCTCAGGGCGCCGGATGTGGAGGTTTACCATCTTTTAGATGTCTGTAGGGGAGCGGCAACAACATGTAAACACGCGGGCAGCCCTAGATAATCCACGCCGGCATGATGATAAGATCCGGCGGAAGGTGAAACCTCTTCTCTTTTTCTCCTTTTTTACATTTTCTGGGTTTTCTTGCTCTGCATTTGGATTTATTGCAGATTTTCTTTTCTCGATGTATGATGCTTGGGTACACTCTGGATGGGACTTTGAATTCTCATTGTTCATCGTGATGGTAGCGATGGTGCAGAGTTTAGAAAGCCTTTCAGAGGATGACGTAAAATTTTGGAAGTCAAGGTCCTTGTCCTCACTTGTGTCCTCTTCTTTCTCTGAGACCATAAGCATGTCTCTATGAGCGTGATTGATAAAGAGGCTGGTGTCCACATCTGACACAAGATGAGGAATATACATCGGCTTCTGATTTAGAAGATTGTCAAAATCTATTTTTTTCATGAATGGATGATCCTTAATCTCAAATGCTCCACCTGTCCCAAGTCTGTGCTCAGGATTTTTTTTGAGCAGGTCAGTGATGAGGTTCTTAGCCTCACGGGGTGGACAGCGTTTGTAATTCCAAGGTATTTTTCCCATGACAATCATTCTTTTAAGCTCAGGTATGAAATCCGTATCAAATGGTAAAGATCCAACCAGAAATTCATGGAGGATGATCCCCATTGACCACCAGTCAACAGGTCTTCCGTAGTCTTTCATTAGGATGACCTCTGGGGCCATGTAATTCAGGGTACCACAATTCTCAAGGTCCTTGAACTCTCTGGAGATGTCCTTCAGTGATTGCTTATAGTTGTTGGTTTTTGGTATCATGACACCAATTTTTGAAAGTCCAAAATCGGCGACTTTAATGTGCCCAGCAGTTGTAATCAGTAGGTTGTACGGTTTCAGGTCTCGGTGCACCACACCATAGCTGTGCAGGTATTCCACAGCAAGAACTGTTTCTGCAAAGTACAGACGGGCCAAGGGGATAGATAAACGGCCCTTGGTGCTTAGAAGGGACCCACAGTCTCCACCTCCAACATACTCCATGACCATACACAGGTGAGATCTAGTAGGGAAGGAGCAGAGCATGGAGACCACAAAGGGACAATCAGCGAAGGTCATGATGTCCCTCTCCAGAAAGGCCGCTTCCACGTGTTTTTCAGTTTCCAGGTTCTTCTTCGCCATTTTCTTCATAGCGAAGATCTGCTGTGAGTATTTGTGCTGCACTAAGTAGACAGCCCCAAAACATCCGCCGCTGATCAGTTTGGATGTCTCGAAGTCGCTCATATGCGGCTTTTTCGCCGGGATCAATGATTCCATCAAGTTAGTGGCAGGCTCGTGGATCTCTGGCATCTCACAGATCACACTCTCAGGATCCGGCAGCTCAGGGGTTTCTGTTGTCAGATCGCTGCTTGGCCCCAGATGACTCGTATTAGGGTTCGGGGATTCCGGGGGAACATTTTCCCCGTCTTTGTCGTCGCCTTCTGGTGTCTCAGTGGCAGGCTCGTGGATCTCCGTGATCTCACAGATCACACTCTCAGGATCCGGCAGCTCAGGGGTTTCTGTGGTCAGATCGCTGCTCGGCCCCGCCTGACTCGTGTTAGGGTCCGGGGATTCCAGGGGGACATTTTCCCCATCTTTGTACTCGCCTTGTGGTGTCTCCAGGCATTTCGGGGAGCGGGCCGGACCTCCTAGCACATACAGGACTTTTTCGGCCAGTTCTTTAACAAAAGCCAAATCTCCATCTTGAGATTTTTCTTCAGCCTGCTGTAGTAATGTCCTGATGTTCCGGGTTAAATCTGTCAGATACTCTGAGGTAAGACGGTCTTGGTGGTATTTGGTCAGGCAGTCCTGCACTAGCTCCACCACCAGCCGGTGAGTGAAGCCGAGGATACCATCGGGTGGTAGAAGCTTAATGTCAGAGCAATGGGTGTAAATAATCTCCAATAATCCTTCTACCTGAAGCTTGTCTAGAAGAAATTCAGCCATAGCGAAAAATTGAAAATGCACTCAGTCACTAGGGAGCCAAAATGGCAGCCGGAACCCTGTGTACATAGCATAAGTAACTGCGAGCGGTGATGTCATAATGGTCGACCATCTGTGATATCATAATGGCTGACCATCTGTGATGTCATAATGGCCGACCATCAGTGATGTCATAATGGCCGACCATATGTTTTCAAACATTTTTTTTTTTTTAAACCGTCTTTATTGAGTGTATTACAAAATATACATATAATGTCCAATAACATAACAGAAGAACATTTATGCAATATTATTAACATTAGACGGCATTTTTTCAACTATAACCCCCCGCCCCTCCCCCTCCACTCCCCCGGGCAAACTCCATAACTTCGTAACACAATTTCATTCCAGTCTAACAGGGATATTACCGGCAAGCTGCTCTCTCATATACCAGTTGGTGAGCTGGAAACAACTATGTATCGCCTGGCTTGTGGAAGATGTCTGAGTATTGATAAAAGAGGACCATGTGAAAAAAAAGCGGTCAGTGTCTTTTTCTTTATTAAGTAAGGTCTCTATCCAATCCATTTTGAAGAGATATGTTACTTTTGTAGTAATTAAGCTTAAAGAAGGTGTTGCATCCTGTGCCTACAAACGGAGAATGCTTTTACGTGTGGCTGCCGCCCATATGAACAAGATGCGGCGCTGCTGGACAGAAAGCCCCACCAACTGGTTCTGTGCGAGAATATTAAATATGGCCCACTCTGGGGAGAGAGAGATAGATATGCCAGTATCCCACACCTCGCTTATTATTGGGCAGTCCCACAGGCAATGGAAAATATCAGCTGGAGAGTGTAAGCATTTAGGGCAGGGATAGTCCCCTGAGGGGGACATTTTAGACTTGACCTCCGGGGAGATGTATGCTCTATGAAATATCATAAGAGACATGGTTATATAACTATCATATGGTAGTATAGAGTTCATACGCAGAGTGGCTTTCAAAAGGTCATTTACCCGACAGTTCGTTAATTGAGCAACCCATTTTCCAGGGCCTGGTGAAGAGTCTCACCAATGTATAGAAGGCTTTAATGATTTATATAAAAGACTCATAGAATAAGTTCCCATTTGGACTTTAATGGATATTAAATTTAGAGGGTGTGTTCTAGCATCATCCGTTATGTCTCGCAATATTGAGCTTACGTAATGTCTAATTTGAGAGATAGTAAAATTGTCTTCTGTAAGGATTGGGTATTTGAAAGCCATGTCCTCTAAGGTAAGAAGGCATTGATTATTTGTTAACGTATCTCGGACCAGTCTACACCCATTGTTTCCAAGCACCTTGTAAATGGGAGGTGACTTGCCTTGTAGAAAAGAGGGGTTACCTTGAATGGGAAGAAACATCGAGATGTGGGGGTCAAGACCGCTAACTCGTCTAGCTTGACGCCATCCCAAGATTACCGACCATAATAGAGGATTATCTCTAACCTCCACTGGAATTTCAGCATTTCGTAGGTGAAGCAATGCTGGGAAGCTGAAGGGTCTACACATGGCCTCATCTATTGGGGTATTAGTGAAGCGATTAAAGGCGTATATCCAATCAAGGGAATGGCGAAAAGCAGCCTCTATACTGTAGAGGCGTAAATTTGGGAGATTAAGTCCACCCAAAGATTTGATTTGCTGTAGCTTAAAAACACTAATTCTAGAGCCCCCTTCTGAGCCCCAAATAAATTGGCAGAAGGCTCGTGTCAGTAGCCTATCATCAGCTTTAGAAAGTAGAACCGGGAGCGTCTGTAAAGGAAAGAGTATTTTAGGGAAAGAGATCATATAAATTAGATGGGCTCTCAACGGAAGAGAAACAGACCACAATTGAGCTGAAAAAAAAAGAAATCCATCAGAGTTATAGCAGAAATGTTAGGAGTGACCAAATCAACAGTTTGGCACATTATGTAAAAAAAAATGCTTGGGAATTCAAACAGCCTGGACGTTCATCAAAGACAATAGTGGTGGATGATCACAGAATCTTTTCCATGGTGAAGAAAAACCTCTTCACAACATCCACCTAAGTGAAGATCATTTTCTAGTAAGTAGGTGTATCAGTCTACCACAAAGAGAGCACTTAATGAAAACAAATATAGAGGGTTGACCACAAGGTGCAAACCATTAACCCCTTCACGCCGCAGCTCTTTTTCGTTTTGCATTTTCATTTTTCGCTCCCCATTCTTCCAAAAGCCATAATTTTTTTATTTTTCCATCAATATGGCCATGTGATGGCTTGTTTTTTGGGGGGACGAGTTGTACTTTTGAACGACACCATTGGTTTTACCATGTCGTGTACTTGAAAAAGGGAAAAAAATTCCAAGTGCGGTGAAATTGCAAAATAAGTGCAATTCCACAACTTTTTTGGATTTTTTTTAACCATGTTCACCAAATGCTAAAATTGACCTGCCATTATGATTCTCCAGGTCATTATGAGTTCGTAGACACCAAACATGTCTAGGTTGTTTTTTACTTAAATTGTGAAAAAAGTTTGTTAAAAAATAATTGTGTCATTTTCCGAGACCCGTCGTGTCACCATTTTTCGTGATCTGTGACTGGATGGTGGCATATTTTTTGCATGCCGAGCTAGCGTTTTTAATGGTACCATTTTGGTGTGGATACGATCTTTTTTTCACCCGTTATTGCATTTTATTGCAATGTTGTGGCAACCCAAAAAACATAATTCTGGCGTTTTGACTTTTTTTCTCCACCAAGCGTTTACCAATCAGATTCATTTTTTTATAGCTTCATAGATGGGGCGATTCTGAACGCAGCGGTACCAAATATGTGTATTTTTAATTTTTTTTAATTGTTTTATTTTGAATGGGGCGAATGGGGGTGATTTGAACTTTCATATTTTTATTTTTTTTTCATATTTCTAAAAACTTTTTTTTTTTTACTTTCTGCCTGCTTCAATAGTTTTCATGGGAGACCAGAAGCTGCAGTTGTCTGATCGCCTCTGCTACATACAGGCGATGATCAGATCGCCTGTGTGTAGCAGAAATGCTCACTTGCTATGAGCGCCGATCACTGGGGGGGTGCTCATAGCAATCCAGCAATTACAACCAGAGGTGTCTCCTGCAGACCCCGGGTTGTCATGCCAGCCCATTGATGGGCGGGATTTGTGACGCGCTTCCGGCGCGATCACATTAAATGCTGCTGTCAGAGATTGACAGCAGCATTTAACAAGTTAACAGCTGCAGGTGGATCGTGATGCCACCCGCTGTTGTTAGGGGCACATGTCAGCTGTTCAAAACAGCTGACATGTGCCAGGAAAGATGTGGACTCAGTGCTGGAGCCCATACTAAAGGGAGGGATACAACATACGCAGTACTAGAATGGCGCATGTCGTGAAGTTAATCAGCCTTAAAAATAGAAAGGCCAGATTAAACTTTGCCCAAAAAAATCTAAAGAAGTCAGCCCAGTTCTTGAAAAGCATTCACAGGACAGAGGAAACTAAAATCAACCTGTACCAGAATGATGGGCAGAAGAAAGTATGGAGAAAGCTTGATAATAGCTCATGACCAAAAGCACAACACATCCTCTGTAAAACATGGTGGAGGCAGTGTGATGGCGTGGGCATGAATGGCTTCCGATGGCACTGGGTCACTAGTGTTTATTGATGATTTGACTGAAGACAGAAGCAGCTGTATGAATTCTGAAGTGTACTGGGCTATACTCTGCTCAGATTAAACCAAATGCAGCAAGGTTGATTGGATGGCACTTCACAGTACAGATGGACAATGACTCAAAACATACTTTGAAAGCAGCACAAGAGGTTTTTAAGGCAAAGAAGTGGAATGTTCTGCAATGGCTGAGTCAATCACCAGATCTCAACCCCATTGATCAGAATTTCACATGCTTAAGACATAACTTAAGTCAAAAAGGAGGAAACCCGGCGTTTGTTAACATCCATGGCTTCCAGACTTCAAGCAGTCATTGCCTGCAAAGGATTCTCTACACAGAGATAAAAATAACATTTTATTTATGGTAAAGTTAATTTATCTAATTATCATAGAATCATGGAATGCTAGAGTTGGAAGGGACCTCCAGGGTCATCATGTCCAAACCCCTGCTCAATGCAGGATTCACTAAACTATCTCAAGCAGATGTCTGTCCAGCCTTTGTTTGAAGACTTCCATTGATGGAGAACTCACCATCTCTCATGGTAGCCTGTTCCACTAATTAATCACCCTCACTGTCAAAGTTTTTTTTATAATATCTGATCTGTATCTTATCCCTTTCAGTTTAATTCTATTGCTTCCCATGTGCAAATGAGAATAAGGATGATCCTGCTACACTGTGACATCCCTTCTGATATTTGTAGACAGCTATTACGTCTTCTCTTATCTTTTTTGCAGGCTAAGCATTCCCAGATTCTGTAGTTGTTCCTCATAGGACATACTTTGCAGTCCGCTCACTATACTGGTAGCTCTTCTCTGCACTTGCTTCATTTTTTTGTCTTTTTTAAAATGTAGTGCCCAGAACTGGACACAGTATTCCAGATGAGGTCTGACCAAGGATGAGTAGAGGGGGATAATTATTTCACATGATCTAGACTGCTTTTCTTCTCTAGTAATAGCTATCCCTCCTAGCTTTGCATCGTCTGCAACTTTGATTAGTTTACTTTCAGTTCCTTTATCTAGATCATTTATAAAAATGTTGAACAACATTGGTGTCAAGACAGAGCCTTGTGGTACTCCAGTTGAAACACTCTTCTAATTGGACATGCAACCATTTATTACCACTCTTTGAGTGCAATCACTGAGCCAGTTATGAATCCAACTAATCTTGTCAATCCTATTATTGGTAATTTTTGCAAAAAGAATAGTATGAGAAACTTTATAAAGTGCTTTGTTAAAGTCAATATATAGTATATCTACCGCATTTCCCTGATCCACACAGTCAGTGATTCCATCATAGAAGGAAATAAGATTTGTCTGACATGACTTGTTTGCTACAAACCCATGCTGGCTTTGGTTAATTACTATATTCTTATCCAAGTACTTACATACATTCTATTTAATAATTTGTTCAAAGATCTATTTTTACTTTTACTTTAATTACTTTTGAATCCCTGAAATGAGGCGGCTTTGTAATAAATGGTTGCAATTCCTAAATATTTCACAGCATATTTTTGTTTAACCCTTTAATTAAACCTGCAAGTCTACATTTCAATTGAATCTCAGTTGTTTCCTTTCAATTACAAAATTGCAGCATTTAGAGGCCAAATCATGGAGATTAAGTCCCTGTACAAATATTTCTGCACCTAACTGAATTACATGTGTTAGAAATAGAGATGAAGACATTTTTGAAAATTTGATTTGGTTTATTCATTCAGTTTGGCTGGAAAATTAAATTCTGACCAAATTGATTCATCCTGAATCGAAAGTGTCCTGAAGAGACATTTATATAAAACTAGCTGAAGAGCCCGGCGCTGCCTGGGCCTAGTAACTACCATAACTATGGTTAGTAATAACAAATTATAATGATTATATATATATATACACTCACTGGCCACTTTATTAGGTACACCTGTCCAACTGTGTGTTAAGACTTAATTTCTAATCAGCCAATCACATGGCGGCAACTCAGTGCATTTAGGCATGTAGACATGGTCAAGACAATCTCCTGCAGTTCAAACCGAGCATCAGTATGGGGAAGAAAGGTGATTTGAGTGCCTTTGAACGTGGCATGATTGTTGGTGCCAGAAGGGCTGGTCTGAGTATTTCAGAAACTGCTGATCTACTGGGATTTTCACGCACAACCATCTCTAGGGTTTACAGAGAATGGTCCGAAAAAGAAAAAAAATCCAGTGAGCGGCAGTTCTGTGGCCGGAAATGCCTTGTTGATGCCAGAGGTCAGAGGAGAATGGGCATACTGGTTCGAGCTGATAGAAAGGCAACAGTGACTCAAATTGCCACCCGTTACAACCAAGGTAGGCAGAAGAGCATCTCTGAATGCACAGTGCGTCGAACTTTGAGGCAGATGGGCTACAGCAGCAGAAGACCACACTGGGTACCACTCCTCTCAGCTAAGAACAGGCATCTGATGGCTACTTTCAGCAGGATAATGCGCCATGTCATAAAGCTCGAATCATCTCAGATTGGTTTCTTGAACATGACAATGAGTTCACTGTACTCAAATGGCCTCCTCAGTCACCAGATCTCAATCCAATAGAGCATCTTTGGGATGTGGTGGAACGGGAGATTCGCATCAGGGATGTGCAGCCGACAAATCTGCGCCAACTGTGTGATGCCATCATGTCAATATGGTCCAAAATCTCTGAGGAATGCTTCCAGCACCTTGTTGAATCTCTGCCACGAAGAATTGAGGCAGTTCTGAAGGCAAAAGGGGGTCCAACCCGTTACTAGCATGGTGTACCTAATAAAGTGGCCAGTGAGTGTGTATATATATATATATAGTGTGTGTATATATATATGTATATATATATATATATATAAAGCTGAGTGTAGAGCCCCGCCCACTTCGCATAGCCACATTCACTATAATATCCCACATCATCTCGTCAGCCAGAGCTACCGGACTACTACCCCTAATATCCCACATCATCCCGTCAGCCAGAGCCACCGGACTACTACCCCTAATATCTCACATCATCCCATCAGAGCCAGTAAAAACAGAATAGTGAAATTGCACAGAAACATGGTTCACTAAGATCCCAGGTTTTCTACTGATCAGGCTGATATTCTCACTTTTCTGCCACCATAAATATCACAGTAATGCTTTTCACCAATGAACAGGCACAAACTTATACATTAGTACAGCTGAGAAACCTTCACACACATTTTCATGCACCGTCAACTTGTAATTTGTCCGTCTGAGTTGCTCATGGGTGTACAGCATCTGTATGCAGTATAGTATCATATTTAATGGGTTGTTATGGGAAAAGCATTACGTGTTATATGGGTATATTCAGGTGAACTATGGGGAAAGAAGCATTTTAAAAAAAACTCACAGCATCAGAGCACAGTAAAACATCAATAATGCATAAAAGTGTCTGTGAGAAAATATTAAATCCACATGACATTTAATATGTGCACTTTCCTACATTCATGTGTGTCACTTAATGATACCACACAGGAGGGGGGATTCATTTCTGTCATGTACTAACTGCTCCTTTCTGGGGGACAAACGATGGCTGGAGCTTATGTTCCTGGGGATGCTAGATTTCTCCCACCATGTCAGTGTCTGCTGAGGTGCTGTCAAGTGGGAAAACTTGCGCATAGCAACCAATCACAGCTCAGCTACTTTTAACCAGCTCTGGTGAAATGAGAGATGCTTAGTGATTGGTTGCAATTAAAACTGTTGGTCATAGCAACCAATCACAGCTGAGCTTCTTTTGAACAGCTCTGGTGAAATGAAAGATGCATCGTGATTGGTTGGTGATACACACACACACACACACACACACACACACACACACACACACTGATTTTTATATATAGATGTAGTAATCGCAGGTACACGGGATGCAGTGACGAGGCGAGAGACGGGAGGAACTTTAAGATGTAACTTATATATATATATATATATATATATATGCCTATAGGGGCTATCTCGAGCAACCAAACAAGTTAACAGCAGTTATCCTTGCAGGGATCAACACAAGAATACACTGGTAACACAAACACGACTAACCCGGCAAAAAATGTTAACTACAATGTGTCACTTATTCTCTCTGACGTCCGGCAGAGCGATGGTCGATGATGCTTCGGCGTATCAGCCGCTGGGCCCAGCCGATGAGGATTTGGTGGAGACTTCGGGCGTTCCTACGCCCCGGAGAAGTGGGGGCACAGCAGGCCCCTGAAGAGTTCCTCTGCCCAGGGTCCAGACAGCGTAGGCCACAGCTGCGGGGGCCGCAGGCGGCAGCAGACAGGCCGCAACTGTGGACTGGAGTGGATCAGTTGCGACCACGGGCGGCAGCAGATGGGCTGCATCCACGGGGTGGAGTCAGGCGTCGGCTGCCGAGGGCGGAAGTGGTCGGGCTGCACCCGCGGGCTGGAGTCGAGCGGTGGCTGCCACGGGCGGGAGAGGATGGGTCGCATCCATGGGGTGGAGACGGGCATCGGCTGGCACGGGCGGAAGTGGTCGGGTTGCACCCGCGGGGTGGAGTTGGGCGTCGGCTGCCGCGGGCGGGAGAAGTCGGCCCGCACCCACTGGGTGGAGTCGGGCGTCGGCTGTCGCGAGCGGGAGCGGTCGGGCCGCACCCGTGGGGTGGAGTCGGGCGGAGGCAGCTGCGGGTGGCAGATGACAGGCCACACCCAGGGGGCAGAGCCGGACGGTGTCTCTCCGTTGGACGGCTCGGTGCCGTCTCTCTTCTGCTAGCGGTGAGTCTCCCTTCAGTCTCTTCTGTCACTGCTCTGCTCTCCTTGCTCTGGTTCTGGCTCTCGCTCTGGCTCTCTGGCGCCCTCTAGCTTCCTCTCTTCTCTCCTGCTACATCGACTGACCCCTACTGGCGTCCTCAGCCCCTTTTATAGTAGCTCCTCCCCCAACCTTTCTAGAAGTCTCTGCGGTCCATCCCCCAATTGTGTCCCCCAGAAACAGTCTCCCTAGGAACCTTGGTGATGGCCCCCTTGGTTCCGGCCTGGGTATACAGAGGGGACTCCTCCTCCTACACTGAGATAATATACTGAATTGTCCTAGGTCTACTCCTCACCTGTCCTGCCATCGCAGCTCCCCACCATCTTCTCTCATTTTTGATGTGGATATTCTTCTAGTCTCCAGCCTTCTCCTTGAGTCTTCCTGTGCTGTATAGGCCTCATGTGGTCACTTGTGTGTCAGACCCCATATATGAATGGGTGAGGCTCAGTCAGAGCAGGAAGACCGGAAAAACGGAGGCTGGATGAAGATATAGAGGCCAAAAGAATTGAAGACTGGTAGACAGGGTGCGGAGCTGCGGCGGTAAGACCGATGAGGGGTAGGCCTCAGAAAGGTGCTTTATTATTTTGTAACCTCTTCTGAATCTGAACACAGTTTATGGAATACAGAATTTTTTGCATGTAAAATTACAACAAAATCTTATTAATATCCTGTATTTCAGTTGAACATTTCTATCACATTCCCATTTCATGGTGTCGGGGGATTGCTATGATATTCATTGATTTCACATATCCTTTATGTGCAGTAAAAAGTGAGCAACATTTCAAGATAGACCCAGAAGAGGGAAGTGATGTGTAGGAAGATCACTTTATTGCTCTGATTTAGGCTGTGTGCCCACGTTGCGTTTTTTAAGCATTTCCACAGCGCTTTTAGACAAGCATTTCTTCTGCGGAAACGCTTAAGAAAGGCATCTAATGTAATAGATAGAATGGAAAACGCACATGTTGTGCTAATGGTGCGTTTTTTTCCACTGCGGAAACGCTTAGCGGAAAAAAACGCAGCATGTTCATTAATTGTGTGGAATCGCGTGCGATTCCACATACATACACTGTAATTGCAGAAACGCATAGGAAAACGCATGTCAAAACGCTTGACAATCGCGTCAAAAATGCATGTCAAAAAGCGCATGCGGTTTCCCTGGCAACGGCATGCATTTCTGCTCAGGAAAAAAACGCTTGAAAAACGCTACGTGGGCACATAGCCTAAATGTTACTACAATGTTGTATGTAAATATACAGAATAAAGTCTCGCTGACACGAGCATATAAATCAGACAAGTGCACTCAGAAAAAAAAAATAGTATTGCACTTTGACCAATGTTATTCAATAAGGCAATGCTGATCTACGTTTTTTTTCTCTGCAGTATTCAGAGTGAGGATAACATTTGCAGCATGCTGCAACTTGACTCCAAAATCGGGCGAGCGCGAGAACAAAAATCTGATTTCATACAGAGCCACAGGATAGCATCCGATTTTTAAGGATACATTGCCATTCTGTAAGAGAGCCAATTGTAAATGATCCTGTAAATGATTAATAGCTGCTGAGTAAAAAAAACAAATTTAATACGGATGACAAATGAGTGATGAGCGAGTATACTCGTTGCTCGGGTTTTCCCCAGCATGCTCGGGTGTCCTCCGAGTATTTTGGCGTGCTCGTAGATTTGATTTTCGTCGTCTCAGCTGCATGATTTGCGAATGCTAGACAGCCTGAATACATGTGTGGAATGCCTGTTTGTTAGGGAATTCCCAAATGTATTCAGCCTGTCTACAAGTCGCAAATCATGCAGCTGAGACGACGAAAACCAAATCTCCGAGCACTGCAAAATACTCAATCACCCGAGCAACGAGTATACTCGCTCATCACTACAAGAGAGAGGTGAAAAATAAGTTGTCCCACTCTCCTTGAAATGTGTGATACTCTGGGGCTTTGTTAAAGGGGTTGTCCGGGCTTTTCACATAATCTCAGTACATATCTGGGCTGCAGAATTATGACAATAAGTAATTTACTTTCTGTCACTAGTTTACACGGTTTTCTAGATATTCTGAACAGAACGTCCAAGGGGGCGGGGTGTTATGGCATTAAAATGAGAACTGGTCATTTCCTCCTACTCTACTAAAAACATGCCGTCTATAGCAACAACCCCACCCTCCATAGCAACAGGCCCTCCCCGTCCACATAAAGAAGCCCTCATCACACAGTAACAAATCCTCCCCGCCGCTTCACTCCCCCCCTTCCACCCGTCGCCATACCCCCCCTCGCTGCCGCTCCATTCCCCCCTTCCCCCCAACGCCATCCCCCCCCTCCCTGCCACTCCATTCCCCCCCACCACGCTGGTCTGTCTCACCCGGTCTTCACATTGCAGATGAAACCTGCAGCAGGGAAGGAGCGGGTCATGTGACAGGCTCTGCGCACGTCACTTCAGCCCGCCTGTCACATGACCCTCTCATTCCCGGCTGCAGTTTTCACCGGCAATGTGAAGACCGGGTGAGGCCGGAGCGGCGTGGAGGAGGGGGGATGGAGAGGCGGGGGGGGGGGAATGGAGCGGCAGGGAGGGGGGGGAATGGAGCGGCACGGAGGGGGGGAATGGAGTTGGGGGGAGGGTTTGTTACTGTGTGAGGAGGGCTAGGCTTCTTTATGTGGACTGGGAGAGCCTGTTGCTATGGAGGGTGGGGTTGTTGCTATAGACGGCATGTTTTTAGTAGAGTAGGAGGAAATGACTAGTTCTCATTTCAATGCCATAACACCCCCCCCTTGGACGTTCTCTTCAGAATATCTAGAAAACCGTGCAAACTGGTGACAGAAAGTAAATTACTTATTGTCACAATTCTGCAGCCCAGATATGTACTGAGATTATGTGAAAAGCCTGGACAACCCCTTTAAAGCGGAGGATTAATGCACAGCTTCAGAGAAGTCTCCTTCATCATGCACAATGAATTTCCCATGCATTTTACTACCCAATTAGGGGATAATAAACTCTGCTTGTAAATATGGTGAATTTACTTTTAATGAATATCCCCCATTGAGTCTCAAGAGTAAACCAGAAAATCAGTAAAACTTCCAGGCGGTTCTCTGTGTTCCATCCACGTGTTCCATTCTCTGTGTTCCGACCACGTGTTCCATTCTCTGTGTTCTGTCCACGTGTTCCATTCTCTGTGTTCCGTCCACGTGTTCCAATCTCTGTGTTTTGTCCACGTGTTTATTTCTCTTAGTTCCATCCACGTGTTCCATTCTTTGTGTTCGTCCATGTGTTCCATTCTTTTTGTTCCGTTCACGTGTTCCATTATCTGGTGTTCCGTCTACGTGTTCCATTCTCTTTGTTCCGTCCACGTGTTCCATTCTCTGTGTTCCGTCCACGTGTTCCATTCTCTTTGTTCCGCCACGTGTTCCATTCTTTTTGTTCCGTCCACGTGTTCCATTCTCTTTGTTCCGTCCACGTGATCCATTCTCTGTGTTCCGTCCACGTGTTCCATTCTATTTGTTCCGTCCACGTGTTCCATTCTCTTTATTCCGTCCAGGTGGTCCATTCTTTTTGTTCCGTCCACGTGTTCCATTCTCTGTGTTCCGTCCACGTGTTCCATTCTCTGTGTTCCGTCCACGTGTTCCATTCTCTGTGTTCCGTCCACGTGTTCCATTCCTTTTGTTCCGTCCACATGTTCCATTCTCTATGTTCTGTCCACATGTTCCATGCTCTGTGTTCCATCCACGGCAATTCTCATATCTTATATTTCATTATGTGAATCGTTTCAACTCGCTAATGTAATTTCTCCATGAAGGAAGCAAATGATAATATTTGTGGCATTTTTTAAATATTTTGGTATTACTGTAGAAGCCGACCGCATAGTTCCCCCTTCCAGACATATTGAGCTACAATGAAGGCCAAGTCTTTTTCCTTTACTCAGCTGAAATATTCAGCCTTAGGACACAGAGCTTAACATACAGAAAAAGGATTTTAAGTTGGCAAAGATTATGTTGAGAATTCTTTTCTCTTAAGTAATTAGTAGAAAATATTTTCTCTAAATCAGTGTTTTTTAAAAATATGATGACACAAATGTATTGTTTTTAAAGGGAATCTGTCAGTAGGATAACCTCTTTTAAGCCATCTGTATGGACATGTAGGTCATAGGTAGCAGAAAAAAATACCTATTATTATTATTATTATTATTATTATTATTATGCTTTTACCTATATAGCCATATTCCACAGCGCTTTACATACATTATCATCACTGCCCCCGATGGGGCCCACAATCTAAATTGCCTTTTGGTATGTCTTTGGATATCTGTGTTCCGATGTCATATTCTAGAGAAATCCACAATTTTTTTTTAATATGTAAATTAGCTGTTAATTTCTATGGACCCCATACAGACCTCCCTGAAAATCCTCTTCCAGAGCTTATTTAAATGAAAGAGGGTGTTGCCACTCTGAGACATGTAGATCAGGAGAGCAGACTGTCTGTCATTACATGTCTCCACTGGAAACGCCCCCTTTTATTTACAGTAAGCCTTGGATGCAGATGCTCAGGGAGATCTATATCCGGACCATAGATCTTAACAGCTCATTTACATATTAAGAAAAACATATCATTTTACTCCGCTTCCTATAACCTATATAGACGGCTTAGGATGGTTGATCCTACTGACAAATTCCCTTTAACTATTGCAGTTTTCACTTTGGCCATTAAAGCAGATGTAACAGGATGAGACTTTCTATTTTCTGTAGCTCACGTGTCGGCTTTCGGCTTTACGGTATAAATTGGAATAATTGAGTCTGTCTTGACTGGGACATTGAAATATAATGGCAGAGAGAAAATTAAGAAAAAACCTTTCATTCTGGAGGGCTCGGCACCTTCATGTATTACACAGCCCAGTGATTTTAGTGGCACTTTTTAATTAATAATTTTTCTGTAATGAACCTGCCAAGAATTACTGGTGTATTGTGGGCTGCAATTTCCAGGGGCAAGTATTTTACACCTCCTTACCCAATAATTTTTAGCACTCCCATCCACCAATCTGTTGGGCTCTGTTGTCCTTATATTTTGCATTTTGACCTCCTATATTCTTTTTTTTTCTGAACTTAGACATAAGCTTTGAAAAATAAAATATTGTTCTACTTATTCCTTCACAACCTATCACGTATAAGTCGCCTCCCTCCCTTTGATACGGGCTCCGAGTCCGACGCTGAGCCCGCATCTTTTCTGACACATGATAGCTGGTTTGATCAACTGTCATGTGCCCCTAACAGCTGAAATTGCGATCCACCTGCGGCTGCTAACATGTTAAATGCCACTGTCAATCTCTGACAGCGGCATTTAACACATGCGTGCCGGAAGCGTGTCACAAACCACACCCACGGACGCCCCTGGAGATGATGATTTCTGCTACACATAGCAAGGCTATACGTAGCACAAGTGATCAGATGATTGCAGCTTCAAGTCTTCTATGGAGACTACTGTATTGAAGGAAGTCAAAAGTGGAAAAAAAATGTTTTAAAAAATATAAAATTAAGTTTAAAGTTCATATTTCCCTAGTCAAAATAAAACAATACAAAAAAACGATCATATATTTCATATTGCTGCATTAAGAAACTCCCAATTTATCCAAATACAAAGGCAATCTGATTGGTAAACTACATAACGAGTAAAAAATCCAAACCGCAAAATTACGTTTTTTTGTTCATAGCAACAGGTGATAAAATCGTATCTACCCTAAAATGCTATCACTAAAAACGTCAGCTCGGCGCGCAAAATATAAGCCCTGACCCAGCCCCAGATCCCAAAAAATGGAGACGATACGGATCTCAGAAAATGGTGCAATTTTTTTTTTTATTAAACTTTGGATTTTTTTTCACCACGTAAATAAAAAACAATCTATACAAGTTTGGTATCTGTCATCTGATAATGACCTGGCGAATCATAATGGCAGGTCAGATTTAGCATTTGGTGAACATGGTAAAAAAATAAAAAAAACTGTTGTGGAATTGCACTTCTATACTTCTCCAGCAGTGATGGTGGATCTGCTGGACCTCAGGGCGCTGGATGTGGAGGTTTACCGTCTTTTAAATATCTGTAGGGGAGCGGCAACAACATGTAAACACGTGGGCAGCCCTGGATAATCCACGCCGGCAGGATGATAAGATCCGGCGGAAGGTGGAACCTCTTCTCTTTTTCTCCTTTTTTACATTCTCTGGGCTTTCTTGCTCTGCATTTGGATTTATTGCAGATTTTCTTTTCTCGATGTCTGATGCTTGGGTACACTCTGGATGGGACTTTGAATTCTCATTGTTCATCGTGATGGTAGCGATGGTGCAGAGTTTAGAAAGCCTTTCAGAGGATGACGTAAAATTTTGGAAGTCAAGGTCCTTGTCCTCACTTGTGTCCTCTTCATTCTCTGAGACCATAAGCATGTCTCTATGAGCGTGATTGATAAAGAGGCTGGTGTCCACATCTGACACAAGATGAGGAATATACATCGGCTTCTGATTTAGAAGATTGTCAAAATCTATTTTTTTCATGAACGGATGATCCTTAATCTTAAATGCTCCACCTGTCCCAAGTCTTTGCTCAGGATTTTTTTTGAGCAGGTCAGTGATGAGGTTCTTAGCCTCACGGGGTGGACAGCGTTTGTAATTCCAAGGTATTTTTCCCATGACAATCATTCTTTTAAGCTCAGGTATGAAATCCGTATCAAATGGTAAAGATCCCACCAGAAATTCATAGAGAATGATCCCCATTGACCACCAGTCAACAGGTCTTCCGTAGTCTTTCATTAGGATGACCTCTGGGGCCATGTAATTCAGGGTACCACAATTCTCAAGGTCCTTGAACTCTCTGGAGATGTCCTTCACTGATTGCTTATAGTTGTTGGTTTTTGGTATCATGACACCAATTTTTGAAAGCCCAAAATCAGCGACTTTAATGTGCCCAGCAGTTGTAATCAGTAGGTTGTACGGTTTTAGGTCTCGGTGCACCACACCATAGCTGTGCAGGTATTCCACAGCAAGAACTGTTTCTGCAAAGTACAGACGGGCCAAGGGGATAGATAAACGGCCCCTGGTGCTTAGAAGGGACCCACAGTCTCCACCTCCAACATACTCCATGACCATACACAGGTGAGATCTAGTAGGGAAGGAGCAGAGCATGGAGACCACAAAGGGACAATCAGCGAAGGTCATGATGTCCCTCTCCAGAAAGGCCGCTTCCACGTGTTTTTCAGTTTCCAGGTTCTTCTTCGCCATTTTCTTCATAGCGAAGATCTGCTGTGAGTATTTGTGCTGCACTAAGTAGACAGCCCCAAAACATCCGCCGCTGATCAGTTTGGATGTCTCAAAGTCGCTCATATGCGGCTTTCTCGCCGGGATCAATGATTCCATCAAGTTAGTGGCAGGCTCGTGGATCTCTGGCATCTCACAGATCACACTCTCAGGATCTGGCAGCTCAGGGGTTTCTGTTGTCAGATCGCTGCTTGGCCCCGGATGACTCGTATTAGGGTCCGGGGATTCCGGGGGAACATTTTCCCCGTCTTTGTCGTCGCCTTCTGGTGTCTCAGTGGCAGGCTCGTGGATCTCCAGGATCTCACAGATCACACTCTCAGGATACGGCAGCTCAGGGGTTTCTGTGGTCAGATCGCTGCTCAGCCCCGCCTGACTCGTGTTAGGGTCCGGGGGGACATTTTCCCTGTCTTTGTACTCGCCTTGTGGTGTCTCCAGGCATTCCGGGGAGCGGGCCGGACCTTCCAGCACATACAGGACTTTTTCGGCCAGTTCTTTAACAAAAGCCAAATCTCCATCTTGAGATCTTTCTTCAGCCTGCTGTAGTAATGTCCTGATGTTCCGGGTTAAATCCGTCAGATACTCTGAGGTAAGACGGTCTTGGTGGTATTTGGTCAGGCAGTCCTGCACTAGCTCCACCACCAGCCGGTGAGTGAAGCCGAGGACGCCATCGGGTGGTAGAAGCTTAATGTCAGAGCAATGGGTGTAAATAATCTCCAATAATCCTTCTACCTGAAGCTTGTCTAGAAGAAATTCAGCCATAGCGAAAAATTGCAAATGCACTCAGTCACTAGGGAGCCAAAATGGCAGCAGGAATCCTGTGTACACAGCATAAGTAACTGCGAGCGGTGATGTCATAATGGTCGACCATCTGTGATATCATAATGGCCGACCATCTGTGATGTCATAATGGACGACCATCAGTGATGTCATAATGGTCGACCATCTGTGATATCATAATGGACGACCATCAGTGATGTCATAATGGCCGACCATCAGTGATGTCATAATGGCCGACCATCTGTTTGCAAACATTTTTTTTTTTAAACCGTCTTTATTGAGTGTAATGCAAAATATACATATAATGTCCAATAACATAACAGAAGAACATTTATGCAATATTATTAACATTAGACGGCATTTTTTCAACTATAAAAACCCCCACCCCTCCCCCAGGCAAACTCCATAACTTCGTAACACAATTTCAATCCAGTCTAACAGGGATATTACTGGCAAGCTGCTCTCTCATATACCAGTTGGTGAGCTGGAAACAACTATGTATCGCCTGGCTTGTGGAAGATGTCTGAGTATTGATAAAAGAGGACCATGTGAAAAAAAAAGCGTCCCTCTTTATTAAGTAAGGCCTCTATCCAATCCATTTTGAAGAGATATGTTACTTTTGTAGCAATTAAGCTTAAAGAAGGTGTTACATCCTGTGCTCACAAAAGGAGAATGCTTTTACGTGTGGCTGCCGCCCATATGAACAAGATGGGGCGCTGCTGGACAGAAAGCCTCACCAACTGGTCCTGTGCGAGAATATTAAATATGGCCCACTCCGGGGAGAGAGAGATAGATATGTCAAAAGTGTAGATGAGATGTTGCAGAAGTGTATCCCACACCTCCCTTATTTTTGGGCAGTTCCAAAGACAATGGAAAATATCAGCTGGAGAGTGTAAGCATTTAGGGCAGGGATAGTCCCCTGAGGGGGACATTTTAGACTGGACCTCCGGGGAGATGTATGCTCTATGAAATATCATAAGAGACATGGTTATGTAACTGTCATATGGTAATTTAGAGTTAATACGCAGAGTGGCTTTCAAAAGGTCATTTACCCAACAGTTCGTTAATTGAGCAACCCATTTTCCAGGGCCTGGTGAAGAGTCTGACCAATGTATAGAAGGCTTTAATGCTGGGAGGCTGAAGGGTCTACACATGGCCTCATCTATTGGGGTATTAGTGAAGCGATTAAAGGCGTATATCCAATCAAGGGAATGGCGAAAAGCAGCCTCTATACTGTAGAGGTGTAAATTTGGGAGATTAAGTCCACCCAAAGATTTGGTTTGCTGTAGCTTAAAAACACTAATTCTAGAGCCCCCTTCCGAGCCCCAAATAAATAGGCAGAAGGCTCGTGTCAGTAGCCTATCATCAGCTTTAGAAAGTAGAACCGGGAGCGTCTGTAAAGGAAAGAGTATTTTAGGGAAAGAGATCATATAAATTAGATGGGCTTTACCTGCAAAGGATAATTTAAGGGATTTCCAGGATTGAATTTCTTGTATAACTACAGAAATAAGAGGCTGAACATTTAATTTATAGATATCATGAGGATTTGATGTTAGGTCAACGCCAAGATAAGGTAAAGAATTTCTCCTCCACTGAAAAGAAAAAGGGAACGGCCACCGTTTCTGAGCAATTTTAAAAATAGCTAAAGCATGAGATTTATTAAAGTTTATACGAAATCCCGAAACTGCTCCAAATTCATTAAAGGCGTCCATTATAGAGGAAATGGATTCCTTAGGATTGGATATCATGAGTAAGATATCATCAGCAAATGCCAACGTTTTAAGTGTATTGTGACCGACCCCTATGCCCCCAAAGGAAGGGATCATCTCCAGATATCTTAGTAAGGGATCAAGGGCAATATTGAACAACAAAGGTGACAGAGGACAGCCCTGCCTCGTCCCCCTGAAGATGGAAAAAGGGGTTGACTGGATATTTTCAAAACATTTTTATTGGATTAAAGTGGACCTTTTAACCAAATTTATCATGGTTAGGAGGCTGTCCACTACTTGGACAACCCCTTTCTTGATGTTTGCCCCCGATTCATTAAAAAAAACTTTACTCGCCTTCCTCAGTGGCGCCGTTCCCACTGTGTCAGCACTCGCGGTCCTGGAGTTCTTCTGCGGTTGTTGTGACACGTGCCTCCAGCACCCAAAATTTGTCATGGTTAGAGGGCTGTCCACTACTTGGGCAACCCCTTCTTGATGTTTGGCCCCAATTAAATAAAAAAAACTTTACTCACCTCCCTCGGTGGCGCTCTTCCCGTGGTGTCAGCACTTGCGGTCCTGGAGTTCTTCTGTGGTTGTTGTGACACGTGCCTCCAGCACCCAATCTGATCCGGCATCGCTGTGCCCGCCTTAGGACAAATCAAACATGAAGAGGAAGTTGGGACTCCAGCTGCTTTCTCACTTGCTCTTCATGTTCAATTCAACAGGAGGCAGAGACAGTGATGTCAGCGCTGATTGGGCGCTGGAGTCACGTGTCAAAACAGCACAGGAACCCTAGAGAACGGTGCTGGCATGGGAGGTGAGTATAAGCTTTTTTATTTTATCGGGGCTAAGCATGGGGTATGAGGAGAAGTTGCCCAAGTAGAAGACAACTTCTTTAACTGGACACATTATGCAATTTTGCCTCTCAGTTACGGCGATATTAGCAAAGTATTGGCACATATTAAATCAAAAAGAAAATGGTAAGTCCAAGTGGGTGTTATCAATTACTTTTCACTGGGGGCGTGTACTTCTTCTTCCTGTATGAGTTGCTCAATCATTACCAGGGAGCAGCACAGCAGAAAAGGACTGCGCCTCACCATAGCCTAGGTTTCTCAGT
This sequence comes from Dendrobates tinctorius, assembly GCF_039654945.1. Taxonomy (NCBI): domain Eukaryota; kingdom Metazoa; phylum Chordata; class Amphibia; order Anura; family Dendrobatidae; genus Dendrobates; species Dendrobates tinctorius. The sequence continues at coordinate 1,036,197 of NW_027361752.1, read as the reverse complement.
GTGTGAGATGTAAGGATACAGAGCAGACTTAAGATTTGTGATTTTACTCAAAGGCTGTTTATATTTGTAGCCAATTTAACAGAAATGGAGCAATCAACTGAGCTTCTCCTATGCACCATTTTATGGGGCACTTACTGTTATTTTATTTGAGGGGAAAAAAATAGATCACAATGGCTGGCCCTTTTTTTCTTTTGCTTGACTTTATTATGTAGCTTCCATAGGAAAAAAAACAATAAGGCCGGGGTCACACTAACCGACGCAAAATACGGTCAGTATTTTACATGCGTAATACGGATGACAGACCCCTAAATAGTGCTCCGTATGTCATCCGTAATCAAGGTGTGGTCGCGTATTTTGCGCATGTAAGCATCCGTATGTAATCCGTATGGAGAGATTTTCTTGCAGGCTTGCAAAATGGACATATAATGGAGCCCTATGACAGTTTTAATAAAGAAATGAAAGAATAGATATAGACACATAGAATGCATGTATATATATATATATATATATATACATGCATTCTATGTGTCTATATCTATTCTATGTATTCTATGTGTCTATATCTATTCTTTCGTTTCTTTATTAAACCTGTCAGGGTGAGTTTACTGTATAGCGCACTGAATTGCCGGCTTTGCTAAAAGACACCTGGTGCGTATTTCTCGCAGGTCACATGTGTGGTCCGTGTGTAATTCGTATTTTTTGCGCACCCATAGACTTGCATTGGCGTACTACGGCCGTAGTACGCTGACAATCGCAGCATGCTGCGATTGGCACGGAGCGTAGCGTAGAATACGGATGAGAAATATACGGCTGGTGCGAGGGACCCCATAGAGAATCATTGGTCCGTGTCTAATGTGTGCTTTTAGCGCCTCTCACTCGTCCGTATTCCTCGCCAGTGTGACCCCGGCCTAAAACCTGCAGTTTCTAATTGATGAGTAAATTATTTGATATACATACTGGAAGAAAAGCTTTTTTTGTTGTTGTCATTAAAGCGGAGGATTAATGCACAGCTTCAGAGAAGTCTCCTTCATCATGCACAATGAATTTCCCATGCATTTTACTACCCAATTAGGGGATAATAAACTCTGCTTGTAAATATGGTGAATTTACTTTTAATGAATATCCCCCATTGAGTCTCAAGAGTAAACCAGAAAATCAGTAAAACTTCCAGGCGGTTCTCTGTGTTCCATCCACGTGTTCCATTCTCTGTCTTCCATCCACGTGTTCCATTCTCTGTGTTCCGTCCACGTGTTCCATTTTCTGTGTTCCGTCCACGTGATCCAATCTCTGTGTTTTGTCCATGTGTTTCATTCTCTTAGTTCCATCCACGTGTTCCATTCTTTGTGTTCGTCCATGTGTTCCATTCTTTTTGTTCCGTCCACGTGTTCCATTCTCTATGTTCTGTCCACATGTTCCATCATCTGTGTTCCATCCACACGTTCCATTCACTTTGTTCCGTCCACATGTTCCATTCTCTGTGTTCTGTCCACGTGTTCCATTCTCTGTGTTCCGTCCACGTGTTCCATTCTCTGGTGTTCCGTCTACGTTTCCATTCTCTTTGTTCCGTCCACATGGTCCATTCTCTGTGTTCTGTCCACGTGGTCCATTCTCTGTGTTCCGTCCACATGTTCCATTCTCTGTGTTCTGTCCACGTGTTCCATTCTTTTTGTTTCGTCCACGTGTTCCATTCTCTATGTTCTGTCCACGTGGTCCATTCTCTGTGTTCCAGCCACATGTTCCATTCTCTTTGTTCCGTCCTCGTGTTCCATTCTCTGTGTTCTGTCCACATGTTCCATTCTCTGTGTTCCGTCCACGTGTTCCATTCTCTGGTGTTCCATCCACGTGTTCCATTCTCTGTGTTCGTCCACGTGTTCCATTCTCTGGTGTTCCGTCTGTGTGTTCCATTCTTTTTGTTCCATCCACGTGTTCCATTCTGTGTTCCGTCCACGTGTTCCATTCTCTTTGTTATGTCCACGTGTTCCATTCTCTTTGTTCCGTCCACGTGCTCCATTCTCTTTGTTCCATCCACATGTTCCATTCTTTTTGTTCCGTCCACGTATTCCATTCTCTATGTTCTGTCCATATGTTCCATTCTCTGTGTTCTGTCCACATGTTCCATTCTCCTTGTTTCGTCCACATGTTCCATTCTCTTTGTTCCATCCACGTGTTCCATTCTCTGGTGTTCCGTCTACGTTTTCTATTCTCTATGTTCCGTCCACGTGGTCCATTCTCTGTGTTCCGTCTACGTGGTCCATTCTCTGTGTTCTGTCCACGTGTTCCATTCTGTGTTCCATCCACATGTTCCATTCTTTTTGTTTCGTCCACGTGTTCCATTCTCTATGTTCTGTCCACGTGGTCCATTCTCTGTGTTCCATCCACATGTTCCATTCTCTTTGTTCCGTCCACATGGTCCATTCTCTGTGTTCCGTCCACGTGTTCCATTCTCTGTGTTCAGTCCACGTGTTCCATTCTTTTTGTTCCGTCCATGTGTTCCATTCTCTATGTTCTGTCCACGTGGTCCATTCTCTATGTTCTGTCCACGTGGTCCATTCTCTTTGTTCCGTCCACGTGTTCCATTCTCTGTGTTCTGTCCACGTGTTCCACTCTTTTTGTTCCGTCCACGTGTTCCATTCTCTGGTGTTCCATCTACATGTTCCATTCTCTTTGTTCCGTCCACTTGTTCCATTCTCTGTGTTCCATCCACGTGTTCCATTCTCTTAGTTCCGTCCACGTGTTCCATTCTCTATGTTCTGTCCACGTGTTCCATTCTCTGTGTTCCGTCCACATGTTCCATTCTCTTTGTTCCGTCCATGTGTTCCATTCTCTGTGTTCCGTCCACGTGTTCCATTCTCTGGTGTTCCATCTACGTTTTCCATTCTCTTTGTTCCGTCCACGTGGTCCATTCTCTGTGTTCCGTCCATGTGGACCATTCTCTGTGTTTTGTCCACGTGTTCCATTCTCGGTGTTCCATCCACGTGTTCCATTCTTTTTGTTTCGTCCACGTGTTCCTTTCTCTATGTTCTATCCACATGTTCCATTCTCTGTGTTCCGTCCACATGTTCCATTCTCTCTGTTCCAGCCACGTGTTCCATTCTCTGTGTTCTGTCCACGTGTTCCATTCCCTGTGTTCCATCCACGGCAATTCTCATCTCTTCTATTTCATTATGTGAAGCATTTCAACTCGGTAATGTTATTTCTCCATGAAGGAAGTCTATTATAATATTTGTAGCATTTTTTAAATATTTTGGTATTACTGTAGAAACTGACCGCATAGTTCCCCCTTCCAGACATATTGAGCTACAATGAAGGCCCAGTCTTTTTCCTTTACTCAGCTGAAATATTCAGCCTTGGGACACAGAGCTTAACATACAGAAAAAGGATTTTAAGTTGGCAAAGATTATGTTGAGAATTCTTTTCTCTTAAGTAATTATTAGAAAATATTTTCTCTAAATCAGTGTTTTTTTTTAAATGATGACACAAATGTATTGTTTTTAAAGGGAATCTGTCAGTAGGATAACCTCTTTTAAGCCATCTGTATGGACATGTAGGTCATAGGTAGCTGAAAAAAATACCTATTATTACTATTATTATGCTTTTGCCTATACAGTTATGGCCAAAAGTATTGACACCCCTGCAATTCTGTCAGATAATACTCAGTTTCTTCCTGAAAATGATTGCAAACACAAATTCTTTGGTATTATTATCTTCATTTAATTTGTCTTAAATAAAAAAAAACACAAAAAGAATTGTCCTAAAGCCAAATTGGATATAATTCCACACCAAACATAAAAAAGAGGGTGGACAAAAGTATTGGCACTGTTCGAAAAATCATGTGATGCTTCTCTAATTTGTGTAATTAACAGCACCTGTAACTTACCTGTGCCACCTAACAGGTGTTGACAATAACTGTCACGTCGCCGCCAGACTCAGGGCCTGCTGTTCCGGCTTCGGCCACTAGGAGGCGCTGGACTGATACCTCGTCGCCAGACTCAGGGCCTGCTATTCCGGCTTTGGCCACTAGGAGGCGCCGGACTGACACGTCACCGCCAGACTCAGGGCCTGCGGTTCCGGTCTCGGCCACTAGGAGGCGCCGGACCGTCACGTCGCTGTCGGACTCAGGGACGGCTGTTCCTGCCTCAGCCACTGGGAGGCGCCGTGGTTCACTCCAGGGTGAGGGTGGTGACAGAGAAGAGGCTCCTGCGCAGGCATCTGGTGGGCGCAGGCTCTGCCCCTCTGTCAGTCATGTAGGGCTTACTGCATCTCCATCTGGCCTGGTCCTGGGGGCGGCCCTAATTACATCATCAGTCCAGGAGCCTGTGAGGGATGACCTGATCCCTCAAATACCTTGGGACTGGTCTTGCAAGCCGCCGGATATATTCTTGGTTCCCCTGCGTGCTACTTTGTAATTTGCTATAGTGAAAACTCTGACCTCAGCCTGGATTTCTGACCATTCTATTGCCTGACATTTTTGTACCTCCGCCTCTCTTCTGATTTTTTGACGCTGACCTTCGCTTGGATTCCTGACTCTCCTTCTGCCTGCTGATTTTGTACCTTTGCTGCCCTCCTGTTTTTTTACTGACCTTGGCCTGGACTTTTGACTCTCCTTCTGTCTGCTGATTTCGTGCCTCTGCTGCCCTCCGGCCTCCGACTCCTGCCTCCTGACCTTGATTACGGGTTTTAGTTTTGACCCCTTGGCGGCCGTCCTGCTCTGGTCCACTGCTCCTCTAGACAGCTACCCCCTGGGCCTTGCTACAATTCCAGATCCCTGTATAGGGGTTAAGGGTCTCAGGGTTACTCGGGGTGCTGTTCCTACTACAGCCCAGATTCGCAAACGGCCGCCACAATAACTAAATCACACTTGCAGCCAGTTGAAATGGATTAAAGGTGACTCAACCTCTGTCCTGTGTCCTTGTGTGTACCACATTGAGCATGGAGAAAAGAAAGAAGACCAAAGAACTGTCTGAGGACTTGAGAAACCAAATTGAGAGGAAGCATGAGCAATCTCAAGGCTACAAGTCCATCTCCAAATCCCTGAATGTTCCTGTGTCTACCGCGTGCAGTGTCATCAAGAAGTTTAAATCCCATGGCACTGTGGCTAACCTCCCTAGATGTGGACGGAAAAGAAAAATTGACAAGAGATTTCAACGCAAGATTGTGCAGATGTTGGATAAAGAACCTCAACTAACATCCAAACAAGTTCAAGCTGTCCTGCAGTCCGAGGGTACAACAGTGTCAACCCGTACTATCCGTCGGCATGTGAATGAAAAGGGACTGTATGGTAGGAGACCCAGGAAGACCCCACTTCTTACCCCGAGACATAAAAAAGCCAGGCTGGAGTTTGCCAAAACTTAACTGAAAAAGCCTAAAGCGTTTTGGAAGAATGTTCTCTGGTCAGAAGAGACAAAAGTAGAGCTTTTTGGGCAAAGGCATCAACATAGAGTTTACAGGAGAAAAAAGAGGCATTCAAAGAAAAGAACACGGTCCCTACAGTCAAACATGGCGGAGGTTCCCTGATGTTTTGGGGTTGCTTTGCTGCCTCTGGCACTGGACTGCTTGATCGTGTGCATGGCATTATGAAGTCAGAAGACTACCAACAAATTTTGCAGCATAATGTAGGGCACAGTGTGAGAAAGCTGGGTCTCCCTCAGAGGTCATGGGTCTTCCAGCAGGACAATGACCCAAAACACACTTCCAAAAGCACTAGAAAATGGTTTGAGAAAGCACTGGAGACTTCTAAAGGTGACCAGCAATGAGTCCAGACTTGAATCCCATAGAACACCTGTGGAGAGATCTAAATATGGCAGTTTGGAGAAGGCACCCTTCTAATATCAGGGTCCTGGAGCAGTTTGCCAAGGAAGAATGGTCTAAAATTCCAGCAGAGCATTGTAATAAACTCATTGATGGTTACCGGAAGCGGTTGGTCGCAGTTATTTTGGCTAAAGGTTGTGCAACCAAGTTTTAGGCTGAGGGTGCCAATACTTTTGTCTGGCCCTTTTTTGGAGTTTTGTGTGAAATGATCAATGTTTTGCTTTTTGCTTCATTCTCTTTTGTGTTTTTTCATTTAAGACAAATTAAATGAAGATAATAATACCAAAGAATGTGTTTGCAATCATTTTCAGGAAGAAACTGAGTATTATCTGACAGAATTGCAGGGGTGTGAATACTTTTGGCCACAACTGTATAGCCATATTCCACAGCGCTTTACATACATTATCATCACTGTCCCCGATGGGGCTCACAATCTAAATTCCCTTTTGGTATGTCTTTGGATATCTGTGTTCCAATGTCTTATTCTAGAGAAATCCACAATGTTTTTAAATATGTAAATTAGCTGTTAATTTCTATGGGCCCCATACAGACCTCCCTGAAAATCCTCTTCCAGAACTTATTTAAATGAAAGAGGGTGTTCCAACTCTGAGACATGTAGATCAGGAGAGCAGACTGTCAGTCATTACATGTCTCCACTGGAAATGCCCCCTTTTATTTACAGTCAGATTCTCAGGGAGATCTATATCCGCCCCATAGATCTTTACAGCTCATTTACATATTAAGAAAAACATATCATTTTACTCAGCTTCCTATAGCCTATATAGACGGCTTAGGATGGTTGATCCTACTGACAGATTCCCTTTAACTATTGCAGATTTCACTTTGGTCATTAAAGCAAATGTAACAGGATTAGACTTTCTATTTTCTGTAGCTCACGTGTCGGCTTTCGGCTTTACTGTATAAACTGGAATTATTGAGTCTGTCTTGACCGGGACATTGAAATATAATGGCAGAGAGAAAATTAAGAAAAAACCTTTCATTCTGGAGGGCTCAGCACCTTCATGTATTACACAGCCCAGTGATTTTAGTGGCACTTTTTAATTACTAATTTTTCTGTAATGAACCTGCCAAGAATTACTGGTGTATTGTGGGCTGCAATTTCCAGGGGCAAGTATTTTGCACCTCTTTTCCCAATAATTTTTAGCACTCCCTTCCACCAATCTGTTGGCCTCTGTTGTCCTTATATTTTGCATTTTGACCTCCTATATTCATTTTTTTCTGAACTTAGACATAAGTTTTGAAAAATAAAATATTGTTCTACTTATCCCTTCACGACCTATCACGTATAAGTACATCTTAGGTCGCCTCCCTTCCTTTGATACGGGCTCCGAGTCCGACGCTGAGCCCACATCTTTTCTGACACATGATAGCTGGTTTGATCAACTGTCATGTGCCCCTAATAGCTGAAATTGCGATCCACCTGCGGCAGCTAACATGTTAAATGCCACTGTCAATCTCTGACAGCGGCATTTAACACATGCGTGCCGGAAGCGTGTCACAAACCACACCCACGGACGCCCCTGGAGATGATGATTTCTGCTACACATAGCAAGGCTATACGTAGCACAAGCGATCAGATGATTGCAGCTTCAAGTCTTCTATGGAGACTACTGTATTGAAGCAAGTCAAAAGTGGAAAAAAAATGTTTTAAAAAATATAAAAAAAAGTTTAAAGTTCATATTTCCCTAGTCAAAATAAAACAATACAAAAAAGCGATCATATATTTCATATTGCTGCATTAAGAAACTCCCAATTTATCCAAATACAAAGGCAATCTGATTGGTAAACTACGTAACGAGAAAAAAATCCAAACCGCAAAATTACGTTTTTTTGGTTCATAGCAACGGGTGATTATAAAATCGTATCTACCCTAAAATGCTATCACTAAAAACGTCAGCTCGGCGCGCAAAATATAAGCCCTGACCCAGCCCCAGATCCCAAAAAATGGAGACGATACGGATCTCAGAAAATGGTGCAATTTTTTTTTTTTATTAAACTTTGGATTTTTTTTCACCACGTAAATAAAAAACAATCTATACATGTTTGGTATCTGTCATCTCATAATGACCTGGCGAATCATAATGGCAGGTCAGATTTAGCATTTGGTGAACATGGTAAAAAAATAAAAAAAACTGTTGTGGAATTGCACTTCTATACTTCTCCAGCAGTGATGGTGGATCTGCTGGACCTCAGGGCGCTGGATGTGGAGGTTTACCGTCTTTTAGATGTCGTAGGGGAGCGGCAACAACATGTAAACACGCGGGCAGCCCTAGATAATCCACGCCGGCATGATGATAAGATCCGGCGGAAGGTGGAACCTCTTCTCTTTTTCTCCTTTTTTACATTTTCTGGGCTTTCTTGCTCTGCATTTGGATTTATTGCAGATTTTCTTTTCTCGATGTCTGATGCTTGGGTACACTCTGGATGGGACTTTGAATTCTCATTGTTCATCGTGATGGTAGCGATGGTGCAGAGTTTAGAAAGCCTTTCAGAGGATGACGTAAAATTTTGGAAGTCAAAGTCCTTGTCCTCACTTGTGTCCTCTTCTTTCTCTGAGACCATAAGCATGTCTCTATGAGCGTGATTGATAAAGAGGCTGGTGTCCACATTTGATACAAGATGAGGAATATACATCGGCTTCTGATTTAGAAGATTGTCAAAATCTATTTTTTTCATGAATGGATGATCCTTAATCTCAAATGCTCCACCTGTCCCAAGTCTTTGCTCAGGATTTTTTTTGAGCAGGTCAGTGATGAGGTTCTTAGCCTCACGGGGTGGACAGCATTTGTAATTCCAAGGTATTTTTCCCATGACAATCATTCTTTTAAGCTAAGGTATGAAATCCGTATCAAATGGTAAAGATCCAACCAGAAATTCATGGAGGATGATCCCCATTGACCACCAGTCAACAGGTCTTCCGTAGTCTTTCATTAGGATGACCTCTGGGGCCATGTAATTCAGGGTACCACAATTCTCAAGGTCCTTGAACTCTCTGGAGATGTCCTTCACTGATTGCTTATAGTTGTTGGTTTTTGGTATCATGACACCAATTTTTGAAAGTCCAAAATCGGCGACTTTAACATGCCCAGCAGTTGTAATCAGTAGGTTGTACGGTTTCAGATCTCGGTGCACCACACCATAGCTGTGCAGGTATTCCACAGCAAGAACTGTTTCTGCAAAGTACAGACGGGCCAAGGGGATAGATAAACGGCCCTTGGTGCTTAGAAGGGACCCACAGTCTCCACCTCCAACATACTCCATGACCATACACAGGTGAGATCTAGTAGGGAAGGAGCAGAGCATGGAGACCACAAAGGGACAATCAGCGAAGGTCATGATGTCCCTATCCAGAAAGGCCGCTTCCACGTGTTTTTCAGTTTCCAGGTTCTTCTTCGCCATTTTCTTCATAGCGAAGATCTGCTGTGAGTATTTGTGCTGCACTAAGTAGACAGCGCCAAAACATCCGCCGCTGATCAGTTTGGATGTCTCGAAGTCGCTCATATGCGGCTTTCTCGCCGGGATCAATGATTCCATGAAGTTAGTGGCAGGCTCGTGGATCTCTGGCATCTCACATATCACACTCTCAGGATCCGGCAGCTCAGGGGTTTCTGTTGTCAGATCGCTGCTTGGCCCCAGATGACTCGTATTAGGGTCCGGGGATTCCGGGGGAACATTTTCCCCGTCTTTGTCGTCGCCTTCTGGTGTCTCAGTGGCAGGCTCGTGGATCTCCGGGATCTCACAGATCACACTCTCAGGATCCGGCAGCTCAGGGGTTTCTGTGGTCAGATCGCTGCTCAGCCCCGCCTGACTCGTGTTAGGGTCCGGGGATTCCAGGGGGACATTTTCCCCATCTTTGTACTCGCCTTGTGGTGTCTCCAGGCGTTCCGGGGAGCGGGCCGGACCTTCCAGCACATACAGGACTTTTTCGGCCAGTTCTTTAACAAAAGCCAAATCTCCATCTTGAGATTTTTCTTCAGCCTGCTGTAGTAATGTCCTGATGTTCCGGGTTAAATCTGTCAGATACTCTGAGGTAAGACGGTCTTGGTGGTATTTGGTCAGGCAGTCCTGCACTAGCTCCACCACCAGCCGGTGAGTGAAGCCGAGGACGCCATCGGGTGGTAGAAGCGTAATGTCAGAGCAATGGGTGTAAATAATCTCCAATAATCCTTCTACCTGAAGCTTGTCTAGAAGAAATTCAGCCATAGCGAAAAATTGCAAATGCACTCAGTCACTAGGGAGCCAAAATGGCAGCCGGAACCCTGTGTACACAGCATAAGTAACTGCGAGCGGTGATGTCATAATGGTCGACCATCTGTGATATCATAATGGCCGACCATCTGTGATGTCATAATGGCCGACCATCAGTGATGTCATAATGGCCGACCATATGTTTTCAAACATTTTTTTTTTTTAAACCGTCTTTATTGAGTGTAATACAAAATATACATATAATGTCCAATAACATAACAGAAGAACATTTATGCAATATTATTAACATTAGACGGCATTTTTTCAACTATAAAAACCCCCGCCCCTCCCCCTCCACTCCCCCGGGCAAACTCCATAATTTCGTAACACAATTTCATTCCAGTCTAACAGGGATATTACCGGCAAGCTGCTCTCTCATATACCAGTTGGTGAGCTGGAAACAACTATGTATCGCCTGGCTTGTGGAAGATGTCTGAGTATTGATAAAAGAGGACCATGTGAAAAAAAAAGCGTCCCTCTTTATTAAGTAAGGCCTCTATCCAATCCATTTTGAAGAGATATGTTACTTTTGTAGCAATTAAGCTTAAAGAAGGTGTTGCATCCTGTGCTCACAAAAGGAGAATGCTTTTACGTGTGGCTGCCGCCCATATGAACAAGATGGGGCGCTGCTGGACAGAAAGCCTCACCAACTGGTCCTGTGCGAGAATATTAAATATGGCCCACTCCGGGGAGAGAGAGATAGATATGTCAAAAGTGTAGATGAGATGTTGCAGAAGAGTATCCCACACCTCCCTTATTTTTGGGCAGTCCCAAAGGCAATGGAAAATATCAGCTGGAGAGTGTAAGCATTTAGGGCAGGGATAGTCCCCTGAGGGGGACATTTTAGACTTGACTTCCGGGGAGAAGTATGCTCTATGAAATATCATAAGAGACATGGTTATGTAACTGTCATATGGTAATTTAGAGTTAATACGCATAGTGGCTTTCAAAAGGTCATTTACCCGACAGTTCGTTAATTGAGCAACCCATTTTCCAGGGCCTGGTGAAGAGTCTGACCAATGTATAGAAGACTTAATGATTTATATATAAGACTCATAGAATAAGTTCCCATTTGGGCTTTAATGGATATTAAATTTAGAGGGTGTGTTCTAGCATCATCCGGTATGTCTCCCAATATTGAGCTTACGTAATGTCTAATTTGAGAGATAGTAAAATTGTCTACTGTAAGGATTGGGTATTTGAAAACCATGTCCTCTAAGGTAAGAAGGCATTGATTATTTGTTAACGTATCTCGGACCAGTCTACACCCATTGTTTCCAAGCACCTTGTAAATGAGAGCTGACTTGCCTTGTAGAAAAGAGGGGTTACCTTGAAAGGGAAGAAACATCGAGATGTGGGGGTCAAGACCGCTAACTCGTCTAGCTTGACGCCATCCCAAGATTACCGACCATAATAGAGGATTATCTCTAACCTCCACTGGAATTTCAGCATTTCGTAGGTGAAGCAGTGATGGGAGGCTGAAGGGTCTACACATGGCCTCATCTATTGGGGTATTAGTGAAGCGATTAAAGGCGTATATCCAATCAAGGGAATGGCGAAAAGCAGCCGCTATACTGTAGAGGCGTAAATTTGGGAGATTAAGTCCACCCAAAGATTTGGTTTGCTGTAGCTTAAAAACACTAATTCTAGAGCCCCCTTCTGAGCCCCAAATAAATTGGCAGAAGGCTCGTGTCAGTAGCCTATCATCAGCTTTAGAAAGTAGAACCGGGAGCGTCTGTAAAGGAAAGAGTATTTTAGGGAAAGAGATCATTTTAATTAAATGGGCTTTACCTGCAAAGGATAATTTAAGGGATTTCCAGGATTGAATTTATTGTATAACTACAGAAATAAGAGGCTGAACATTTAATTTATAGATATCATGAGGATTTGATGGTAGGTCAACGCCAAGATAAGGTAAAGAATTTCTCCTCCACTGAAAAGGAAAAGGGAATGGCCACCGTTTCTGAGCAATTTTAAAGATAGCTAAAGCATGAGATTTATTAAAGTTTATACGAAATCCCGAAACTGCTCCAAATTCATTAAAGGCGTCCATTATAGAGGAAATGGATTCCTTAGGATTGGATATCATGAGTAAGATATCATCAGCAAATGCCAACGTTTTAAGTGTATGGTGACCGACCCCTATGCCCCCAAAGGAAGGGATCATCTCCAGATATCTTAGTAAAGGATCAAGGGCAATATTAAACAACAAACGTGACAGAGGACAGCCCTGCCTCGTCCCCCTGAAGATGGAAAAAGGGGTTGACTGGATACTTTCAAACATTTTTATTGGATTAAAGTGGACCTTTTAACCAAATTTATCATGGTTAGAGGGCTGTCCACAACATGGACAACCCCTTCTTGATGCTTGCCCCCGATTCAATAAAAAAACTTTACTCGCCTTCCTCAGTGGCGCCGTTCCCACTGTGTCAGCACTCACGGTCCTGGAGTTCTTCTGCGGTTGTTGTGACACGTGCCTCCAGCACCCAAAATTTGTCATGGTTAGAGGGTTGTCCACTGCTTGGACAAACCCTTCTTGATGTTTGGCCCCTAGTAAATAAAAAAAACTTTACTCGCCTCCCTCGGTGGCGCTGTTCCCGTGGTGTCAGCACTTGCGGTCCTGGAGTTCTTCTGTGGTTGTTGTGACACGTGCCTCCAGCACCCAATCTGATCCGGCATCGCTGTGCCCGCCTTAGGACAAATCAAACATGAAGAGGAAGTTGGCGCTCTAGCTACTTTATCACTTGCTCTTCATGTTCAATTCAACAGGAGGCAGAGACAGTGACGTCAGCGCTGATTGGGCACTGGAGTCACGTGTCAAAACAGCACAGGAACCCTAGAGAACGGTGTTGGCATGGGAGGTGAGTATAATCTTTTGTATTTTTTCGGGGCCAAGCATGGGGTATGAGGAGAAGTTGCCCATGTAGAAGACAACTTCTTTAACTAGACACATTATGCAATTTTGCCTCTCAGTTACGGCGATATTAGCAAAGTATTGGCACATATTAAATCAAAAAGAAAACGGTAAGTCCAAGTGGGTGTTATCAATTACTTTTCACTGGGGGCGTGTACTTCTTCTTCCTGTATGAGTTGCCCAATCATTACCAGGGAGCAGCACAGCAGAAAAAGACTGCGCCTCACCATAGCCTAGGTTTCTCAGTGTGTGAGATGTAAGGATACAGAGCTGATCTCCTGGTCTAACCTCCTGCATGATTAGACAGTGCTGGGTATAGCTCACAGAAGACACACCTTTCGGATAAGATCAATGTGTAGCTGTGTCATATTGCAAACCCTTCTATCAGCTTTCCTCCTCTTTTAGCACGGTCAGCTCGGCTCGGCTGACCCCTCACTTCTTGTCCAGAGGTAAAAGCTCAATTCTTTAAGCTCAGGATAAATAAATCTGATAATACACTGCACAATGAAATTCATAATTTTACCCATGAGTGGAATATAAATTTACCCTGATCCATTGCAATACATGTGTGTTAGTCTATTTTATGTCTGACGTTGTGTGCATGAACCAGTAGGCTCAGGATGTACAAACAGATTAAAAAAAAACATCTTTGTGACTTAAGATTTGTGATTTTACTCAAAGGCTGTTTATATTTGTAGCCAACTTAACAGAAATGGAGCAATCAACTGAGCTTCTCCTATGCACCATTTTATGGGGCACTTACTATTATTTTATTTGAGGGGAAAAAAATAGATCACAATGGCTGCCCCTATGTTTCTTTTGCTTGACTTTATTATGTAGCTACCATAGGAAAAAAAACAATAAAACCTGCAGTTTCTAATTGATGAGTAAATTATTTGATATACGGTACATACTGGAAGAAAAGCTTTTTTTGTTGTTGTCATTAAAGCGGAGGATTAATGCACAACTTCAGAGAAGTCTCCGTCATCATGCACAATGAATTTCCCATGCATTTTACTACCCAATTAGGGGATAATAAACTCTGCTTGTAAATATGGTGAATTTACTTTTAATGAATATCTCCCATTGATTCTCAAGAGTAAACCAGAAAATCAGTAAAACTTCCAGGCGGTTCTCTGTGTTCCATCCACATGTTCCATTCTCTGTGTCCTGTCCACGTGTTCCATTCTCTGTGTTCCGTCCACGTGTTCCATTCTCTGTGTTCCGTCCACGTGTTCCATTTTCTGTGTTCCGTCCACGTGTTCCATTCTCTTTGTTCCGTCCACGTGTTCCAATCTCTTTGTTCCGTCCACGTGTTCCATTCTCTTTGTTCCGTCCACGTGTTCCATTCTCTTTGTTCCGTCCACGTGTTCCATTCTCTGTGTTCCGTCCACGTGTTCCATTCTCTTTGTTCCGTCCACGTGTTCCATTCTCTTTGTTCCGTCCACGTGTTCCATTCTTTTTGTTCCGTCCACGTGTTCCATTCTCTATGTTCTGTCCACATGTTCCATTCTCTGTGTTCCGTCCACATGTTCCATTCTCTTTGTTCCGTCCACGTGTTCCATTTTCTTTGTTCCGTTCACGTGTTCCATTATTTTTGTTCCGTCCACATGTTCCATTCTCTGTTTTCCGTCCACATGTTCCATTCTCTTTGTTCCGTCCACGTGTTCCATTCTCTGTGTTCCATCCACGTGTTCCATTCTCTGGTACTCCGTCTACGTTTTCCATTCTCTTTGTTCCGTCCACGTGGTCCATTCTCGGTGTTATGTCCACGTGTTCCATTCTCTGTGTTCCGTCCACGTGTTCCATTCTCTGTGTTCCATCCACATGTTCCATTCTTTTTGTTTCATCCACTCGTTTCATTCTCTCTGTTCTAGCCACGTGTTCCATTCTCTGTGTTCTGTCCACGTGTTCCATTCTCTGTGTTCCGTCCACTTGTTCCATTCCCTGTGTTCCATCCACGGCAATTCTCATCTCTTCTATTTCATTATGTGAAGCGTTTCAACTCGCTAATGTAATTTCTCCATGAAGGAAGCAAATTATAATATTTGTAGCATTTTTTAAATATTTTGGTATTACTGTAGAAGCTGACCACATAGTTCCCCCTTCCAGACATATTGAGCTACAATGAAGGCCCAGTCTTTTTCCTTTACTCAGCTGAAATATTCAGCTTTGGGACACAGAGCTTAACATATAGAAAAAGGATTTTAAGTTGGCAAAGTTTATGTTGAGAATTCTTTTCTCTTAAGTAATTATTAGAAAATATTTTCTCTAAATCAGTGTTTTTTTGTTTTTTTTAAATGATGACACAAATGTATTGTTTTTAAAGGGAATCTGTCAGTAGGATAACCTCTTATAAGCCATCTGTATGGACATGTAGGTCATAGGTAGCTGAAAAAAATACCTATTATTATTAAGCTTTTGCATATACAGTTGTGGCCAAAAGTATTGACACCCCTGCAATTCTGTCAGATAATACTCAGTTTCTTCCTGAAAATGATTGCAAACACAAATTCTTTGGTATTATTATCTTCATTTAATTTGTCTTAAATTAAAAAAACACAAAAGAGAATGAAGCAAAAAGCAAAACATTGATCATTTCACACAAAACTCCAAAAAAGGGCCAGACAAAAGTATTGGCACCCTCAGCCTAATACTTGGTTGCACAACCTTTAGCCAAGATAACTGCGACCAACCGCTTCCAGTAACCATCAATGAGTTTATTACAATGCTCTGCTGGAATTTTAGACCATTCTTCCTTGGCAAACTGCTCCAGGTCCCTGATATTTGAAGGGTGCCTTCTCCAAACTGCCATTTTTAGATATCTCCACAGGTGTCTCCAACTTTGAATTTTTATGCCCTTAAATCACAGAGATACGGCACACAAAAAACTTGATAACTAACATTTCCCACATGTTTACTTTACATCAGCACAATTTTGGAACCAAAATTTTTTTTTGTTAGGAAGTTATAAGGGTTAAAATTTGACCAGCAATTTCTCATTTTTACAACATCATTTTATTTTTAGGACCACATCACATTTGAAGCCACTTTGAGGGGTCTATATGATAGAAAATACCCAAAAGTGACACCATTCTAAAAACTGCACCCCTTAAGGTGTTCAAAACCACATTCAAGAAATTTATTAACCCTTTAGGTGCGTCACAGGAATTTTTTTGAATATTTAAAAAAAAAATGAACATCTAACTTTTTTTCACAAAAAAAATACTTCAGGTTCAATTTTTTTTATTTTACCAAGGGTAACAGGAGAAATTGGACTGCAAAAGTTATTGTGCAATTTGTCCTGAGTACGCTGATACCTGATATGTGGGGGGGAACGACTGTTTCGGCGCATGGCAGAGCTCAGAATGGAAGGAGCGCCGTTTGACTTTTTCAATGCAAAATTGGCTGGAATTCAGATCGGACACCATGTCACGTTTGGAGAGTCCCTGATTTACCTAAACAGTGGAAACCCCCTACAAGTGACCCCATTTTGGAAACTAGACCCCCCAAGGAACTTATCTAGATATGTGGTGAGAACTTTGAACCCACAAGGGCTTTACAGAAGTTTATAACGTACAGCGGTACAATTACAAAATCATATTTTTTCCACAAAAATGATCTTTTCACCCTCAATTCTTATTTTTCCAAGGGTAACAGGACCCTAAAAGTTATTGTGCAATTTGTCCTGAGTATGCTGATACCCCACATGTGGGGGTAAACCACTATTTGGGCGCATGGCAGAGCTCGGAAGGGAAGCAGCGCCATTTGACGTTTTTGGCTGGAATTGAGATCGGACACCATGTCGCGATTGGAAAACCCCTGATGTACCAAAACAGTGGAAACCCCCCACAAATGACACCATTTTGGAAACTAGACCCCCTAAGGAACTTATCTAGATGTGTGGTGAGCAGTTTGAACCCCCCAGTGCTTCACAGAAGTTTATAACGTCCGGGCGTGAAAATAAAAAATTCGTATTTTTTCCACAAACATGATCAATTAGTCCCCAATTTTTTTATTTTCCCAAGGGTAACAGGAGAAATTGAACCCCAAAAGTTGTTGTCCAATTTGTCCTGAATACGCTGACACCCCATATGTGGGAGAAAACTACTGTATGGACACACGTCAGGGCTCGTAAGGGAAGTAGTGACGTTTTGGAATGCAGACTTTGATGCAATGGTCTGCGGGTGTCATGTTGCCTTTGGAGAGCCCCTAATGTACCTAAACAGTGGAAACCCCCCACAAATGACCCCATTTTGGAAACGAGACCCCCTAAGGAACTTATTTAGATGTGTGGTGAGCACTTTGAACCCCCAAGGGCTTCACAGAAGTTTATAATGCCCGGGCATGAAAATAAAAAAATCGTATTTTTTCCACAAACATGATCAATTAGTCCCCAATTTTTTCATTTTCCCAAGGGTAACAGGAGAAATTGGACCCCAAAAGTTGTTGTCCAATTTGTCATGAGTACGCTGACACCCCATATGTGGGAGAAAACTACTGTGTGGACACACGTCGGGGCTTGGAAGGGAAGCAGTGACGTTTTGGAATGCAGACTTTGATGGAATGGTCTGCGGGTGTCATGTGCGTTTGGAGAGCCCCTGATGTACCTAAACTATTGAAACTCCCCACAAGTGACCCATTTTGGACACTAGACCCCCCACGGAACTTATCTAGATGTGTGGTGAGCACTTTGAACCCCCAAATGCTTCACAGAAGTTTATAACGCTCGGACGTGAAAATAAAAAAATCATTTTTTTCCACAAAAATGATATTTTTGCCCCCAATTTTTTTATTTTCCTAAGGGTAACAGGAGAAATTGGACCCCAAAAATTGTTTTTCAGTATGACCTGAGTAGGCTGATACCCTACATGTGGGGGGTAAAACACTGTTTGGGCGCATGGCAGAGCTTGGAAGGGAAGGAGCACCATTTGACTTTTTCAACTCAGAATTGGCTGGAATTGAGATCAGATGCCATGTTGCATTTGGAGAGCCCCTGATGTGCCCAAACAGTGGAAACCCCCAATTCTAACTCCAACCCTAACCCCAACACACCCCTAACCCTAATCTCAGCCCTAACCCTAACCCTAGCCCTAACCCTACCCTAGCCCTAACCCTAATGGAAAAATGGAAATTAATACATTTTTTTTATTTTATTATTTTTCCCTAAGGGGGTGATAACGGGGGGTTTGATTTACTATTTATGGCGGTTTTTATATTTGGCAGCTGTCGCACGCTAAAAGACGCTTTTTTTTGTAAAAATATTTTTTGCATCACCACATATTGAGAGCTATAATTTTTCCGTATTTTGACCCACCGAGTCATGTGAGGTCTTACTTTTTGCGGGACGAGTTGACGTTTTTATTGGTACCATTTTCGGGCACGTGACATTTTTTGATCGCTTTTTATTCCGATTTTTGGGACGCAGAATGAACAAAAGCCAGCGTTTCATGAATTTCTTTAGGGGGGGTGCGTTTACACCGTTCCGCGTGCGGTAAAATTGATAAAGCACCTTTATTCTTCGGGTCAGTACGGTTACAGTGATACCTTATTTAGGTCGTTTTTTTATGTTTTGTCGGTTTTATGCAATGAAAACTATTTTATATAAAAAATATTTATTTTTGCATCGCTTTATTCTGCGAGCTATAACTTTTTTATTTTTTCGCTGATGATGCTGTGTGGCAGCTCGTTTTTTCCGGGACAAGATGACGTTTTCAGCAGTACCATGGATATTTATATGCGTCTTTTTGATCGCGCGTTATTACACTTTTTGTTTGGCGGTATGATAATAAATCATTATTTTTTGCTTAGTTTTTAATTTTTATTTTTTAAGGGGTTCGCTAAAGGGGTTAACTAATGGGATAGTTTTATAGTGCAGGACGTTACGGACGCGGCGATACCTAATATGTGTACTTTTATTGTTTTGTTTTTTTTTATTTCCAATAAAAGGATTTATTTGGGGAATATTTTTTTTTTTTTCTAATTTATTTGGCGATTTTTTTTTAATTTATATTAACACTTTTTTATTTTTTTTAAACTTTATTAAATAGTCCCAGGTGGGACATCACTGTCCTGTGACAGATCGCAGATCTGTCACATCACAGATCACTGTGACAGATCAGCGATCTGTCACAGGCATTGAAGCAGACTTCCTCATGCCTGCGCTTTGCAGGCACTGAGGAAGCCAGCTTCCTGCAGGCCCCCGAAGGCCCCCGTCGCCATCTTGGATTCGGGGGCCTGCAGGAAAGGAGCCCCCCGCAGCAGTGCTGCACATTGCGCTGCCGTGGGGGGCTCAGGGAAGCACGGAGGGAGCCCCCTCCCTGCCGATGCTTCCCTTTAACCCCCGGTACACCGCGATCGTGTTTGATCGCGGTGTGCAAGGGGTTAACGTGTCGGGGGCGGTCCGTGACCGCCCCTGACACATTGTGCCGGATGTCAGCTGTGATAATCAGCTGACACCCGGCAGCGATCAGCGGCGCTCACCACGTAGACGTACTATCCCGTCCATGGGCATAGGGGCCCAGGTCCCATGGACGGGATAGTACGTCGGATGTCAGAAAGGGGTTAAAGCAGATGTAACAGGATGAGACTTTCTATTTTCTGTAGCTCACGTGTCGGCTTTCGGCTTTACTGTATAAATTGGAATAATTGAGTCTGTCTTGACCGGGACATTGAAATATAATGGCAGAGAGAAAATTAAGAAAAAAACCTTTCATTCTGGAGGGCTCAGCACCTTCATGTATTACACAGCCCAGTGATTTTAGTGGCACTTTTTAATTACTAATTTTTCTGTAATGAACATGCCAAGAATTACTGGTGAATTGTGGGCTGCAATTTCCAGGGGCAAGTATTTTGCACCTCTTTACCCAATAATTTTTAGCACTCCCTTCCACCAATCTGTTGGGCTCTGTTGTCCTTATGTTTTGCATTTTGACCTCCTATATTCCTTTTTTTTTCTGAACTTGATAGCTGGTTTGATCAACTGTCATGTGCCCCTAACAGCTGAAATTGCGATCCACCTGCGGCTGCTAACATGTTAAATGCCACTGTCAATCTCTGACAGCGGCATTTAACACATGCGTGCCGGAAGCGTGTCACAAACCACACCCACGGACGCCCCTGGAGATGATGATTTCTGCTACACATAGCAAGGCTATACGTAGCACAAGCGATCAGATGATTGCAGCTTCAAGTCTTCTATGGAGACTACTGTATTGAAGCAAGTCAAAAGTGGAAAAAAAATGTTTTAAAAAATATAAAAAAAGTTTAAAGTTTATATTTCCCTAGTCAAAATAAAACAATACAAAAAAGCAAAATGGCAGCCGGAACCCTGTGTACACAGCATAAGTAACTGCGAGCGGTGATGTCATAATGGTCGACCATCTGTGATATCATAATGGCCGACCATCAGTGATGTCATAATGGCCGACCATCTGTTTTCAAACATTTTTTTTTTAAACCGTCTTTATTGAGTGTATTACAAAATATACATATAATGTCCAATAACATAACAGAAGAACATTTATGCAATATTATTAACATTAGACGGCATTTTTTCAACTATAACCCCCCGCCCCTCCCCTCCACTCCCCCGGGCAAACTCCATAACTTCGTAACACAATTTCAATCCAGTCTAACAGGGATATTACCGGCAAGCTGCTCTCTCATATACCAGTTGGTGAGCTGGAAACAACTATGTATCGCCTGGCTTGTGGAAGATGTCTGAGTATTGATAAAAGAGGACCATGTGAAATAAAAGCGGTCAGTGTCTTTTTCTTTATTAAGTAAGGCTTCTATCCAATCCATTTTGAAGAGATATGTTACTTTTGTAGTAATTAAGCTTAAAGAAGGTGTTTCATCCTGTTCCCACAAACGGAGAATGCTTTTACGTGTGGCTGCCGCCCATATGAACAAGATGCGGCGCTGCTGGACAGAAAGCCCCACCAACTGGTCCTGTGCGAGAATATTAAATATGGCCCACTCTGGGGAGAGAGAGATAGATATGCCAAAAGTGTTGATGAGATGTTGCAGAAGTGTATCCCACACCTCGCTTATTATTGGGCAGTCCCAAAGGCAATGGAAAATATCAGCTGGAGAGTGTAAGCATTTAGGGCAGGGATAGTCCCCTGAGGGGGACATTTTAGACTTTACCTCCGGGGAGATGAATGCTCTATGAAATATCATAAGAGACATGGTTATGTAACTGTCATATGGAAATTTAGAGTTAATACGCAGAGTGGCTTTCAAAAGGTCATTTACCCGACAGTTCGTTAATTGAGCAACCCATTTTCCAGGGCCTGGTGAAGAGTCTGACCAATGTATAGAAGGCTTAATGATTTATATATAAGACTCATAGAATAAGTTCCCATTTGGGCTTTAATGGATATTAAATTTAGAGAGTGTGTTCTAGCATCATCCGTTATGTCTCGCAATATTGAGCTTACGTAATGTCTAATTTGAGAGATAGTAAAATTGTGTTCTGTAAGGATTGGGTATTTATTATTATTATTATTTATTGTTATAGCGACATTTATTCCATGGCGCTTTACAAGTAAGGAGGGGTATACATAAAAACAAGTACAATAATCTTAAACAATACAAATCATAACTGGTACAGGAGGAGAGAGGACCCTGCCCGCGAGGGCTCACAATCTACAAGGGATGGGTGATAATACAGTAGGCGAGGGTAGAGCTGGTCGTGCAGCGGTTTGGTCGATCGGTGGTTACTGCAGGTTGTAGGCTTGTCATATTTGAAAACCATGTCCTCTAAGGTAAGAAGGCATTGATTATTTGTTAACGTATCTCGGACCAGTCTACACCCATTGTTTCCAAGCACCTTGTAAATGGGAGGTGACTTGCCTTGTAAAAAAGAGGGGTTACCTTGAATGGGAAGAAACATCGAGATGTGGGGGTCAAGACCGCTAACTCGTCTAGCTTGACGCCATCCCAAGATTACCGACCATAATAGAGGATTATCTCTAACCTCCACTGGAATTTCAGCATTTCGTAGGTGAAGCAATGCTGGGAAGCTGAAGGGTCTACACATGGCCTCATCTATTGGGGTATTAGAGAAGCAATTAAAGGCGAATATCCAATCTATGGAATGGCGAAAAGCAGCCTCTATACTGTAGAGGCGTAAATTTGGGAGATTAAGTCCACCCAAAGATTTGGTTTGCTGTAGCTTAAAAACACTAATTGTAGAGCCCCCTTCTGAGCCCCAAATAAATTGGCAGAAGGCTCGTGTCAGTAGCCTATCATCAGCTTTAGAAAGTAGAACCGGGAGCGTCTGTAAAGGAAAGAGTATTTTAGGGAAAGAGATCATTTTAATTAGATGGGCTTTACCTGCAAAGGATAATTTAAGGGATTTCCAGGATTGAATTTCTTGTATAACTACAGAAATAAGAGGCTGAACATTTAATTTATAGATATCATGAGGATTTGATGGTAGGTCAACGCCAAGATAAGGTAAAGAATTTCTCCTCCACTGAAAGGGAAAAGGGAACGGCCACCGTTTCTGAGCAATTTTAACAATAGCTAAAGCATGAGATTTATTAAAGTTTATACAAAATCCCGAAACTGCTCCAAATTCATTAAAGGCGTCCATTATAGAGGAAATGGATTCCTTAGGATTGGATATCATGAGTAAGAGATCATCAGCAAATGCCAACGTTTTAAGTGTATGGTGACCGACCCCTATGCCCCCAAAGGAAGGGATCATCTCCAGATATCTTAGTAAGGGATCAAGGGCAATATTAAACAAGAAAAGGTGACAGAGGACAGCCCTGCCTCGTCCCCCTGACGATGGAAAAATGGGTTGACTGGATATTTTCAAACATTTTTATTGGATTAAAGTGGACCTTTTAACCAAATTTATCATGGTTAGAAGGCTGTCCACTACGTGGACAACCCCTTCTTGATGTTTGCCGCGATTCAATAAAAAAAACTTTTCTCGCCTTCCTCAGTGGCGCCCTTCCCACTGTGTCAGCACTCGCAGTCCTGGAGTTCTTCTGCGGTTGTTGTGACACGTGCCTCCAGCACCCAAAATTTGTCATGGTTAGAGGGCTGTCCACTACTTGGGCCACCCCTTCTTGATGTTTGGCCCCGATTCAATAAAAAAAACTTTTCTCGCCTCCCTCGGTGGCGCTGTTCCCGTGGTGTCAGCACTTGCGGTCCTGGAGTTCTTCTGTGGTTGTTGTGACACGTGCCTCCAGCACCCAATCTGATCCGGCATCGCTGTGCCCGCCTTAGGACAAATCAAACATGATGAGGAAGTTGGGGCTCTAGCTGCTTTATCACTTGCTCTTCATGTTCAATTCAACAGGAGGCATAGACAGTGACGTCAGTGCTGATTGGGCACTGGAGTCATGTGTCAAAAGAGCACAGGAACCCTAGAGAACGGTGACGGCATGGGAGGTGAGTATAAGCTTTTTTATTTTATCGGGGCCAAGCATGGGGTATGAGGAGAAGTTGCCCAAGTAGAAGACAACTTATTTAACTGGACACATTATACAATTTTGCCTCTCAGTTTCGGCGATATTAGCAAAGTATTGGCACATATGAAGTAAAAAAGAAAACGGTAAGTCCAAGTGGGTGTTATCAATTACTTTTCACTGGGGGCGTGTACTTCTTCTTCCTGTATGAGTTGCCCAATCATTACCAGGGAGCAGCACAGCAGAAAAAGACTGCGCCTCACCATAGCCTAGGTTTCTCAGTGTGTGAGATGTAAGGATACAGAGCTGATCTCCTGGTCTAACTTCCTGCATGATTAGACAGTGCTGGGTATAGCTCACAGAAGACACACCTTTCGGATAAGGTCGATGTGTAGCTGTGTCATATTGCAAACCCTTCTATCTGCTTTCCTCCTCTTGTACCACGGTCAGCTCTGCTCGGCTGACCCCTCACTTCTGGTCCAGAGGTAAAAGCTCAATTCTTTAAGCTCAGGATAAATAAATCTGATAATACACTACACAATGAAATTCATAATTTTACCCATGAGTGGAATATAAATTTACCCTGATCCATTGCAATACATGTGTGTTAGTCTATTTTATGTCTGACGTTGTGTACATGAACCAGTAGGCTCAGGATGTACAAACAGATTAAAAAAAAACATCTTTGTGACTTAAGATTTGTGATTTTACTCAAAGGCTGTTTATATTTGTAGCCAACTTAACAGAAATGGAGCAATCAACTGAGCTTCTCCTATGCACCATTTTATGGGGCACTTACTATTATTTTATTTGAGAGGAAAAAAATAGATCACAATGGCTGCCCCTATGTTTCTTTTGCTTGACTTTATTATGTAGCTACCATAGGAAAAAAACAATAAAACCTGCAGTTTCTAATTGATGAGTAAATTATTTGATATACATAGTGGAAGAAAAACTTTTTTTTTTTTTGTCATTAAAGGGGTTGTCCGGGCTTTTCACATATTCTCAGTACATATCTGGACTGCAGAATTATGACAATAAGTAATTTACTTTATGTCACCAGTTTGCACGTTTTTCTAGATATTCTGAACAGAACGACCAAGGGGGGTGTTATGGCATTGAAATGAGAACTAGTCATTTCCTCCTACTCTACTAAAAACATGCCGTCTATAGCAACAACCCCAGGGCCGGACTGGGACTAAAATTCAGCCCTGGCATTTGAAGTTACACAGGCCCACTAGTCACATGGTGACTATATAATATCTTTGTACAGTTGTAGTTTACAAGAAGTGAGAGGAGATTAACACGACTATATAACATGTAGTCACAGCTGTGCCCAGTATTTCAGCTCAGTCCTATTTATTGCTTTTAGGTACAGTACTCCTCCCAAAGCGTTGTCCCCTTTTGTATGCATGATTACAGAATTCCTGGCAGAACTGCTCTCTATTGGGCAACCAGACCCCCTGGTCATAGCCGCCCCTATCATACCTCCCAACTGTTGAAGAAGGGAAAGACGGACAAAGACTGCGGCGCGCGCATCGCTGTGTTCGTTAGCGCTGATGCCATATTCATGTCAAAAATAGAATTAAAATAAAAAATATTGTTATTCTCACCTTCCGGCGTCCCGCGCAGCATTCCCGCCTCTCTGCACGCTCCAGTCCCAGTAATCCTTCGCGAGAATTACCGCGATGACGTCCGTTCTTGTGGGATCGCAAAGTCTCGCAGTCATTCTTGCAAAGGATTACTGGGACCGGGAGCGTGGAGAGAGGCGGGAATGCTGCGCGGGACGCCGGAAGGTGAGAATTACAATATTTTTAATTTTTTTTTATTATTTTACAGCTGATCGCTGGTCTCCCGCCCGTCACAAGCAGCGATGCGTGCTGGCCAGCGGGAGATCAGCGACGAAAAAAATGTCCAGAGGTTTCTTGCAGCGATCAGCGATACCGGCAGGGGGGCCGCTCGCTGATCGCTGTCACACACAGCGATCTCACTGGTGAGATCACTGTTGTGTCACAAAACTTGTGACTCAGCAGCGATCACGCTAGCGAGATTGCTGTGTGTGACGGGGCCTTAAGGCTGTGTCCACACGTACTGTAAATACTGTGGGGGGAGTTTCTGCTTGTTTTCTATAGGTGTCAGCACCAAACTACACACTAAAAATCTCTGATTATAGCATTTTTGTTACATTTTTCCATGCACCGTGTCCTTATTTAATGCGTTTTTGGTACCGATTTGAAGCAGCGTAAAAGCGACTGCAATTTTTACATGCAGCTGTTTCAGGCTTCTCATAGAAGCAAAAAAATACAAATTCTGCAGAATTCAAAAGTTTTCATGAAATCACATCTCCTTCGCTTGGACAATTCAGCTTCCAGAACACAGGGCAGGAATTCATTTTGGTGCCCCCCTCCCATCAAAAGCACATATGTGATTTGCACATTTAGGGCTCATACTCACTTGCACGAGACTCGCACGATTCTTGTGCGAGTCGCTCGCATGAAAACCTGGCACTGCCACTGGCGCTCGGACCGGATCGTGCTGCTACATGCATTTCTATGCAGCCGCACACTCCGGTCCGAGTGAGTATGAGCCCTTAGTCACGTGTTGAAGAGCTGCTCTCCCTAATTCTCTAAATGTTCAGTGATAAACTGAGAGACGCAGGAAGAGAAGCTCGCTGTCATGTGACAGTAAGTATGAAAATCGCGTATGAGTGAAGTGGCCATGTGATAACTGATGGAACCAGCAAGCAGAGCTGAATCCTGATAGTGAGTATATTACACGCTGTTAGGATTGGCTACAGGGCTTCATTTTATAATTAAAGGGCTCATCCAGGTTTGTGATGAAAGTCTGCAATCACTCTATATGATGTGTATCCGGATTTCCACAGCGCATGCACTGTACACTTAGGATTCTCCCTTACCAGTGGCAAGAGTAGGCGGTCATGTGAGCTATTTGTAGACTTCTGACTCGACATGTCCGGCCTCGCTCAATTCATTTTTATTGAATGAGGCCATGAATGTCACATGACCGCATGTGTGCAAATCGCCGTCAACAGAATCTTGACAGCATGTAGTGCGCACTGCGAGTGTTCAGAAGTCTGCAGTCACATAGAATGACTGCAGACTCATCACAAACCTGGACAACCCCTTTAATGCTCCTAATGTAAATAAAAACATGAGAATTAGGCTGCTTTCACACATCCGGCTTTTTTAATCCGGCACGATGCTGCGAAATTTGGAACAACCGGATCCGGTACTGGATCCAGTTTTGTCCCATAGAGTTGTATTGTCGCCGCACCGTGCCGCAACGTTTTTTGACAGTGCCGGACCGGTTTTTCTCAGAGTGCATGCGCGGAGACTCTGAGTCTCGCGCTGCTCTTTTAAATGTGGGCTCCACCGTATCCGGCCACACAGGCATCCGGTCTCCGGCACATCCCGGATCCGCCCCTACGGCTTTTCGCCGCACAGCGCCGGAGACACAAAGCCAGATGTGTGAAAGCAGCCTTAGTCAGTATTACAAAAAAGTATTTGCATCCAGGTACCTGATGAATGACTTTGTCTCTGATTGGAGTCGTTCTCTTGTCCAGACACTTTTCACAGCCCAACTCACCTCTGCAGACTTCCATCTTCTCTGGGTTTGTGAAACACATCCCCACACTGCCTTCTCATACATTCCCCCAACTGAAGACCACAGGCACAGGTGATCACATAGATAACGTGATCACTCTCACAAGTCAGGTGTTGATTTATATTTGTGGTGCTGGCTAAATATAAATCAACACCTGACTTGTGAGAGTGACCACGTTATCTATGTGATCACCTGTGCCTGTGGTCTTCAGTACGTGGGCCGCACCACACAGACATTGCGGTCGCGTATGAATGGCCACAGGCAAAACACCAATAAAGTTTTTTTAAAACATAGTCTGTCCAGACACCTCTTGGTCAATGAAAAAAAATTTGATATAAAGGTAACCCCTGTGGAACAAATATCACAGAATGACACAAACAGAAATTAAATAGAAAAGAGTCGTACTGGATTTTCCTGTTGAAAACCTTATATCCCGACGGCCTCAATGATACAGTGGAGAACGTGTAGAGAAGTTTAATAGAAAAAAGAGAGAAGAAAGAAAGTAAGGGAAAGGGAGGGGGAGGGAGACAAAAGAAACATGAAAACAGTGGGGGGTGTTGTTTTTTTTTTTTTAGTTTCTTCGTTTTTTGTTTTTTTTTCTCTCTGTTTTTTGTTAAGTCAATATGCCAAATTATTGACTTATGATCTTCTATGAAAGTGTTAAATACCTGGGTAATCTAAGGGTTAAATGTTTTTTTTTCTTCCAAGGTAACGCAAACCTGTCTACATGTAACACAAAAACTTCACTGAAACAATAGATCATTTTATGTCTGTCCTGAATATCCGCTTTCTCGACCTCGGCTCCATTTGTTTGACTCTAGGACTGTTGGAGAAAGCGGAGTGCTGTACTCGGTTATTTCTGGTAGGCCCGCGGACAATGAATGGAGGGGTGGCCGAGCATACCCAGCGCATCTCTGCTCAAGACAGAACCACAGAGCCCCAATCGCAGGGTTCCAAATCCCCAATCTCTGAAAAACTCTGGAAAACAAATCCCCAATCTCTGGATCCTCTGGGATCCCAGTGATCTGTCACCCAGTTATCAGCAAGGTATCCTAGGGGATAAATTGTTGTTGTTTTTTTTTTTTTTTTTGGGGGGGGTGGATTAACCCTTTAATTATATTTAATTATATTGTTGTTTCCATTTCCTGTCAAAAGGTGGTAGGGGTCATCTGATTTTATGGGGTCCTATGCTTTCAGAATTGACTGAGCACAGATATTTATTTGATGGGGTAAAGAGCTAAAAATTTGATGCGCCTTATTCTTTATATATTTCTCCTACATCGCACACCCTTTTTCATCAATGACATTAAAATGGTGTTTGGGCCAAAGCAATAAATAAAAATTCTTCTTCATCACATTATCCTCAGCAGCAACTCCATCAGGTAAGGAAGATTTTGAAGGAAAATGGAATTGTTGTGTCCCACAAATGGGAACAACCTGTAATATATATATTCTCTATGTTGAGTTTTTCCTCCAATCAGCAAATTCCCTGTTGTTGCTAGGTAGAATTAGACTGTGTGAAGATTGTCCCTATGTCCCTCCCGCAGTTGAGCTCTGTATTAGGTTGCTCCTCCCTTCTTCTTCAGTTTAGGCTACAGCAGGCATTACTGAAGACGCATGTGTACTCCCCTGTACAGATTACTCCTTTTTACCTACTGTTCATTGTAAACTAATACAGGATTTTGGAAGAAAACGGCATCGTTTGTCCTGGTCTATTTACAGTTGCAGTGGCGGTCGAGTTAAAACTATCTGCGGACGCCTGCTGGTGTGAGTACAAGTTATACAATTATCTAAGAAGCTGATAATTAAAACACTTGGGATTTGCAGCCATCAGGAAGAGGCAGAATAGGAATCACAGTCATACACAAAGGACACATGAATTTAATTTAGTATCAAGGTCTGCACCAATAAATGGTTTTATTTGAGGGTTTTCCTCTCATAGAACAAAGAGCTCGATGTGATTAAACTGGTGTGGTCAGTAGAGAACCTAACGTCACTGCAAAGATGGAGCGCTGCTGTGCAAAATCTCCAACAGGGCCTCCAACTCTCATCTTTAATGGCATTGGTCTTCTCATATGGACCAAAGTGACCTTTTGGGCCCTCTTAGGCTCCAAAGCCTCGGTGCAACTGGAACTTTGGCACTCACTATAGTTACACCCCTGGTTGGCAGCATAAAGTAGGGAAGAATTGGGCAGTTAGATTGGATGAGAGCCTTAGATATTTGGTGAGGTATCTTCATATGGCACTGTATTCTCTCCAACAAGCAAAGCTTCTAGTGGGCAATACTTGTCAAAAATGTGCCATGATTAATTATCTTACCCATTCCAGGTATCTTCATATATTACTTCCATACGGTGAACATTATGGACTCCATATTACGCCATTTTAAAAACCTTTGCAGAGATTTTTACTGAGTTCTTCACCAGATTTTGCATTTCGAGCAATGCTGATAACACTTTGATGCAGAGAAAAAAACCATATTAAACGTGATACCAGAAGAGCATTTCTAAATGAACTTATTACAAAACACAGGTTTTATCTGACAGCGAATGGCTTTTTAGGCTTCTTCCGTTTCTTCAGGTGCACACCAAGCATGACAAATGCTGTCAGTACAATGGCTGCCCCAGTCACAGTATATGCAATTCCTAGAAACATGTTTTTTCCTCCGCACCATGACAGAGTTGATAGGATCACATGCTTTTTCCCCCCAAACCTGGATACAGGAAAATCTGAGTGTTTAAGTTAAGATTATAATGAACTGAGTTTGTAGATGGAACAAGAAAAGATTGTCCATTCATAACATAAGCTTTGCTCTGTGTTTAGCATTGTACGCTTAGGCACGCGGTCAGTCTTTTCAAGGCAGCTCTGCCTTGTCCAGGAGCAGAGGGACAATCTCCGCTCATTCCATCCGAATCCTCTGGCCCAGATTGGACATAACAGAGAAATAAGTAGTTCCTCCATGTCAACAAAGGTTCACGTGACTCACATTTTTTTGTGTGTACCTGTATATGGTGTGTATCCAGTGTCATGCTGTTCCTCTTCTCAGTGACGTCACAGCAGACTAGCCGACTCACTCTGTGCTCTATGTGTGAGCCGAAAGTCTCTTTAAAGGTTTGCGGTTTGCTCACACTGCTGTGTAACACGGCCGAGTGCTATGCAACGTCTCATCAGAAAGAGCTCAGCCCAATGTTATACTACGGGGCAGTGCTGATCTGCGATTATTTTTTTATGCTGATTCGGCATGAGAAAACAGTCACAGCATGCTATGAGTGATTCTGATTTGGATCACACGCACCCATACAAGTCTATGGATGCAAGTGAAATATCGGACTGCACTCGGATGTCATCCAAGTGCAGTCCAATCTACTCTCACAGAAAGAATGGAGAAGAGACAGGTGGAGAAATTAAGTTCTCCGTCTTCTCTGCACCTGTGTTGTGATTATCTCATACAAGAGAATCCAATCACAATCAGATGACACGGATCAAACTCTGACAAAGTTAGCATAATCGCCCCGATATTCTCACAAAAGGTAATATACGCCAGTGTGAGCGAGCAAATACAGTGAAAGTCTTGTCCAAAGCCATTATAGACTCTCATTGTAAAAGCCACTTTGGGAGGGCAGTACATTAATGTACTCATACTACACGCCATATACATATATTTAATGGAAAAAATATTCATGGGAGGGCTTCTGTAAATTTGATGCAGAAGAATGCCAGGACGGAGACAGGGTCAGGATGTGAAACATTATTATAGGATGGGTCTACATCAAATTTGATGACAACAGAATCACACCTGATCTTTGTAAATTTGGTGTGCTGAATTCAAATATCGCATCCATTTGTTTACTGTGGGTACAGAAAGTATTCAGACCCCTTTAAATTTTTCACTCTTTGTTTCATTGCAGCCATTTGGTAAATTCAAAAAAGTTCATTTTTTTCTCATTAATGTACACTCTGCACCCCATATTGACTGAAAAAAAACATAAATGTTGACATTTTTGAAAATTTATTAAAAAAGAAAAAAAAAATATCACATTGTCATAAGTCCAGCTGTGTTTAATTGAACTGATAGGACTTGATTTGTAAAAGCACACACCTGTCTATATAAGACCTCACAGCTCACAGTGCATGTCAGAGCAAATGAGAATCATGAGGTCAAAGGAACTGGCCAAGGAGCTCAGAGACAGAATTGTGGCAAGGCACAGATCTGGCCAAGGTTACAAAAGAATTTTTGCAGTACTCGAGGTTACTAAGAGCACAGTGGCCTCCATAATCCTTAAATGGAAGAAGTTTAGGACCACATAAGTCTTCCTAGTTCTGGCCGTCCAACCAAACTGAGCAATCGCGGGAGAAGAGCCTTGGTGAGAGAGGTAAAGAAGAACCCCAAGATCACTGTGGCTGAGCTCCACAGATGCAGTAGGGAGATGGGAGAAAGTTCCACAAAGTCAACTATTACTGCAGCCCTCCACCAGTCGGGCCTTTATGGCAGAGTGGCCGGACTGAAGCCTCTCTTCAGTGCCAGACATATGAAAGCCCGCACAGAGTTTGCTGAAAAATACATGAAGGACTCCCAGACTATGAGAAATAAGATTCTCTGGTCTGATGAGATGAAGATAGAACTTTTGGTGATAATTCTAAGCGGCATGTGTGGAGAAAACCAGGCACTGCTCATCACCTGCCCAATACAATCCCAACAGTGAAACATGGTGGTGGCAGCATCATGCTATGGGTGTGTTTTTCAGCTGCAGGGACAGCACGACTGTTTGCCCTTGAAGGAAACATGAATGCGGCCAAGTACAGAGATATCCGAGATGAAAACTTCTTCCAGAGTGTCCTGGACCTCAGACTTGGCTGAAGGTTCACCTTCCAACAAGACACTGACCCTAAGCACACAGCTAATATAACAAAGGAGTGGCTTCTGAACAACTCTGTGATCATTCTTGACTGACCCAGTCAGAGCCCTGACCTAAACCCAATTGGGCATCTCTGGAGAGACCTGAAAATGGCTGTCCACGAACGCTCACCATTCAACCTGACGGAACTGGAGAGAATCTGCAAGGGAGAATGGCAGAGGATCCCCAAATCCAGGTGTGGAAAACTTGTTGCAAGACTCATGGCTGTACTAGCTCAAAAGGGTGCTTCTACTCAATACTGAGCAAAGGGTCTGAATACTTACGACCATGTGATATTTCAGTTTTTATTTTTTAATAAGTTTGCAAAAATTTCTACATTTTACAGTCAACATGGGGTGCAGAGTGTACATTAATGAAAAAAATGAACTTTTTTGAATTTACCAAATGGCTGCAATGAAACAAAGAGTGAAAAATTTAAAGGGGTATGAATACTTTCCGTACCCACTGTATATGTGAGGAGGATGCCCGTCGCGATATTGTTGCTGGCCCTTATGGTCCTATGGCATGGGGATGCCTGGAGTAAGGGGCTAGCAGAGAATAAGCACACTCTTCTCAGTGTTGCGACGTAGGAGCGGGTGTTAAATGGTGGTATTGCATGGAGATAGCTGCACCTCCTATGTTTAACTCACGGATTGCTGTGAGTATGGACATGCCGCCCGGATGTGACCATTGCGTGTCACCGCCAGGCGATACGTTTCACCTACTGAAAAAGTCGTCTGTGTTCCAAGAAGTGACTTCACCGCAAACATAAAGTGCGTTGATTTTGATGTAAGGCAGTGCGATGCATGACACCCGCCGCATATTGGTCTTGAGGGAACAACCAGCAGTGGTAAGGTGCTTGGATGGTAAGACAGCTTCCCACTGACTGAATAAGGCCGGGGTCACACTAACCGACGCAAAATGCGGTCCGTAGTTTACAGGCGTAATACGGATGATTGACCCCTAAATATTGATCCGTATGTCATCTGTAAGCAAGGTGTGGTCACGTATTTTGCGCATGTAAGCATCCGTATGCTGAGATTTTCTCGCCGGCTTGCAAAATGGACATATAATGGAGCCTTATGACAGGTTTTATAACACAAACCAAAGAATAGATATAGACACATAGAATGTATATATATATATATATATATATATATATATACACATACATGTCATTGAGACACACATATATATATATATATATATATATATTTATATTTCACAGAGTTCTTCATAGCAGAATAGCCGCTAATTCAATTGCCGGCTTTTGTCAAATCATTCCCCAACCCTACAGGAAATGACACATGGTTTACATACAGTAAACCATTTCATTTCATGTTTTGTTTTGTATGTCTTTCATTAGTAATTAGATGAGGATTGATGTGTAAAATTTGGGAGGTGTAGGTGTTAATTTAAGGGGTTAATTCGTTGTAACAAAATGTGTGGGCTCCCGCGGTAATTTGTCAATGCGGGAGCCCACACATTTTTTTACAACGAATTAACCCCTTAAATTAACACCTACACCTCCCAAATTTTACACATCAATCCTCATCTAATTACTAATGAAAGACATACAAAACAAAACATGAAATTAAATGGTTTACTGTATGTAAACCATGTGTCATTTCCTGTCGGGTTGGGGAATGATTTGACAAAAGCCGGCAATTGAATTAGCGGCTATTCTGCTATGAAGAACTCTGTGAAATATAAATATATATATGTATTCTATGTGTCTATATCTATTCTTTCGTTTGTGTTATAAAACCTGTCAGGGTGAGTTTACTGTATAGCGCACTGAATTGCCGGCTTTTCTAAAAGACACCTGGTGCGTATTTCTCGCAAGTCACATGTGTGGTCCGTGTGTAATGCGTATTTTTAGCGCAGCCATAGACTTGCATTGGCGTACTACGGGCATAGTACGCTGACAATCGCAGCATGCTGCGATTGGCACGGACCGTAGAATACAGATGAGAAATATATGGCTGATGGGAGCTGCCCCATAGAGAATCATTGGTCCGTGTGTAATGCGTGCTTTTAACGCCTCTCACTCGTCCGTATTCCTCTCTAGGGTGACCCCGACCTAAGACTCTCTCCTGAAGAATCTTTTTCCAGAGGAAACGCACTGGGAGAAGCACACTTCACACCTGACTATATCCTCAGCAGGGCATGATGGCAACTGAACTTCTTGAAGGGCCATGTCAGACCCAGCTATCTGACTCCTAAGCTTCATTTTGGGTCGGGTCATTTACGTATTTTTATTTGTAGGTGATGTGAGAGTTACAATGGCTTTGCACTTTTTGACCAGCTGGACTAATTTTAGGTATTGGTTTTCTAGGTTTTATCTTAACATTAATTGAAAGTTAAGTTTTAAGTTACCACATATCCCTACAATATATTTGACATTTTGATTGCATTTGTTAAGGGAAACGTGCGTGACCAAAATTCTGCCTTCTTGAATTTTTTTTTCTTTTTTCTGCCCTGGTTATGGATCTCTGCTTTACTGCTGCTACTTTACGGTATTAAGTTATCTAACAAAATAAATGAATCAGCTTTAAGGATACTGTAATCAATGACGAAGCTGTAATTTCCAGCCGGAAGCCCATCAGTGAACTCATCTATTCTTGAGAGACGTCTATAAAGCTTCCTGAAGAATGGGAATGCTGCCACCCTCATCCAATTGATAAAGTCATCATTTTTGTAACCGTTGTTATTAGGGTCCGGGTCAAGAGCATAAGCCGGTTTCTGCCAATATGGCGGCCTGGCACTTCCTGCAAAAATAAAAATGAAATGGTTTCTTGCCATTAGGGAATCCCACTGACAGAAGGGCTGCAAAAATATTCAGTTAAATGATATCATTCTACATTACTTCCAAATGCCAGGAACCAAGGTTTCTGGACAGAACATTGTGCACAGAATCACACTACCTCTGTCAGCTTTACCTATAGCCCTTTCTGGTGCCAAGTCTTTTCTGGGTTATTGGTGCACACAAACCCAGCTCCCCACATGAAAAAATGAATTATCAGACTAAGAAACCTTCTTTGCTCGATGGCCTAGTTCTGATTCTCACGCGCCTATTCACTGATAGACAGAGGTCAGCATGGGCAATCCGAGGACTCACCAGCTAGGCTGCCCCACACGCAGCAGTCTGTGATGCATTTTGTGTCCCAATACCTTTTTATTATAGCCAGCATCATATTTGTAGCTTTTGGGCATAACAGTAACTCCCGACAAAAAACATATGTTTTGAAGATGTTCTGAGGTAGTTTTCTAGCTATCCGAACATGACACTTGTCAGAGTGGCTCAGATCCTTGCGCTTGCTCATTTTTCCTGTTACCTACACATCAATACATGAACTTTCAGACCTGACTGTTCACTTCCCACCCTTTGACGAGTGCCATTGTGATAAGATGATGTTACAAATAGAATCATTTTATTCACTTGTCAGTGATTTTAATGTTATGTGATCATCTCCATGTATATTGTTCATAAGGATGTTAAGTTTCCTCAAAGCAAGATAAAAAATGTGTGTCCCCTTTCTCGTTTACATGGCACTAAGTCCTTTTCTCTTTTCCTGTCTTTTCCGTACAGCCAAGTTTCTAACTTGTATCCCGTACAGAAGACTATGATACCATCAACAAGAAAAAACTTCTAAATCTTAGAACACTTATTAGTAAAGTTTGTCTTAGCCCTCATTTCATTAACCCTAATTCCTAAAAAGTTGGGTTCTGTGTAAAATTGAAAGAAAACAAGAATGCCATGATTTGAAAATCTCTTATAGTCATATTTTATTCACAACAGCACCTAGAACACAGATCAGAAGTTGAAAGTTGGATTTACTTCTTTTTCTAAAGGAAATGTATTTCCTTAAATATGAACACCCTTAAACTAATTCTTTGTTAAAGAAGCCTTTGAATTTTTACAGCAGTTAATCTCTATGGGAAGGACTCAAAATGACATATTAAGAACTAGAAATCTTTGACCACCCTTGCTTGCAGTGGTTCTTCAAATCTGTCAGATTACGAGGGCATCTTCTGGGTACGGCTCTTCAATTGAATTTAGGTCTGGCATCTGACTGGAATTCTGATTCTGGACTGTTACCTGACTACTCCTTTTGACTTACCCCTTGGTATATCTCAAGCCATCTTAGTACCTGACCCAATACCTATTGACTTTCCAAGCCTCACGGCTTGTCCGAGAGTGGTGGTGGCTAGCCTCAGTTTCCTGGTGGTTTGTACAACATACAGCTCATGATGCAAAAGGTTTCCTGGCAGCTCAGAAAGAACTGTGAGACTCCGGTTCTCATCTTCCTATATTAAAATTTATTTCCATCTTTGAGATGCAAACATATTTGAAAAAATATGCACCAGGGCTGTGGGAGAGGAACCCTTGTCAGCTCCTTCTCTGACGTAGAGCAGCTTGATGCTGTCAACGTAATGCAGGACACAAGGGGCAGGACGTGGTGGGGAATGATAAGCGCTCAATGTAGGAGCCGAAGATTTATATGTCCTGACATGTACTGTAGATGGAAGGGGGGGGAGAGGTTTTGGGGCAAAATGTTACTACAAGGGCAATTGAGGGAAAATTGAGAAAGGGAGCACAGGATAGCGAGTGTATGTGTGATGAAATTATGGAGAGGGGTAGTGTGTGGGGGGGATATTATGGAGAGGAGAAGTGTGGAAGGATATTATAGAGAGGAGAAGTGTGGATAGATATTATGGAGAGGGGCATTGTTGGTGATATTATGTATAGCGGCCGTGTACGGGAATGTCATGGAGAAAGGCAGTATGGAGGTTATTTTCTGTAGGTAGCACAGTGAGAGGCAATTATTTATTCAGGGGTACAGCATAGGAGATATTTTTATTCATTGGGCATAAATGATACTTTAATTTTTAAGGGCACCTTGTCGGAAACTGCTGCAGAATCCCAGAGAAGAGGGAAGTCTAGAGAGATGACCTCTAGGCTTGAAATCTCATCATGGTGGTCTGTACTACATGAAGACAAAAGGGACGGGAATGTCTTCAATTAGAGAAGTCAACTATAAGGTTCCTGGATGTAAATGTTTATTTGTGGTAATGCCTGCATCTCATCAGTGCTATTGTTTTTGTATGATCTGCACTCTGATAATGTCTGGAAACAACAACTCCCAGCATCTCCAAACCATTGTTAAAGACATACTGGGAGTTGCAGATTCACATGATACAAGTGTATATGGGGCTGACCCTTTGAACACTGTACTAAGCTTGGTGCTGTATTCATGTATTGATGGTGGTTCTAGCGCTGCCTTTTTGTATTGATGGTGGTCCTGACACTACATTCATGTACTGATGGCGATTCTGGCGCTGCATTCATATACTGACAGTGGTCCTGGTTTTGCTTTTCTGTACTGACAGTGGTCCTGGTGCTGATTTCATTTTCCGGCTGTGGTCCTGGCACTGCATTCATGTACCGACTGTGGTTCTAGCGCTGCAGTCATTTACCGAGGGTGGTCTGTGGTGCTGCATTCATGTAACAGTGGTTCTGGAACTGCATTCATGTACTAACAGTGGTTCTGGAACTGCATTCATGTATTAGTGGTGATTCTGGCTGTGTATTCATGTACTGAAGGTGGTTCTTACACTTCATTCATGTGCAGCCAGTTATTCTGTCATTGTACACATGTAGCAATCCATAATGTGCTTTATGTCTACGTTAAAACTGGAACACTCTCAAAACTTATAGTTTTTAGATTATGAGGAGGAGTTGGTGAGTTTCTGCTCAATTTCTGCTTCACAAACTCAGTGTAAATTAGGGTGTGTTTACTAAGTTTTTGAAGCAGAAACTTAGCAAAAACTCTCCAGATCCTCCTCAAATGCTCAAAACTTGGTTTTAGTGATTTATAAATGTACTGACGATGTTTCTGGTAAGGTATTCATGCATGTAGAATTTTTTTTTACAGCCCTTGGGATTAGTTCAGTATGAAAATGTGGCCCTTGGACCAAAACATTTGTGTATCCCAATTATAAAACTGCTGTATAATGCTCAGCATTGATAGGGCCTTTCAAAATGTGTAAGCTGTCCTTGCCATAGGATCTAATGCTCTTGAGTCCACAGGACACGGAAATCGTGATTTCTGTAAATTTCAAATTTTGGTCTATCTGTGCACAGAACAGTTTCCATTTTACTCAGTCAAATGAACTTTGGCAGAGAGAAGATGGCAGTGTTTTGGCATTGAATTGATATATGGTTTCTTGTTTGTATGACAGATCTTTCACTTGAATTTGTGGATTGCATGGTCAACTGTGTTCACAGAAAATGATGTCTGTAAGTATTCCTAAGCATGCAGTTTGTTTTTAATTTATTGCCACCTGAAGGCCCAGGTATCCATCGGCATTGTCCCTATTGCAAATGGGTTTCTCCAAAAATCTTTTGCTGTTATGTACTGTAGATGATGGGATATTCAAAGTCTTTGAAATTTTATGTTGGGTAATATTTCTCTGAAATTGTGAACCTTTGACCATCTTGGCATCTGGGAGATTCTGCCTCTTTATTATACACAGTCCTGTGACTCAGTCCAGCCCTGTCCCAACATTTTTGAAATGTGTTGCTGTAATCACTTTCTAAATGATTTAATATTTTTCAAATAAAGTAGAAAAATGTGAGAAAGCGATGTGGGAACTGATCTCTTATTTCCAATTCATCCAGCACATCTGTTGTGCCAGACCTTTCAAAAACTCATGTTACATATGCTACACATTGCATTTTTGATAGCCAGCTCACCAGTTTTGCAGTACAAACGTGCAAAATAGCCAAAAGTGAACTTGTGCTTTTTTGACATAGGCTGTGATCAGTTGAGGCACAAGAGAATTGATCTTGATGTCACCGATAAATTGAAAACCTAGCTCTACAAAACTAGATAGATGGTCATAGACCGGGAAAAGCTGAGAAATTATTTAGCCATCTATGTTACAAAGTGTAGAACACTTCAATAAAACATGGAGCAGTGTAGCTAGTACTGCCTATGTCTGGAGAAACACAAGGAGAAGCCTTTAACAGCAGCCCCTAGAGGAGGGCTGGCTCCAGAGCTGTCAATCAAAGAAGAGAAGGGCAGAGATAAATGCAAATCCAGTAGGTGAGAAGGGGCACTGAACTGTTTAGCCACGCCAAGGGTGCACCAAGCGCCTGTACTTGGTATAATCAGTCATGCCGTGCTGACAATCTCCTTTTTTAATTTTTAAACTTTGAATGTTGATTCCGTTATTACAGGTAGTCACTCCACACAAAATGTTTCATAAATAGCATTTACCTTCGCCCCCCGAAGATGC
The DNA here is from genome assembly GCF_039654945.1 of Dendrobates tinctorius. Lineage (NCBI taxonomy): Eukaryota > Metazoa > Chordata > Amphibia > Anura > Dendrobatidae > Dendrobates > Dendrobates tinctorius. Next base: position 996,952 of record NW_027361752.1, on the reverse strand, counting down.
AACAAAGCGAAACGCGCGTTGGGGTCTCTCTGCCCACACTTTAGCCAAGTTGGTTTCCAATATATATATGCACTGTTTGACATAATTACTATTATTGCCAGTATATATGTTGTTTTGAGCTGCTGAGTCACTGTATTTCATCTGTAAACTTTGCTGCCAGTTTGTATATATCTCTATATATTTTTCGGCAGCTCCGGTTTTTTGGTCCTCCTTTATTGCACTATTGCACTTTATATTCGTCATCTATTCTTTTTTGAGAGATATTTGCCTACTTACGTGTGTGTGTGTATATATATATATATATACACACATACATATGTATATACTTTATGTAGGTCCTTTTTGACCACTTTCACTATTCATATACATATATTTAAATATATGGATATGTGTATATGTATATATATATATATATATATATATATATATATATATATATATATATATATACTCTGTATTGCACCTTATATCTGGCTGGTATTTTTACTCTTATATTGGTGTTTCATGTATGGTTTACTAATATTTGCATTATTGTCATTGGCATATATGATATACTGTATATGGATTTCACTAACTAACTAATTTATACCGACCCGGTTTCAGTGTGGCATTCAGGTGTCACTGATTCCCTTTTTTTTAACTGTTGGACTACATACTAATTTTACTCCTCATTTGAAAAAATAATAAAATTTACATTTTTTTATATTGCTCCTTGGTCCTATTTCTTTCGGGTTTCTGTTGTAATATTATGGCTGAGACATTGTTTATTTAGTCTTCTTTTGGGATTTTAACATTTGAACAGGTAATTGTATCCTGCAGACTCGAAGGCCATTAATTGGAATGGCAAGCATCAGGACCTCACAATCATGATCTCATGGTGCCGATGAGGTTAAAGAGGGAGTCACAACACTCTATTAACCATGTAGATGCTGCTGTTATTATTGACAGAAGCATCTAGGAGGTGAAATGGCCATGGTTGGGCCTAACACCGATCATGGCTGATGCAGCAAGGTGTCAGCATAGTGTACAGATGACAGCTGCTGCATTTTCGAGGGATGCTATCTTCTTAAGTCTCAGGTCAGTAAAAACAGTAAAAAGTCATATTGCACTTTAGCCAAGATAACTAGAACATGGGGAACATACTTTACCTGCAAAGGCCTGTACGAGATCGTCCTTAGGTTTGGGGTTACTGAACTTCACATTCTTATCTGACCACCAGGTGTTTCCAGTTTTCCACATTGGAACAGGTTTTATGTTAGTCAAGTCCTTATGATAAATTAATGCTATTGTATCTAAGGCAAAAAAAATGATATTATTTAGGTTAAAGGTTTCCTCTACATCTGAGTGCGCATTTCATATCTTTGCAGACATTTTTCTGAAAAGTAAAAAAGAAAGGTTCTAATTCAGTAACATTAAGGTTTAAACAACACCATGACACCAGGTCAGGCGGCCAGAGATCTTTGTATGGTGGTACATCACAGCATAATGCTAGTGAATGGGGTCACATTGTGACTTGCAAGGTGCACGACAAGTAAGTCTCGAAAAATTGGAACCAGTAGGACCAGATGGGGCCAAAGCCATTTTGCAGCCTTAGCCTAAGCTCCAGCTCAAGTACCAAATACACATAATAAATTAGTAAATTGTCCTAAACACCAAGAGCTTTACTACCAACCACTCTGCTGTTTAGGAATTGTTTATTGCTAATATTTAGACTATATATGATAGTTTCATGTCAACACTGAACTTAAATAAAACGCTGAACTGAGAGTATTATGTGGGAAATATAAGTTGATGTTATGTGGGCACTAGGGTTGAGCGAAACGGGGGTCGGTCAAATTGATAAGTCGCCGACTTTTGCTAAAGTCGGGTTTCGCTAAGCGAAACCCGACCATAGCGTGAGGTCGGCCATGAGGTCACCGACCCGCGCGCCAAAGTCACGTTTCCCATGATGCTTCCAGCGCCTTTTCTCATCCAATCATCAAGGACGCACACTGTGGGCAACGCGATGACATCGGCAGCGGCCACCATCATCTTAGAGAAGGGCATTCCTGTGATTGGCTGGCTTTGTGTGGCATCACAGTGACTATAAAAGCCCTGACCGCCGACCGCCATTTTACTTCTGCCGATCTTAGCATAGGGAGAGGTTGCTGCTGCTGATTCTCAATAGGGAGAGCGTTAGGCAACAAAGAAAAAAACTGTGCTTCTTCTGATAGCGATTTCAACTGTAGAGTTAGTGTGCAGTGACAGGGGAGGATTTTTGTGTGTGCAGCAGCACTGGTAGTTATTAGGCTGCCTTATAAGGCTACCTCATAGCTGCATTGCTATGTGCACACTGCTGTGCAGACTGCTTTTTTAATATCAAAAAAACTTTTATTCTGATTTTCTGCACAGTTACAGAGGGTTCATTTTTTCACACACCATATAGAGGTGTACGCTCCTCACAAACTACCGTGTACCGGCTGGTATCACGGACATATACATGCTATCTGTGTGTGACTCCGTAAAAAAATAGATGGAGATTTAAAATTTTCCATACATACACCGTATAAATCTTTCCGCTTGTCAAACAGTATCGTATATCTGCTGTTTGGATTATGGTCCAATCTATACAGAGACAGCGCGTGTGTGTGTGAGTGCGTAAATACATAGACGGACATTTCCATTTTTCCATACACCGTATAGGGCTGTCCGCTTCTCTAACAGAATCGTATATCTGCTGTTGACGCCGTAAAAAAATAGACGGATATTTAAAAATGTCCATACATACACCGTATAGAGCTGTACGCTCCTCACACACTACCGTGTACTGGCTGGTATCACGGACAAATACATGCTATCTGAGTGTGACTCCGTTAAAAAATAGACGGAGATTTTCATTTTTCCATACATACACCGTATAGAGCTGTCAGCTTCTGATACAGTACCGTATATCTGCTGGTTGGATTACAGTCAAATACATACTGGGAGAGCGTCTGTGACTAAGGAAATATATACGGAGATTTAAATTTTTACCTACACCTTATACAGCTGTACGCTCCTCATACAGTACTGCTGGTATTTTTGTTACATTTTCACAAACATGAGGAAGTATGGTGGAAGAGGCCACGAACGTGGGCGGGGGAGCAGCTGGTACTGATGCTGGTGGTGGTGCATCTGCTGGTTATGCCAAAAGCACAATAGCAGCTAAGGCAGGAGGTGTTGAGCCTGCGTCATCGCCTGGCACAAGAAGGCCTGTAAGGTTCCCTTTTCTGGGAGTAGGAAAACAGCTTTTAAAGCCAGTGCATCAGGAACAGATTTTGGCTTACATTGCCGAAACAGCCACCAGCTCTATTGTCTCCTCTTCTGAACTTTCAAAACCTGCAAGCACTGAGTCGGCAGTGCAGGCTCCTGGTCAAGAACAACACCTTCCCTTGTGTCTTTCAACCCCACCAAAAGTGAAGGATGCGGCAGCCCACACTTCAGATTACTCCATGGAGCTCTTTTCACATACCATGCCTGGGTTATCCAGTTAAATCCTGAATTTCCCAGTCCAAGATGAATCTGACATGGAGTGCACTGATGCACAGCCACTGCTAGATGTTTCTGCTGGTACATTGACCCACAGCACTACATTGCCCTCGCAGTCTACTGAGACAGAATCTGACCCTGATGAAACTCAGGTGCCCCTTCCCGCATACTATACCACCTTACACGGCGACAAAGAGGAAGGTGCAGATGAAATTGAAGAGGAGGTGATGGATGACCCAGTTGTTGACCCGGATTGGCATCCATTGGGGGAAGAGGGTGCCGCTGGCAATAGCTCAGATAAGAAGGATCCGCGGCAGGCATCGACATCTCAGCAGCGGTTATCTGGCAGCCCGTAGCTGTCCAAAAACGTGGAACAAAAACCAAAAGAGGTGCAGGACAGCTTGGCCACAGCGTGCAAGCCCTGAAAATTTATACCATAGTAGGAAGAGTGCAGTTTGGCACTTCTTTGTCAAAAATCCTACTGATGAGGCAAAGGTTATCTGTAAGAAGTGCGGAAGGACCTTTAGCCAAGGGAAAAATCTCAGAAATTTGAATACCAGTTGCATGCTTAGACATTTAACCACCATGCACTTGCAAGCGTGGACGGACTACAAATCCTCAGGTACCACATGTGCACCTGCTCCAACTGAAGGTAGCTAGCAACGCTCCATCGCTTCCCCCACTGTAAGACCACTGCAACCGGTAAGCACACCACCAGCAATAAATGTTGAGGTGTCGTCGCAAGGCAAAAGCAGTCAGGGAATCACAATGATTTTGCAACGAAACAATAAATCTATGCCATCACAGCCAACACCATCATCATCACTAACCCCCTCTCAGTCCGTCCGGTCCACTGCTAGTTCCCCCATATGCAGCTCTCAAGTCCAGCTCACCCTAGCAGACACTCTGAGTAGGACAAGAAAGTACTCATCCTCTCATCCGCGTACACTGGCTTTGAACGCCTATATTGCCAAACTGATCTCGTTAGACACGATGCCCTTCCGTTTGATTGAAAGCAAAGCTTTCCGAGAGCTCATGGCCTACGCTGTCTCATGCTATGACCTACCCAGTCGGCACTTCTTTTCTCGAAAAGCCATCCCTGCCCTCCACCTGCATGTGAGAGACCGCATTGTCCATGCACTCAAACAATCAGTGAGTGGAAAGGTGCACCTCACAACAGATGCATGGTCCAGTAGGCATGGCCAGGGCCGTTACGTGTCCATCACTGCGCACTGGGTTAATGTTGTGGATGCAGGCACCACAGGGGACAGCAGCGGTGGAACAGTGCTGCCTAGCCCACGGTATAGGAAACAGTTGGCTCTAGGCGTTCGACCCTCCTCCTCCTCCTCAAGAAGCAAAAGCTCGTCGACAGAGCGCAGTCGCACGAGCACTCCATCCGCAGCTGCCAGTGTTGCACACGAGGTGTCCCATTATCGAACAGCTAGTGGTAAGCGGCAGCAGGCTGTTTTAAAGATGATGTCTTTGGGCGACAACAGACATCGCGGAGGTACTGGCCAACAAACTGAGTCATGGCTGGGCAGTCTACATCTTGAGCCAGGCAAGGTAGTCAGTGATAACGGCCGGAATTTTGTGGCAGCCATGCAAAACTCACACACATACCTTGCCTGGCTCACACTTTGAACCTGGTGGTGCAGTGCTTCCTAAATAATTATCCAGAGTTAACAGCCCTGCTCCAAAAGGTGCGAAGACTGTGCTCGCACATCCGTCGCTCGCCCGTACACTCCAGTCGTATGCAGAAGCTGCAGCAATTGCTCCACCCCAACAAGCACCGCCTAATCATAGATGTTGCAACAAGGTGGAACTCCACCCTGCACATGGTTGAGAGGCACTGCGAACAGAGGCAGGCTGTAATGCATTTGTGGGAGGATGCACGGGCAGGCAGTTTGAGGGCAGACATGGAGTTGTCGGGTGTGCAGTGGTCAAAGCTGAAAGACCTCTGTAAAGTCCTTCAGTGTTTTGAGGAATGCACATGGCTGGTAAGCGCAGACGACGCCATCATAAGCATGAGCATCCCACTTATGCATCTGCTCATGCAAATTTTGATGCATATTAAGGATCAGACGTCTGCAGCGGAGGAGGAACAGGAGGAGGAGGAGGGAAGCCTTGATGACAGTCAGCCATTGTCTGGTCAGGAACTGTCCTGGACGAGGTGGAGGAAGAAGAGGAGTAGGAGGAGGGGGATGATTATTTTGGGGAGGAGGATGCTTCTCTGGGGGCAAGAGAAAATGTTGGCATGGCAAGGTCAGGTACAGGGTTTGTGCGTGACAGGAGGGATGTGGATTTGCCAGAAAGTGCTCCTCCACCCACCACTGCCAGTGCGTCATTGACACCTGGAACATTGGCCCACATGTGTGATTATGCTTTGCGGATCCTAAAAAGGGACCCCCACATTGCCAAAATGATGAAGGATGACGACTACTGGTTTGCCAGCATCCTCGATCCACGCTATAAAGGCAAATTACACAACATCATGCCACAGGAGAACCTAGCGATAATATTGGCTAACAAACAAGCAACTCTGATGAACCGTTTGTTTGAGGCATTCCCAACACACAGCAGCGGTGCTGGTTCTCCAACGAGCTGAAGTGGGCAAAATGGAAGAGGTGTTCGTGGTACACACAGCCGAAGTGGCGTTGGAGACAGGGGTTTCATGACCATGTTGTGGACTGATTTCTCAAGTACCGCTCACACGACTGGTAATACTGCATAGATTGCAAGTGACAGGAGACAGCAGTTGTCAACTATGGTTACAAACTACTTCTCCTCCCATATCGATGTTCTCCCTCACAGGTCATTCCCCTTTGACTATTGGGCCTGTAAACTGGACACCTGGCCTGAATTGGCACAATATGCCTTACAGGAGCTCGCTTGCCCTGCTGCTAGTGTGCTATCTGAAAGAGTCTTCAGTGCTGCTGGATCAATCCTGACAGAAAAAAGGACCGTCTGTCGACCCAAAATGTTGATAATCTAACCTTCATTAAAATGAACCATGCATGGGTTTCAAAGGATTTTGTCCCACCTTCCCCTGATGACACATAGGTTGCAAGAAATTTGGCTCGCTTTTGTCCTCCTCTTCCTCGGACTTGTCAAATTCCTCCATTTGCAGCTGCTGAATGTACATCCTACACATCAACATATGCCATTTTTTAAACCTCCCAAACTGGGCTGCCCCCCCCAAGGGCTGGGGTCACCACCTTGCGCAAGTGCCGTTGCTCTGTACAGGTGGGTGGGCCCACTCTTGGCCGACGGCACTGGCACAGGGCCAATCATAGTACAATTCAGTGTCTCTGACAGTGAGGGGTCCCACTCGCTGTCAGACACCCCAGCGTACTATGAGGGGCCCTGTGCCAGTACCATTGCCCACGAGTGGGCCGCCCCTGCTTGCTCATGGCCACAGCACTTGCAAGTTGCAATACTTACCTCTCCCTGCTCCACCGCTGTGTAGTCTGGGCAGTTAAATCCTTCACAGGGACGGCCACTACAAATTTGGTGAACTGATCGATGATGGTTAAGATGTAGCTATGGCCTGTCCTGCTGGCCTCTACCTTCAGATGATCAATGGCTACCATTTGTAATGGACGTCAACTCACAATCAGATGCAGTGGTGCTTTATGATCAGCTTTCACAGTTTTTCCAGTCACAGACGTGTGACATTCCTGCCACCATTTTTCAATGTCTCCTCTCATGCCAATCCAATAGAATCGCCTACGGCCTGTGGCTTCTGTCTTTTGCACTCCAAAGTGACCAGACACATCATGATAGGCAGTGAGGACCATGTCTACATCTCTCCCTGTGATCACAATTTGATGGAGACGAGTAACGGTGATGGGATCCAAGCTATTGCGATACAGCAATCCTTTTTTCACAAATAACCGTTTTCGCTGTCTCCACAGACAAAGTAATTGAGGGTCAGCATCGCCTCTGCGAAATCTACCGGGAGGTTTTCCCGTGATCAGTAATTCCCAAATTTCTGCAAACACTCGACTTTCCGTCTGTACTTGTATCCATCTAGTTTCCAGTAGTGGAGAGTCTGGACTGGCTTACTGAGACTTAAATAAATATGAAGATTTAAAAGTACCCCAACAATGTATACTGGTGTGCGCTTCGAATACATTTCCCTTTTTCTACTTTTTATATTCTGGTGTAATCCATAATGAGCCTGTGAGTGTCTGTGTCTGACTCCGGAAATATAGATGGAAATTTACAATTACCCCTAGACTGGATACACCAGGTATCTGCTAATACAGTACCTTTGTTCTAAATTTTTTATTACGGTATAATCCATACTGAGTGAGTGTGTGTGGTTTCCTCCGTCTATATATACAGAGATAAAAATTTTACCCTATACTATATACAGCTTCTATCTTATTATACAGTACCTTTGTTCGACATTTAGTATTACAGTCAAATACATACTGGGTGAGCGTCTGAGGGTGACTACGGGAATATCTATACGGAGATTTAAATTGTACCCTATAATATATATACTTGCTTTCTTGCTATTCAGTACCTTTTTTTCAACATTTTGTGTTATGGTCAAATGCAGACTGAGTGAGCGTCTGAGGGTGACTCCGGAAATATATACGGAGATTTCAAATTTGCCCAACACTGTATACAGCGCTGACACAGTACCCTTTTTTTTGCTATTTTGAATCTGGTGTAATCCATAATGAGCCTGTTAACGTCTGTCTGTTACTCCAGAAATATAGTTTAAGATTTAAGATTACACCCACACTGTATACAGTTGTACGTTTGTGATACATTACCCATTTACTGCTTTTTATATTCTTGTCTAATCCCTATTGGGCCTGAGAGCGTTTGTGTCTGCCTCCTGAAATATATACGGAGATTCAGAATGTTTAAACCATACTATATATACCTTCCTATATTACTTCCTGGCGCCGCTGGAGTGGCAGCCTGTTACAGTAGCTCCTTCTTTGATCTCCTTTTTTTCTATTTTCTATTTTTCCTTTCTCTTTTTTTTTTATTGTTACTCCAAAGGGACATTGCACTATGAAAAACCATAAGAGGACCTGGACCTTTGATGGACTTTTTACCTTGTTTTTACTTGGATCTATTGTGTTGGGAAATCCAGGAACTGAACAAGACCCTATTGTCTACTCCAGAGAAGCTATACTGCTGCTTAGGGACACAGCAAGGCAGCATGCTGCTAATAGACCAGAGGACATTCCACCAGAAATAAGGAAGACTAAGAGAAGAGGTTGCAGAGCTGGAGCCCTCAGGAAAGCTAGAAGAAGGCGCTATAGACCTGCTCTTCCCTCCGTCATTATGGGCAATGTGAGATCACTCGGGAATGAGATGGACGAACTGTCGGCGCTGACCAGACATCATCGGAAATTAAGGGAGTGCAGCATGTTGCTGTTTACAGAGACCTGGCTCACCGAAGGTACTCCGGACACTGTTGTCTCGTTGGACGGCTTTAAACTCATTCGCGCGGACAGGACAAGGGAGAGCGGTAAGAGGAAAGGCGGAGGGCTGGCGATATTTGTGAATGATAGAGGGTGTGACTCTAGGCACATCGTGGTCAAAGAGCAAACATGCTGTAAGGACATTGAGCTATTAGCTGTGGGCATGAGACCTTTTTATTTACCGAGGGAACTATCGCATGTAATCATGATAGCTGCATATGTCCCCCCTTCTGCGAAAGCTGATGCCGCCACTGAGGTCCTACAATCCACAGTGAGCATGATGCAGTCCCTTCACCCCCAAGCACTCCTTCTGGTTTCGGGAGACTTCAATCATGTGTCTCCAACATCCATACTACCCAGTTGCACACAGTATGTTACCTGCCTCACTAGAGATAACAAAACATTGGACTTGTTCTTTGCCAATGTGAGAGGGGCATATGCCTCGTCAGCCCTACCGCCCCTTGGAAGATCGGATCACAACCTAGTGCACCTCCAACCCGTGTACAAGCCACTTGTACAGAGAGAACCTGCTGTCACTCGCACAGTGAGGATATGGACTGAGGAGAGTGATGATGCTCTGAGAGACTGCTTTGAAACAACCACTTGGGAAGTGCTGCAAGATTCCTATGGTGATGACATGGATGGTCTCACACACTGTATAACGGACTACATTAATTTCTGTGTAGACAACACAGTACCCACAAAAGTAATGAGGTGCTTCTCTAACAACAAACCATGGATCAGCCCCGGAATAAAGGCTCTCCTCAAAGAGAAGTTGGCCTTCAGATCAGGTGACAAGGGCAGGCTGCGAGAGGTGCAGAAAGATCTGAAGAATCTAATCAGGCAGGGAAAGGCTAATTATAAGAGAAAAATTGAACTGAAACTGTCACAGAAAAGGATCCATGAAGTCTGGGAGGGTCTAAAGTCTATATCTGGGCATAGACGGACTGTCTCCAGGATGGTTGTAGATAAAGAGGGGCTTAATGAACTTAATCTATTCTTTAACAGATTTAATCACACACTGGCTGCTCCTGCCCCTGCATACCATTCACACCTCTCTGCTACAATAACCTCACCCCCTGCTGCAACTTGTCAACTGAGCCAGGGTCTGTTCTTCACAAGTACCCAGGTTGCAAAAGAACTGAATAAGATCAAAGTTTTGAAGGCTGCAGGTCCTGACGGCATCAGTGCAAGACTAATCAAAACCTGCGGGCACCAGCTGAGTGAGATCATTACATATCTGTTCAATATGAGCCTGAGAATGGGTATAGTACCACAACTGTGGAAATTATCGTGTGTGGTACCGGTTCCGAAGAAACCTTATCCGAAAGACCTTAATGACTATAGACCTGTAGCATTGACATCACACCTGATGAAGGTATTAGAGAGATTGGTTCTCACACGTCTCCGTCCTCTAGTGAGCTCGGATATGGACCCTCTCCAGTTTGCCTACAGGCCGGGCATTGGTGTGGATGATGCCATTATCCACCTTCTAGATAGGACTCTCTCTCACCTGGAGAAACCTGGGAACACTGTGAGAATAATGTTCTTCGATTTCTCTAGTGCTTTTAACACCATACAGCCAGGTCTACTGAGAGACAAGCTGGGCCTTGTTGGTGTGGACCTCCAACTCTCCACCTGGATCCTTAACTACCTCACGAACCGACCTCAGTTTGTAAAGGTTCGGGACAGTGTGTCACACGGTGATCTGCAATACAAGGGCACCTCAAGGTACAGTTCTTGCCCCTTTTCTCTTCACACTGTACACTGCGGATTTTAGGTGCAACTCATCTAGCTGCTACTTGCAGAAGTATTCTGATGACTCTGCAAATAGTAGGTCTCATCACAGGAGGTGATGAAAGAGAGTACAGAGACACTAACCAAGCTTTTGTGCAATGGTGTCAGAGGAACCACCTTAGGATTAATTCCGGGAAGACCAAGGAATTGGTGGTGGACTTTCGCAAAGGCAAAAATCCACCAGTAGTGGTGAACATTCAGGGAAATGACATTGAGATAGTCGACACCTATAAGTACCTTGGTGTGATCCTCAATAATAAGCTTGACTGGGCCCATCACTTGGATGCAGTGTACAGGAAGATCCAAAGCAGGCTTTATCTGCTCAGAAGGCTGAAAGCCTTCGGAGTTAGAGGGGCACTCCTTGCATCCTTCTTCAACTCTGTTGTGGCATCAGTCATCTTCTTTGGTGTGGCGTGCTGGGGTAGTGGCATATCAACCAGGGATAGGAATAGGCTGGACAAACTGATTAGAAGGGCCAGCTCTGTCCTGGGATGCCCCCTTGACCCAGTTCAAGAAGTAGGCGACAGGAGGATACTGGCCAAGGTGAGCTACATGGTGCAGAATGATTCCCATCCCATGCATAAGACCGTGACAAAGATGTGCAGTACTGTCAGTGACCGGCTACTTCATCCTAAATGTGAGAGGGAGCGCTATCGAAAGTCCTTCCTTCCTGCTGCAGTTAGGCTGTATAACCAGCACTGTCCAAAACGGAGAACGACCCAAACAGTGAACTGATAGATCCAAAGTTGTGACAGTCCGGTTACATTTTATTTTATTTTTTATTTATTTTTCCCTGTATATGTACCTACCTACTGTCAATGTAATGCCTTTATGCATCTGTATCTGTACTTGTTCCTGCCTTGCTGCTGTAATGCTCTGAATTTCCCCATGGTGGGACGATTAAAGGATTATCTTATCTTATATCTGGTGATACTGCACCCTTTTTCAACTTTTTATATTATTGTGTAATCCATACTGATCCTGTGAGCGTCTGTGTATGACTCATGAAATATATATGGAGATTTACAATTATCCCTAGACTGTATAGAGCTGTACGCTTCTCTGATACAGTACCATATATCTGCTGGTATTTCGGGTACATTTTCAAAAAAATTAGTAAGTATGGTGGAAGAGGCCGTGGGCGAGGGGGGCCAGCTGGTACTGATGGTGCATTTGCTGGTAGTGCCAAAAGCACAATAGCAGCTAAGGCAGGAGGTGTTGAGCCTGCGTCATGGTCTGGCTCCGAAAGGCCTGTATGGCTCTCTTTTCTGGGAGTAGGTAAACTGCTTTTAAAGCCGGAGCATCAGGAACTGGTTTTGCCTTACATTGCTGAAACAGCCTCCAGCTCTATCACCTCCTCTTCTGAAGTTTCAAAAAATGCAAGCACTGAGTCGTCAGTGCAGGCTTCTGGTCAGGAGCAACCTCTTTCCTTGGGTCCTTCACCCACACCAAAAGTGAAGGATGCGGCAGCCCACACTTCAGATTACTCCATGGAGCTCTTTTCACATACCATGCCTGGGTTCATTCTAAATGGGGCAGATTATATATGGAGCATTGTTTGGGTCCATCATACACTGGAGCATTCATCGATGAGGCCCATCATATACTGGAGCATTCCAAATGGGGAACATCAGACACTGGAGCAGCATTTACGCGGCCCATTACACACTGGAGCATTAGAAATGGGGCTCATTATATATGGAGCATTATTTGGGCCCATAACACACTGGAGCATCATCGATGGAGACCATCATATACTGGAGCATTCCAAATGGGGGACATCAGACACTGGAGCAGCATTTACTGGGCCCATTATACACTGGAGCATTAGAAATGGGGCTCATTATATATGGAGCATTATTTGGGCCCATAACACACTGGAGCATCATCCATGGGGCCCATCATATACTGGAGCATTCCAAATAGGGGACATCAGACACTGGAGCAGCATCTATGGGGCCCATTATACACTGGAGCATTAGAGATGGGACCCATTATATATGGAGCATTATTTGGGCCCATAACACACTGGAGCATCATCCATGGAGACCATCATATACTATAGCATTATGTGGAGCTCATCATATACTGTATGGAACATTATATGGGACCAATTATTCTGTATGGAGAAATATATGGGGCTCTTTATTCTGTATGGCGCACCATGTGGTGGCCATAATACTGTATGGAGTAATATACTGTCCATTTTTTGAGCTATTGTAGAATTTAAAATAGATATATCAGTCATGTCATGTAAGAAGTGAAGTATTTTTCATTGTGCTATACCTATATTTCTGTGCCATATCGGAGCATCATGAATTGTGTTATGTGTTAAAGGGGCGCACTGACACTCTTTGGCCCGGGGCACACGAAAACCTGGAGCCAGCCCTACCCCCCCCCACAACTTTAGCCAAATATCCCCCAGTTTTCAATGCGTAACTATTATTATAAAGTAAATTAAGGTTGGCAAGCTTAAGTAATAAGAATTGATGTTTTTGGCATTGAAATTGGCACTGTAGGTGTGTTTACTGTCCTCCACTATCTGCCGACTTTGCTTACCTATTGACTTGTATTGTGTTTCGTGTTTCAGTCGGACCCCCGACTTTTTCCTATAGTCGGCCGATTTCGTTCGACTCGACTTAAAGTCGCTCATCTCTAGTGGGCACTATATCGCAGTATTAGGCTGGTTTCACATTAGCGCTTTTTAAGCGCACGCACGGCCGGGGGTAGCTCCGCCCCCGAGCCGGCTCTCTGCCCGGCGTGCCCGCCCCTTGCTTGTAGCGCCGCCTCCTAGCGCACAGCGGCGCCTGCGATCGGCGCACCCTATCTTTAGCATAGGGTGCGCAGATCGTGCGCAGGCCGTGCGCTAGTTGCGCTTTGACCTGCGCTGCGCACTTTTGACGGTGCGCCGTGCGCGCCAAAATCAAACTTTTCGGATTTCGTCATGCTCGGCGCACCGTCAAAAGTGCGCAGCGCAGGTCAAAGCGCAACTAGCGCACGGCCTGCGCACGATCTGCGCACCCTATGCTAAAGATAGGGTGCGCCGATCGCAGGCGCCGCTGTGCGCTAGGAGGCGGCGCTACAAGCAAGGGGCGGGCACGCCGGGCAGAGAGCCGGCTCGGGGGCGGAGCTACCCCCGGCCGTGCGTGCGCTTGAAAAGCGCTAATGTGAAACCAGCCCTATTTGGATACTCTACGGAGGCAGCATACATATCCACTGAATTATTATTCAGTTTGTGTACTTAACGGCAGCATTACGGGGCAGTAATATGGTACAAACATCTTAGTAAATGGTCCAAATGTAGAATATATGCCCACACTGTTAAGTCTATTCAATTTTTTAGTATATTGGAGTATTTTGTACAGATCACCCCCTTCTTTGTTGTCCTGTGTATTCTGTTACTTACCATTAAACATGCTGTTGGCAATTGCACCACAGGGCGCCATCGGGGTGCCATTGTTATATACAGAAAATGGAGCACAGTAGCCACCGCCCTGTATATTCTGCAGACAGATAATAATTAAATGCATTAAATCATATTATTTTAATTGATGCAATTCTAATATTTCTTCACTAGGGCAAAAACGATGTTAATTACAGTTAGGTCCAGAAATATTTGAACAGTGACAAAAGTTTTGTCATTTTAGCTGTTTACCAAAACATATTCAAGATACAGTTATATAATCTATATGGGCTTAACCCCTTACCTACAAAGGACGTAATATTCCGTCCATGTGACCCTGGACCTAACTACCATGGACGGAATATTACGTCCCAGCGATCAGCGGCGCCCACGTGGTGAGCACCGCTGATCGCGGCCGGGAGTCAGCTAATTATCATAGCTGACACCCGGCACAATGTGTCAGGGGCGGTCACGGACCGCCCCCGACACGTTAACCCCTTGCACACCGCGATCAAACGCGATCGCTGTGTACCGGGGGTTAAAGGGAAGCATCGGCAGGGAGGGGGCTCCCTCCGTGCTTCCCTGAGCCCCCCACGGCAGCGCAATGTGCAGCGCTGCTGCGGAGGGCTCTTTCCCTACAGGACCCGGGATCCAAGATGGCGACGGGGGGGCCTGCAGGGAGCTGACTTCCTCACTGCCTGCAAAGCGCAGGCATGAGGAAGTCTGCAGCAGTGCCTGTGACAGATCGCTGATCTGTCACAGTGATCTGTGATGTGACAGATCAGCGATCTGTCACAGGACAGTGATGTCCAAGCCCGGATTGGCAATATAACCAACCGGGCATTTTCCCGCTGGGCCGCTGTCACGTGGGCCGCGGGCGGCAGCGCCCGAACATCTGGCCGCTTGCCAGCAGCTGCGGCCACTGTGGCTCCTGCCGCCGGCCCTCTGCGGGCACAGATTCAAGTTCCACCCGCACTGCAGGGAGATAAGCCGCCACGCCCCCCACGCACCCCATCCTCGCCGTAGCATGAGACCCCCTCCCCCCCGCAGCCACTCAGCGTCGCACTCGCTTGCCTGCTCGCTCTGTTCGCAGGACCTGTGATGAGATCACAGGAGGGGAGGAGTCAGGGGGTCACATGATCAGGAGCCTTTGTCCAGACCCCCGATCATATCACCCCTGACTCCGCCCCTCCTGTGACCTCATCACAGGTCCTGTGCGCACAGCCTTGCCTCTACCGTCTGCAAGACTCTGCTTTGCTGTTGTCATGGTGCTGGTTGAGGTAAGTATGTGTGGGGTCAGGATTTACAGTGTGGATGTAGCAGAGCTGTGTGTGTACGAGGTGTACGGAGCGGAGCTGTGTGTACGAGGTGTACGGAGAGGAGCCGTGTGTATGAGGTGTACGGAGAGGAGCCGTGTGTGTACGAGGTGTACGGAGAGGAGCCGTGTGTGTACGAGGTGTACGGAGAGGAGCCGCGTGTGTACGAGGTGTACGGAGAGGAGCCGCGTGTGTACGAGGTGTACGGAGAGGAGCCGAGCGTGTACGAGGTGTACGGAGAGGAGCCGCATGTACGAGGTGTACGGAGAGGAGCCGTGTGTGTACGAGGTGTACAGAGCGGAGCTGTGTGTACGAGGTGTACGGAGCGGAGCCGTGTGTGTACGAGGTGTACGGAGCGGAGCCGTGTGTGTACGAGGTGTACGGAGCGGAGCCGCGCGTGTACGAGGTGTACGGAGCGGAGCCGTGTGTACGAGGTGTACGGAGAGGAGCCGTGTGTGTACGAGGTGTACGGAGCGGAGCCGTGTGTGTACGAGGTGTACGGAGCGGAGCCGTGTGTACGAGGTGTACGGAGCGGAGCCGCGCGTGTACGAGGTGTACGGAGAGGAGCCGCGCGTGTACGAGGTGTACGGAGCGGAGCCGTGTGTGTACGAGGTGTACGGAGCGGAGCCGTGTGTGTACGAGGTGTACGGAGCGGAGCCGCGCGTGTACGAGGTGTACGGAGCGGAGCCGTGTGTACGAGGTGTACGGAGAGGAGCCGTGTGTGTTCGAGGTGTACGGAGCGGAGCCGTGTGTGTACGAGGTGTACGGAGCGGAGCCGTGTGTACGAGGTGTACGGAGCGGAGCCGCGCGTGTACGAGGTGTACGGAGAGGAGCCGCGCGTGTACGAGGTGTACGGAGCGGAGCCGTGTGTACGAGGTGTACGGAGCGGAGCCGTGTGTACGAGGTGTACGGAGCGGAGCCGCGCGTGTACGAGGTGTACGGAGAGGAGCCGCGCGTGTACGAGGTGTACGGAGAGGAGCCGCGCGTGTACGAGGTGTACGGAGAGGAGCCGCGCGTGTACGAGGTGTACGGAGCGGAGCCGTGTGTACGAGGTGTACGGAGCGGAGCCGTGTGTACGAGGTGTACGGAGCGGAGCCGCGCGTGTACGAGGTGTACGGAGAGGAGCCGCGCGTGTACGAGGTGTACGGAGAGGAGCCGCGCGTGTACGAGGTGTACGGAGAGGAGCCGCATGTACGAGGTGTACGGAGAGGAGCCGTGTGTGTACGAGGTGTACAGAGCGGAGCTGTGTGTACGAGGTGTACGGAGCGGAGCCGCGTGTGTACGAGGTGTACGGAGAGGAGCCGCGTGTGTACGAGGTGTACGGAGAGGAGCCGAGCGTGTACGAGGTGTACGGAGAGGAGCCGCATGTACGAGGTGTACGGAGAGGAGCCGTGTGTGTACGAGGTGTACAGAGCGGAGCCGTGTGTGTACGAGGTGTACGGAGCGGAGCCGTGTGTGTACGAGGTGTACGGAGAGGAGCCGCATGTACGAGGTGTACGGAGAGGAGCCGTGTGTGTACGAGGTGTACAGAGCGGAGCTGTGTGTACGAGGTGTACGGAGCGTAGCCGTGTGTGTACGAGGTGTACGGAGAGGAGCCGTGTGTGTACGAGGTGTACAGAGCGGAGCTGTGTGTACGAGGTGTACGGAGCGTAGCCGTGTGTGTACGAGGTGTACGGAGAGGAGCCGCGTGTGTACGAGGTGTACGGAGAGGAGCCGAGCGTGTACGAGGTGTACGGAGAGGAGCCGCATGTACGAGGTGTACGGAGAGGAGCCGTGTGTGTACGAGGTGTACAGAGCGGAGCTGTGTGTACGAGGTGTACGGAGCGGAGCCGTGTGTGTACGAGGTGTACGGAGCGGAGCCGTGTGTGTACGAGGTGTACGGAGCGGAGCCGTGTGTGTACGAGGTGTACGGAGCGGAGCCGCGCGTGTACGAGGTGTACGGAGCGGAGCCGTGTGTACGAGGTGTACGGAGAGGAGCCGTGTGTGTACGAGGTGTACGGAGAGGAGCCGCGCGTGTACGAGGTGTACGGAGAGGAGCCGCGCGTGTACGAGGTGTACGGAGAGGAGCCGCGCGTGTACGAGGTGTACGGAAAGGAGCCGCGCGTGTACGAGGTGTACGGAGAGGAGCCGCGTGTACGAGGTGTACGGAGAGGAGCCGCGTGTACGAGGTATACGGAGAGGAGCCGTGTGTGTACGAGGTGTACGGAGCGGAGCTGTGTGTACGAGGTGTACGGAGCGGAGCCGCGCGTGTACGAGGTGTACGGAGAGGAGCCGCGCGTGTACGAGGTGTACGGAAAGGAGCCGCGCGTGTACGAGGTGTACGGAGAGGAGCCGCGCGTGTACGATGTGTACGGAGAGGAGCCGTGTGTGTACGAGGTGTACGGAGCGGAGCCGTGTGTGTACGAGGTGTACGGAGCGGAGCTGTGTGTACGAGGTGTACGGAGCGGAGCCGCGCGTGTACGAGGTGTACGGAGAGGAGCCGCGCGTGTACGAGGTGTACAGAGAGGAGCCGCGCGTGTACGAGGTGTACAGAGAGGAGCCGCGCATGTACGAGGTGTACGGAGAGGAGCCGCGCGTGTACGAGGTGTACGGAGAGGAGCCGCGCGTGTACGATGTGTACGGAGCGGAGCTGTGTGTACGAGGTGTACGGAGAGGAGCCGTGTGTGTACGAGGTGTACGGAGCGGAGCCGCGCGTGTACGAGGTGTACAGAGAGGAGCCGCGCGTGTACGAGGTGTACGGAGAGGAGCCGCGCGTGTACGAGGTGTACGGAGAGGAGCCGCGCGTGTACGATGTGTACGGAGCGGAGCTGTGTGTACGAGGTGTACGGAGAGGAGCCGTGTGTGTACGAGGTGTACGGAGCGGAGCCGTGTGTGTACGAGGTGTACAGAGCGGAGCTGTGTGTACGAGGTGTATGGAGCGGAGCCGTGTGTGTACGAGGTGTACGGAGCGGAGCCGTGTGTGTACGAGGTGTACGGAGCGGAGCCGTGTGTACGAGGTGTACGGAGAGGAGCCGCGCGTGTACGAGGTGTACGGAGAGGAGCCGCGCGTGTACTAGGTGTACGGAGAGGAGCCGCGCGTGTACGAGGTGTACGGAGAGGAGCCGCGCGTGTACGAGGTGTACGGAGAGGAGCCACGCGTGTACAAGGTGGACGGAGTGGAACCGTGTATGTATGGAGTGGAGTCATATGTGTACGGGATGTACGGAGCGGAGCCAAGTGTGTACAAAGCATACAAAGCGGGCTTTTCCCACTGACACAGGAGTACACGGCGGAGCCCCGAGGAGCATTTTAAAACACACACATGACGTTCCACCTGAAGTGATGTGCTGGAAGCTGACCGGAAATGAGATAATTTCTTGAGGAGATTGTGACGGAACCAGGAATGCTTCAGATCCATCACCGTGTCCTCCTCCGACAGCGCAGACAGCAGGATCGCCTTGGAATCGGGGATGTCGGCCATGTGAGCGGATCATGATAGGTCCTGCATCGGGAGGCTCAGGTGGGCACTACAATGGGAGCCGGGCTGCTATAGTATCTTTGTAGAATCTTTCTTTATTTCTTTCTCTCTTTTTCTTTCTTTCTCTGTTCTTTCATTCTCTCTCTGATCTTTTTTCTCTCTCTGTTCTTTCTTCCCCTCTTTCTTTCTTTTTCTTTCCTCTCTTTCTCTCTGTTCTTTCTTTTCTTTACTTCTTTCTTTCTCTCTCTGTTCTTTCTCTGTCTCTCTCTGTTCTTTCTTTCCCCTCTTTCTTTCTCTCTCTGTTCTTTCTCTGTCTCTCACTGTTCTTTCTTTGTCTCTCACTGTTCTTTCTTTCTTTCCCCTTTCTTTCTCGCTCTCTCTGTTTTCTTTTTTCTCTCTCTCTCTGTTTTCTCTCTTCCTTAGTGCCAGTCAGTGTGCCCATAATGCCAGCCACTGTGCCCTCAGTACCAGTCAGTGTGATCAGCAGTGCTAAATGGGTGCGATTAGGTGTGGACATGGGTGTGACTAGTTGTGAAATGGGTGTGGTTGGGCGTGGCCGCAGTCTTTGTCCGTCTTTCCCTTCTTCAAAAGTTGGGAGGTATGATAG
The DNA here is from genome assembly GCF_039654945.1 of Dendrobates tinctorius. Classification (NCBI taxonomy): domain Eukaryota; kingdom Metazoa; phylum Chordata; class Amphibia; order Anura; family Dendrobatidae; genus Dendrobates; species Dendrobates tinctorius. Next base: position 977,415 of record NW_027361752.1, on the reverse strand, counting down.
GGGCGGCTATGACCAGGGGGTCTGGTTGCCCAATAGAGAGCAGTTCTGCCAGGAATTCTGTAATCATGCATACAAAAGGGGACAGCGCTTTGGGAGGAGTACTGTACCTAAAAGCAATAAATAGGACTGAGCTGAAATACTGGGCACAGCTGTGACTACATGTTATATAGTCGTGTTAATCTCCTCTCACTTCTTGTAAACTACCACTGTACAAAGATATTATATAGTCACCATGTGACTAGTGGGCCTGTGTAACTTCAAATGCCAGGGCTGAATTTTAGTCCCAGTCCGGCCCTGGTGGTGACAGAGAAGAAGCTCCTGCGCAGGCATCTGGTGGGCGCAGGCTCCGCCCCTCTGTCAGTCATGTAGGGCTTACTGCATCTCCATCTGGCCTGGTCCTGGGGGCGGCCCTAATTACATCATCAGTCCAGGAACCTGTGAGGGAGGACCTGATCCCTCAAATACCTTGGGACTGGTCTTGCAAGCCGCCGGATATATTCTTGGTTCCCCTGCGTGCTACTTTGTAATTTGCTATAGTGAAAACTCTGACCTCAGCTTGGATTTCTGACCATTCTATTGCCTGACATTTTTGTACCTCCGCCTCTCTTCTGATTTTTTGACGCTGACCTTCGCTTGGATTCCTGACTCTCCTTCTGCCTGCTGATTTTGTACCTTTGCTGCCCTCCTGTTTTTTTACTGACCTTGGCCTGGACTTTTGACTCTCCTTCTGTCTGCTGATTTCGTGCCTCTGCTGCCCTCCGGCCTCCGACTCCTGCCTCCTGACCTTGATTACGGGTTTTAGTTTTGACCCCTTGGCGGCCGCCCTGCTCTGGTCCACTGCTCCTCTAGACAGCTACCCCCTGGGCCTTGCTACAATTCCAGATCCCTGTATAGGGGTTAAGGGTCACAGGGTTACTCGGGGTGCTGTCCCTACTACAGCCCAGATTCGCAGACGGCCGTCACAATAACTCAATCACTCTTGCAGCCAGTTGACATGGATTAAAGTTGGCTCAACCTCTGTCCTGTGTCCTTGTGTGTACCACATTGAGCATGGAGAAAAGAAAGAAGACCATAGAACTGTCTGAGGACTTGAGAAACCAAATTGTGAGGAAGCATGAGCAATCTCAAGGCTACAAGTCCATCTCCAAATCCCTGAATGTTCCTGTGTCTACCGTGTGCAGTGTCATCAAGAAGTTTAAAGCCCATGGCACTGTGGCTAACCTCCCTAGATGTGGACAGAAAAGAAAAGTTGACAAGAGATTTCAACGCAAGATTGTGCAGATGTTGGATAAAGAACCTCAACTAACATCCAAACAAGTTCAAGCTGTCCTGCAGTCCGAGGGTACAACAGTGTCAACCCGTACTATCCGTCGGCATCTGAATGAAAAGGGGCTGTATGGTAGGAGACCCAGGAAGACCCCACTTCTTACCCCGAGACATAAAAAAGCCAGGCTGGAGTTTGCCAAAACTTAACTGAAAAAGCCTAAAGTGTTTTGGAAGAATGTTCTCTGGTCAGAAGAGACAAAAGTAGAGCTTTTTGGGCAAAGGCATCAACATAGAGTTTACAGGAGAAAAAAGAGGCATTCAAAGAAAAGAACACGGTCCCTACAGTCAAACATGGCGGAGGTTCCCTGATGTTTTGGGGTTGCTTTGCTGCCTCTGGCACTGGACTGCTTGATCGTGTGCATGGCATTATGAAGTCAGAAGACTACCAACAAATTTTGCAGCATAATGTAGGGCACAGTGTGAGAAAGCTGGGTCTCCCTCAGAGGTCATGGGTCTTCCAGCGGGACAATGACCCAAAACACACTTCCAAAAGCACTAGAAAATGGTTTGAGAAAGCACTGGAGACTTCTAAAGGTGACCAGCAATGAGTCCAGACTTGAATCCCATAGAACACCTGTGGAGAGATCTAAAAATGGCAGTTTGGAGAAGGCACCCTTCTAATATCAGGGTCATGGAGCAGTTTGCCAAGGAAGAATGGTCTAAAATTCCAGCAGAGCATTGTAATAAACTCATTGATGGTTACCGGAAGCGGTTGGTCGCAGTTATTTTGGCTAAAGGTTGTGCAACCAAGTTTTAGGCTGAGGGTGCCAATACTTTTGTCTGGCCCTTTTTTGGAGTTTTGTGTGAAATGATCAATGTTTTGCTTTTTGCTTCATTCTCTTTTGTGTTTTTTCATTTAAGACAAATTAAATGAAGATAATAATACCAAAGAATGTGTTTGCAATCATTTTCAGGAAGAAACTGAGTATTATCTGACAGAATTGCAGGGGTGTCAATACTTTTGGCCACAACTGTATAGCCATATTCCACAGCGCTTTACATACATTATCATCACTGTCCCCAATGGGGCTCACAATCTAAATTCCCTTTTGGTATGTCTTTGGATATCTGTGTTCCAATGTCTTATTCTAGAGAAATCCACAATGTTTTTAAATATGTAAATTAGCTGTTAAGTTCTATGGGCCCCATACAGACCTCCCTGAAAATCCTCTTCCAGAACTTATTTAAATGAAAGAGGGTGTTCCAACTCTGAGACATGTAGATCAGGAGAGCAGACTGTCAGTCATTACATGTCTCCACTGGAAATGCCCCCTTTTATTTACAGTCAGATTCTCAGGGAGATCTATATCCGCCCCATAGATCTTAACAGCTCATTTCCATATTAAGAAAAACATATCATTTTACTCAGCTTCCTATAGCCTATATAGACGGCTTAGGATGGTTGATCCTACTGACAGATTCCCTTTAACTATTGCAGATTTCACTTTGGTCATTAAAGCAAATGTAACAGGATTAGACTTTCTATTTTCTGTAGCTCACGTGTCGGCTTTCGGCTTTACTGTATAAACTGGAATTATTGAGTCTGTCTTGACCGGGACATTGAAATATAATGGCAGAGAGAAAATTAAGAAAAAACCTTTCATTCTGGAGGGCTCAGCACCTTCATGTATTACACAGCCCAGTGATTTTAGTGGCACTTTTTAATTACTAATTTTTCTGTAATGAACCTGCCAAGAATTACTGGTGTATTGTGGGCTGCAATTTCCAGGGGCAAGTATTTTGCACCTCTTTTCCCAATAATTTTTAGCACTCCCTTCCACCAATCTATTGGGCTCTGTTGTCCTTATATTTTGCATTTTGACCTCCTATATTCATTTTTTTCTGAACTTAGTCATAAGTTTTGAAAAATAAAATATTGTTCTACTTATCCCTTCACGACCTATCACGTATAAGTACATCTTAGGTCGCCTCCCTTCCTTTGATACGGGCTCCGAGTCCGACGCTGAGCCCACATCTTTTCTGACACATGATAGCTGGTTTGATCAACTGTCATGTGCCCCTAACAGCTGAAATTGCGATCCACCTGCGGCAGCTAACATGTTAAATGCCACTGTCAATCTCTGACAGCGGCATTTAACACATGCGTGCCGGAAGCGTGTCACAAACCACACCCACGGACGCCCCTGGAGATGATGATTTCTGCTACACATAGCAAGGCTATACGTAGCACAAGCGATCAGATGATTGCAGCTTCAAGTCTTCTATGGAGACTACTGTATTGAAGCAAGTCAAAAGTGGAAAAAAAATGTTTTAAAAAATATAAAAAAAGTTTAAAGTTTATATTTCCCTAGTCAAAATAAAACAATACAAAAAAGCAAAATGGCAGCCGGAACCCTGTGTACACAGCATAAGTAACTGCGAGCGGTGATGTCATAATGGTCGACCATCTGTGATATCATAATGGCCGACCATCAGTGATGTCATAATGGCCGACCATCTGTTTTCAAACATTTTTTTTTTAAACCGTCTTTATTGAGTGTATTACAAAATATACATATAATGTCCAATAACATAACAGAAGAACATTTATGCAATATTATTAACATTAGACGGCATTTTTTCAACTATAACCCCCCGCCCCTCCCCTCCACTCCCCCGGGCAACCTCCATAACTTCGTAACACAATTTCAATCCAGTCTAACAGGGATATTACCGGCAAGCTGCTCTCTCATATACCAGTTGGTGAGCTGGAAACAACTATGTATCGCCTGGCTTGTGGAAGATGTCTGAGTATTGATAAAAGAGGACCATGTGAAATAAAAGCGGTCAGTGTCTTTTTCTTTATTAAGTAAGGCTTCTATCCAATCCATTTTGAAGAGATATGTTACTTTTGTAGTAATTAAGCTTAAAGAAGGTGTTTCATCCTGTTCCCACAAACGGAGAAAAGTTTAAAGTTCATATTTCCATAGTCAAAATAAAACAATACAAAAAAGCGATCATATATTTCATATTGCTGCATTAAGAAACTCCCAATTTATCCAAATACAAAGGCAATCTGATTGGTAAACTACGTAACGAGAAAAAAATCCAAACCGCAAATTTACGTTTTTTTGGTTCATAGCAACGGGTGATTAAAAAAATCGTATCTACCCTAAAATGCTATCACTAAAAACATCAGCTCGGCGCGCAAAATATAAGCCCTGACCCAGCCCCAGATCCCAAAAAATGGAGACGATACGGATCTCAGAAAATGGTGCAATTTTTTTTTTTATTAAACTTTGGATTTTTTTTCACCACGTAAATAAAAAACAATCTATACATGTTTGGTATCTGTCATCTCATAATGACCTGGCGAATCATAATGGCAGGTCAGATTTAGCATTTGGTGAACATGGTAAAAAAATAAAAAAAACTGTTGTGGAATTGCACTTCTATACTTCTCCAGCAGTGATGGTGGATCTGCTGGACCTCAGGGCGCTGGATGTGGAGGTTTACCGTCTTTTAGATGTCGTAGGGGAGCGGCAACAACATGTAAACACGCGGGCAGCCCTAGATAATACACGCCGGCATGATGATAAGATCCGGCGGAAGGTGGAACCTCTTCTCTTTTTCTCCTTTTTTACATTTTCTGGGCTTTCTTGCTCTGCATTTGGATTTATTGCAGATTTTCTTTTCTCGATGTCTGATGCTTGGGTACACTCTGGATGGGACTTTGAATTCTCATTGTTCATCGTGATGGTAGCGATGGTGCAGAGTTTAGAAAGCCTTTCAGAGGATGACGTAAAATTTTGGAAGTCAAGGTCCTTGTCCTCACTTGTGTCCTCTTCTTTCTCTGAGACCATAAGCATGTCTCTATGAGCGTGATTGATAAAGAGGCTGGTGTCCACATTTGATACAAGATGAGGAATATACATCGGCTTCTGATTTAGAAGATTGTCAAAATCTATTTTTTTCATGAATGGATGATCCTTAATCTCAAATGCTCCACCTGTCCCAAGTCTTTGCTCAGGATTTTTTTTGAGCAGGTCAGTGATGAGGTTCTTAGCCTCACGGGGTGGACAGCGTTTGTAATTCCAAGGTATTTTTCCCATGACAATCATTCTTTTAAGCTCAGGTATGAAATCCGTATCAAATGGTAAAGATCCAACCAGAAATTCATGGAGGATGATCCCCATTGACCACCAGTCAACAGGTCTTCCGTAGTCTTTCATTAGGATGACCTCTGGGGCCATGTAATTCAGGGTACCACAATTCTCAAGGTCCTTGAACTCTCTGGAGATGTCCTTCACTGATTGCTTATAGTTGTTGGTTTTTGGTATCATGACACCAATTTTTGAAAGTCCAAAATCGGCGACTTTAACGTGCCCAGCAGTTGTAATCAGTAGGTTGTACGGTTTCAGGTCTCGGTGCACCACACCATAGCTGTGCAGGTATTCCACAGCAAGAACTGTTTCTGCAAAGTACAGACGGGCCAAGGGGATAGATAAACGGCCCTTGGTGCTTAGAAGGGACCCACAGTCTCCACCTCCAACATACTCCATGACCATACACAGGTGAGATCTAGTAGGGAAGGAGCAGAGCATGGAGACCACAAAGGGACAATCAGCGAAGGTCATGATGTCCCTCTCCAGAAAGGCCGCTTCCACGTGTTTTTCAGTTTCCAGGTTCTTCTTCGCCATTTTCTTCATAGCGAAGATCTGCTGTGAGTATTTGTGCTGCACTAAGTAGACAGCCCCAAAACATCCGCCGCTGATCAGTTTCTGTGGTCAGATCGCTGCTCAGCCCCGCCTGACTCGTGTTAGGGTCCGGGGATTCCAGGGGGACATTTTCCCCATCTTTGTACTCGCCTTGTGGTGTCTCCAGGCGTTCCGGGGAGCGGGCCGGACCTTCCAGCACATACAGGACTTTTTCGGCCAGTTCTTTAACAAAAGCCAAATCTCCATCTTGAGATTTTTCTTCAGCCTGCTGTAGTAATGTCCTGATGTTCCGGGTTAAATCTGTCAGATACTCTGAGGTAAGACGGTCTTGGTGGTATTTGGTCAGGCAGTCCTGCACTAGCTCCACCACCAGCTGGTGAGTGAAGCCGAGGACGCCATCGGGTGGTAGAAGCGTAATGTCAGAGCAATGGGTGTAAATAATCTCCAATAATCCTTCTACCTGAAGCTTGTCTAGAAGAAATTCAGCCATAGCGAAAAATTGCAAATGCACTCAGTCACTAGGGAGCCAAAATGGCAGCCGGAACCCTGTGTACACAGCATAAGTAACTGCGAGCGGTGATGTCATAATGGTCGACCATCTGTGATATCATAATGGCTGACCATCTGTGATGTCATAATGGCCGACCATCAGTGATGTCATAATGGCCGACCATATGTTTTCAAACATTTTTTTTTTTTTAAACCGTCTTTATTGAGTGTATTACAAAATATACATATAATGTCCAATAACATAACAGAAGAACATTTATGCAATATTATTAACATTAGACGGCATTTTTTCAACTATAACCCCCCCGCCCCTCCCCCTCCACTCCCCCGGGCAAACTCCATAACTTCGTAACACAATTTCATTCCAGTCTAACAGGGATATTACCAGCAAGCTGCTCTCTCATATACCAGTTGGTGAGCTGGAAACAACTATGTATCGCCTGGCTTGTGGAAGATGTCTGAGTATTGATAAAAGAGGACCATGTGAAAAAAAAGCGGTCAGTGTCTTTTTCTTTATTAAGTAAGGTCTCTATCCAATCCATTTTGAAGAGATATGTTACTTTTGTAGTAATTAAGCTTAAAGAAGGTGTTGCATCCTGTGCCAACAAACGGAGAATGCTTTTACGTGTGGCTGCCGCCCATATGAACAAGATGCGGCACTGCTGGACAGAAAGCCTCACCAACTGGTCCTGTGCGAGAATATTAAATATGGCCCACTCTGGGGAGAGAGAGATAGATATGCCAGAATCCCACACCTCGCTTTTTATTGGGCAGTCCCAAAGGCAATGGAAAATATCAGCTGGAGAGTGTAGGCATTTAGGGCAGGGATAGTCCCCTGAGGGGGACATTTTAGACTTGACCTCCGGGGAGAAGTATGCTCTATGAAATATCATAAGAGACATGGTTATGTAACTGTCATATGGTAATTTAGAGTTAATACGCATAGTGGCTTTCAAAAGGTCATTTACCCGACAGTTCGTTAATTGAGCAACCCATTTTCCAGGGCCTGGTGAAGAGTCTGACCAATGTATAGAAGGCTTAATGATTTATATATAAGACTCATAGAATAAGTTCCCATTTGGGCTTTAATGGATATTAAATTTAGAGGGTGTGTTCTAGCATCATCCGGTAAAATTGTCTACTGTAAGGATTGGGTATTTGAAAACCATGTCCTCTAAGGTAAGAAGGCATTGATTATTTGTTAACGTATCTCGGACCAGTCTACACCCATTGTTTCCAAGCACCTTGTAAATGAGAGCTGACTTGCCTTGTAGAAAAGAGGGGTTACCTTGAAAGGGAAGAAACATCGAGATGTGGGGGTCAAGACCGCTAACTCGTCTAGCTTGACGCCATCCCAAGATTACCGACCATAATAGAGGATTATCTCTAACCTCCACTGGAATTTCAGCATTTCGTAGGTGAAGCAATGCTGGGAGGCTGAAGGGTCTACACATGGCCTCATCTATTGGGGTATTAGTGAAGCGATTAAAGGCGTATATCCAATCAAGGGAATGGCGAAAAGCAGCCGCTATACTGTAGAGGCGTAAATTTGGGAGATTAAGTCCACCCAAAGATTTGGTTTGCTGTAGCTTAAAAACACTAATTCTAGAGCCCCCTTCTGAGCCCCAAATAAATTGGCAGAAGGCTCGTGTCAGTAGCCTATCATCAGCTTTAGAAAGTAGAACCGGGAGCGTCTGTAAAGGAAAGAGTATTTTAGGGAAAGAGATCATATATTAGATGGGCTTTACCTGCAAAGGATAATTTAATGGATTTCCAGGATTGAATTTCTTGTATAACTACAGAAATAAGAGGCTGAACATTTAATTTATAGATATCATGAGGATTTGATGGTAGGTCAATGCCAAGATAAGGTAAAGAATTTCTCCTCCACTGAAAAGGAAAAGGGAATGGCCACCGTTTCTGAGCAATTTTAAAAATAGCTAAAGCATGAGATTTATTAAAGTTTATACGAAATCCCGAAACTGCTCCAAATTCATTAAAGGCGTCCATTATAGAGGAAATGGATTCCTTAGGATTGGATATCATGAGTAAGATATCATCAGCAAATGCCAACGTTTTAAGTGTATGGTGACCGACCCCTATGCCCCCAAAGGAAGGGATCATCTCCAGATATCTTAGTAAAGGATCAAGGGCAATATTAAACAACAAACGTGACAGAGGACAGCCCTGCCTCGTCCCCCTGAAGATGGAAAAAGGGGTTGACTGGATACTTTCAAACATTTTTATTGGATTAAAGTGGACCTTTTAACCAAATTTATCATGGTTAGAGGGCTGTCCACTACTTGGACAACCCCTTCTTGATGCTTGCCCCCGATTCAATAAAAAAACTTTACTCGCCTTCCTCAGTGGCGCCGTTCCCACTGTGTCAGCACTCACGGTCCTGGAGTTCTTCTGCGGTTGTTGTGACACGTGCCTCCAGCACCCAAAATTTGTCATGGTTAGAGGGTTGTCCACTGCTTGGACAACCCCTTCTTGATGTTTGGCCCCGAGTAAATAAAAAAAACTTTACTCGCCTCCCTCGGTGGCGCTGTTCCCGTGGTGTCAGCACTTGCGGTCCTGGAGTTCTTCTGTGGTTGTTGTGACACGTGCCTCCAGCACCCAATCTGATCCGGCATCGCTGTGCCCGCCTTAGGACAAATCAAACATGAAGAGGAAGTTGGGGCTCTAGCTACTTTATCACTTGCTCTTCATGTTCAATTCAACAGGAGGCAGAGACAGTGACGTCAGCGCTGATTGGGCACTGGAGTCACGTGTCAAAACAGCACAGGAACCCTAGAGAACGGTGTTGGCATGGGAGGTGAGTATAAGCTTTTGTATTTTTTCGGGGCCAAGCATGGGGTATGAGGAGAAGTTGCCCATGTAGAAGACAACTTCTTTAACTAGACACATTATGCAATTTTGCCTCTCAGTTACGGCGATATTAGCAAAGTATTGGCACATATTAAATCAAAAAGAAAACGGTAAGTCCAAGTGGGTGTTATCAATTACTTTTCACCGGGGGCGTGTACTTCTTCTTCCTGTATGAGTTGCCCAATCATTACCAGGGAGCAGCACAGCAGAAAAAGACTGCGCCTCACCATAGCCTAGGTTTCTCAGTGTGTGAGATGTAAGGATACAGAGCTGATCTCCTGGTCTAACCTCCTGCATGATTAGACAGTGCTGGGTATAGCTCACAGAAGACACACCTTTCGGATAAGATCAATGTGTAGCTGTGTCATATTGCAAACCCTTCTATCAGCTTTCCTCCTCTTTTAGCACGGTCAGCTCTGCTCGGCTGACCCCTCACTTCTTGTCCAGAGGTAAAAGCTCAATTCTTTAAGCTCAGGATAAATAAATCTGATAATACACTGCACAATGAAATTCATAATTTTACCCATGAGTGGAATATAAATTTACCCTGATCCATTGCAATACATGTGTGTTAGTCTATTTTATGTCTGACGTTGTGTGCATGAACCAGTAGGCTCAGGATGTACAAACAGATTAAAAAAAAACATCTTTGGGGGGCGTGGCCTGGACCTCATGTAGGGAGGACGTGGAGTGAGAGAGCTCCTGCCCGGATCCGACAATAAATCCTGATTACCGGCACTGCTGACGAGTCCCACTGACCTGGAGGGCTGCAATATCTCCCTGGGCGTTTAGACAGCGGAGGATCCTTGGGCCATGTCGAACCGCAGCAGTAAAAAAGATAAGGAGACGCCGGGGCGCGCCTCTGCTACATCCAGGATGGCACCAGCAAACAACAAGTCGGCTGGTAGTGGAGCGATGGGAGCTGCTGGCAGGCTGGAACGATATGCAAGGGTGCCTCCTGCTGCTGCTCGATCGCCCAGTGCACAGACTGAGGCAGACGCTGGATGCAGCGTGGAGCTGGAGGATCATCTCTCCAGGGAGGGAACAGTGAGTAAACTGGGCCCCCCTTCAGCCCAACATGTGCAGACACAGGGGCCTGTGCTGGAGGAGGAAGGAGTGGGGGATGGGGAGCAGCCGGAGTCTGTGACTGCTGAGCCCACACTGGGAGAAATCCTCGCAGCAATTAACTCCTGCAATACCACACTGGCCACTCTAAGTAATCAAATGGAGATTGTCACCAAGGACATGGCCTGTATTAAACAAGAGCTGCGAGGGGTGACTGCCAGGGTGGGGGAACTGGAGGAGCGTGTTGGTGCGACGGAGGATAAATTGCCACCAATAACACGGGAGCTGGGAAAAGCCACGCAAAATATTACAATACTGCTGAACAAGGTGGATGATTTAGAGAACCGCTCCCGTAGAAGTAATCTGCGACTGGTGGGGGTTCCGGAGAGGACGGAGGGGACTGACTCACTTGGCTTTTTTGAAAAATGGCTAATGGACACCTTTGGTAAAGATGTTTTGTCCCCATTCTTTACTATTGAGAGAGCACACAGGGTCCCTACGCGTGCCCCCCCGCCGGGAGCACCCCCGCGTCCCATCTTGCTTAAGCTCCTACACTTTAAAGATAGAGATGCTATCCTGCGCAGATCCAGAGACATTAAGGAACTTGCTATTAATGGGAGGAAAGTCTCCATTTTCCCTGATTTTTCCCTGGAGGTGCAGCGTAAAAGGGCGCAATTTATTGAGATTAAAAAACGCCTACGTGACTTACAGGTGACATATTCCATGATGTACCCTGCTAGACTGCGGATTGATGTGAATGGAGAAACGCACTTTTTTGATACGGCGGGAATGGCGCTGTCCTGGCTGGATATTAATGAGAGGTCCATGAGGAGGAAGAATACTTGAAGTTCTCCCTTTTTTCGCCACCAGGTGTTGTTACTCCTTTTTGTCTAGGACGCTATGCTGGTATAATTACTACTGTTCATTCCATTTCGGATTCAGGGCGGGAGCTGACCGGATTGCTGTGGACACTCGTTACAGTGACAAGCTGTGGACCCTTCTCCCTGCATGGACTCTGGGCGAGTTTTCTAGCCCTGATTCTCTCTATTTGAGAGAAATGTGCAAGTTACACTTGTGTTTGGGGGTAGGGGCGCTGTGCACTGGTGTGCAGTGCTCCCTCTCCCTCCTTTGTTTTTTTCGTTTGTTGTTGTATTCCCTAATTGTTCTGTGGGATGTGATGTGCGTCAGCCGTGTCGCCCAATTCATTGTACTGAGGGATGGTGGAGATTGCCTCTCTCCCTCGGGAGTGGAGTATGTTCCGATTTCTCATTTTTTAGTCTGCTCTTATGGCGATATCACTTAATATTGTAGCGTGGAATGTTAGGGGGCTCGGGGATGCAAATAAGAGATGTGCTATATTTACTAATATGCAGAAATTTCTCCCGGCTATCCTGTGTATGTCTGAGACCCACATGGTGAAAGATAATATTCATTGGCTAAGAAAGGGATGGGTTTCACATGAATATCATTCCACGTACTCGACCCATGCGCGGGGTGTCAGTGTGCTGGTGCACAGGTCCATCCCCTTCTCATGTACTAAATCAGTGGTTGACCCTGGGGGCAGATTTGTATGTTTGCTTTGCACGTTATACAGTATACAATTTATTTTGGTTGCCATATACATCCCCCCGCCCTATTCAGTCGAACCAGTAAAAAGAATCTTGTCTATTTTGGGTTCCTTTCCCCCTGCGCCGACTCTTCTAATAGGAGATTTTAATACATATTTGCATCCCTATTTGGATAAGTTGCATTCGGGAAACATATCAGAGGATGCAGCCTCAACCTCATTTGCTAGAACGTTAGTGGAGCTGGGTATGGTAGATCTTTGGCGTTTCCAAAACCCCACAGCCAGACAGTTTTCCTGCTACTCTAGCTCCCACCACGCTATGTCACGGATAGACCTGGCCATTGGGAATACACTCATGACCCCATATGTACGAGGGGTGGCCTACCTGCCTAGAAGTGTATCTGATCACTCGCCGCTACATGTCACACTTTCATGGGGACACCCCCTCACCCTATCTAGACCTATCTGGAAGCTTAATCCCTTCTGGATCCAGCTTATAGGGGGATCTTTGCATGATGCCATTCTAGAATATTTTCAACTTAATGAGTACTCTGCATCATCACACATAGTCTGGGATTCCATGAAAGCCTATGTCAGGGGCTTATATATTAGAGAAATATGCACACGGAAAAGCCAAAATAGACGCTACACCCAGAGTCTGATCCAGGAGGTGTCTGTTGCGGAGGCTGCGGTGATACTCAACCCGACAGAGGAAACTAAAAAAGCTTTGGAGAAGGCACAGGGGTCGCTCAGGGAAAACCTCATGTCGGCGGCAGCAAATAAACGTTATTTCCTCAAACAAAAATATTTTATAGAGGGGGAGGGAGTAGGACATTTATTGGCCACGGTCATTAGAGCACAGGACGGATCTTCATATATCAATAGGCTAAAAACGGACTCGGGTGGTCCTGTGACAGACAGTGCGGACATAGTGAGTGAGATAAGGAGGTATTATATGCGACTATACACATCAGATTGCAGTCTCACGGAGACTGAGATTGAGCAGTACCTGGATGCTCTCTCTCTCCCTGCATTGGCTGATAGCGATAGGGATTCATTGGATCGGGACATCCTGTTGGAGGAGTTGGAGGAGGCGCTTGGTCAGATGCAAAATGAAAAGGCTCCAGGAATGGATGGCCTGCCTGGCGAGTTTTACAAAACCTATGCACCCTTACTGCTACCTAAGCTACTTAAGGTATTTGAAGAGGCTGAAAGGCAGAGGGTCCTCCCGCCATCTATGAGGGAAGCTTTGATAGTTTTAATATTAAAGCCCGGAAAGGATCCAGAGGTTCCGGATTCATATCGCCCGATTTCCCTATTATCAACAGATGTTAAATTATTGGCCAAGGTACTCGCCAATAGGATGTCCCGAGTTATCTCATCTGTTATACAGAAGGATCAGACGGGATTTATCCCAGGCAGAGCCACATCTATGAACCTTAGGAAACTATACTTGGGGATTCAACATAGTTCTGGGGAGTTGGGGGGAAGAGCAATTTTGTCCTTAGACGCCGCTAAGGCGTTCGATAGTTTGGAGTGGGGTTTTTTGTGGGCGGTACTTCGGAAAATGGGCTTTGGACACAGATTTATAAATTGGGTGAGGCTGTTGTATGGCTCGCCGGTGGCGAAGGTTGGGGCTAATGGCAGGGTCTCTGAGTCTTTTCCTCTTGGGAGAGGTACTAGACAGGGGTGCCCGCTCTCGCCCTTGCTATTTGCTACTGCGGTGGAGCCATTGGCAGTTGCAATTGGGAAGTCCAGAGAAATAATGGGATTCAGATGTGGAACTGTGGAGTTGAGGATATCATTGTACGCGGATGATTTACTTCTATATTTAGATAAGGTACATTCCTCGATTTTGCCGGCAATGGAGGTCATTTGAGAATTTGGGCTGAGGTCTGGTCTTCGGATTAATTGGTCCAAATCAGCTTTAATGCCGATAGACCCTCTCCCGGCGGATTTCTCAGATTTGCAGATACCGGTCCCTGTAGTTCGGAGGTTTAAGTATCTGGGTATAATTGTTAGTCCTGCCCCGAAGGATTTTCGGGCTCTGAATCTGGAGCCCCTGTTGCAGCGATTTAGAGCAAAAGTACATACTTGGTGTCGCCTGCCGTTGTCGAATATTGGTAGATCTAACTTAATCAAAATGGTAATGATGCCACAATTATTATATTTGATACATAATTCTCCGGTGTGGATCTGTAGGGACTTTTTTGCAAAAATAAATACATTATTCCGGGAATTAATTTGGAAGAAAAAACAGGCTAGGATTCGCTTGGAGATACTGCAGCGAGGGAAGGAGGAGGGAGGATTGGCGGTGCCAAACCCATTCATATACTTTATAGCCTCCCAGATGCAACATCTTAAGGGTTGGGGTAGAGACGGGGCGTGTGACAATGGTGGTGATATTGTGAGGGAAGGATCGGTATGGAAATATCCAGGGTGCCGGTTGGAGGTGGGAAGACGGCAGATAAATGGGGCACGATACCCCACGTTGGCTATGATTTTCAAGGTGTGGGATAGGGGTAAGTCTCTTTTGAAGATAAATGGGCCTACGGAATTGTGGCCATTGTGGCGAAATCCGGATTTGCAAGAGATCAAAAAGCTGGTGGGGTTCGGAAGATGGGAAGATAAAGGGATTTATCTGGTGTCACAAATTTTGCAAAATAATACTCTTAAGAGTTTTGAACAATTGAGAACAGAATTTCACCTCCCGCACGTCTTCTTTTATCAGTACTTACAGCTAAGACATGCATTGGAAAAACAGAGAAGGACAAATCCGGTGATAGTGACACATAATCAAACACTACATATGCTACTTACATCTGAGTCTTCTAGGGGACTTATCTCTGAATTATATAAAAGATTATTACCTGCCCATCTGGAGACATATCCACTGACTGCTGCTAAGAATAAGTGGGAACGGGACGTTGGCCCCCTGACGGAGGACCAGTGGTCCGATATTCTAGAACAGGTCCCTAAAATGGCGGTTTCTGAGTGCCAGCGGCTTTCGCAAATATATCTCATTCACAGGGTATATAAAACACCCAGCTTATTATTTAAAATGGGACTTAGGCCCAATACACAATGTGTTAGGTGTGGGCAGGATGATGCCCACTTGATGCATGTTATGTGGGAGTGCGGGCACATTGGGGATTTCTGGAGGCAGACCCTGGGACTCATAGCCCAAGTATACCATATCACAATACGACCGTCACCTCGTCTATGTTTGTTGAATTTGTGGGAGGAGGGGGTTGACCCGGACTCTGCAGTGGCCCTGGGAATAGCACGCATCCTGTATCAGGCAAGAAAGATACTTGCATATCATTGGTTGGATCCTATGCCACCAACATTGTCAGAGCTTAAAAATAAACTAAATAATGTCATCAGATTGGAAAGGGGGGCTTATTTAAAAAGAAATGCATTAAGAAAGTTTTACAAAATTTGGCAGCCATGGATGGAGTCACCGGGTCTCCCCTCGGGCGCACTGGTACGGGATGCGATGTTGGACCAGTTGCTGTTGTGCTTGCGATGAGGGGATGCTTGGGGGGTGAAAATAAAGTCTAGTGCCCTTTGTGGCGAAGTAGATTTTGAGTGGCGCGGTGGGAGGGAGCTGGGGTGGATTGGACCTGATATCCGTGGGGGGCGGGGGGGCGCGAAATATGATGCGGAGTGGCGCGGCTGGCGGGGATGGTTTTCCCGCTGAAATGAGGCACTGATGTATAATTTTGATTTTTGTTTATTTGTGGAGCCATGTTGTTTATAGGCTCAATTTTATGCAAATATCTGTGTTTTGAGATTTCTTCTTTTTATTTATTCTTACACAGGAAGAGTTTTACCCTTTAAATAATATTTGCTCTCAATGTAAATTTTACTTGCTATATAAGATGTCATATTCTTTCTGTATTGATTCCTGAATGTTTAATAAAAAAGATCTGATTCAAAAAAAAAAAACATCTTTGTGACTTAAGATTTGTGATTTTACTCAAAGGCTGTTTATATTTGTAGCCAACTTAACAGAAATGGAGCAATCAACTGAGCTTCTCCTATGCACCATTTTATGGGGCACTTACTATTATTTTATTTGAGGGGAAAAAAATAGATCACAATGGCTGCCCCTATGTTTCTTTTGCTTGACTTTATTATGTAGCTACCATAGGAAAAAAAACAATAAAACCTGCAGTTTCTAATTGATGAGTAAATTATTTGATATACGGTACATACTGGAAGAAAAGCTTTTTTTGTTGTTGTCATTAAAGCGGAGGATTAATGCACAACTTCAGAGAAGTCTCCGTCATCATGCACAATGAATTTCCCATGCATTTTACTACCCAATTAGGGGATAATAAACTCTGCTTGTAAATATGGTGAATTTTCTTTTAATGAATATCTCCCATTGATTCTCAAGAGTAAACCAGAAAATCAGTAAAACTTCCAGGCGGTTCTCTGTGTTCCATCCACATGTTCCATTCTCTTGTGTCCTGTCCACGTGTTCCATTCTCTGTGTTCCGTCCACGTGTTCCATTCTCTGTGTTCCGTCCACGTGTTTCATTTTCTGTGTTCCGTCCACGTGTTCCATTCTCTTTGTTCCGTCCACGTGTTCCAATCTCTTTGTTCTGTCCACGTGTTCCATTCTCTTTGTTCCGTCCACGTGTTCCATTCTCTTTGTTCCGTCCACGTGTTCCATTCTCTGTGTTCCGTCCACGTGTTCCATTCTCTTTGTTCCGTCCACGTGTTCCATTCTCTTTGTTCCGTCCACGTGTTCCATTCTTTTTGTTTCGTCCACGTGTTCCATTCTCTATGTTCTGTCCACATGTTCCATTCTCTGTGTTCAGTCCACATGTTCCATTCTCTTTGTTCCGTCCACGTGTTCCATTTTCTTTGTCCCGTTCACGTGTTCCATTATTTTTGTTCCGTCCACATGTTCCATTCTCTGTTTTCCGTCCACATGTTCCATTCTCTTTGTTCCGTCCACGTGTTCCATTCTCTGTGTTCCATCCACGTGTTCCATTCTCTGGTACTCCGTCTACGTTTTCCATTCTCTTTGTTCCGTTCACGTGGTCCATTCTCGGTGTTATGTCCACGTGTTCCATTCTCTGTGTTCCGTCCACGTGTTCCATTCTCTGTGTTCCATCCACATGTTCCATTCTTTTTGTTTCGTCCACTCGTTTCATTCTCTCTGTTCTAGCCACGTGTTCCATTCTCTGTGTTCTGTCCACGTGTTCCATTCTCTGTGTTCCGTCCACTTGTTCCATTCCCTGTGTTCCATCCACGGCAATTCTCATCTCTTCTATTTCATTATGTGAAGCGTTTCAACTCGCTAATGTAATTTCTCCATGAAGGAAGCAAATTATAATATTTGTAGCATTTTTTAAATATTTTGGTATTACTGTAGAAGCTGACCACATAGTTCCCCCTTCCAGACATATTGAGCTACAATGAAGGCCCAGTCTTTTTCCTTTACTCAGCTGAAATATTCAGCCTTGGGACACAGAGCTTAACATATAGAAAAAGGATTTTAAGTTGGCAAAGTTTATGTTGAGAATTCTTTTCTCTTAAGTAATTATTAGAAAATATTTTCTCTAAATCAGTGTTTTTTTGTTTTTTTTAAATGATGACACAAATGTATTGTTTTTAAAGGGAATCTGTCAGTAGGATAACCTCTTATAAGCCATCTGTATGGACATGTAGGTCATAGGTAGCTGAAAAAAATACCTATTATTATTAAGCTTTTGCATATACAGTTGTGGCCAAAAGTATTGACACCCCTGCAATTCTGTCAGATAATACTCAGTTTCTTCCTGAAAATGATTGCAAACACAAATTCTTTGGTATTATTATCTTCATTTAATTTGTCTTAAATTAAAAAAACACAAAAGAGAATGAAGCAAAAAGCAAAACATTGATCATTTCACACAAAACTCCAAAAAAGGGCCAGACAAAAGTATTGGCACCCTCAGCCTAATACTTGGTTGCACAACCTTTAGCCAAAATAACTGCGACCAACCGCTTCCAGTAACCATCAATGAGTTTATTACAATGCTCTGCTGGAATTTTAGACCATTCTTCCTTGGCAAACTGCTCCAGGTCCCTGATATTTGAAGGGTGCCTTCTCCAAACTGCCATTTTTAGATATCTCCACAGGTATCTCCAACTTTGAATTTTTATGCCCTTAAATCACAGAGATACGGCACACAAAAAACTTGATAACTAACATTTCCCACATGTTTACTTTACATCAGCACAATTTTGGAACCAAAATTTTTTTTTGTTAGGAAGTTATAAGGGTTAAAATTTGACCAGCGATTTCTCATTTTTACAACACCATTTTATTTTTAGGACCACATCACATTTGAAGCCACTTTGAAGGGTCTATATGATAGAAAATACCCAAAAGTGACACCATTCTAAAAACTGCACCCCTTAAGGTGTTCAAAACCACATTCAAGAAATTTATTAACCCTTTAGGTGCGTCACAGGAATTTTTTTGAATATTTAAAAAAAAAAATGAACATCTAACTTTTTTTCACAAAAAAAATACTTCAGGTTCAATTTTTTTTATTTTACCAAGGGTAACAGGAGAAATTGGACTGCAAAAGTTATTGTGCAATTTGTCCTGAGTACGCTGATACCTGATATGTGGGGGGGAACGACTGTTTCGGCGCATGGCAGAGCTCAGAATGGAAGGAGCGCCGTTTGACTTTTTCAATGCAAAATTGGCTGGAATTCAGATCGGACACCATGTCACGTTTGGAGAGTCCCTGATTTACCTAAACAGTGGAAACCCCCTACAAGTGACCCCATTTTGGAAACTAGACCCCCCAAGGAACTTATCTAGATATGTGGTGAGAACTTTGAACCCACAAGGGCTTTACAGAAGTTTATAACGTACAGCGGTACAATTAAAAAATCATATTTTTTCCACAAAAATGATCTTTTCACCCTCAATTCTTATTTTTCCAAGGGTAACAGGACCCTAAAAGTTATTGTGCAATTTGTCCTGAGTATGCTGATACCCCACATGTGGGGGTAAACCACTATTTGGGCGCATGGCAGAGCTCGGAAGGGAAGCAGCGCCATTTGACGTTTTTGGCTGGAATTGAGATCGGACACCATGTCGCGATTGGAAAACCCCTGATGTACCAAAACAGTGGAAACCCCCCACAAATGACACCATTTTGGAAACTAGACCCCCTAAGGAACTTATCTAGATGTGTGGTGAGCAGTTTGAACCCCCCAGTGCTTCACAGAAGTTTATAACGTCCGGGCGTGAAAATAAAAAATTTGTATTTTTTCCACAAACATGATCAATTAGTCCCCAATTTTTTCATTTTCCCAAGGGTAACAGGAGAAATTGGACCCCAAAAGTTGTTGTCCAATTTGTCATGAGTACGCTGACACCCCATATGTGGGAGAAAACTACTGTGTGGACACACGTCGGGGCTTGGAAGGGAAGCAGTGACGTTTTGGAATGCAGACTTTGATGGAATGGTCTACGGGTGTCATGTGCGTTTGGAGAGCCCCTGATGTACCTAAACTATTAAAACTCCCCACAAGTGACCCATTTTGGACACTAGACCCCCCATGGAACTTATCTAGATGTGTGGTGAGCACTTTGAACCCCCAAATGCTTCACAGAAGTTTATAACGCTCGGACGTGAAAATAAAAAAATCATTTTTTTCCACAAAAATGATATTTTTGCCCCCAATTTTTTATTTTCCTAAGGGTAACAGGAGAAATTGGACCCCAAAAATTGTTTTTCAGTATGACCTGAGTAGGCTGATACCCTACATGTGGGGGGTAAAACACTGTTTGGGCGCATGGCAGAGCTTGGAAGGGAAGGAGCACCATTTGACTTTTTCAACTCAGAATTGGCTGGAATTGAGATCAGATGCCATGTTGCATTTGGAGAGCCCCTGATGTGCCCAAACAGTGGAAACCCCCAATTCTAACTCCAACCCTAACCCCAACACACCCCTAACCCTAATCTCAGCCCTAACCCTAGCCCTAACCCTACCCTAGCCCTAACCCTAATGGAAAAATGGAAATTAATACATTTTTTTTATTTTATTATTTTTCCCTAAGGGGGTGATAACGGGGGGTTTGATTTACGATTTATGGCGGTTTTTATATTTGGCAGCTGTCGCACGCTAAAAGACGCTTTTTTTTGTAAAAATATTTTTTGCATCACCACATATTGAGAGCTATAATTTTTCCATATTTTGACCCACTGAGTCATGTGAGGTCTTATTTTTTGCGGGACGACTTGACGTTTTTATTAGTACCATTTTCGGGCACGTGACATTTTTTGATCGCTTTTTATTCCGATTTTTGGGACGCAGAATGAACAAAAGCCAGCGTTTCATGAATTTCTTTAGGGGGGGTGCGTTTACACCGTTCCGCGTGCGGTAAAATTGATAAAGCACCTTTATTCTTCGGGTCAGTACGGTTACAGTGATACCTCATTTAGGTCGTTTTTTTATGTTTTGTCGGTTTTATGCAATGAAAACTATTTTATATAAAAAATAATTATTTTTGCATCGCTTTATTCTGCGAGCTATAACTTTTTTATTTTTTCGCTGATGATGCTGTGTGGCAGCTCGTTTTTTCCGGGACAAGATGACGTTTTCAGCAGTACCATGGATATTTATATGCGTCTTTTTGATCGCGCGTTATTACACTTTTTGTTTGGCGGTATGATAATAAATCATTATTTTTTGCTTAGTTTTTAATTTTTATTTTTTAAGGGGTTCGCTAAAGGGGTTAACTAATGGGATAGTTTTATAGTGCAGGTCGTTACGGACGCAGCGATACCTAATATGTGTACTTTTATTGTTTTGTTTTTTTTTATTTCCAATAAAAGGATTTATTTGGGGAATATTTTTTTTTTTTTTCTAATTTATTTGGCGATTTTTTTTTAAATTTATGTTAACACTTTTTTATTTTTTTTAAACTTTATTAAATAGTCCCAGGTGGGACATCACTGTCCTGTGACAGATCGCTGATCTGTCACATCACAGATCACTGTGACAGATCAGCGATCTGTCACAGGCATTGAAGCAGACTTCCTCATGCCTGCGCTTTGCAGGCACTGAGGAAGCCAGCTTCCTGCAGGCCCCCGAAGGCCCCCGTCGCCATCTTGGATTCGGGGGCCTGCAGGAAAGGAGCCCCCCGCAGCAGTGCTGCACATTGCGCTGCCGTGGGGGGCTCAGGGAAGCACGGAGGGAGCCCCCTCCCTGCCGATGCTTCCCTTTAACCCCCGGTACACCGCGATCGTGTTTGATCGCGGTGTGCAAGGGGTTAACGTGTCGGGGGCGGTCCGTGACCGCCCCTGACACATTGTGCCGGATGTCAGCTGTGATAATCAGCTGACACCCGGCCGCGATCAGCGGCGCTCACCACGTAGACGTACTATCCCGTCCATGGGCATAGGGGCCCAGGTCCCATGGACGGGATAGTACATCGGATGTCAGAAAGGGGTTAAAGCAGATGTAACGGGATGAGACTTTCTATTTTCTGTAGCTCACGTGTCGGCTTTCGGCTTTACTGTATAAATTAGAATAATTGAGTCTGTCTTGACCGGGACATTGAAATATAATGGCAGAGAGAAAATTAAGAAAAAAACTTTCATTCTGGAGGGCTCAGCACCTTCATGTATTACACCGCCCAGTGATTTTAGTGGCACTTTTTAATTACTAATTTTTCTGTAATGAACCTGCCAAGAATTACTGGTGAATTGTGGGCTGCAATTTCCAGGGGCAAGTATTTTGCACCTCTTTACCCAATAATTTTTAGCACTCCCTTCCACCAATCTGTTGGGCTCTGTTGTCCTTATATTTTGCATTTTGACCTCCTATATTCCTTTTTTTTTCTGAACTTGATAGCTGGTTTGATCAACTGTCATGTGCCCCTAACAGCTGAAATTGCGATCCACCTGCGGCTGCTAACATGTTAAATGCCACTGTCAATCTCTGACAGCGGCATTTAACACATGCGTGCCGGAAGCGTGTCACAAACCACACCCACGGACGCCCCTGGAGATGATGATTTCTGCTACACATAGCATGGCTATACGTAGCACAAGCGATCAGATGATTGCAGCTTCAAGTCTTCTATGGAGACTACTGTATTGAAGCAAGTCAAAAGTGGAAAAGAAATGTTTTAAAAAATATAAAAAAAGTTTAAAGTTTATATTTCCCTAGTCAAAATAAAACAATACAAAAAAGCGATCATATATTTCATATTGCTGCATTAAGAAACTCCCAATTTATCCAAATACAAAGGCAATCTGATTGGTAAACTACGTAACGAGAAAAAAATCCAAACCGCAAAATTACGTTTTCTTGTTCATAGCAACGGGTGATTAAAAAATCGTATCTACCCTAAAATGCTATCACTAAAAACGTCAGCTTGGCGCGCAAAATATAAGCCCTGACCCAGCCCCAGATCCCAAAAAATGGAGACGATACGGATCTCAGAAAATGGTGCAATTTTTTTTTTTTTTATTAAACTTTTGGATTTTTTTCACCACTTAAATAAAAAACAATCTATACATGTTTGGTATCTGTCATCTCATAATGACCTGGCGAATCATAATGGCAGGTCAGATTTAGCATTTGGTGAACATGGTAAAAAAAATAAAAAAAACTGTTGTGGAATTGCACTTCTATACTTCTCCAGCAGTGATGGTGGATCTGCTGGACCTCAGGGCGCCGGATGTGGAGGTTTACCATCTTTTAGATGTCTGTAGGGGAGCGGCAACAACATGTAAACACGCGGGCAGCCCTAGATAATCCACGCCGGCATGATGATAAGATCCGGCGGAAGGTGAAACCTCTTCTCTTTTTCTCCTTTTTTACATTTTCTGGGTTTTCTTGCTCTGCATTTGGATTTATTGCAGATTTTCTTTTCTCGATGTATGATGCTTGGGTACACTCTGGATGGGACTTTGAATTCTCATTGTTCATCGTGATGGTAGCGATGGTGCAGAGTTTAGAAAGCCTTTCAGAGGATGACGTAAAATTTTGGAAGTCAAGGTCCTTGTCCTCACTTGTGTCCTCTTCTTTCTCTGAGACCATAAGCATGTCTCTATGAGCGTGATTGATAAAGAGGCTGGTGTCCACATCTGACACAAGATGAGGAATATACATCGGCTTCTGATTTAGAAGATTGTCAAAATCTATTTTTTTCATGAATGGATGATCCTTAATCTCAAATGCTCCACCTGTCCCAAGTCTGTGCTCAGGATTTTTTTTGAGCAGGTCAGTGATGAGGTTCTTAGCCTCACGGGGTGGACAGCGTTTGTAATTCCAAGGTATTTTTCCCATGACAATCATTCTTTTAAGCTCAGGTATGAAATCCGTATCAAATGGTAAAGATCCAACCAGAAATTCATGGAGGATGATCCCCATTGACCACCAGTCAACAGGTCTTCCGTAGTCTTTCATTAGGATGACCTCTGGGGCCATGTAATTCAGGGTACCACAATTCTCAAGGTCCTTGAACTCTCTGGAGATGTCCTTCAGTGATTGCTTATAGTTGTTGGTTTTTGGTATCATGACACCAATTTTTGAAAGTCCAAAATCGGCGACTTTAATGTGCCCAGCAGTTGTAATCAGTAGGTTGTACGGTTTCAGGTCTCGGTGCACCACACCATAGCTGTGCAGGTATTCCACAGCAAGAACTGTTTCTGCAAAGTACAGACGGGCCAAGGGGATAGATAAACGGCCCTTGGTGCTTAGAAGGGACCCACAGTCTCCACCTCCAACATACTCCATGACCATACACAGGTGAGATCTAGTAGGGAAGGAGCAGAGCATGGAGACCACAAAGGGACAATCAGCGAAGGTCATGATGTCCCTCTCCAGAAAGGCCGCTTCCACGTGTTTTTCAGTTTCCAGGTTCTTCTTCGCCATTTTCTTCATAGCGAAGATCTGCTGTGAGTATTTGTGCTGCACTAAGTAGACAGCCCCAAAACATCCGCCGCTGATCAGTTTGGATGTCTCGAAGTCGCTCATATGCGGCTTTTTCGCCGGGATCAATGATTCCATCAAGTTAGTGGCAGGCTCGTGGATCTCTGGCATCTCACAGATCACACTCTCAGGATCCGGCAGCTCAGGGGTTTCTGTTGTCAGATCGCTGCTTGGCCCCAGATGACTCGTATTAGGGTTCGGGGATTCCGGGGGAACATTTTCCCCGTCTTTGTCGTCGCCTTCTGGTGTCTCAGTGGCAGGCTCGTTGATCTCCGTGATCTCACAGATCACACTCTCAGGATCCGGCAGCTCAGGGGTTTCTGTGGTCAGATCGCTGCTCGGCCCCGCCTGACTCGTGTTAGGGTCCGGGGATTCCAGGGGGACATTTTCCCCATCTTTGTACTCGCCTTGTGGTGTCTCCAGGCATTTCGGGGAGCGGGCCGGACCTCCTAGCACATACAGGACTTTTTCGGCCAGTTCTTTAACAAAAGCCAAATCTCCATCTTGAGATTTTTCTTCAGCCTGCTGTAGTAATGTCCTGATGTTCCGGGTTAAATCTGTCAGATACTCTGAGGTAAGACGGTCTTGGTGGTATTTGGTCAGGCAGTCCTGCACTAGCTCCACCACCAGCCGGTGAGTGAAGCCGAGGATGCCATCGGGTGGTAGAAGCTTAATGTCAGAGCAATGGGTGTAAATAATCTCCAATAATCCTTCTACCTGAAGCTTGTCTAGAAGAAATTCAGCCATAGCGAAAAATTGCAAATGCACTCAGTCACTAGGGAGCCAAAATGGCAGCCGGAACCCTGTGTACATAGCATAAGTAACTGCGAGCGGTGATGTCATAATGGTCGACCATCTGTGATATCATAATGGCTGACCATCTGTGATGTCATAATGGCCGACCATCAGTGATGTCATAATGGCCGACCATATGTTTTCAAACATTTTTTTTTTTTTAAACCGTCTTTATTGAGTGTATTACAAAATATACATATAATGTCCAATAACATAACAGAAGAACATTTATGCAATATTATTAACATTAGACGGCATTTTTTCAACTATAACCCCCCGCCCCTCCCCCTCCACTCCCCCGGGCAAACTCCATAACTTCGTAACACAATTTCATTCCAGTCTAACAGGGATATTACCAGCAAGCTGCTCTCTCATATACCAGTTGGTGAGCTGGAAACAACTATGTATCGCCTGGCTTGTGGAAGATGTCTGAGTATTGATAAAAGAGGACCATGTGAAAAAAAAGCGGTCAGTGTCTTTTTCTTTATTAAGTAAGGTCTCTATCCAATCCATTTTGAAGAGATATGTTACTTTTGTAGTAATTAAGCTTAAAGAAGGTGTTGCATCCTGTGCCTACAAACGGAGAATGCTTTTACGTGTGGCTGCCGCCCATATGAACAAGATGCGGCGCTGCTGGACAGAAAGCCCCACCAACTGGTCCTGTGCGAGAATATTAAATATGGCCCACTCTGGGGAGAGAGAGATAGATATGCCAGTATCCCACACCTCGCTTATTATTGGGCAGTCCCACAGGCAATGGAAAATATCAGCTGGAGAGTGTAAGCATTTAGGGCAGGGATAGTCCCCTGAGGGGGACATTTTAGACTTGACCTCCGGGGAGATGTATGCTCTATGAAATATCATAAGAGACATGGTTATGTAACTGTCATATGGTAATATAGTGTTCATACGCAGAGTGGCTTTCAAAAGGTCATTTACCCGACAGTTCGTTAATTGAGCAACCCATTTTCCAGGGCCTGGTGAAGAGTCTCACCAATGTATAGAAGGCTTTAATGATTTATATAAAAGACTCATAGAATAAGTTCCCATTTGGACTTTAATGGATATTAAATTTAGAGGGTGTGTTCTAGCATCATCCGTTATGTCTCGCAATATTGAGCTTACGTAATGTCTAATTTGAGAGATAGTAAAATTGTCTTCTGTAAGGATTGGGTATTTGAAAGCCATGTCCTCTAAGGTAAGAAGGCATTGATTATTTGTTAACGTATCTCGGACCAGTCTACACCCATTGTTTCCAAGCACCTTGTAAATGGGAGGTGACTTGCCTTGTAGAAAAGAGGGGTTACCTTGAATGGGAAGAAACATCGAGATGTGGGGGTCAAGACCGCTAACTCGTCTAGCTTGACGCCATCCCAAGATTACCGACCATAATAGAGGATTATCTCTAACCTCCACTGGAATTTCAGCATTTCGTAGGTGAAGCAATGCTGGGAAGCTGAAGGGTCTACACATGGCCTCATCTATTGGGGTATTAGTGAAGCGATTAAAGGCGTATATCCAATCAAGGGAATGGCGAAAAGCAGCCTCTATACTGTAGAGGCGTAAATTTGGGAGATTAAGTCCACCCAAAGATTTGATTTGCTGTAGCTTAAAAACACTAATTCTAGAGCCCCCTTCTGAGCCCCAAATAAATTGGCAGAAGGCTCGTGTCAGTAGCCTATCATCAGCTTTAGAAAGTAGAACCGGGAGCGTCTGTAAAGGAAAGAGTATTTTAGGGAAAGAGATCATATAAATTAGATGGGCTCTCAACGGAAGAGAAACAGACCACAATTGAGCTGAAAAAAAAAGAAATCCATCAGAGTTATAGCAGAAATGTTAGGAGTGACCAAATCAACAGTTTGGCACATTATGTAAAAAAAAAAGCTTGGGAATTCAAACAGCCTGGACGTTCATCAAAGACAATAGTGGTGGATGATCACAGAATCTTTTCCATGGTGAAGAAAAACCTCTTCACAACATCCACCTAAGTGAAGATCATTTTCTAGTAAGTAGGTGTATCAGTCTACCACAAAGAGAGCACTTAATGAAAACAAATATAGAGGGTTGACCACAAGGTGCAAACCATTAACCCCTTCACGCCGCAGCTCTTTTTCGTTTTGCATTTTCATTTTTCGCTCCCCATTCTTCCAAAAGCCATAATTTTTTTATTTTTCCATCAATATGGCCATGTGATGGCTTGTTTTTTGGGGGGACGAGTTGTACTTTTGAACGACACCATTGGTTTTACCATGTCGTGTACTTGAAAAAGGGAAAAAAATTCCAAGTGCGGTGAAATTGCAAAATAAGTGCAATTCCACAACTTTTTTGGATTTTTTTTAACCATGTTCACCAAATGCTAAAATTGACCTGCCATTATGATTCTCCAGGTCATTATGAGTTCGTAGACACCAAACATGTCTAGGTTGTTTTTTACTTGAATTGTGAAAAAAGTTTGTTAAAAAATAATTGTGTCATTTTCCGAGACCCGTCGTGTCACCATTTTTCGTGATCTGTGACTGGATGGTGGCATATTTTTTGCATGCCGAGCTAGCGTTTTTAATGGTACCATTTTGGTGTGGATACGATCTTTTTTTCACCCGTTATTGCATTTTATTGCAATGTTGTGGCAACCCAAAAAACATAATTCTGGCGTTTTGACTTTTTTTCTCCACCAAGCGTTTACCAATCAGATTCATTTTTTTATAGCTTCATAGATGGGGCGATTCTGAACGCAGCGGTACCAAATATGTGTATTTTTAATTTTTTTTAATTGTTTTATTTTGAATGGGGCGAATGGGGGTGATTTGAACTTTCATATTTTTATTTTTTTTTCATATTTCTAAAAACTTTTTTTTTTTTACTTTCTGCCTGCTTCAATAGTTTTCATGGGAGACCAGAAGCTGCAGTTGTCTGATCGCCTCTGCTACATACAGGCGATGATCAGATCGCCTGTGTGTAGCAGAAATGCTCACTTGCTATGAGCGCCGATCACTGGGGGGGCGCTCATAGCAATCCAGCAATTACAACCAGAGGTGTCTCCTGCAGACCCCGGGTTGTCATGCCAGCCCATTGATGGGCGGGATTTGTGACGCGCTTCCGGCGCGATCACATTAAATGCTGCTGTCAGAGATTGACAGCAGCATTTAACAAGTTAACAGCTGCAGGTGGATCGTGATGCCACCCGCTGTTGTTAGGGGCACATGTCAGCTGTTCAAAACAGCTGACATGTGCCAGGAAAGATGTGGACTCAGTGCTGGAGCCCATACTAAAGGGAGGGATACAACATACGCAGTACTAGAATGGCGCATGTCGTGAAGTTAATCAGCCTTAAAAATAGAAAGGCCAGATTAAACTTTGCCCAAAAAAATCTAAAGAAGTCAGCCCAGTTCTTGAAAAGCATTCACAGGACAGAGGAAACTAAAATCAACCTGTACCAGAATGATGGGCAGAAGAAAGTATGGAGAAAGCTTGATAATAGCTCATGACCAAAAGCACAACACATCCTCTGTAAAACATGGTGGAGGCAGTGTGATGGCGTGGGCATGAATGGCTTCCGATGGCACTGGGTCACTAGTGTTTATTGATGATTTGACTGAAGACAGAAGCAGCTGTATGAATTCTGAAGTGTACTGGGCTATACTCTGCTTAGATTAAACCAAATGCAGCAAGGTTGATTGGATGGCACTTCACAGTACAGATGGACAATGACTCAAAACATACTTTGAAAGCAGCACAAGAGGTTTTTAAGGCAAAGAAGTGGAATGTTCTGCAATGGCTGAGTCAATCACCAGATCTCAACCCCATTGATCAGAATTTCACATGCTTAAGACATAACTTAAGTCAAAAAGGAGGAAACCCGGCGTTTGTTAACATCCATGGCTTCCAGACTTCAAGCAGTCATTGCCTGCAAAGGATTCTCTACACAGAGATAAAAATAACATTTTATTTATGGTAAAGTTAATTTATCTAATTATCATAGAATCATGGAATGCTAGAGTTGGAAGGGACCTCCAGGGTCATCATGTCCAAACCCCTGCTCAATGCAGGATTCACTAAACTATCTCAAGCAGATGTCTGTCCAGCCTTTGTTTGAAGACTTCCATTGATGGAGAACTCACCATCTCTCATGGTAGCCTGTTCCACTAATTAATCACCCTCACTGTCAAAGTTTTTTTTATAATATCTGATCTGTATCTTATCCCTTTCAGTTTAATTCTATTGCTTCCCATGTGCAAATGAGAATAAGGATGATCCTGCTACACTGTGACATCCCTTCTGATATTTGTAGACAGCTATTACGTCTTCTCTTATCTTTTTTGCAGGCTAAGCATTCCCAGATTCTGTAGTTGTTCCTCATAGGACATACTTTGCAGTCCGCTCACTATACTGGTAGCTCTTCTCTGCACTTGCTTCATTTTTTTGTCTTTTTTAAAATGTAGTGCCCAGAACTGGACACAGTATTCCAGATGAGGTCTGACCAAGGATGAGTAGAGGGGGATAATTATTTCACATGATCTAGACTGCTTTTCTTCTCTAGTAATAGCTATCCCTCCTAGCTTTGCATCGTCTGCAACTTTGATTAGTTTACTTTCAGTTCCTTTATCTAGATCATTTATAAAAATGTTGAACAACATTGGTGTCAAGACAGAGCCTTGTGGTACTCCAGTTGAAACACTCTTCTAATTGGACATGCAACCATTTATTACCACTCTTTGAGTGCAATCACTGAGCCAGTTATGAATCCAACTAATCTTGTCAATCCTATTATTGGTAATTTTTGCAAAAAGAATAGTATGAGAAACTTTATAAAGTGCTTTGTTAAAGTCAATATATAGTATATCTACCGCATTTCCCTGATCCACACAGTCAGTGATTCCATCATAGAAGGAAATAAGATTTGTCTGACATGACTTGTTTGCTACAAACCCATGCTGGCTTTGGTTAATTACTATATTCTTATCCAAGTACTTACATACATTCTATTTAATAATTTGTTCAAAGATCTATTTTTACTTTTACTTTAATTACTTTTGAATCCCTGAAATGAGGCGGCTTTGTAATAAATGGTTGCAATTCCTAAATATTTCACAGCATATTTTTGTTTAACCCTTTAATTAAACCTGCAAGTCTACATTTCAATTGAATCTCAGTTGTTTCCTTTCAATTACAAAATTGCAGCATTTAGAGGCCAAATCATGGAGATTA
This sequence comes from Dendrobates tinctorius, assembly GCF_039654945.1. Lineage (NCBI taxonomy): Eukaryota > Metazoa > Chordata > Amphibia > Anura > Dendrobatidae > Dendrobates > Dendrobates tinctorius. The sequence goes on along the minus strand of NW_027361752.1, from coordinate 947,448 downwards.
AGTCCCTGTACAAATATTTCTGCACCTAACTGAATTACATGTGTTAGAAATAGAGATGAAGACATTTTTGAAAATTTGATTTGGTTTATTCATTCAGTTTGGCTGGAAAATTAAATTCTGACCAAATTGATTCATCCTGAATCGAAAGTGTCCTGAAGAGACATTTATATAAAACTAGCTGAAGAGCCCGGCGCTGCCTGGGCCTAGTAACTACCATAACTACGGTTAGTAATAACAAATTATAATGATTATATATATATATACACTCACTGGCCACTTTATTAGGTACACCTGTCCAACTGTGTGTTAAGACTTAATTTCTAATCAGCCAATCACATGGCGGCAACTCAGTGCATTTAGGCATGTAGACATGGTCAAGACAATCTCCTGCAGTTCAAACCGAGCATCAGTATGGGGAAGAAAGGTGATTTGAGTGCCTTTGAACGTGGCATGATTGTTGGTGCCAGAAGGGCTGGTCTGAGTATTTCAGAAACTGCTGATCTACTGGGATTTTCACGCACAACCATCTCTAGGGTTTACAGAGAATGGTCCGAAAAAGAAAAAAAATCCAGTGAGCGGCAGTTCTGTGGCCGGAAATGCCTTGTTGATGCCAGAGGTCAGAGGAGAATGGGCATACTGGTTCGAGCTGATAGAAAGGCAACAGTGACTCAAATTGCCACCCGTTACAACCAAGGTAGGCAGAAGAGCATCTCTGAACGCACAGTGCGTCGAACTTTGAGGCAGATGGGCTACAGCAGCAGAAGACCACACTGGGTACCACTCCTCTCAGCTAAGAACAGGCATCTGATGGCTACTTTCAGCAGGATAATGCGCCATGTCATAAAGCTCGAATCATCTCAGAATGGTTTCTTGAACATGACAATGAGTTCACTGTACTCAAATGGCCTCCTCAGTCACCAGATCTCAATCCAATAGAGCATCTTTGGGATGTGGTGGAACGGGAGATTCGCATCAGGGATGTGCAGCCGACAAATCTGCGCCAACTGTGTGATGCCATCATGTCAATATGGTCCAAAATCTCTGAGGAATGCTTCCAGCACCTTGTTGAATCTCTGCCACGAAGAATTGAGGCAGTTCTGAAGGCAAAAGGGGGTCCAACCCGTTACTAGCATGGTGTACCTAATAAAGTGGCCAGTGAGTGTATATATATATATATAGTGTGTGTATATATATATGTATATATATATATATATAAAGCTGAGTGTAGAGCCCCGCCCACTTCGCATAGCCACATTCACTATAATATCCCACATCATCTCGTCAGCCAGAGCTACCGGACTACTACCCCTAATATCCCACATCATCCCGTCAGCCAGAGCCACCGGACTACTACCCCTAATATCTCACATCATCCCATCAGAGCCAGTAAAAATAGAATAGTGAAATTGCACAGAAACATGGTTCACTAAGATCCCAGGTTTTCTACTGATCAGGCTGATATTCTCACTTTTCTGCCACCATAAATATCACAGTAATGCTTTTCACCAATGAACAGGCACAAACTTATACATTAGTACAGCTGAGAAACCTTCACACACATTTTCATGCACCGTCAACTTGTAATTTGTCCGTCTGAGTTGCTCATGGGTGTACAGCATCTGTATGCAGTATAGTATCATATTTAATGGGTTGTTATGGGAAAAGCATTACGTGTTATATGGGTATATTCAGGTGAACTATGGGGAAAGAAGCATTTTAAAAAAAACTCACAGCATCAGAGCACAGTAAAACATCAATAATGCATAAAAGTGTCTGTGAGAAAATATTAAATCCACATGACATTTAATATGTGCACTCTCCTACATTCATGTGTGTCACTTAATGATACCACACAGGAGGGGGGATTCATTTCTGTCATGTACTAACTGCTCCTTTCTGGGGGACAAACGATGGCTGGAGCTTATGTTCCTGGGGATGCTAGATTTCTCCCACCATGTCAGTGTCTGCTGAGGTGCTGTCAAGTGGGAAAACTTGCGCATAGCAACCAATCACAGCTCAGCTACTTTTAACCAGCTCTGGTGAAATGAGAGATGCTTAGTGATTGGTTGCAATTAAAACTGTTGGTCATAGCAACCAATCACAGCTGAGCTTCTTTTGAACAGCTCTGGTGAAATGAAAGATGCATCGTGATTGGTTGGTGATACACACACACACACACACACACACACACTGATTTTTATATATAGATGTAGTAATCGCAGGTACACGGGATGCAGTGACGAGGCGAGAGACGGGAGGAACTTTAAGATGTAACTTATATATATATATATATATATATATGCCTATAGGGGCTATCTCGAGCAACCAAACAAGTTAACAGCAGTTATCCTTGCAGGGATCAACACAAGAATACACTGGTAACACAAACACGACTAACCAGGCAAAAAATGTTAACTACAATGTGTCACTTATTCTCTCTGACGTCCGGCAGAGCGATGGTCGATGATGCTTCGGCGTATCAGCCGCTGGGCCCAGCCGATGAGGATTTGGTGGAGACTTCGGGCGTTCCTACGCCCCGGAGAAGTGGGGGCACAGCAGGCCCCTGAAGAGTTCCTCTGCCCAGGGTCCAGACAGCGTAGGCCACAGCTGCGGGGGCCGCAGGCGGCAGCAGACAGGCCGCAACTGTGGACTGGAGTGGATCGGTTGCGACCACGGGCGGCAGCAGATGGGCTGCATCCACGGGGTGGAGTCAGGCGTCGGCTGCCGAGGGCGGAAGCGGTCGGGCTGCACCCGCGGGCTGGAGTCGAGCGGTGGCTGCCACGGGCGGGAGAGGATGGGTCGCATCCATGGGGTGGAGACGGGCATCGGCTGGCACGGGCGGAAGTGGTCGGGTTGCACCCGCGGGGTGGAGTTGGGCGTCGGCTGCCGCGGGCGGGAGAAGTCGGCCCGCACCCACTGGGTGGAGTCGGGCGTCGGCTGTCGCGAGCGGGAGTGGTCGGGCCGCACCCGTGGGGTGGAGTCGGGCGGAGGCAGCTGCGGGTGGCAGATGACAGGCCACACCCAGGGGGCAGAGCCGGACGGTGTCTCTCCGTTGGACGGCTCGGTGCCGTCTCTCTTCTGCTAGCGGTGAGTCTCCCTTCAGTCTCTTCTGTCACTGCTCTGCTCTCCTTGCTCTGGTTCTGGCTCTCGCTCTGGCTCTCTGGCGCCCTCTAGCTTCCTCTCTTCTCTCCTGCTACATCGACTGACCCCTACTTGCGTCCTCAGCCCCTTTTATAGTAGCTCCTCCCCCAACCTTTCTATAAGTCTCTGCGGTCCATCCCCCAATTGTGTCCCCCAGAAACAGTCTCCCTAGGAACCTTGGTGATGGCCCCCTTGGTTCCGGCCTGGGTATACAGAGGGGACTCCTCCTCCTACACTGAGATAATATACTGAATTGTCCTAGGTCTACTCCTCACCTGTCCTGCCATCGCAGCTCCCCACCATCTTCTCTCATTTTTGATGTGGATATTCTTCTAGTCTCCAGCCTTCTCCTTGAGTCTTCCTGTGCTGTATAGGCCTCATGTGGTCACTTGTGTGTCAGACCCCATATATGAATGGGTGAGGCTCAGTCAGAGCAGGAAGACCAGAAAAACGGAGGCTGGATGAAGATATAGAGGCCAAAAGAATTGAAGACTGGTAGACAGGGTGCGGAGCTGCGGCGGTAAGACCGATGAGGGGTAGGCCTCAGAAAGGTGCTTTATTATTTTGTAACCTCTTCTGAATCTGAACACAGTTTATGGAATACAGAATTTTTTGCATGTAAAATTACAACAAAATCTTATTAATATCCTGTATTTCAGTTGAACATTTCTATCACATTCCCATTTCATGGTGTCGGGGGATTGCTATGATATTCATTGATTTCACATATCCTTTATGTGCAGTAAAAAGTGAGCAACATTTCAAGATAGACCCAGAAGAGGGAAGTGATGTGTAGGAAGATCACTTTATTGCTCTGATTTAGGCTGTGTGCCCACGTTGCGTTTTTTAAGCATTTCCACAGCGCTTTTAGACAAGCATTTCTTCTGCGGAAACGCTTAAGAAAGGCATCTAATGTAATAGATAGAATGGAAAACGCACATGTTGTGCTAATGGTGCGTTTTTTTCCACTGCGGAAACGCTTAGCGGAAAAAAACGCAGCATGTTCATTAATTGTGTGGAATCGCGTGCGATTCCACATACATACACTGTAATTGCAGAAACGCATAGGAAAACGCATGTCAAAACGCTTGACAATCGCGTCAAAAATGCATGTCAAAAAGCGCATGCGGTTTCCCTGGCAACGGCATGCATTTTTGCTCAGGAAAAAAACGCTTGAAAAACGCTACGTGGGCACATAGCCTAAATGTTACTACAATGTTGTATGTAAATATACAGAATAAAGTCTCGCTGACACGAGCATATAAATCAGACAAGTGCACTCAGAAAAAAAAAATAGTATTGCACTTTGACCAATGTTATTCAATAAGGCAATGCTGATCTACGTTTTTTTTCTCTGCAGTATTCAGAGTGAGGATAACATTTGCAGCATGCTGCAACTTGACTCCAAAATCGGGCGAGCGCGAGAACAAAAATCTGATTTCATACAGAGCCACAGGATAGCATCCGATTTTTAAGGATACATTGCCATTCTGTAAGAGAGCCAATTGTAAATGATCCTGTAAATGATTAATAGCTGCTGAGTAAAAAAAACAAATTTAATACGGATGACAAATGAGTGATGAGCGAGTATACTCGTTGCTCGGGTTTTCCCCAGCATGCTCGGGTGTCCTCCGAGTATTTTGGCGTGCTCGTAGATTTGATTTTCGTCGTCTCAGCTGCATGATTTGCGAATGCTAGACAGCCTGAATACATGTGTGGAATGCCTGTTTGTTAGGGAATTCCCAAATGTATTCAGCCTGTCTACAAGTCGCAAATCATGCAGCTGAGACGACGAAAACCAAATCTCCGAGCACTGCAAAATACTCAATCACCCGAGCAACGAGTATACTCGCTCATCACTACAAGAGAGAGGTGAAAAATAAGTTGTCCCACTCTCCTTGAAATGTGTGATACTCTGTGGCTTTGTTAAAGGGGTTGTCCGGGCTTTTCACATAATCTCAGTACATATCTGGGCTGCAGAATTATGACAATAAGTAATTTACTTTCTGTCACTAGTTTACACGGTTTTCTAGATATTCTGAACAGAACGTCCAAGGGGGCGGGGTGTTATGGCATTAAAATGAGAACTGGTCATTTCCTCCTACTCTACTAAAAACATGCCGTCTATAGCAACAACCCCACCCTCCATAGCAACAGGCCCTCCCCGTCCACATAAAGAAGCCCTCATCACACAGTAACAAATCCTCCCCGCCGCTTCACTCCCCCCCTTCCACCTGTCGCCATACCCCCCCTCGCTGCCGCTCCATTCCCCCCCTTCCCCCCAGCGCCATCCCCCCCCTCCCTGCCACTCCATTCCCCCCCACCACGCTGGTCTGTCTCACCCGGTCTTCACATTGCAGATGAAACCTGCAGCAGGGAAGGAGCGGGTCATGTGACAGGCTCTGCGCACGTCACTTCAGCCCGCCTGTCACATGACCCTCTCATTCCCGGCTGCAGTTTTCACCGGCAATGTGAAGACCGGGTGAGGCCGGAGCGGCGTGGAGGAGGGGGGATGGAGAGGCGGGGGGGGGGGAATGGAGCGGCAGGGAGGGGGGGAATGGAGCGGCACGGAGGGGGGAATGGAGTTGGGGGGAGGGTTTGTTACTGTGTGAGGAGGGCTAGGCTTCTTTATGTGGACTGGGAGAGCCTGTTGCTATGGAGGGTGGGGTTGTTGCTATAGACGGCATGTTTTTAGTAGAGTAGGAGGAAATGACTAGTTCTCATTTCAATGCCATAACACCCCCCCCTTGGACGTTCTCTTCAGAATATCTAGAAAACCGTGCAAACTGGTGACAGAAAGTAAATTACTTATTGTCACAATTCTGCAGCCCAGATATGTACTGAGATTATGTGAAAAGCCTGGACAAACCCTTTAAAGCGGAGGATTAATGCACAGCTTCAGAGAAGTCTCCTTCATCATGCACAATGAATTTCCCATGCATTTTACTACCCAATTAGGGGATAATAAACTCTGCTTGTAAATATGGTGAATTTACTTTTAATGAATATCCCCCATTGAGTCTCAAGAGTAAACCAGAAAATCAGTAAAACTTCCAGGCAGTTCTCTGTGTTCCATTCTCTGTGTTCCGACCACGTGTTCCATTCTCTGTGTTCTGTCCACGTGTTCCATTCTCTGTGTTCCGTCCACGTGTTCCATTCCTTTTGTTCCGTCCACATGTTCCATTCTCTATGTTCTGTCCACATGTTCCATGCTCTGTGTTCCATCCACGGCAATTCTCATATCTTATATTTCATTATGTGAATCGTTTCAACTCGCTAATGTAATTTCTCCATGAAGGAAGCAAATGATAATATTTGTGGCATTTTTTAAATATTTTGGTATTACTGTAGAAGCCGACCGCATAGTTCCCCCTTCCAGACATATTGAGCTACAATGAAGGCCAAGTCTTTTTCCTTTACTCAGCTGAAATATTCAGCCTTGGGACACAGAGCTTAACATACAGAAAAAGGATTTTAAGTTGGCAAAGATTATGTTGAGAATTCTTTTCTCTTAAGTAATTAGTAGAAAATATTTTCTCTAAATCAGTGTTTTTTAAAAATATGATGACACAAATGTATTGTTTTTAAAGGGAATCTGTCAGTAGGATAACCTCTTTTAAGCCATCTGTATGGACATGTAGGTCATAGGTAGCAGAAAAAAATACCTATTATTATTATTGTTATTATTATTATGCTTTTACCTATATAGCCATATTCCACAGCGCTTTACATACATTATCATCACTGCCCCCGATGGGGCCCACAATCTAAATTGCCTTTTGGTATGTCTTTGGATATCTGTGTTCCGATGTCATATTCTAGAGAAATCCACAATTTTTTTTTAATATGTAAATTAGCTGTTAATTTCTATGGACCCCATACAGACCTCCCTGAAAATCCTCTTCCAGAGCTTATTTAAATGAAAGAGGGTGTTGCCACTCTGAGACATGTAGATCAGGAGAGCAGACTGTCTGTCATTACATGTCTCCACTGGAAACGCCCCCTTTTATTTACAGTAAGCCTTGGATGCAGATGCTCAGGGAGATCTATATCCGGACCATAGATCTTAACAGCTCATTTACATATTAAGAAAAACATATCATTTTACTCCGCTTCCTATAACCTATATAGACGGCTTAGGATGGTTGATCCTACCGACAAATTCCCTTTAACTATTGCAGTTTTCACTTTGGCCATTAAAGCAGATGTAACAGGATGAGACTCTCTATTTTATGTAGCTCACGTGTCGGCTTTCGGCTTTACGGTATAAATTGGAATAATTGAGTCTGTCTTGACTGGGACATTGAAATATAATGGCAGAGAGAAAATTAAGAAAAAACCTTTCATTCTGGAGGGCTCGGCACCTTCATGTATTACACAGCCCAGTGATTTTAGTGGCACTTTTTAAATAATAATTTTTCTGTAATGAACCTGCCAAGAATTACTGGTGTATTGTGGGCTGCAATTTCCAGGGGCAAATATTTTGCACCTCCTTACCCAATAATTTTTAGCACTCCCATCCACCAATCTGTTGGGCTCTGTTGTCCTTATATTTTGCATTTTGACCTCCTATATTCTTTATTTTTCTGAACTTAGACATAAGTTTTGAAAAATAAAATATTGTTCTACTTATTCCTTCACAACCTATCATGTATAAGTCGCCTCCCTTCCTTTGATACGGGCTCCGAGTCCGACGCTGAGCCCGCATCTTTTCTGAGACATGATAGCTGGTTTGATCAACTGTCATGTGCCCCTAACAGCTGAAATTGCGATCCACCTGCGGCTGCTAACATGTTAAATGCCACTGTCAATCTCTGACAGCGGCATTTAATACATGCGTGCCGGAAGCGTGTCACAAACCACACCCACGGACGCCCCTGGAGATGATGATTTCTGCTACACATAGCAAGGCTATACGTAGCACAAGTGATCAGATGATTGCAGCTTCAAGTCTTCTATGGAGACTACTGTATTGAAGCAAGTCAAAAGTGGAAAAAAAAGTTTTAAAAAATATAAAAAAAAGTTTAAAGTTCATATTTCCCTAGTCAAAATAAAACAATACAAAAAAACGATCATATATTTCATATTGCTGCATTAAGAAACTCCCAATTTATCCAAATACAAAGGCAATCTGATTGGTAAACTACATAACGAGTAAAAAATCCAAACCGCAAAATTACGTTTTTTTGTTCATAGCAACGGGTGATAAAATCGTATCTACCCTAAAATGCTATCACTAAAAACGTCAGCTCGGCGCGCAAAATATAAGCCCTGACCCAGCCCCAGATCCCAAAAAATGGAGACGATACGGATCTCAGAAAATGGTGCAATTTTTTTTTTTATTAAACTTTGGATTTTTTTTCACCACGTAAATAAAAAACAATCTATACAAGTTTGGTATCTGTCATCTGATAATGACCTGGCGAATCATAATGGCAGGTCAGATTTAGCATTTGGTGAACATGGTAAAAAAATAAAAAAAACTGTTGTGGAATTGCACTTCTATACTTCTCCAGCAGTGATGGTGGATCTGCTGGACCTCAGGGCGCTGGATGTGGAGGTTTACCGTCTTTTAGATGTCTGTAGGGGAGCGGCAACAACATGTAAACACGCGGGCAGCCCTGGATAATCCACGCCGGCAGGATGATAAGATCCGGCGGAAGGTGGAACCTCTTCTCTTTTTCTCCTTTTTTACATTCTCTGGGCTTTCTTGCTCTGCATTTGGATTTATTGCAGATTTTCTTTTCTCGATGTCTGATGCTTGGGTACACTCTGGATGGGACTTTGAATTCTCATTGTTCATCGTGATGGTAGCGATGGTGCAGAGTTTAGAAAGCCTTTCAGAGGATGACGTAAAATTTTGGAAGTCAAGGTCCTTGTCCTCACTTGTGTCCTCTTCTTTCTCTGAGACCATAAGCATGTCTCTATGAGCGTGATTGATAAAGAGGCTGGTGTCCACATCTGACACAAGATGAGGAATATACATCGGCTTCTGATTTAGAAGATTGTCAAAATCTATTTTTTTCATGAATGGATGATCCTTAATCTCAAATGCTCCACCTGTCCCAAGTCTTTGCTCAGGATTTTTTTTGAGCAGGTCAGTGATGAGGTTCTTAGCCTCACGGGGTGGACAGCGTTTGTAATTCCAAGGTATTTTTCCCATGACAATCATTCTTTTAAGCTCAGGTATGAAATCCGTATCAAATGGTAAAGATCCCACCAGAAATTCATAGAGGATGATCCCCATTGACCACCAGTCAACAGGTCTTCCGTAGTCTTTCATTAGGATGACCTCTGGGGCCATGTAATTCAGGGTACCACAATTCTCAAGGTCCTTGAACTCTCTGGAGATGTCCTTCACTGATTGCTTATAGTTGTTGGTTTTTGGTATCATGACACCAATTTTTGAAAGCCCAAAATCGGCGACTTTAATGTGCCCAGCAGTTGTAATCAGTAGGTTGTACGGTTTTAGGTCTCGGTGCACCACACCATAGCTGTGCAGGTATTCCACAGCAAGAACTGTTTCTGCAAAGTACAGACGGGCCAAGGGGATAGATAAACGGCCCCTGGTGCTTAGAAGGGACCCACAGTCTCCACCTCCAACATACTCCATGACCATACACAGGTGAGATCTAGTAGGGAAGGAGCAGAGCATGGAGACCACAAAGGGACAATCAGCGAAGGTCATGATGTCCCTCTCCAGAAAGGCCGCTTCCACGTGTTTTTCAGTTTCCAGGTTCTTCTTCGCCATTTTCTTCATAGCGAAGATCTGCTGTGAGTATTTGTGCTGCACTAAGTAGACAGCCCCAAAACATCCGCCGCTGATCAGTTTGGATGTCTCGAAGTCGCTCATATGCGGCTTTCTCGCCGGGATCAATGATTCCATCAAGTTAGTGGCAGGCTCGTGGATCTCTGGCATCTCACAGATCACACTCTCAGGATCTGGCAGCTCAGGGGTTTCTGTTGTCAGATCGCTGCTTGGCCCCGGATGACTCGTATTAGGGTCCGGGGATTCCGGGGGAACATTTTCCCCGTCTTTGTCGTCGCCTTCTGGTGTCTCAGTGGCAGGCTCGTGGATCTCCAGGATCTCACAGATCACACTCTCAGGATACGGCAGCTCAGGGGTTTCTGTGGTCAGATCGCTGCTCAGCCCCGCCTGACTCGTGTTAGGGTCCGGGGGGACATTTTCCCTGTCTTTGTACTCGCCTTGTGGTGTCTCCAGGCATTCCGGGCAGCGGGCCGGACCTTCCAGCACATACAGGACTTTTTCGGCCAGTTCTTTAACAAAAGCCAAATCTCCATCTTGAGATCTTTCTTCAACCTGCTGTACTAATGTCCTGATGTTCCGGGTTAAATCCGTCAGATACTCTGAGGTAAGACGGTCTTGGTGGTATTTGGTCAGGCAGTCCTGCACTAGCTCCACCACCAGCCGGTGAGTGAAGCCGAGGACGCCATCGGGTGGTAGAAGCTTAATATCAGAGCAATGGGTGTAAATAATCTCCAATAATCCTTCTACCTGAAGCTTGTCTAGAAGAAATTCAGCCATAGCGAAAAATTGCAAATGCACTCAGTCACTAGGGAGCCAAAATGGCAGCAGGAATCCTGTGTACACTGCATAAGTAACTGCGAGCGGTGATGTCATAATGGTCGACCATCTGTGATGTCATAATGGACGACCATCAGTGATGTCATAATGGTCGACCATCTGTGATATCATAATGGCCGACCATCAGTGATGTCATAATGGCCGACCATCTGTTTGCAAACATTTTTTTTTTAAACCGTCTTTATTGAGTGTAATGCAAAATATACATATAATGTCCAATAACATAACAGAAGAACATTTATGCAATATTATTAACATTAGACGGCATTTTTTCAACTATAAAAACCCCCACCCCTCCCCCAGGCAAACTCCATAACTTCGTAACACAATTTCAATCCAGTCTAACAGGGATATTACTGGCAAGCTGCTCTCTCATATACCAGTTGGTGAGCTGGAAACAACTATGTATCGCCTGGCTTGTGGAAGATGTCTGAGTATTGATAAAAGAGGACCATGTGGAAAAAAAAGCGTCCCTCTTTATTAAGTAAGGCCTCTATCCAATCCATTTTGAAGAGATATGTTACTTTTGTAGCAATTAAGCTTAAAGAAGGTGTTGCATCCTGTGCTCACAAAAGGAGAATGCTTTTACGTGTGGCTGCCGCCCATATGAACAAGATGGGGCGCTGCTGGACAGAAAGCCTCACCAACTGGTCCTGTGCGAGAATATTAAATATGGCCCACTCCGGGGAGAGAGAGATAGATATGTCAAAAGTGTAGATGAGATGTTGCAGAAGTGTATCCCACACCTCCCTTATTTTTGGGCAGTTCCAAAGACAATGGAAAATATCAGCTGGAGAGTGTAAGCATTTAGGGCAGGGATAGTCCCCTGAGGGGGACATTTTAGACTGGACCTCCGGGGAGATGTATGCTCTATGAAATATCATAAGAGACATGGTTATGTAACTGTCATATGGTAATTTAGAGTTAATACGCAGAGTGGCTTTCAAAAGGTCATTTACCCAACAGTTCGTTAATTGAGCAACCCATTTTCCAGGGCCTGGTGAAGAGTCTGACCAATGTATAGAAGGCTTTAATGCTGGGAGGCTGAAGGGTCTACACATGGCCTCATCTATTGGGGTATTAGTGAAGCGATTAAAGGCGTATATCCAATCAAGGGAATGGCGAAAAGCAGCCTCTATACTGTAGAGGTGTAAATTTGGGAGATTAAGTCCACCGAAAGATTTGGTTTGCTGTAGCTTAAAAACACTAATTCTAGAGCCCCCTTCCGAGCCCCAAATAAATAGGCAGAAGGCTCGTGTCAGTAGCCTATCATCAGCTTTAGAAAGTAGAACCGGGAGCGTCTGTAAAGGAAAGAGTATTTTAGGGAAAGAGATCATATAAATTAGATGGGCTTTACCTGCAAAGGATAATTTAAGGGATTTCCAGGATTGAATTTCTTGTATAACTACAGAAATAAGAGGCTGAACATTTAATTTATAGATATCATGAGGATTTGATGGTAGGTCAACGCCAAGATAAGGTAAAGAATTTCTCCTCCACTGAAAAGAAAAAGGGAACGGCCACCGTTTCTGAGCAATTTTAAAAATAGCTAAAGCATGAGATTTATTAAAGTTTATACGAAATCCCGAAACTGCTCCAAATTCATTAAAGGCGTCCATTATAGAGGAAATGGATTCCTTAGGATTGGATATCATGAGTAAGATATCATCAGCAAATGCCAACGTTTTAAGTGTATTGTGACCGACCCCTATGCCCCCAAAGGAAGGGATCATCTCCAGATATCTTAGTAAGGGATCAAGGGCAATATTGAACAACAAAGGTGACAGAGGACAGCCCTGCCTCGTCCCCCTGAAGATGGAAAAAGGGGTTGACTGGATATTTTCAAAACATTTTTATTGGATTAAAGTGGACCTTTTAACCAAATTTATCATGGTTAGGAGGCTGTCCACTACTTGGACAACCCCTTTCTTGATGTTTGCCCCCGATTCATTAAAAAAAACTTTACTCGCCTTCCTCAGTGGCGCCGTTCCCACTGTGTCAGCACTCGCGGTCCTGGAGTTCTTCTGCGGTTGTTGTGACACGCGCCTCCAGCACCCAAAATTTGTCATGGTTAGAGGGCTGTCCACTACTTTTGCAACCCCTTCTTGATGTTTGGCCCCGATTAAATAAAAAAAACTTTACTCACCTCCCTCGGTGGCGCTGTTCCCGTGGTGTCAGCACTTGTGGTCCTGGAGTTCTTCTGTGGTTGTTGTGACACGTGTCTCCAGCACCCAATCTGATCCGGCATCGCTGTGCCCGCCTTAGGACAAATCAAACATGAAGAGGAAGTTGGGACTCCAGCTGCTTTCTCACTTGCTCTTCATGTTCAATTCAACAGGAGGCAGAGACAGTGATGTCAGCACTGATTGGGCGTTGGAGTCACGTGTCAAAACAGCACAGGAACCCTAGAGAACGGTGCTGGCATGGGAGGTGAGTATAAGCTTTTTTATTTTATCGGGGCTAAGCATGGGGTATGAGGAGAAGTTGCCCAAGTAGAAGACAACTTCTTTAACTGGACACATTATGCAATTTTGCCTCTCAGTTACGGCGATATTAGCAAAGTATTGGCACATATTAAATCAAAAAGAAAATGGTAAGTCCAAGTGGGTGTTATCAATTACTTTTCACTGGGGGCGTGTACTTCTTCTTCCTGTATGAGTTGCTCAATCATTACCAGGGAGCAGCACAGCAGAAAAGGACTGCGCCTCACCATAGCCTAGGTTTCTCAGTGTGTGAGATGTAAGGATACAGAGCAGACTTAAGATTTGTGATTTTACTCAAAGGCTGTTTATATTTGTAGCCAATTTAACAGAAATGGAGCAATCAACTGAGCTTCTCCTATGCACCATTTTATGGGGCACTTACTGTTATTTTATTTGAGGGGAAAAAAATAGATCACAATGGCTGGCCCTTTTTTTCTTTTGCTTGACTTTATTATGTAGCTTCCATAGGAAAAAAAACAATAAGGCCGGGGTCACACTAACCGACGCAAAATACGGTCAGTATTTTACATGCGTAATACGGATGACAGACCCCTAAATAGTGCTCCGTATGTCATCCGTAATCAAGGTGTGGTCGCGTATTTTGCGCATGTAAGCATCCGTATGGCATCCGTATGGAGAGATTTTCTTGCAGGCTTGCAAAATGGACATATAATGGAGCCCTATGACAGTTTTCATAAAGAAATGAAAGAATAGATATAGACACATAGAATGCATGTATATATATATATATATATATATATATATATATACATGCATTCTATGTGTCTATATCTATTCTTTCGTTTCTTTATTAAACCTGTCAGGGTGAGTTTACTGTATAGCGCACTGAATTGCCGGCTTTGCTAAAAGACACCTGGTGCGTATTTCTCGCAGGTCACATGTATGGTCCGTGTGTAATTCGTATTTTTTGCGCACCCATAGACTTGCATTGGCGTACTACGGCCGTAGTACGCTGACAATCGCAGCATGCTGCGATTGGCACGGAGCGTAGCGTAGAATACGGATGAGAAATATACGGCTGGTGCGAGGGACCCCATAGAGAATCATTGGTCCGTGTCTAATGCGTGCTTTTAGCGCCTCTCACTCGTCCGTATTCCTCGCCAGTGTGACCCCGGCCTAAAACCTGCAGTTTCTAATTGATGAGTAAATTATTTGATATACATACTGGAAGAAAAGCTTTTTTTGTTGTTGTCATTAAAGCGGAGGATTAATGCACAGCTTCAGAGAAGTCTCCTTCATCATGCACAATGAATTTCCCATGCATTTTACTACCCAATTAGGGGATAATAAACTCTGCTTGTAAATATGGTGAATTTACTTTTAATGAATATCCCCCATTGAGTCTCAAGAGTAAACCAGAAAATCAGTAAAACTTCCTGGCGGTTCTCTGTGTTCCATCCACGTGTTCCATTCTCTGTGTTCCATCCACGTGTTCCATTCTCTGTGTTCCGTCCACGTGTTCCATTCTCTGTGTTCCGTCCACGTGTTCCATTTTCTGTGTTCCGTCCACGTGATCCAATCTCTGTGTTTTGTCCATGTGTTTCATTCTCTTAGTTCCATCCACGTGTTCCATTCTTTGTGTTCGTCCATGTGTTCCATTCTTTTTGTTCCGTCCACGTGTTCCATTCTCTATGTTCTGTCCACATGTTCCATCATCTGTGTTCCATCCACACGTTCCATTCACTTTGTTCCGTCCACGTGTTCCATTCTCTGTGTTCTGTCCACGTGTTCCATTCTCTGTGTTCCGTCCACGTGTTCCATTCTCTGGTGTTCCGTCTACGTTTCCATTCTCTTTGTTCTGTCCACATGGTCCATTCTCTGTGTTCTGTCCACGTGGTCCATTCTCTGTGTTCCGTCCACATGTTCCATTCTCTGTGTTCTGTCCACGTGTTCCATTCTTTTTGTTTCGTCCACGTGTTCCATTCTCTATGTTCTGTCCACGTGGTCCATTCTCTGTGTTCCAGCCACATGTTCCATTCTCTTTGTTCCGTCCACTTGTTCCATTCTCTGTGTTCTGTCCACGTGTTCCATTCTCTGTGTTCCGTCCACGTGTTCCATTCTCTGGTGTTCCATCTACGTTTTCCATTCTCTGTGTTCCGTCCACGTGGTCCATTCTCTGTGTTCCGTCCATGTGGACCATTCTCTGTGTTTTGTCCACGTGTTCCATTCTCGGTGTTCCATCCACGTGTTCCATTCTTTTTGTTTCGTCCACGTGTTCCTTTCTCTATGTTCTATCCACATGTTCCATTCTCTGTGTTCCGTCCACATGTTCCATTCTCTCTGTTCCAGCCACGTGTTCCATTCTCTGTGTTCTGTCCACGTGTTCCATTCTCTGTGTTCCGTCCACTTGTACCATTCCCTGTGTTCCATCCACGGCAATTCTCATCTCTTCTATTTCATTATGTGAAGCATTTCAACTCGGTAATGTAATTTCTCCATGAAGGAAGTCTATTATAATATTTGTAACATTTTTTAAATATTTTGGTATTACTGTAGAAACTGACCGCATAGTTCCCCCTTCCAGACATATTGAGCTACAATGAAGGCCCAGTCTTTTTCCTTTACTCAGCTGAAATATTCAGCCTTGGGACACAGAGCTTAACATACAGAAAAAGGATTTTAAGTTGGCAAAGATTATGTTGAGAATTCTTTTCTATTAAGTAATTATTAGAAAATATTTTCTCTAAATCAGTGTTTTTTTTTAAATGATGACACAAATGTATTGTTTTTAAAGGGAATCTGTCAGTAGGATAACCTCTTTTAAGCCATCTGTATGGACATGTAGGTCATAGGTAGCTGAAAAAAATACCTATTATTACTATTATTATGCTTTTGCCTATACAGTTATGGCCAAAAGTATTGACACCCCTGCAATTCTGTCAGATAATACTCAGTTTCTTCCTGAAAATGATTGCAAACACAAATTCTTTGGTATTATTATCTTCATTTAATTTGTCTTAAATAAAAAAAACACAAAAAGAATTGTCCTAAAGCCAAATTGGATATAATTCCACACCAAACATAAAAAAGAGGGTGGACAAAAGTATTGGCACTGTTCGAAAAATCATGTGATGCTTCTCTAATTTGTGTAATTAACAGCACCTGTAACTTACCTGTGCCACCTAACAGGTGTTGACAATAACTGTCACGTCGCCGCCAGACTCAGGGCCTGCTGTTCCGGCTTTGGCCACTAGGAGGCGCCGGACTGACACGTCACCGCCAGACTCAGGGCCTGCGGTTCCGGTCTCGGCCACTAGGAGGCGCCGGACCGTCACGTCGCCGTCGGACTCAGGGACGGCTGTTCCTGCCTCAGCCACTGGGAGGCGCCGTGGTTCACTCCAGGGTGAGGGTGGTGACAGAGAAGAGGCTCCTGCGCAGGCATCTGGTGGGCGCAGGCTCTGCCCCTCTGTCAGTCATATAGGGCTTACTGCATCTCCATCTGGCCTGGTCCTGGGAGCGGCCCTAATTACATCATCAGTCCAGGAGCCTGTGAGGGATGACCTGATCCCTCAAATACCTTGGGACTGGTCTTGCAAGCCGCCGGATATATTCTTGGTTCCCCTGCGTGCTACTTTGTAATTTGCTATAGTGAAAACTCTGACCTCAGCCTGGATTTCTGACCATTCTATTGCCTGACATTTTTGTACCTCCGCCTCTCTTCTGATTTTTTGACGCTGACCTTCGCTTGGATTCCTGACTCTCCTTCTGCCTGCTGATTTTGTACCTTTGCTGCCCTCCTGTTTTTTTACTGACCTTGGCCTGGACTTTTGACTCTCCTTCTGTCTGCTGATTTCGTGCCTCTGCTGCCCTCCGGCCTCCGACTCCTGCCTCCTGACCTTGATTACGGGTTTTAGTTTTGACCCCTTGGCGGCCGTCCTGCTCTGGTCCACTGCTCCTCTAGACAGCTACCCCCTGGGCCTTGCTACAATTCCAGATCCCTGTATAGGGGTTAAGGGTCTCAGGGTTACTCGGGGTGCTGTTCCTACTACAGCCCAGATTCGCAGACGGCCGCCACAATAACTAAATCACACTTGCAGCCAGTTGAAATGGATTAAAGGTGACTCAACCTCTGTCCTGTGTCCTTGTGTGTACCACATTGAGCATGGAGAAAAGAAAGAAGACCAAAGAACTGTCTGAGGACTTGAGAAACCAAATTGAGAGGAAGCATGAGCAATCTCAAGGCTACAAGTCCATCTCCAAATCCCTGAATGTTCCTGTGTCTATCGCGTGCAGTGTCATCAAGAAGTTTAAAGCCCATGGCACTGTGGCTAACCTCCCTAGATGTGGACGGAAAAGAAAAATTGACAAGAGATTTCAACGCAAGATTGTGCAGATGTTGGATAAAGAACCTCAACTAACATCCAAACAAGTTCAAGCTGTCCTGCAGTCCGAGGGTACAACAGTGTCAACCCATACTATCCGTCGGCATGTGAATAAAAAGGGACTGTATGGTAGGAGACCCAGGAAGACCCCACTTCTTACCCCGAGACATAAAAAAGCCAGGCTGGAGTTTGCCAAAACTTAACTGAAAAAGCCTAAAGCATTTTGGAAGAATGTTCTCTGGTCAGAAGAGACAAAAGTAGAGCTTTTTGGGCAAAGGCATCAACATAGAGTTTACAGGAGAAAAAAGAGGCATTCAAAGAAAAGAACACGGTCCCTACAGTCAAACATGGCGGAGGTTCCCTGATGTTTTGGGGTTGCTTTGCTGCCTCTGGCACTGGACTGCTTGATCGTGTGCATGGCATTATGAAGTCAGAAGACTACCAACAAATTTTGCAGCATAATGTAGGGCACAGTGTGAGAAAGCTGGGTCTCCCTCAGAGGTCATGGGTCTTCCAGCAGGACAATGACCCAAAACACACTTCCAAAAGCACTAGAAAATGGTTTGAGAAAGCACTGGAGACTTCTAAAGGTGACCAGCAATGAGTCCAGACTTGAATCCCATAGAACACCTGTGGAGAGATCTAAAAATGGCAGTTTGGAGAAGGCACCCTTCTAATATCAGGGTCCTGGAGCAGTTTGCCAAGGAAGAATGGTCTAAAATTCCAGCAGAGCATTGTAATAAACTCATTGATGGTTACCGGAAGCGGTTGGTCGCAGTTATTTTGGCTAAAGGTTGTGCAACCAAGTTTTAGGCTGAGGGTGCCAATACTTTTGTCTGGCCCTTTTTTGGAGTTTTGTGTGAAATGATCAATGTTTTGCTTTTTGCTTCATTCTCTTTTGTGTTTTTTTATTTAAGACAAATTAAATGAAGATAATAATACCAAAGAATGTGTTTGCAATCATTTTCAGGAAGAAACTGAGTATTATCTGACAAAATTGCAGGGGTGTCAATACTTTTGGCCACAACTGTATAGCCATATTCCACAGCGCTTTACATACATTATCATCACTGTCCCCGATGGGGCTCACAATCTAAATTCCCTTTTGGAATGTCTTTGGATATCTGTGTTCCAATGTCTTATTCTAGAGAAATCCACAATGTTTTTAAATATGTAAATTAGCTGTTAATTTCTATGAGCCCCATACAGACCTCCCTGAAAATCCTCTTCCAGAACTTATTTAAATGAAAGAGGGTGTTCCAACTCTGAGACATGTAGATCAGGAGAGCAGACTGTCAATCATTACATGTCTCCACTGGAAATGCCCCCTTTTATTTACAGGCAGATTCTCAGGGAGATCTATATCCGCCCCATAGATCTTAACAGCTCATTTACATATTAAGAAAAACATATCATTTTACTCAGCTTCCTATAGCCTATATAGACGGCTTAGGATGGTTGATCCTACTGACAGATTCCCTTTAACTATTGCAGATTTCACTTTGGTCATTAAAGCAAATGTAACAGGATTAGACTTTCTATTTTCTGTAGCTCACGTGTCGGCTTTCGGCTTTACTGTATAAACTGGAATTATTGAGTCTGTCTTGACCGAGACATTGAAATATAATGGCAGAGAGAAAATTAAGAAAAAACCTTTCATTCTGGAGGGCTCAGCACCTTCATGTATTACACAGCCCAGTGATTTTAGTGGCACTTTTTAATTACTAATTTTTCTGTAATGAACCTGCCAAGAATTACTGGTGTATTGTGGGCTGCAATTTCCAGGGGCAAGTATTTTGCACCTCTTTTCCCAATAATTTTTAGCACTCCCTTCCACCAATCTATTGGGCTCTGTTGTCCTTATATTTTGCATTTTGACCTCCTATATTCATTTTTTTCTGAACTTAGACATAAGTTTTGAAAAATAAAATATTGTTCTACTTATCCCTTCACGACCTATCACGTATAAGTACATCTTAGGTCGCCTCCCTTCCTTTGATACGGGCTCCGAGTCCGACGCTGAGCCCACATCTTTTCTGACACATGATAGCTGGTTTGATCAACTGTCATGTGCCCCTAACAGCTGAAATTGCGATCCACCTGCGGCAGCTAACATGTTAAATGCCACTGTCAATCTCTGACAGCGGCATTTAACACATGCGTGCCGGAAGCGTGTCACAAACCACACCCACGGACGCCCCTGGAGATGATGATTTCTGCTACACATAGCAAGGCTATACGTAGTACAAGCGATCAGATGATTGCAGCTTCAAGTCTTCTATGGAGACTACTGTATTGAAGCAAGTCAAAAGTGGAAAAAAAATGTTTTAAAAAATATAAAAAAAAGTTTAAAGTTCATATTTCCCTAGTCAAAATAAAACAATACAAAAAAGCGATCATATATTTCATATTGCTGCATTAAGAAACTCCCAATTTATCCAAATACAAAGGCAATCTGATTGGTAAACTACGTAACGAGAAAAAAATCCAAACCGCAAAATTACGTTTTTTTGGTTCATAGCAACGGGTGATTAAAAAATCGTATCTACCCTAAAATGCTATCACTAAAAACGTCTGCTCGGCGCGCAAAATATAAGCCCTGACCCAGCCCCAGATCCCAAAAAATGGAGACGATACGGATCTCAGAAAATGGTGCAATTTTTTTTTTTATTAAACTTTGGATTTTTTTTCACCACGTAAATAAAAAACAATCTATACATGTTTGGTATCTGTCATCTCATAATGACCTGGCGAATCATAATGGCAGGTCAGATTTAGCATTTGGTGAACATGGTAAAAAAATAAAAAAAACTGTTGTGGAATTGCACTTCTATACTTCTCCAGCAGTGATGGTGGATCTGCTGGACCTCAGGGCGCTGGATGTGGAGGTTTACCGTCTTTTAGATGTCGTAGGGGAGCGGCAACAACATGTAAACACGCGGGCAGCCCTAGATAATCCACGCCGGCATGATGATAAGATCCGGCGGAAGGTGGAACCTCGTCTCTTTTTCTCCTTTTTTACATTTTCTGGACTTACTTGCTCTGCATTTGGATTTATTGCAGATTTTCTTTTCTCGATGTCTGATGCTTGGGTACACTCTGGATGGGACTTTGAATTCTCATTGTTCATCGTGATGGTAGCGATGGTGCAGAGTTTAGAAAGCCTTTCAGAGGATGACGTAAAATTTTGGAAGTCAAAGTCCTTGTCCTCACTTGTGTCCTCTTCTTTCTCTGAGACCATAAGCATGTCTCTATGAGCGTGATTGATAAAGAGGCTGGTGTCCACATTTGATACAAGATGAGGAATATACATCGGCTTCTGATTTAGAAGATTGTCAAAATCTATTTTTTTCATGAGTGGATGATCCTTAATCTCAAATGCTCCACCTTTCCCAAGTCTTTGCTCAGGATTTTTTTTGAGCAGGTCAGTGATGAGGTTCTTAGCCTCACGGGGTGGACAGCGTTTGTAATTCCAAGGTATTTTTCCCATGACAATCATTCTTTTAAGCTCAGGTATGAAATCCGTATCAAATGGTAAAGATCCCACCAGAAATTCATGGAGGATGATCCCCATTGACCACCAGTCAACAGGTCTTCCGTAGTCTTTCATTAGGATGACCTCTGGGGCCATGTAATTCAGGGTACCACAATTCTCAAGGTCCTTGAACTCTCTGGAGATGTCCTTCACTGATTGCTTATAGTTGTTGGTTTTTGGTATCATGACACCAATTTTTGAAAGTCCAAAATCGGCGACTTTAACGTGCCCAGCAGTTGTAATCAGTAGGTTGTACGGTTTCAGGTCTCGGTGCACCACACCATAGCTGTGCAGGTATTCCACAGCAAGAACTGTTTCTGCAAAGTACAGACGGGCCAAGGGGATAGATAAACGGCCCTTGGTGCTTAGAAGGGACCCACAGTCTCCACCTCCAACATACTCCATGACCATACACAGGTGAGATCTAGTAGGGAAGGAGCAGAGCATGGAGACCACAAAGGGACAATCAGCGAAGGTCATGATGTCCCTCTCCAGAAAGGCCGCTTCCACGTGTTTTTCAGTTTCCAGGTTCTTCTTCGCCATTTTCTTCATAGCGAAGATCTGCTGTGAGTATTTGTGCTGCACTAAGTAGACAGCCCCAAAACATCCGCCGCTGATCAGTTTGGATGTCTCGAAGTCGCTCATATGCGGCTTTCTCGCCGGGATCAATGATTCCATGAAGTTAGTGGCAGACTCGTGGATCTCTGGCATCTCACAGATCACACTCTCAGGATCCGGCAGCTCAGGGGTTTCTGTTGTCAGATCGCTGCTTGGCCCCGGATGACTCGCATTAGGGTCCGGGGATTCCGGGGGAACATTTTCCCCGTCTTTGTCGTCGCCTTCTGGTGTCTCAGTGGCAGGCTCGTGGATCTCCGGGATCTCACAGATCACACTCTCAGGATCCGGCAGCTCAGGGGTTTCTGTGGTCAGATCGCTGCTCGGCCCCGCCTGACTCGTGTTAGGGTCCGGGGATTCCAGGGGGACATTTTCCACATCTTTGTACTTGCCTTGTGGTGTCTCCAGGCGTTCCGGGGAGCGGGCCGGACCTTCCAGCACATACAGGACTTTTTCGGCCAGTTCTTTAACAAAAGCCAAATCTCCATCTTGAGATTTTTCTTCAGCCTGCTGTAGTAATGTCCTGATGTTCCGGGTTAAATCTGTCAGATACTCTGAGGTAAGACGGTCTTGGTGGTATTTGGTCAGGCAGTCCTGCACTAGCTCCACCACCAGCCGGTGAGTGAAGCCGAGGACGCCATCGGGTGGTAGAAGCGTAATGTCAGAGCAATGGGTGTAAATAATCTCCAATAATCCTTCTACCTGAAGCTTGTCTAGAAGAAATTCAGCCATAGCGAAAAATTGCAAATGCACTCAGTCACTAGGGAGCCAAAATGGCAGCCGGAACCCTGTGTACACAGCATAAGTAACTGCGAGCGGTGATGTCATAATGGTCGACCATCTGTGATATCATAATGGCTGACCATCTGTTATGTCATAATGGCCGACCATCAGTGATGTCATAATGGCCGACCATATGTTTTCAAACATTTTTTTTTTTAAACCGTCTTTATTGAGTGTAATACAAAATATACATATAATGTCCAATAACATAACAGAAGAACATTTATGCCATATTATTAACATTAGACGGCATTTTTTCAACTATAAAAACCCCCGCCCCTCCCCTCCCCTCCCCCGGGCAAACTCCATAACTTCGTAACACAATTTCAATCCAGTCTAACAGGGATATTACCGGCAAGCTGCTCTCTCATATACCAGTTGGTGAGCTGGAAACAACTATGTATCGCCTGGCTTGTGGAAGATGTCTGAGTATTGATAAAAGAGGACCATGTGAAAAAAAAAGCGTCCCTCTTTATTAAGTAAGGCCTCTATCCAATCCATTTTGAAGAGATATGTTACTTTTGTAGCAATTAAGCTTAAAGAAGGTGTTACATCCTGTGCTCACAAATGGAGAATGCTTTTACGTGTGGCTGCCGCCCATATGAACAAGATGGGGCGCTGCTGGACAGAAAGCCTCACCACTTGGTCCTGTGCGAGAATATTAAATATGGCCCACTCCGGGGAGAGAGAGATAGATATGTCAAAAGTGTTGATGAGATGTTGCAGAAGTGTATCCCACACCTCCCTTATTTTTGGGCAGTCCCAAAGGCAATGGAAAATATCAGCTGGAGAGTGTAAGCATTTAGGGCAGGGATAGTCCCCTGAGGGGGACATTTTAGACTTGACCTCCGGGGAGATGTATGCTCTATGAAATATCATAAGAGACATGGTTATGTAACTGTCATATGGTAATTTAGAGTTAATACGCATAGTGGCTTTCAAAAGGTCATTTACCCGACAGTTCGTTAATTGAGCAACCCATTTTCCAGGGCCTGGTGAAGAGTCTGACCAATGTATAGAAGGCTTAATGATTTATATATAAGACTCATAGAATAAGTTCCCATTTGGGCTTTAATGGATATTAAATTTAGAGGGTGTGTTCTAGCATCATCCGGTATGTCTCGCAATATTGAGCTTACGTAATGTCTAATTTGAGAGATAGTAAAATTGTCTACTGTAAGGATTGGGTATTTGAAAACCATGTCCTCTAAGGTAAGAAGGCATTGATTATTTGTTAACGTATCTCGGACCAGTCTACACCCATTGTTTCCAAGCACCTTGTAAATGGGAGGTGACTTGCCTTGTAAAAAAGAGGGGTTACCTTGAATGGGAAGAAACATCGAGATGTGGGGGTCAAGACCGCTAACTCGTCTAGCTTGACGCCATCCCAAGATTACCGACCATAATAGAGGATTATCTCTAACCTCCACTGGAATTTCAGCATTTCGTAGGTGAAGCAATGCTGGGAAGCTGAAGGGTCTACACATGGCCTCATCTATTGGGGTATTAGAGAAGCGATTAAAGGCGAATATCCAATCTATGGAATGGCGAAAAGCAGCCTCTATACTGTAGAGGCGTAAATTTGGGAGATTAAGTCCACCCAAAGATTTGGTTTGCTGTAGCTTAAAAACACTAATTGTAGAGCCCCCTTCTGAGCCCCAAATAAATTGGCAGAAGGCTCGTGTCAGTAGCCTATCATCAGCTTTAGAAAGTAGAACCGGGAGCGTCTGTAAAGGAAAGAGTATTTTAGGGAAAGAGATCATTTTAATTAGATGGGCTTTACCTGCAAAGGATAATTTAAGGGATTTCCAGGATTGAATTTCTTGTATAACTACAGAAATAAGAGGCTGAACATTTAATTTATAGATATCATGAGGATTTGATGGTAGGTCAACGCCAAGATAAGGTAAAGAATTTCTCCTCCACTGAAAGGGAAAAGGGAACGGCCACCGTTTCTGAGCAATTTTAACAATAGCTAAAGCATGAGATTTATTAAAGTTTATACAAAATCCCGAAACTGCTCCAAATTCATTAAAGGCGTCCATTATAGAGGAAATGGATTCCTTAGGATTGGATATCATGAGTAAGAGATCATCAGCAAATGCCAACGTTTTAAGTGTATGGTGACCGACCCCTATGCCCCCAAAGGAAGGGATCATCTCCAGATATCTTAGTAAGGGATCAAGGGCAATATTAAACAAGAAAAGGTGACAGAGGACAGCCCTGCCTCGTCCCCCTGACGATGGAAAAATGGGTTGACTGGATATTTTCAAACATTTTTATTGGATTAAAGTGGACCTTTTAACCAAATTTATCATGGTTAGAAGGCTGTCCACTACGTGGACAACCCCTTCTTGATGTTTGCCGCGATTCAATAAAAAAAACTTTTCTCGCCTTCCTCAGTGGCGCCCTTCCCACTGTGTCAGCACTCGCAGTCCTGGAGTTCTTCTGCGGTTGTTGTGACACGTGCCTCCAGCACCCAAAATTTGTCATGGTTAGAGGGCTGTCCACTACTTGGGCCACCCCTTCTTGATGTTTGGCCCCGATTCAATAAAAAAAACTTTTCTCGCCTCCCTCGGTGGCGCTGTTCCCGTGGTGTCAGCACTTGCGGTCCTGGAGTTCTTCTGTGGTTGTTGTGACACGTGCCTCCAGCACCCAATCTGATCCGGCATCGCTGTGCCCGCCTTAGGACAAATCAAACATGATGAGGAAGTTGGGGCTCTAGCTGCTTTATCACTTGCTCTTCATGTTCAATTCAACAGGAGGCATAGACAGTGACGTCAGTGCTGATTGGGCACTGGAGTCATGTGTCAAAAGAGCACAGGAACCCTAGAGAACGGTGACGGCATGGGAGGTGAGTATAAGCTTTTTTATTTTATCGGGGCCAAGCATGGGGTATGAGGAGAAGTTGCCCAAGTAGAAGACAACTTATTTAACTGGACACATTATACAATTTTGCCTCTCAGTTTCGGCGATATTAGCAAAGTATTGGCACATATGAAGTAAAAAAGAAAACGGTAAGTCCAAGTGGGTGTTATCAATTACTTTTCACTGGGGGCGTGTACTTCTTCTTCCTGTATGAGTTGCCCAATCATTACCAGGGAGCAGCACAGCAGAAAAAGACTGCGCCTCACCATAGCCTAGGTTTCTTAGTGTGTGAGATGTAAGGATACAGAGCTGATCTCCTGGTCTAACTTCCTGCATGATTAGACAGTGCTGGGTATAGCTCACAGAAGACACACCTTTCGGATAAGGTCGATGTGTAGCTGTGTCATATTGCAAACCCTTCTATCTGCTTTCCTCCTCTTGTACCACGGTCAGCTCTGCTCGGCTGACCCCTCACTTCTGGTCCAGAGGTAAAAGCTCAATTCTTTAAGCTCAGGATAAATAAATCTGATAATACACTACACAATGAAATTCATAATTTTACCCATGAGTGGAATATAAATTTACCCTGATCCATTGCAATACATGTGTGTTAGTCTATTTTATGTCTGACGTTGTGTACATGAACCAGTAGGCTCAGGATGTACAAACAGATTAAAAAAAAACATCTTTGTGACTTAAGATTTGTGATTTTACTCAAAGGCTGTTTATATTTGTAGCCAACTTAACAGAAATGGAGCAATCAACTGAGCTTCTCCTATGCACCATTTTATGGGGCACTTACTATTATTTTATTTGAGAGGAAAAAAATAGATCACAATGGCTGCCCCTATGTTTCTTTTGCTTGACTTTATTATGTAGCTACCATAGGAAAAAAACAATAAAACCTGCAGTTTCTAATTGATGAGTAAATTATTTGATATACATAGTGGAAGAAAAACTTTTTTTTTTTTTGTCATTAAAGGGGTTGTCCGGGCTTTTCACATATTCTCAGTACATATCTGGACTGCAGAATTATGACATTAAGTAATTTACTTTATGTCACCAGTTTGCACGTTTTTCTAGATATTCTGAACAGAACGACCAAAGGGGGTGTTATGGCATTGAAATGAGAACTAGTCATTTCCTCCTACTCTACTAAAAACATGCCGTCTATAGCAACAACCCCAGGGCCGGACTGGGACTAAAATTCAGCCCTGGCATTTGAAGTTACACAGGCCCACTAGTCACATGGTGACTATATAATATCTTTGTACAGTTGTAGTTTACAAGAAGTGAGAGGAGATTAACACGACTATATAACATGTAGTCACAGCTGTGCCCAGTATTTCAGCTCAGTCCTATTTATTGCTTTTAGGTACAGTACTCCTCCCAAAGCGTTGTCCCCTTTTGTATGCATGATTACAGAATTCCTGGCAGAACTGCTCTCTATTGGGCAACCAGACCCCCTGGTCATAGCCGCCCCTATCATACCTCCCAACTGTTGAAGAAGGGAAAGACGGACAAAGACTGCGGCGCGCGCATCGCTGTGTTCGTTAGCGCTGATGCCATATTCATGTCAAAAATAGAATTAAAATAAAAAATATTGTTATTCTCACCTTCCGGCGTCCCGCGCAGCATTCCCGCCTCTCTCCACGCTCCAGTCCCAGTAATCCTTCGCGAGAATTACCGCGATGACGTCCGTTCTTGTGGGATCGCAAAGTCTCGCGGTCATTCTTGCAAAGGATTACTGGGACCGGGAGCGTGGAGAGAGGCGGGAATGCTGCGCGGGACGCCGGAAGGTGAGAATTACAATATTTTTAATTTTTTTTTATTATTTTACAGCTGATCGCTGGTCTCCCGCCCGTCACAAGCAGCGATGCGTGCTGGCCAGCGGGAGATCAGCGACGAAAAAAATGTCCAGAGGTTTCTTGCAGCGATCAGCGATACCGGCAGGGGGGCCGCTCGCTGATCGCTGTCACACACAGCGATCTCACTGGTGAGATCACTGTTGTGTCACAAAACTTGTGACTCAGCAGCGATCACGCTAGCGAGATTGCTGTGTGTGACGGGGCCTTAAGGCTGTGTCCACACGTACTGTAAATACTGTGGGGGGAGATTCTGCTTGTTTTCTATAGGTGTCAGCACCAAACTACACACTAAAAATCTCTGATTATAGCATTTTTGTTACATTTTTCCATGCACCGTGTCCTTATTTAATGCGTTTTTGGTACCGATTTGAAGCAGCGTAAAAGCGACTGCAATTTTTACATGCAGCTGTTTCAGGCTTCTCATAGAAGCAAAAAAATACAAATTCTGCAGAATTCAAAAGTTTTCATGAAATCACATCTCCTTCGCTTGGACAATTCAGCTTCCAGAACACAGGGCAGGAATTCATTTTGGTGCCCCCCTCCCATCAAAAGCACATATGTGATTTGCACATTTAGGGCTCATACTCACTTGCACGAGACTCGCACGATTCTTGTGCGAGTCGCTCGCATGAAAACCTGGCACTGCCACTGGCGCTCGGACCGGATCGTGCTGCTACATGCATTTCTATGCAGCCGCACACTCCGGTCCGAGTGAGTATGAGCCCTTAGTCACGTGTTGAAGAGCTGCTCTCCCTAATTCTCTAAATGTTCAGTGATAAACTGAGAGACGCAGGAAGAGAAGCTCGCTGTCATGTGACAGTAAGTATGAAAATCGCGTATGAGTGAAGTGGCCATGTGATAACTGATGGAACCAGCAAGCAGAGCTGAATCCTGATAGTGAGTATATTACACGCTGTTAGGATTGGCTACAGGGCTTCATTTTATAATTAAAGGGCTCATCCAGGTTTGTGATGAAAGTCTGCAATCACTCTATATGATGTGTATCCGGATTTCCACAGCGCATGCACTGTACACTTAGGATTCTCCCTTACCAGTGGCAAGAGTAGGCGGTCATGTGAGCTATTTGTAGACTTCTGACTCGACATGTCCGGCCTCGCTCAATTCATTTTTATTGAATGAGGCCATGAATGTCACATGACCGCATGTATGCAAATCGCCGTCAACAGAATCTTGACAGCATGTAGTGCGCACTGCGAGTGTTCAGAAGTCTGCAGTCACATAGAATGACTGCAGACTCATCACAAACCTGGACAACCCCTTTAATGCTCCTAAAGTAAATAAAAACATGAGAATTAGGCTGCTTTCACACATCCGGCTTTTTTAATCCGGCACGATGCTGCGAAATTTGGAACAACCGGATCCGGTACTGGATCCAGTTTTGTCCCATAGAGTTGTATTGTCGCCGCACCGTGCCGCAACGTTTTTTGACAGTGCCGGACCGGTTTTTCTCAGAGTGCATGCGCGGAGACTCTGAGTCTCGCGCTGCTCTTTTAAATGTGGGCTCCACCGTATCCGGCCACACAGGCATCCGGTCTCCGGCACATCCCGGATCCGCCCCTACGGCTTTTCGCCGCACAGCGCCGGAGACACAAAGCCAGATGTGTGAAAGCAGCCTTAGTCAGTATTACAAAAAAGTATTTGCATCCAGGTACCTGATGAATGACTTTGTCTCTGATTGGAGTCGTTCTCTTGTCCAGACACTTTTCACAGCCCAACTCACCTCTGCAGACTTCCATCTTCTCTGGGTTTGTGAAACACATCCCCACACTGCCTTCTCATACATTCCCCCAACTGAAGACCACAGGCACAGGTGATCACATAGATAACGTGATCACTCTCACAAGTCAGGTGTTGATTTATATTTGTGGTGCTGGCTAAATATAAATCAACACCTGACTTGTGAGAGTGACCACGTTATCTATGTGATCACCTGTGCCTGTGGTCTTCAGTACGTGGGCCGCACCACACAGACATTGCGGTCGCGTATGAATGGCCACAGGCAAAACACCAATAAAGTTTTTTTAAAACATAGTCTGTCCAGACACCTCTTGGTCAATGAAAAAAAATTTGATATAAAGGTAACCCCTGTGGAACAAATATCACAGAATGACACAAACAGAAATTAAATAGAAAAGAGTCGTACTGGATTTTCCTGTTGAAAACCTTATATCCCGACGGCCTCAATGATACAGTGGAGAACGTGTAGAGAAGTTTAATAGAAAAAAGAGAGAAGAAAGAAAGTAAGGGAGGGGGAGGGAGACAAAAGAAACATGAAAACAGTGGGGGGTGTTGTTTTTTTTTTTTTAGTTTCTTCGTTTTTTGTTTTTTTTTCTCTCTGTTTTTTGTTAAGTCAATATGCCAAATTATTGACTTATGATCTTCTATGAAAGTGTTAAATACCTGGGTAATCTAAGGGTTAAATGTTTTTTTTTCTTCCAAGGTAACGCAAACCTGTCTACATGTAACACAAAAACTTCACTGAAACAATAGATCATTTTATGTCTGTCCTGAATATCCGCTTTCTCGACCTCGGCTCCATTTGTTTGACTATAGGACTGTTGGAGAAAGCGGAGTGCTGTACTCGGTTATTTCTGGTAGGCCCGCGGACAATGAATGGAGGGGTGGCCGAGCATACCCAGCGCATCTCTGCTCAAGACAGAACCACAGAGCCCCAATCGCAGGGTTCCAAATCCCCAATCTCTGAAAAACTCTGGAAAACAAATCCCCAATCTCTGGATCCTCTGGGATCCCAGTGATCTGTCACCCAGTTATCAGCAAGGTATCCTAGGGGATAAATTGTTGTTGTTTTTTTTTTTTTTTTTGGGGGGGGGTGGATTAACCCTTTAATTATATTTAATTATATTGTTGTTTCCATTTCCTGTCAAAAGGTGGTAGGGGTCATCTGATTTTATGGGGTCCTATGCTTTCAGAATTGACTGAGCACAGATATTTATTTGATGGGGTAAAGAGCTAAAAATTTGATGCGCCTTATTCTTTATATATTTCTCCTACATCGCACACCCTTTTTCATCAATGACATTAAAATGGTGTTTGGGCCAAAGCAATAAATAAAAATTCTTCTTCATCACATTATCCTCAGCAGCAACTCCATCAGGTAAGGAAGATTTTGAAGGAAAATGGAATTGTTGTGTCCCACAAATGGGAACAACCTGTAATATATATATTCTCTATGTTGAGTTTTTCCTCCAATCAGCAAATTCCCTGTTGTTGCTAGGTAGAATTAGACTGTGTGAAGATTGTCCCTATGTCCCTCCCGCAGTTGAGCTCTGTATTAGGTTGCTCCTCCCTTCTTCTTCAGTTTAGGCTACAGCAGGCATTACTGAAGACGCATGTGTACTCCCCTGTACAGATTACTCCTTTTTACCTACTGTTCATTGTAAACTAATACAGGATTTTGGAAGAAAACGGCATCGTTTGTCCTGGTCTATTTACAGTTGCAGTGGCGGTCGAGTTAAAACTATCTGCGGACGCCTGCTGGTGTGAGTACAAGTTATACAATTATCTAAGAAGCTGATAATTAAAACACTTGGGATTTGCAGCCATCAGGAAGAGGCAGAATAGGAATCACAGTCATACACAAAGGACACATGAATTTAATTTAGTATCAAGGTCTGCACCAATAAATGGTTTTATTTGAGGGTTTTCCTCTCATAGAACAAAGAGCTCGATGTGATTAAACTGGTGTGGTCAGTAGAGAACCTAACGTCACTGCAAAGATGGAGCGCTGCTGTGCAAAATCTCCAACAGGGCCTCCAACTCTCATCTTTAATGGCATTGGTCTTCTCATATGGACCAAAGTGACCTTTTGGGCCCTCTTAGGCTCCAAGGCCTCGGTGCAACTGGAACTTTGGCACTCACTATAGTTACACCCCTGGTTGGCAGCATAAAGTAAGGAAGAATTGGGCAGTTAGATTGGATGAGAGCCTTAGATATTTGGTGAGGTATCTTCATATGGCACTGTATTCTCTCCAACAAGCAAAGCTTCTAGTGGGCAATACTTGTCAAAAATGTGCCATGATTAATTATCTTACCCATTCCAGGTATCTTCATATATTACTTCCATACGGTGAACATTATGGACTCCATATTACGCCATTTTAAAAACCTTTGCAGAGATTTTTACTGAGTTCTTCACCAGATTTTGCATTTCGAGCAATGCTGATAACACTTTGATGCAGAGAAAAAAACCATATTAAACGTGATACCAGAAGAGCATTTCTAAATGAACTTATTACAAAACACAGGTTTTATCTGACAGCGAATGGCTTTTTAGGCTTCTTCCGTTTCTTCAGGTGCACACCAAGCATGACAAATGCTGTCAGTACAATGGCTGCCCCAGTCACAGTATATGCAATTCCTAGAAACATGTTTTTTCCTCCGCACCATGACAGAGTTGATAGGATCACATGCTTTTTCCCCCCAAACCTGGATACAGGAAAATCTGAGTGTTTAAGTTAAGATTATAATGAACTGAGTTTGTAGATGGAACAAGAAAAGATTGTCCATTCATAACATAAGCTTTGCTCTGTGTTTAGCATTGTACGCTTAGGCACGCGGTCAGTCTTTTCAAGGCAGCTCTGCCTTGTCCAGGAGCAGAGGGACAATCTCCGCTCATTCCATCCGAATCCTCTGGCCCAGATTGGACATAACAGAGAAATAAGTAGTTCCTCCATGTCAACAAAGGTTCACGTGACTCACATTTTTTTGTGTGTACCTGTATATGGTGTGTATCCAGTGTCATGCTGTTCCTCTTCTCAGTGACGTCACAGCAGACTAGCCGACTCACTCTGTGCTCTATGTGTGAGCCGAAAGTCTCTTTAAAGGTTTGCTCACACTGCTGTGTAACACGGCCGAGTGCTATGCAACGTCTCATCAGAAAGAGCTCAGCCCAATGTTATACTACGGGGCAGTGCTGATCTGCGATTATTTTTTTATGCTGATTCGGCATGAGAAAACAGTCACAGCATGCTATGAGTGATTCTGATTTGGATCACACGCACCCATACAAGTCTATGGATGCAAGTGAAATATCGGACTGCACTCGGATGTCATCCAAGTGCAGTCCAATCTACTCTCACAGAAAGAATGGAGAAGAGACAGGTGGAGAAATTAAGTTCTCCGTCTTCTCTGCACCTGTGTTGTGATTATCTCATACAAGAGAATCCAATCACAATCAGATGACACGGATCAAACTCTGACAAAGTTAGCATAATCGCCCCGATATTCTCACAAAAGGTAATATACGCCAGTGTGAGCGAGCAAATACAGTGAAAGTCTTGTCCAAAGCCATTATAGACTCTCATTGTAAAAGCCACTTTGGGAGGGCAGTACATTAATGTACTCATACTACACGCCATATACATATATTTAATGGAAAAAATATTCATGGGAGGGCTTCTGTAAATTTGATGCAGAAGAATGCCAGGACGGAGACAGGGTCAGGATGTGAAACATTATTATAGGATGGGTCTACATCAAATTTGATGACAACAGAATCACACCTGATCTTTGTAAATTTGGTGTGCTGAATTCAAATATCGCATCCATTTGTTTACTGTGGGTACAGAAAGTATTCAGACCCCTTTAAATTTTTCACTCTTTGTTTCATTGCAGCCATTTGGTAAATTCAAAAAAGTTCATTTTTTTCTCATTAATGTACACTCTGCACCCCATATTGACTGAAAAAAAACATAAATGTTGACATTTTTGAAAATTTATTAAAAAAGAAAAAAAAAATATCACATTGTCATAAGTCCAGCTGTGTTTAATTGAACTGATAGGACTTGATTTGTAAAAGCACACACCTGTCTATATAAGACCTCACAGCTCACAGTGCATGTCAGAGCAAATGAGAATCATGAGGTCAAAGGAACTGGCCAAGGAGCTCAGAGACAGAATTGTGGCAAGGCACAGATCTGGCCAAGGTTACAAAAGAATTTTTGCAGTACTCGAGGTTACTAAGAGCACAGTGGCCTCCATAATCCTTAAATGGAAGAAGTTTAGGACCACATAAGTCTTCCTAGTTCTGGCCGTCCAACCAAACTGAGCAATCGCGGGAGAAGAGCCTTGGTGAGAGAGGTAAAGAAGAACCCCAAGATCACTGTGGCTGAGCTCCACAGATGCAGTAGGGAGATGGGAGAAAGTTCCACAAAGTCAACTATTACTGCAGCCCTCCACCAGTCGGGCCTTTATGGCAGAGTGGCCGGACTGAAGCCTCTCTTCAGTGCCAGACATATGAAAGCCCGCACAGAGTTTGCTGAAAAATACATGAAGGACTCCCAGACTATGAGAAATAAGATTCTCTGGTCTGATGAGATGAAGATAGAACTTTTGGTGATAATTCTAAGCGGCATGTGTGGAGAAAACCAGGCACTGCTCATCACCTGCCCAATACAATCCCAACAGTGAAACATGGTGGTGGCAGCATCATGCTATGGGTGTGTTTTTCAGCTGCAGGGACAGCACGACTGTTTGCCCTTGAAGGAAACATGAATGCGGCCAAGTACAGAGATATCCGAGATGAAAACTTCTTCCAGAGTGTCCTGGACCTCAGACTTGGCTGAAGGTTCACCTTCCAACAAGACACTGACCCTAAGCACACAGCTAATATAACAAAGGAGTGGCTTCTGAACAACTCTGTGATCATTCTTGACTGACCCAGTCAGAGCCCTGACCTAAACCCAATTGGGCATCTCTGGAGAGACCTGAAAATGGCTGTCCACGAACGCTCACCATTCAACCTGACGGAACTGGAGAGAATCTGCAAGGGAGAATGGCAGAGGATCCCCAAATCCAGGTGTGGAAAACTTGTTGCAAGACTCATGGCTGTACTAGCTCAAAAGGGTGCTTCTACTCAATACTGAGCAAAGGGTCTGAATACTTACAACCATGTGATATTTCAGTTTTTATTTTTTAATAAATTTGCAAAAATTTCTACATTTTACAGTCAACATGGGGTGCAGAGTGTACATTAATGAAAAAAATGAACTTTTTTGAATTTACCAAATGGCTGCAATGAAACAAAGAGTGAAAAATTTAAAGGGGTATGAATACTTTCCGTACCCACTGTATATGTGAGGAGGATGCCCGTCGCGATATTGTTGCTGGCCCTTATGGTCCTATGGCATGGGGATGCCTGGAGTAAGGGGCTAGCAGAGAATAAGCACACTCTTCTCAGTGTTGCGACGTAGGAGCGGGTGTTAAATGGTGGTATTGCATGGAGATAGCTGCACCTCCTATGTTTAACTCACGGATTGCTGTGAGTATGGACATGCCGCCCGGATGTGACCATTGCGTGTCACCGCCAGGCGATACGTTTCACCTACTGAAAAAGTCGTCTGTGTTCCAAGAAGTGACTTCACCGCAAACATAAAGTGCGTTGATTTTGATGTAAGGCAGTGCGATGCATGACACCCGCCGCATATTGGTCTTGAGGGAACAACCAGCAGTGGTAAGGTGCTTGGATGGTAAGACAGCTTCCCACTGACTGAATAAGGCCGGGGTCACACTAACCGACGCAAAATGCGGTCCGTAGTTTACAGGCGTAATACGGATGATTGACCCCTAAATATTGATCCGTATGTCATCTGTAAGCAAGGTGTGGTCACGTATTTTGCGCATGTAAGCATCCGTATGCTGAGATTTTCTCGCCGGCTTGCAAAATGGACATATAATGGAGCCTTATGACAGGTTTTATAACACAAACCAAAGAATAGATATAGACACATAGAATGTATATATATATATATATATATATATATATATATATACACACATGTCATTGAGACACACATATATATATATATATATATATTTATATTTCACAGAGTTCTTCATAGCAGAATAGCCGCTAATTCAATTGCCGGCTTTTGTCAAATCATTCCCCAACCCGACAGGAAATGACACATGGTTTACATACAGTAAACCATTTAATTTCATGTTTTGTTTTGTATGTCTTTCATTAGTAATTAGATGAGGATTGATGTGTAAAATTTGGGAGGTGTAGGTGTTAATTTAAGGGGTTAATTCGTTGTAACAAAATGTGTGGGCTCCCGCGGTAATTTGTCAATGCGGGAGCCCACACATTTTTTTACAACGAATTAACCCCTTAAATTAACACCTACACCTCCCAAATTTTACACATCAATCCTCATCTAATTACTAATGAAAGACATACAAAACAAAACATGAAGTTAAATGGTTTACTGTATGTAAACCATGTGTCATTTCCTGTCGGGTTGGGGAATGATTTGACAAAAGCCGGCAATTGAATTAGCGGCTATTCTGCTATGAAGAACTCTGTGAAATATAAATATATATATGTATTCTATGTGACTATATCTATTCTTTCGTTTGTGTTATAAAACCTGTCAGGGTGAGTTTACTGTATAGCGCACTGAATTGCCGGCTTTTCTAAAAGACACCTGGTGCGTATTTCTCGCAAGTCACATGTGTGGTCCGTGTGTAATGCGTATTTTTAGCGCAGCCATAGACTTGCATTGGCGTACTACGGGCATAGTACGCTGACAATCGCAGCATGCTGCGATTGGCACGGACCGTAGAATACAGATGAGAAATATATGGCTGATGGGAGCTGCCCCATAGAGAATCATTGGTCCGTGTGTAATGCGTGCTTTTAACGCCTCTCACTCGTCCGTATTCCTCTCTAGGGTGACCCCGGCCTAAGACTCTCTCCTGAAGAATCTTTTTCCAGAGGAAACGCACTGGGAGAAGCACACTTCACACCTGACTATATCCTCAGCAGGGCATGATGGCAACTGAACTTCTTGAAGGGCCATGTCAGACCCAGCTATCTGACTCCTAAGCTTCATTTTGGGTCGGGTCATTTACGTATTTTTATTTGTAGGTGATGTGAGAGTTACAATGGCTTTGCACTTTTTGACCAGCTGGACTAATTTTAGGTATTGGTTTTCTAGGTTTTATCTTAACATTAATTGAAAGTTAAGTTTTAAGTTACCACATATCCCTACAATATATTTGACATTTTGATTGCATTTGTTAAGGGAAACGTGCGTGACCAAAATTCTGCCTTCTTGAATTTTTTTTTCTTTTTTCTGCCCTGGTTATGGATCTCTGCTTTACTGCTGCTACTTTACGGTATTAAGTTATCTAACAAAATAAATGAATCAGCTTTAAGGATACTGTAATCAATGACGAAGCTGTAATTTCCAGCCGGAAGCCCATCAGTGAACTCATCTATTCTTGAGAGACGTCTATAAAGCTTCCTGAAGAATGGGAATGCTGCCACCCTCATCCAATTGATAAAGTCATCATTTTTGTAACCGTTGTTATTAGGGTCCGGGTCAAGAGCATAAGCCGGTTTCTGCCAATATGGCGGCCTGGCACTTCCTGCAAAAATAAAAATGAAATGGTTTCTTGCCATTAGGGAATCCCACTGACAGAAGGGCTGCAAAAATATTCAGTTAAATGATATAATTCTACATTACTTCCAAATGCCAGGAACCAAGGTTTCTGGACAGAACATTGTGCACAGAATCACACTACCTCTGTCAGCTTTACCTATAGCCCTTTCTGGTGCCAAGTCTTTTCTGGGTTATTGGTGCACACAAACCCAGCTCCCCACATGAAAAAATGAATTATCAGACTAAGAAACCTTCTTTGCTCGATGGCCTAGTTCTGATTCTCACGCGCCTATTCACTGATAGACAGCGGTCAGCATGGGCAATCCGAGGACTCACCAGCTAGGCTGCCCCACACGCAGCAGTCTGTGATGCATTTTGTGTCCCAATACCTTTTTATTATAGCCAGCATCATATTTGTAGCTTTTGGGCATAACAGTAACTCCCGACAAAAAACATATGTTTTGAAGATGTTCTGAGGTAGTTTTCTAGCTATCCGAACATGACACTTGTCAGAGTGGCTCAGATCCTTGCGCTTGCTCATTTTTCCTGTTACCTACACATCAATACATGAACTTTCAGACCTGACTGTTCACTTCCCACCCTTTGACGAGTGCCATTGTGATAAGATGATGTTACAAATAGAATCATTTTATTCACTTGTCAGTGATTTTAATGTTATGTGATCATCTCCATGTATATTGTTCATAAGGATGTTAAGTTTCCTCAAAGCAAGATAAAAAATGTGTGTCCCCTTTCTCGTTTACATGGCACTAAGTCCTTTTCTCTTTTCCTGTCTTTTCCGTACAGCCAAGTTTCTAACTTGTATCCCGTACAGAAGACTATGATACCATCAACAAGAAAAAACTTCTAAATCTTAGAACACTTATTAGTAAAGTTTGTCTTAGCCCTCATTTCATTAACCCTAATTCCTAAAAAGTTGGGTTCTGTGTAAAATTGAAAGAAAACAAGAATGCCATGATTTGAAAATCTCTTATAGTCATATTTTATTCACAACAGCACCTAGAACACAGATCAGAAGTTGAAAGTTGGATTTACTTCTTTTTCTAAAGGAAATGTATTTCCTTAAATATGAACACCCTTAAACTAATTCTTTGTTAAAGAAGCCTTTGAATTTTTACAGCAGTTAATCTCTATGGGAAGGACTCAAAATGACATATTAAGAACTAGAAATCTTTGACCACCCTTGCTTGCAGTGGTTCTTCAAATCTGTCAGATTACGAGGGCATCTTCTGGGTACGGCTCTTCAATTGAATTTAGGTCTGGCATCTGACTGGAATTCTGATTCTGGACTGTTACCTGACTACTCCTTTTGACTTAACCCTTGGTATATCTCAAGCCATCTTAGTACCTGACCCAATACCTATTGACTTTCCAAGCCTCACGGCTTGTCCGAGAGTGGTGGTGGCTAGCCTCAGTTTCCTGGTGGTTTGTACAACATACAGCTCATGATGCAAAAGGTTTCCTGGCAGCTCAGAAAGAACTGTGAGACTCCGGTTCTCATCTTCCTATATTAAAATTTATTTCCATCTTTGAGATGCAAACATATTTGAAAAAATATGCACCAGGGCTGTGGGAGAGGAACCCTTGTCAGCTCCTTCTCTGACGTAGAGCAGCTTGATGCTGTCAACGTAATGCAGGACACAAGGGGCAGGACGTGGTGGGGAATGATTAGCGCTCAATGTAGGAGCCGAAGATTTATATGTCCTGACATGTACTGTAGATGGAAGGGGGGGGGAGAGGTTTTGGGGCAAAATGTTACTACAAGGGCAATTGAGGGAAAATTGAGAAAGGGAGCACAGGATAGCGAGTGTATGTGTGATGAAATTATGGAGAGGGGTAGTGTGTGGGGGGGATATTATGGAGAGGAGAAGTGTGGAAGGATATTATAGAGAGGAGAAGTGTGGATAGATATTATGGAGAGGGGCATTGTTGGTGATATTATGTATAGCGGCCGTGTTCGGGAATGTCATGGAGAAAGGCAGTATGGAGGTTATTTTCTGTAGGTAGCACAGTGAGAGGCAATTATTTATTCAGGGGTACAGCATAGGAGATATTTTTATTCATTGGGCATAAATGATACTTTAATTTTTAAGGGCACCTTGTCGGAGACTGCTGCAGAATCCCAGAGAAGAGGGAAGTCTAGAGAGATGACCTCTAGGCTTGAAATCTCATCATGGTGGTCTGTACTACATGAAGACAAAAGGGACGGGAATGTCTTCAATTAGAGAAGTCAACTATAAGGTTCCTGGATGTAAATGTTTATTTGTGGTAATGCCTGCATCTCATCAGTGCTATTGTTTTTGTATGATCTGCACTCTGATAATGTCTGGAAACAACAACTCCCAGCATCTCCAAACCATTGTTAAAGACATACTGGGAGTTGCAGATTCACATGATACAAGTGTATATGGGGCTGACCCTTTGAACACTGTACTAAGCTTGGTGCTGTATTCATGTATTGATGGTGGTTCTAGCGCTGCCTTTTTGTATTGATGGTGGTCCTGACACTACATTCATGTACTGATGGCGATTCTGGCGCTGCATTCATATACTGACAGTGGTCCTGGTTTTGCTTTTCTGTACTGACAGTGGTCCTGGTGCTGATTTCATTTTCCGGCTGTGGTCCTGGCACTGCATTCATGTACCGACTGTGGTTCTAGCGCTGCAGTCATTTACCGAGGGTGGTCTGTGGCGCTGCATTCATGTAACAGTGGTTCTGGAACTGCATTCATGTACTAACAGTGGTTCTGGAACTGCATTCATGTATTAGTGGTGATTCTGGCTGTGTATTCATGTACTGAAGGTGGTTCTTACACTTCATTCATGTGCAGCCAGTTATTCTGTCATTGTACACATGTAGCAATCCATAATGTGCTTTATGTCTACGTTAAAACTGGAACACTCTCAAAACTTATAGTTTTTAGATTATGAGGAGGAGTTGGTGAGTTTCTGCTCAATTTCTGCTTCACAAACTCAGTGTAAATTAGGGTGTGTTTACTAAGTTTTTGAAGCAGAAACTTAGCAAAAACTCTCCAGATCCTCCTCAAATGCTCAAAACTTGGTTTTAGTGATTTATAAATGTACTGACGATGTTTCTGGTAAGGTATTCATGCATGTAGAATTTTTTTTTACAGCCCTTGGGATTAGTTCAGTATGAAAATGTGGCCCTTGGACCAAAACATTTGTGTATCCCAATTATAAAACTGCTGTATAATGCTCAGCATTGATAGGGCCTTTCAAAATGTGTAAGCTGTCCTTGCCATAGGATCTAATGCTCTTGAGTCCACAGGACACGGAAATCGTGATTTCTGTAAATTTCAAATTTTGGTCTATCTGTGCACAGAACAGTTTCCATTTTACTCAGTCAAATGAACTTTGGCAGAGAGAAGATGGCAGTGTTTTGGCATTGAATTGATATATGGTTTCTTGTTTGTATGACAGATCTTTCACTTGAATTTGTGGATTGCATGGTCAACTGTGTTCACAGAAAATGATGTCTGTAAGTATTCCTAAGCATGCAGTTTGTTTTTAATTTATTGCCACCTGAAGGCCCAGGTATCCATCGGCATTGTCCCTATTGCAAATGGGTTTCTCCAAAAATCTTTTGCTGTTATGTACTGTAGATGATGGGATATTCAAAGTCTTTGAAATTTTATGTTGGGTAATATTTCTCTGAAATTGTGAACCTTTGACCATCTTGGCATCTGGGAGATTCTGCCTCTTTATTATACACAGTCCTGTGACTCAGTCCAGCCCTGTCCCAACATTTTTGAAATGTGTTGCTGTAATCACTTTCTAAATGATTTAATATTTTTCAAATAAAGTAGAAAAATGTGAGAAAGCGATGTGGGAACTGATCTCTTATTTCCAATTCATCCAGCACATCTGTTGTGCCAGACCTTTTAAAAACTCATGTTACATATGCTACACATTGCATTTTTGATAGCCAGCTCACCAGTTTTGCAGTACAAATGTGCAAAATAGCCAAAAGTGAACTTGTGCTTTTTTGACATAGGCTGTGATCAGTTGAGGCACAAGAGAATTGATCTTGATGTCACCGATAAATTGAAAACCTAGCTCTACAAAACTAGATAGATGGTCATAGACCGGGAAAAGCTGAGAAATTATTTAGCCATCTATGTTACAAAGTGTAGAACACTTCAATAAAACATGGAGCAGTGTAGCTAGTACTGCCTATGTCTGGAGAAACACAAGGAGAAGCCTTTAACAGCAGCCCCTAGAGGAGGGCTGGCTCCAGAGCTGTCAATCAAAGAAGAGAAGGGCAGAGATAAATGCAAATCCAGTAGGTGAGAAGGGGCACTGAACTGTTTAGCCACGCCAAGGGTGCCCCAAGCGCCTGTACTTGGTATAATCAGTCATGCCGTGCTGACAATCTCCTTTTTTAATTTTTAAACTTTGAATGTTGATTCCGTTATTACAGGTAGTCACTCCACACAAAATGTTTCATAAATAGCATTTACCTTCGCCCCCCGAAGATGCAACAAAGCGAAACGCGCGTTGGGGTCTCTCTGCCCACACTTTAGCCAAGTTGGTTTCCAATATATATATGCACTGTTTGACATAATTACTATTATTGCCAGTATATATGTTGTTTTGAGCTGCTGAGTCACTGTATTTCATCTGTAAACTTTGCTGCCAGTTTGTATATATCTCTATATATTTTTCGGCAGGTCCGGTTTTTTGGTCCTCCTTTATTGCACTATTGCACTTTATATTCGTCATCTATTCTTTTTTGAGAGATATTTGCCTACTTACGTGTGTGTGTGTATATATATATATACACATACATATGTATATACTTTATGTAGGTCCTTTTTGACCACTTTCACTATTCATATACATATATTTAAATATATGGATATGTGTATATGTATATATATATATATATATACTCTGTATTGCACCTTATATCTGGCTGGTATTTTTACTCTTATATTGGTGTTTCATGTATGGTTTACTAATATTTGCATTATTGTCATTGGCATATATGATATACTGTATATGGATTTCACTAACTAACTAATTTATACCGACCCGGTTTCAGTGTGGCATTCAGGTGTCACTGATTCCCTTTTTTTTAACTGTTGGACTACATACTAATTTTACTCCTCATTTGAAAAAATAATAAAATTTACATTTTTTTATATTGCTCCTTGGTCCTATTTCTTTCGGGTTTCTGTTGTAATATTATGTCTGAGACATTGTTTATTTAGTCTTCTTTTGGGATTTTAACATTTGAACAGGTAATTGTATCCTGCAGACTCGAAGGCCATTAATTGGAATGGCAAGCATCAGGACCTCACAATCATGATCTCATGGTGCCGATGAGGTTAAAGAGGGAGTCACAACACTCTATTAACCATGTAGATGCTGCTGTTATTATTGACAGAAGCATCTAGGAGGTGAAATGGCCATGGTTGGGCCCAACACCGATCATGGCTGATGCAGCAAGGTGTCAGCATAGTGTACAGATGACAGCTGCTGCATTTTCGAGGGATGCTATCTTCTTAAGTCTCAGGTCAGTAAAAACAGTAAAAAGTCATATTGCACTTTAGCCAAGATAACTAGAACATGGGGAACATACTTTACCTGCAAAGGCCTGTACGAGATCGTCCTTAGGTTTGGGGTTACTGAACTTCACATTCTTATCTGACCACCAGGTGTTTCCAGTTTTCAACATTGGAACAGGTTTTATGTTAGTCAAGTCCTTATGATAAATTAATGCTATTGGATCTAAGGCAAAAAAAATGATATTATTTAGGTTAAAGGTTTCCTCTACATCTGAGTGCGCATTTCATATCTTTGCAGACATTTTTCTGAAAAGTAAAAAAGAAAGGTTCTAATTCAGTAACATTAAGGTTTAAACAACACCATGACACCAGGTCAGGCGGCCAGAGATCTTTGTATGGTGGTACATCACAGCATAATGCTAGTGAATGGGGTCACATTGTGACTTGCAAGGTGCACGACAAGTAAGTCTCGAAAAATTGGAACCAGTAGGACCAGATGGGGCCAAAGCCATTTTGCAGCCTTAGCCTAAGCTCCAGCTCAAGTACCAAATACACATAATAAATTAGTAAATTGTCCTAAACACCAAGAGCTTTACTACCAACCACTCTGCTGTTTAGGAATTGTTTATTGCTAATATTTAGACTATATATGATAGTTTCATGTCAACACTGAACTTAAATAAAACGCTGAACTGAGAGTATTATGTGGGAAATATAAGTTGATGTTATGTGGGCACTAGGGTTGAGCGAAACGGGGTCGGTCAAATTGATAAGTCGCCGACTTTTGCTAAAGTCGGGTTTCGCTAATCGAAACCCGACCATAGCGTGAGGTCGGCCATGAGGTCGCCGACCCGCGCGCCAAAGTCACGTTTCCCATGATGCTTCCAGCGCCTTTTCTCATCCAATCATCAAGGACGCACACTGTGGGCAACGCGATGACATCGGCAGCGGCCACCATCATCTTAGAGAAGGGCATTCCTGTGATTGGCTGGCTTTGTGTGGCATCACAGTGACTATAAAAGCCCTGACCGCCGACCGCCATTTTACTTCTGCCGATCTTAGCATAGGGAGAGGTTGCTGCTGCTGATTCTCAATAGGGAGAGCGTTAGGCAACAAAGAAAAAAACTGTGCTTCTTCTGATAGCGATTTCAACTGTAGAGTTAGTGTGCAGTGACAGGGGAGGATTTTTGTGTGTGCAGCAGCACTGGTAGTTATTAGGCTGCCTTATAAGGCTACCTCATAGCTGCATTGCTATGTGCACACTGCTGTGCAGACTGCTTTTTTAATATCAAAAAAACTTTTATTCTGATTTTCTGCACAGTTACAGAGGGTTCATTTTTTCACACACCATATAGAGGTGTACGCTCCTCACAAACTACCGTGTACCGGCTGGTATCACGGACATATACATGCTATCTGTGTGTGACTCCGTAAAAAAATAGATGGAGATTTAAAATTTTCCATACATACACCGTATAAATCTTTCCGCTTGTCAAACAGTATCGTATATCTGCTGTTTGGATTATGGTCCAATCTATACAGAGACAGCGCGTGTGTGTGTGAGTGCATAAATACATAGACGGACATTTCCATTTTTCCATACACCGTATAGGGCTGTCCGCTTCTCTAACAGAATCGTATATCTGCTGTTGACGCCGTAAAAAAATAGACGGATATTTAAAAATGTC
This sequence comes from Dendrobates tinctorius, assembly GCF_039654945.1. Taxonomy (NCBI): domain Eukaryota; kingdom Metazoa; phylum Chordata; class Amphibia; order Anura; family Dendrobatidae; genus Dendrobates; species Dendrobates tinctorius. The sequence continues at coordinate 903,541 of NW_027361752.1, read as the reverse complement.
CATACATACACCGTATAGAGCTGTACGCTCCTCACACACTACCGTGTACTGGCTGGTATCACGGACAAATACATGCTATCTGAGTGTGACTCCGTTAAAAAATAGACGGAGATTTTCATTTTTCCATACATACACCGTATAGAGCTGTCAGCTTCTGATACAGTACCGTATATCTGCTGGTTGGATTACAGTCAAATACATACTGGGAGAGCGTCTGTGACTAAGGAAATATATACGGAGATTTAAATTTTTACCTACACCTTATACAGCTGTACGCTCCTCATACAGTACTGCTGGTATTTTTGTTACATTTTCACAAACATGAGGAAGTATGGTGGAAGAGGCCACGAACGTGGGCGGGGGAGCAGCTGGTACTGATGCTGGTGGTGGTGCATCTGCTGGTTATGCCAAAAGCACAATAGCAGCTAAGGCAGGAGGTGTTGAGCCTGCGTCATCGCCTGGCACAAGAAGGCCTGTAAGGTTCCCTTTTCTGGGAGTAGGAAAACAGCTTTTAAAGCCAGTGCATCAGGAACAGATTTTGGCTTACATTGCCGAAACAGCCACCAGCTCTATTGTCTCCTCTTCTGAACTTTCAAAACCTGCAAGCACTGAGTCGGCAGTGCAGGCTCCTGGTCAAGAACAACACCTTCCCTTGTGTCTTTCAACCCCACCAAAAGTGAAGGATGCGGCAGCCCACACTTCAGATTACTCCATGGAGCTCTTTTCACATACCATGCCTGGGTTATCCAGTTAAATCCTGAATTTCCCAGTCCAAGATGAATCTGACATGGAGTGCACTGATGCACAGCCACTGCTAGATGTTTCTGCTGGTACATTGACCCACAGCACTACATTGCCCTCGCAGTCTACTGAGACAGAATCTGACCCTGATGAAACTCAGGTGCCCCTTCCCGCATACTATACCACCTTACACGGCGACAAAGAGGAAGGTGCAGATGAAATTGAAGAGGAGGTGATGGATGACCCAGTTGTTGACCCGGATTGGCATCCATTGGGGGAAGAGGGTGCCGCTGGCAATAGCTCAGATAAGAAGGATCCGCGGCAGGCATCGACATCTCAGCAGCGGTTATCTGGCAGCCCGTAGCTGTCCAAAAACGTGGAACAAAAACCAAAAGAGGTGCAGGACAGCTTGGCCACAGCGTGCAAGCCCTGAAAATTTATACCATAGTAGGAAGAGTGCAGTTTGGCACTTCTTTGTCAAAAATCCTACTGATGAGGCAAAGGTTATCTGTAAGAAGTGCGGAAGGACCTTTAGCCAAGGGAAAAATCTCAGAAATTTGAATACCAGTTGCATGCTTAGACATTTAACCACCATGCACTTGCAAGCGTGGACGGACTACAAATCCTCAGGTACCACATGTGCACCTGCTCCAACTGAAGGTAGCTAGCAACGCTCCATCGCTTCCCCCACTGTAAGACCACTGCAACCGGTAAGCACACCACCAGCAATAAATGTTGAGGTGTCGTCGCAAGGCAAAAGCAGTCAGGGAATCACAATGATTTTGCAACGAAACAATAAATCTATGCCATCACAGCCAACACCATCATCATCACTAACCCCCTCTCAGTCCGTCCGGTCCACTGCTAGTTCCCCCATATGCAGCTCTCAAGTCCAGCTCACCCTAGCAGACACTCTGAGTAGGACAAGAAAGTACTCATCCTCTCATCCGCATACACTGGCTTTGAACGCCTATATTGCCAAACTGATCTCGTTAGACACGATGCCCTTCCGTTTGATTGAAAGCAAAGCTTTCCGAGAGCTCATGGCCTACGCTGTCTCATGCTATGACCTACCCAGTCGGCACTTCTTTTCTCGAAAAGCCATCCCTGCCCTCCACCTGCATGTGAGAGACCGCATTGTCCATGCACTCAAACAATCAGTGAGTGGAAAGGTGCACCTCACAACAGATGCATGGTCCAGTAGGCATGGCCAGGGCCGTTACGTGTCCATCACTGCGCACTGGGTTAATGTTGTGGATGCAGGCACCACAGGGGACAGCAGCGGTGGAACAGTGCTGCCTAGCCCACGGTATAGGAAACAGTTGGCTCTAGGCGTTCGACCCTCCTCCTCCTCCTCCTCAAGAAGCAAAAGCTCGTTGACAGAGCGCAGTCGCACGAGCACTCCATCCGCAGCTGCCAGTGTTGCACACGAGGTGTCCCATTATCGAACAGCTAGTGGTAAGCGGCAGCAGGCTGTTTTAAAGATGATGTCTTTGGGCGACAACAGACATCGCGGAGGTACTGGCCAACAAACTGAGTCATGGCTGGGCAGTCTACATCTTGAGCCAGGCAAGGTAGTCAGTGATAACGGCCGGAATTTTGTGGCAGCCATGCAAAACTCACACACATACCTTGCCTGGCTCACACTTTGAACCTGGTGGTGCAGTGCTTCCTAAATAATTATCCAGAGTTAACAGCCCTGCTCCAAAAGGTGCGAAGACTGTGCTCGCACATCCGTCGCTCGCCCGTACACTCCAGTCGTATGCAGAAGCTGCAGCAATTGCTCCACCCCAACAAGCACCGCCTAATCATAGATGTTGCAACAAGGTGGAACTCCACCCTGCACATGGTTGAGAGGCACTGCGAACAGAGGCAGGCTGTAATGCATTTGTGGGAGGATGCACGGGCAGGCAGTTTGAGGGCAGACATGGAGTTGTCGGGTGTGCAGTGGTCAAAGCTGAAAGACCTCTGTAAAGTCCTTCAGTGTTTTGAGGAATGCACATGGCTGGTAAGCGCAGACGACGCCATCATAAGCATGAGCATCCCACTTATGCATCTGCTCATGCAAATTTTGATGCACATTAAGGATCAGACGTCTGCAGCGGAGGAGGAACAGGAGGAGGAGGAGGGAAGCCTTGATGACAGTCAGCCATTGTCTGGTCAGGAACTGTCCTGGACGAGGTGGAGGAAGAAGAGGAGTAGGAGGAGGGGGATGATTATTTTGGGGAGGAGGATGCTTCTCTGGGGGCAAGAGAAAATGTTGGCATGGCAAGGTCAGGTACAGGGTTTGTGCGTGACAGGAGGGATGTGGATTTGCCAGAAAGTGCTCCTCCACCCACCACTGCCAGTGCGTCATTGACACCTGGAACATTGGCCCACATGTGTGATTATGCTTTGCGGATCCTAAAAAGGGACCCCCACATTGCCAAAATGATGAAGGATGACGACTACTGGTTTGCCAGCATCCTCGATCCACGCTATAAAGGCAAATTACACAACATCATGCCACAGGAGAACCTAGCGATAATATTGGCTAACAAACAAGCAACTCTGATGAACCGTTTGTTTGAGGCATTCCCAACACACAGCAGCGGTGCTGGTTCTCCAACGAGCTGAAGTGGGCAAAATGGAAGAGGTGTTCGTGGTACACACAGCCGAAGTGGCGTTGGAGACAGGGGTTTCATGACCATGTTGTGGACTGATTTCTCAAGTACCGCTCACACGACTGGTAATACTGCATAGATTGCAAGTGACAGGAGACAGCAGTTGTCAACTATGGTTACAAACTACTTCTCCTCCCATATCGATGTTCTCCCTCACAGGTCATTCCCCTTTGACTATTGGGCCTGTAAACTGGACACCTGGCCTGAATTGGCACAATATGCCTTACAGGAGCTCGCTTGCCCTGCTGCTAGTGTGCTATCTGAAAGAGTCTTCAGTGCTGCTGGATCAATCCTGACAGAAAAAAGGACCGTCTGTCGACCCAAAATGTTGATAATCTAACCTTCATTAAAATGAACCATGCATGGGTTTCAAAGGATTTTGTCCCACCTTCCCCTGATGACACATAGGTTGCAAGAAATTTGGCTCGCTTTTGTCCTCCTCTTCCTCGGACTTGTCAAATTCCTCCATTTGCAGCTGCTGAATGTACATCCTACACATCAACATATGCCATTTTTTAAACCTCCCAAACTGGGCTGCCCCCCCCAAGGGCTGGGGTCACCACCTTGCGCAAGTGCCGTTGCTCTGTACAGGTGGGTGGGCCCACTCTTGGCCGACGGCACTGGCACAGGGCCAATCATAGTACAATTCAGTGTCTCTGACAGTGAGGGGTCCCACTCGCTGTCAGACACCCCAGCGTACTATGAGGGGCCCTGTGCCAGTACCATTGCCCACGAGTGGGCCGCCCCTGCTTGCTCATGGCCACAGCACTTGCAAGTTGCAATACTTACCTCTCCCTGCTCCACCGCTGTGTAGTCTGGGCAGTTAAATCCTTCACAGGGACGGCCACTACAAATTTGGTGAACTGATCGATGATGGTTAAGATGTAGCTATGGCCTGTCCTGCTGGCCTCTACCTTCAGATGATCAATGGCTACCATTTGTAATGGACGTCAACTCACAATCAGATGCAGTGGTGCTTTATGATCAGCTTTCACAGTTTTTCCAGTCACAGACGTGTGACATTCCTGCCACCATTTTTCAATGTCTCCTCTCATGCCAATCCAATAGAATCGCCTACGGCCTGTGGCTTCTGTCTTTTGCACTCCAAAGTGACCAGACACATCATGATAGGCAGTGAGGACCATGTCTACATCTCTCCCTGTGATCACAATTTGATGGAGACGAGTAACGGTGATGGGATCCAAGCTATTGCGATACAGCAATCCTTTTTTCACAAATAACCGTTTTCGCTGTCTCCACAGACAAAGTAATTGAGGGTCAGCATCGCCTCTGCGAAATCTACCAGGAGGTTTTCCCGTGATCAGTAATTCCCAAATTTCTGCAAACACTCGACTTTCCGTCTGTACTTGTATCCATCTAGTTTCCAGTAGTGGAGAGTCTGGACTGGCTTACTGAGACTTAAATAAATACGAAGATTTAAAAGTACCCCAACAATGTATACTGGTGTGCGCTTCGAATACATTTCCCTTTTTCTACTTTTTATATTCTGGTGTAATCCATACTGAGCCTGTGAGTGTCTGTGTCTGACTCCGGAAATATAGATGGAAATTTACAATTACCCCTAGACTGGATACACCAGGTATCTGCTAATACAGTACCTTTGTTCTAAATTTTTTATTACGGTATAATCCATACTGAGTGAGTGTGTGTGGTTTCCTCCGTCTATATATACAGAGATAAAAATTTTACCCTATACTATATACAGCTTCTATCTTATTATACAGTACCTTTGTTCGACATTTAGTATTACAGTCAAATACATACTGGGTGAGCGTCTGAGGGTGACTACGGGAATATCTATACGGAGATTTAAATTGTACCCTATAATATATATACTTGCTTTCTTGCTATTCAGTACCTTTTTTTCAACATTTTGTGTTATGGTCAAATGCAGACTGAGTGAGCGTCTGAGGGTGACTCCGGAAATATATACGGAGATTTCAAATTTGCCCAACACTGTATACAGCGCTGACACAGTACCCTTTTTTTGCTATTTTGAATCTGGTGTAATCCATAATGAGCCTGTTAACGTCTGTCTGTTACTCCAGAAATATAGTTTAAGATTTAAGATTACACCCACACTGTATACAGTTGTACGTTTGTGATACATTACCCATTTACTGCTTTTTATATTCTTGTCTAATCCCTATTGGGCCTGAGAGCGTTTGTGTCTGCCTCCTGAAATATATACGGAGATTCAGAATGTTTAAACCATACTATATATACCTTCCTATATTACTTCCTGGCGCCGCTGGAGTGGCAGCCTGTTACAGTAGCTCCTTCTTTGATCTCCTTTTTTTCTATTTTCTATTTTTCCTTTCTCTTTTTTTTTTTATTGTTACTCCAAAGGGACATTGCACTATGAAAAACCATAAGAGGACCTGGACCTTTGATGGACTTTTTACCTTGTTTTTACTTGGATCTATTGTGTTGGGAAATCCAGGAACTGAACAAGACCCTATTGTCTACTCCAGAGAAGCTATACTGCTGCTTAGGGACACAGCAAGGCAGCATGCTGCTAATAGACCAGAGGACATTCCACCAGAAATAAGGAAGACTAAGAGAAGAGGTTGCAGAGCTGGAGCCCTCAGGAAAGCTAGAAGGCGCTATAGACCTGCTCTTCCCTCCGTCATTATGGGCAATGTGAGATCACTCGGGAATGAGATGGACGAACTGTCGGCGCTGACCAGACATCATCGGAAATTAAGGGAGTGCAGCATGTTGCTGTTTACAGAGACCTGGCTCACCGAAGGTACTCCGGACACTGTTGTCTCGTTGGACGGCTTTAAACTCATTCGCGCGGACAGGACAAGGGAGAGCGGTAAGAGGAAAGGCGGAGGGCTGGCGATATTTGTGAATGATAGAGGGTGTGACTCTAGGCACATCGTGGTCAAAGAGCAAACATGCTGTAAGGACATTGAGCTATTAGCTGTGGGCATGAGACCTTTTTATTTACCGAGGGAACTATCGCATGTAATCATGATAGCTGCATATGTCCCCCCTTCTGCGAAAGCTGATGCCGCCACTGAGGTCCTACAATCCACAGTGAGCATGATGCAGTCCCTTCACCCCCAAGCACTCCTTCTGGTTTCGGGAGACTTCAATCATGTGTCTCCAACATCCATACTACCCAGTTGCACACAGTATGTTACCTGCCTCACTAGAGATAACAAAACATTGGACTTGTTCTTTGCCAATATGAGAGGGGCATATGCCTCGTCAGCCCTACCGCCCCTTGGAAGATCGGATCACAACCTAGTGCACCTCCAACCCGTGTACAAGCCACTTGTACAGAGAGAACCTGCTGTCATTCGCACAGTGAGGATATGGACTGAGGAGAGTGATGATGCTCTGAGAGACTGCTTTGAAACAACCACTTGGGAAGTGCTGCAAGATTCCTATGGTGATGACATGGATGGTCTCACACACTGTATAACGGACTACATTAATTTCTGTGTAGACAACACAGTACCCACAAAAGTAATGAGGTGCTTCTCTAACAACAAACCATGGATCAGCCCCGGAATAAAGGCTCTCCTCAAAGAGAAGAAGTTGGCCTTCAGATCAGGTGACAAGGGCAGGCTGCGAGAGGTGCAGAAAGATCTGAAGAATCTAATCAGGCAGGGAAAGGCTAATTATAAGAGAAAAATTGAACTGAAACTGTCACAGAAAAGGATCCATGAAGTCTGGGAGGGTCTAAAGTCTATATCTGGGCATAGACGGACTGTCTCCAGGATGGTTGTAGATAAAGAGGGGCTTAATGAACTTAATCTATTCTTTAACAGATTTAATCACACACTGGCTGCTCCTGCCCCTGCATACCATTCACACCTCTCTGCTACAATAACCTCACCCCCTGCTGCAACTTGTCAACTGAGCCAGGGTCTGTTCTTCACAAGTACCCAGGTTGCAAAAGAACTGAATAAGATCAAAGTTTTGAAGGCTGCAGGTCCTGACGGCATCAGTGCAAGACTAATCAAAACCTGCGGGCACCAGCTGAGTGAGATCATTACATATCTGTTCAATATGAGCCTGAGAATGGGTATAGTACCACAACTGTGGAAATTATCGTGTGTGGTACCGGTTCCGAAGAAACCTTATCCGAAAGACCTTAATGACTATAGATCTGTAGCATTGACATCACACCTGATGAAGGTATTAGAGAGATTGGTTCTCACACGTCTCCGTCCTCTAGTGAGCTCGGATATGGACCCTCTCCAGTTTGCCTACAGGCCGGGCATTGGTGTGGATGATGCCATTATCCACCTTCTAGATAGGACTCTCTCTCACCTGGAGAAACCTGGGAACACTGTGAGAATAATGTTCTTCGATTTCTCTAGTGCTTTTAACACCATACAGCCAGGTCTACTGAGAGACAAGCTGGGCCTTGTTGGTGTGGACCTCCAACTCTCCACCTGGATCCTTAACTACCTCACGAACCGACCTCAGTTTGTAAAGGTTCGGGACAGTGTGTCACACGGTGATCTGCAATACAGGGGCACCTCAAGGTACAGTTCTTGCCCCTTTTCTCTTCACACTGTACACTGCGGATTTTAGGTGCAACTCATCTAGCTGCTACTTGCAGAAGTATTCTGATGACTCTGCAATAGTAGGTCTCATCACAGGAGGTGATGAAAGAGAGTACAGAGACACTAACCAAGCTTTTGTGCAATGGTGTCAGAGGAACCACCTTAGGATTAATTCCGGGAAGACCAAGGAATTGGTGGTGGACTTTCGCAAAGGCAAAAATCCACCAGTAGTGGTGAACATTCAGGGAAATGACATTGAGATAGTCGACACCTATAAGTACCTTGGTGTGATCCTCAATAATAAGCTTGACTGGGCCCATCACTTGGATGCAGTGTACAGGAAGAGCCAAAGCAGGCTTTATCTGCTCAGAAGGCTGAAAGCCTTCGGAGTTAGATGGGGCACTCCTTGCATCCTTCTTCAACTCTGTTGTGGCATCAGTCATCTTCTTTGGTGTGGCGTGCTGGGGTAGTGGCATATCAACCAGGGATAGGAATAGGCTGGACAAACTGATTAGAAGGGCCAGCTCTGTCCTGGGATGCCCCCTTGACCCAGTTCAAGAAGTAGGCGACAGGAGGATACTGGCCAAGGTGAGCTACATGGTGCAGAATGATTCCCATCCCATGCATAAGACCGTGACAAAGATGTGCAGTACTGTCAGTGACCGGCTACTTCATCCTAAATGTGAGAGGGAGCGCTATCGAAAGTCCTTCCTTCCTGCTGCAGTTAGGCTGTATAACCAGCACTGTCCAAAACGGAGAACGACCCAAACAGTGAACTGATAGATCCAAAGTTGTGACAGTCCGGTTACATTTTATTTTATTTTTTATTTATTTTTCCCTGTATATGTACCTACCTACTGTCAATGTAATGCCTTTATGCATCTGTATCTGTACTTGTTCCTGCCTTGCTGCTGTAATGCTCTGAATTTCCCCATGGTGGGACGATTAAAGGATTATCTTATCTTATATCTGGTGATACTGCACCCTTTTTCAACTTTTTATATTATTGTGTAATCCATACTGATCCTGTGAGCGTCTGTGTATGACTCATGAAATATATATGGAGATTTACAATTATCCCTAGACTGTATAGAGCTGTACGCTTCTGATACAGTACCATATATCTGCTGGTATTTCGGGTACATTTTCAAAAAAATTAGTAAGTATGGTGGAAGAGGCCGTGGGCGAGGGGGGCCAGCTGGTACTGATGGTGCATTTGCTGGTAGTGCCAAAAGCACAATAGCAGCTAAGGCAGGAGGTGTTGAGCCTGCGTCATGGTCTGGCTCCGAAAGGCCTGTATGGCTCTCTTTTCTGGGAGTAGGTAAACTGCTTTTAAAGCCGGAGCATCAGGAACTGGTTTTGCCTTACATTGCTGAAACAGCCTCCAGCTCTATCACCTCCTCTTCTGAAGTTTCAAAAAATGCAAGCACTGAGTCGTCAGTGCAGGCTTCTGGTCAGGAGCAACCTCTTTCCTTGGGTCCTTCACCCACACCAAAAGTGAAGGATGCGGCAGCCCACACTTCAGATTACTCCATGGAGCTCTTTTCACATACCATGCCTGGGTTCATTCTAAATGGGGCAGATTATATATGGAGCATTGTTTGGGTCCATCATACACTGGAGCATTCATCGATGAGGCCCATCATATACTGGAGCATTCCAAATGGGGAACATCAGACACTGGAGCAGCATTTACGCGGCCCATTACACACTGGAGCATTAGAAATGGGGCTCATTATATATGGAGCATTATTTGGGCCCATAACACACTGGAGCATCATCGATGGAGACCATCATATACTGGAGCATTCCAAATGGGGGACATCAGACACTGGAGCAGCATTTACTGGGCCCATTATACACTGGAGCATTAGAAATGGGGCTCATTATATATGGAGCATTATTTGGGCCCATAACACACTGGAGCATCATCCATGGGGCCCATCATATACTGGAGCATTCCAAATAGGGGACATCAGACACTGGAGCAGCATCTATGGGGCCCATTATACACTGGAGCATTAGAGATGGGACCCATTATATATGGAGCATTATTTGGGCCCATAACACACTGGAGCATCATCCATGGAGACCATCATATACTATAGCATTATGTGGAGCTCATCATATACTGTATGGAACATTATATGGGACCAATTATTCTGTATGGAGAAATATATGGGGCTCTTTATTCTGTATGGCGCACCATGTGGTGGCCATAATACTGTATGGAGTAATATACTGTCCATTTTTTGAGCTATTGTAGAATTTAAAATAGATATATCAGTCATGTCATGTAAGAAGTGAAGTATTTTTCATTGTGCTATACCTATATTTCTGTGCCATATCGGAGCATCATGAATTGTGGTATGTGTTAAAGGGGCGCACTGACACTCTTTGGCCCGGGGCACACGAAAACCTGGTTCCAGCCCTACCCCCCCCCCACAACTTTAGCCAAATATCCCCCAGTTTTCAATGCGTAACTATTATTATAAAGTAAATTAAGGTTGGCAAGCTTAAGTAATAAGAATTGATGTTTTTGGCATTGAAATTGGCACTGTAGGTGTGTTTACTGTCCTCCACTATCTGCCGACTTTGCTTACCTATTGACTTGTATTGTGTTTCGTGTTTCAGTCGGACCCCCGACTTTTTCCTATAGTCGGCCGATTTCGTTCGACTCGACTTAAAGTCGCTCATCTCTAGTGGGCACTATATCGCAGTATTAGGCTGGTTTCACATTAGCGCTTTTTAAGCGCACGCACGGCCGGGGGTAGCTCCGCCCCCGAGCCGGCTCTCTGCCCGGCGTGCCCGCCCCTTGCTTGTAGCGCCGCCTCCTAGCGCACAGCGGCGCCTGCGATCGGCGCACCCTATCTTTAGCATAGGGTGCGCAGATCGTGCGCAGGCCGTGCGCTAGTTGCGCTTTGACCTGCACTGCGCACTTTTGACGGTGCGCCGTGCGCGCCAAAATCAAACTTTTCGGATTTCGTCATGCTCGGCGCACCGTCAAAAGCGCAACTAGCGCACGGCCTGCGCAAGATCTGCGCACCCTATGCTAAAGATAGGGTGCGCCGATCGCAGGCGCCGCTGTGCGCTAGGAGGCGGCGCTACAAGCAAGGGGCGGGCACGCCGGGCAGAGAGCCGGCTCGGGGGCGGAGCTACCCCCGGCCGTGCGTGCGCTTGAAAAGCGCTAATGTGAAACCAGCCCTATTTGGATACTCTACGGAGGCAGCATACATATCCACTGAATTATTATTCAGTTTGTGTACTTAACGGCAGCATTACGGGGCAGTAATATGGTACAAACATCTTAGTAAATGGTCCAAATGTAGAATATATGCCCACACTGTTAAGTCTATTCAATTTTTTAGTATATTGGAGTATTTTGTACAGATCACCCCCTTCTTTGTTGTCCTGTGTATTCTGTTACTTACCATTAAACATGCTGTTGGCAATTGCACCACAGGGCGCCATCGGGGTGCCATTGTTATATACAGAAAATGGAGCACAGTAGCCACCGCCCTGTATATTCTGCAGACAGATAATAATTAAATGCATTAAATCATATTATTTTAATTGATGCAATTCTAATATTTCTTCACTAGGGCAAAAACGATGTTAATTACAGTTAGGTCCAGAAATATTTGAACAGTGACAAAAGTTTTGTCATTTTAGCTGTTTACCAAAACATATTCAAGATACAGTTATATAATCTATATAGGCTTAACCCCTTACCTACAAAGGACGTAATATTCCGTCCATGTGACCCTGGACCTAACTACCATGGACGGAATATTACGTCCCAGCGATCAGCGGCGCCCACGTGGTGAGCGCCGCTGATCGCGGCCGGGAGTCAGCTAATTATCATAGCTGACACCCGGCACAATGTGTCAGGGGCGGTCACGGACCGCCCCCGACACGTTAACCCCTTGCACACCGCGATCAAACGCGATCGCTGTGTACCGGGGGTTAAAGGGAAGCATCGGCAGGGAGGGGGCTCCCTCCGTGCTTCCCTGAGCCCCCCACGGCAGCGCAATGTGCAGCGCTGCTGCGGAGGGCTCTTTCCCTACAGGACCCGGGATCCAAGATGGCGACGGGGGGGCCTGCAGGGAGCTGACTTCCTCACTGCCTGCAAAGCGCAGGCATGAGGAAGTCTGCAGCAGTGCCTGTGACAGATCGCTGATCTGTCACAGTGATCTGTGATGTGACAGATCAGCGATCTGTCACAGGACAGTGATGTCCAAGCCCGGATTGGCAATATAACCAACCGGGCATTTTCCCGCTGGGCCGCTCCGTGCTTCCCTGAGCCCCCCACGGCAGCGCAATGTGCAGCGCTGCTGCGGAGGGCTCTTTCCCTACAGGACCCGGGATCCAAGATGGCGACGGGGGGGCCTGCAGGGAGCTGACTTCCTCACTGCCTGCAAAGCGCAGGCATGAGGAAGTCTGCAGCAGTGCCTGTGACAGATCGCTGATCTGTCACAGTGATCTGTGATGTGACAGATCAGCGATCTGTCACAGGACAGTGATGTCCAAGCCCGGATTGGCAATATAACCAACCGGGCATTTTCCCGCTGGGCCGCTGTCACGTGGGCCGCGGGCGGCAGCGCCCGAACATCTGGCCGCTTGCCAGCTGCTGCGGCCACTGTGGCTCCTGCCGCCGGCCCTCTGCGGGCACAGATTCAAGTTCCACCCGCACTGCAGGGAGATAAGCCGCCACGCCCCCCACGCACCCCATCCTCGCCGTAGCATGAGACCCCCTCCCCCCCGCAGCCACTCACAGCGTCGCACTCGCTTGCCTGCTCGCTCTGTTCGCAGGACCTGTGATGAGATCACAGGAGGGGAGGAGTCAGGGGGTCACATGATCAGGAGCCTTTGTCCAGACCCACGATCATATCACCCCTGACTCCGCCCCTCCTGTGACCTCATCACAGGTCCTGTGCGCACAGCCTTGCCTCTACCGTCTGCAAGACTCTGCTTTGCTGTTGTCATGGTGCTGGTTGAGGTAAGTATGTGTGGGGTCAGGATTTACAGTGTGGATGTAGCAGAGCTGTGTGTGTACGAGGTGTACGGAGCGGAGCTGTGTGTACGAGGTGTACGGAGAGGAGCCGTGTGTATGAGGTGTACGGAGAGGAGCCGTGTGTGTACGAGGTGTACGGAGAGGAGCCGTGTGTGTACGAGGTGTACGGAGAGGAGCCGCGTGTGTACGAGGTGTACGGAGAGGAGCCGCGTGTGTACGAGGTGTACGGAGAGGAGCCGAGCGTGTACGAGGTGTACGGAGAGGAGCCGCATGTACGAGGTGTACGGAGAGGAGCCGTGTGTGTACGAGGTGTACAGAGCGGAGCTGTGTGTACGAGGTGTACGGAGCGGAGCCGTGTGTGTACGAGGTGTACGGAGCGGAGCCGTGTGTACGAGGTGTACGGAGCGGAGCCGCGCGTGTACGGAGAGGAGCCGCGCGTGTACGAGGTGTACGGAGCGGAGCCGTGTGTACGAGGTGTACGGAGCGGAGCCGTGTGTACGAGGTGTACGGAGCGGAGCCGTGTGTACGAGGTGTACGGAGCGGAGCCGTGTGTACGAGGTGTACGGAGCGGAGCCGCGCGTGTACGAGGTGTACGGAGAGGAGCCGCGCGTGTACGAGGTGTACGGAGAGGAGCCGCGCGTGTACGAGGTGTACGGAGAGGAGCCGCGCGTGTACGAGGTGTACGGAGCGGAGCCGTGTGTACGAGGTGTACGGAGCGGAGCCGTGTGTACGAGGTGTACGGAGCGGAGCCGCGCGTGTACGAGGTGTACGGAGAGGAGCCGCGCGTGTACGAGGTGTACGGAGCGGAGCCGTGTGTACGAGGTGTACGGAGCGGAGCCGCGCGTGTACGAGGTGTACGGAGCGGAGCCGCGCGTGTACGAGGTGTACGGAGAGGAGCCGCGCGTGTACGAGGTGTACGGAGAGGAGCCGCGCGTGTACGAGGTGTACGGAGAGGAGCCGCGCGTGTACGAGGTGTACGGAGAGGAGCCGCGCGTGTACGAGGTGTACGGAGAGGAGCCGCGTGTACGAGGTGTACGGAGAGGAGCCGCGTGTACGAGGTATACGGAGAGGAGCCGTGTGTGTACGAGGTGTACGGAGCGGAGCTGTGTGTACGAGGTGTACGGAGAGGAGCCGCGCGTGTACTAGGTGTACGGAGAGGAGCCGCGCGTGTACGAGGTGTACGGAGAGGAGCCGCGCGTGTACGAGGTGTACTGAGAGGAGCCACGCGTGTACAAGGTGGACGGAGTGGAACCGTGTATGTATGGAGTGGAGTCATATGTGTACGGGATGTACGGAGCGGAGCCAAATGTGTACAAAGCATACAAAGCGGGCTTTTCCCACTGACACAGGAGTACACGGCGGAGCCCTGAGGAGCATTTTAAAACACACACATGACGTTCCACCTGAAGTGATGTGCTGGAAGCTGACCGGAAATGAGATAATTTCTTGAGGAGATTGTGACGGAACCAGGAATGCTTCAGATCCATCACCGTGTCCTCCTCCGACAGCGCAGACAGCAGGATCGCCTTGGAATCGGGGATGTCGGCCATGTGAGCGGATCATGATAGGTCCTGCATCGGGAGGCTCAGGTGGGCACTACAATGGGAGCCGGGCTGCTATAGTATCTTTGTAGAATCTTTCTTTATTTCTTTCTCTCTTTTTCTTTCTTTCTCTGTTCTTTCATTCTCTCTCTGATCTTTCTTTTTTTCTCTCTCTGTTCTTTCTTCCCCTCTTTCTTTCTTTTTCTTTCCTCTCTTTCTCTCTGTTCTTTCTTTTCTTTACTTCTTTCTTTCTCTCTCTGTTCTTTCTCTGTCTCTCTCTGTTCTTTCTTTCTTTCCCCTCTTTCTTTCTCTCTCTGTTCTTTCTCTGTCTCTCACTGTTCTTTCTTTGTCTCTCACTGTTCTTTCTTTCTTTCCCCTTTCTTTCTCGCTCTCTCTGTTTTCTTTTTTCTCTCTCTCTGTTTTCTCTCTTCCTTAGTGCCAGTCAGTGTGCCCATAATGCCAGCCACTGTGCCCTCAGTACCAGTCAGTGTGATCAGCAGTGCTAAATGGGTGCGATTAGGTGTGGACATGGGTGTGACTAGTTGTGAAATGGGTGTGGTTGGGCGTGGCCGCAGTCTTTGTCCGTCTTTCCCTTCTTCAAAAGTTGGGAGGTATGATAGGGGCGGCTATGACCAGGGGGTCTGGTTGCCCAATAGAGAGCAGTTCTGCCAGGAATTCTGTAATCATGCATACAAAAGGGGACAGCGCTTTGGGAGGAGTACTGTACCTAAAAGCAATAAATAGGACTGAGCTGAAATACTGGGCACAGCTGTGACTACATGTTATATAGTCGTGTTAATCTCCTCTCACTTCTTGTAAACTACCACTGTACAAAGATATTATATAGTCACCATGTGACTAGTGGGCCTGTGTAACTTCAAATGCCAGGGCTGAATTTTAGTCCCAGTCCGGCCCTGGTGGTGACAGAGAAGAGGCTCCTGCGCAGGCATCTGGTGGGCGCAGGCTCCGCCCCTCTGTCAGTCATGTAGGGCTTACTGCATCTCCATCTGGCCTGGTCCTGGGGGCGGCCCTAATTACATCATCAGTCCAGGAACCTGTGAGGGAGGACCTGATCCCTCAAATACCTTGGGACTGGTCTTGCAAGCCACCGGATATATTCTTGGTTCCCCTGCGTGCTACTTTGTAATTTGCTATAGTGAAAACTCTGACCTCAGCTTGGATTTCTGACCATTCTATTGCCTGACATTTTTGTACCTCCGCCTCTCTTCTGATTTTTTGACGCTGACCTTCGCTTGGATTCCTGACTCTCCTTCTGCCTGCTGATTTTGTACCTTTGCTGCCCTCCTGTTTTTTTACTGACCTTGGCCTGGACTTTTGACTCTCCTTCTGTCTGCTGATTTCGTGCCTCTGCTGCCCTCCGGCCTCCGACTCCTGCCTCCTGACCTTGATTACGGGTTTTAGTTTTGACCCCTTGGCGGCCGCCCTGCTCTGGTCCACTGCTCCTCTAGACAGCTACCCCCTGGGCCTTGCTACAATTCCAGATCCCTGTATAGGGGTTAAGGGTCACAGGGTTACTCGGGGTGCTGTCCCTACTACAGCCCAGATTCGCAGACGGCCGTCACAATAACTCAATCACACTTGCAGCCAGTTGACATGGATTAAAGTTGGCTCAACCTCTGTCCTGTGTCCTTGTGTGTACCACATTGAGCATGGAGAAAAGAAAGAAGACCATAGAACTGTCTGAGGACTTGAGAAACCAAATTGTGAGGAAGCATGAGCAATCTCAAGGCTACAAGTCCATCTCCAAATCCCTGAATGTTCCTGTGTCTACCGTGTGCAGTGTCATCAAGAAGTTTAAAGCCCATGGCACTGTGGCTAACCTCCCTAGATGTGGACAGAAAAGAAAAGTTGACAAGAGATTTCAACGCAAGATTGTGCAGATGTTGGATAAAGAACCTCAACTAACATCCAAACAAGTTCAAGCTGTCCTGCAGTCCGAGGGTACAACAGTGTCAACCCGTACTATCCGTCGGCATCTGAATGAAAAGGGACTGTATGGTAGGAGACCCAGGAAGACCCCACTTCTTACCCCGAGACATAAAAAAGCCAGGCTGGAGTTTGCCAAAACTTAACTGAAAAAGCCTAAAGCGTTTTGGAAGAATGTTCTCTGGTCAGAAGAGACAAAAGTAGAGCTTTTTGGGCAAAGGCATCAACATAGAGTTTACAGGAGAAAAAAGAGGCATTCAAAGAAAAGAACACGGTCCCTACAGTCAAACATGGCGGAGGTTCCCTGATGTTTTGGGGTTGCTTTGCTGCCTCTGGCACTGGACTGCTTGATCGTGTGCATGGCATTATGAAGTCAGAAGACTACCAACAAATTTTGCAGCATAATGTAGGGCACAGTGTGAGAAAGCTGGGTCTCCCTCAGAGGTCATGGGTCTTCCAGCGGGACAATGACCCAAAACACACTTCCAAAAGCACTAGAAAATGGTTTGAGAAAGCACTGGAGACTTCTAAAGGTGACCAGCAATGAGTCCAGACTTGAATCCCATAGAACACCTGTGGAGAGATCTAAAAATGGCAGTTTGGAGAAGGCACCCTTCTAATATCAGGGTCATGGAGCAGTTTGCCAAGGAAGAATGGTCTAAAATTCCAGCAGAGCATTGTAATAAACTCATTGATGGTTACCGGAAGCGGTTGGTCGCAGTTATTTTGGCTAAAGGTTGTGCAACCAAGTTTTAGGCTGAGGGTGCCAATACTTTTGTCTGGCCCTTTTTTGGAGTTTTGTGTGAAATGATCAATGTTTTGCTTTTTGCTTCATTCTCTTTTGTGTTTTTTCATTTAAGACAAATTAAATGAAGATAATAATACCAAAGAATGTGTTTGCAATCATTTTCAGGAAGAAACTGAGTATTATCTGACAGAATTGCAGGGGTGTCAATACTTTTGGCCACAACTGTATAGCCATATTCCACAGCGCTTTACATACATTATCATCACTGTCCCCGATGGGGCTCACAATCTAAATTCCCTTTTGGTATGTCTTTGGATATCTGTGTTCCAATGTCTTATTCTAGAGAAATCCACAATGTTTTTAAATATGTAAATTAGCTGTTAAGCTCTATGGGCCCCATACAGACCTCCCTGAAAATCCTCTTCCAGAACTTATTTAAATGAAAGAGGGTGTTCCAACTCTGAGACATGTAGATCAGGAGAGCAGACTGTCAGTCATTACATGTCTCCACTGGAAATGCCCCCTTTTATTTACAGTCAGATTCTCAGGGAGATCTATATCCGCCCCATAGATCTTAACAGCTCATTTCCATATTAAGAAAAACATATCATTTTACTCAGCTTCCTATAGCCTATATAGACGGCTTAGGATGGTTGATCCTACTGACAGATTCCCTTTAACTATTGCAGATTTCACTTTGGTCATTAAAGCAAATGTAACAGGATTAGACTTTCTATTTTCTGTAGCTCACGTGTCGGCTTTCGGCTTTACTGTATAAACTGGAATTATTGAGTCTGTCTTGACCGAGACATTGAAATATAATGGCAGAGAGAAAATTAAGAAAAAACCTTTCATTCTGGAGGGCTCAGCACCTTCATGTATTACACAGCCCAGTGATTTTAGTGGCACTTTTTAATTACTAATTTTTCTGTAATGAACCTGCCAAGAATTACTGGTGTATTGTGGGCTGCAATTTCCAGGGGCAAGTATTTTGCACCTCTTTTCCCAATAATTTTTAGCACTCCCTTCCACCAATCTATTGGGCTCTGTTGTCCTTATATTTTGCATTTTGACCTCCTATATTCATTTTTTTCTGAACTTAGACATAAGTTTTGAAAAATAAAATATTGTTCTACTTATCCCTTCACGACCTATCACGTATAAGTACATCTTAGGTCGCCTCCCTTCCTTTGATACGGGCTCCGAGTCCGACGCTGAGCCCACATCTTTTCTGACACATGATAGCTGGTTTGATCAACTGTCATGTGCCCCTAACAGCTGAAATTGCGATCCACCTGCGGCAGCTAACATGTTAAATGCCACTGTCAATCTCTGACAGCTGCATTTAACACATGCGTGCCGGAAGCGTGTCACAAACCACACCCACGGACGCCCCTGGAGATGATGATTTCTGCTACACATAGCAGGGCTATACGTAGCACAAGCGATCAGATGATTGCAGCTTCAAGTCTTCTATGGAGACTACTGTATTGAAGCAAGTCAAAAGTGGAAAAAAAATGTTTTAAAAAATATAAAAAAAGTTTAAAGTTCATATTTCCATAGTCAAAATAAAACAATACAAAAAAGCGATCATATATTTCATATTGCTGCATTAAGAAAGTCCCAATTTATCCAAATACAAAGGCAATCTGATTGGTAAACTACGTAACGAGAAAAAAATCCAAACCGCAAAATTACGTTTTTTTGGTTCATAGCAACGGGTGATTAAAAAAATCGTATCTACCCTAAAATGCTATCACTAAAAACATCAGCTCGGCGCGCAAAATATAAGCCCTGACCCAGCCCCAGATCCCAAAAAATGGAGACGATACGGATCTCAGAAAATGGTGCAATTTTTTTTTTTATTAAACTTTGGATTTTTTTTCACCACGTAAATAAAAAACAATCTATACATGTTTGGTATCTGTCATCTCATAATGACCTGGCGAATCATAATGGCAGGTCAGATTTAGCATTTGGTGAACATGGTAAAAAAATAAAAAAAACTGTTGTGGAATTGCACTTCTATACTTCTCCAGCAGTGATGGTGGATCTGCTGGACCTCAGGGCGCTGGATGTGGAGGTTTACCGTCTTTTAGATGTCGTAGGGGAGCGGCAACAACATGTAAACACGCGGGCAGCCCTAGATAATACACGCCGGCATGATGATAAGATCCGGCGGAAGGTGGAACCTCTTCTCTTTTTCTCCTTTTTTACATTTTCTGGGCTTTCTTGCTCTGCATTTGGATTTATTGCAGATTTTCTTTTCTCGATGTCTGATGCTTGGGTACACTCTGGATGGGACTTTGAATTCTCATTGTTCATCGTGATGGTAGCGATGGTGCAGAGTTTAGAAAGCCTTTCAGAGGATGACGTAAAATTTTGGAAGTCAAGGTCCTTGTCCTCACTTGTGTCCTCTTCTTTCTCTGAGACCATAAGCATGTCTCTATGAGCGTGATTGATAAAGAGGCTGGTGTCCACATTTGATACAAGATGAGGAATATACATCGGCTTCTGATTTAGAAGATTGTCAAAATCTATTTTTTTCATGAATGGATGATCCTTAATCTCAAATGCTCCACCTGTCCCAAGTCTTTGCTCAGGATTTTTTTTGAGCAGGTCAGTGATGAGGTTCTTAGCCTCACGGGGTGGACAGCGTTTGTAATTCCAAGGTATTTTTCCCATGACAATCATTCTTTTAAGCTCAGGTATGAAATCCGTATCAAATGGTAAAGATCCAACCAGAAATTCATGGAGGATGATCCCCATTGACCACCAGTCAACAGGTCTTCCGTAGTCTTTCATTAGGATGACCTCTGGGGCCATGTAATTCAGGGTACCACAATTCTCAAGGTCCTTGAACTCTCTGGAGATGTCCTTCACTGATTGCTTATAGTTGTTGGTTTTTGGTATCATGACACCAATTTTTGAAAGTCCAAAATCGGCGACTTTAACGTGCCCAGCAGTTGTAATCAGTAGGTTGTACGGTTTCAGGTCTCGGTGCACCACACCATAGCTGTGCAGGTATTCCACAGCAAGAACTGTTTCTGCAAAGTACAGACGGGCCAAGGGGATAGATAAACGGCCCTTGGTGCTTAGAAGGGACCCACAGTCTCCACCTCCAACATACTCCATGACCATACACAGGTGAGATCTAGTAGGGAAGGAGCAGAGCATGGAGACCACAAAGGGACAATCAGCGAAGGTCATGATGTCCCTCTCCAGAAAGGCCGCTTCCACGTGTTTTTCAGTTTCCAGGTTCTTCTTCGCCATTTTCTTCATAGCGAAGATCTGCTGTGAGTATTTGTGCTGCACTAAGTAGACAGCCCCAAAACATCCGCCGCTGATCAGCTTGGATGTCTCGAAGTCGCTCATATGCGGCTTTCTCGCCGGGATCAATGATTCCATCAAGTTAGTGGCAGGCTCGTGGATCTCTGGCATCTCACAGATCACACTCTCAGGATCCGGCAGCTCAGGGGTTTCTGTTGTCAGATCGCTGCTTGGCCCCGGATGACTCGTATTAGGGTCCGGGGATTCCGGGGGAACATTTTCCCCGTCTTTGTCGTCGCCTTCTGGTGTCTCAGTGGCAGGCTCGTGGATCTCCGGGATCTCACAGATCACACTCTCAGGATCCTGCAGCTCAGGGGTTTCTGTGGTCAGATCGCTGCTCAGCCCCGCCTGACTCGTGTTAGGGTCCGGGGATTCCAGGGGGACATTTTCCCCATCTTTGTACTCGCCTTGTGGTGTCTCCAGGCGTTCCGGGGAGCGGGCCGGACCTTCCAGCACATACAGGACTTTTTCGGCCAGTTCTTTAACAAAAGCCAAATCTCCATCTTGAGATTTTTCTTCAGCCTGCTGTAGTAATGTCCTGATGTTCCGGGTTAAATCTGTCAGATACTCTGAGGTAAGACGGTCTTGGTGGTATTTGGTCAGGCAGTCCTGCACTAGCTCCACCACCAGCCGGTGAGTGAAGCCGAGGACGCCATCGGGTGGTAGAAGCGTAATGTCAGAGCAATGGGTGTAAATAATCTCCAATAATCCTTCTACCTGAAGCTTGTCTAGAAGAAATTCAGCCATAGCGAAAAATTGCAAATGCACTCAGTCACTAGGGAGCCAAAATGGCAGCCGGAACCCTGTGTACACAGCATAAGTAACTGCGAGCGGTGATGTCATAATGGTCGACCATCTGTGATATCATAATGGCTGACCATCTGTGATGTCATAATGGCCGACCATCAGTGATGTCATAATGGCCGACCATATGTTTTCAAACATTTTTTTTTTTTAAACCGTCTTTATTGAGTGTATTACAAAATATACATATAATGTCCAATAACATAACAGAAGAACATTTATGCAATATTATTAACATTAGACGGCATTTTTTCAACTATAACCCCCCCGCCCCTCCCCCTCCACTCCCCCGGGCAAACTCCATAACTTCGTAACACAATTTCATTCCAGTCTAACAGGGATATTACCAGCAAGCTGCTCTCTCATATACCAGTTGGTGAGCTGGAAACAACTATGTATCGCCTGGCTTGTGGAAGATGTCTGAGTATTGATAAAAGAGGACCATGTGAAAAAAAAGCGGTCAGTGTCTTTTTCTTTATTAAGTAAGGTCTCTATCCAATCCATTTTGAAGAGATATGTTACTTTTGTAGTAATTAAGCTTAAAGAAGGTGTTGCATCCTGTGCCAACAAACGGAGAATGCTTTTACGTGTGGCTGCCGCCCATATGAACAAGATGCGGCACTGCTGGACAGAAAGCCTCACCAACTGGTCCTGTGCGAGAATATTAAATATGGCCCACTCTGGGGAGAGAGAGATAGATATGCCAGAATCCCACACCTCGCTTTTTATTGGGCAGTCCCAAAGGCAATGGAAAATATCAGCTGGAGAGTGTAAGCATTTAGGGCAGGGATAGTCCCCTGAGGGGGACATTTTAGACTTGACCTCCGGGGAGAAGTATGCTCTATGAAATATCATAAGAGACATGGTTATGTAACTGTCATATGGTAATTTAGAGTTAATACGCATAGTGGCTTTCAAAAGGTCATTTACCCGACAGTTCGTTAATTGAGCAACCCATTTTCCAGGGCCTGGTGAAGAGTCTGACCAATGTATAGAAGGCTTAATGATTTATATATAAGACTCATAGAATAAGTTCCCATTTGGGCT
This sequence comes from Dendrobates tinctorius, assembly GCF_039654945.1. Lineage (NCBI taxonomy): Eukaryota > Metazoa > Chordata > Amphibia > Anura > Dendrobatidae > Dendrobates > Dendrobates tinctorius. The sequence goes on along the minus strand of NW_027361752.1, from coordinate 881,156 downwards.
TTAATGGATATTAAATTTAGAGGGTGTGTTCTAGCATCATCCGGTAAAATTGTCTACTGTAAGGATTGGGTATTTGAAAACCATGTCCTCTAAGGTAAGAAGGCATTGATTACTTGTTAACGTATCTCGGACCAGTCTACACCCATTGTTTCCAAGCACCTTGTAAATGAGAGCTGACTTGCCTTGTAGAAAAGAGGGGTTACCTTGAAAGGGAAGAAACATCGAGATGTGGGGGTCAAGACCGCTAACTCGTCTAGCTTGACGCCATCCCAAGATTACCGACCATAATAGAGGATTATCTCTAACCTCCACTGGAATTTCAGCATTTCGTAGGTGAAGCAATGCTGGGAGGCTGAAGGGTCTACACATGGCCTCATCCATTTGGGTATTAGTGAAGCGATTAAAGGCGTATATCCAATCAAGGGAATGGCGAAAAGCAGCCTCTATACTGTAGAGGCGTAAATTTGGGAGATTAAGTCCACCCAAAGATTTGGTTTGCTGTAGCTTAAAAACACTAATTCTAGAGCCCCCTTCCGAGCCCCAAATAAATAGGCAGAAGGCTCGTGTCAGTAGCCTATCATCAGCTTTAGAAAGTAGAACCGGGAGCGTCTGTAAAGGAAAGAGTATTTTAGGGAAAGAGATCATATATTAGATGGGCTTTACCTGCAAAGGATAATTTAATGGATTTCCAGGATTGAATTTCTTGTATAACTACAGAAATAAGAGGCTGAACATTTAATTTATAGATATCATGAGGATTTGATGGTAGGTCAATGCCAAGATAAGGTAAAGAATTTCTCCTCCACTGAAAAGGAAAAGGGAATGGCCACCGTTTCTGAGCAATTTTAAAAATAGCTAAAGCATGAGATTTATTAAAGTTTATACGAAATCCCGAAACTGCTCCAAATTCATTAAAGGCGTCCATTATAGAGGAAATGGATTCCTTAGGATTGGATATCATGAGTAAGATATCATCAGCAAATGCAAACGTTTTAAGTGTATGGTGACCGACCCCTATGCCCCCAAAGGAAGGGATCATCTCCAGATATCTTAGTAAAGGATCAAGGGCAATATTAAACAACAAACGTGACAGAGGACAGCCCTGCCTCGTCCCCCTGAAGATGGAAAAAGGGGTTGACTGGATACTTTCAAACATTTTTATTGGATTAAAGTGGACCTTTTAACCAAATTTATCATGGTTAGAGGGCTGTCCACTACTTGGACAACCCCTTCTTGATGCTTGCCCCCGATTCAATAAAAAAACTTTACTCGCCTTCCTCAGTGGCGCCGTTCCCACTGTGTCAGCACTCACGGTCCTGGAGTTCTTCTGCGGTTGTTGTGACACGTGCCTCCAGCACCCAAAATTTGTCATGGTTAGAGGGTTGTCCACTGCTTGGACAACCCCTTCTTGATGTTTGGCCCCGAGTAAATAAAAAAAACTTTACTCGCCTCCCTCGGTGGCGCTGTTCCCGTGGTGTCAGCACTTGCGGTCCTGGAGTTCTTCTGTGGTTGTTGTGACACGTGCCTCCAGCACCCAATCTGATCCGGCATCGCTGTGCCCGCCTTAGGACAAATCAAACATGAAGAGGAAGTTGGGGCTCTAGCTACTTTATCACTTGCTCTTCATGTTCAATTCAACAGGAGGCAGAGACAGTGACGTCAGCGCTGATTGGGCACTGGAGTCACGTGTCAAAACAGCACAGGAACCCTAGAGAACGGTGTTGGCATGGGAGGTGAGTATAAGCTTTTGTATTTTTTCGGGGCCAAGCATGGGGTATGAGGAGAAGTTGCCCATGTAGAAGACAACTTCTTTAACTAGACACATTATGCAATTTTGCCTCTCAGTTACGGCGATATTAGCAAAGTATTGGCACATATTAAATCAAAAAGAAAACGGTAAGTCCAAGTGGGTGTTATCAATTACTTTTCACCGGGGGCGTGTACTTCTTCTTCCTGTATGAGTTGCCCAATCATTACCAGGGAGCAGCACAGCAGAAAAAGACTGCGCCTCACCATAGCCTAGGTTTCTCAGTGTGTGAGATGTAAGGATACAGAGCTGATCTCCTGGTCTAACCTCCTGCATGATTAGACAGTGCTGGGTATAGCTCACAGAAGACACACCTTTCGGATAAGATCAATGTGTAGCTGTGTCATATTGCAAACCCTTCTATCAGCTTTCCTCCTCTTTTAGCACGGTCAGCTCTGCTCGGCTGACCCCTCACTTCTTGTCCAGAGGTAAAAGCTCAATTCTTTAAGCTCAGGATAAATAAATCTGATAATACACTGCACAATGAAATTCATAATTTTACCCATGAGTGGAATATAAATTTACCCTGATCCATTGCAATACATGTGTGTTAGTCTATTTTATGTCTGACGTTGTGTGCATGAACCAGTAGGCTCAGGATGTACAAACAGATTAAAAAAAAACATCTTTGTGACTTAAGATTTGTGATTTTACTCAAAGGCTGTTTATATTTGTAGCCAACTTAACAGAAATGGAGCAATCAACTGAGCTTCTCCTATGCACCATTTTATGGGGCACTTACTATTATTTTATTTGAGGGGAAAAAAATAGATCACAATGGCTGCCCCTATGTTTCTTTTGCTTGACTTTATTATGTAGCTACCATAGGAAAAAAAACAATAAAACCTGCAGTTTCTAATTGATGAGTAAATTATTTGATATACGGTACATACTGGAAGAAAAGCTTTTTTTGTTGTTGTCATTAAAGCGGAGGATTAATGCACAACTTCAGAGAAGTCTCCGTCATCATGCACAATGAATTTCCCATGCATTTTACTACCCAATTAGGGGATAATAAACTCTGCTTGTAAATATGGTGAATTTTCTTTTAATGAATATCTCCCATTGATTCTCAAGAGTAAACCAGAAAATCAGTAAAACTTCCAGGCGGTTCTCTGTGTTCCATCCACATGTTCCATTCTCTGTGTCCTGTCCACGTGTTCCATTCTCTGTGTTCCGTCCACGTGTTCCATTCTCTGTGTTCCGTCCACGTGTTTCATTTTCTGTGTTCCGTCCACGTGTTCCATTCTCTTTGTTCCGTCCACGTGTTCCAATCTCTTTGTTCTGTCCACGTGTTCCATTCTCTTTGTTCCGTCCACGTGTTCCATTCTCTTTGTTCCGTCCACGTGTTCCATTCTCTGTGTTCCGTCCACGTGTTCCATTCTCTTTGTTCCGTCCACGTGTTCCATTCTCTTTGTTCCGTCCACGTGTTCCATTCTTTTTGTTTCGTCCACGTGTTCCATTCTCTATGTTCTGTCCACATGTTCCATTCTCTGTGTTCAGTCCACATGTTCCATTCTCTTTGTTCCGTCCACGTGTTCCATTTTCTTTGTCCCGTTCACGTGTTCCATTATTTTTGTTCCGTCCACATGTTCCATTCTCTGTTTTCCGTCCACATGTTCCATTCTCTTTGTTCCGTCCACGTGTTCCATTCTCTGTGTTCCATCCACGTGTTCCATTCTCTGGTACTCCGTCTACGTTTTCCATTCTCTTTGTTCCGTTCACGTGGTCCATTCTCGGTGTTATGTCCACGTGTTCCATTCTCTGTGTTCCGTCCACGTGTTCCATTCTCTGTGTTCCATCCACATGTTCCATTCTTTTTGTTTCGTCCACTCGTTTCATTCTCTCTGTTCTAGCCACGTGTTCCATTCTCTGTGTTCTGTCCACGTGTTCCATTCTCTGTGTTCCGTCCACTTGTTCCATTCCCTGTGTTCCATCCACGGCAATTCTCATCTCTTCTATTTCATTATGTGAAGCGTTTCAACTCGCTAATGTAATTTCTCCATGAAGGAAGCAAATTATAATATTTGTAGCATTTTTTAAATATTTTGGTATTACTGTAGAAGCTGACCACATAGTTCCCCCTTCCAGACATATTGAGCTACAATGAAGGCCCAGTCTTTTTCCTTTACTCAGCTGAAATATTCAGCCTTGGGACACCGAGCTTAACATATAGAAAAAGGATTTTAAGTTGGCAAAGTTTATGTTGAGAATTCTTTTCTCTTAAGTAATTATTAGAAAATATTTTCTCTAAATCAGTGTTTTTTTGTTTTTTTTAAATGATGACACAAATGTATTGTTTTTAAAGGGAATCTGTCAGTAGGATAACCTCTTATAAGCCATCTGTATGGACATGTAGGTCATAGGTAGCTGAAAAAAATACCTATTATTATTAAGCTTTTGCATATACAGTTGTGGCCAAAAGTATTGACACCCCTGCAATTCTGTCAGATAATACTCAGTTTCTTCCTGAAAATGATTGCAAACACAAATTCTTTGGTATTATTATCTTCATTTAATTTGTCTTAAATTAAAAAAACACAAAAGAGAATGAAGCAAAAAGCAAAACATTGATCATTTCACACAAAACTCCAAAAAAGGGCCAGACAAAAGTATTGGCACCCTCAGCCTAATACTTGGTTGCACAACCTTTAGCCAAAATAACTGCGACCAACCGCTTCCAGTAACCATCAATGAGTTTATTACAATGCTCTGCTGGAATTTTAGACCATTCTTCCTTGGCAAACTGCTCCAGGTCCCTGATATTTGAAGGGTGCCTTCTCCAAACTGCCATTTTTAGATATCTCCACAGGTATCTCCAACTTTGAATTTTTATGCCCTTAAATCACAGAGATACGGCACACAAAAAACTTGATAACTAACATTTCCCACATGTTTACTTTACATCAGCACAATTTTGGAACCAAAATTTTTTTTTGTTAGGAAGTTATAAGGGTTAAAATTTGACCAGCGATTTCTCATTTTTACAACACCATTTTATTTTTAGGACCACATCACATTTGAAGCCACTTTGAAGGGTCTATATGATAGAAAATACCCAAAAGTGACACCATTCTAAAAACTGCACCCCTTAAGGTGTTCAAAACCACATTCAAGAAATTTATTAACCCTTTAGGTGCGTCACAGGAATTTTTTTGAATATTTAAAAAAAAAAATGAACATCTAACTTTTTTTCACAAAAAAAAAAATTCAAGTTCAATTTTTTTTATTTTACCAAGGGTAACAGGAGAAATTGGACTGCAAAAGTTATTGTGCAATTTGTCCTGAGTACGCTGATACCTGATATGTGGGGGGGAACGACTGTTTCGGCGCATGGCAGAGCTCAGAATGGAAGGAGCGCCGTTTGACTTTTTCAATGCAAAATTGGCTGGAATTCAGATCGGACACCATGTCACGTTTGGAGAGTCCCTGATTTACCTAAACAGTGGAAACCCCCTACAAGTGACCCCATTTTGGAAACTAGACCCCCCAAGGAACTTATCTAGATATGTGGTGAGAACTTTGAACCCACAAGGGCTTTACAGAAGTTTATAACGTACAGCGGTACAATTAAAAAATCATATTTTTTCCACAAAAATGATCTTTTCACCCTCAATTCTTATTTTTCCAAGGGTAACAGGACCCTAAAAGTTATTGTGCAATTTGTCCTGAGTATGCTGATACCCCACATGTGGGGGTAAACCACTATTTGGGCGCATGGCAGAGCTCGGAAGGGAAGCAGCGCCATTTGACGTTTTTGGCTGGAATTGAGATCGGACACCATGTCGCGATTGGAAAACCCCTGATGTACCAAAACAGTGGAAACCCCCCACAAATGACACCATTTTGGAAACTAGACCCCCTAAGGAACTTATCTAGATGTGTGGTGAGCAGTTTGAACCCCCCAGTGCTTCACAGAAGTTTATAACGTCCGGGCGTGAAAATAAAAAATTTGTATTTTTTTCCACAAACATGATCAATTAGTCCCCAATTTTTTCATTTTCCCAAGGGTAACAGGAGAAATTGGACCCCAAAAGTTGTTGTCCAATTTGTCATGAGTACGCTGACACCCCATATGTGGGAGAAAACTACTGTGTGGACACACGTCGGGGCTTGGAAGGGAAGCAGTGACGTTTTGGAATGCAGACTTTGATGGAATGGTCTACGGGTGTCATGTGCGTTTGGAGAGCCCCTGATGTACCTAAACTATTAAAACTCCCCACAAGTGACCCATTTTGGACACTAGACCCCCCATGGAACTTATCTAGATGTGTGGTGAGCACTTTGAACCCCCAAATGCTTCACAGAAGTTTATAACGCTCGGACGTGAAAATAAAAAAATCATTTTTTTCCACAAAAATGATATTTTTGCCCCCAATTTTTTATTTTCCTAAGGGTAACAGGAGAAATTGGACCCCAAAAATTGTTTTTCAGTATGACCTGAGTAGGCTGATACCCTACATGTGGGGGGTAAAACACTGTTTGGGCGCATGGCAGAGCTTGGAAGGGAAGGAGCACCATTTGACTTTTTCAACTCAGAATTGGCTGGAATTGAGATCAGATGCCATGTTGCATTTGGAGAGCCCCTGATGTGCCCAAACAGTGGAAACCCCCAATTCTAACTCCAACCCTAACCCCAACACACCCCTAACCCTAATCTCAGCCCTAACCCTAGCCCTAACCCTACCCTAGCCCTAACCCTAATGGAAAAATGGAAATTAATACATTTTTTTTATTTTATTATTTTTCCCTAAGGGGGTGATAACGGGGGGTTTGATTTACGATTTATGGCGGTTTTTATATTTGGCAGCTGTCGCACGCTAAAAGACGCTTTTTTTTGTAAAAATATTTTTTGCATCACCACATATTGAGAGCTATAATTTTTCCATATTTTGACCCACTGAGTCATGTGAGGTCTTATTTTTTGCGGGACGACTTGACGTTTTTATTGGTACCATTTTCGGGCACGTGACATTTTTTGATCGCTTTTTATTCCGATTTTTGGGACGCAGAATGAACAAAAGCCAGCGTTTCATGAATTTCTTTAGGGGGGGTGCGTTTACACCGATCCGCGTGCGGTAAAATTGATAAAGCACCTTTATTCTTCGGGTCAGTACGGTTACAGTGATACCTCATTTAGGTCGTTTTTTTATGTTTTGTCGGTTTTATGCAATGAAAACTATTTTATATAAAAAATAATTATTTTTGCATCGCTTTATTCTGCGAGCTATAACTTTTTTATTTTTTCGCTGATGATGCTGTGTGGCAGCTCGTTTTTTCCGGGACAAGATGACGTTTTCAGCAGTACCATGGATATTTATATGCGTCTTTTTGATCGCGCGTTATTACACTTTTTGTTTGGCGGTATGATAATAAATCATTATTTTTTGCTTAGTTTTTAATTTTTATTTTTTAAGGGGTTCGCTAAAGGGGTTAACTAATGGGATAGTTTTATAGTGCAGGTCGTTACGGACGCAGCGATACCTAATATGTGTACTTTTATTGTTTTGTTTTTTTTTATTTCCAATAAAAGGATTTATTTGGGGAATATTTTTTTTTTTTTTCTAATTTATTTGGCGATTTTTTTTTAATTTATGTTAACACTTTTTTATTTTTTTTAAACTTTATTAAATAGTCCCAGGTGGGACATCACTGTCCTGTGACAGATCGCTGATCTGTCACATCACAGATCACTGTGACAGATCAGCGATCTGTCACAGGCATTGAAGCAGACTTCCTCATGCCTGCGCTTTGCAGGCACTGAGGAAGCCAGCTTCCTGCAGGCCCCCGAAGGCCCCCGTCGCCATCTTGGATTCGGGGGCCTGCAGGAAAGGAGCCCCCCGCAGCAGTGCTGCACATTGCGCTGCCGTGGGGGGCTCAGGGAAGCACGGAGGGAGCCCCCTCCCTGCCGATGCTTCCCTTTAACCCCCGGTACACCGCGATCGTGTTTGATCGCGGTGTGCAAGGGGTTAACGTGTCGGGGGCGGTCCGTGACCGCCCCTGACACATTGTGCCGGATGTCAGCTGTGATAATCAGCTGACACCCGGCCGCGATCAGCGGCGCTCACCACGTAGACGTACTATCCCGTCCATGGGCATAGGGGCCCAGGTCCCATGGACGGGATAGTACATCGGATGTCAGAAAGGGGTTAAAGCAGATGTAACGGGATGAGACTTTCTATTTTCTGTAGCTCACGTGTCGGCTTTCGGCTTTACTGTATAAATTAGAATAATTGAGTCTGTCTTGACCGGGACATTGAAATATAATGGCAGAGAGAAAATTAAGAAAAAAACCTTTCATTCTGGAGGGCTCAGCACCTTCATGTATTACACAGCCCAGTGATTTTAGTGGCACTTTTTAATTACTAATTTTTCTGTAATGAACCTGCCAAGAATTACTGGTGAATTGTGGGCTGCAATTTCCAGGGGCAAGTATTTTGCACCTCTTTACCCAATAATTTTTAGCACTCCCTTCCACCAATCTGTTGGGCTCTGTTGTCCTTATATTTTGCATTTTGACCTCCTATATTCCTTTTTTTTTCTGAACTTGATAGCTGGTTTGATCAACTGTCATGTGCCCCTAACAGCTGAAATTGCGATCCACCTGCGGCTGCTAACATGTTAAATAACACTGTCAATCTCTGACAGCGGCATTTAACACATGCGTGCCGGAAGCGTGTCACAAACCACACCCACGGACGCCCCTGGAGATGATGATTTCTGCTACACATAGCATGGCTATACGTAGCACAAGCGATCAGATGATTGCAGCTTCAAGTCTTCTATGGAGACTACTGTATTGAAGCAAGTCAAAAGTGGAAAAGAAATGTTTTAAAAAATATAAAAAAAGTTTAAAGTTTATATTTCCCTAGTCAAAATAAAACAATACAAAAAAGCGATCATATATTTCATATTGCTGCATTAAGAAACTCCCAATTTATCCAAATACAAAGGCAATCTGATTGGTAAACTACGTAACGAGAAAAAAATCCAAACCGCAAAATTACGTTTTCTTGTTCATAGCAACGGGTGATTAAAAAAATCGTATCTACCCTAAAATGCTATCACTAAAAACGTCAGCTTGGCGCGCAAAATATAAGCCCTGACCCAGCCCCAGATCCCAAAAAATGGAGACGATACGGATCTCAGAAAATGGTGCAATTTTTTTTTTTTTTATTAAACTTTTGGATTTTTTTCACCACTTAAATAAAAAACAATCTATACATGTTTGGTATCTGTCATCTCATAATGACCTGGCGAATCATAATGGCAGGTCAGATTTAGCATTTGGTGAACATGGTAAAAAAAATAAAAAAAACTGTTGTGGAATTGCACTTCTATACTTCTCCAGCAGTGATGGTGGATCTGCTGGACCTCAGGGCGCCGGATGTGGAGGTTTACCATCTTTTAGATGTCTGTAGGGGAGCGGCAACAACATGTAAACACGCGGGCAGCCCTAGATAATCCACGCCGGCATGATGATAAGATCCGGCGGAAGGTGAAACCTCTTCTCTTTTTCTCCTTTTTTACATTTTCTGGGTTTTCTTGCTCTGCATTTGGATTTATTGCAGATTTTCTTTTCTCGATGTATGATGCTTGGGTACACTCTGGATGGGACTTTGAATTCTCATTGTTCATCGTGATGGTAGCGATGGTGCAGAGTTTAGAAAGCCTTTCAGAGGATGACGTAAAATTTTGGAAGTCAAGGTCCTTGTCCTCACTTGTGTCCTCTTCTTTCTCTGAGACCATAAGCATGTCTCTATGAGCGTGATTGATAAAGAGGCTGGTGTCCACATCTGACACAAGATGAGGAATATACATCGGCTTCTGATTTAGAAGATTGTCAAAATCTATTTTTTTCATGAATGGATGATCCTTAATCTCAAATGCTCCACCTGTCCCAAGTCTGTGCTCAGGATTTTTTTTGAGCAGGTCAGTGATGAGGTTCTTAGCCTCACGGGGTGGACAGCGTTTGTAATTCCAAGGTATTTTTCCCATGACAATCATTCTTTTAAGCTCAGGTATGAAATCCGTATCAAATGGTAAAGATCCAACCAGAAATTCATGGAGGATGATCCCCATTGACCACCAGTCAACAGGTCTTCCGTAGTCTTTCATTAGGATGACCTCTGGGGCCATGTAATTCAGGGTACCACAATTCTCAAGGTCCTTGAACTCTCTGGAGATGTCCTTCAGTGATTGCTTATAGTTGTTGGTTTTTGGTATCATGACACCAATTTTTGAAAGTCCAAAATCGGCGACTTTAATGTGCCCAGCAGTTGTAATCAGTAGGTTGTACGGTTTCAGGTCTCGGTGCACCACACCATAGCTGTGCAGGTATTCCACAGCAAGAACTGTTTCTGCAAAGTACAGACGGGCCAAGGGGATAGATAAACGGCCCTTGGTGCTTAGAAGGGACCCACAGTCTCCACCTCCAACATACTCCATGACCATACACAGGTGAGATCTAGTAGGGAAGGAGCAGAGCATGGAGACCACAAAGGGACAATCAGCGAAGGTCATGATGTCCCTCTCCAGAAAGGCCGCTTCCACGTGTTTTTCAGTTTCCAGGTTCTTCTTCGCCATTTTCTTCATAGCGAAGATCTGCTGTGAGTATTTGTGCTGCACTAAGTAGACAGCCCCAAAACATCCGCCGCTGATCAGTTTGGATGTCTCGAAGTCGCTCATATGCGGCTTTTTCGCCGGGATCAATGATTCCATCAAGTTAGTGGCAGGCTCGTGGATCTCTGGCATCTCACAGATCACACTCTCAGGATCCGGCAGCTCAGGGGTTTCTGTTGTCAGATCGCTGCTTGGCCCCAGATGACTCGTATTAGGGTTCGGGGATTCCGGGGGAACATTTTCCCCGTCTTTGTCGTCGCCTTCTGGTGTCTCAGTGGCAGGCTCGTGGATCTCCGTGATCTCACAGATCACACTCTCAGGATCCGGCAGCTCAGGGGTTTCTGTGGTCAGATCGCTGCTCGGCCCCGCCTGACTCGTGTTAGGGTCCGGGGATTCCAGGGGGACATTTTCCCCATCTTTGTACTCGCCTTGTGGTGTCTCCAGGCATTTCGGGGAGCGGGCCGGACCTCCTAGCACATACAGGACTTTTTCGGCCAGTTCTTTAACAAAAGCCAAATCTCCATCTTGAGATTTTTCTTCAGCCTGCTGTAGTAATGTCCTGATGTTCCGGGTTAAATCTGTCAGATACTCTGAGGTAAGACGGTCTTGGTGGTATTTGGTCAGGCAGTCCTGCACTAGCTCCACCACCAGCCGGTGAGTGAAGCCGAGGATGCCATCGGGTGGTAGAAGCTTAATGTCAGAGCAATGGGTGTAAATAATCTCCAATAATCCTTCTACCTGAAGCTTGTCTAGAAGAAATTCAGCCATAGCGAAAAATTGAAAATGCACTCAGTCACTAGGGAGCCAAAATGGCAGCCGGAACCCTGTGTACATAGCATAAGTAACTGCGAGCGGTGATGTCATAATGGTCGACCATCTGTGATATCATAATGGCTGACCATCTGTGATGTCATAATGGCCGACCATCAGTGATGTCATAATGGCCGACCATATGTTTTCAAACATTTTTTTTTTTTTAAACCGTCTTTATTGAGTGTATTACAAAATATACATATAATGTCCAATAACATAACAGAAGAACATTTATGCAATATTATTAACATTAGACGGCATTTTTTCAACTATAACCCCCCGCCCCTCCCCCTCCACTCCCCCGGGCAAACTCCATAACTTCGTAACACAATTTCATTCCAGTCTAACAGGGATATTACCGGCAAGCTGCTCTCTCATATACCAGTTGGTGAGCTGGAAACAACTATGTATCGCCTGGCTTGTGGAAGATGTCTGAGTATTGATAAAAGAGGACCATGTGAAAAAAAAGCGGTCAGTGTCTTTTTCTTTATTAAGTAAGGTCTCTATCCAATCCATTTTGAAGAGATATGTTACTTTTGTAGTAATTAAGCTTAAAGAAGGTGTTGCATCCTGTGCCTACAAACGGAGAATGCTTTTACGTGTGGCTGCCGCCCATATGAACAAGATGCGGCGCTGCTGGACAGAAAGCCCCACCAACTGGTTCTGTGCGAGAATATTAAATATGGCCCACTCTGGGGAGAGAGAGATAGATATGCCAGTATCCCACACCTCGCTTATTATTGGGCAGTCCCACAGGCAATGGAAAATATCAGCTGGAGAGTGTAAGCATTTAGGGCAGGGATAGTCCCCTGAGGGGGACATTTTAGACTTGACCTCCGGGGAGATGTATGCTCTATGAAATATCATAAGAGACATGGTTATATAACTATCATATGGTAGTATAGAGTTCATACGCAGAGTGGCTTTCAAAAGGTCATTTACCCGACAGTTCGTTAATTGAGCAACCCATTTTCCAGGGCCTGGTGAAGAGTCTCACCAATGTATAGAAGGCTTTAATGATTTATATAAAAGACTCATAGAATAAGTTCCCATTTGGACTTTAATGGATATTAAATTTAGAGGGTGTGTTCTAGCATCATCCGTTATGTCTCGCAATATTGAGCTTACGTAATGTCTAATTTGAGAGATAGTAAAATTGTCTTCTGTAAGGATTGGGTATTTGAAAGCCATGTCCTCTAAGGTAAGAAGGCATTGATTATTTGTTAACGTATCTCGGACCAGTCTACACCCATTGTTTCCAAGCACCTTGTAAATGGGAGGTGACTTGCCTTGTAGAAAAGAGGGGTTACCTTGAATGGGAAGAAACATCGAGATGTGGGGGTCAAGACCGCTAACTCGTCTAGCTTGACGCCATCCCAAGATTACCGACCATAATAGAGGATTATCTCTAACCTCCACTGGAATTTCAGCATTTCGTAGGTGAAGCAATGCTGGGAAGCTGAAGGGTCTACACATGGCCTCATCTATTGGGGTATTAGTGAAGTGATTAAAGGCGTATATCCAATCAAGGGAATGGCGAAAAGCAGCCTCTATACTGTAGAGGCGTAAATTTGGGAGATTAAGTCCACCCAAAGATTTGATTTGCTGTAGCTTAAAAACACTAATTCTAGAGCCCCCTTCTGAGCCCCAAATAAATTGGCAGAAGGCTCGTGTCAGTAGCCTATCATCAGCTTTAGAAAGTAGAACCGGGAGCGTCTGTAAAGGAAAGAGTATTTTAGGGAAAGAGATCATATAAATTAGATGGGCTCTCAACGGAAGAGAAACAGACCACAATTGAGCTGAAAAAAAAAGAAATCCATCAGAGTTATAGCAGAAATGTTAGGAGTGACCAAATCAACAGTTTGGCACATTATGTAAAAAAAAATGCTTGGGAATTCAAACAGCCTGGACGTTCATCAAAGACAATAGTGGTGGATGATCACAGAATCTTTTCCATGGTGAAGAAAAACCTCTTCACAACATCCACCTAAGTGAAGATCATTTTCTAGTAAGTAGGTGTATCAGTCTACCACAAAGAGAGCACTTAATGAAAACAAATATAGAGGGTTGACCACAAGGTGCAAACCATTAACCCCTTCACGCCGCAGCTCTTTTTCGTTTTGCATTTTCATTTTTCGCTCCCCATTCTTCCAAAAGCCATAATTTTTTTATTTTTCCATCAATATGGCCATGTGATGGCTTGTTTTTTGGGGGGACGAGTTGTACTTTTGAACGACACCATTGGTTTTACCATGTCGTGTACTTGAAAAAGGGAAAAAAATTCCAAGTGCGGTGAAATTGCAAAATAAGTGCAATTCCACAACTTTTTTGGATTTTTTTTAACCATGTTCACCAAATGCTAAAATTGACCTGCCATTATGATTCTCCAGGTCATTATGAGTTCGTAGACACCAAACATGTCTAGGTTGTTTTTTACTTAAATTGTGAAAAAAGTTTGTTAAAAAATAATTGTGTCATTTTCCGAGACCCGTCGTGTCACCATTTTTCGTGATCTGTGACTGGATGGTGGCATATTTTTTGCATGCCGAGCTAGCGTTTTTAATGGTACCATTTTGGTGTGGATACGATCTTTTTTTCACCCGTTATTGCATTTTATTGCAATGTTGTGGCAACCCAAAAAACATAATTCTGGCGTTTTGACTTTTTTTCTCCACCAAGCGTTTACCAATCAGATTCATTTTTTTATAGCTTCATAGATGGGGCGATTCTGAACGCAGCGGTACCAAATATGTGTATTTTTAATTTTTTTTAATTGTTTTATTTTGAATGGGGCGAATGGGGGTGATTTGAACTTTCATATTTTTATTTTTTTTTCATATTTCTAAAAACTTTTTTTTTTTTACTTTCTGCCTGCTTCAATAGTTTTCATGGGAGACCAGAAGCTGCAGTTGTCTGATCGCCTCTGCTACATACAGGCGATGATCAGATCGCCTGTGTGTAGCAGAAATGCTCACTTGCTATGAGCGCCGATCACTGGGGGGGTGCTCATAGCAATCCAGCAATTACAACCAGAGGTGTCTCCTGCAGACCCCGGGTTGTCATGCCAGCCCATTGATGGGCGGGATTTGTGACGCGCTTCCGGCGCGATCACATTAAATGCTGCTGTCAGAGATTGACAGCAGCATTTAACAAGTTAACAGCTGCAGGTGGATCGTGATGCCACCCGCTGTTGTTAGGGGCACATGTCAGCTGTTCAAAACAGCTGACATGTGCCAGGAAAGATGTGGACTCAGTGCTGGAGCCCATACTAAAGGGAGGGATACAACATACGCAGTACTAGAATGGCGCATGTCGTGAAGTTAATCAGCCTTAAAAATAGAAAGGCCAGATTAAACTTTGCCCAAAAAAATCTAAAGAAGTCAGCCCAGTTCTTGAAAAGCATTCACAGGACAGAGGAAACTAAAATCAACCTGTACCAGAATGATGGGCAGAAGAAAGTATGGAGAAAGCTTGATAATAGCTCATGACCAAAAGCACAACACATCCTCTGTAAAACATGGTGGAGGCAGTGTGATGGCGTGGGCATGAATGGCTTCCGATGGCACTGGGTCACTAGTGTTTATTGATGATTTGACTGAAGACAGAAGCAGCTGTATGAATTCTGAAGTGTACTGGGCTATACTCTGCTCAGATTAAACCAAATGCAGCAAGGTTGATTGGATGGCACTTCACAGTACAGATGGACAATGACTCAAAACATACTTTGAAAGCAGCACAAGAGGTTTTTAAGGCAAAGAAGTGGAATGTTCTGCAATGGCTGAGTCAATCACCAGATCTCAACCCCATTGATCAGAATTTCACATGCTTAAGACATAACTTAAGTCAAAAAGGAGGAAACCCGGCGTTTGTTAACATCCATGGCTTCCAGACTTCAAGCAGTCATTGCCTGCAAAGGATTCTCTACACAGAGATAAAAATAACATTTTATTTATGGTAAAGTTAATTTATCTAATTATCATAGAATCATGGAATGCTAGAGTTGGAAGGGACCTCCAGGGTCATCATGTCCAAACCCCTGCTCAATGCAGGATTCACTAAACTATCTCAAGCAGATGTCTGTCCAGCCTTTGTTTGAAGACTTCCATTGATGGAGAACTCACCATCTCTCATGGTAGCCTGTTCCACTAATTAATCACCCTCACTGTCAAAGTTTTTTTTATAATATCTGATCTGTATCTTATCCCTTTCAGTTTAATTCTATTGCTTCCCATGTGCAAATGAGAATAAGGATGATCCTGCTACACTGTGACATCCCTTCTGATATTTGTAGACAGCTATTACGTCTTCTCTTATCTTTTTTGCAGGCTAAGCATTCCCAGATTCTGTAGTTGTTCCTCATAGGACATACTTTGCAGTCCGCTCACTATACTGGTAGCTCTTCTCTGCACTTGCTTCATTTTTTTGTCTTTTTTAAAATGTAGTGCCCAGAACTGGACACAGTATTCCAGATGAGGTCTGACCAAGGATGAGTAGAGGGGGATAATTATTTCACATGATCTAGACTGCTTTTCTTCTCTAGTAATAGCTATCCCTCCTAGCTTTGCATCGTCTGCAACTTTGATTAGTTTACTTTCAGTTCCTTTATCTAGATCATTTATAAAAATGTTGAACAACATTGGTGTCAAGACAGAGCCTTGTGGTACTCCAGTTGAAACACTCTTCTAATTGGACATGCAACCATTTATTACCACTCTTTGAGTGCAATCACTGAGCCAGTTATGAATCCAACTAATCTTGTCAATCCTATTATTGGTAATTTTTGCAAAAAGAATAGTATGAGAAACTTTATAAAGTGCTTTGTTAAAGTCAATATATAGTATATCTACCGCATTTCCCTGATCCACACAGTCAGTGATTCCATCATAGAAGGAAATAAGATTTGTCTGACATGACTTGTTTGCTACAAACCCATGCTGGCTTTGGTTAATTACTATATTCTTATCCAAGTACTTACATACATTCTATTTAATAATTTGTTCAAAGATCTATTTTTACTTTTACTTTAATTACTTTTGAATCCCTGAAATGAGGCGGCTTTGTAATAAATGGTTGCAATTCCTAAATATTTCACAGCATATTTTTGTTTAACCCTTTAATTAAACCTGCAAGTCTACATTTCAATTGAATCTCAGTTGTTTCCTTTCAATTACAAAATTGCAGCATTTAGAGGCCAAATCATGGAGATTAAGTCCCTGTACAAATATTTCTGCACCTAACTGAATTACATGTGTTAGAAATAGAGATGAAGACATTTTTGAAAATTTGATTTGGTTTATTCATTCAGTTTGGCTGGAAAATTAAATTCTGACCAAATTGATTCATCCTGAATCGAAAGTGTCCTGAAGAGACATTTATATAAAACTAGCTGAAGAGCCCGGCGCTGCCTGGGCCTAGTAACTACCATAACTACGGTTAGTAATAACAAATTATAATGATTATATATATATATACACTCACTGGCCACTTTATTAGGTACACCTGTCCAACTGTGTGTTAAGACTTAATTTCTAATCAGCCAATCACATGGCGGCAACTCAGTGCATTTAGGCATGTAGACATGGTCAAGACAATCTCCTGCAGTTCAAACCGAGCATCAGTATGGGGAAGAAAGGTGATTTGAGTGCCTTTGAACGTGGCATGATTGTTGGTGCCAGAAGGGCTGGTCTGAGTATTTCAGAAACTGCTGATCTACTGGGATTTTCACGCACAACCATCTCTAGGGTTTACAGAGAATGGTCCGAAAAAGAAAAAAAATCCAGTGAGCGGCAGTTCTGTGGCCGGAAATGCCTTGTTGATGCCAGAGGTCAGAGGAGAATGGGCATACTGGTTCGAGCTGATAGAAAGGCAACAGTGACTCAAATTGCCACCCGTTACAACCAAGGTAGGCAGAAGAGCATCTCTGAATGCACAGTGCGTCGAACTTTGAGGCAGATGGGCTACAGCAGCAGAAGACCACACTGGGTACCACTCCTCTCAGCTAAGAACAGGCATCTGATGGCTACTTTCAGCAGGATAATGCGCCATGTCATAAAGCTCGAATCATCTCAGATTGGTTTCTTGAACATGACAATGAGTTCACTGTACTCAAATGGCCTCCTCAGTCACCAGATCTCAATCCAATAGAGCATCTTTGGGATGTGGTGGAACGGGAGATTCGCATCAGGGATGTGCAGCCGACAAATCTGCGCCAACTGTGTGATGCCATCATGTCAATATGGTCCAAAATCTCTGAGGAATGCTTCCAGCACCTTGTTGAATCTCTGCCACGAAGAATTGAGGCAGTTCTGAAGGCAAAAGGGGGTCCAACCCGTTACTAGCATGGTGTACCTAATAAAGTGGCCAGTGAGTGTGTATATATATATATATAGTGTGTGTATATATATATATGTATATATATATATATATATATAAAGCTGAGTGTAGAGCCCCGCCCACTTCGCATAGCCACATTCACTATAATATCCCACATCATCTCGTCAGCCAGAGCTACCGGACTACTACCCCTAATATCCCACATCATCCCGTCAGCCAGAGCCACCGGACTACTACCCCTAATATCTCACATCATCCCATCAGAGCCAGTAAAAACAGAATAGTGAAATTGCACAGAAACATGGTTCACTAAGATCCCAGGTTTTCTACTGATCAGGCTGATATTCTCACTTTTCTGCCACCATAAATATCACAGTAATGCTTTTCACCAATGAACAGGCACAAACTTATACATTAGTACAGCTGAGAAACCTTCACACACATTTTCATGCACCGTCAACTTGTAATTTGTCCGTCTGAGTTGCTCATGGGTGTACAGCATCTGTATGCAGTATAGTATCATATTTAATGGGTTGTTATGGGAAAAGCATTACGTGTTATATGGGTATATTCAGGTGAACTATGGGGAAAGAAGCATTTTAAAAAAAACTCACAGCATCAGAGCACAGTAAAACATCAATAATGCATAAAAGTGTCTGTGAGAAAATATTAAATCCACATGACATTTAATATGTGCACTTTCCTACATTCATGTGTGTCACTTAATGATACCACACAGGAGGGGGGATTCATTTCTGTCATGTACTAACTGCTCCTTTCTGGGGGACAAACGATGGCTGGAGCTTATGTTCCTGGGGATGCTAGATTTCTCCCACCATGTCAGTGTCTGCTGAGGTGCTGTCAAGTGGGAAAACTTGCGCATAGCAACCAATCACAGCTCAGCTACTTTTAACCAGCTCTGGTGAAATGAGAGATGCTTAGTGATTGGTTGCAATTAAAACTGTTGGTCATAGCAACCAATCACAGCTGAGCTTCTTTTGAACAGCTCTGGTGAAATGAAAGATGCATCGTGATTGGTTGGTGATACACACACACACACACACACACACACACACACACACTGATTTTTATATATAGATGTAGTAATCGCAGGTACACGGGATGCAGTGACGAGGCGAGAGACGGGAGGAACTTTAAGATGTAACTTATATATATATATATATATATATATATATGCCTATAGGGGCTATCTCGAGCAACCAAACAAGTTAACAGCAGTTATCCTTGCAGGGATCAACACAAGAATACACTGGTAACACAAACACGACTAACCCGGCAAAAAATGTTAACTACAATGTGTCACTTATTCTCTCTGACGTCCGGCAGAGCGATGGTCGATGATGCTTCGGCGTATCAGCCGCTGGGCCCAGCCGATGAGGATTTGGTGGAGACTTCGGGCGTTCCTACGCCCCGGAGAAGTGGGGGCACAGCAGGCCCCTGAAGAGTTCCTCTGCCCAGGGTCCAGACAGCGTAGGCCACAGCTGCGGGGGCCGCAGGCGGCAGCAGACAGGCCGCAACTGTGGACTGGAGTGGATCAGTTGCGACCACGGGCGGCAGCAGATGGGCTGCATCCACGGGGTGGAGTCAGGCGTCGGCTGCCGAGGGCGGAAGTGGTCGGGCTGCACCCGCGGGCTGGAGTCGAGCGGTGGCTGCCACGGGCGGGAGAGGATGGGTCGCATCCATGGGGTGGAGACGGGCATCGGCTGGCACGGGCGGAAGTGGTCGGGTTGCACCCGCGGGGTGGAGTTGGGCGTCGGCTGCCGCGGGCGGGAGAAGTCGGCCCGCACCCACTGGGTGGAGTCGGGCGTCGGCTGTCGCGAGCGGGAGCGGTCGGGCCGCACCCGTGGGGTGGAGTCGGGCGGAGGCAGCTGCGGGTGGCAGATGACAGGCCACACCCAGGGGGCAGAGCCGGACGGTGTCTCTCCGTTGGACGGCTCGGTGCCGTCTCTCTTCTGCTAGCGGTGAGTCTCCCTTCAGTCTCTTCTGTCACTGCTCTGCTCTCCTTGCTCTGGTTCTGGCTCTCGCTCTGGCTCTCTGGCGCCCTCTAGCTTCCTCTCTTCTCTCCTGCTACATCGACTGACCCCTACTGGCGTCCTCAGCCCCTTTTATAGTAGCTCCTCCCCCAACCTTTCTAGAAGTCTCTGCGGTCCATCCCCCAATTGTGTCCCCCAGAAACAGTCTCCCTAGGAACCTTGGTGATGGCCCCCTTGGTTCCGGCCTGGGTATACAGAGGGGACTCCTCCTCCTACACTGAGATAATATACTGAATTGTCCTAGGTCTACTCCTCACCTGTCCTGCCATCGCAGCTCCCCACCATCTTCTCTCATTTTTGATGTGGATATTCTTCTAGTCTCCAGCCTTCTCCTTGAGTCTTCCTGTGCTGTATAGGCCTCATGTGGTCACTTGTGTGTCAGACCCCATATATGAATGGGTGAGGCTCAGTCAGAGCAGGAAGACCGGAAAAACGGAGGCTGGATGAAGATATAGAGGCCAAAAGAATTGAAGACTGGTAGACAGGGTGCGGAGCTGCGGCGGTAAGACCGATGAGGGGTAGGCCTCAGAAAGGTGCTTTATTATTTTGTAACCTCTTCTGAATCTGAACACAGTTTATGGAATACAGAATTTTTTGCATGTAAAATTACAACAAAATCTTATTAATATCCTGTATTTCAGTTGAACATTTCTATCACATTCCCATTTCATGGTGTCGGGGGATTGCTATGATATTCATTGATTTCACATATCCTTTATGTGCAGTAAAAAGTGAGCAACATTTCAAGATAGACCCAGAAGAGGGAAGTGATGTGTAGGAAGATCACTTTATTGCTCTGATTTAGGCTGTGTGCCCACGTTGCGTTTTTTAAGCATTTCCACAGCGCTTTTAGACAAGCATTTCTTCTGCGGAAACGCTTAAGAAAGGCATCTAATGTAATAGATAGAATGGAAAACGCACATGTTGTGCTAATGGTGCGTTTTTTTCCACTGCGGAAACGCTTAGCGGAAAAAAACGCAGCATGTTCATTAATTGTGTGGAATCGCGTGCGATTCCACATACATACACTGTAATTGCAGAAACGCATAGGAAAACGCATGTCAAAACGCTTGACAATCGCGTCAAAAATGCATGTCAAAAAGCGCATGCGGTTTCCCTGGCAACGGCATGCATTTCTGCTCAGGAAAAAAACGCTTGAAAAACGCTACGTGGGCACATAGCCTAAATGTTACTACAATGTTGTATGTAAATATACAGAATAAAGTCTCGCTGACACGAGCATATAAATCAGACAAGTGCACTCAGAAAAAAAAAATAGTATTGCACTTTGACCAATGTTATTCAATAAGGCAATGCTGATCTACGTTTTTTTTCTCTGCAGTATTCAGAGTGAGGATAACATTTGCAGCATGCTGCAACTTGACTCCAAAATCGGGCGAGCGCGAGAACAAAAATCTGATTTCATACAGAGCCACAGGATAGCATCCGATTTTTAAGGATACATTGCCATTCTGTAAGAGAGCCAATTGTAAATGATCCTGTAAATGATTAATAGCTGCTGAGTAAAAAAAACAAATTTAATACGGATGACAAATGAGTGATGAGCGAGTATACTCGTTGCTCGGATTTTCCCCAGCATGCTCGGGTGTCCTCCGAGTATTTTGGCGTGCTCGTAGATTTGATTTTCGTCGTCTCAGCTGCATGATTTGCGAATGCTAGACAGCCTGAATACATGTGTGGAATGCCTGTTTGTTAGGGAATTCCCAAATGTATTCAGCCTGTCTACAAGTCGCAAATCATGCAGCTGAGACGACGAAAACCAAATCTCCGAGCACTGCAAAATACTCAATCACCCGAGCAACGAGTATACTCGCTCATCACTACAAGAGAGAGGTGAAAAATAAGTTGTCCCACTCTCCTTGAAATGTGTGATACTCTGGGGCTTTGTTAAAGGGGTTGTCCGGGCTTTTCACATAATCTCAGTACATATCTGGGCTGCAGAATTATGACAATAAGTAATTTACTTTCTGTCACTAGTTTACACGGTTTTCTAGATATTCTGAACAGAACGTCCAAGGGGGCGGGGTGTTATGGCATTAAAATGAGAACTGGTCATTTCCTCCTACTCTACTAAAAACATGCCGTCTATAGCAACAACCCCACCCTCCATAGCAACAGGCCCTCCCCGTCCACATAAAGAAGCCCTCATCACACAGTAACAAATCCTCCCCGCCGCTTCACTCCCCCCCTTCCACCCGTCGCCATACCCCCCCTCGCTGCCGCTCCATTCCCCCCTTCCCCCCAACGCCATCCCCCCCCTCCCTGCCACTCCATTCCCCCCCACCACGCTGGTCTGTCTCACCCGGTCTTCACATTGCAGATGAAACCTGCAGCAGGGAAGGAGCGGGTCATGTGACAGGCTCTGCGCACGTCACTTCAGCCCGCCTGTCACATGACCCTCTCATTCCCGGCTGCAGTTTTCACCGGCAATGTGAAGACCGGGTGAGGCCGGAGCGGCGTGGAGGAGGGGGGATGGAGAGGCGGGGGGGGGGGAATGGAGCGGCAGGGAGGGGGGGGAATGGAGCGGCACGGAGGGGGGGAATGGAGTTGGGGGGAGGGTTTGTTACTGTGTGAGGAGGGCTAGGCTTCTTTATGTGGACTGGGAGAGCCTGTTGCTATGGAGGGTGGGGTTGTTGCTATAGACGGCATGTTTTTAGTAGAGTAGGAGGAAATGACTAGTTCTCATTTCAATGCCATAACACCCCCCCCTTGGACGTTCTCTTCAGAATATCTAGAAAACCGTGCAAACTGGTGACAGAAAGTAAATTACTTATTGTCACAATTCTGCAGCCCAGATATGTACTGAGATTATGTGAAAAGCCTGGACAACCCCTTTAAAGCGGAGGATTAATGCACAGCTTCAGAGAAGTCTCCTTCATCATGCACAATGAATTTCCCATGCATTTTACTACCCAATTAGGGGATAATAAACTCTGCTTGTAAATATGGTGAATTTACTTTTAATGAATATCCCCCATTGAGTCTCAAGAGTAAACCAGAAAATCAGTAAAACTTCCAGGCGGTTCTCTGTGTTCCATCCACGTGTTCCATTCTCTGTGTTCCGACCACGTGTTCCATTCTCTGTGTTCTGTCCACGTGTTCCATTCTCTGTGTTCCGTCCACGTGTTCCAATCTCTGTGTTTTGTCCACGTGTTTATTTCTCTTAGTTCCATCCACGTGTTCCATTCTTTGTGTTCGTCCATGTGTTCCATTCTTTTTGTTCCGTTCACGTGTTCCATTATCTGGTGTTCCGTCTACGTGTTCCATTCTCTTTGTTCCGTCCACGTGTTCCATTCTCTGTGTTCCGTCCACGTGTTCCATTCTCTTTGTTCCGCCACGTGTTCCATTCTTTTTGTTCCGTCCACGTGTTCCATTCTCTTTGTTCCGTCCACGTGATCCATTCTCTGTGTTCCGTCCACGTGTTCCATTCTATTTGTTCCGTCCACGTGTTCCATTCTCTTTATTCCGTCCAGGTGGTCCATTCTTTTTGTTCCGTCCACGTGTTCCATTCTCTGTGTTCCGTCCACGTGTTCCATTCTCTGTGTTCCGTCCACGTGTTCCATTCCTTTTGTTCCGTCCACATGTTCCATTCTCTATGTTCTGTCCACATGTTCCATGCTCTGTGTTCCATCCACGGCAATTCTCATATCTTATATTTCATTATGTGAATCGTTTCAACTCGCTAATGTAATTTCTCCATGAAGGAAGCAAATGATAATATTTGTGGCATTTTTTAAATATTTTGGTATTACTGTAGAAGCCGACCGCATAGTTCCCCCTTCCAGACATATTGAGCTACAATGAAGGCCAAGTCTTTTTCCTTTACTCAGCTGAAATATTCAGCCTTAGGACACAGAGCTTAACATACAGAAAAAGGATTTTAAGTTGGCAAAGATTATGTTGAGAATTCTTTTCTCTTAAGTAATTAGTAGAAAATATTTTCTCTAAATCAGTGTTTTTTAAAAATATGATGACACAAATGTATTGTTTTTAAAGGGAATCTGTCAGTAGGATAACCTCTTTTAAGCCATCTGTATGGACATGTAGGTCATAGGTAGCAGAAAAAAATACCTATTATTATTATTATTATTATTATTATTATTATGCTTTTACCTATATAGCCATATTCCACAGCGCTTTACATACATTATCATCACTGCCCCCGATGGGGCCCACAATCTAAATTGCCTTTTGGTATGTCTTTGGATATCTGTGTTCCGATGTCATATTCTAGAGAAATCCACAATTTTTTTTTAATATGTAAATTAGCTGTTAATTTCTATGGACCCCATACAGACCTCCCTGAAAATCCTCTTCCAGAGCTTATTTAAATGAAAGAGGGTGTTGCCACTCTGAGACATGTAGATCAGGAGAGCAGACTGTCTGTCATTACATGTCTCCACTGGAAACGCCCCCTTTTATTTACAGTAAGCCTTGGATGCAGATGCTCAGGGAGATCTATATCCGGACCATAGATCTTAACAGCTCATTTACATATTAAGAAAAACATATCATTTTACTCCGCTTCCTATAACCTATATAGACGGCTTAGGATGGTTGATCCTACTGACAAATTCCCTTTAACTATTGCAGTTTTCACTTTGGCCATTAAAGCAGATGTAACAGGATGAGACTTTCTATTTTCTGTAGCTCACGTGTCGGCTTTCGGCTTTACGGTATAAATTGGAATAATTGAGTCTGTCTTGACTGGGACATTGAAATATAATGGCAGAGAGAAAATTAAGAAAAAACCTTTCATTCTGGAGGGCTCGGCACCTTCATGTATTACACAGCCCAGTGATTTTAGTGGCACTTTTTAATTAATAATTTTTCTGTAATGAACCTGCCAAGAATTACTGGTGTATTGTGGGCTGCAATTTCCAGGGGCAAGTATTTTACACCTCCTTACCCAATAATTTTTAGCACTCCCATCCACCAATCTGTTGGGCTCTGTTGTCCTTATATTTTGCATTTTGACCTCCTATATTCTTTTTTTTTCTGAACTTAGACATAAGCTTTGAAAAATAAAATATTGTTCTACTTATTCCTTCACAACCTATCACGTATAAGTCGCCTCCCTCCCTTTGATACGGGCTCCGAGTCCGACGCTGAGCCCGCATCTTTTCTGACACATGATAGCTGGTTTGATCAACTGTCATGTGCCCCTAACAGCTGAAATTGCGATCCACCTGCGGCTGCTAACATGTTAAATGCCACTGTCAATCTCTGACAGCGGCATTTAACACATGCGTGCCGGAAGCGTGTCACAAACCACACCCACGGACGCCCCTGGAGATGATGATTTCTGCTACACATAGCAAGGCTATACGTAGCACAAGTGATCAGATGATTGCAGCTTCAAGTCTTCTATGGAGACTACTGTATTGAAGGAAGTCAAAAGTGGAAAAAAAATGTTTTAAAAAATATAAAATTAAGTTTAAAGTTCATATTTCCCTAGTCAAAATAAAACAATACAAAAAAACGATCATATATTTCATATTGCTGCATTAAGAAACTCCCAATTTATCCAAATACAAAGGCAATCTGATTGGTAAACTACATAACGAGTAAAAAATCCAAACCGCAAAATTACGTTTTTTTGTTCATAGCAACAGGTGATAAAATCGTATCTACCCTAAAATGCTATCACTAAAAACGTCAGCTCGGCGCGCAAAATATAAGCCCTGACCCAGCCCCAGATCCCAAAAAATGGAGACGATACGGATCTCAGAAAATGGTGCAATTTTTTTTTTTATTAAACTTTGGATTTTTTTTCACCACGTAAATAAAAAACAATCTATACAAGTTTGGTATCTGTCATCTGATAATGACCTGGCGAATCATAATGGCAGGTCAGATTTAGCATTTGGTGAACATGGTAAAAAAATAAAAAAAACTGTTGTGGAATTGCACTTCTATACTTCTCCAGCAGTGATGGTGGATCTGCTGGACCTCAGGGCGCTGGATGTGGAGGTTTACCGTCTTTTAAATATCTGTAGGGGAGCGGCAACAACATGTAAACACGTGGGCAGCCCTGGATAATCCACGCCGGCAGGATGATAAGATCCGGCGGAAGGTGGAACCTCTTCTCTTTTTCTCCTTTTTTACATTCTCTGGGCTTTCTTGCTCTGCATTTGGATTTATTGCAGATTTTCTTTTCTCGATGTCTGATGCTTGGGTACACTCTGGATGGGACTTTGAATTCTCATTGTTCATCGTGATGGTAGCGATGGTGCAGAGTTTAGAAAGCCTTTCAGAGGATGACGTAAAATTTTGGAAGTCAAGGTCCTTGTCCTCACTTGTGTCCTCTTCATTCTCTGAGACCATAAGCATGTCTCTATGAGCGTGATTGATAAAGAGGCTGGTGTCCACATCTGACACAAGATGAGGAATATACATCGGCTTCTGATTTAGAAGATTGTCAAAATCTATTTTTTTCATGAACGGATGATCCTTAATCTTAAATGCTCCACCTGTCCCAAGTCTTTGCTCAGGATTTTTTTTGAGCAGGTCAGTGATGAGGTTCTTAGCCTCACGGGGTGGACAGCGTTTGTAATTCCAAGGTATTTTTCCCATGACAATCATTCTTTTAAGCTCAGGTATGAAATCCGTATCAAATGGTAAAGATCCCACCAGAAATTCATAGAGAATGATCCCCATTGACCACCAGTCAACAGGTCTTCCGTAGTCTTTCATTAGGATGACCTCTGGGGCCATGTAATTCAGGGTACCACAATTCTCAAGGTCCTTGAACTCTCTGGAGATGTCCTTCACTGATTGCTTATAGTTGTTGGTTTTTGGTATCATGACACCAATTTTTGAAAGCCCAAAATCAGCGACTTTAATGTGCCCAGCAGTTGTAATCAGTAGGTTGTACGGTTTTAGGTCTCGGTGCACCACACCATAGCTGTGCAGGTATTCCACAGCAAGAACTGTTTCTGCAAAGTACAGACGGGCCAAGGGGATAGATAAACGGCCCCTGGTGCTTAGAAGGGACCCACAGTCTCCACCTCCAACATACTCCATGACCATACACAGGTGAGATCTAGTAGGGAAGGAGCAGAGCATGGAGACCACAAAGGGACAATCAGCGAAGGTCATGATGTCCCTCTCCAGAAAGGCCGCTTCCACGTGTTTTTCAGTTTCCAGGTTCTTCTTCGCCATTTTCTTCATAGCGAAGATCTGCTGTGAGTATTTGTGCTGCACTAAGTAGACAGCCCCAAAACATCCGCCGCTGATCAGTTTGGATGTCTCAAAGTCGCTCATATGCGGCTTTCTCGCCGGGATCAATGATTCCATCAAGTTAGTGGCAGGCTCGTGGATCTCTGGCATCTCACAGATCACACTCTCAGGATCTGGCAGCTCAGGGGTTTCTGTTGTCAGATCGCTGCTTGGCCCCGGATGACTCGTATTAGGGTCCGGGGATTCCGGGGGAACATTTTCCCCGTCTTTGTCGTCGCCTTCTGGTGTCTCAGTGGCAGGCTCGTGGATCTCCAGGATCTCACAGATCACACTCTCAGGATACGGCAGCTCAGGGGTTTCTGTGGTCAGATCGCTGCTCAGCCCCGCCTGACTCGTGTTAGGGTCCGGGGGGACATTTTCCCTGTCTTTGTACTCGCCTTGTGGTGTCTCCAGGCATTCCGGGGAGCGGGCCGGACCTTCCAGCACATACAGGACTTTTTCGGCCAGTTCTTTAACAAAAGCCAAATCTCCATCTTGAGATCTTTCTTCAGCCTGCTGTAGTAATGTCCTGATGTTCCGGGTTAAATCCGTCAGATACTCTGAGGTAAGACGGTCTTGGTGGTATTTGGTCAGGCAGTCCTGCACTAGCTCCACCACCAGCCGGTGAGTGAAGCCGAGGACGCCATCGGGTGGTAGAAGCTTAATGTCAGAGCAATGGGTGTAAATAATCTCCAATAATCCTTCTACCTGAAGCTTGTCTAGAAGAAATTCAGCCATAGCGAAAAATTGCAAATGCACTCAGTCACTAGGGAGCCAAAATGGCAGCAGGAATCCTGTGTACACAGCATAAGTAACTGCGAGCGGTGATGTCATAATGGTCGACCATCTGTGATATCATAATGGCCGACCATCTGTGATGTCATAATGGACGACCATCAGTGATGTCATAATGGTCGACCATCTGTGATATCATAATGGCCGACCATCAGTGATGTCATAATGGCCGACCATCAGTGATGTCATAATGGCCGACCATCTGTTTGCAAACATTTTTTTTTTTAAACCGTCTTTATTGAGTGTAATGCAAAATATACATATAATGTCCAATAACATAACAGAAGAACATTTATGCAATATTATTAACATTAGACGGCATTTTTTCAACTATAAAAACCCCCACCCCTCCCCCAGGCAAACTCCATAACTTCGTAACACAATTTCAATCCAGTCTAACAGGGATATTACTGGCAAGCTGCTCTCTCATATACCAGTTGGTGAGCTGGAAACAACTATGTATCGCCTGGCTTGTGGAAGATGTCTGAGTATTGATAAAAGAGGACCATGTGAAAAAAAAAGCGTCCCTCTTTATTAAGTAAGGTCTCTATCCAATCCATTTTGAAGAGATATGTTACTTTTGTAGCAATTAAGCTTAAAGAAGGTGTTGCATCCTGTGCTCACAAAAGGAGAATGCTTTTACGTGTGGCTGCCGCCCATATGAACAAGATGGGGCGCTGCTGGACAGAAAGCCTCACCAACTGGTCCTGTGCGAGAATATTAAATATGGCCCACTCCGGGGAGAGAGAGATAGATATGTCAAAAGTGTAGATGAGATGTTGCAGAAGTGTATCCCACACCTCCCTTATTTTTGGGCAGTTCCAAAGACAATGGAAAATATCAGCTGGAGAGTGTAAGCATTTAGGGCAGGGATAGTCCCCTGAGGGGGACATTTTAGACTGGACCTCCGGGGAGATGTATGCTCTATGAAATATCATAAGAGACATGGTTATGTAACTGTCATATGGTAATTTAGAGTTAATACGCAGAGTGGCTTTCAAAAGGTCATTTACCCAACAGTTCGTTAATTGAGCAACCCATTTTCCAGGGCCTGGTGAAGAGTCTGACCAATGTATAGAAGGCTTTAATGCTGGGAGGCTGAAGGGTCTACACATGGCCTCATCTATTGGGGTATTAGTGAAGCGATTAAAGGCGTATATCCAATCAAGGGAATGGCGAAAAGCAGCCTCTATACTGTAGAGGTGTAAATTTGGGAGATTAAGTCCACCCAAAGATTTGGTTTGCTGTAGCTTAAAAACACTAATTCTAGAGCCCCCTTCCGAGCCCCAAATAAATAGGCAGAAGGCTCGTGTCAGTAGCCTATCATCAGCTTTAGAAAGTAGAACCGGGAGCGTCTGTAAAGGAAAGAGTATTTTAGGGAAAGAGATCATATAAATTAGATGGGCTTTACCTGCAAAGGATAATTTAAGGGATTTCCAGGATTGAATTTCTTGTATAACTACAGAAATAAGAGGCTGAACATTTAATTTATAGATATCATGAGGATTTGATGTTAGGTCAACGCCAAGATAAGGTAAAGAATTTCTCCTCCACTGAAAAGAAAAAGGGAACGGCCACCGTTTCTGAGCAATTTTAAAAATAGCTAAAGCATGAGATTTATTAAAGTTTATACGAAATCCCGAAACTGCTCCAAATTCATTAAAGGCGTCCATTATAGAGGAAATGGATTCCTTAGGATTGGATATCATGAGTAAGATATCATCAGCAAATGCCAACGTTTTAAGTGTATTGTGACCGACCCCTATGCCCCCAAAGGAAGGGATCATCTCCAGATATCTTAGTAAGGGATCAAGGGCAATATTGAACAACAAAGGTGACAGAGGACAGCCCTGCCTCGTCCCCCTGAAGATGGAAAAAGGGGTTGACTGGATATTTTCAAAACATTTTTATTGGATTAAAGTGGACCTTTTAACCAAATTTATCATGGTTAGGAGGCTGTCCACTACTTGGACAACCCCTTTCTTGATGTTTGCCCCCGATTCATTAAAAAAAACTTTACTCGCCTTCCTCAGTGGCGCCGTTCCCACTGTGTCAGCACTCGCGGTCCTGGAGTTCTTCTGCGGTTGTTGTGACACGTGCCTCCAGCACCCAAAATTTGTCATGGTTAGAGGGCTGTCCACTACTTGGGCAACCCCTTCTTGATGTTTGGCCCCAATTAAATAAAAAAAACTTTACTCACCTCCCTCGGTGGCGCTCTTCCCGTGGTGTCAGCACTTGCGGTCCTGGAGTTCTTCTGTGGTTGTTGTGACACGTGCCTCCAGCACCCAATCTGATCCGGCATCGCTGTGCCCGCCTTAGGACAAATCAAACATGAAGAGGAAGTTGGGACTCCAGCTGCTTTCTCACTTGCTCTTCATGTTCAATTCAACAGGAGGCAGAGACAGTGATGTCAGCGCTGATTGGGCGCTGGAGTCACGTGTCAAAACAGCACAGGAACCCTAGAGAACGGTGCTGGCATGGGAGGTGAGTATAAGCTTTTTTATTTTATCGGGGCTAAGCATGGGGTATGAGGAGAAGTTGCCCAAGTAGAAGACAACTTCTTTAACTGGACACATTATGCAATTTTGCCTCTCAGTTACGGCGATATTAGCAAAGTATTGGCACATATTAAATCAAAAAGAAAATGGTAAGTCCAAGTGGGTGTTATCAATTACTTTTCACTGGGGGCGTGTACTTCTTCTTCCTGTATGAGTTGCTCAATCATTACCAGGGAGCAGCACAGCAGAAAAGGACTGCGCCTCACCATAGCCTAGGTTTCTCAGTGTGTGAGATGTAAGGATACAGAGCAGACTTAAGATTTGTGATTTTACTCAAAGGCTGTTTATATTTGTAGCCAATTTTACAGAAATGGAGCAATCAACTGAGCTTCTCCTATGCACCATTTTATGGGGCACTTACTGTTATTTTATTTGAGGGGAAAAAAATAGATCACAATGGCTGGCCCTTTTTTTCTTTTGCTTGACTTTATTATGTAGCTTCCATAGGAAAAAAAACAATAAGGCCGGGGTCACACTAACCGACGCAAAATACGGTCAGTATTTTACATGCGTAATACGGATGACAGACCCCTAAATAGTGCTCCGTATGTCATCCGTAATCAAGGTGTGGTCGCGTATTTTGCGCATGTAAGCATCCGTATGGCATCCGTATGGAGAGATTTTCTTGCAGGCTTGCAAAATGGACATATAATGGAGCCCTATGACAGTTTTCATAAAGAAATGAAAGAATAGATATAGACACATAGAATGCATGTATATATATATATATATATATATATATATATATATATATATATATACATGCATTCTATGTGTCTATATCTATTCTTTCGTTTCTTTATTAAACCTGTCAGGGTGAGTTTACTGTATAGCGCACTGAATTGCCGGCTTTGCTAAAAGACACCTGGTGCGTATTTCTCGCAGGTCACATGTGTGGTCCGTGTGTAATTCGTATTTTTTGCGCACCCATAGACTTGCATTGGCGTACTACGGCCGTAGTACGCTGACAATCGCAGCATGCTGCGATTGGCACGGAGCGTAGCGTAGAATACGGATGAGAAATATACGGCTGGTGCGAGGGACCCCATAGAGAATCATTGGTCCGTGTCTAATGCGTGCTTTTAGCGCCTCTCACTCGTCCGTATTCCTCGCCAGTGTGACCCCGGCCTAAAACCTGCAGTTTCTAATTGATGAGTAAATTATTTGATATACATACTGGAAGAAAAGCTTTTTTTGTTGTTGTCATTAAAGCGGAGGATTAATGCACAGCTTCAGAGAAGTCTCCTTCATCATGCACAATGAATTTCCCATGCATTTTACTACCCAATTAGGGGATAATAAACTCTGCTTGTAAATATGGTGAATTTACTTTTAATGAATATCCCCCATTGAGTCTCAAGAGTAAACCAGAAAATCAGTAAAACTTCCAGGCGGTTCTCTGTGTTCCATCCACGTGTTCCATTCTCTGTCTTCCATCCACGTGTTCCATTCTCTGTGTTCCGTCCACGTGTTCCATTTTCTGTGTTCCGTCCACGTGATCCAATCTCTGTGTTTTGTCCATGTGTTTCATTCTCTTAGTTCCATCCACGTGTTCCATTCTTTGTGTTCGTCCATGTGTTCCATTCTTTTTGTTCCGTCCACGTGTTCCATTCTCTATGTTCTGTCCACATGTTCCATCATCTGTGTTCCATCCACACGTTCCATTCACTTTGTTCCGTCCACATGTTCCATTCTCTGTGTTCTGTCCACGTGTTCCATTCTCTGTGTTCCGTCCACGTGTTCCATTCTCTGGTGTTCCGTCTACGTTTCCATTCTCTTTGTTCCGTCCACATGGTCCATTCTCTGTGTTCTGTCCACGTGGTCCATTCTCTGTGTTCCGTCCACATGTTCCATTCTCTGTGTTCTGTCCACGTGTTCCATTCTTTTTGTTTCGTCCACGTGTTCCATTCTCTATGTTCTGTCCACGTGGTCCATTCTCTGTGTTCCAGCCACATGTTCCATTCTCTTTGTTCCGTCCTCGTGTTCCATTCTCTGTGTTCTGTCCACATGTTCCATTCTCTGTGTTCCGTCCACGTGTTCCATTCTCTGGTGTTCCATCCACGTGTTCCATTCTCTGTGTTCGTCCACGTGTTCCATTCTCTGGTGTTCCGTCTGTGTGTTCCATTCTTTTTGTTCCATCCACGTGTTCCATTCTGTGTTCCGTCCACGTGTTCCATTCTCTTTGTTATGTCCACGTGTTCCATTCTCTTTGTTCCGTCCACGTGCTCCATTCTCTTTGTTCCATCCACATGTTCCATTCTTTTTGTTCCGTCCACGTATTCCATTCTCTATGTTCTGTCCATATGTTCCATTCTCTGTGTTCTGTCCACATGTTCCATTCTCCTTGTTTCGTCCACATGTTCCATTCTCTTTGTTCCATCCACGTGTTCCATTCTCTGGTGTTCCGTCTACGTTTTCTATTCTCTATGTTCCGTCCACGTGGTCCATTCTCTGTGTTCCGTCTACGTGGTCCATTCTCTGTGTTCTGTCCACGTGTTCCATTCTGTGTTCCATCCACATGTTCCATTCTTTTTGTTTCGTCCACGTGTTCCATTCTCTATGTTCTGTCCACGTGGTCCATTCTCTGTGTTCCATCCACATGTTCCATTCTCTTTGTTCCGTCCACATGGTCCATTCTCTGTGTTCCGTCCACGTGTTCCATTCTCTGTGTTCAGTCCACGTGTTCCATTCTTTTTGTTCCGTCCATGTGTTCCATTCTCTATGTTCTGTCCACGTGGTCCATTCTCTATGTTCTGTCCACGTGGTCCATTCTCTTTGTTCCGTCCACGTGTTCCATTCTCTGTGTTCTGTCCACGTGTTCCATTCTTTTTGTTCCGTCCACGTGTTCCATTCTCTGGTGTTCCATCTACATGTTCCATTCTCTTTGTTCCGTCCACTTGTTCCATTCTCTGTGTTCCATCCACGTGTTCCATTCTCTTAGTTCCGTCCACGTGTTCCATTCTCTATGTTCTGTCCACGTGTTCCATTCTCTGTGTTCCGTCCACATGTTCCATTCTCTTTGTTCCGTCCATGTGTTCCATTCTCTGTGTTCCGTCCACGTGTTCCATTCTCTGGTGTTCCATCTACGTTTTCCATTCTCTTTGTTCCGTCCACGTGGTCCATTCTCTGTGTTCCGTCCATGTGGACCATTCTCTGTGTTTTGTCCACGTGTTCCATTCTCGGTGTTCCATCCACGTGTTCCATTCTTTTTGTTTCGTCCACGTGTTCCTTTCTCTATGTTCTATCCACATGTTCCATTCTCTGTGTTCCGTCCACATGTTCCATTCTCTCTGTTCCAGCCACGTGTTCCATTCTCTGTGTTCTGTCCACGTGTTCCATTCCCTGTGTTCCATCCACGGCAATTCTCATCTCTTCTATTTCATTATGTGAAGCATTTCAACTCGGTAATGTTATTTCTCCATGAAGGAAGTCTATTATAATATTTGTAGCATTTTTTAAATATTTTGGTATTACTGTAGAAACTGACCGCATAGTTCCCCCTTCCAGACATATTGAGCTACAATGAAGGCCCAGTCTTTTTCCTTTACTCAGCTGAAATATTCAGCCTTGGGACACAGAGCTTAACATACAGAAAAAGGATTTTAAGTTGGCAAAGATTATGTTGAGAATTCTTTTCTCTTAAGTAATTATTAGAAAATATTTTCTCTAAATCAGTGTTTTTTTTTAAATGATGACACAAATGTATTGTTTTTAAAGGGAATCTGTCAGTAGGATAACCTCTTTTAAGCCATCTGTATGGACATGTAGGTCATAGGTAGCTGAAAAAAATACCTATTATTACTATTATTATGCTTTTGCCTATACAGTTATGGCCAAAAGTATTGACACCCCTGCAATTCTGTCAGATAATACTCAGTTTCTTCCTGAAAATGATTGCAAACACAAATTCTTTGGTATTATTATCTTCATTTAATTTGTCTTAAATAAAAAAAAACACAAAAAGAATTGTCCTAAAGCCAAATTGGATATAATTCCACACCAAACATAAAAAAGAGGGTGGACAAAAGTATTGGCACTGTTCGAAAAATCATGTGATGCTTCTCTAATTTGTGTAATTAACAGCACCTGTAACTTACCTGTGCCACCTAACAGGTGTTGACAATAACTGTCACGTCGCCGCCAGACTCAGGGCCTGCTGTTCCGGCTTCGGCCACTAGGAGGCGCTGGACTGATACCTCGTCGCCAGACTCAGGGCCTGCTATTCCGGCTTTGGCCACTAGGAGGCGCCGGACTGACACGTCACCGCCAGACTCAGGGCCTGCGGTTCCGGTCTCGGCCACTAGGAGGCGCCGGACCGTCACGTCGCTGTCGGACTCAGGGACGGCTGTTCCTGCCTCAGCCACTGGGAGGCGCCGTGGTTCACTCCAGGGTGAGGGTGGTGACAGAGAAGAGGCTCCTGCGCAGGCATCTGGTGGGCGCAGGCTCTGCCCCTCTGTCAGTCATGTAGGGCTTACTGCATCTCCATCTGGCCTGGTCCTGGGGGCGGCCCTAATTACATCATCAGTCCAGGAGCCTGTGAGGGATGACCTGATCCCTCAAATACCTTGGGACTGGTCTTGCAAGCCGCCGGATATATTCTTGGTTCCCCTGCGTGCTACTTTGTAATTTGCTATAGTGAAAACTCTGACCTCAGCCTGGATTTCTGACCATTCTATTGCCTGACATTTTTGTACCTCCGCCTCTCTTCTGATTTTTTGACGCTGACCTTCGCTTGGATTCCTGACTCTCCTTCTGCCTGCTGATTTTGTACCTTTGCTGCCCTCCTGTTTTTTTACTGACCTTGGCCTGGACTTTTGACTCTCCTTCTGTCTGCTGATTTCGTGCCTCTGCTGCCCTCCGGCCTCCGACTCCTGCCTCCTGACCTTGATTACGGGTTTTAGTTTTGACCCCATGGCGGCCGTCCTGCTCTGGTCCACTGCTCCTCTAGACAGCTACCCCCTGGGCCTTGCTACAATTCCAGATCCCTGTATAGGGGTTAAGGGTCTCAGGGTTACTCGGGGTGCTGTTCCTACTACAGCCCAGATTCGCAAACGGCCGCCACAATAACTAAATCACACTTGCAGCCAGTTGAAATGGATTAAAGGTGACTCAACCTCTGTCCTGTGTCCTTGTGTGTACCACATTGAGCATGGAGAAAAGAAAGAAGACCAAAGAACTGTCTGAGGACTTGAGAAACCAAATTGAGAGGAAGCATGAGCAATCTCAAGGCTACAAGTCCATCTCCAAATCCCTGAATGTTCCTGTGTCTACCGCGTGCAGTGTCATCAAGAAGTTTAAAGCCCATGGCACTGTGGCTAACCTCCCTAGATGTGGACGGAAAAGAAAAATTGACAAGAGATTTCAACGCAAGATTGTGCAGATGTTGGATAAAGAACCTCAACTAACATCCAAACAAGTTCAAGCTGTCCTGCAGTCCGAGGGTACAACAGTGTCAACCCGTACTATCCGTCGGCATGTGAATGAAAAGGGACTGTATGGTAGGAGACCCAGGAAGACCCCACTTCTTACCCCGAGACATAAAAAAGCCAGGCTGGAGTTTGCCAAAACTTAACTGAAAAAGCCTAAAGCGTTTTGGAAGAATGTTCTCTGGTCAGAAGAGACAAAAGTAGAGCTTTTTGGGCAAAGGCATCAACATAGAGTTTACAGGAGAAAAAAGAGGCATTCAAAGAAAAGAACACGGTCCCTACAGTCAAACATGGCGGAGGTTCCCTGATGTTTTGGGGTTGCTTTGCTGCCTCTGGCACTGGACTGCTTGATCGTGTGCATGGCATTATGAAGTCAGAAGACTACCAACAAATTTTGCAGCATAATGTAGGGCACAGTGTGAGAAAGCTGGGTCTCCCTCAGAGGTCATGGGTCTTCCAGCAGGACAATGACCCAAAACACACTTCCAAAAGCACTAGAAAATGGTTTGAGAAAGCACTGGAGACTTCTAAAGGTGACCAGCAATGAGTCCAGACTTGAATCCCATAGAACACCTGTGGAGAGATTTAAATATGGCAGTTTGGAGAAGGCACCCTTCTAATATCAGGGTCCTGGAGCAGTTTGCCAAGGAAGAATGGTCTAAAATTCCAGCAGAGCATTGTAATAAACTCATTGATGGTTACCGGAAGCGGTTGGTCGCAGTTATTTTGGCTAAAGGTTGTGCAACCAAGTTTTAGGCTGAGGGTGCCAATACTTTTGTCTGGCCCTTTTTTGGAGTTTTGTGTGAAATGATCAATGTTTTGCTTTTTGCTTCATTCTCTTTTGTGTTTTTTCATTTAAGACAAATTAAATGAAGATAATAATACCAAAGAATGTGTTTGCAATCATTTTCAGGAAGAAACTGAGTATTATCTGACAGAATTGCAGGGGTGTGAATACTTTTGGCCACAACTGTATAGCCATATTCCACAGCGCTTTACATACATTATCATCACTGTCCCCGATGGGGCTCACAATCTAAATTCCCTTTTGGTATGTCTTTGGATATCTGTGTTCCAATGTCTTATTCTAGAGAAATCCACAATGTTTTTAAATATGTAAATTAGCTGTTAATTTCTATGGGCCCCATACAGACCTCCCTGAAAATCCTCTTCCAGAACTTATTTAAATGAAAGAGGGTGTTCCAACTCTGAGACATGTAGATCAGGAGAGCAGACTGTCAGTCATTACATGTCTCCACTGGAAATGCCCCCTTTTATTTACAGTCAGATTCTCAGGGAGATCTATATCCGCCCCATAGATCTTTACAGCTCATTTACATATTAAGAAAAACATATCATTTTACTCAGCTTCCTATAGCCTATATAGACGGCTTAGGATGGTTGATCCTACTGACAGATTCCCTTTAACTATTGCAGATTTCACTTTGGTCATTAAAGCAAATGTAACAGGATTAGACTTTCTATTTTCTGTAGCTCACGTGTCGGCTTTCGGCTTTACTGTATAAACTGGAATTATTGAGTCTGTCTTGACCGGGACATTGAAATATAATGGCAGAGAGAAAATTAAGAAAAAACCTTTCATTCTGGAGGGCTCAGCACCTTCATGTATTACACAGCCCAGTGATTTTAGTGGCACTTTTTAATTACTAATTTTTCTGTAATGAACCTGCCAAGAATTACTGGTGTATTGTGGGCTGCAATTTCCAGGGGCAAGTATTTTGCACCTCTTTTCCCAATAATTTTTAGCACTCCCTTCCACCAATCTGTTGGCCTCTGTTGTCCTTATATTTTGCATTTTGACCTCCTATATTCATTTTTTTCTGAACTTAGACATAAGTTTTGAAAAATAAAATATTGTTCTACTTATCCCTTCACGACCTATCACGTATAAGTACATCTTAGGTCGCCTCCCTTCCTTTGATACGGGCTCCGAGTCCGACGCTGAGCCCACATCTTTTCTGACACATGATAGCTGGTTTGATCAACTGTCATGTGCCCCTAATAGCTGAAATTGCGATCCACCTGCGGCAGCTAACATGTTAAATGCCACTGTCAATCTCTGACAGCGGCATTTAACACATGCGTGCCGGAAGCGTGTCACAAACCACACCCACGGACGCCCCTGGAGATGATGATTTCTGCTACACATAGCAAGGCTATACGTAGCACAAGCGATCAGATGATTGCAGCTTCAAGTCTTCTATGGAGACTACTGTATTGAAGCAAGTCAAAAGTGGAAAAAAAATGTTTTAAAAAATATAAAAAAAAGTTTAAAGTTCATATTTCCCTAGTCAAAATAAAACAATACAAAAAAGCGATCATATATTTCATATTGCTGCATTAAGAAACTCCCAATTTATCCAAATACAAAGGCAATCTGATTGGTAAACTACGTAACGAGAAAAAAATCCAAACCGCAAAATTACGTTTTTTTGGTTCATAGCAACGGGTGATTATAAAATCGTATCTACCCTAAAATGCTATCACTAAAAACGTCAGCTCGGCGCGCAAAATATAAGCCCTGACCCAGCCCCAGATCCCAAAAAATGGAGACGATACGGATCTCAGAAAATGGTGCAATTTTTTTTTTTTATTAAACTTTGGATTTTTTTTCACCACGTAAATAAAAAACAATCTATACATGTTTGGTATCTGTCATCTCATAATGACCTGGCGAATCATAATGGCAGGTCAGATTTAGCATTTGGTGAACATGGTAAAAAAATAAAAAAAACTGTTGTGGAATTGCACTTCTATACTTCTCCAGCAGTGATGGTGGATCTGCTGGACCTCAGGGCGCTGGATGTGGAGGTTTACCGTCTTTTAGATGTCGTAGGGGAGCGGCAACAACATGTAAACACGCGGGCAGCCCTAGATAATCCACGCCGGCATGATGATAAGATCCGGCGGAAGGTGGAACCTCTTCTCTTTTTCTCCTTTTTTACATTTTCTGGGCTTTCTTGCTCTGCATTTGGATTTATTGCAGATTTTCTTTTCTCGATGTCTGATGCTTGGGTACACTCTGGATGGGACTTTGAATTCTCATTGTTCATCGTGATGGTAGCGATGGTGCAGAGTTTAGAAAGCCTTTCAGAGGATGACGTAAAATTTTGGAAGTCAAAGTCCTTGTCCTCACTTGTGTCCTCTTCTTTCTCTGAGACCATAAGCATGTCTCTATGAGCGTGATTGATAAAGAGGCTGGTGTCCACATTTGATACAAGATGAGGAATATACATCGGCTTCTGATTTAGAAGATTGTCAAAATCTATTTTTTTCATGAATGGATGATCCTTAATCTCAAATGCTCCACCTGTCCCAAGTCTTTGCTCAGGATTTTTTTTGAGCAGGTCAGTGATGAGGTTCTTAGCCTCACGGGGTGGACAGCATTTGTAATTCCAAGGTATTTTTCCCATGACAATCATTCTTTTAAGCTAAGGTATGAAATCCGTATCAAATGGTAAAGATCCAACCAGAAATTCATGGAGGATGATCCCCATTGACCACCAGTCAACAGGTCTTCCGTAGTCTTTCATTAGGATGACCTCTGGGGCCATGTAATTCAGGGTACCACAATTCTCAAGGTCCTTGAACTCTCTGGAGATGTCCTTCACTGATTGCTTATAGTTGTTGGTTTTTGGTATCATGACACCAATTTTTGAAAGTCCAAAATCGGCGACTTTAACATGCCCAGCAGTTGTAATCAGTAGGTTGTACGGTTTCAGATCTCGGTGCACCACACCATAGCTGTGCAGGTATTCCACAGCAAGAACTGTTTCTGCAAAGTACAGACGGGCCAAGGGGATAGATAAACGGCCCTTGGTGCTTAGAAGGGACCCACAGTCTCCACCTCCAACATACTCCATGACCATACACAGGTGAGATCTAGTAGGGAAGGAGCAGAGCATGGAGACCACAAAGGGACAATCAGCGAAGGTCATGATGTCCCTCTCCAGAAAGGCCGCTTCCACGTGTTTTTCAGTTTCCAGGTTCTTCTTCGCCATTTTCTTCATAGCGAAGATCTGCTGTGAGTATTTGTGCTGCACTAAGTAGACAGCGCCAAAACATCCGCCGCTGATCAGTTTGGATGTCTCGAAGTCGCTCATATGCGGCTTTCTCGCCGGGATCAATGATTCCATGAAGTTAGTGGCAGGCTCGTGGATCTCTGGCATCTCACATATCACACTCTCAGGATCCGGCAGCTCAGGGGTTTCTGTTGTCAGATCGCTGCTTGGCCCCAGATGACTCGTATTAGGGTCCGGGGATTCCGGGGGAACATTTTCCCCGTCTTTGTCGTCGCCTTCTGGTGTCTCAGTGGCAGGCTCGTGGATCTCCGGGATCTCACAGATCACACTCTCAGGATCCGGCAGCTCAGGGGTTTCTGTGGTCAGATCGCTGCTCAGCCCCGCCTGACTCGTGTTAGGGTCCGGGGATTCCAGGGGGACATTTTCCCCATCTTTGTACTCGCCTTGTGGTGTCTCCAGGCGTTCCGGGGAGCGGGCCGGACCTTCCAGCACATACAGGACTTTTTCGGCCAGTTCTTTAACAAAAGCCAAATCTCCATCTTGAGATTTTTCTTCAGCCTGCTGTAGTAATGTCCTGATGTTCCGGGTTAAATCTGTCAGATACTCTGAGGTAAGACGGTCTTGGTGGTATTTGGTCAGGCAGTCCTGCACTAGCTCCACCACCAGCCGGTGAGTGAAGCCGAGGACGCCATCGGGTGGTAGAAGCGTAATGTCAGAGCAATGGGTGTAAATAATCTCCAATAATCCTTCTACCTGAAGCTTGTCTAGAAGAAATTCAGCCATAGCGAAAAATTGCAAATGCACTCAGTCACTAGGGAGCCAAAATGGCAGCCGGAACCCTGTGTACACAGCATAAGTAACTGCGAGCGGTGATGTCATAATGGTCGACCATCTGTGATATCATAATGGCCGACCATCTGTGATGTCATAATGGCCGACCATCAGTGATGTCATAATGGCCGACCATATGTTTTCAAACATTTTTTTTTTTTAAACCGTCTTTATTGAGTGTAATACAAAATATACATATAATGTCCAATAACATAACAGAAGAACATTTATGCAATATTATTAACATTAGACGGCATTTTTTCAACTATAAAAACCCCCGCCCCTCCCCCTCCACTCCCCCGGGCAAACTCCATAATTTCGTAACACAATTTCAATCCAGTCTAACAGGGATATTACCGGCAAGCTGCTCTCTCATATACCAGTTGGTGAGCTGGAAACAACTATGTATCGCCTGGCTTGTGGAAGATGTCTGAGTATTGATAAAAGAGGACCATGTGAAAAAAAAAGCGTCCCTCTTTATTAAGTAAGGCCTCTATCCAATCCATTTTGAAGAGATATGTTACTTTTGTAGCAATTAAGCTTAAAGAAGGTGTTGCATCCTGTGCTCACAAAAGGAGAATGCTTTTACGTGTGGCTGCCGCCCATATGAACAAGATGGGGCGCTGCTGGACAGAAAGCCTCACCAACTGGTCCTGTGCGAGAATATTAAATATGGCCCACTCCGGGGAGAGAGAGATAGATATGTCAAAAGTGTAGATGAGATGTTGCAGAAGAGTATCCCACACCTCCCTTATTTTTGGGCAGTCCCAAAGGCAATGGAAAATATCAGCTGGAGAGTGTAAGCATTTAGGGCAGGGATAGTCCCCTGAGGGGGACATTTTAGACTTGACTTCCGGGGAGAAGTATGCTCTATGAAATATCATAAGAGACATGGTTATGTAACTGTCATATGGTAATTTAGAGTTAATACGCATAGTGGCTTTCAAAAGGTCATTTACCCGACAGTTCGTTAATTGAGCAACCCATTTTCCAGGGCCTGGTGAAGAGTCTGACCAATGTATAGAAGACTTAATGATTTATATATAAGACTCATAGAATAAGTTCCCATTTGGGCTTTAATGGATATTAAATTTAGAGGGTGTGTTCTAGCATCATCCGGTATGTCTCCCAATATTGAGCTTACGTAATGTCTAATTTGAGAGATAGTAAAATTGTCTACTGTAAGGATTGGGTATTTGAAAACCATGTCCTCTAAGGTAAGAAGGCATTGATTATTTGTTAACGTATCTCGGACCAGTCTACACCCATTGTTTCCAAGCACCTTGTAAATGAGAGCTGACTTGCCTTGTAGAAAAGAGGGGTTACCTTGAAAGGGAAGAAACATCGAGATGTGGGGGTCAAGACCGCTAACTCGTCTAGCTTGACGCCATCCCAAGATTACCGACCATAATAGAGGATTATCTCTAACCTCCACTGGAATTTCAGCATTTCGTAGGTGAAGCAGTGATGGGAGGCTGAAGGGTCTACACATGGCCTCATCTATTGGGGTATTAGTGAAGCGATTAAAGGCGTATATCCAATCAAGGGAATGGCGAAAAGCAGCCGCTATACTGTAGAGGCGTAAATTTGGGAGATTAAGTCCACCCAAAGATTTGGTTTGCTGTAGCTTAAAAACACTAATTCTAGAGCCCCCTTCTGAGCCCCAAATAAATTGGCAGAAGGCTCGTGTCAGTAGCCTATCATCAGCTTTAGAAAGTAGAACCGGGAGCGTCTGTAAAGGAAAGAGTATTTTAGGGAAAGAGATCATTTTAATTAAATGGGCTTTACCTGCAAAGGATAATTTAAGGGATTTCCAGGATTGAATTTATTGTATAACTACAGAAATAAGAGGCTGAACATTTAATTTATAGATATCATGAGGATTTGATGGTAGGTCAACGCCAAGATAAGGTAAAGAATTTCTCCTCCACTGAAAAGGAAAAGGGAATGGCCACCGTTTCTGAGCAATTTTAAAGATAGCTAAAGCATGAGATTTATTAAAGTTTATACGAAATCCCGAAACTGCTCCAAATTCATTAAAGGCGTCCATTATAGAGGAAATGGATTCCTTAGGATTGGATATCATGAGTAAGATATCATCAGCAAATGCCAACGTTTTAAGTGTATGGTGACCGACCCCTATGCCCCCAAAGGAAGGGATCATCTCCAGATATCTTAGTAAAGGATCAAGGGCAATATTAAACAACAAACGTGACAGAGGACAGCCCTGCCTCGTCCCCCTGAAGATGGAAAAAGGGGTTGACTGGATACTTTCAAACATTTTTATTGGATTAAAGTGGACCTTTTAACCAAATTTATCATGGTTAGAGGGCTGTCC
Organism: Dendrobates tinctorius; assembly: GCF_039654945.1. Lineage (NCBI taxonomy): Eukaryota > Metazoa > Chordata > Amphibia > Anura > Dendrobatidae > Dendrobates > Dendrobates tinctorius. The sequence goes on along the minus strand of NW_027361752.1, from coordinate 838,294 downwards.
ACAACATGGACAACCCCTTCTTGATGCTTGCCCCCGATTCAATAAAAAAACTTTACTCGCCTTCCTCAGTGGCGCCGTTCCCACTGTGTCAGCACTCACGGTCCTGGAGTTCTTCTGCGGTTGTTGTGACACGTGCCTCCAGCACCCAAAATTTGTCATGGTTAGAGGGTTGTCCACTGCTTGGACAAACCCTTCTTGATGTTTGGCCCCTAGTAAATAAAAAAAACTTTACTCGCCTCCCTCGGTGGCGCTGTTCCCGTGGTGTCAGCACTTGCGGTCCTGGAGTTCTTCTGTGGTTGTTGTGACACGTGCCTCCAGCACCCAATCTGATCCGGCATCGCTGTGCCCGCCTTAGGACAAATCAAACATGAAGAGGAAGTTGGCGCTCTAGCTACTTTATCACTTGCTCTTCATGTTCAATTCAACAGGAGGCAGAGACAGTGACGTCAGCGCTGATTGGGCACTGGAGTCACGTGTCAAAACAGCACAGGAACCCTAGAGAACGGTGTTGGCATGGGAGGTGAGTATAATCTTTTGTATTTTTTCGGGGCCAAGCATGGGGTATGAGGAGAAGTTGCCCATGTAGAAGACAACTTCTTTAACTAGACACATTATGCAATTTTGCCTCTCAGTTACGGCGATATTAGCAAAGTATTGGCACATATTAAATCAAAAAGAAAACGGTAAGTCCAAGTGGGTGTTATCAATTACTTTTCACTGGGGGCGTGTACTTCTTCTTCCTGTATGAGTTGCCCAATCATTACCAGGGAGCAGCACAGCAGAAAAAGACTGCGCCTCACCATAGCCTAGGTTTCTCAGTGTGTGAGATGTAAGGATACAGAGCTGATCTCCTGGTCTAACCTCCTGCATGATTAGACAGTGCTGGGTATAGCTCACAGAAGACACACCTTTCGGATAAGATCAATGTGTAGCTGTGTCATATTGCAAACCCTTCTATCAGCTTTCCTCCTCTTTTAGCACGGTCAGCTCGGCTCGGCTGACCCCTCACTTCTTGTCCAGAGGTAAAAGCTCAATTCTTTAAGCTCAGGATAAATAAATCTGATAATACACTGCACAATGAAATTCATAATTTTACCCATGAGTGGAATATAAATTTACCCTGATCCATTGCAATACATGTGTGTTAGTCTATTTTATGTCTGACGTTGTGTGCATGAACCAGTAGGCTCAGGATGTACAAACAGATTAAAAAAAAACATCTTTGTGACTTAAGATTTGTGATTTTACTCAAAGGCTGTTTATATTTGTAGCCAACTTAACAGAAATGGAGCAATCAACTGAGCTTCTCCTATGCACCATTTTATGGGGCACTTACTATTATTTTATTTGAGGGGAAAAAAATAGATCACAATGGCTGCCCCTATGTTTCTTTTGCTTGACTTTATTATGTAGCTACCATAGGAAAAAAAACAATAAAACCTGCAGTTTCTAATTGATGAGTAAATTATTTGATATACGGTACATACTGGAAGAAAAGCTTTTTTTGTTGTTGTCATTAAAGCGGAGGATTAATGCACAACTTCAGAGAAGTCTCCGTCATCATGCACAATGAATTTCCCATGCATTTTACTACCCAATTAGGGGATAATAAACTCTGCTTGTAAATATGGTGAATTTACTTTTAATGAATATCTCCCATTGATTCTCAAGAGTAAACCAGAAAATCAGTAAAACTTCCAGGCGGTTCTCTGTGTTCCATCCACATGTTCCATTCTCTGTGTCCTGTCCACGTGTTCCATTCTCTGTGTTCCGTCCACGTGTTCCATTCTCTGTGTTCCGTCCACGTGTTCCATTTTCTGTGTTCCGTCCACGTGTTCCATTCTCTTTGTTCCGTCCACGTGTTCCAATCTCTTTGTTCCGTCCACGTGTTCCATTCTCTTTGTTCCGTCCACGTGTTCCATTCTCTTTGTTCCGTCCACGTGTTCCATTCTCTGTGTTCCGTCCACGTGTTCCATTCTCTTTGTTCCGTCCACGTGTTCCATTCTCTTTGTTCCGTCCACGTGTTCCATTCTTTTTGTTCCGTCCACGTGTTCCATTCTCTATGTTCTGTCCACATGTTCCATTCTCTGTGTTCCGTCCACATGTTCCATTCTCTTTGTTCCGTCCACGTGTTCCATTTTCTTTGTTCCGTTCACGTGTTCCATTATTTTTGTTCCGTCCACATGTTCCATTCTCTGTTTTCCGTCCACATGTTCCATTCTCTTTGTTCCGTCCACGTGTTCCATTCTCTGTGTTCCATCCACGTGTTCCATTCTCTGGTACTCCGTCTACGTTTTCCATTCTCTTTGTTCCGTCCACGTGGTCCATTCTCGGTGTTATGTCCACGTGTTCCATTCTCTGTGTTCCGTCCACGTGTTCCATTCTCTGTGTTCCATCCACATGTTCCATTCTTTTTGTTTCATCCACTCGTTTCATTCTCTCTGTTCTAGCCACGTGTTCCATTCTCTGTGTTCTGTCCACGTGTTCCATTCTCTGTGTTCCGTCCACTTGTTCCATTCCCTGTGTTCCATCCACGGCAATTCTCATCTCTTCTATTTCATTATGTGAAGCGTTTCAACTCGCTAATGTAATTTCTCCATGAAGGAAGCAAATTATAATATTTGTAGCATTTTTTAAATATTTTGGTATTACTGTAGAAGCTGACCACATAGTTCCCCCTTCCAGACATATTGAGCTACAATGAAGGCCCAGTCTTTTTCCTTTACTCAGCTGAAATATTCAGCTTTGGGACACAGAGCTTAACATATAGAAAAAGAATTTTAAGTTGGCAAAGTTTATGTTGAGAATTCTTTTCTCTTAAGTAATTATTAGAAAATATTTTCTCTAAATCAGTGTTTTTTTGTTTTTTTTAAATGATGACACAAATGTATTGTTTTTAAAGGGAATCTGTCAGTAGGATAACCTCTTATAAGCCATCTGTATGGACATGTAGGTCATAGGTAGCTGAAAAAAATACCTATTATTATTAAGCTTTTGCATATACAGTTGTGGCCAAAAGTATTGACACCCCTGCAATTCTGTCAGATAATACTCAGTTTCTTCCTGAAAATGATTGCAAACACAAATTCTTTGGTATTATTATCTTCATTTAATTTGTCTTAAATTAAAAAAACACAAAAGAGAATGAAGCAAAAAGCAAAACATTGATCATTTCACACAAAACTCCAAAAAAGGGCCAGACAAAAGTATTGGCACCCTCAGCCTAATACTTGGTTGCACAACCTTTAGCCAAGATAACTGCGACCAACCGCTTCCAGTAACCATCAATGAGTTTATTACAATGCTCTGCTGGAATTTTAGACCATTCTTCCTTGGCAAACTGCTCCAGGTCCCTGATATTTGAAGGGTGCCTTCTCCAAACTGCCATTTTTAGATATCTCCACAGGTGTCTCCAACTTTGAATTTTTATGCCCTTAAATCACAGAGATACGGCACACAAAAAACTTGATAACTAACATTTCCCACATGTTTACTTTACATCAGCACAATTTTGGAACCAAAATTTTTTTTTGTTAGGAAGTTATAAGGGTTAAAATTTGACCAGCAATTTCTCATTTTTACAACATCATTTTATTTTTAGGACCACATCACATTTGAAGCCACTTTGAGGGGTCTATATGATAGAAAATACCCAAAAGTGACACCATTCTAAAAACTGCACCCCTTAAGGTGTTCAAAACCACATTCAAGAAATTTATTAACCCTTTAGGTGCGTCACAGGAATTTTTTTGAATATTTAAAAAAAAAATGAACATCTAACTTTTTTTCACAAAAAAAATACTTCAGGTTCAATTTTTTTTATTTTACCAAGGGTAACAGGAGAAATTGGACTGCAAAAGTTATTGTGCAATTTGTCCTGAGTACGCTGATACCTGATATGTGGGGGGGAACGACTGTTTCGGCGCATGGCAGAGCTCAGAATGGAAGGAGCGCCGTTTGACTTTTTCAATGCAAAATTGGCTGGAATTCAGATCGGACACCATGTCACGTTTGGAGAGTCCCTGATTTACCTAAACAGTGGAAACCCCCTACAAGTGACCCCATTTTGGAAACTAGACCCCCCAAGGAACTTATCTAGATATGTGGTGAGAACTTTGAACCCACAAGGGCTTTACAGAAGTTTATAACGTACAGCGGTACAATTACAAAATCATATTTTTTCCACAAAAATGATCTTTTCACCCTCAATTCTTATTTTTCCAAGGGTAACAGGACCCTAAAAGTTATTGTGCAATTTGTCCTGAGTATGCTGATACCCCACATGTGGGGGTAAACCACTATTTGGGCGCATGGCAGAGCTCGGAAGGGAAGCAGCGCCATTTGACGTTTTTGGCTGGAATTGAGATCGGACACCATGTCGCGATTGGAAAACCCCTGATGTACCAAAACAGTGGAAACCCCCCACAAATGACACCATTTTGGAAACTAGACCCCCTAAGGAACTTATCTAGATGTGTGGTGAGCAGTTTGAACCCCCCAGTGCTTCACAGAAGTTTATAACGTCCGGGCGTGAAAATAAAAAATTCGTATTTTTTCCACAAACATGATCAATTAGTCCCCAATTTTTTTATTTTCCCAAGGGTAACAGGAGAAATTGAACCCCAAAAGTTGTTGTCCAATTTGTCCTGAATACGCTGACACCCCATATGTGGGAGAAAACTACTGTATGGACACACGTCAGGGCTCGTAAGGGAAGTAGTGACGTTTTGGAATGCAGACTTTGATGCAATGGTCTGCGGGTGTCATGTTGCCTTTGGAGAGCCCCTAATGTACCTAAACAGTGGAAACCCCCCACAAATGACCCCATTTTGGAAACGAGACCCCCTAAGGAACTTATTTAGATGTGTGGTGAGCACTTTGAACCCCCAAGGGCTTCACAGAAGTTTATAATGCCCGGGCATGAAAATAAAAAAATCGTATTTTTTCCACAAACATGATCAATTAGTCCCCAATTTTTTCATTTTCCCAAGGGTAACAGGAGAAATTGGACCCCAAAAGTTGTTGTCCAATTTGTCATGAGTACGCTGACACCCCATATGTGGGAGAAAACTACTGTGTGGACACACGTCGGGGCTTGGAAGGGAAGCAGTGACGTTTTGGAATGCAGACTTTGATGGAATGGTCTGCGGGTGTCATGTGCGTTTGGAGAGCCCCTGATGTACCTAAACTATTGAAACTCCCCACAAGTGACCCATTTTGGACACTAGACCCCCCACGGAACTTATCTAGATGTGTGGTGAGCACTTTGAACCCCCAAATGCTTCACAGAAGTTTATAACGCTCGGACGTGAAAATAAAAAAATCATTTTTTTCCACAAAAATGATATTTTTGCCCCCAATTTTTTTATTTTCCTAAGGGTAACAGGAGAAATTGGACCCCAAAAATTGTTTTTCAGTATGACCTGAGTAGGCTGATACCCTACATGTGGGGGGTAAAACACTGTTTGGGCGCATGGCAGAGCTTGGAAGGGAAGGAGCACCATTTGACTTTTTCAACTCAGAATTGGCTGGAATTGAGATCAGATGCCATGTTGCATTTGGAGAGCCCCTGATGTGCCCAAACAGTGGAAACCCCCAATTCTAACTCCAACCCTAACCCCAACACACCCCTAACCCTAATCTCAGCCCTAACCCTAACCCTAGCCCTAACCCTACCCTAGCCCTAACCCTAATGGAAAAATGGAAATTAATACATTTTTTTTATTTTATTATTTTTCCCTAAGGGGGTGATAACGGGGGGTTTGATTTACTATTTATGGCGGTTTTTATATTTGGCAGCTGTCGCACGCTAAAAGACGCTTTTTTTTGTAAAAATATTTTTTGCATCACCACATATTGAGAGCTATAATTTTTCCGTATTTTGACCCACCGAGTCATGTGAGGTCTTACTTTTTGCGGGACGAGTTGACGTTTTTATTGGTACCATTTTCGGGCACGTGACATTTTTTGATCGCTTTTTATTCCGATTTTTGGGACGCAGAATGAACAAAAGCCAGCGTTTCATGAATTTCTTTAGGGGGGGTGCGTTTACACCGTTCCGCGTGCGGTAAAATTGATAAAGCACCTTTATTCTTCGGGTCAGTACGGTTACAGTGATACCTTATTTAGGTCGTTTTTTTATGTTTTGTCGGTTTTATGCAATGAAAACTATTTTATATAAAAAATATTTATTTTTGCATCGCTTTATTCTGCGAGCTATAACTTTTTTATTTTTTCGCTGATGATGCTGTGTGGCAGCTCGTTTTTTCCGGGACAAGATGACGTTTTCAGCAGTACCATGGATATTTATATGCGTCTTTTTGATCGCGCGTTATTACACTTTTTGTTTGGCGGTATGATAATAAATCATTATTTTTTGCTTAGTTTTTAATTTTTATTTTTTAAGGGGTTCGCTAAAGGGGTTAACTAATGGGATAGTTTTATAGTGCAGGTCGTTACGGACGCGGCGATACCTAATATGTGTACTTTTATTGTTTTGTTTTTTTTTATTTCCAATAAAAGGATTTATTTGGGGAATATTTTTTTTTTTTTCTAATTTATTTGGCGATTTTTTTTTAATTTATATTAACACTTTTTTATTTTTTTTAAACTTTATTAAATAGTCCCAGGTGGGACATCACTGTCCTGTGACAGATCGCAGATCTGTCACATCACAGATCACTGTGACAGATCAGCGATCTGTCACAGGCATTGAAGCAGACTTCCTCATGCCTGCGCTTTGCAGGCACTGAGGAAGCCAGCTTCCTGCAGGCCCCCGAAGGCCCCCGTCGCCATCTTGGATTCGGGGGCCTGCAGGAAAGGAGCCCCCCGCAGCAGTGCTGCACATTGCGCTGCCGTGGGGGGCTCAGGGAAGCACGGAGGGAGCCCCCTCCCTGCCGATGCTTCCCTTTAACCCCCGGTACACCGCGATCGTGTTTGATCGCGGTGTGCAAGGGGTTAACGTGTCGGGGGCGGTCCGTGACCGCCCCTGACACATTGTGCCGGATGTCAGCTGTGATAATCAGCTGACACCCGGCAGCGATCAGCGGCGCTCACCACGTAGACGTACTATCCCGTCCATGGGCATAGGGGCCCAGGTCCCATGGACGGGATAGTACGTCGGATGTCAGAAAGGGGTTAAAGCAGATGTAACAGGATGAGACTTTCTATTTTCTGTAGCTCACGTGTCGGCTTTCGGCTTTACTGTATAAATTGGAATAATTGAGTCTGTCTTGACCGGGACATTGAAATATAATGGCAGAGAGAAAATTAAGAAAAAAACCTTTCATTCTGGAGGGCTCAGCACCTTCATGTATTACACAGCCCAGTGATTTTAGTGGCACTTTTTAATTACTAATTTTTCTGTAATGAACATGCCAAGAATTACTGGTGAATTGTGGGCTGCAATTTCCAGGGGCAAGTATTTTGCACCTCTTTACCCAATAATTTTTAGCACTCCCTTCCACCAATCTGTTGGGCTCTGTTGTCCTTATGTTTTGCATTTTGACCTCCTATATTCCTTTTTTTTTCTGAACTTGATAGCTGGTTTGATCAACTGTCATGTGCCCCTAACAGCTGAAATTGCGATCCACCTGCGGCTGCTAACATGTTAAATGCCACTGTCAATCTCTGACAGCGGCATTTAACACATGCGTGCCGGAAGCGTGTCACAAACCACACCCACGGACGCCCCTGGAGATGATGATTTCTGCTACACATAGCAAGGCTATACGTAGCACAAGCGATCAGATGATTGCAGCTTCAAGTCTTCTATGGAGACTACTGTATTGAAGCAAGTCAAAAGTGGAAAAAAAATGTTTTAAAAAATATAAAAAAAGTTTAAAGTTTATATTTCCCTAGTCAAAATAAAACAATACAAAAAAGCAAAATGGCAGCCGGAACCCTGTGTACACAGCATAAGTAACTGCGAGCGGTGATGTCATAATGGTCGACCATCTGTGATATCATAATGGCCGACCATCAGTGATGTCATAATGGCCGACCATCTGTTTTCAAACATTTTTTTTTTAAACCGTCTTTATTGAGTGTATTACAAAATATACATATAATGTCCAATAACATAACAGAAGAACATTTATGCAATATTATTAACATTAGACGGCATTTTTTCAACTATAACCCCCTGCCCCTCCCCTCCACTCCCCCGGGCAAACTCCATAACTTCGTAACACAATTTCAATCCAGTCTAACAGGGATATTACCGGCAAGCTGCTCTCTCATATACCAGTTGGTGAGCTGGAAACAACTATGTATCGCCTGGCTTGTGGAAGATGTCTGAGTATTGATAAAAGAGGACCATGTGAAATAAAAGCGGTCAGTGTCTTTTTCTTTATTAAGTAAGGCTTCTATCCAATCCATTTTGAAGAGATATGTTACTTTTGTAGTAATTAAGCTTAAAGAAGGTGTTTCATCCTGTTCCCACAAACGGAGAATGCTTTTACGTGTGGCTGCCGCCCATATGAACAAGATGCGGCGCTGCTGGACAGAAAGCCCCACCAACTGGTCCTGTGCGAGAATATTAAATATGGCCCACTCTGGGGAGAGAGAGATAGATATGCCAAAAGTGTTGATGAGATGTTGCAGAAGTGTATCCCACACCTCGCTTATTATTGGGCAGTCCCAAAGGCAATGGAAAATATCAGCTGGAGAGTGTAAGCATTTAGGGCAGGGATAGTCCCCTGAGGGGGACATTTTAGACTTTACCTCCGGGGAGATGAATGCTCTATGAAATATCATAAGAGACATGGTTATGTAACTGTCATATGGAAATTTAGAGTTAATACGCAGAGTGGCTTTCAAAAGGTCATTTACCCGACAGTTCGTTAATTGAGCAACCCATTTTCCAGGGCCTGGTGAAGAGTCTGACCAATGTATAGAAGGCTTAATGATTTATATATAAGACTCATAGAATAAGTTCCCATTTGGGCTTTAATGGATATTAAATTTAGAGGGTGTGTTCTAGCATCATCCGTTATGTCTCGCAATATTGAGCTTACGTAATGTCTAATTTGAGAGATAGTAAAATTGTGTTCTGTAAGGATTGGGTATTTATTATTATTATTATTTATTGTTATAGCGACATTTATTCCATGGCGCTTTACAAGTAAGGAGGGGTATACATAAAAACAAGTACAATAATCTTAAACAATACAAATCATAACTGGTACAGGAGGAGAGAGGACCCTGCCCGCGAGGGCTCACAATCTACAAGGGATGGGTGATAATACAGTAGGCGAGGGTAGAGCTGGTCGTGCAGCGGTTTGGTCGATCGGTGGTTACTGCAGGTTGTAGGCTTGTCATATTTGAAAACCATGTCCTCTAAGGTAAGAAGGCATTGATTATTTGTTAACGTATCTCGGACCAGTCTACACCCATTGTTTCCAAGCACCTTGTAAATGGGAGGTGACTTGCCTTGTAAAAAAGAGGGGTTACCTTGAATGGGAAGAAACATCGAGATGTGGGGGTCAAGACCGCTAACTCGTCTAGCTTGACGCCATCCCAAGATTACCGACCATAATAGAGGATTATCTCTAACCTCCACTGGAATTTCAGCATTTCGTAGGTGAAGCAATGCTGGGAAGCTGAAGGGTCTACACATGGCCTCATCTATTGGGGTATTAGAGAAGCAATTAAAGGCGAATATCCAATCTATGGAATGGCGAAAAGCAGCCTCTATACTGTAGAGGCGTAAATTTGGGAGATTAAGTCCACCCAAAGATTTGGTTTGCTGTAGCTTAAAAACACTAATTGTAGAGCCCCCTTCTGAGCCCCAAATAAATTGGCAGAAGGCTCGTGTCAGTAGCCTATCATCAGCTTTAGAAAGTAGAACCGGGAGCGTCTGTAAAGGAAAGAGTATTTTAGGGAAAGAGATCATTTTAATTAGATGGGCTTTACCTGCAAAGGATAATTTAAGGGATTTCCAGGATTGAATTTCTTGTATAACTACAGAAATAAGAGGCTGAACATTTAATTTATAGATATCATGAGGATTTGATGGTAGGTCAACGCCAAGATAAGGTAAAGAATTTCTCCTCCACTGAAAGGGAAAAGGGAACGGCCACCGTTTCTGAGCAATTTTAACAATAGCTAAAGCATGAGATTTATTAAAGTTTATACAAAATCCCGAAACTGCTCCAAATTCATTAAAGGCGTCCATTATAGAGGAAATGGATTCCTTAGGATTGGATATCATGAGTAAGAGATCATCAGCAAATGCCAACGTTTTAAGTGTATGGTGACCGACCCCTATGCCCCCAAAGGAAGGGATCATCTCCAGATATCTTAGTAAGGGATCAAGGGCAATATTAAACAAGAAAAGGTGACAGAGGACAGCCCTGCCTCGTCCCCCTGACGATGGAAAAATGGGTTGACTGGATATTTTCAAACATTTTTATTGGATTAAAGTGGACCTTTTAACCAAATTTATCATGGTTAGAAGGCTGTCCACTACGTGGACAACCCCTTCTTGATGTTTGCCGCGATTCAATAAAAAAAACTTTTCTCGCCTTCCTCAGTGGCGCCCTTCCCACTGTGTCAGCACTCGCAGTCCTGGAGTTCTTCTGCGGTTGTTGTGACACGTGCCTCCAGCACCCAAAATTTGTCATGGTTAGAGGGCTGTCCACTACTTGGGCCACCCCTTCTTGATGTTTGGCCCCGATTCAATAAAAAAAACTTTTCTCGCCTCCCTCGGTGGCGCTGTTCCCGTGGTGTCAGCACTTGCGGTCCTGGAGTTCTTCTGTGGTTGTTGTGACACGTGCCTCCAGCACCCAATCTGATCCGGCATCGCTGTGCCCGCCTTAGGACAAATCAAACATGATGAGGAAGTTGGGGCTCTAGCTGCTTTATCACTTGCTCTTCATGTTCAATTCAACAGGAGGCATAGACAGTGACGTCAGTGCTGATTGGGCACTGGAGTCATGTGTCAAAAGAGCACAGGAACCCTAGAGAACGGTGACGGCATGGGAGGTGAGTATAAGCTTTTTTATTTTATCGGGGCCAAGCATGGGGTATGAGGAGAAGTTGCCCAAGTAGAAGACAACTTATTTAACTGGACACATTATACAATTTTGCCTCTCAGTTTCGGCGATATTAGCAAAGTATTGGCACATATGAAGTAAAAAAGAAAACGGTAAGTCCAAGTGGGTGTTATCAATTACTTTTCACTGGGGGCGTGTACTTCTTCTTCCTGTATGAGTTGCCCAATCATTACCAGGGAGCAGCACAGCAGAAAAAGACTGCGCCTCACCATAGCCTAGGTTTCTTAGTGTGTGAGATGTAAGGATACAGAGCTGATCTCCTGGTCTAACTTCCTGCATGATTAGACAGTGCTGGGTATAGCTCACAGAAGACACACCTTTCGGATAAGGTCGATGTGTAGCTGTGTCATATTGCAAACCCTTCTATCTGCTTTCCTCCTCTTGTACCACGGTCAGCTCTGCTCGGCTGACCCCTCACTTCTGGTCCAGAGGTAAAAGCTCAATTCTTTAAGCTCAGGATAAATAAATCTGATAATACACTACACAATGAAATTCATAATTTTACCCATGAGTGGAATATAAATTTACCCTGATCCATTGCAATACATGTGTGTTAGTCTATTTTATGTCTGACGTTGTGTACATGAACCAGTAGGCTCAGGATGTACAAACAGATTAAAAAAAAACATCTTTGTGACTTAAGATTTGTGATTTTACTCAAAGGCTGTTTATATTTGTAGCCAACTTAACAGAAATGGAGCAATCAACTGAGCTTCTCCTATGCACCATTTTATGGGGCACTTACTATTATTTTATTTGAGAGGAAAAAAATAGATCACAATGGCTGCCCCTATGTTTCTTTTGCTTGACTTTATTATGTAGCTACCATAGGAAAAAAACAATAAAACCTGCAGTTTCTAATTGATGAGTAAATTATTTGATATACATAGTGGAAGAAAAACTTTTTTTTTTTTTGTCATTAAAGGGGTTGTCCGGGCTTTTCACATATTCTCAGTACATATCTGGACTGCAGAATTATGACAATAAGTAATTTACTTTATGTCACCAGTTTGCACGTTTTTCTAGATATTCTGAACAGAACGACCAAGGGGGGTGTTATGGCATTGAAATGAGAACTAGTCATTTCCTCCTACTCTACTAAAAACATGCCGTCTATAGCAACAACCCCAGGGCCGGACTGGGACTAAAATTCAGCCCTGGCATTTGAAGTTACACAGGCCCACTAGTCACATGGTGACTATATAATATCTTTGTACAGTTGTAGTTTACAAGAAGTGAGAGGAGATTAACACGACTATATAACATGTAGTCACAGCTGTGCCCAGTATTTCAGCTCAGTCCTATTTATTGCTTTTAGGTACAGTACTCCTCCCAAAGCGTTGTCCCCTTTTGTATGCATGATTACAGAATTCCTGGCAGAACTGCTCTCTATTGGGCAACCAGACCCCCTGGTCATAGCCGCCCCCATCATACCTCCCAACTGTTGAAGAAGGGAAAGACGGACAAAGACTGCGGCGCGCGCATCGCTGTGTTCGTTAGCGCTGATGCCATATTCATGTCAAAAATAGAATTAAAATAAAAAATATTGTTATTCTCACCTTCCGGCGTCCCGCGCAGCATTCCCGCCTCTCTGCACGCTCCAGTCCCAGTAATCCTTCGCGAGAATTACCGCGATGACGTCCGTTCTTGTGGGATCGCAAAGTCTCGCAGTCATTCTTGCAAAGGATTACTGGGACCGGGAGCGTGGAGAGAGGCGGGAATGCTGCGCGGGACGCCGGAAGGTGAGAATTACAATATTTTTAATTTTTTTTTATTATTTTACAGCTGATCGCTGGTCTCCCGCCCGTCACAAGCAGCGATGCGTGCTGGCCAGCGGGAGATCAGCGACGAAAAAAATGTCCAGAGGTTTCTTGCAGCGATCAGCGATACCGGCAGGGGGGCCGCTCGCTGATCGCTGTCACACACAGCGATCTCACTGGTGAGATCACTGTTGTGTCACAAAACTTGTGACTCAGCAGCGATCACGCTAGCGAGATTGCTGTGTGTGACGGGGCCTTAAGGCTGTGTCCACACGTACTGTAAATACTGTGGGGGGAGTTTCTGCTTGTTTTCTATAGGTGTCAGCACCAAACTACACACTAAAAATCTCTGATTATAGCATTTTTGTTACATTTTTCCATGCACCGTGTCCTTATTTAATGCGTTTTTGGTACCGATTTGAAGCAGCGTAAAAGCGACTGCAATTTTTACATGCAGCTGTTTCAGGCTTCTCATAGAAGCAAAAAAATACAAATTCTGCAGAATTCAAAAGTTTTCATGAAATCACATCTCCTTCGCTTGGACAATTCAGCTTCCAGAACACAGGGCAGGAATTCATTTTGGTGCCCCCCTCCCATCAAAAGCACATATGTGATTTGCACATTTAGGGCTCATACTCACTTGCACGAGACTCGCACGATTCTTGTGCGAGTCGCTCGCATGAAAACCTGGCACTGCCACTGGCGCTCGGACCGGATCGTGCTGCTACATGCATTTCTATGCAGCCGCACACTCCGGTCCGAGTGAGTATGAGCCCTTAGTCACGTGTTGAAGAGCTGCTCTCCCTAATTCTCTAAATGTTCAGTGATAAACTGAGAGACGCAGGAAGAGAAGCTCGCTGTCATGTGACAGTAAGTATGAAAATCGCGTATGAGTGAAGTGGCCATGTGATAACTGATGGAACCAGCAAGCAGAGCTGAATCCTGATAGTGAGTATATTACACGCTGTTAGGATTGGCTACAGGGCTTCATTTTATAATTAAAGGGCTCATCCAGGTTTGTGATGAAAGTCTGCAATCACTCTATATGATGTGTATCCGGATTTCCACAGCGCATGCACTGTACACTTAGGATTCTCCCTTACCAGTGGCAAGAGTAGGCGGTCATGTGAGCTATTTGTAGACTTCTGACTCGACATGTCCGGCCTCGCTCAATTCATTTTTATTGAATGAGGCCATGAATGTCACATGACCGCATGTGTGCAAATCGCCGTCAACAGAATCTTGACAGCATGTAGTGCGCACTGCGAGTGTTCAGAAGTCTGCAGTCACATAGAATGACTGCAGACTCATCACAAACCTGGACAACCCCTTTAATGCTCCTAATGTAAATAAAAACATGAGAATTAGGCTGCTTTCACACATCCGGCTTTTTTAATCCGGCACGATGCTGCGAAATTTGGAACAACCGGATCCGGTACTGGATCCAGTTTTGTCCCATAGAGTTGTATTGTCGCCGCACCGTGCCGCAACGTTTTTTGACAGTGCCGGACCGGTTTTTCTCAGAGTGCATGCGCGGAGACTCTGAGTCTCGCGCTGCTCTTTTAAATGTGGGCTCCACCGTATCCGGCCACACAGGCATCCGGTCTCCGGCACATCCCGGATCCGCCCCTACGGCTTTTCGCCGCACAGCGCCGGAGACACAAAGCCAGATGTGTGAAAGCAGCCTTAGTCAGTATTACAAAAAAGTATTTGCATCCAGGTACCTGATGAATGACTTTGTCTCTGATTGGAGTCGTTCTCTTGTCCAGACACTTTTCACAGCCCAACTCACCTCTGCAGACTTCCATCTTCTCTGGGTTTGTGAAACACATCCCCACACTGCCTTCTCATACATTCCCCCAACTGAAGACCACAGGCACAGGTGATCACATAGATAACGTGATCACTCTCACAAGTCAGGTGTTGATTTATATTTGTGGTGCTGGCTAAATATAAATCAACACCTGACTTGTGAGAGTGACCACGTTATCTATGTGATCACCTGTGCCTGTGGTCTTCAGTACGTGGGCCGCACCACACAGACATTGCGGTCGCGTATGAATGGCCACAGGCAAAACACCAATAAAGTTTTTTTAAAACATAGTCTGTCCAGACACCTCTTGGTCAATGAAAAAAAATTTGATATAAAGGTAACCCCTGTGGAACAAATATCACAGAATGACACAAACAGAAATTAAATAGAAAAGAGTCGTACTGGATTTTCCTGTTGAAAACCTTATATCCCGACGGCCTCAATGATACAGTGGAGAACGTGTAGAGAAGTTTAATAGAAAAAAGAGAGAAGAAAGAAAGTAAGGGAAAGGGAGGGGGAGGGAGACAAAAGAAACATGAAAACAGTGGGGGGTGTTGTTTTTTTTTTTTTAGTTTCTTCGTTTTTTGTTTTTTTTTCTCTCTGTTTTTTGTTAAGTCAATATGCCAAATTATTGACTTATGATCTTCTATGAAAGTGTTAAATACCTGGGTAATCTAAGGGTTAAATGTTTTTTTTTCTTCCAAGGTAACGCAAACCTGTCTACATGTAACACAAAAACTTCACTGAAACAATAGATCATTTTATGTCTGTCCTGAATATCCGCTTTCTCGACCTCGGCTCCATTTGTTTGACTATAGGACTGTTGGAGAAAGCGGAGTGCTGTACTCGGTTATTTCTGGTAGGCCCGCGGACAATGAATGGAGGGGTGGCCGAGCATACCCAGCGCATCTCTGCTCAAGACAGAACCACAGAGCCCCAATCGCAGGGTTCCAAATCCCCAATCTCTGAAAAACTCTGGAAAACAAATCCCCAATCTCTGGATCCTCTGGGATCCCAGTGATCTGTCACCCAGTTATCAGCAAGGTATCCTAGGGGATAAATTGTTGTTGTTTTTTTTTTTTTTTTTTGGGGGGGTGGATTAACCCTTTAATTATATTTAATTATATTGTTGTTTCCATTTCCTGTCAAAAGGTGGTAGGGGTCATCTGATTTTATGGGGTCCTATGCTTTCAGAATTGACTGAGCACAGATATTTATTTGATGGGGTAAAGAGCTAAAAATTTGATGCGCCTTATTCTTTATATATTTCTCCTACATCGCACACCCTTTTTCATCAATGACATTAAAATGGTGTTTGGGCCAAAGCAATAAATAAAAATTCTTCTTCATCACATTATCCTCAGCAGCAACTCCATCAGGTAAGGAAGATTTTGAAGGAAAATGGAATTGTTGTGTCCCACAAATGGGAACAACCTGTAATATATATATTCTCTATGTTGAGTTTTTCCTCCAATCAGCAAATTCCCTGTTGTTGCTAGGTAGAATTAGACTGTGTGAAGATTGTCCCTATGTCCCTCCCGCAGTTGAGCTCTGTATTAGGTTGCTCCTCCCTTCTTCTTCAGTTTAGGCTACAGCAGGCATTACTGAAGACGCATGTGTACTCCCCTGTACAGATTACTCCTTTTTACCTACTGTTCATTGTAAACTAATACAGGATTTTGGAAGAAAACGGCATCGTTTGTCCTGGTCTATTTACAGTTGCAGTGGCGGTCGAGTTAAAACTATCTGCGGACGCCTGCTGGTGTGAGTACAAGTTATACAA
This sequence comes from Dendrobates tinctorius, assembly GCF_039654945.1. Taxonomy (NCBI): domain Eukaryota; kingdom Metazoa; phylum Chordata; class Amphibia; order Anura; family Dendrobatidae; genus Dendrobates; species Dendrobates tinctorius. The sequence goes on along the minus strand of NW_027361752.1, from coordinate 821,881 downwards.
TTATCTAAGAAGCTGATAATTAAAACACTTGGGATTTGCAGCCATCAGGAAGAGGCAGAATAGGAATCACAGTCATACACAAAGGACACATGAATTTAATTTAGTATCAAGGTCTGCACCAATAAATGGTTTTATTTGAGGGTTTTCCTCTCATAGAACAAAGAGCTCGATGTGATTAAACTGGTGTGGTCAGTAGAGAACCTAACGTCACTGCAAAGATGGAGCGCTGCTGTGCAAAATCTCCAACAGGGCCTCCAACTCTCATCTTTAATGGCATTGGTCTTCTCATATGGACCAAAGTGACCTTTTGGGCCCTCTTAGGCTCCAAAGCCTCGGTGCAACTGGAACTTTGGCACTCACTATAGTTACACCCCTGGTTGGCAGCATAAAGTAGGGAAGAATTGGGCAGTTAGATTGGATGAGAGCCTTAGATATTTGGTGAGGTATCTTCATATGGCACTGTATTCTCTCCAACAAGCAAAGCTTCTAGTGGGCAATACTTGTCAAAAATGTGCCATGATTAATTATCTTACCCATTCCAGGTATCTTCATATATTACTTCCATACGGTGAACATTATGGACTCCATATTACGCCATTTTAAAAACCTTTGCAGAGATTTTTACTGAGTTCTTCACCAGATTTTGCATTTCGAGCAATGCTGATAACACTTTGATGCAGAGAAAAAAACCATATTAAACGTGATACCAGAAGAGCATTTCTAAATGAACTTATTACAAAACACAGGTTTTATCTGACAGCGAATGGCTTTTTAGGCTTCTTCCGTTTCTTCAGGTGCACACCAAGCATGACAAATGCTGTCAGTACAATGGCTGCCCCAGTCACAGTATATGCAATTCCTAGAAACATGTTTTTTCCTCCGCACCATGACAGAGTTGATAGGATCACATGCTTTTTCCCCCCAAACCTGGATACAGGAAAATCTGAGTGTTTAAGTTAAGATTATAATGAACTGAGTTTGTAGATGGAACAAGAAAAGATTGTCCATTCATAACATAAGCTTTGCTCTGTGTTTAGCATTGTACGCTTAGGCACGTGGTCAGTCTTTTCAAGGCAGCTCTGCCTTGTCCAGGAGCAGAGGGACAATCTCCGCTCATTCCATCCGAATCCTCTGGCCCAGATTGGACATAACAGAGAAATAAGTAGTTCCTCCATGTCAACAAAGGTTCACGTGACTCACATTTTTTTGTGTGTACCTGTATATGGTGTGTATCCAGTGTCATGCTGTTCCTCTTCTCAGTGACGTCACAGCAGACTAGCCGACTCACTCTGTGCTCTATGTGTGAGCCGAAAGTCTCTTTAAAGGTTTGCGGTTTGCTCACACTGCTGTGTAACACGGCCGAGTGCTATGCAACGTCTCATCAGAAAGAGCTCAGCCCAATGTTATACTACGGGGCAGTGCTGATCTGTGATTATTTTTTTATGCTGATTCGGCATGAGAAAACAGTCACAGCATGCTATGAGTGATTCTGATTTGGATCACACGCACCCATACAAGTCTATGGATGCAAGTGAAATATCGGACTGCACTCGGATGTCATCCAAGTGCAGTCCAATCTACTCTCACAGAAAGAATGGAGAAGAGACAGGTGGAGAAATTAAGTTCTCCGTCTTCTCTGCACCTGTGTTGTGATTATCTCATACAAGAGAATCCAATCACAATCAGATGACACGGATCAAACTCTGACAAAGTTAGCATAATCGCCCCGATATTCTCACAAAAGGTAATATACGCCAGTGTGAGCGAGCAAATACAGTGAAAGTCTTGTCCAAAGCCATTATAGACTCTCATTGTAAAAGCCACTTTGGGAGGGCAGTACATTAATGTACTCATACTACACGCCATATACATATATTTAATGGAAAAAATATTCATGGGAGGGCTTCTGTAAATTTGATGCAGAAGAATGCCAGGACGGAGACAGGGTCAGGATGTGAAACATTATTATAGGATGGGTCTACATCAAATTTGATGACAACAGAATCACACCTGATCTTTGTAAATTTGGTGTGCTGAATTCAAATATCGCATCCATTTGTTTACTGTGGGTACAGAAAGTATTCAGACCCCTTTAAATTTTTCACTCTTTGTTTCATTGCAGCCATTTGGTAAATTCAAAAAAGTTCATTTTTTTCTCATTAATGTACACTCTGCACCCCATATTGACTGAAAAAAAACATAAATGTTGACATTTTTGAAAATTTATTAAAAAAGAAAAAAAAAATATCACATTGTCATAAGTCCAGCTGTGTTTAATTGAACTGATAGGACTTGATTTGTAAAAGCACACACCTGTCTATATAAGACCTCACAGCTCACAGTGCATGTCAGAGCAAATGAGAATCATGAGGTCAAAGGAACTGGCCAAGGAGCTCAGAGACAGAATTGTGGCAAGGCACAGATCTGGCCAAGGTTACAAAAGAATTTTTGCAGTACTCGAGGTTACTAAGAGCACAGTGGCCTCCATAATCCTTAAATGGAAGAAGTTTAGGACCACATAAGTCTTCCTAGTTCTGGCCGTCCAACCAAACTGAGCAATCGCGGGAGAAGAGCCTTGGTGAGAGAGGTAAAGAAGAACCCCAAGATCACTGTGGCTGAGCTCCACAGATGCAGTAGGGAGATGGGAGAAAGTTCCACAAAGTCAACTATTACTGCAGCCCTCCACCAGTCGGGCCTTTATGGCAGAGTGGCCGGACTGAAGCCTCTCTTCAGTGCCAGACATATGAAAGCCCGCACAGAGTTTGCTGAAAAATACATGAAGGACTCCCAGACTATGAGAAATAAGATTCTCTGGTCTGATGAGATGAAGATAGAACTTTTGGTGATAATTCTAAGCGGCATGTGTGGAGAAAACCAGGCACTGCTCATCACCTGCCCAATACAATCCCAACAGTGAAACATGGTGGTGGCAGCATCATGCTATGGGTGTGTTTTTCAGCTGCAGGGACAGCACGACTGTTTGCCCTTGAAGGAAACATGAATGCGGCCAAGTACAGAGATATCCGAGATGAAAACTTCTTCCAGAGTGTCCTGGACCTCAGACTTGGCTGAAGGTTCACCTTCCAACAAGACACTGACCCTAAGCACACAGCTAATATAACAAAGGAGTGGCTTCTGAACAACTCTGTGATCATTCTTGACTGACCCAGTCAGAGCCCTGACCTAAACCCAATTGGGCATCTCTGGAGAGACCTGAAAATGGCTGTCCACGAACGCTCACCATTCAACCTGACGGAACTGGAGAGAATCTGCAAGGGAGAATGGCAGAGGATCCCCAAATCCAGGTGTGGAAAACTTGTTGCAAGACTCATGGCTGTACTAGCTCAAAAGGGTGCTTCTACTCAATACTGAGCAAAGGGTCTGAATACTTACGACCATGTGATATTTCAGTTTTTATTTTTTAATAAGTTTGCAAAAATTTCTACATTTTACAGTCAACATGGGGTGCAGAGTGTACATTAATGAAAAAAATGAACTTTTTTGAATTTACCAAATGGCTGCAATGAAACAAAGAGTGAAAAATTTAAAGGGGTATGAATACTTTCCGTACCCACTGTATATGTGAGGAGGATGCCCGTCGCGATATTGTTGCTGGCCCTTATGGTCCTATGGCATGGGGATGCCTGGAGTAAGGGGCTAGCAGAGAATAAGCACACTCTTCTCAGTGTTGCGACGTAGGAGCGGGTGTTAAATGGTGGTATTGCATGGAGATAGCTGCACCTCCTATGTTTAACTCACGGATTGCTGTGAGTATGGACATGCCGCCCGGATGTGACCATTGCGTGTCACCGCCAGGCGATACGTTTCACCTACTGAAAAAGTCGTCTGTGTTCCAAGAAGTGACTTCACCGCAAACATAAAGTGCGTTGATTTTGATGTAAGGCAGTGCGATGCATGACACCCGCCGCATATTGGTCTTGAGGGAACAACCAGCAGTGGTAAGGTGCTTGGATGGTAAGACAGCTTCCCACTGACTGAATAAGGCCGGGGTCACACTAACCGACGCAAAATGCGGTCCGTAGTTTACAGGCGTAATACGGATGATTGACCCCTAAATATTGATCCGTATGTCATCTGTAAGCAAGGTGTGGTCACGTATTTTGCGCATGTAAGCATCCGTATGCTGAGATTTTCTCGCCGGCTTGCAAAATGGACATATAATGGAGCCTTATGACAGGTTTTATAACACAAACCAAAGAATAGATATAGACACATAGAATGTATATATATATATATATATATATATATATATATACACATACATGTCATTGAGACACACATATATATATATATATATATATATATATATTTATATTTCACAGAGTTCTTCATAGCAGAATAGCCGCTAATTCAATTGCCGGCTTTTGTCAAATCATTCCCCAACCCTACAGGAAATGACACATGGTTTACATACAGTAAACCATTTCATTTCATGTTTTGTTTTGTATGTCTTTCATTAGTAATTAGATGAGGATTGATGTGTAAAATTTGGGAGGTGTAGGTGTTAATTTAAGGGGTTAATTCGTTGTAACAAAATGTGTGGGCTCCCGCGGTAATTTGTCAATGCGGGAGCCCACACATTTTTTTACAACGAATTAACCCCTTAAATTAACACCTACACCTCCCAAATTTTACACATCAATCCTCATCTAATTACTAATGAAAGACATACAAAACAAAACATGAAATTAAATGGTTTACTGTATGTAAACCATGTGTCATTTCCTGTCGGGTTGGGGAATGATTTGACAAAAGCCGGCAATTGAATTAGCGGCTATTCTGCTATGAAGAACTCTGTGAAATATAAATATATATATGTATTCTATGTGTCTATATCTATTCTTTCGTTTGTGTTATAAAACCTGTCAGGGTGAGTTTACTGTATAGCGCACTGAATTGCCGGCTTTTCTAAAAGACACCTGGTGCGTATTTCTCGCAAGTCACATGTGTGGTCCGTGTGTAATGCGTATTTTTAGCGCAGCCATAGACTTGCATTGGCGTACTACGGGCATAGTACGCTGACAATCGCAGCATGCTGCGATTGGCACGGACCGTAGAATACAGATGAGAAATATATGGCTGATGGGAGCTGCCCCATAGAGAATCATTGGTCCGTGTGTAATGCGTGCTTTTAACGCCTCTCACTCGTCCGTATTCCTCTCTAGGGTGACCCCGACCTAAGACTCTCTCCTGAAGAATCTTTTTCCAGAGGAAACGCACTGGGAGAAGCACACTTCACACCTGACTATATCCTCAGCAGGGCATGATGGCAACTGAACTTCTTGAAGGGCCATGTCAGACCCAGCTATCTGACTCCTAAGCTTCATTTTGGGTCGGGTCATTTACGTATTTTTATTTGTAGGTGATGTGAGAGTTACAATGGCTTTGCACTTTTTGACCAGCTGGACTAATTTTAGGTATTGGTTTTCTAGGTTTTATCTTAACATTAATTGAAAGTTAAGTTTTAAGTTACCACATATCCCTACAATATATTTGACATTTTGATTGCATTTGTTAAGGGAAACGTGCGTGACCAAAATTCTGCCTTCTTGAATTTTTTTTTCTTTTTTCTGCCCTGGTTATGGATCTCTGCTTTACTGCTGCTACTTTACGGTATTAAGTTATCTAACAAAATAAATGAATCAGCTTTAAGGATACTGTAATCAATGACGAAGCTGTAATTTCCAGCCGGAAGCCCATCAGTGAACTCATCTATTCTTGAGAGACGTCTATAAAGCTTCCTGAAGAATGGGAATGCTGCCACCCTCATCCAATTGATAAAGTCATCATTTTTGTAACCGTTGTTATTAGGGTCCGGGTCAAGAGCATAAGCCGGTTTCTGCCAATATGGCGGCCTGGCACTTCCTGCAAAAATAAAAATGAAATGGTTTCTTGCCATTAGGGAATCCCACTGACAGAAGGGCTGCAAAAATATTCAGTTAAATGATATAATTCTACATTACTTCCAAATGCCAGGAACCAAGGTTTCTGGACAGAACATTGTGCACAGAATCACACTACCTCTGTCAGCTTTACCTATAGCCCTTTCTGGTGCCAAGTCTTTTCTGGGTTATTGGTGCACACAAACCCAGCTCCCCACATGAAAAAATGAATTATCAGACTAAGAAACCTTCTTTGCTCGATGGCCTAGTTCTGATTCTCACGCGCCTATTCACTGATAGACAGCGGTCAGCATGGGCAATCCGAGGACTCACCAGCTAGGCTGCCCCACACGCAGCAGTCTGTGATGCATTTTGTGTCCCAATACCTTTTTATTATAGCCAGCATCATATTTGTAGCTTTTGGGCATAACAGTAACTCCCGACAAAAAACATATGTTTTGAAGATGTTCTGAGGTAGTTTTCTAGCTATCCGAACATGACACTTGTCAGAGTGGCTCAGATCCTTGCGCTTGCTCATTTTTCCTGTTACCTACACATCAATACATGAACTTTCAGACCTGACTGTTCACTTCCCACCCTTTGACGAGTGCCATTGTGATAAGATGATGTTACAAATAGAATCATTTTATTCACTTGTCAGTGATTTTAATGTTATGTGATCATCTCCATGTATATTGTTCATAAGGATGTTAAGTTTCCTCAAAGCAAGATAAAAAATGTGTGTCCCCTTTCTCGTTTACATGGCACTAAGTCCTTTTCTCTTTTCCTGTCTTTTCCGTACAGCCAAGTTTCTAACTTGTATCCCGTACAGAAGACTATGATACCATCAACAAGAAAAAACTTCTAAATCTTAGAACACTTATTAGTAAAGTTTGTCTTAGCCCTCATTTCATTAACCCTAATTCCTAAAAAGTTGGGTTCTGTGTAAAATTGAAAGAAAACAAGAATGCCATGATTTGAAAATCTCTTATAGTCATATTTTATTCACAACAGCACCTAGAACACAGATCAGAAGTTGAAAGTTGGATTTACTTCTTTTTCTAAAGGAAATGTATTTCCTTAAATATGAACACCCTTAAACTAATTCTTTGTTAAAGAAGCCTTTGAATTTTTACAGCAGTTAATCTCTATGGGAAGGACTCAAAATGACATATTAAGAACTAGAAATCTTTGACCACCCTTGCTTGCAGTGGTTCTTCAAATCTGTCAGATTACGAGGGCATCTTCTGGGTACGGCTCTTCAATTGAATTTAGGTCTGGCATCTGACTGGAATTCTGATTCTGGACTGTTACCTGACTACTCCTTTTGACTTACCCCTTGGTATATCTCAAGCCATCTTAGTACCTGACCCAATACCTATTGACTTTCCAAGCCTCACGGCTTGTCCGAGAGTGGTGGTGGCTAGCCTCAGTTTCCTGGTGGTTTGTACAACATACAGCTCATGATGCAAAAGGTTTCCTGGCAGCTCAGAAAGAACTGTGAGACTCCGGTTCTCATCTTCCTATATTAAAATTTATTTCCATCTTTGAGATGCAAACATATTTGAAAAAATATGCACCAGGGCTGTGGGAGAGGAACCCTTGTCAGCTCCTTCTCTGACGTAGAGCAGCTTGATGCTGTCAACGTAATGCAGGACACAAGGGGCAGGACGTGGTGGGGAATGATAAGCGCTCAATGTAGGAGCCGAAGATTTATATGTCCTGACATGTACTGTAGATGGAAGGGGGGGGGAGAGGTTTTGGGGCAAAATGTTACTACAAGGGCAATTGAGGGAAAATTGAGAAAGGGAGCACAGGATAGCGAGTGTATGTGTGATGAAATTATGGAGAGGGGTAGTGTGTGGGGGGGATATTATGGAGAGGAGAAGTGTGGAAGGATATTATAGAGAGGAGAAGTGTGGATAGATATTATGGAGAGGGGCATTGTTGGTGATATTATGTATAGCGGCCGTGTACGGGAATGTCATGGAGAAAGGCAGTATGGAGGTTATTTTCTGTAGGTAGCACAGTGAGAGGCAATTATTTATTCAGGGGTACAGCATAGGAGATATTTTTATTCATTGGGCATAAATGATACTTTAATTTTTAAGGGCACCTTGTCGGAAACTGCTGCAGAATCCCAGAGAAGAGGGAAGTCTAGAGAGATGACCTCTAGGCTTGAAATCTCATCATGGTGGTCTGTACTACATGAAGACAAAAGGGACGGGAATGTCTTCAATTAGAGAAGTCAACTATAAGGTTCCTGGATGTAAATGTTTATTTGTGGTAATGCCTGCATCTCATCAGTGCTATTGTTTTTGTATGATCTGCACTCTGATAATGTCTGGAAACAACAACTCCCAGCATCTCCAAACCATTGTTAAAGACATACTGGGAGTTGCAGATTCACATGATACAAGTGTATATGGGGCTGACCCTTTGAACACTGTACTAAGCTTGGTGCTGTATTCATGTATTGATGGTGGTTCTAGCTCTGCCTTTTTGTATTGATGGTGGTCCTGACACTACATTCATGTACTGATGGCGATTCTGGCGCTGCATTCATATACTGACAGTGGTCCTGGTTTTGCTTTTCTGTACTGACAGTGGTCCTGGTGCTGATTTCATTTTCCGGCTGTGGTCCTGGCACTGCATTCATGTACCGACTGTGGTTCTAGCGCTGCAGTCATTTACCGAGGGTGGTCTGTGGTGCTGCATTCATGTAACAGTGGTTCTGGAACTGCATTCATGTACTAACAGTGGTTCTGGAACTGCATTCATGTATTAGTGGTGATTCTGGCTGTGTATTCATGTACTGAAGGTGGTTCTTACACTTCATTCATGTGCAGCCAGTTATTCTGTCATTGTACACATGTAGCAATCCATAATGTGCTTTATGTCTACGTTAAAACTGGAACACTCTCAAAACTTATAGTTTTTAGATTATGAGGAGGAGTTGGTGAGTTTCTGCTCAATTTCTGCTTCACAAACTCAGTGTAAATTAGGGTGTGTTTACTAAGTTTTTGAAGCAGAAACTTAGCAAAAACTCTCCAGATCCTCCTCAAATGCTCAAAACTTGGTTTTAGTGATTTATAAATGTACTGACGATGTTTCTGGTAAGGTATTCATGCATGTAGAATTTTTTTTTACAGCCCTTGGGATTAGTTCAGTATGAAAATGTGGCCCTTGGACCAAAACATTTGTGTATCCCAATTATAAAACTGCTGTATAATGCTCAGCATTGATAGGGCCTTTCAAAATGTGTAAGCTGTCCTTGCCATAGGATCTAATGCTCTTGAGTCCACAGGACACGGAAATCGTGATTTCTGTAAATTTCAAATTTTGGTCTATCTGTGCACAGAACAGTTTCCATTTTACTCAGTCAAATGAACTTTGGCAGAGAGAAGATGGCAGTGTTTTGGCATTGAATTGATATATGGTTTCTTGTTTGTATGACAGATCTTTCACTTGAATTTGTGGATTGCATGGTCAACTGTGTTCACAGAAAATGATGTCTGTAAGTATTCCTAAGCATGCAGTTTGTTTTTAATTTATTGCCACCTGAAGGCCCAGGTATCCATCGGCATTGTCCCTATTGCAAATGGGTTTCTCCAAAAATCTTTTGCTGTTATGTACTGTAGATGATGGGATATTCAAAGTCTTTGAAATTTTATGTTGGGTAATATTTCTCTGAAATTGTGAACCTTTGACCATCTTGGCATCTGGGAGATTCTGCCTCTTTATTATACACAGTCCTGTGACTCAGTCGAGCCCTGTCCCAACATTTTTGAAATGTGTTGCTGTAATCACTTTCTAAATGATTTAATATTTTTCAAATAAAGTAGAAAAATGTGAGAAAGCGATGTGGGAACTGATCTCTTATTTCCAATTCATCCAGCACATCTGTTGTGCCAGACCTTTCAAAAACTCATGTTACATATGCTACACATTGCATTTTTGATAGCCAGCTCACCAGTTTTGCAGTACAAACGTGCAAAATAGCCAAAAGTGAACTTGTGCTTTTTTGACATAGGCTGTGATCAGTTGAGGCACAAGAGAATTGATCTTGATGTCACCGATAAATTGAAAACCTAGCTCTACAAAACTAGATAGATGGTCATAGACCGGGAAAAGCTGAGAAATTATTTAGCCATCTATGTTACAAAGTGTAGAACACTTCAATAAAACATGGAGCAGTGTAGCTAGTACTGCCTATGTCTGGAGAAACACAAGGAGAAGCCTTTAACAGCAGCCCCTAGAGGAGGGCTGGCTCCAGAGCTGTCAATCAAAGAAGAGAAGGGCAGAGATAAATGCAAATCCAGTAGGTGAGAAGGGGCACTGAACTGTTTAGCCACGCCAAGGGTGCACCAAGCGCCTGTACTTGGTATAATCAGTCATGCCGTGCTGACAATCTCCTTTTTTAATTTTTAAACTTTGAATGTTGATTCCGTTATTACAGGTAGTCACTCCACACAAAATGTTTCATAAATAGCATTTACCTTCGCCCCCCGAAGATGCAACAAAGCGAAACGCGCGTTGGGGTCTCTCTGCCCACACTTTAGCCAAGTTGGTTTCCAATATATATATGCACTGTTTGACATAATTACTATTATTGCCAGTATATATGTTGTTTTGAGCTGCTGAGTCACTGTATTTCATCTGTAAACTTTGCTGCCAGTTTGTATATATCTCTATATATTTTTCGGCAGCTCCGGTTTTTTGGTCCTCCTTTATTGCACTATTGCACTTTATATTCGTCATCTATTCTTTTTTGAGAGATATTTGCCTACTTACGTGTGTGTGTGTATATATATATATATATACACACATACATATGTATATACTTTATGTAGGTCCTTTTTGACCACTTTCACTATTCATATACATATATTTAAATATATGGATATGTGTATATGTATATATATATATATATATATATATATATATATACTCTGTATTGCACCTTATATCTGGCTGGTATTTTTACTCTTATATTGGTGTTTCATGTATGGTTTACTAATATTTGCATTATTGTCATTGGCATATATGATATACTGTATATGGATTTCACTAACTAACTAATTTATACCGACCCGGTTTCAGTGTGGCATTCAGGTGTCACTGATTCCCTTTTTTTTAACTGTTGGACTACATACTAATTTTACTCCTCATTTGAAAAAATAATAAAATTTACATTTTTTTATATTGCTCCTTGGTCCTATTTCTTTCGGGTTTCTGTTGTAATATTATGGCTGAGACATTGTTTATTTAGTCTTCTTTTGGGATTTTAACATTTGAACAGGTAATTGTATCCTGCAGACTCGAAGGCCATTAATTGGAATGGCAAGCATCAGGACCTCACAATCATGATCTCATGGTGCCGATGAGGTTAAAGAGGGAGTCACAACACTCTATTAACCATGTAGATGCTGCTGTTATTATTGACAGAAGCATCTAGGAGGTGAAATGGCCATGGTTGGGCCTAACACCGATCATGGCTGATGCAGCAAGGTGTCAGCATAGTGTACAGATGACAGCTGCTGCATTTTCGAGGGATGCTATCTTCTTAAGTCTCAGGTCAGTAAAAACAGTAAAAAGTCATATTGCACTTTAGCCAAGATAACTAGAACATGGGGAACATACTTTACCTGCAAAGGCCTGTACGAGATCGTCCTTAGGTTTGGGGTTACTGAACTTCACATTCTTATCTGACCACCAGGTGTTTCCAGTTTTCCACATTGGAACAGGTTTTATGTTAGTCAAGTCCTTATGATAAATTAATGCTATTGTATCTAAGGCAAAAAAAATGATATTATTTAGGTTAAAGGTTTCCTCTACATCTGAGTGCGCATTTCATATCTTTGCAGACATTTTTCTGAAAAGTAAAAAAGAAAGGTTCTAATTCAGTAACATTAAGGTTTAAACAACACCATGACACCAGGTCAGGCGGCCAGAGATCTTTGTATGGTGGTACATCACAGCATAATGCTAGTGAATGGGGTCACATTGTGACTTGCAAGGTGCACGACAAGTAAGTCTCGAAAAATTGGAACCAGTAGGACCAGATGGGGCCAAAGCCATTTTGCAGCCTTAGCCTAAGCTCCAGCTCAAGTACCAAATACACATAATAAATTAGTAAATTGTCCTAAACACCAAGAGCTTTACTACCAACCACTCTGCTGTTTAGGAATTGTTTATTGCTAATATTTAGACTATATATGATAGTTTCATGTCAACACTGAACTTAAATAAAACGCTGAACTGAGAGTATTATGTGGGAAATATAAGTTGATGTTATGTGGGCACTAGGGTTGAGCGAAACGGGGGTCGGTCAAATTGATAAGTCGCCGACTTTTGCTAAAGTCGGGTTTCGCTAAGCGAAACCCGACCATAGCGTGAGGTCGGCCATGAGGTCACCGACCCGCGCGCCAAAGTCACGTTTCCCATGATGCTTCCAGCGCCTTTTCTCATCCAATCATCAAGGACGCACACTGTGGGCAACGCGATGACATCGGCAGCGGCCACCATCATCTTAGAGAAGGGCATTCCTGTGATTGGCTGGCTTTGTGTGGCATCACAGTGACTATAAAAGCCCTGACCGCCGACCGCCATTTTACTTCTGCCGATCTTAGCATAGGGAGAGGTTGCTGCTGCTGATTCTCAATAGGGAGAGCGTTAGGCAACAAAGAAAAAAACTGTGCTTCTTCTGATAGCGATTTCAACTGTAGAGTTAGTGTGCAGTGACAGGGGAGGATTTTTGTGTGTGCAGCAGCACTGGTAGTTATTAGGCTGCCTTATAAGGCTACCTCATAGCTGCATTGCTATGTGCACACTGCTGTGCAGACTGCTTTTTTAATATCAAAAAAACTTTTATTCTGATTTTCTGCACAGTTACAGAGGGTTCATTTTTTCACACACCATATAGAGGTGTACGCTCCTCACAAACTACCGTGTACCGGCTGGTATCACGGACATATACATGCTATCTGTGTGTGACTCCGTAAAAAAATAGATGGAGATTTAAAATTTTCCATACATACACCGTATAAATCTTTCCGCTTGTCAAACAGTATCGTATATCTGCTGTTTGGATTATGGTCCAATCTATACAGAGACAGCGCGTGTGTGTGTGAGTGCGTAAATACATAGACGGACATTTCCATTTTTCCATACACCGTATAGGGCTGTCCGCTTCTCTAACAGAATCGTATATCTGCTGTTGACGCCGTAAAAAAATAGACGGATATTTAAAAATGTCCATACATACACCGTATAGAGCTGTACGCTCCTCACACACTACCGTGTACTGGCTGGTATCACGGACAAATACATGCTATCTGAGTGTGACTCCGTTAAAAAATAGACGGAGATTTTCATTTTTCCATACATACACCGTATAGAGCTGTCAGCTTCTGATACAGTACCGTATATCTGCTGGTTGGATTACAGTCAAATACATACTGGGAGAGCGTCTGTGACTAAGGAAATATATACGGAGATTTAAATTTTTACCTACACCTTATACAGCTGTACGCTCCTCATACAGTACTGCTGGTATTTTTGTTACATTTTCACAAACATGAGGAAGTATGGTGGAAGAGGCCACGAACGTGGGCGGGGGAGCAGCTGGTACTGATGCTGGTGGTGGTGCATCTGCTGGTTATGCCAAAAGCACAATAGCAGCTAAGGCAGGAGGTGTTGAGCCTGCGTCATCGCCTGGCACAAGAAGGCCTGTAAGGTTCCCTTTTCTGGGAGTAGGAAAACAGCTTTTAAAGCCAGTGCATCAGGAACAGATTTTGGCTTACATTGCCGAAACAGCCACCAGCTCTATTGTCTCCTCTTCTGAACTTTCAAAACCTGCAAGCACTGAGTCGGCAGTGCAGGCTCCTGGTCAAGAACAACACCTTCCCTTGTGTCTTTCAACCCCACCAAAAGTGAAGGATGCGGCAGCCCACACTTCAGATTACTCCATGGAGCTCTTTTCACATACCATGCCTGGGTTATCCAGTTAAATCCTGAATTTCCCAGTCCAAGATGAATCTGACATGGAGTGCACTGATGCACAGCCACTGCTAGATGTTTCTGCTGGTACATTGACCCACAGCACTACATTGCCCTCGCAGTCTACTGAGACAGAATCTGACCCTGATGAAACTCAGGTGCCCCTTCCCGCATACCATACCACCTTACACGGCGACAAAGAGGAAGGTGCAGATGAAATTGAAGAGGAGGTGATGGATGACCCAGTTGTTGACCCGGATTGGCATCCATTGGGGGAAGAGGGTGCCGCTGGCAATAGCTCAGATAAGAAGGATCCGCGGCAGGCATCGACATCTCAGCAGCGGTTATCTGGCAGCCCGTAGCTGTCCAAAAACGTGGAACAAAAACCAAAAGAGGTGCAGGACAGCTTGGCCACAGCGTGCAAGCCCTGAAAATTTATACCATAGTAGGAAGAGTGCAGTTTGGCACTTCTTTGTCAAAAATCCTACTGATGAGGCAAAGGTTATCTGTAAGAAGTGCGGAAGGACCTTTAGCCAAGGGAAAAATCTCAGAAATTTGAATACCAGTTGCATGCTTAGACATTTAACCACCATGCACTTGCAAGCGTGGACGGACTACAAATCCTCAGGTACCACATGTGCACCTGCTCCAACTGAAGGTAGCTAGCAACGCTCCATCGCTTCCCCCACTGTAAGACCACTGCAACCGGTAAGCACACCACCAGCAATAAATGTTGAGGTGTCGTCGCAAGGCAAAAGCAGTCAGGGAATCACAATGATTTTGCAACGAAACAATAAATCTATGCCATCACAGCCAACACCATCATCATCACTAACCCCCTCTCAGTCCGTCCGGTCCACTGCTAGTTCCCCCATATGCAGCTCTCAAGTCCAGCTCACCCTAGCAGACACTCTGAGTAGGACAAGAAAGTACTCATCCTCTCATCCGCGTACACTGGCTTTGAACGCCTATATTGCCAAACTGATCTCGTTAGACACGATGCCCTTCCGTTTGATTGAAAGCAAAGCTTTCCGAGAGCTCATGGCCTACGCTGTCTCATGCTATGACCTACCCAGTCGGCACTTCTTTTCTCGAAAAGCCATCCCTGCCCTCCACCTGCATGTGAGAGACCGCATTGTCCATGCACTCAAACAATCAGTGAGTGGAAAGGTGCACCTCACAACAGATGCATGGTCCAGTAGGCATGGCCAGGGCCGTTACGTGTCCATCACTGCGCACTGGGTTAATGTTGTGGATGCAGGCACCACAGGGGACAGCAGCGGTGGAACAGTGCTGCCTAGCCCACGGTATAGGAAACAGTTGGCTCTAGGCGTTCGACCCTCCTCCTCCTCCTCAAGAAGCAAAAGCTCGTCGACAGAGCGCAGTCGCACGAGCACTCCATCCGCAGCTGCCAGTGTTGCACACGAGGTGTCCCATTATCGAACAGCTAGTGGTAAGCGGCAGCAGGCTGTTTTAAAGATGATGTCTTTGGGCGACAACAGACATCGCGGAGGTACTGGCCAACAAACTGAGTCATGGCTGGGCAGTCTACATCTTGAGCCAGGCAAGGTAGTCAGTGATAACGGCCGGAATTTTGTGGCAGCCATGCAAAACTCACACACATACCTTGCCTGGCTCACACTTTGAACCTGGTGGTGCAGTGCTTCCTAAATAATTATCCAGAGTTAACAGCCCTGCTCCAAAAGGTGCGAAGACTGTGCTCGCACATCCGTCGCTCGCCCGTACACTCCAGTCGTATGCAGAAGCTGCAGCAATTGCTCCACCCCAACAAGCACCGCCTAATCATAGATGTTGCAACAAGGTGGAACTCCACCCTGCACATGGTTGAGAGGCACTGCGAACAGAGGCAGGCTGTAATGCATTTGTGGGAGGATGCACGGGCAGGCAGTTTGAGGGCAGACATGGAGTTGTCGGGTGTGCAGTGGTCAAAGCTGAAAGACCTCTGTAAAGTCCTTCAGTGTTTTGAGGAATGCACATGGCTGGTAAGCGCAGACGACGCCATCATAAGCATGAGCATCCCACTTATGCATCTGCTCATGCAAATTTTGATGCATATTAAGGATCAGACGTCTGCAGCGGAGGAGGAACAGGAGGAGGAGGAGGGAAGCCTTGATGACAGTCAGCCATTGTCTGGTCAGGAACTGTCCTGGACGAGGTGGAGGAAGAAGAGGAGTAGGAGGAGGGGGATGATTATTTTGGGGAGGAGGATGCTTCTCTGGGGGCAAGAGAAAATGTTGGCATGGCAAGGTCAGGTACAGGGTTTGTGCGTGACAGGAGGGATGTGGATTTGCCAGAAAGTGCTCCTCCACCCACCACTGCCAGTGCGTCATTGACACCTGGAACATTGGCCCACATGTGTGATTATGCTTTGCGGATCCTAAAAAGGGACCCCCACATTGCCAAAATGATGAAGGATGACGACTACTGGTTTGCCAGCATCCTCGATCCACGCTATAAAGGCAAATTACACAACATCATGCCACAGGAGAACCTAGCGATAATATTGGCTAACAAACAAGCAACTCTGATGAACCGTTTGTTTGAGGCATTCCCAACACACAGCAGCGGTGCTGGTTCTCCAACGAGCTGAAGTGGGCAAAATGGAAGAGGTGTTCGTGGTACACACAGCCGAAGTGGCGTTGGAGACAGGGGTTTCATGACCATGTTGTGGACTGATTTCTCAAGTACCGCTCACACGACTGGTAATACTGCATAGATTGCAAGTGACAGGAGACAGCAGTTGTCAACTATGGTTACAAACTACTTCTCCTCCCATATCGATGTTCTCCCTCACAGGTCATTCCCCTTTGACTATTGGGCCTGTAAACTGGACACCTGGCCTGAATTGGCACAATATGCCTTACAGGAGCTCGCTTGCCCTGCTGCTAGTGTGCTATCTGAAAGAGTCTTCAGTGCTGCTGGATCAATCCTGACAGAAAAAAGGACCGTCTGTCGACCCAAAATGTTGATAATCTAACCTTCATTAAAATGAACCATGCATGGGTTTCAAAGGATTTTGTCCCACCTTCCCCTGATGACACATAGGTTGCAAGAAATTTGGCTCGCTTTTGTCCTCCTCTTCCTCGGACTTGTCAAATTCCTCCATTTGCAGCTGCTGAATGTACATCCTACACATCAACATATGCCATTTTTTAAACCTCCCAAACTGGGCTGCCCCCCCCAAGGGCTGGGGTCACCACCTTGCGCAAGTGCCGTTGCTCTGTACAGGTGGGTGGGCCCACTCTTGGCCGACGGCACTGGCACAGGGCCAATCATAGTACAATTCAGTGTCTCTGACAGTGAGGGGTCCCACTCGCTGTCAGACACCCCAGCGTACTATGAGGGGCCCTGTGCCAGTACCATTGCCCACGAGTGGGCCGCCCCTGCTTGCTCATGGCCACAGCACTTGCAAGTTGCAATACTTACCTCTCCCTGCTCCACCGCTGTGTAGTCTGGGCAGTTAAATCCTTCACAGGGACGGCCACTACAAATTTGGTGAACTGATCGATGATGGTTAAGATGTAGCTATGGCCTGTCCTGCTGGCCTCTACCTTCAGATGATCAATGGCTACCATTTGTAATGGACGTCAACTCACAATCAGATGCAGTGGTGCTTTATGATCAGCTTTCACAGTTTTTCCAGTCACAGACGTGTGACATTCCTGCCACCATTTTTCAATGTCTCCTCTCATGCCAATCCAATAGAATCGCCTACGGCCTGTGGCTTCTGTCTTTTGCACTCCAAAGTGACCAGACACATCATGATAGGCAGTGAGGACCATGTCTACATCTCTCCCTGTGATCACAATTTGATGGAGACGAGTAACGGTGATGGGATCCAAGCTATTGCGATACAGCAATCCTTTTTTCACAAATAACCGTTTTCGCTGTCTCCACAGACAAAGTAATTGAGGGTCAGCATCGCCTCTGCGAAATCTACCGGGAGGTTTTCCCGTGATCAGTAATTCCCAAATTTCTGCAAACACTCGACTTTCCGTCTGTACTTGTATCCATCTAGTTTCCAGTAGTGGAGAGTCTGGACTGGCTTACTGAGACTTAAATAAATATGAAGATTTAAAAGTACCCCAACAATGTATACTGGTGTGCGCTTCGAATACATTTCCCTTTTTCTACTTTTTATATTCTGGTGTAATCCATACTGAGCCTGTGAGTGTCTGTGTCTGACTCCGGAAATATAGATGGAAATTTACAATTACCCCTAGACTGGATACACCAGGTATCTGCTAATACAGTACCTTTGTTCTAAATTTTTTATTACGGTATAATCCATACTGAGTGAGTGTGTGTGGTTTCCTCCGTCTATATATACAGAGATAAAAATTTTACCCTATACTATATACAGCTTCTATCTTATTATACAGTACCTTTGTTCGACATTTAGTATTACAGTCAAATACATACTGGGTGAGCGTCTGAGGGTGACTACGGGAATATCTATACGGAGATTTAAATTGTACCCTATAATATATATACTTGCTTTCTTGCTATTCAGTACCTTTTTTTCAACATTTTGTGTTATGGTCAAATGCAGACTGAGTGAGCGTCTGAGGGTGACTCCGGAAATATATACGGAGATTTCAAATTTGCCCAACACTGTATACAGCGCTGACACAGTACCCTTTTTTTTGCTATTTTGAATCTGGTGTAATCCATAATGAGCCTGTTAACGTCTGTCTGTTACTCCAGAAATATAGTTTAAGATTTAAGATTACACCCACACTGTATACAGTTGTACGTTTGTGATACATTACCCATTTACTGCTTTTTATATTCTTGTCTAATCCCTATTGGGCCTGAGAGCGTTTGTGTCTGCCTCCTGAAATATATACGGAGATTCAGAATGTTTAAACCATACTATATATACCTTCCTATATTACTTCCTGGCGCCGCTGGAGTGGCAGCCTGTTACAGTAGCTCCTTCTTTGATCTCCTTTTTTTCTATTTTCTATTTTTCCTTTCTCTTTTTTTTTTATTGTTACTCCAAAGGGACATTGCACTATGAAAAACCATAAGAGGACCTGGACCTTTGATGGACTTTTTACCTTGTTTTTACTTGGATCTATTGTGTTGGGAAATCCAGGAACTGAACAAGACCCTATTGTCTACTCCAGAGAAGCTATACTGCTGCTTAGGGACACAGCAAGGCAGCATGCTGCTAATAGACCAGAGGACATTCCACCAGAAATAAGGAAGACTAAGAGAAGAGGTTGCAGAGCTGGAGCCCTCAGGAAAGCTAGAAGAAGGCGCTATAGACCTGCTCTTCCCTCCGTCATTATGGGCAATGTGAGATCACTCGGGAATGAGATGGACGAACTGTCGGCGCTGACCAGACATCATCGGAAATTAAGGGAGTGCAGCATGTTGCTGTTTACAGAGACCTGGCTCACCGAAGGTACTCCGGACACTGTTGTCTCGTTGGACGGCTTTAAACTCATTCGCGCGGACAGGACAAGGGAGAGCGGTAAGAGGAAAGGCGGAGGGCTGGCGATATTTGTGAATGATAGAGGGTGTGACTCTAGGCACATCGTGGTCAAAGAGCAAACATGCTGTAAGGACATTGAGCTATTAGCTGTGGGCATGAGACCTTTTTATTTACCGAGGGAACTATCGCATGTAATCATGATAGCTGCATATGTCCCCCCTTCTGCGAAAGCTGATGCCGCCACTGAGGTCCTACAATCCACAGTGAGCATGATGCAGTCCCTTCACCCCCAAGCACTCCTTCTGGTTTCGGGAGACTTCAATCATGTGTCTCCAACATCCATACTACCCAGTTGCACACAGTATGTTACCTGCCTCACTAGAGATAACAAAACATTGGACTTGTTCTTTGCCAATGTGAGAGGGGCATATGCCTCGTCAGCCCTACCGCCCCTTGGAAGATCGGATCACAACCTAGTGCACCTCCAACCCGTGTACAAGCCACTTGTACAGAGAGAACCTGCTGTCACTCGCACAGTGAGGATATGGACTGAGGAGAGTGATGATGCTCTGAGAGACTGCTTTGAAACAACCACTTGGGAAGTGCTGCAAGATTCCTATGGTGATGACATGGATGGTCTCACACACTGTATAACGGACTACATTAATTTCTGTGTAGACAACACAGTACCCACAAAAGTAATGAGGTGCTTCTCTAACAACAAACCATGGATCAGCCCCGGAATAAAGGCTCTCCTCAAAGAGAAGTTGGCCTTCAGATCAGGTGACAAGGGCAGGCTGCGAGAGGTGCAGAAAGATCTGAAGAATCTAATCAGGCAGGGAAAGGCTAATTATAAGAGAAAAATTGAACTGAAACTGTCACAGAAAAGGATCCATGAAGTCTGGGAGGGTCTAAAGTCTATATCTGGGCATAGACGGACTGTCTCCAGGATGGTTGTAGATAAAGAGGGGCTTAATGAACTTAATCTATTCTTTAACAGATTTAATCACACACTGGCTGCTCCTGCCCCTGCATACCATTCACACCTCTCTGCTACAATAACCTCACCCCCTGCTGCAACTTGTCAACTGAGCCAGGGTCTGTTCTTCACAAGTACCCAGGTTGCAAAAGAACTGAATAAGATCAAAGTTTTGAAGGCTGCAGGTCCTGACGGCATCAGTGCAAGACTAATCAAAACCTGCGGGCACCAGCTGAGTGAGATCATTACATATCTGTTCAATATGAGCCTGAGAATGGGTATAGTACCACAACTGTGGAAATTATCGTGTGTGGTACCGGTTCCGAAGAAACCTTATCCGAAAGACCTTAATGACTATAGACCTGTAGCATTGACATCACACCTGATGAAGGTATTAGAGAGATTGGTTCTCACACGTCTCCGTCCTCTAGTGAGCTCGGATATGGACCCTCTCCAGTTTGCCTACAGGCCGGGCATTGGTGTGGATGATGCCATTATCCACCTTCTAGATAGGACTCTCTCTCACCTGGAGAAACCTGGGAACACTGTGAGAATAATGTTCTTCGATTTCTCTAGTGCTTTTAACACCATACAGCCAGGTCTACTGAGAGACAAGCTGGGCCTTGTTGGTGTGGACCTCCAACTCTCCACCTGGATCCTTAACTACCTCACGAACCGACCTCAGTTTGTAAAGGTTCGGGACAGTGTGTCACACGGTGATCTGCAATACAAGGGCACCTCAAGGTACAGTTCTTGCCCCTTTTCTCTTCACACTGTACACTGCGGATTTTAGGTGCAACTCATCTAGCTGCTACTTGCAGAAGTATTCTGATGACTCTGCAAATAGTAGGTCTCATCACAGGAGGTGATGAAAGAGAGTACAGAGACACTAACCAAGCTTTTGTGCAATGGTGTCAGAGGAACCACCTTAGGATTAATTCCGGGAAGACCAAGGAATTGGTGGTGGACTTTCGCAAAGGCAAAAATCCACCAGTAGTGGTGAACATTCAGGGAAATGACATTGAGATAGTCGACACCTATAAGTACCTTGGTGTGATCCTCAATAATAAGCTTGACTGGGCCCATCACTTGGATGCAGTGTACAGGAAGATCCAAAGCAGGCTTTATCTGCTCAGAAGGCTGAAAGCCTTCGGAGTTAGAGGGGCACTCCTTGCATCCTTCTTCAACTCTGTTGTGGCATCAGTCATCTTCTTTGGTGTGGCGTGCTGGGGTAGTGGCATATCAACCAGGGATAGGAATAGGCTGGACAAACTGATTAGAAGGGCCAGCTCTGTCCTGGGATGCCCCCTTGACCCAGTTCAAGAAGTAGGCGACAGGAGGATACTGGCCAAGGTGAGCTACATGGTGCAGAATGATTCCCATCCCATGCATAAGACCGTGACAAAGATGTGCAGTACTGTCAGTGACCGGCTACTTCATCCTAAATGTGAGAGGGAGCGCTATCGAAAGTCCTTCCTTCCTGCTGCAGTTAGGCTGTATAACCAGCACTGTCCAAAACGGAGAACGACCCAAACAGTGAACTGATAGATCCAAAGTTGTGACAGTCCGGTTACATTTTATTTTATTTTTTATTTATTTTTCCCTGTATATGTACCTACCTACTGTCAATGTAATGCCTTTATGCATCTGTATCTGTACTTGTTCCTGCCTTGCTGCTGTAATGCTCTGAATTTCCCCATGGTGGGACGATTAAAGGATTATCTTATCTTATATCTGGTGATACTGCACCCTTTTTCAACTTTTTATATTATTGTGTAATCCATACTGATCCTGTGAGCGTCTGTGTATGACTCATGAAATATATATGGAGATTTACAATTATCCCTAGACTGTATAGAGCTGTACGCTTCTGATACAGTACCATATATCTGCTGGTATTTCGGGTACATTTTCAAAAAAATTAGTAAGTATGGTGGAAGAGGCCGTGGGCGAGGGGGGCCAGCTGGTACTGATGGTGCATTTGCTGGTAGTGCCAAAAGCACAATAGCAGCTAAGGCAGGAGGTGTTGAGCCTGCGTCATGGTCTGGCTCCGAAAGGCCTGTATGGCTCTCTTTTCTGGGAGTAGGTAAACTGCTTTTAAAGCCGGAGCATCAGGAACTGGTTTTGCCTTACATTGCTGAAACAGCCTCCAGCTCTATCACCTCCTCTTCTGAAGTTTCAAAAAATGCAAGCACTGAGTCGTCAGTGCAGGCTTCTGGTCAGGAGCAACCTCTTTCCTTGGGTCCTTCACCCACACCAAAAGTGAAGGATGCGGCAGCCCACACTTCAGATTACTCCATGGAGCTCTTTTCACATACCATGCCTGGGTTCATTCTAAATGGGGCAGATTATATATGGAGCATTGTTTGGGTCCATCATACACTGGAGCATTCATCGATGAGGCCCATCATATACTGGAGCATTCCAAATGGGGAACATCAGACACTGGAGCAGCATTTACGCGGCCCATTACACACTGGAGCATTAGAAATGGGGCTCATTATATATGGAGCATTATTTGGGCCCATAACACACTGGAGCATCATCGATGGAGACCATCATATACTGGAGCATTCCAAATGGGGGACATCAGACACTGGAGCAGCATTTACTGGGCCCATTATACACTGGAGCATTAGAAATGGGGCTCATTATATATGGAGCATTATTTGGGCCCATAACACACTGGAGCATCATCCATGGGGCCCATCATATACTGGAGCATTCCAAATAGGGGACATCAGACACTGGAGCAGCATCTATGGGGCCCATTATACACTGGAGCATTAGAGATGGGACCCATTATATATGGAGCATTATTTGGGCCCATAACACACTGGAGCATCATCCATGGAGACCATCATATACTATAGCATTATGTGGAGCTCATCATATACTGTATGGAACATTATATGGGACCAATTATTCTGTATGGAGAAATATATGGGGCTCTTTATTCTGTATGGCGCACCATGTGGTGGCCATAATACTGTATGGAGTAATATACTGTCCATTTTTTGAGCTATTGTAGAATTTAAAATAGATATATCAGTCATGTCATGTAAGAAGTGAAGTATTTTTCATTGTGCTATACCTATATTTCTGTGCCATATCGGAGCATCATGAATTGTGTTATGTGTTAAAGGGGCGCACTGACACTCTTTGGCCCGGGGCACACGAAAACCTGGAGCCAGCCCTACCCCCCCCCACAACTTTAGCCAAATATCCCCCAGTTTTCAATGCGTAACTATTATTATAAAGTAAATTAAGGTTGGCAAGCTTAAGTAATAAGAATTGATGTTTTTGGCATTGAAATTGGCACTGTAGGTGTGTTTACTGTCCTCCACTATCTGCCGACTTTGCTTACCTATTGACTTGTATTGTGTTTCGTGTTTCAGTCGGACCCCCGACTTTTTCCTATAGTCGGCCGATTTCGTTCGACTCGACTTAAAGTCGCTCATCTCTAGTGGGCACTATATCGCAGTATTAGGCTGGTTTCACATTAGCGCTTTTTAAGCGCACGCACGGCCGGGGGTAGCTCCGCCCCCGAGCCGGCTCTCTGCCCGGCGTGCCCGCCCCTTGCTTGTAGCGCCGCCTCCTAGCGCACAGCGGCGCCTGCGATCGGCGCACCCTATCTTTAGCATAGGGTGCGCAGATCGTGCGCAGGCCGTGCGCTAGTTGCGCTTTGACCTGCGCTGCGCACTTTTGACGGTGCGCCGTGCGCGCCAAAATCAAACTTTTCGGATTTCGTCATGCTCGGCGCACCGTCAAAAGTGCGCAGCGCAGGTCAAAGCGCAACTAGCGCACGGCCTGCGCACGATCTGCGCACCCTATGCTAAAGATAGGGTGCGCCGATCGCAGGCGCCGCTGTGCGCTAGGAGGCGGCGCTACAAGCAAGGGGCGGGCACGCCGGGCAGAGAGCCGGCTCGGGGGCGGAGCTACCCCCGGCCGTGCGTGCGCTTGAAAAGCGCTAATGTGAAACCAGCCCTATTTGGATACTCTACGGAGGCAGCATACATATCCACTGAATTATTATTCAGTTTGTGTACTTAACGGCAGCATTACGGGGCAGTAATATGGTACAAACATCTTAGTAAATGGTCCAAATGTAGAATATATGCCCACACTGTTAAGTCTATTCAATTTTTTAGTATATTGGAGTATTTTGTACAGATCACCCCCTTCTTTGTTGTCCTGTGTATTCTGTTACTTACCATTAAACATGCTGTTGGCAATTGCACCACAGGGCGCCATCGGGGTGCCATTGTTATATACAGAAAATGGAGCACAGTAGCCACCGCCCTGTATATTCTGCAGACAGATAATAATTAAATGCATTAAATCATATTATTTTAATTGATGCAATTCTAATATTTCTTCACTAGGGCAAAAACGATGTTAATTACAGGTAGGTCCAGAAATATTTGAACAGTGACAAAAGTTTTGTCATTTTAGCTGTTTACCAAAACATATTCAAGATACAGTTATATAATCTATATGGGCTTAACCCCTTACCTACAAAGGACGTAATATTCCGTCCATGTGACCCTGGACCTAACTACCATGGACGGAATATTACGTCCCAGCGATCAGCGGCGCCCACGTGGTGAGCACCGCTGATCGCGGCCGGGAGTCAGCTAATTATCATAGCTGACACCCGGCACAATGTGTCAGGGGCGGTCACGGACCGCCCCCGACACGTTAACCCCTTGCACACCGCGATCAAACGCGATCGCTGTGTACCGGGGGTTAAAGGGAAGCATCGGCAGGGAGGGGGCTCCCTCCGTGCTTCCCTGAGCCCCCCACGGCAGCGCAATGTGCAGCGCTGCTGCGGAGGGCTCTTTCCCTACAGGACCCGGGATCCAAGATGGCGACGGGGGGGCCTGCAGGGAGCTGACTTCCTCACTGCCTGCAAAGCGCAGGCATGAGGAAGTCTGCAGCAGTGCCTGTGACAGATCGCTGATCTGTCACAGTGATCTGTGATGTGACAGATCAGCGATCTGTCACAGGACAGTGATGTCCAAGCCCGGATTGGCAATATAACCAACCGGGCATTTTCCCGCTGGGCCGCTGTCACGTGGGCCGCGGGCGGCAGCGCCCGAACATCTGGCCGCTTGCCAGCAGCTGCGGCCACTGTGGCTCCTGCCGCCGGCCCTCTGCGGGCACAGATTCAAGTTCCACCCGCACTGCAGGGAGATAAGCCGCCACGCCCCCCACGCACCCCATCCTCGCCGTAGCATGAGACCCCCTCCCCCCCGCAGCCACTCAGCGTCGCACTCGCTTGCCTGCTCGCTCTGTTCGCAGGACCTGTGATGAGATCACAGGAGGGGAGGAGTCAGGGGGTCACATGATCAGGAGCCTTTGTCCAGACCCCCGATCATATCACCCCTGACTCCGCCCCTCCTGTGACCTCATCACAGGTCCTGTGCGCACAGCCTTGCCTCTACCGTCTGCAAGACTCTGCTTTGCTGTTGTCATGGTGCTGGTTGAGGTAAGTATGTGTGGGGTCAGGATTTACAGTGTGGATGTAGCAGAGCTGTGTGTGTACGAGGTGTACGGAGCGGAGCTGTGTGTACGAGGTGTACGGAGAGGAGCCGTGTGTATGAGGTGTACGGAGAGGAGCCGTGTGTGTACGAGGTGTACGGAGAGGAGCCGTGTGTGTACGAGGTGTACGGAGAGGAGCCGCGTGTGTACGAGGTGTACGGAGAGGAGCCGTGTGTGTACGAGGTGTACGGAGAGGAGCCGCGTGTGTACGAGGTGTACGGAGAGGAGCCGCGTGTGTACGAGGTGTACGGAGAGGAGCCGAGCGTGTACGAGGTGTACGGAGAGGAGCCGCATGTACGAGGTGTACGGAGAGGAGCCGTGTGTGTACGAGGTGTACAGAGCGGAGCCGTGTGTGTACGAGGTGTACGGAGCGGAGCCGTGTGTGTACGAGGTGTACGGAGCGGAGCCGCGCGTGTACGAGGTGTACGGAGCGGAGCCGTGTGTACGAGGTGTACGGAGAGGAGCCGTGTGTGTACGAGGTGTACGGAGCGGAGCCGTGTGTGTACGAGGTGTACGGAGCGGAGCCGTGTGTGTACGAGGTGTACGGAGCG
Organism: Dendrobates tinctorius; assembly: GCF_039654945.1. NCBI lineage: Eukaryota > Metazoa > Chordata > Amphibia > Anura > Dendrobatidae > Dendrobates > Dendrobates tinctorius. The sequence continues at coordinate 795,439 of NW_027361752.1, read as the reverse complement.
GAGCCGTGTGTACGAGGTGTACGGAGCGGAGCCGCGCGTGTACGAGGTGTACGGAGAGGAGCCGCGCGTGTACGAGGTGTACGGAGCGGAGCCGTGTGTGTACGAGGTGTACGGAGCGGAGCCGTGTGTGTACGAGGTGTACGGAGCGGAGCCGCGCGTGTACGAGGTGTACGGAGCGGAGCCGTGTGTACGAGGTGTACGGAGAGGAGCCGTGTGTGTTCGAGGTGTACGGAGCGGAGCCGTGTGTGTACGAGGTGTACGGAGCGGAGCCGTGTGTACGAGGTGTACGGAGCGGAGCCGCGCGTGTACGAGGTGTACGGAGAGGAGCCGCGCGTGTACGAGGTGTACGGAGCGGAGCCGTGTGTACGAGGTGTACGGAGCGGAGCCGTGTGTACGAGGTGTACGGAGCGGAGCCGTGTGTACGAGGTGTACGGAGCGGAGCCGCGCGTGTACGAGGTGTACGGAGAGGAGCCGCGCGTGTACGAGGTGTACGGAGAGGAGCCGCGCGTGTACGAGGTGTACGGAGAGGAGCCGCGCGTGTACGAGGTGTACGGAGCGGAGCCGTGTGTACGAGGTGTACGGAGCGGAGCCGTGTGTACGAGGTGTACGGAGCGGAGCCGCGCGTGTACGAGGTGTACGGAGAGGAGCCGCGCGTGTACGAGGTGTACGGAGAGGAGCCGCGCGTGTACGAGGTGTACGGAGAGGAGCCGCATGTACGAGGTGTACGGAGAGGAGCCGTGTGTGTACGAGGTGTACAGAGCGGAGCTGTGTGTACGAGGTGTACGGAGCGGAGCCGCGTGTGTACGAGGTGTACGGAGAGGAGCCGCGTGTGTACGAGGTGTACGGAGAGGAGCCGAGCGTGTACGAGGTGTACGGAGAGGAGCCGCATGTACGAGGTGTACGGAGAGGAGCCGTGTGTGTACGAGGTGTACAGAGCGGAGCCGTGTGTGTACGAGGTGTACGGAGCGGAGCCGTGTGTGTACGAGGTGTACGGAGAGGAGCCGCATGTACGAGGTGTACGGAGAGGAGCCGTGTGTGTACGAGGTGTACAGAGCGGAGCTGTGTGTACGAGGTGTACGGAGCGTAGCCGTGTGTGTACGAGGTGTACGGAGAGGAGCCGTGTGTGTACGAGGTGTACAGAGCGGAGCTGTGTGTACGAGGTGTACGGAGCGTAGCCGTGTGTGTACGAGGTGTACGGAGAGGAGCCGCGTGTGTACGAGGTGTACGGAGAGGAGCCGAGCGTGTACGAGGTGTACGGAGAGGAGCCGCATGTACGAGGTGTACGGAGAGGAGCCGTGTGTGTACGAGGTGTACAGAGCGGAGCTGTGTGTACGAGGTGTACGGAGCGGAGCCGTGTGTGTACGAGGTGTACGGAGCGGAGCCGTGTGTGTACGAGGTGTACGGAGCGGAGCCGTGTGTGTACGAGGTGTACGGAGCGGAGCCGCGCGTGTACGAGGTGTACGGAGCGGAGCCGTGTGTACGAGGTGTACGGAGAGGAGCCGTGTGTGTACGAGGTGTACGGAGAGGAGCCGCGCGTGTACGAGGTGTACGGAGAGGAGCCGCGCGTGTACGAGGTGTACGGAGAGGAGCCGCGCGTGTACGAGGTGTACGGAAAGGAGCCGCGCGTGTACGAGGTGTACGGAGAGGAGCCGCGTGTACGAGGTGTACGGAGAGGAGCCGCGTGTACGAGGTATACGGAGAGGAGCCGTGTGTGTACGAGGTGTACGGAGCGGAGCTGTGTGTACGAGGTGTACGGAGCGGAGCCGCGCGTGTACGAGGTGTACGGAGAGGAGCCGCGCGTGTACGAGGTGTACGGAGCGGAGCTGTGTGTACGAGGTGTACGGAGAGGAGCCGTGTGTGTACGAGGTGTACGGAGCGGAGCTGTGTGTACGAGGTGTACGGAGCGGAGCCGCGCGTGTACGAGGTGTACGGAGAGGAGCCGCGCGTGTACGATGTGTACGGAGCGGAGCTGTGTGTACGAGGTGTACGGAGAGGAGCCGTGTGTGTACGAGGTGTACGGAGCGGAGCCGTGTGTGTACGAGGTGTACAGAGCGGAGCTGTGTGTACGAGGTGTATGGAGCGGAGCCGTGTGTGTACGAGGTGTACGGAGCGGAGCCGTGTGTGTACGAGGTGTACGGAGCGGAGCCGTGTGTACGAGGTGTACGGAGAGGAGCCGCGCGTGTACGAGGTGTACGGAGAGGAGCCGCGCGTGTACGAGGTGTACGGAGAGGAGCCGCGCGTGTACTAGGTGTACGGAGAGGAGCCGCGCGTGTACGAGGTGTACGGAGAGGAGCCGCGCGTGTACGAGGTGTACGGAGAGGAGCCACGCGTGTACAAGGTGGACGGAGTGGAACCGTGTATGTATGGAGTGGAGTCATATGTGTACGGGATGTACGGAGCGGAGCCAAGTGTGTACAAAGCATACAAAGCGGGCTTTTCCCACTGACACAGGAGTACACGGCGGAGCCCCGAGGAGCATTTTAAAACACACACATGACGTTCCACCTGAAGTGATGTGCTGGAAGCTGACCGGAAATGAGATAATTTCTTGAGGAGATTGTGACGGAACCAGGAATGCTTCAGATCCATCACCGTGTCCTCCTCCGACAGCGCAGACAGCAGGATCGCCTTGGAATCGGGGATGTCGGCCATGTGAGCGGATCATGATAGGTCCTGCATCGGGAGGCTCAGGTGGGCACTACAATGGGAGCCGGGCTGCTATAGTATCTTTGTAGAATCTTTCTTTATTTCTTTCTCTCTTTTTCTTTCTTTCTCTGTTCTTTCATTCTCTCTCTGATCTTTTTTCTCTCTCTGTTCTTTCTTCCCCTCTTTCTTTCTTTTTCTTTCCTCTCTTTCTCTCTGTTCTTTCTTTTCTTTACTTCTTTCTTTCTCTCTCTGTTCTTTCTCTGTCTCTCTCTGTTCTTTCTTTCCCCTCTTTCTTTCTCTCTCTGTTCTTTCTCTGTCTCTCACTGTTCTTTCTTTGTCTCTCACTGTTCTTTCTTTCTTTCCCCTTTCTTTCTCGCTCTCTCTGTTTTCTTTTTTCTCTCTCTCTCTGTTTTCTCTCTTCCTTAGTGCCAGTCAGTGTGCCCATAATGCCAGCCACTGTGCCCTCAGTACCAGTCAGTGTGATCAGCAGTGCTAAATGGGTGCGATTAGGTGTGGACATGGGTGTGACTAGTTGTGAAATGGGTGTGGTTGGGCGTGGCCGCAGTCTTTGTCCGTCTTTCCCTTCTTCAAAAGTTGGGAGGTATGATAGGGGCGGCTATGACCAGGGGGTCTGGTTGCCCAATAGAGAGCAGTTCTGCCAGGAATTCTGTAATCATGCATACAAAAGGGGACAGCGCTTTGGGAGGAGTACTGTACCTAAAAGCAATAAATAGGACTGAGCTGAAATACTGGGCACAGCTGTGACTACATGTTATATAGTCGTGTTAATCTCCTCTCACTTCTTGTAAACTACCACTGTACAAAGATATTATATAGTCACCATGTGACTAGTGGGCCTGTGTAACTTCAAATGCCAGGGCTGAATTTTAGTCCCAGTCCGGCCCTGGTGGTGACAGAGAAGAAGCTCCTGCGCAGGCATCTGGTGGGCGCAGGCTCCGCCCCTCTGTCAGTCATGTAGGGCTTACTGCATCTCCATCTGGCCTGGTCCTGGGGGCGGCCCTAATTACATCATCAGTCCAGGAACCTGTGAGGGAGGACCTGATCCCTCAAATACCTTGGGACTGGTCTTGCAAGCCGCCGGATATATTCTTGGTTCCCCTGCGTGCTACTTTGTAATTTGCTATAGTGAAAACTCTGACCTCAGCTTGGATTTCTGACCATTCTATTGCCTGACATTTTTGTACCTCCGCCTCTCTTCTGATTTTTTGACGCTGACCTTCGCTTGGATTCCTGACTCTCCTTCTGCCTGCTGATTTTGTACCTTTGCTGCCCTCCTGTTTTTTTACTGACCTTGGCCTGGACTTTTGACTCTCCTTCTGTCTGCTGATTTCGTGCCTCTGCTGCCCTCCGGCCTCCGACTCCTGCCTCCTGACCTTGATTACGGGTTTTAGTTTTGACCCCTTGGCGGCCGCCCTGCTCTGGTCCACTGCTCCTCTAGACAGCTACCCCCTGGGCCTTGCTACAATTCCAGATCCCTGTATAGGGGTTAAGGGTCACAGGGTTACTCGGGGTGCTGTCCCTACTACAGCCCAGATTCGCAGACGGCCGTCACAATAACTCAATCACACTTGCAGCCAGTTGACATGGATTAAAGTTGGCTCAACCTCTGTCCTGTGTCCTTGTGTGTACCACATTGAGCATGGAGAAAAGAAAGAAGACCATAGAACTGTCTGAGGACTTGAGAAACCAAATTGTGAGGAAGCATGAGCAATCTCAAGGCTACAAGTCCATCTCCAAATCCCTGAATGTTCCTGTGTCTACCGTGTGCAGTGTCATCAAGAAGTTTAAAGCCCATGGCACTGTGGCTAACCTCCCTAGATGTGGACAGAAAAGAAAAGTTGACAAGAGATTTCAACGCAAGATTGTGCAGATGTTGGATAAAGAACCTCAACTAACATCCAAACAAGTTCAAGCTGTCCTGCAGTCCGAGGGTACAACAGTGTCAACCCGTACTATCCGTCGGCATCTGAATGAAAAGGGGCTGTATGGTAGGAGACCCAGGAAGACCCCACTTCTTACCCCGAGACATAAAAAAGCCAGGCTGGAGTTTGCCAAAACTTAACTGAAAAAGCCTAAAGTGTTTTGGAAGAATGTTCTCTGGTCAGAAGAGACAAAAGTAGAGCTTTTTGGGCAAAGGCATCAACATAGAGTTTACAGGAGAAAAAAGAGGCATTCAAAGAAAAGAACACGGTCCCTACAGTCAAACATGGCGGAGGTTCCCTGATGTTTTGGGGTTGCTTTGCTGCCTCTGGCACTGGACTGCTTGATCGTGTGCATGGCATTATGAAGTCAGAAGACTACCAACAAATTTTGCAGCATAATGTAGGGCACAGTGTGAGAAAGCTGGGTCTCCCTCAGAGGTCATGGGTCTTCCAGCGGGACAATGACCCAAAACACACTTCCAAAAGCACTAGAAAATGGTTTGAGAAAGCACTGGAGACTTCTAAAGGTGACCAGCAATGAGTCCAGACTTGAATCCCATAGAACACCTGTGGAGAGATCTAAAAATGGCAGTTTGGAGAAGGCACCCTTCTAATATCAGGGTCATGGAGCAGTTTGCCAAGGAAGAATGGTCTAAAATTCCAGCAGAGCATTGTAATAAACTCATTGATGGTTACCGGAAGCGGTTGGTCGCAGTTATTTTGGCTAAAGGTTGTGCAACCAAGTTTTAGGCTGAGGGTGCCAATACTTTTGTCTGGCCCTTTTTTGGAGTTTTGTGTGAAATGATCAATGTTTTGCTTTTTGCTTCATTCTCTTTTGTGTTTTTTCATTTAAGACAAATTAAATGAAGATAATAATACCAAAGAATGTGTTTGCAATCATTTTCAGGAAGAAACTGAGTATTATCTGACAGAATTGCAGGGGTGTCAATACTTTTGGCCACAACTGTATAGCCATATTCCACAGCGCTTTACATACATTATCATCACTGTCCCCAATGGGGCTCACAATCTAAATTCCCTTTTGGTATGTCTTTGGATATCTGTGTTCCAATGTCTTATTCTAGAGAAATCCACAATGTTTTTAAATATGTAAATTAGCTGTTAAGTTCTATGGGCCCCATACAGACCTCCCTGAAAATCCTCTTCCAGAACTTATTTAAATGAAAGAGGGTGTTCCAACTCTGAGACATGTAGATCAGGAGAGCAGACTGTCAGTCATTACATGTCTCCACTGGAAATGCCCCCTTTTATTTACAGTCAGATTCTCAGGGAGATCTATATCCGCCCCATAGATCTTAACAGCTCATTTCCATATTAAGAAAAACATATCATTTTACTCAGCTTCCTATAGCCTATATAGACGGCTTAGGATGGTTGATCCTACTGACAGATTCCCTTTAACTATTGCAGATTTCACTTTGGTCATTAAAGCAGATGTAACAGGATTAGACTTTCTATTTTCTGTAGCTCACGTGTCGGCTTTCGGCTTTACTGTATAAACTGGAATTATTGAGTCTGTCTTGACCGGGACATTGAAATATAATGGCAGAGAGAAAATTAAGAAAAAACCTTTCATTCTGGAGGGCTCAGCACCTTCATGTATTACACAGCCCAGTGATTTTAGTGGCACTTTTTAATTACTAATTTTTCTGTAATGAACCTGCCAAGAATTACTGGTGTATTGTGGGCTGCAATTTCCAGGGGCAAGTATTTTGCACCTCTTTTCCCAATAATTTTTAGCACTCCCTTCCACCAATCTATTGGGCTCTGTTGTCCTTATATTTTGCATTTTGACCTCCTATATTCATTTTTTTCTGAACTTAGTCATAAGTTTTGAAAAATAAAATATTGTTCTACTTATCCCTTCACGACCTATCACGTATAAGTACATCTTAGGTCGCCTCCCTTCCTTTGATACGGGCTCCGAGTCCGACGCTGAGCCCACATCTTTTCTGACACATGATAGCTGGTTTGATCAACTGTCATGTGCCCCTAACAGCTGAAATTGCGATCCACCTGCGGCAGCTAACATGTTAAATGCCACTGTCAATCTCTGACAGCGGCATTTAACACATGCGTGCCGGAAGCGTGTCACAAACCACACCCACGGACGCCCCTGGAGATGATGATTTCTGCTACACATAGCAAGGCTATACGTAGCACAAGCGATCAGATGATTGCAGCTTCAAGTCTTCTATGGAGACTACTGTATTGAAGCAAGTCAAAAGTGGAAAAAAAATGTTTTAAAAAATATAAAAAAAGTTTAAAGTTCATATTTCCATAGTCAAAATAAAACAATACAAAAAAGCGATCATATATTTCATATTGCTGCATTAAGAAACTCCCAATTTATCCAAATACAAAGGCAATCTGATTGGTAAACTACGTAACGAGAAAAAAATCCAAACCGCAAATTTACGTTTTTTTGGTTCATAGCAACGGGTGATTAAAAAAATCGTATCTACCCTAAAATGCTATCACTAAAAACATCAGCTCGGCGCGCAAAATATAAGCCCTGACCCAGCCCCAGATCCCAAAAAATGGAGACGATACGGATCTCAGAAAATGGTGCAATTTTTTTTTTTATTAAACTTTGGATTTTTTTTCACCACGTAAATAAAAAACAATCTATACATGTTTGGTATCTGTCATCTCATAATGACCTGGCGAATCATAATGGCAGGTCAGATTTAGCATTTGGTGAACATGGTAAAAAAATAAAAAAAACTGTTGTGGAATTGCACTTCTATACTTCTCCAGCAGTGATGGTGGATCTGCTGGACCTCAGGGCGCTGGATGTGGAGGTTTACCGTCTTTTAGATGTCGTAGGGGAGCGGCAACAACATGTAAACACGCGGGCAGCCCTAGATAATACACGCCGGCATGATGATAAGATCCGGCGGAAGGTGGAACCTCTTCTCTTTTTCTCCTTTTTTACATTTTCTGGGCTTTCTTGCTCTGCATTTGGATTTATTGCAGATTTTCTTTTCTCGATGTCTGATGCTTGGGTACACTCTGGATGGGACTTTGAATTCTCATTGTTCATCGTGATGGTAGCGATGGTGCAGAGTTTAGAAAGCCTTTCAGAGGATGACGTAAAATTTTGGAAGTCAAGGTCCTTGTCCTCACTTGTGTCCTCTTCTTTCTCTGAGACCATAAGCATGTCTCTATGAGCGTGATTGATAAAGAGGCTGGTGTCCACATCTGACACAAGATGAGGAATATACATCGGCTTCTGATTTAGAAGATTGTCAAAATCTATTTTTTTCATGAATGGATGATCCTTAATCTCAAATGCTCCACCTGTCCCAAGTCTTTGCTCAGGATTTTTTTTGAGCAGGTCAGTGATGAGGTTCTTAGCCTCACGGGGTGGACAGCGTTTGTAATTCCAAGGTATTTTTCCCATGACAATCATTCTTTTAAGCTCAGGTATGAAATCCGTATCAAATGGTAAAGATCCAACCAGAAATTCATGGAGGATGATCCCCATTGACCACCAGTCAACAGGTCTTCCGTAGTCTTTCATTAGGATGACCTCTGGGGCCATGTAATTCAGGGTACCACAATTCTCAAGGTCCTTGAACTCTCTGGAGATGTCCTTCACTGATTGCTTATAGTTGTTGGTTTTTGGTATCATGACACCAATTTTTGAAAGTCCAAAATCGGCGACTTTAACGTGCCCAGCAGTTGTAATCAGTAGGTTGTACGGTTTCAGGTCTCGGTGCACCACACCATAGCTGTGCAGGTATTCCACAGCAAGAACTGTTTCTGCAAAGTACAGACGGGCCAAGGGGATAGATAAACGGCCCTTGGTGCTTAGAAGGGACCCACAGTCTCCACCTCCAACATACTCCATGACCATACACAGGTGAGATCTAGTAGGGAAGGAGCAGAGCATGGAGACCACAAAGGGACAATCAGCGAAGGTCATGATGTCCCTCTCCAGAAAGGCCGCTTCCACGTGTTTTTCAGTTTCCAGGTTCTTCTTCGCCATTTTCTTCATAGCGAAGATCTGCTGTGAGTATTTGTGCTGCACTAAGTAGACAGCCCCAAAACATCCGCCGCTGATCAGTTTCTGTGGTCAGATCGCTGCTCAGCCCCGCCTGACTCGTGTTAGGGTCCGGGGATTCCAGGGGGACATTTTCCCCATCTTTGTACTCGCCTTGTGGTGTCTCCAGGCGTTCCGGGGAGCGGGCCGGACCTTCCAGCACATACAGGACTTTTTCGGCCAGTTCTTTAACAAAAGCCAAATCTCCATCTTGAGATTTTTCTTCAGCCTGCTGTAGTAATGTCCTGATGTTCCGGGTTAAATCTGTCAGATACTCTGAGGTAAGACGGTCTTGGTGGTATTTGGTCAGGCAGTCCTGCACTAGCTCCACCACCAGCCGGTGAGTGAAGCCGAGGACGCCATCGGGTGGTAGAAGCGTAATGTCAGAGCAATGGGTGTAAATAATCTCCAATAATCCTTCTACCTGAAGCTTGTCTAGAAGAAATTCAGCCATAGCGAAAAATTGCAAATGCACTCAGTCACTAGGGAGCCAAAATGGCAGCCGGAACCCTGTGTACACAGCATAAGTAACTGCGAGCGGTGATGTCATAATGGTCGACCATCTGTGATATCATAATGGCTGACCATCTGTGATGTCATAATGGCCGACCATCAGTGATGTCATAATGGCCGACCATATGTTTTCAAACATTTTTTTTTTTAAACCGTCTTTATTGAGTGTATTACAAAATATACATATAATGTCCAATAACATAACAGAAGAACATTTATGCAATATTATTAACATTAGACGGCATTTTTTCAACTATAACCCCCCCGCCCCTCCCCCTCCACTCCCCCGGGCAAACTCCATAACTTCGTAACACAATTTCATTCCAGTCTAACAGGGATATTACCAGCAAGCTGCTCTCTCATATACCAGTTGGTGAGCTGGAAACAACTATGTATCGCCTGGCTTGTGGAAGATGTCTGAGTATTGATAAAAGAGGACCATGTGAAAAAAAAGCGGTCAGTGTCTTTTTCTTTATTAAGTAAGGTCTCTATCCAATCCATTTTGAAGAGATATGTTACTTTTGTAGTAATTAAGCTTAAAGAAGGTGTTGCATCCTGTGCCAACAAACGGAGAATGCTTTTACGTGTGGCTGCCGCCCATATGAACAAGATGCGGCACTGCTGGACAGAAAGCCTCACCAACTGGTCCTGTGCGAGAATATTAAATATGGCCCACTCTGGGGAGAGAGAGATAGATATGCCAGAATCCCACACCTCGCTTTTTATTGGGCAGTCCCAAAGGCAATGGAAAATATCAGCTGGAGAGTGTAGGCATTTAGGGCAGGGATAGTCCCCTGAGGGGGACATTTTAGACTTGACCTCCGGGGAGAAGTATGCTCTATGAAATATCATAAGAGACATGGTTATGTAACTGTCATATGGTAATTTAGAGTTAATACGCATAGTGGCTTTCAAAAGGTCATTTACCCGACAGTTCGTTAATTGAGCAACCCATTTTCCAGGGCCTGGTGAAGAGTCTGACCAATGTATAGAAGGCTTAATGATTTATATATAAGACTCATAGAATAAGTTCCCATTTGGGCTTTAATGGATATTAAATTTAGAGGGTGTGTTCTAGCATCATCCGGTAAAATTGTCTACTGTAAGGATTGGGTATTTGAAAACCATGTCCTCTAAGGTAAGAAGGCATTGATTATTTGTTAACGTATCTCGGACCAGTCTACACCCATTGTTTCCAAGCACCTTGTAAATGAGAGCTGACTTGCCTTGTAGAAAAGAGGGGTTACCTTGAAAGGGAAGAAACATCGAGATGTGGGGGTCAAGACCGCTAACTCGTCTAGCTTGACGCCATCCCAAGATTACCGACCATAATAGAGGATTATCTCTAACCTCCACTGGAATTTCAGCATTTCGTAGGTGAAGCAATGCTGGGAGGCTGAAGGGTCTACACATGGCCTCATCTATTGGGGTATTAGTGAAGCGATTAAAGGCGTATATCCAATCAAGGGAATGGCGAAAAGCAGCCGCTATACTGTAGAGGCGTAAATTTGGGAGATTAAGTCCACCCAAAGATTTGGTTTGCTGTAGCTTAAAAACACTAATTCTAGAGCCCCCTTCTGAGCCCCAAATAAATTGGCAGAAGGCTCGTGTCAGTAGCCTATCATCAGCTTTAGAAAGTAGAACCGGGAGCGTCTGTAAAGGAAAGAGTATTTTAGGGAAAGAGATCATATATTAGATGGGCTTTACCTGCAAAGGATAATTTAATGGATTTCCAGGATTGAATTTCTTGTATAACTACAGAAATAAGAGGCTGAACATTTAATTTATAGATATCATGAGGATTTGATGGTAGGTCAATGCCAAGATAAGGTAAAGAATTTCTCCTCCACTGAAAAGGAAAAGGGAATGGCCACCGTTTCTGAGCAATTTTAAAAATAGCTAAAGCATGAGATTTATTAAAGTTTATACGAAATCCCGAAACTGCTCCAAATTCATTAAAGGCGTCCATTATAGAGGAAATGGATTCCTTAGGATTGGATATCATGAGTAAGATATCATCAGCAAATGCCAACGTTTTAAGTGTATGGTGACCGACCCCTATGCCCCCAAAGGAAGGGATCATCTCCAGATATCTTAGTAAAGGATCAAGGGCAATATTAAACAACAAACGTGACAGAGGACAGCCCTGCCTCGTCCCCCTGAAGATGGAAAAAGGGGTTGACTGGATACTTTCAAACATTTTTATTGGATTAAAGTGGACCTTTTAACCAAATTTATCATGGTTAGAGGGCTGTCCACTACTTGGACAACCCCTTCTTGATGCTTGCCCCCGATTCAATAAAAAAACTTTACTCGCCTTCCTCAGTGGCGCCGTTCCCACTGTGTCAGCACTCACGGTCCTGGAGTTCTTCTGCGGTTGTTGTGACACGTGCCTCCAGCACCCAAAATTTGTCATGGTTAGAGGGTTGTCCACTGCTTGGACAACCCCTTCTTGATGTTTGGCCCCGAGTAAATAAAAAAAACTTTACTCGCCTCCCTCGGTGGCGCTGTTCCCGTGGTGTCAGCACTTGCGGTCCTGGAGTTCTTCTGTGGTTGTTGTGGCACGTGCCTCCAGCACCCAATCTGATCCGGCATCGCTGTGCCCGCCTTAGGACAAATCAAACATGAAGAGGAAGTTGGGGCTCTAGCTACTTTATCACTTGCTCTTCATGTTCAATTCAACAGGAGGCAGAGACAGTGACGTCAGCGCTGATTGGGCACTGGAGTCACGTGTCAAAACAGCACAGGAACCCTAGAGAACGGTGTTGGCATGGGAGGTGAGTATAAGCTTTTGTATTTTTTCGGGGCCAAGCATGGGGTATGAGGAGAAGTTGCCCATGTAGAAGACAACTTCTTTAACTAGACACATTATGCAATTTTGCCTCTCAGTTACGGCGATATTAGCAAAGTATTGGCACATATTAAATCAAAAAGAAAACGGTAAGTCCAAGTGGGTGTTATCAATTACTTTTCACCGGGGGCGTGTACTTCTTCTTCCTGTATGAGTTGCCCAATCATTACCAGGGAGCAGCACAGCAGAAAAAGACTGCGCCTCACCATAGCCTAGGTTTCTCAGTGTGTGAGATGTAAGGATACAGAGCTGATCTCCTGGTCTAACCTCCTGCATGATTAGACAGTGCTGGGTATAGCTCACAGAAGACACACCTTTCGGATAAGATCAATGTGTAGCTGTGTCATATTGCAAACCCTTCTATCAGCTTTCCTCCTCTTTTAGCACGGTCAGCTCTGCTCGGCTGACCCCTCACTTCTTGTCCAGAGGTAAAAGCTCAATTCTTTAAGCTCAGGATAAATAAATCTGATAATACACTGCACAATGAAATTCATAATTTTACCCATGAGTGGAATATAAATTTACCCTGATCCATTGCAATACATGTGTGTTAGTCTATTTTATGTCTGACGTTGTGTGCATGAACCAGTAGGCTCAGGATGTACAAACAGATTAAAAAAAAACATCTTTGGGGGGCGTGGCCTGGACCTCATGTAGGGAGGACGTGGAGTGAGAGAGCTCCTGCCCGGATCCGACAATAAATCCTGATTACCGGCACTGCTGACGAGTCCCACTGACCTGGAGGGCTGCAATATCTCCCTGGGCGTTTAGACAGCGGAGGATCCTTGGGCCATGTCGAACCGCAGCAGTAAAAAAGATAAGGAGACGCCGGGGCGCGCCTCTGCTACATCCAGGATGGCACCAGCAAACAACAAGTCGGCTGGTAGTGGAGCGATGGGAGCTGCTGGCAGGCTGGAACGATATGCAAGGGTGCCTCCTGCTGCTGCTCGATCGCCCAGTGCACAGACTGAGGCAGACGCTGGATGCAGCGTGGAGCTGGAGGATCATCTCTCCAGGGAGGGAACAGTGAGTAAACTGGGCCCCCCTTCAGCCCAACATGTGCAGACACAGGGGCCTGTGCTGGAGGAGGAAGGAGTGGGGGATGGGGAGCAGCCGGAGTCTGTGACTGCTGAGCCCACACTGGGAGAAATCCTCGCAGCAATTAACTCCTGCAATACCACACTGGCCACTCTAAGTAATCAAATGGAGATTGTCACCAAGGACATGGCCTGTATTAAACAAGAGCTGCGAGGGGTGACTGCCAGGGTGGGGGAACTGGAGGAGCGTGTTGGTGCGACGGAGGATAAATTGCCACCAATAACACGGGAGCTGGGAAAAGCCACGCAAAATATTACAATACTGCTGAACAAGGTGGATGATTTAGAGAACCGCTCCCGTAGAAGTAATCTGCGACTGGTGGGGGTTCCGGAGAGGACGGAGGGGACTGACTCACTTGGCTTTTTTGAAAAATGGCTAATGGACACCTTTGGTAAAGATGTTTTGTCCCCATTCTTTACTATTGAGAGAGCACACAGGGTCCCTACGCGTGCCCCCCCGCCGGGAGCACCCCCGCGTCCCATCTTGCTTAAGCTCCTACACTTTAAAGATAGAGATGCTATCCTGCGCAGATCCAGAGACATTAAGGAACTTGCTATTAATGGGAGGAAAGTCTCCATTTTCCCTGATTTTTCCCTGGAGGTGCAGCGTAAAAGGGCGCAATTTATTGAGATTAAAAAACGCCTACGTGACTTACAGGTGACATATTCCATGATGTACCCTGCTAGACTGCGGATTGATGTGAATGGAGAAACGCACTTTTTTGATACGGCGGGAATGGCGCTGTCCTGGCTGGATATTAATGAGAGGTCCATGAGGAGGAAGAATACTTGAAGTTCTCCCTTTTTTCGCCACCAGGTGTTGTTACTCCTTTTTGTCTAGGACGCTATGCTGGTATAATTACTACTGTTCATTCCATTTCGGATTCAGGGCGGGAGCTGACCGGATTGCTGTGGACACTCGTTACAGTGACAAGCTGTGGACCCTTCTCCCTGCATGGACTCTGGGCGAGTTTTCTAGCCCTGATTCTCTCTATTTGAGAGAAATGTGCAAGTTACACTTGTGTTTGGGGGTAGGGGCGCTGTGCACTGGTGTGCAGTGCTCCCTCTCCCTCCTTTGTTTTTTTCGTTTGTTGTTGTATTCCCTAATTGTTCTGTGGGATGTGATGTGCGTCAGCCGTGTCGCCCAATTCATTGTACTGAGGGATGGTGGAGATTGCCTCTCTCCCTCGGGAGTGGAGTATGTTCCGATTTCTCATTTTTTAGTCTGCTCTTATGGCGATATCACTTAATATTGTAGCGTGGAATGTTAGGGGGCTCGGGGATGCAAATAAGAGATGTGCTATATTTACTAATATGCAGAAATTTCTCCCGGCTATCCTGTGTATGTCTGAGACCCACATGGTGAAAGATAATATTCATTGGCTAAGAAAGGGATGGGTTTCACATGAATATCATTCCACGTACTCGACCCATGCGCGGGGTGTCAGTGTGCTGGTGCACAGGTCCATCCCCTTCTCATGTACTAAATCAGTGGTTGACCCTGGGGGCAGATTTGTATGTTTGCTTTGCACGTTATACAGTATACAATTTATTTTGGTTGCCATATACATCCCCCCGCCCTATTCAGTCGAACCAGTAAAAAGAATCTTGTCTATTTTGGGTTCCTTTCCCCCTGCGCCGACTCTTCTAATAGGAGATTTTAATACATATTTGCATCCCTATTTGGATAAGTTGCATTCGGGAAACATATCAGAGGATGCAGCCTCAACCTCATTTGCTAGAACGTTAGTGGAGCTGGGTATGGTAGATCTTTGGCGTGTCCAAAACCCCACAGCCAGACAGTTTTCCTGCTACTCTAGCTCCCACCACGCTATGTCACGGATAGACCTGGCCATTGGGAATACACTCATGACCCCATATGTACGAGGGGTGGCCTACCTGCCTAGAAGTGTATCTGATCACTCGCCGCTACATGTCACACTTTCATGGGGACACCCCCTCACCCTATCTAGACCTATCTGGAAGCTTAATCCCTTCTGGATCCAGCTTATAGGGGGATCTTTGCATGATGCCATTCTAGAATATTTTCAACTTAATGAGTACTCTGCATCATCACACATAGTCTGGGATTCCATGAAAGCCTATGTCAGGGGCTTATATATTAGAGAAATATGCACACGGAAAAGCCAAAATAGACGCTACACCCAGAGTCTGATCCAGGAGGTGTCTGTTGCGGAGGCTGCGGTGATACTCAACCCAACAGAGGAAACTAAAAAAGCTTTGGAGAAGGCACAGGGGTCGCTCAGGGAAAACCTCATGTCGGCGGCAGCAAATAAACGTTATTTCCTCAAACAAAAATATTTTATAGAGGGGGAGGGAGTAGGACATTTATTGGCCACGGTCATTAGAGCACAGGACGGATCTTCATATATCAATAGGCTAAAAACGGACTCGGGTGGTCCTGTGACAGACAGTGCGGACATAGTGAGTGAGATAAGGAGGTATTATATGCGACTATACACATCAGATTGCAGTCTCACGGAGACTGAGATTGAGCAGTACCTGGATGCTCTCTCTCTCCCTGCATTGGCTGATAGCGATAGGGATTCATTGGATCGGGACATCCTGTTGGAGGAGTTGGAGGAGGCGCTTGGTCAGATGCAAAATGAAAAGGCTCCAGGAATGGATGGCCTGCCTGGCGAGTTTTACAAAACCTATGCACCCTTACTGCTACCTAAGCTACTTAAGGTATTTGAAGAGGCTGAAAGGCAGAGGGTCCTCCCGCCATCTATGAGGGAAGCTTTGATAGTTTTAATATTAAAGCCCGGAAAGGATCCAGAGGTTCCGGATTCATATCGCCCGATTTCCCTATTATCAACAGATGTTAAATTATTGGCCAAGGTACTCGCCAATAGGATGTCCCGAGTTATCTCATCTGTTATACAGAAGGATCAGACGGGATTTATCCCAGGCAGAGCCACATCTATGAACCTTAGGAAACTATACTTGGGGATTCAACATAGTTCTGGGGAGTTGGGGGGAAGAGCAATTTTGTCCTTAGACGCCGCTAAGGCGTTCGATAGTTTGGAGTGGGGTTTTTTGTGGGCGGTACTTCGGAAAATGGGCTTTGGACACAGATTTATAAATTGGGTGAGGCTGTTGTATGGCTCGCCGGTGGCGAAGGTTGGGGCTAATGGCAGGGTCTCTGAGTCTTTTCCTCTTGGGAGAGGTACTAGACAGGGGTGCCCGCTCTCGCCCTTGCTATTTGCTACTGCGGTGGAGCCATTGGCAGTTGCAATTGGGAAGTCCAGAGAAATAATGGGATTCAGATGTGGAACTGTGGAGTTGAGGATATCATTGTACGCGGATGATTTACTTCTATATTTAGATAAGGTACATTCCTCGATTTTGCCGGCAATGGAGGTCATTCGAGAATTTGGGCTGAGGTCTGGTCTTCGGATTAATTGGTCCAAATCAGCTTTAATGCCGATAGACCCTCTCCCGGCGGATTTCTCAGATTTGCAGATACCGGTCCCTGTAGTTCGGAGGTTTAAGTATCTGGGTATAATTGTTAGTCCTGCCCCGAAGGATTTTCGGGCTCTGAATCTGGAGCCCCTGTTGCAGCGATTTAGAGCAAAAGTACATACTTGGTGTCGCCTGCCGTTGTCGAATATTGGTAGATCTAACTTAATCAAAATGGTAATGATGCCACAATTATTATATTTGATACATAATTCTCCGGTGTGGATCTGTAGGGACTTTTTTGCAAAAATAAATACATTATTCCGGGAATTAATTTGGAAGAAAAAACAGGCTAGGATTCGCTTGGAGATACTGCAGCGAGGGAAGGAGGAGGGAGGATTGGCGGTGCCAAACCCATTCATATACTTTATAGCCTCCCAGATGCAACATCTTAAGGGTTGGGGTAGAGACGGGGCGTGTGACAATGGTGGTGATATTGTGAGGGAAGGATCGGTATGGAAATATCCAGGGTGCCGGTTGGAGGTGGGAAGACGGCAGATAAATGGGGCACGATACCCCACGTTGGCTATGATTTTCAAGGTGTGGGATAGGGGTAAGTCTCTTTTGAAGATAAATGGGCCTACGGAATTGTGGCCATTGTGGCGAAATCCGGATTTGCAAGAGATCAAAAAGCTGGTGGGGTTCGGAAGATGGGAAGATAAAGGGATTTATCTGGTGTCACAAATTTTGCAAAATAATACTCTTAAGAGTTTTGAACAATTGAGAACAGAATTTCACCTCCCGCACGTCTTCTTTTATCAGTACTTACAGCTAAGACATGCATTGGAAAAACAGAGAAGGACAAATCCGGTGATAGTGACACATAATCAAACACTACATATGCTACTTACATCTGAGTCTTCTAGGGGACTTATCTCTGAATTATATAAAAGATTATTACCTGCCCATCTGGAGACATATCCACTGACTGCTGCTAAGAATAAGTGGGAACGGGACGTTGGCCCCCTGACGGAGGACCAGTGGTCCGATATTCTAGAACAGGTCCCTAAAATGGCGGTTTCTGAGTGCCAGCGGCTTTCGCAAATATATCTCATTCACAGGGTATATAAAACACCCAGCTTATTATTTAAAATGGGACTTAGGCCCAATACACAATGTGTTAGGTGTGGGCAGGATGATGCCCACTTGATGCATGTTATGTGGGAGTGCGGGCACATTGGGGATTTCTGGAGGCAGACCCTGGGACTCATAGCCCAAGTATACCATATCACAATACGACCGTCACCTCGTCTATGTTTGTTGAATTTGTGGGAGGAGGGGGTTGACCCGGACTCTGCAGTGGCCCTGGGAATAGCACGCATCCTGTATCAGGCAAGAAAGATACTTGCATATCATTGGTTGGATCCTATGCCACCAACATTGTCAGAGCTTAAAAATAAACTAAATAATGTCATCAGATTGGAAAGGGGGGCTTATTTAAAAAGAAATGCATTAAGAAAGTTTTACAAAATTTGGCAGCCATGGATGGAGTCACCGGGTCTCCCCTCGGGCGCACTGGTACGGGATGCGATGTTGGACCAGTTGCTGTTGTGCTTGCGATGAGGGGATGCTTGGGGGGTGAAAATAAAGTCTAGTGCCCTTTGTGGCGAAGTAGATTTTGAGTGGCGCGGTGGGAGGGAGCTGGGGTGGATTGGACCTGATATCCGTGGGGGGCGGGGGGGCGCGAAATATGATGCGGAGTGGCGCGGCTGGCGGGGATGGTTTTCCCGCTGAAATGAGGCACTGATGTATAATTTTGATTTTTGTTTATTTGTGGAGCCATGTTGTTTATAGGCTCAATTTTATGCAAATATCTGTGTTTTGAGATTTCTTCTTTTTATTTATTCTTACACAGGAAGAGTTTTACCCTTTAAATAATATTTGCTCTCAATGTAAATTTTACTTGCTATATAAGATGTCATATTCTTTCTGTATTGATTCCTGAATGTTTAATAAAAAAGATCTGATTCAAAAAAAAAAAACATCTTTGTGACTTAAGATTTGTGATTTTACTCAAAGGCTGTTTATATTTGTAGCCAACTTAACAGAAATGGAGCAATCAACTGAGCTTCTCCTATGCACCATTTTATGGGGCACTTACTATTATTTTATTTGAGGGGAAAAAAATAGATCACAATGGCTGCCCCTATGTTTCTTTTGCTTGACTTTATTATGTAGCTACCATAGGAAAAAAAACAATAAAACCTGCAGTTTCTAATTGATGAGTAAATTATTTGATATACGGTACATACTGGAAGAAAAGCTTTTTTTGTTGTTGTCATTAAAGCGGAGGATTAATGCACAACTTCAGAGAAGTCTCCGTCATCATGCACAATGAATTTCCCATGCATTTTACTACCCAATTAGGGGATAATAAACTCTGCTTGTAAATATGGTGAATTTTCTTTTAATGAATATCTCCCATTGATTCTCAAGAGTAAACCAGAAAATCAGTAAAACTTCCAGGCGGTTCTCTGTGTTCCATCCACATGTTCCATTCTCTTGTGTCCTGTCCACGTGTTCCATTCTCTGTGTTCCGTCCACGTGTTCCATTCTCTGTGTTCCGTCCACGTGTTTCATTTTCTGTGTTCCGTCCACGTGTTCCATTCTCTTTGTTCCGTCCACGTGTTCCAATCTCTTTGTTCTGTCCACGTGTTCCATTCTCTTTGTTCCGTCCACGTGTTCCATTCTCTTTGTTCCGTCCACGTGTTCCATTCTCTGTGTTCCGTCCACGTGTTCCATTCTCTTTGTTCCGTCCACGTGTTCCATTCTCTTTGTTCCGTCCACGTGTTCCATTCTTTTTGTTTCGTCCACGTGTTCCATTCTCTATGTTCTGTCCACATGTTCCATTCTCTGTGTTCAGTCCACATGTTCCATTCTCTTTGTTCCGTCCACGTGTTCCATTTTCTTTGTCCCGTTCACGTGTTCCATTATTTTTGTTCCGTCCACATGTTCCATTCTCTGTTTTCCGTCCACATGTTCCATTCTCTTTGTTCCGTCCACGTGTTCCATTCTCTGTGTTCCATCCACGTGTTCCATTCTCTGGTACTCCGTCTACGTTTTCCATTCTCTTTGTTCCGTTCACGTGGTCCATTCTCGGTGTTATGTCCACGTGTTCCATTCTCTGTGTTCCGTCCACGTGTTCCATTCTCTGTGTTCCATCCACATGTTCCATTCTTTTTGTTTCGTCCACTCGTTTCATTCTCTCTGTTCTAGCCACGTGTTCCATTCTCTGTGTTCTGTCCACGTGTTCCATTCTCTGTGTTCCGTCCACTTGTTCCATTCCCTGTGTTCCATCCACGGCAATTCTCATCTCTTCTATTTCATTATGTGAAGCGTTTCAACTCGCTAATGTAATTTCTCCATGAAGGAAGCAAATTATAATATTTGTAGCATTTTTTAAATATTTTGGTATTACTGTAGAAGCTGACCACATAGTTCCCCCTTCCAGACATATTGAGCTACAATGAAGGCCCAGTCTTTTTCCTTTACTCAGCTGAAATATTCAGCCTTGGGACACAGAGCTTAACATATAGAAAAAGGATTTTAAGTTGGCAAAGTTTATGTTGAGAATTCTTTTCTCTTAAGTAATTATTAGAAAATATTTTCTCTAAATCAGTGTTTTTTTGTTTTTTTTAAATGATGACACAAATGTATTGTTTTTAAAGGGAATCTGTCAGTAGGATAACCTCTTATAAGCCATCTGTATGGACATGTAGGTCATAGGTAGCTGAAAAAAATACCTATTATTATTAAGCTTTTGCATATACAGTTGTGGCCAAAAGTATTGACACCCCTGCAATTCTGTCAGATAATACTCAGTTTCTTCCTGAAAATGATTGCAAACACAAATTCTTTGGTATTATTATCTTCATTTAATTTGTCTTAAATTAAAAAAACACAAAAGAGAATGAAGCAAAAAGCAAAACATTGATCATTTCACACAAAACTCCAAAAAAGGGCCAGACAAAAGTATTGGCACCCTCAGCCTAATACTTGGTTGCACAACCTTTAGCCAAAATAACTGCGACCAACCGCTTCCAGTAACCATCAATGAGTTTATTACAATGCTCTGCTGGAATTTTAGACCATTCTTCCTTGGCAAACTGCTCCAGGTCCCTGATATTTGAAGGGTGCCTTCTCCAAACTGCCATTTTTAGATATCTCCACAGGTATCTCCAACTTTGAATTTTTATGCCCTTAAATCACAGAGATACGGCACACAAAAAACTTGATAACTAACATTTCCCACATGTTTACTTTACATCAGCACAATTTTGGAACCAAAATTTTTTTTTGTTAGGAAGTTATAAGGGTTAAAATTTGACCAGCGATTTCTCATTTTTACAACACCATTTTATTTTTAGGACCACATCACATTTGAAGCCACTTTGAAGGGTCTATATGATAGAAAATACCCAAAAGTGACACCATTCTAAAAACTGCACCCCTTAAGGTGTTCAAAACCACATTCAAGAAATTTATTAACCCTTTAGGTGCGTCACAGGAATTTTTTTGAATATTTAAAAAAAAAAATGAACATCTAACTTTTTTTCACAAAAAAAATACTTCAGGTTCAATTTTTTTTATTTTACCAAGGGTAACAGGAGAAATTGGACTGCAAAAGTTATTGTGCAATTTGTCCTGAGTACGCTGATACCTGATATGTGGGGGGGAACGACTGTTTCGGCGCATGGCAGAGCTCAGAATGGAAGGAGCGCCGTTTGACTTTTTCAATGCAAAATTGGCTGGAATTCAGATCGGACACCATGTCACGTTTGGAGAGTCCCTGATTTACCTAAACAGTGGAAACCCCCTACAAGTGACCCCATTTTGGAAACTAGACCCCCCAAGGAACTTATCTAGATATGTGGTGAGAACTTTGAACCCACAAGGGCTTTACAGAAGTTTATAACGTACAGCGGTACAATTAAAAAATCATATTTTTTCCACAAAAATGATCTTTTCACCCTCAATTCTTATTTTTCCAAGGGTAACAGGACCCTAAAAGTTATTGTGCAATTTGTCCTGAGTATGCTGATACCCCACATGTGGGGGTAAACCACTATTTGGGCGCATGGCAGAGCTCGGAAGGGAAGCAGCGCCATTTGACGTTTTTGGCTGGAATTGAGATCGGACACCATGTCGCGATTGGAAAACCCCTGATGTACCAAAACAGTGGAAACCCCCCACAAATGACACCATTTTGGAAACTAGACCCCCTAAGGAACTTATCTAGATGTGTGGTGAGCAGTTTGAACCCCCCAGTGCTTCACAGAAGTTTATAACGTCCGGGCGTGAAAATAAAAAATTTGTATTTTTTCCACAAACATGATCAATTAGTCCCCAATTTTTTCATTTTCCCAAGGGTAACAGGAGAAATTGGACCCCAAAAGTTGTTGTCCAATTTGTCATGAGTACGCTGACACCCCATATGTGGGAGAAAACTACTGTGTGGACACACGTCGGGGCTTGGAAGGGAAGCAGTGACGTTTTGGAATGCAGACTTTGATGGAATGGTCTACGGGTGTCATGTGCGTTTGGAGAGCCCCTGATGTACCTAAACTATTAAAACTCCCCACAAGTGACCCATTTTGGACACTAGACCCCCCATGGAACTTATCTAGATGTGTGGTGAGCACTTTGAACCCCCAAATGCTTCACAGAAGTTTATAACGCTCGGACGTGAAAATAAAAAAATCATTTTTTTCCACAAAAATGATATTTTTGCCCCCAATTTTTTATTTTCCTAAGGGTAACAGGAGAAATTGGACCCCAAAAATTGTTTTTCAGTATGACCTGAGTAGGCTGATACCCTACATGTGGGGGGTAAAACACTGTTTGGGCGCATGGCAGAGCTTGGAAGGGAAGGAGCACCATTTGACTTTTTCAACTCAGAATTGGCTGGAATTGAGATCAGATGCCATGTTGCATTTGGAGAGCCCCTGATGTGCCCAAACAGTGGAAACCCCCAATTCTAACTCCAACCCTAACCCCAACACACCCCTAACCCTAATCTCAGCCCTAACCCTAGCCCTAACCCTACCCTAGCCCTAACCCTAATGGAAAAATGGAAATTAATACATTTTTTTTATTTTATTATTTTTCCCTAAGGGGGTGATAACGGGGGGTTTGATTTACGATTTATGGCGGTTTTTATATTTGGCAGCTGTCGCACGCTAAAAGACGCTTTTTTTTGTAAAAATATTTTTTGCATCACCACATATTGAGAGCTATAATTTTTCCATATTTTGACCCACTGAGTCATGTGAGGTCTTATTTTTTGCGGGACGACTTGACGTTTTTATTAGTACCATTTTCGGGCACGTGACATTTTTTGATCGCTTTTTATTCCGATTTTTGGGACGCAGAATGAACAAAAGCCAGCGTTTCATGAATTTCTTTAGGGGGGGTGCGTTTACACCGTTCCGCGTGCGGTAAAATTGATAAAGCACCTTTATTCTTCGGGTCAGTACGGTTACAGTGATACCTCATTTAGGTCGTTTTTTTATGTTTTGTCGGTTTTATGCAATGAAAACTATTTTATATAAAAAATAATTATTTTTGCATCGCTTTATTCTGCGAGCTATAACTTTTTTATTTTTTCGCTGATGATGCTGTGTGGCAGCTCGTTTTTTCCGGGACAAGATGACGTTTTCAGCAGTACCATGGATATTTATATGCGTCTTTTTGATCGCGCGTTATTACACTTTTTGTTTGGCGGTATGATAATAAATCATTATTTTTTGCTTAGTTTTTAATTTTTATTTTTTAAGGGGTTCGCTAAAGGGGTTAACTAATGGGATAGTTTTATAGTGCAGGTCGTTACGGACGCAGCGATACCTAATATGTGTACTTTTATTGTTTTGTTTTTTTTTATTTCCAATAAAAGGATTTATTTGGGGAATATTTTTTTTTTTTTTTCTAATTTATTTGGCGATTTTTTTTTTAATTTATGTTAACACTTTTTTATTTTTTTTAAACTTTATTAAATAGTCCCAGGTGGGACATCACTGTCCTGTGACAGATCGCTGATCTGTCACATCACAGATCACTGTGACAGATCAGCGATCTGTCACAGGCATTGAAGCAGACTTCCTCATGCCTGCGCTTTGCAGGCACTGAGGAAGCCAGCTTCCTGCAGGCCCCCGAAGGCCCCCGTCGCCATCTTGGATTCGGGGGCCTGCAGGAAAGGAGCCCCCCGCAGCAGTGCTGCACATTGCGCTGCCGTGGGGGGCTCAGGGAAGCACGGAGGGAGCCCCCTCCCTGCCGATGCTTCCCTTTAACCCCCGGTACACCGCGATCGTGTTTGATCGCGGTGTGCAAGGGGTTAACGTGTCGGGGGCGGTCCGTGACCGCCCCTGACACATTGTGCCGGATGTCAGCTGTGATAATCAGCTGACACCCGGCCGCGATCAGCGGCGCTCACCACGTAGACGTACTATCCCGTCCATGGGCATAGGGGCCCAGGTCCCATGGACGGGATAGTACATCGGATGTCAGAAAGGGGTTAAAGCAGATGTAACGGGATGAGACTTTCTATTTTCTGTAGCTCACGTGTCGGCTTTCGGCTTTACTGTATAAATTAGAATAATTGAGTCTGTCTTGACCGGGACATTGAAATATAATGGCAGAGAGAAAATTAAGAAAAAAACCTTTCATTCTGGAGGGCTCAGCACCTTCATGTATTACACCGCCCAGTGATTTTAGTGGCACTTTTTAATTACTAATTTTTCTGTAATGAACCTGCCAAGAATTACTGGTGAATTGTGGGCTGCAATTTCCAGGGGCAAGTATTTTGCACCTCTTTACCCAATAATTTTTAGCACTCCCTTCCACCAATCTGTTGGGCTCTGTTGTCCTTATATTTTGCATTTTGACCTCCTATATTCCATTTTTTTTCTGAACTTGATAGCTGGTTTGATCAACTGTCATGTGCCCCTAACAGCTGAAATTGCGATCCACCTGCGGCTGCTAACATGTTAAATGCCACTGTCAATCTCTGACAGCGGCATTTAACACATGCGTGCCGGAAGCGTGTCACAAACCACACCCACGGACGCCCCTGGAGATGATGATTTCTGCTACACATAGCATGGCTATACGTAGCACAAGCGATCAGATGATTGCAGCTTCAAGTCTTCTATGGAGACTACTGTATTGAAGCAAGTCAAAAGTGGAAAAGAAATGTTTTAAAAAATATAAAAAAAGTTTAAAGTTTATATTTCCCTAGTCAAAATAAAACAATACAAAAAAGCGATCATATATTTCATATTGCTGCATTAAGAAACTCCCAATTTATCCAAATACAAAGGCAATCTGATTGGTAAACTACGTAACGAGAAAAAAATCCAAACCGCAAAATTACGTTTTCTTGTTCATAGCAACGGGTGATTAAAAAATCGTATCTACCCTAAAATGCTATCACTAAAAACGTCAGCTTGGCGCGCAAAATATAAGCCCTGACCCAGCCCCAGATCCCAAAAAATGGAGACGATACGGATCTCAGAAAATGGTGCAATTTTTTTTTTTTTTATTAAACTTTTGGATTTTTTTCACCACTTAAATAAAAAACAATCTATACATGTTTGGTATCTGTCATCTCATAATGACCTGGCGAATCATAATGGCAGGTCAGATTTAGCATTTGGTGAACATGGTAAAAAAAATAAAAAAAACTGTTGTGGAATTGCACTTCTATACTTCTCCAGCAGTGATGGTGGATCTGCTGGACCTCAGGGCGCCGGATGTGGAGGTTTACCATCTTTTAGATGTCTGTAGGGGAGCGGCAACAACATGTAAACACGCGGGCAGCCCTAGATAATCCACGCCGGCATGATGATAAGATCCGGCGGAAGGTGAAACCTCTTCTCTTTTTCTCCTTTTTTACATTTTCTGGGTTTTCTTGCTCTGCATTTGGATTTATTGCAGATTTTCTTTTCTCGATGTATGATGCTTGGGTACACTCTGGATGGGACTTTGAATTCTCATTGTTCATCGTGATGGTAGCGATGGTGCAGAGTTTAGAAAGCCTTTCAGAGGATGACGTAAAATTTTGGAAGTCAAGGTCCTTGTCCTCACTTGTGTCCTCTTCTTTCTCTGAGACCATAAGCATGTCTCTATGAGCGTGATTGATAAAGAGGCTGGTGTCCACATCTGACACAAGATGAGGAATATACATCGGCTTCTGATTTAGAAGATTGTCAAAATCTATTTTTTTCATGAATGGATGATCCTTAATCTCAAATGCTCCACCTGTCCCAAGTCTGTGCTCAGGATTTTTTTTGAGCAGGTCAGTGATGAGGTTCTTAGCCTCACGGGGTGGACAGCGTTTGTAATTCCAAGGTATTTTTCCCATGACAATCATTCTTTTAAGCTCAGGTATGAAATCCGTATCAAATGGTAAAGATCCAACCAGAAATTCATGGAGGATGATCCCCATTGACCACCAGTCAACAGGTCTTCCGTAGTCTTTCATTAGGATGACCTCTGGGGCCATGTAATTCAGGGTACCACAATTCTCAAGGTCCTTGAACTCTCTGGAGATGTCCTTCAGTGATTGCTTATAGTTGTTGGTTTTTGGTATCATGACACCAATTTTTGAAAGTCCAAAATCGGCGACTTTAATGTGCCCAGCAGTTGTAATCAGTAGGTTGTACGGTTTCAGGTCTCGGTGCACCACACCATAGCTGTGCAGGTATTCCACAGCAAGAACTGTTTCTGCAAAGTACAGACGGGCCAAGGGGATAGATAAACGGCCCTTGGTGCTTAGAAGGGACCCACAGTCTCCACCTCCAACATACTCCATGACCATACACAGGTGAGATCTAGTAGGGAAGGAGCAGAGCATGGAGACCACAAAGGGACAATCAGCGAAGGTCATGATGTCCCTCTCCAGAAAGGCCGCTTCCACGTGTTTTTCAGTTTCCAGGTTCTTCTTCGCCATTTTCTTCATAGCGAAGATCTGCTGTGAGTATTTGTGCTGCACTAAGTAGACAGCCCCAAAACATCCGCCGCTGATCAGTTTGGATGTCTCGAAGTCGCTCATATGCGGCTTTTTCGCCGGGATCAATGATTCCATCAAGTTAGTGGCAGGCTCGTGGATCTCTGGCATCTCACAGATCACACTCTCAGGATCCGGCAGCTCAGGGGTTTCTGTTGTCAGATCGCTGCTTGGCCCCAGATGACTCGTATTAGGGTTCGGGGATTCCGGGGGAACATTTTCCCCGTCTTTGTCGTCGCCTTCTGGTGTCTCAGTGGCAGGCTCGTTGATCTCCGTGATCTCACAGATCACACTCTCAGGATCCGGCAGCTCAGGGGTTTCTGTGGTCAGATCGCTGCTCGGCCCCGCCTGACTCGTGTTAGGGTCCGGGGATTCCAGGGGGACATTTTCCCCATCTTTGTACTCGCCTTGTGGTGTCTCCAGGCATTTCGGGGAGCGGGCCGGACCTCCTAGCACATACAGGACTTTTTCGGCCAGTTCTTTAACAAAAGCCAAATCTCCATCTTGAGATTTTTCTTCAGCCTGCTGTAGTAATGTCCTGATGTTCCGGGTTAAATCTGTCAGATACTCTGAGGTAAGACGGTCTTGGTGGTATTTGGTCAGGCAGTCCTGCACTAGCTCCACCACCAGCCGGTGAGTGAAGCCGAGGATGCCATCGGGTGGTAGAAGCTTAATGTCAGAGCAATGGGTGTAAATAATCTCCAATAATCCTTCTACCTGAAGCTTGTCTAGAAGAAATTCAGCCATAGCGAAAAATTGCAAATGCACTCAGTCACTAGGGAGCCAAAATGGCAGCCGGAACCCTGTGTACATAGCATAAGTAACTGCGAGCGGTGATGTCATAATGGTCGACCATCTGTGATATCATAATGGCTGACCATCTGTGATGTCATAATGGCCGACCATCAGTGATGTCATAATGGCCGACCATATGTTTTCAAACATTTTTTTTTTTTTAAACCGTCTTTATTGAGTGTATTACAAAATATACATATAATGTCCAATAACATAACAGAAGAACATTTATGCAATATTATTAACATTAGACGGCATTTTTTCAACTATAACCCCCCGCCCCTCCCCCTCCACTCCCCCGGGCAAACTCCATAACTTCGTAACACAATTTCATTCCAGTCTAACAGGGATATTACCAGCAAGCTGCTCTCTCATATACCAGTTGGTGAGCTGGAAACAACTATGTATCGCCTGGCTTGTGGAAGATGTCTGAGTATTGATAAAAGAGGACCATGTGAAAAAAAAGCGGTCAGTGTCTTTTTCTTTATTAAGTAAGGTCTCTATCCAATCCATTTTGAAGAGATATGTTACTTTTGTAGTAATTAAGCTTAAAGAAGGTGTTGCATCCTGTGCCTACAAACGGAGAATGCTTTTACGTGTGGCTGCCGCCCATATGAACAAGATGCGGCGCTGCTGGACAGAAAGCCCCACCAACTGGTCCTGTGCGAGAATATTAAATATGGCCCACTCTGGGGAGAGAGAGATAGATATGCCAGTATCCCACACCTCGCTTATTATTGGGCAGTCCCACAGGCAATGGAAAATATCAGCTGGAGAGTGTAAGCATTTAGGGCAGGGATAGTCCCCTGAGGGGGACATTTTAGACTTGACCTCCGGGGAGATGTATGCTCTATGAAATATCATAAGAGACATGGTTATGTAACTGTCATATGGTAATATAGAGTTCATACGCAGAGTGGCTTTCAAAAGGTCATTTACCCGACAGTTCGTTAATTGAGCAACCCATTTTCCAGGGCCTGGTGAAGAGTCTCACCAATGTATAGAAGGCTTTAATGATTTATATAAAAGACTCATAGAATAAGTTCCCATTTGGACTTTAATGGATATTAAATTTAGAGGGTGTGTTCTAGCATCATCCGTTATGTCTCGCAATATTGAGCTTACGTAATGTCTAATTTGAGAGATAGTAAAATTGTCTTCTGTAAGGATTGGGTATTTGAAAGCCATGTCCTCTAAGGTAAGAAGGCATTGATTATTTGTTAACGTATCTCGGACCAGTCTACACCCATTGTTTCCAAGCACCTTGTAAATGGGAGGTGACTTGCCTTGTAGAAAAGAGGGGTTACCTTGAATGGGAAGAAACATCGAGATGTGGGGGTCAAGACCGCTAACTCGTCTAGCTTGACGCCATCCCAAGATTACCGACCATAATAGAGGATTATCTCTAACCTCCACTGGAATTTCAGCATTTCGTAGGTGAAGCAATGCTGGGAAGCTGAAGGGTCTACACATGGCCTCATCTATTGGGGTATTAGTGAAGCGATTAAAGGCGTATATCCAATCAAGGGAATGGCGAAAAGCAGCCTCTATACTGTAGAGGCGTAAATTTGGGAGATTAAGTCCACCCAAAGATTTGATTTGCTGTAGCTTAAAAACACTAATTCTAGAGCCCCCTTCTGAGCCCCAAATAAATTGGCAGAAGGCTCGTGTCAGTAGCCTATCATCAGCTTTAGAAAGTAGAACCGGGAGCGTCTGTAAAGGAAAGAGTATTTTAGGGAAAGAGATCATATAAATTAGATGGGCTCTCAACGGAAGAGAAACAGACCACAATTGAGCTGAAAAAAAAAGAAATCCATCAGAGTTATAGCAGAAATGTTAGGAGTGACCAAATCAACAGTTTGGCACATTATGTAAAAAAAAAAGCTTGGGAATTCAAACAGCCTGGACGTTCATCAAAGACAATAGTGGTGGATGATCACAGAATCTTTTCCATGGTGAAGAAAAACCTCTTCACAACATCCACCTAAGTGAAGATCATTTTCTAGTAAGTAGGTGTATCAGTCTACCACAAAGAGAGCACTTAATGAAAACAAATATAGAGGGTTGACCACAAGGTGCAAACCATTAACCCCTTCACGCCGCAGCTCTTTTTCGTTTTGCATTTTCATTTTTCGCTCCCCATTCTTCCAAAAGCCATAATTTTTTTATTTTTCCATCAATATGGCCATGTGATGGCTTGTTTTTTGGGGGGACGAGTTGTACTTTTGAACGACACCATTGGTTTTACCATGTCGTGTACTTGAAAAAGGGAAAAAAATTCCAAGTGCGGTGAAATTGCAAAATAAGTGCAATTCCACAACTTTTTTGGATTTTTTTTAACCATGTTCACCAAATGCTAAAATTGACCTGCCATTATGATTCTCCAGGTCATTATGAGTTCGTAGACACCAAACATGTCTAGGTTGTTTTTTACTTGAATTGTGAAAAAAGTTTGTTAAAAAATAATTGTGTCATTTTCCGAGACCCGTCGTGTCACCATTTTTCGTGATCTGTGACTGGATGGTGGCATATTTTTTGCATGCCGAGCTAGCGTTTTTAATGGTACCATTTTGGTGTGGATACGATCTTTTTTTCACCCGTTATTGCATTTTATTGCAATGTTGTGGCAACCCAAAAAACATAATTCTGGCGTTTTGACTTTTTTTCTCCACCAAGCGTTTACCAATCAGATTCATTTTTTTATAGCTTCATAGATGGGGCGATTCTGAACGCAGCGGTACCAAATATGTGTATTTTTAATTTTTTTTAATTGTTTTATTTTGAATGGGGCGAATGGGGGTGATTTGAACTTTCATATTTTTATTTTTTTTTCATATTTCTAAAAACTTTTTTTTTTTTACTTTCTGCCTGCTTCAATAGTTTTCATGGGAGACCAGAAGCTGCAGTTGTCTGATCGCCTCTGCTACATACAGGCGATGATCAGATCGCCTGTGTGTAGCAGAAATGCTCACTTGCTATGAGCGCCGATCACTGGGGGGGCGCTCATAGCAATCCAGCAATTACAACCAGAGGTGTCTCCTGCAGACCCCGGGTTGTCATGCCAGCCCATTGATGGGCGGGATTTGTGACGCGCTTCCGGCGCGATCACATTAAATGCTGCTGTCAGAGATTGACAGCAGCATTTAACAAGTTAACAGCTGCAGGTGGATCGTGATGCCACCCGCTGTTGTTAGGGGCACATGTCAGCTGTTCAAAACAGCTGACATGTGCCAGGAAAGATGTGGACTCAGTGCTGGAGCCCATACTAAAGGGAGGGATACAACATACGCAGTACTAGAATGGCGCATGTCGTGAAGTTAATCAGCCTTAAAAATAGAAAGGCCAGATTAAACTTTGCCCAAAAAAATCTAAAGAAGTCAGCCCAGTTCTTGAAAAGCATTCACAGGACAGAGGAAACTAAAATCAACCTGTACCAGAATGATGGGCAGAAGAAAGTATGGAGAAAGCTTGATAATAGCTCATGACCAAAAGCACAACACATCCTCTGTAAAACATGGTGGAGGCAGTGTGATGGCGTGGGCATGAATGGCTTCCGATGGCACTGGGTCACTAGTGTTTATTGATGATTTGACTGAAGACAGAAGCAGCTGTATGAATTCTGAAGTGTACTGGGCTATACTCTGCTCAGATTAAACCAAATGCAGCAAGGTTGATTGGATGGCACTTCACAGTACAGATGGACAATGACTCAAAACATACTTTGAAAGCAGCACAAGAGGTTTTTAAGGCAAAGAAGTGGAATGTTCTGCAATGGCTGAGTCAATCACCAGATCTCAACCCCATTGATCAGAATTTCACATGCTTAAGACATAACTTAAGTCAAAAAGGAGGAAACCCGGCGTTTGTTAACATCCATGGCTTCCAGACTTCAAGCAGTCATTGCCTGCAAAGGATTCTCTACACAGAGATAAAAATAACATTTTATTTATGGTAAAGTTAATTTATCTAATTATCATAGAATCATGGAATGCTAGAGTTGGAAGGGACCTCCAGGGTCATCATGTCCAAACCCCTGCTCAATGCAGGATTCACTAAACTATCTCAAGCAGATGTCTGTCCAGCCTTTGTTTGAAGACTTCCATTGATGGAGAACTCACCATCTCTCATGGTAGCCTGTTCCACTAATTAATCACCCTCACTGTCAAAGTTTTTTTTATAATATCTGATCTGTATCTTATCCCTTTCAGTTTAATTCTATTGCTTCCCATGTGCAAATGAGAATAAGGATGATCCTGCTACACTGTGACATCCCTTCTGATATTTGTAGACAGCTATTACGTCTTCTCTTATCTTTTTTGCAGGCTAAGCATTCCCAGATTCTGTAGTTGTTCCTCATAGGACATACTTTGCAGTCCGCTCACTATACTGGTAGCTCTTCTCTGCACTTGCTTCATTTTTTTGTCTTTTTTAAAATGTAGTGCCCAGAACTGGACACAGTATTCCAGATGAGGTCTGACCAAGGATGAGTAGAGGGGGATAATTATTTCACATGATCTAGACTGCTTTTCTTCTCTAGTAATAGCTATCCCTCCTAGCTTTGCATCGTCTGCAACTTTGATTAGTTTACTTTCAGTTCCTTTATCTAGATCATTTATAAAAATGTTGAACAACATTGGTGTCAAGACAGAGCCTTGTGGTACTCCAGTTGAAACACTCTTCTAATTGGACATGCAACCATT
Source organism: Dendrobates tinctorius (assembly GCF_039654945.1). NCBI lineage: Eukaryota > Metazoa > Chordata > Amphibia > Anura > Dendrobatidae > Dendrobates > Dendrobates tinctorius. The sequence continues at coordinate 763,339 of NW_027361752.1, read as the reverse complement.
TATTACCACTCTTTGAGTGCAATCACTGAGCCAGTTATGAATCCAACTAATCTTGTCAATCCTATTATTGGTAATTTTTGCAAAAAGAATAGTATGAGAAACTTTATAAAGTGCTTTGTTAAAGTCAATATATAGTATATCTACCGCATTTCCCTGATCCACACAGTCAGTGATTCCATCATAGAAGGAAATAAGATTTGTCTGACATGACTTGTTTGCTACAAACCCATGCTGGCTTTGGTTAATTACTATATTCTTATCCAAGTACTTACATACATTCTATTTAATAATTTGTTCAAAGATCTATTTTTACTTTTACTTTAATTACTTTTGAATCCCTGAAATGAGGCGGCTTTGTAATAAATGGTTGCAATTCCTAAATATTTCACAGCATATTTTTGTTTAACCCTTTAATTAAACCTGCAAGTCTACATTTCAATTGAATCTCAGTTGTTTCCTTTCAATTACAAAATTGCAGCATTTAGAGGCCAAATCATGGAGATTAAGTCCCTGTACAAATATTTCTGCACCTAACTGAATTACATGTGTTAGAAATAGAGATGAAGACATTTTTGAAAATTTGATTTGGTTTATTCATTCAGTTTGGCTGGAAAATTAAATTCTGACCAAATTGATTCATCCTGAATCGAAAGTGTCCTGAAGAGACATTTATATAAAACTAGCTGAAGAGCCCGGCGCTGCCTGGGCCTAGTAACTACCATAACTACGGTTAGTAATAACAAATTATAATGATTATATATATATATACACTCACTGGCCACTTTATTAGGTACACCTGTCCAACTGTGTGTTAAGACTTAATTTCTAATCAGCCAATCACATGGCGGCAACTCAGTGCATTTAGGCATGTAGACATGGTCAAGACAATCTCCTGCAGTTCAAACCGAGCATCAGTATGGGGAAGAAAGGTGATTTGAGTGCCTTTGAACGTGGCATGATTGTTGGTGCCAGAAGGGCTGGTCTGAGTATTTCAGAAACTGCTGATCTACTGGGATTTTCACGCACAACCATCTCTAGGGTTTACAGAGAATGGTCCGAAAAAGAAAAAAAATCCAGTGAGCGGCAGTTCTGTGGCCGGAAATGCCTTGTTGATGCCAGAGGTCAGAGGAGAATGGGCATACTGGTTCGAGCTGATAGAAAGGCAACAGTGACTCAAATTGCCACCCGTTACAACCAAGGTAGGCAGAAGAGCATCTCTGAACGCACAGTGCGTCGAACTTTGAGGCAGATGGGCTACAGCAGCAGAAGACCACACTGGGTACCACTCCTCTCAGCTAAGAACAGGCATCTGATGGCTACTTTCAGCAGGATAATGCGCCATGTCATAAAGCTCGAATCATCTCAGAATGGTTTCTTGAACATGACAATGAGTTCACTGTACTCAAATGGCCTCCTCAGTCACCAGATCTCAATCCAATAGAGCATCTTTGGGATGTGGTGGAACGGGAGATTCGCATCAGGGATGTGCAGCCGACAAATCTGCGCCAACTGTGTGATGCCATCATGTCAATATGGTCCAAAATCTCTGAGGAATGCTTCCAGCACCTTGTTGAATCTCTGCCACGAAGAATTGAGGCAGTTCTGAAGGCAAAAGGGGGTCCAACCCGTTACTAGCATGGTGTACCTAATAAAGTGGCCAGTGAGTGTATATATATATATATATAGTGTGTGTATATATATATGTATATATATATATATATATAAAGCTGAGTGTAGAGCCCCGCCCACTTCGCATAGCCACATTCACTATAATATCCCACATCATCTCGTCAGCCAGAGCTACCGGACTACTACCCCTAATATCCCACATCATCCCGTCAGCCAGAGCCACCGGACTACTACCCCTAATATCTCACATCATCCCATCAGAGCCAGTAAAAATAGAATAGTGAAATTGCACAGAAACATGGTTCACTAAGATCCCAGGTTTTCTACTGATCAGGCTGATATTCTCACTTTTCTGCCACCATAAATATCACAGTAATGCTTTTCACCAATGAACAGGCACAAACTTATACATTAGTACAGCTGAGAAACCTTCACACACATTTTCATGCACCGTCAACTTGTAATTTGTCCGTCTGAGTTGCTCATGGGTGTACAGCATCTGTATGCAGTATAGTATCATATTTAATGGGTTGTTATGGGAAAAGCATTACGTGTTATATGGGTATATTCAGGTGAACTATGGGGAAAGAAGCATTTTAAAAAAAACTCACAGCATCAGAGCACAGTAAAACATCAATAATGCATAAAAGTGTCTGTGAGAAAATATTAAATCCACATGACATTTAATATGTGCACTTTCCTACATTCATGTGTGTCACTTAATGATACCACACAGGAGGGGGGATTCATTTCTGTCATGTACTAACTGCTCCTTTCTGGGGGACAAACGATGGCTGGAGCTTATGTTCCTGGGGATGCTAGATTTCTCCCACCATGTCAGTGTCTGCTGAGGTGCTGTCAAGTGGGAAAACTTGCGCATAGCAACCAATCACAGCTCAGCTACTTTTAACCAGCTCTGGTGAAATGAGAGATGCTTAGTGATTGGTTGCAATTAAAACTGTTGGTCATAGCAACCAATCACAGCTGAGCTTCTTTTGAACAGCTCTGGTGAAATGAAAGATGCATCGTGATTGGTTGGTGATACACACACACACACACACACACACACACTGATTTTTATATATAGATGTAGTAATCGCAGGTACACGGGATGCAGTGACGAGGCGAGAGACGGGAGGAACTTTAAGATGTAACTTATATATATATATATATATATATATATGCCTATAGGGGCTATCTCGAGCAACCAAACAAGTTAACAGCAGTTATCCTTGCAGGGATCAACACAAGAATACACTGGTAACACAAACACGACTAACCAGGCAAAAAATGTTAACTACAATGTGTCACTTATTCTCTCTGACGTCCGGCAGAGCGATGGTCGATGATGCTTCGGCGTATCAGCCGCTGGGCCCAGCCGATGAGGATTTGGTGGAGACTTCGGGCGTTCCTACGCCCCGGAGAAGTGGGGGCACAGCAGGCCCCTGAAGAGTTCCTCTGCCCAGGGTCCAGACAGCGTAGGCCACAGCTGCGGGGGCCGCAGGCGGCAGCAGACAGGCCGCAACTGTGGACTGGAGTGGATCGGTTGTGACCACGGGCGGCAGCAGATGGGCTGCATCCACGGGGTGGAGTCAGGCGTCGGCTGCCGAGGGCGGAAGCGGTCGGGCTGCACCCGCGGGCTGGAGTCGAGCGGTGGCTGCCACGGGCGGGAGAGGATGGGTCGCATCCATGGGGTGGAGACGGGCATCGGCTGGCACGGGCGGAAGTGGTCGGGTTGCACCCGCGGGGTGGAGTTGGGCGTCGGCTGCCGCGGGCGGGAGAAGTCGGCCCGCACCCACTGGGTGGAGTCGGGCGTCGGCTGTCGCGAGCGGGAGTGGTCGGGCCGCACCCGTGGGGTGGAGTCGGGCGGAGGCAGCTGCGGGTGGCAGATGACAGGCCACACCCAGGGGGCAGAGCCGGACGGTGTCTCTCCGTTGGACGGCTCGGTGCCGTCTCTCTTCTGCTAGCGGTGAGTCTCCCTTCAGTCTCTTCTGTCACTGCTCTGCTCTCCTTGCTCTGGTTCTGGCTCTCGCTCTGGCTCTCTGGCGCCCTCTAGCTTCCTCTCTTCTCTCCTGCTACATCGACTGACCCCTACTTGCGTCCTCAGCCCCTTTTATAGTAGCTCCTCCCCCAACCTTTCTATAAGTCTCTGCGGTCCATCCCCCAATTGTGTCCCCCAGAAACAGTCTCCCTAGGAACCTTGGTGATGGCCCCCTTGGTTCCGGCCTGGGTATACAGAGGGGACTCCTCCTCCTACACTGAGATAATATACTGAATTGTCCTAGGTCTACTCCTCACCTGTCCTGCCATCGCAGCTCCCCACCATCTTCTCTCATTTTTGATGTGGATATTCTTCTAGTCTCCAGCCTTCTCCTTGAGTCTTCCTGTGCTGTATAGGCCTCATGTGGTCACTTGTGTGTCAGACCCCATATATGAATGGGTGAGGCTCAGTCAGAGCAGGAAGACCAGAAAAACGGAGGCTGGATGAAGATATAGAGGCCAAAAGAATTGAAGACTGGTAGACAGGGTGCGGAGCTGCGGCGGTAAGACCGATGAGGGGTAGGCCTCAGAAAGGTGCTTTATTATTTTGTAACCTCTTCTGAATCTGAACACAGTTTATGGAATACAGAATTTTTTGCATGTAAAATTACAACAAAATCTTATTAATATCCTGTATTTCAGTTGAACATTTCTATCACATTCCCATTTCATGGTGTCGGGGGATTGCTATGATATTCATTGATTTCACATATCCTTTATGTGCAGTAAAAAGTGAGCAACATTTCAAGATAGACCCAGAAGAGGGAAGTGATGTGTAGGAAGATCACTTTATTGCTCTGATTTAGGCTGTGTGCCCACGTTGCGTTTTTTAAGCATTTCCACAGCGCTTTTAGACAAGCATTTCTTCTGCGGAAACGCTTAAGAAAGGCATCTAATGTAATAGATAGAATGGAAAACGCACATGTTGTGCTAATGGTGCGTTTTTTTCCACTGCGGAAACGCTTAGCGGAAAAAAACGCAGCATGTTCATTAATTGTGTGGAATCGCGTGCGATTCCACATACATACACTGTAATTGCAGAAACGCATAGGAAAACGCATGTCAAAACGCTTGACAATCGCGTCAAAAATGCATGTCAAAAAGCGCATGCGGTTTCCCTGGCAACGGCATGCATTTCTGCTCAGGAAAAAAACGCTTGAAAAACGCTACGTGGGCACATAGCCTAAATGTTACTACAATGTTGTATGTAAATATACAGAATAAAGTCTCGCTGACACGAGCATATAAATCAGACAAGTGCACTCAGAAAAAAAAAATAGTATTGCACTTTGACCAATGTTATTCAATAAGGCAATGCTGATCTACGTTTTTTTTCTCTGCAGTATTCAGAGTGAGGATAACATTTGCAGCATGCTGCAACTTGACTCCAAAATCGGGCGAGCGCGAGAACAAAAATCTGATTTCATACAGAGCCACAGGATAGCATCCGATTTTTAAGGATACATTGCCATTCTGTAAGAGAGCCAATTGTAAATGATCCTGTAAATGATTAATAGCTGCTGAGTAAAAAAAACAAATTTAATACGGATGACAAATGAGTGATGAGCGAGTATACTCGTTGCTCGGGTTTTCCCCAGCATGCTCGGGTGTCCTCCGAGTATTTTGGCGTGCTCGTAGATTTGATTTTCGTCGTCTCAGCTGCATGATTTGCGAATGCTAGACAGCCTGAATACATGTGTGGAATGCCTGTTTGTTAGGGAATTCCCAAATGTATTCAGCCTGTCTACAAGTCGCAAATCATGCAGCTGAGACGACGAAAACCAAATCTCCGAGCACTGCAAAATACTCAATCACCCGAGCAACGAGTATACTCGCTCATCACTACAAGAGAGAGGTGAAAAATAAGTTGTCCCACTCTCCTTGAAATGTGTGATACTCTGTGGCTTTGTTAAAGGGGTTGTCCGGGCTTTTCACATAATCTCAGTACATATCTGGGCTGCAGAATTATGACAATAAGTAATTTACTTTCTGTCACTAGTTTACACGGTTTTCTAGATATTCTGAACAGAACGTCCAAGGGGGCGGGGTGTTATGGCATTAAAATGAGAACTGGTCATTTCCTCCTACTCTACTAAAAACATGCCGTCTATAGCAACAACCCCACCCTCCATAGCAACAGGCCCTCCCCGTCCACATAAAGAAGCCCTCATCACACAGTAACAAATCCTCCCCGCCGCTTCACTCCCCCCCTTCCACCTGTCGCCATACCCCCCCTCGCTGCCGCTCCATTCCCCCCCTTCCCCCCAGCGCCATCCCCCCCCTCCCTGCCACTCCATTCCCCCCCACCACGCTGGTCTGTCTCACCCGGTCTTCACATTGCAGATGAAACCTGCAGCAGGGAAGGAGCGGGTCATGTGACAGGCTCTGCGCACGTCACTTCAGCCCGCCTGTCACATGACCCTCTCATTCCCGGCTGCAGTTTTCACCGGCAATGTGAAGACCGGGTGAGGCCGGAGCGGCGTGGAGGAGGGGGGATGGAGAGGCGGGGGGGGGGGAATGGAGCGGCAGGGAGGGGGGGAATGGAGCGGCACGGAGGGGGGAATGGAGTTGGGGGGAGGGTTTGTTACTGTGTGAGGAGGGCTAGGCTTCTTTATGTGGACTGGGAGAGCCTGTTGCTATGGAGGGTGGGGTTGTTGCTATAGACGGCATGTTTTTAGTAGAGTAGGAGGAAATGACTAGTTCTCATTTCAATGCCATAACACCCCCCCCTTGGACGTTCTCTTCAGAATATCTAGAAAACCGTGCAAACTGGTGACAGAAAGTAAATTACTTATTGTCACAATTCTGCAGCCCAGATATGTACTGAGATTATGTGAAAAGCCTGGACAACCCCTTTAAAGCGGAGGATTAATGCACAGCTTCAGAGAAGTCTCCTTCATCATGCACAATGAATTTCCCATGCATTTTACTACCCAATTAGGGGATAATAAACTCTGCTTGTAAATATGGTGAATTTACTTTTAATGAATATCCCCCATTGAGTCTCAAGAGTAAACCAGAAAATCAGTAAAACTTCCAGGCAGTTCTCTGTGTTCCATTCTCTGTGTTCCGACCACGTGTTCCATTCTCTGTGTTCTGTCCACGTGTTCCATTCTCTGTGTTCCGTCCACGTGTTCCAATCTCTGTGTTTTGTCCACGTGTTTATTTCTCTTAGTTCCATCCACGTGTTCCATTCTTTGTGTTCGTCCATGTGTTCCATTCTTTTTGTTCCGTTCACGTGTTCCATTATCTGGTGTTCCGTCTACGTGTTCCATTCTCTTTGTTCCGTCCACGTGTTCCATTCTCTGTGTTCCGTCCACGTGTTCCATTCTCTTTGTTCCGCCACGTGTTCCATTCTTTTTGTTCCGTCCACGTGTTCCATTCTCTTTGTTCCGTCCACGTGATCCATTCTCTGTGTTCCGTCCACGTGTTCCATTCTATTTGTTCCGTCCACGTGTTCCATTCTCTTTATTCCGTCCAGGTGGTCCATTCTTTTTGTTCCGTCCACGTGTTCCATTCTCTGTGTTCCGTCCACGTGTTCCATTCTCTGTGTTCCGTCCACGTGTTCCATTCTCTGTGTTCCGTCCACGTGTTCCATTCCTTTTGTTCCGTCCACATGTTCCATTCTCTATGTTCTGTCCACATGTTCCATGCTCTGTGTTCCATCCACGGCAATTCTCATATCTTATATTTCATTATGTGAATCGTTTCAACTCGCTAATGTAATTTCTCCATGAAGGAAGCAAATGATAATATTTGTGGCATTTTTTAAATATTTTGGTATTACTGTAGAAGCCGACCGCATAGTTCCCCCTTCCAGACATATTGAGCTACAATGAAGGCCAAGTCTTTTTCCTTTACTCAGCTGAAATATTCAGCCTTGGGACACAGAGCTTAACATACAGAAAAAGGATTTTAAGTTGGCAAAGATTATGTTGAGAATTCTTTTCTCTTAAGTAATTAGTAGAAAATATTTTCTCTAAATCAGTGTTTTTTAAAAATATGATGACACAAATGTATTGTTTTTAAAGGGAATCTGTCAGTAGGATAACCTCTTTTAAGCCATCTGTATGGACATGTAGGTCATAGGTAGCAGAAAAAAATACCTATTATTATTATTATGCTTTTACCTATATAGCCATATTCCACAGCGCTTTACATACATTATCATCACTGCCCCCGATGGGGCCCACAATCTAAATTGCCTTTTGGTATGTCTTTGGATATCTGTGTTCCGATGTCATATTCTAGAGAAATCCACAATTTTTTTTTAATATGTAAATTAGCTGTTAATTTCTATGGACCCCATACAGACCTCCCTGAAAATCCTCTTCCAGAGCTTATTTAAATGAAAGAGGGTGTTGCCACTCTGAGACATGTAGATCAGGAGAGCAGACTGTCTGTCATTACATGTCTCCACTGGAAACGCCCCCTTTTATTTACAGTAAGCCTTGGATGCAGATGCTCAGGGAGATCTATATCCGGACCATAGATCTTAACAGCTCATTTACATATTAAGAAAAACATATCATTTTACTCCGCTTCCTATAACCTATATAGACGGCTTAGGATGGTTGATCCTACCGACAAATTCCCTTTAACTATTGCAGTTTTCACTTTGGCCATTAAAGCAGATGTAACAGGATGAGACTTTCTATTTTCTGTAGCTCACGTGTCGGCTTTCGGCTTTACGGTATAAATTGGAATAATTGAGTCTGTCTTGACTGGGACATTGAAATATAATGGCAGAGAGAAAATTAAGAAAAAACCTTTCATTCTGGAGGGCTCGGCACCTTCATGTATTACACAGCCCAGTGATTTTAGTGGCACTTTTTAAATAATAATATTTCTGTAATGAACCTGCCAAGAATTACTGGTGTATTGTGGGCTGCAATTTCCAGGGGCAAATATTTTGCACCTCCTTACCCAATAATTTTTAGCACTCCCATCCACCAATCTGTTGGGCTCTGTTGTCCTTATATTTTGCATTTTGACCTCCTATATTCTTTATTTTTCTGAACTTAGACATAAGTTTTGAAAAATAAAATATTGTTCTACTTATTCCTTCACAACCTATCATGTATAAGTCGCCTCCCTTCCTTTGATACGGGCTCCGAGTCCGACGCTGAGCCCGCATCTTTTCTGACACATGATAGCTGGTTTGATCAACTGTCATGTGCCCCTAACAGCTGAAATTGCGATCCACCTGCGGCTGCTAACATGTTAAATGCCACTGTCAATCTCTGACAGCGGCATTTAATACATGCGTGCCGGAAGCGTGTCACAAACCACACCCACGGACGCCCCTGGAGATGATGATTTCTGCTACACATAGCAAGGCTATACGTAGCACAAGTGATCAGATGATTGCAGCTTCAAGTCTTCTATGGAGACTACTGTATTGAAGCAAGTCAAAAGTGGAAAAAAAAGTTTTAAAAAATATAAAAAAAAGTTTAAAGTTCATATTTCCCTAGTCAAAATAAAACAATACAAAAAAACGATCATATATTTCATATTGCTGCATTAAGAAACTCCCAATTTATCCAAATACAAAGGCAATCTGATTGGTAAACTACATAACGAGTAAAAAATCCAAACCGCAAAATTACGTTTTTTTGTTCATAGCAACGGGTGATAAAATCGTATCTACCCTAAAATGCTATCACTAAAAACGTCAGCTCGGCGCGCAAAATATAAGCCCTGACCCAGCCCCAGATCCCAAAAAATGGAGACGATACGGATCTCAGAAAATGGTGCAATTTTTTTTTTTATTAAACTTTGGATTTTTTTTCACCACGTAAATAAAAAACAATCTATACAAGTTTGGTATCTGTCATCTGATAATGACCTGGCGAATCATAATGGCAGGTCAGATTTAGCATTTGGTGAACATGGTAAAAAAATAAAAAAAACTGTTGTGGAATTGCACTTCTATACTTCTCCAGCAGTGATGGTGGATCTGCTGGACCTCAGGGCGCTGGATGTGGAGGTTTACCGTCTTTTAGATGTCTGTAGGGGAGCGGCAACAACATGTAAACACGCGGGCAGCCCTGGATAATCCACGCCGGCAGGATGATAAGATCCGGCGGAAGGTGGAACCTCTTCTCTTTTTCTCCTTTTTTACATTCTCTGGGCTTTCTTGCTCTGCATTTGGATTTATTGCAGATTTTCTTTTCTCGATGTCTGATGCTTGGGTACACTCTGGATGGGACTTTGAATTCTCATTGTTCATCGTGATGGTAGCGATGGTGCAGAGTTTAGAAAGCCTTTCAGAGGATGACGTAAAATTTTGGAAGTCAAGGTCCTTGTCCTCACTTGTGTCCTCTTCTTTCTCTGAGACCATAAGCATGTCTCTATGAGCGTGATTGATAAAGAGGCTGGTGTCCACATCTGACACAAGATGAGGAATATACATCGGCTTCTGATTTAGAAGATTGTCAAAATCTATTTTTTTCATGAATGGATGATCCTTAATCTCAAATGCTCCACCTGTCCCAAGTCTTTGCTCAGGATTTTTTTTGAGCAGGTCAGTGATGAGGTTCTTAGCCTCACGGGGTGGACAGCGTTTGTAATTCCAAGGTATTTTTCCCATGACAATCATTCTTTTAAGCTCAGGTATGAAATCCGTATCAAATGGTAAAGATCCCACCAGAAATTCATAGAGGATGATCCCCATTGACCACCAGTCAACAGGTCTTCCGTAGTCTTTCATTAGGATGACCTCTGGGGCCATGTAATTCAGGGTACCACAATTCTCAAGGTCCTTGAACTCTCTGGAGATGTCCTTCACTGATTGCTTATAGTTGTTGGTTTTTGGTATCATGACACCAATTTTTGAAAGCCCAAAATCGGCGACTTTAATGTGCCCAGCAGTTGTAATCAGTAGGTTGTACGGTTTTAGGTCTCGGTGCACCACACCATAGCTGTGCAGGTATTCCACAGCAAGAACTGTTTCTGCAAAGTACAGACGGGCCAAGGGGATAGATAAACGGCCCCTGGTGCTTAGAAGGGACCCACAGTCTCCACCTCCAACATACTCCATGACCATACACAGGTGAGATCTAGTAGGGAAGGAGCAGAGCATGGAGACCACAAAGGGACAATCAGCGAAGGTCATGATGTCCCTCTCCAGAAAGGCCGCTTCCACGTGTTTTTCAGTTTCCAGGTTCTTCTTCGCCATTTTCTTCATAGCGAAGATCTGCTGTGAGTATTTGTGCTGCACTAAGTAGACAGCCCCAAAACATCCGCCGCTGATCAGTTTGGATGTCTCGAAGTCGCTCATATGCGGCTTTCTCGCCGGGATCAATGATTCCATCAAGTTAGTGGCAGGCTCGTGGATCTCTGGCATCTCACAGATCACACTCTCAGGATCTGGCAGCTCAGGGGTTTCTGTTGTCAGATCGCTGCTTGGCCCCGGATGACTCGTATTAGGGTCCGGGGATTCCGGGGGAACATTTTCCCCGTCTTTGTCGTCGCCTTCTGGTGTCTCAGTGGCAGGCTCGTGGATCTCCAGGATCTCACAGATCACACTCTCAGGATACGGCAGCTCAGGGGTTTCTGTGGTCAGATCGCTGCTCAGCCCCGCCTGACTCGTGTTAGGGTCCGGGGGGACATTTTCCCTGTCTTTGTACTCGCCTTGTGGTGTCTCCAGGCATTCCGGGCAGCGGGCCGGACCTTCCAGCACATACAGGACTTTTTCGGCCAGTTCTTTAACAAAAGCCAAATCTCCATCTTGAGATCTTTCTTCAACCTGCTGTACTAATGTCCTGATGTTCCGGGTTAAATCCGTCAGATACTCTGAGGTAAGACGGTCTTGGTGGTATTTGGTCAGGCAGTCCTGCACTAGCTCCACCACCAGCCGGTGAGTGAAGCCGAGGACGCCATCGGGTGGTAGAAGCTTAATATCAGAGCAATGGGTGTAAATAATCTCCAATAATCCTTCTACCTGAAGCTTGTCTAGAAGAAATTCAGCCATAGCGAAAAATTGCAAATGCACTCAGTCACTAGGGAGCCAAAATGGCAGCAGGAATCCTGTGTACACTGCATAAGTAACTGCGAGCGGTGATGTCATAATGGTCGACCATCTGTGATGTCATAATGGACGACCATCAGTGATGTCATAATGGTCGACCATCTGTGATATCATAATGGCCGACCATCAGTGATGTCATAATGGCCGACCATCTGTTTGCAAACATTTTTTTTTTAAACCGTCTTTATTGAGTGTAATGCAAAATATACATATAATGTCCAATAACATAACAGAAGAACATTTATGCAATATTATTAACATTAGACGGCATTTTTTCAACTATAAAAACCCCCACCCCTCCCCCAGGCAAACTCCATAACTTCGTAACACAATTTCAATCCAGTCTAACAGGGATATTACTGGCAAGCTGCTCTCTCATATACCAGTTGGTGAGCTGGAAACAACTATGTATCGCCTGGCTTGTGGAAGATGTCTGAGTATTGATAAAAGAGGACCATGTGGAAAAAAAAGCGTCCCTCTTTATTAAGTAAGGCCTCTATCCAATCCATTTTGAAGAGATATGTTACTTTTGTAGCAATTAAGCTTAAAGAAGGTGTTGCATCCTGTGCTCACAAAAGGAGAATGCTTTTACGTGTGGCTGCCGCCCATATGAACAAGATGGGGCGCTGCTGGACAGAAAGCCTCACCAACTGGTCCTGTGCGAGAATATTAAATATGGCCCACTCCGGGGAGAGAGAGATAGATATGTCAAAAGTGTAGATGAGATGTTGCAGAAGTGTATCCCACACCTCCCTTATTTTTGGGCAGTTCCAAAGACAATGGAAAATATCAGCTGGAGAGTGTAAGCATTTAGGGCAGGGATAGTCCCCTGAGGGGGACATTTTAGACTGGACCTCCGGGGAGATGTATGCTCTATGAAATATCATAAGAGACATGGTTATGTAACTGTCATATGGTAATTTAGAGTTAATACGCAGAGTGGCTTTCAAAAGGTCATTTACCCAACAGTTCGTTAATTGAGCAACCCATTTTCCAGGGCCTGGTGAAGAGTCTGACCAATGTATAGAAGGCTTTAATGCTGGGAGGCTGAAGGGTCTACACATGGCCTCATCTATTGGGGTATTAGTGAAGCGATTAAAGGCGTATATCCAATCAAGGGAATGGCGAAAAGCAGCCTCTATACTGTAGAGGTGTAAATTTGGGAGATTAAGTCCACCGAAAGATTTGGTTTGCTGTAGCTTAAAAACACTAATTCTAGAGCCCCCTTCCGAGCCCCAAATAAATTGGCAGAAGGCTCGTGTCAGTAGCCTATCATCAGCTTTAGAAAGTAGAACCGGGAGCGTCTGTAAAGGAAAGAGTATTTTAGGGAAAGAGATCATATAAATTAGATGGGCTTTACCTGCAAAGGATAATTTAAGGGATTTCCAGGATTGAATTTCTTGTATAACTACAGAAATAAGAGGCTGAACATTTAATTTATAGATATCATGAGGATTTGATGGTAGGTCAACGCCAAGATAAGGTAAAGAATTTCTCCTCCACTGAAAAGAAAAAGGGAACGGCCACCGTTTCTGAGCAATTTTAAAAATAGCTAAAGCATGAGATTTATTAAAGTTTATACGAAATCCCGAAACTGCTCCAAATTCATTAAAGGCGTCCATTATAGAGGAAATGGATTCCTTAGGATTGGATATCATGAGTAAGATATCATCAGCAAATGCCAACGTTTTAAGTGTATTGTGACCGACCCCTATGCCCCCAAAGGAAGGGATCATCTCCAGATATCTTAGTAAGGGATCAAGGGCAATATTGAACAACAAAGGTGACAGAGGACAGCCCTGCCTCGTCCCCCTGAAGATGGAAAAAGGGGTTGACTGGATATTTTCAAAACATTTTTATTGGATTAAAGTGGACCTTTTAACCAAATTTATCATGGTTAGGAGGCTGTCCACTACTTGGACAACCCCTTTCTTGATGTTTGCCCCCGATTCATTAAAAAAAACTTTACTCGCCTTCCTCAGTGGCGCCGTTCCCACTGTGTCAGCACTCGCGGTCCTGGAGTTCTTCTGCGGTTGTTGTGACACGCGCCTCCAGCACCCAAAATTTGTCATGGTTAGAGGGCTGTCCACTACTTGGGCAACCCCTTCTTGATGTTTGGCCCCGATTAAATAAAAAAAACTTTTCTCGCCTCCCTCGGTGGCGCTGTTCCCGTGGTGTCAGCACTTGCGGTCCTGGAGTTCTTCTGTGGTTGTTGTGACACGTGCCTCCAGCACCCAATCTGATCCGGCATCGCTGTGCCCGCCTTAGGACAAATCAAACATGATGAGGAAGTTGGGGCTCTAGCTGCTTTATCACTTGCTCTTCATGTTCAATTCAACAGGAGGCATAGACAGTGACGTCAGTGCTGATTGGGCACTGGAGTCATGTGTCAAAAGAGCACAGGAACCCTAGAGAACGGTGACGGCATGGGAGGTGAGTATAAGCTTTTTTATTTTATCGGGGCCAAGCATGGGGTATGAGGAGAAGTTGCCCAAGTAGAAGACAACTTATTTAACTGGACACATTATACAATTTTGCCTCTCAGTTTCGGCGATATTAGCAAAGTATTGGCACATATGAAGTAAAAAAGAAAACGGTAAGTCCAAGTGGGTGTTATCAATTACTTTTCACTGGGGGCGTGTACTTCTTCTTCCTGTATGAGTTGCCCAATCATTACCAGGGAGCAGCACAGCAGAAAAAGACTGCGCCTCACCATAGCCTAGGTTTCTTAGTGTGTGAGATGTAAGGATACAGAGCTGATCTCCTGGTCTAACTTCCTGCATGATTAGACAGTGCTGGGTATAGCTCACAGAAGACACACCTTTCGGATAAGGTCGATGTGTAGCTGTGTCATATTGCAAACCCTTCTATCTGCTTTCCTCCTCTTGTACCACGGTCAGCTCTGCTCGGCTGACCCCTCACTTCTGGTCCAGAGGTAAAAGCTCAATTCTTTAAGCTCAGGATAAATAAATCTGATAATACACTACACAATGAAATTCATAATTTTACCCATGAGTGGAATATAAATTTACCCTGATCCATTGCAATACATGTGTGTTAGTCTATTTTATGTCTGACGTTGTGTACATGAACCAGTAGGCTCAGGATGTACAAACAGATTAAAAAAAAACATCTTTGTGACTTAAGATTTGTGATTTTACTCAAAGGCTGTTTATATTTGTAGCCAACTTAACAGAAATGGAGCAATCAACTGAGCTTCTCCTATGCACCATTTTATGGGGCACTTACTATTATTTTATTTGAGAGGAAAAAAATAGATCACAATGGCTGCCCCTATGTTTCTTTTGCTTGACTTTATTATGTAGCTACCATAGGAAAAAAACAATAAAACCTGCAGTTTCTAATTGATGAGTAAATTATTTGATATACATAGTGGAAGAAAAACTTTTTTTTTTTTTGTCATTAAAGGGGTTGTCCGGGCTTTTCACATATTCTCAGTACATATCTGGACTGCAGAATTATGACATTAAGTAATTTACTTTATGTCACCAGTTTGCACGTTTTTCTAGATATTCTGAACAGAACGACCAAAGGGGGTGTTATGGCATTGAAATGAGAACTAGTCATTTCCTCCTACTCTACTAAAAACATGCCGTCTATAGCAACAACCCCAGGGCCGGACTGGGACTAAAATTCAGCCCTGGCATTTGAAGTTACACAGGCCCACTAGTCACATGGTGACTATATAATATCTTTGTACAGTTGTAGTTTACAAGAAGTGAGAGGAGATTAACACGACTATATAACATGTAGTCACAGCTGTGCCCAGTATTTCAGCTCAGTCCTATTTATTGCTTTTAGGTACAGTACTCCTCCCAAAGCGTTGTCCCCTTTTGTATGCATGATTACAGAATTCCTGGCAGAACTGCTCTCTATTGGGCAACCAGACCCCCTGGTCATAGCCGCCCCCATCATACCTCCCAACTGTTGAAGAAGGGAAAGACGGACAAAGACTGCGGCGCGCGCATCGCTGTGTTCGTTAGCGCTGATGCCATATTCATGTCAAAAATAGAATTAAAATAAAAAATATTGTTATTCTCACCTTCCGGCGTCCCGCGCAGCATTCCCGCCTCTCTCCACGCTCCAGTCCCAGTAATCCTTCGCGAGAATTACCGCGATGACGTCCGTTCTTGTGGGATCGCAAAGTCTCGCGGTCATTCTTGCAAAGGATTACTGGGACCGGGAGCGTGGAGAGAGGCGGGAATGCTGCGCGGGACGCCGGAAGGTGAGAATTACAATATTTTTAATTTTTTTTTATTATTTTACAGCTGATCGCTGGTCTCCCGCCCGTCACAAGCAGCGATGCGTGCTGGCCAGCGGGAGATCAGCGACGGAAAAAATGTCCAGAGGTTTCTTGCAGCGATCAGCGATACCGGCAGGGGGGCCGCTCGCTGATCGCTGTCACACACAGCGATCTCACTGGTGAGATCACTGTTGTGTCACAAAACTTGTGACTCAGCAGCGATCACGCTAGCGAGATTGCTGTGTGTGACGGGGCCTTAAGGCTGTGTCCACACGTACTGTAAATACTGTGGGGGGAGATTCTGCTTGTTTTCTATAGGTGTCAGCACCAAACTACACACTAAAAATCTCTGATTATAGCATTTTTGTTACATTTTTCCATGCACCGTGTCCTTATTTAATGCGTTTTTGGTACCGATTTGAAGCAGCGTAAAAGCGACTGCAATTTTTACATGCAGCTGTTTCAGGCTTCTCATAGAAGCAAAAAAATACAAATTCTGCAGAATTCAAAAGTTTTCATGAAATCACATCTCCTTCGCTTGGACAATTCAGCTTCCAGAACACAGGGCAGGAATTCATTTTGGTGCCCCCCTCCCATCAAAAGCACATATGTGATTTGCACATTTAGGGCTCATACTCACTTGCACGAGACTCGCACGATTCTTGTGCGAGTCGCTCGCATGAAAACCTGGCACTGCCACTGGCGCTCGGACCGGATCGTGCTGCTACATGCATTTCTATGCAGCCGCACACTCCGGTCCGAGTGAGTATGAGCCCTTAGTCACGTGTTGAAGAGCTGCTCTCCCTAATTCTCTAAATGTTCAGTGATAAACTGAGAGACGCAGGAAGAGAAGCTCGCTGTCATGTGACAGTAAGTATGAAAATCGCGTATGAGTGAAGTGGCCATGTGATAACTGATGGAACCAGCAAGCAGAGCTGAATCCTGATAGTGAGTATATTACACGCTGTTAGGATTGGCTACAGGGCTTCATTTTATAATTAAAGGGCTCATCCAGGTTTGTGATGAAAGTCTGCAATCACTCTATATGATGTGTATCCGGATTTCCACAGCGCATGCACTGTACACTTAGGATTCTCCCTTACCAGTGGCAAGAGTAGGCGGTCATGTGAGCTATTTGTAGACTTCTGACTCGACATGTCCGGCCTCGCTCAATTCATTTTTATTGAATGAGGCCATGAATGTCACATGACCGCATGTATGCAAATCGCCGTCAACAGAATCTTGACAGCATGTAGTGCGCACTGCGAGTGTTCAGAAGTCTGCAGTCACATAGAATGACTGCAGACTCATCACAAACCTGGACAACCCCTTTAATGCTCCTAAAGTAAATAAAAACATGAGAATTAGGCTGCTTTCACACATCCGGCTTTTTTAATCCGGCACGATGCTGCGAAATTTGGAACAACCGGATCCGGTACTGGATCCAGTTTTGTCCCATAGAGTTGTATTGTCGCCGCACCGTGCCGCAACGTTTTTTGACAGTGCCGGACCGGTTTTTCTCAGAGTGCATGCGCGGAGACTCTGAGTCTCGCGCTGCTCTTTTAAATGTGGGCTCCACCGTATCCGGCCACACAGGCATCCGGTCTCCGGCACATCCCGGATCCGCCCCTACGGCTTTTCGCCGCACAGCGCCGGAGACACAAAGCCAGATGTGTGAAAGCAGCCTTAGTCAGTATTACAAAAAAGTATTTGCATCCAGGTACCTGATGAATGACTTTGTCTCTGATTGGAGTCGTTCTCTTGTCCAGACACTTTTCACAGCCCAACTCACCTCTGCAGACTTCCATCTTCTCTGGGTTTGTGAAACACATCCCCACACTGCCTTCTCATACATTCCCCCAACTGAAGACCACAGGCACAGGTGATCACATAGATAACGTGATCACTCTCACAAGTCAGGTGTTGATTTATATTTGTGGTGCTGGCTAAATATAAATCAACACCTGACTTGTGAGAGTGACCACGTTATCTATGTGATCACCTGTGCCTGTGGTCTTCAGTACGTGGGCCGCACCACACAGACATTGCGGTCGCGTATGAATGGCCACAGGCAAAACACCAATAAAGTTTTTTTAAAACATAGTCTGTCCAGACACCTCTTGGTCAATGAAAAAAAATTTGATATAAAGGTAACCCCTGTGGAACAAATATCACAGAATGACACAAACAGAAATTAAATAGAAAAGAGTCGTACTGGATTTTCCTGTTGAAAACCTTATATCCCGACGGCCTCAATGATACAGTGGAGAACGTGTAGAGAAGTTTAATAGAAAAAAGAGAGAAGAAAGAAAGTAAGGGAGGGGGAGGGAGACAAAAGAAACATGAAAACAGTGGGGGGTGTTGTTTTTTTTTTTTTAGTTTCTTCGTTTTTTGTTTTTTTTTCTCTCTGTTTTTTGTTAAGTCAATATGCCAAATTATTGACTTATGATCTTCTATGAAAGTGTTAAATACCTGGGTAATCTAAGGGTTAAATGTTTTTTTTTCTTCCAAGGTAACGCAAACCTGTCTACATGTAACACAAAAACTTCACTGAAACAATAGATCATTTTATGTCTGTCCTGAATATCCGCTTTCTCGACCTCGGCTCCATTTGTTTGACTATAGGACTGTTGGAGAAAGCGGAGTGCTGTACTCGGTTATTTCTGGTAGGCCCGCGGACAATGAATGGAGGGGTGGCCGAGCATACCCAGCGCATCTCTGCTCAAGACAGAACCACAGAGCCCCAATCGCAGGGTTCCAAATCCCCAATCTCTGAAAAACTCTGGAAAACAAATCCCCAATCTCTGGATCCTCTGGGATCCCAGTGATCTGTCACCCAGTTATCAGCAAGGTATCCTAGGGGATAAATTGTTGTTGTTTTTTTTTTTTTTTTTTGGGGGGGGTGGATTAACCCTTTAATTATATTTAATTATATTGTTGTTTCCATTTCCTGTCAAAAGGTGGTAGGGGTCATCTGATTTTATGGGGTCCTATGCTTTCAGAATTGACTGAGCACAGATATTTATTTGATGGGGTAAAGAGCTAAAAATTTGATGCGCCTTATTCTTTATATATTTCTCCTACATCGCACACCCTTTTTCATCAATGACATTAAAATGGTGTTTGGGCCAAAGCAATAAATAAAAATTCTTCTTCATCACATTATCCTCAGCAGCAACTCCATCAGGTAAGGAAGATTTTGAAGGAAAATGGAATTGTTGTGTCCCACAAATGGGAACAACCTGTAATATATATATTCTCTATGTTGAGTTTTTCCTCCAATCAGCAAATTCCCTGTTGTTGCTAGGTAGAATTAGACTGTGTGAAGATTGTCCCTATGTCCCTCCCGCAGTTGAGCTCTGTATTAGGTTGCTCCTCCCTTCTTCTTCAGTTTAGGCTACAGCAGGCATTACTGAAGACGCATGTGTACTCCCCTGTACAGATTACTCCTTTTTACCTACTGTTCATTGTAAACTAATACAGGATTTTGGAAGAAAACGGCATCGTTTGTCCTGGTCTATTTACAGTTGCAGTGGCGGTCGAGTTAAAACTATCTGCGGACGCCTGCTGGTGTGAGTACAAGTTATACAATTATCTAAGAAGCTGATAATTAAAACACTTGGGATTTGCAGCCATCAGGAAGAGGCAGAATAGGAATCACAGTCATACACAAAGGACACATGAATTTAATTTAGTATCAAGGTCTGCACCAATAAATGGTTTTATTTGAGGGTTTTCCTCTCATAGAACAAAGAGCTCGATGTGATTAAACTGGTGTGGTCAGTAGAGAACCTAACGTCACTGCAAAGATGGAGCGCTGCTGTGCAAAATCTCCAACAGGGCCTCCAACTCTCATCTTTAATGGCATTGGTCTTCTCATATGGACCAAAGTGACCTTTTGGGCCCTCTTAGGCTCCAAGGCCTCGGTGCAACTGGAACTTTGGCACTCACTATAGTTACACCCCTGGTTGGCAGCATAAAGTAAGGAAGAATTGGGCAGTTAGATTGGATGAGAGCCTTAGATATTTGGTGAGGTATCTTCATATGGCACTGTATTCTCTCCAACAAGCAAAGCTTCTAGTGGGCAATACTTGTCAAAAATGTGCCATGATTAATTATCTTACCCATTCCAGGTATCTTCATATATTACTTCCATGCGGTGAACATTATGGACTCCATATTACGCCATTTTAAAAACCTTTGCAGAGATTTTTACTGAGTTCTTCACCAGATTTTGCATTTCGAGCAATGCTGATAACACTTTGATGCAGAGAAAAAAACCATATTAAACGTGATACCAGAAGAGCATTTCTAAATGAACTTATTACAAAACACAGGTTTTATCTGACAGCGAATGGCTTTTTAGGCTTCTTCCGTTTCTTCAGGTGCACACCAAGCATGACAAATGCTGTCAGTACAATGGCTGCCCCAGTCACAGTATATGCAATTCCTAGAAACATGTTTTTTCCTCCGCACCATGACAGAGTTGATAGGATCACATGCTTTTTCCCCCCAAACCTGGATACAGGAAAATCTGAGTGTTTAAGTTAAGATTATAATGAACTGAGTTTGTAGATGGAACAAGAAAAGATTGTCCATTCATAACATAAGCTTTGCTCTGTGTTTAGCATTGTACGCTTAGGCACGCGGTCAGTCTTTTCAAGGCAGCTCTGCCTTGTCCAGGAGCAGAGGGACAATCTCCGCTCATTCCATCCGAATCCTCTGGCCCAGATTGGACATAACAGAGAAATAAGTAGTTCCTCCATGTCAACAAAGGTTCACGTGACTCACATTTTTTTGTGTGTACCTGTATATGGTGTGTATCCAGTGTCATGCTGTTCCTCTTCTCAGTGACGTCACAGCAGACTAGCCGACTCACTCTGTGCTCTATGTGTGAGCCGAAAGTCTCTTTAAAGGTTTGCTCACACTGCTGTGTAACACGGCCGAGTGCTATGCAACGTCTCATCAGAAAGAGCTCAGCCCAATGTTATACTACGGGGCAGTGCTGATCTGCGATTATTTTTTTATGCTGATTCGGCATGAGAAAACAGTCACAGCATGCTATGAGTGATTCTGATTTGGATCACACGCACCCATACAAGTCTATGGATGCAAGTGAAATATCGGACTGCACTCGGATGTCATCCAAGTGCAGTCCAATCTACTCTCACAGAAAGAATGGAGAAGAGACAGGTGGAGAAATTAAGTTCTCCGTCTTCTCTGCACCTGTGTTGTGATTATCTCATACAAGAGAATCCAATCACAATCAGATGACACGGATCAAACTCTGACAAAGTTAGCATAATCGCCCCGATATTCTCACAAAAGGTAATATACGCCAGTGTGAGCGAGCAAATACAGTGAAAGTCTTGTCCAAAGCCATTATAGACTCTCATTGTAAAAGCCACTTTGGGAGGGCAGTACATTAATGTACTCATACTACACGCCATATACATATATTTAATGGAAAAAATATTCATGGGAGGGCTTCTGTAAATTTGATGCAGAAGAATGCCAGGACGGAGACAGGGTCAGGATGTGAAACATTATTATAGGATGGGTCTACATCAAATTTGATGACAACAGAATCACACCTGATCTTTGTAAATTTGGTGTGCTGAATTCAAATATCGCATCCATTTGTTTACTGTGATTACAGAAAGTATTCAGACCCCTTTAAATTTTTCACTCTTTGTTTCATTGCAGCCATTTGGTAAATTCAAAAAAGTTCATTTTTTTCTCATTAATGTACACTCTGCACCCCATATTGACTGAAAAAAAACATAAATGTTGACATTTTTGAAAATTTATTAAAAAAGAAAAAAAAAATATCACATTGTCATAAGTCCAGCTGTGTTTAATTGAACTGATAGGACTTGATTTGTAAAAGCACACACCTGTCTATATAAGACCTCACAGCTCACAGTGCATGTCAGAGCAAATGAGAATCATGAGGTCAAAGGAACTGGCCAAGGAGCTCAGAGACAGAATTGTGGCAAGGCACAGATCTGGCCAAGGTTACAAAAGAATTTTTGCAGTACTCGAGGTTACTAAGAGCACAGTGGCCTCCATAATCCTTAAATGGAAGAAGTTTAGGACCACATAAGTCTTCCTAGTTCTGGCCGTCCAACCAAACTGAGCAATCGCGGGAGAAGAGCCTTGGTGAGAGAGGTAAAGAAGAACCCCAAGATCACTGTGGCTGAGCTCCACAGATGCAGTAGGGAGATGGGAGAAAGTTCCACAAAGTCAACTATTACTGCAGCCCTCCACCAGTCGGGCCTTTATGGCAGAGTGGCCGGACTGAAGCCTCTCTTCAGTGCCAGACATATGAAAGCCCGCACAGAGTTTGCTGAAAAATACATGAAGGACTCCCAGACTATGAGAAATAAGATTCTCTGGTCTGATGAGATGAAGATAGAACTTTTGGTGATAATTCTAAGCGGCATGTGTGGAGAAAACCAGGCACTGCTCATCACCTGCCCAATACAATCCCAACAGTGAAACATGGTGGTGGCAGCATCATGCTATGGGTGTGTTTTTCAGCTGCAGGGACAGCACGACTGTTTGCCCTTGAAGGAAACATGAATGCGGCCAAGTACAGAGATATCCGAGATGAAAACTTCTTCCAGAGTGTCCTGGACCTCAGACTTGGCTGAAGGTTCACCTTCCAACAAGACACTGACCCTAAGCACACAGCTAATATAACAAAGGAGTGGCTTCTGAACAACTCTGTGATCATTCTTGACTGACCCAGTCAGAGCCCTGACCTAAACCCAATTGGGCATCTCTGGAGAGACCTGAAAATGGCTGTCCACGAACGCTCACCATTCAACCTGACGGAACTGGAGAGAATCTGCAAGGGAGAATGGCAGAGGATCCCCAAATCCAGGTGTGGAAAACTTGTTGCAAGACTCATGGCTGTACTAGCTCAAAAGGGTGCTTCTACTCAATACTGAGCAAAGGGTCTGAATACTTACAACCATGTGATATTTCAGTTTTTATTTTTTAATAAATTTGCAAAAATTTCTACATTTTACAGTCAACATGGGGTGCAGAGTGTACATTAATG
The DNA here is from genome assembly GCF_039654945.1 of Dendrobates tinctorius. Lineage (NCBI taxonomy): Eukaryota > Metazoa > Chordata > Amphibia > Anura > Dendrobatidae > Dendrobates > Dendrobates tinctorius. The sequence goes on along the minus strand of NW_027361752.1, from coordinate 740,305 downwards.
AAAAAAATGAACTTTTTTGAATTTACCAAATGGCTGCAATGAAACAAAGAGTGAAAAATTTAAAGGGGTATGAATACTTTCCGTACCCACTGTATATGTGAGGAGGATGCCCGTCGCGATATTGTTGCTGGCCCTTATGGTCCTATGGCATGGGGATGCCTGGAGTAAGGGGCTAGCAGAGAATAAGCACACTCTTCTCAGTGTTGCGACGTAGGAGCGGGTGTTAAATGGTGGTATTGCATGGAGATAGCTGCACCTCCTATGTTTAACTCACGGATTGCTGTGAGTATGGACATGCCGCCCGGATGTGACCATTGCGTGTCACCGCCAGGCGATACGTTTCACCTACTGAAAAAGTCGTCTGTGTTCCAAGAAGTGACTTCACCGCAAACATAAAGTGCGTTGATTTTGATGTAAGGCAGTGCGATGCATGACACCCGCCGCATATTGGTCTTGAGGGAACAACCAGCAGTGGTAAGGTGCTTGGATGGTAAGACAGCTTCCCACTGACTGAATAAGGCCGGGGTCACACTAACCGACGCAAAATGCGGTCCGTAGTTTACAGGCGTAATACGGATGATTGACCCCTAAATATTGATCCGTATGTCATCTGTAAGCAAGGTGTGGTCACGTATTTTGCGCATGTAAGCATCCGTATGCTGAGATTTTCTCGCCGGCTTGCAAAATGGACATATAATGGAGCCTTATGACAGGTTTTATAACACAAACCAAAGAATAGATATAGACACATAGAATGTATATATATATATATATATATATATATATATATATATATACACACATGTCATTGAGACACACATATATATATATATATATATATTTATATTTCACAGAGTTCTTCATAGCAGAATAGCCGCTAATTCAATTGCCGGCTTTTGTCAAATCATTCCCCAACCCGACAGGAAATGACACATGGTTTACATACAGTAAACCATTTAATTTCATGTTTTGTTTTGTATGTCTTTCATTAGTAATTAGATGAGGATTGATGTGTAAAATTTGGGAGGTGTAGGTGTTAATTTAAGGGGTTAATTCGTTGTAACAAAATGTGTGGGCTCCCGCGGTAATTTGTCAATGCGGGAGCCCACACATTTTTTTACAACGAATTAACCCCTTAAATTAACACCTACACCTCCCAAATTTTACACATCAATCCTCATCTAATTACTAATGAAAGACATACAAAACAAAACATGAAATTAAATGGTTTACTGTATGTAAACCATGTGTCATTTCCTGTCGGGTTGGGGAATGATTTGACAAAAGCCGGCAATTGAATTAGCGGCTATTCTGCTATGAAGAACTCTGTGAAATATAAATATATATATATGTATTCTATGTGACTATATCTATTCTTTCGTTTGTGTTATAAAACCTGTCAGGGTGAGTTTACTGTATAGCGCACTGAATTGCCGGCTTTTCTAAAAGACACCTGGTGCGTATTTCTCGCAAGTCACATGTGTGGTCCGTGTGTAATGCGTATTTTTAGCGCAGCCATAGACTTGCATTGGCGTACTACGGGCATAGTACGCTGACAATCGCAGCATGCTGCGATTGGCACGGACCGTAGAATACAGATGAGAAATATATGGCTGATGGGAGCTGCCCCATAGAGAATCATTGGTCCGTGTGTAATGCGTGCTTTTAACGCCTCTCACTCGTCCGTATTCCTCTCTAGGGTGACCCCGGCCTAAGACTCTCTCCTGAAGAATCTTTTTCCAGAGGAAACGCACTGGGAGAAGCACACTTCACACCTGACTATATCCTCAGCAGGGCATGATGGCAACTGAACTTCTTGAAGGGCCATGTCAGACCCAGCTATCTGACTCCTAAGCTTCATTTTGGGTCGGGTCATTTACGTATTTTTATTTGTAGGTGATGTGAGAGTTACAATGGCTTTGCACTTTTTGACCAGCTGGACTAATTTTAGGTATTGGTTTTCTAGGTTTTATCTTAACATTAATTGAAAGTTAAGTTTTAAGTTACCACATATCCCTACAATATATTTGACATTTTGATTGCATTTGTTAAGGGAAACGTGCGTGACCAAAATTCTGCCTTCTTGAATTTTTTTTTCTTTTTTCTGCCCTGGTTATGGATCTCTGCTTTACTGCTGCTACTTTACGGTATTAAGTTATCTAACAAAATAAATGAATCAGCTTTAAGGATACTGTAATCAATGACGAAGCTGTAATTTCCAGCCGGAAGCCCATCAGTGAACTCATCTATTCTTGAGAGACGTCTATAAAGCTTCCTGAAGAATGGGAATGCTGCCACCCTCATCCAATTGATAAAGTCATCATTTTTGTAACCGTTGTTATTAGGGTCCGGGTCAAGAGCATAAGCCGGTTTCTGCCAATATGGCGGCCTGGCACTTCCTGCAAAAATAAAAATGAAATGGTTTCTTGCCATTAGGGAATCCCACTGACAGAAGGGCTGCAAAAATATTCAGTTAAATGATATCATTCTACATTACTTCCAAATGCCAGGAACCAAGGTTTCTGGACAGAACATTGTGCACAGAATCACACTACCTCTGTCAGCTTTACCTATAGCCCTTTCTGGTGCCAAGTCTTTTCTGGGTTATTGGTGCACACAAACCCAGCTCCCCACATGAAAAAATGAATTATCAGACTAAGAAACCTTCTTTGCTCGATGGCCTAGTTCTGATTCTCACGCGCCTATTCACTGATAGACAGGGGTCAGCATGGGCAATCCGAGGACTCACCAGCTAGGCTGCCCCACACGCAGCAGTCTGTGATGCATTTTGTGTCCCAATACCTTTTTATTATAGCCAGCATCATATTTGTAGCTTTTGGGCATAACAGTAACTCCCGACAAAAAACATATGTTTTGAAGATGTTCTGAGGTAGTTTTCTAGCTATCCGAACATGACACTTGTCAGAGTGGCTCAGATCCTTGCGCTTGCTCATTTTTCCTGTTACCTACACATCAATACATGAACTTTCAGACCTGACTGTTCACTTCCCACCCTTTGACGAGTGCCATTGTGATAAGATGATGTTACAAATAGAATCATTTTATTCACTTGTCAGTGATTTTAATGTTATGTGATCATCTCCATGTATATTGTTCATAAGGATGTTAAGTTTCCTCAAAGCAAGATAAAAAATGTGTGTCCCCTTTCTCGTTTACATGGCACTAAGTCCTTTTCTCTTTTCCTGTCTTTTCCGTACAGCCAAGTTTCTAACTTGTATCCCGTACAGAAGACTATGATACCATCAACAAGAAAAAACTTCTAAATCTTAGAACACTTATTAGTAAAGTTTGTCTTAGCCCTCATTTCATTAACCCTAATTCCTAAAAAGTTGGGTTCTGTGTAAAATTGAAAGAAAACAAGAATGCCATGATTTGAAAATCTCTTATAGTCATATTTTATTCACAACAGCACCTAGAACACAGATCAGAAGTTGAAAGTTGGATTTACTTCTTTTTCTAAAGGAAATGTATTTCCTTAAATATGAACACCCTTAAACTAATTCTTTGTTAAAGAAGCCTTTGAATTTTTACAGCAGTTAATCTCTATGGGAAGGACTCAAAATGGCATATTAAGAACTAGAAATCTTTGACCACCCTTGCTTGCAGTGGTTCTTCAAATCTGTCAGATTACGAGGGCATCTTCTGGGTACGGCTCTTCAATTGAATTTAGGTCTGGCATCTGACTGGAATTCTGATTCTGGACTGTTACCTGACTACTCCTTTTGACTTACCCCTTGGTATATCTCAAGCCATCTTAGTACCTGACCCAATACCTATTGACTTTCCAAGCCTCACGGCTTGTCCGAGAGTGGTGGTGGCTAGCCTCAGTTTCCTGGTGGTTTGTACAACATACAGCTCATGATGCAAAAGGTTTCCTGGCAGCTCAGAAAGAACTGTGAGACTCCGGTTCTCATCTTCCTATATTAAAATTTATTTCCATCTTTGAGATGCAAACATATTTGAAAAAATATGCACCAGGGCTGTGGGAGAGGAACCCTTGTCAGCTCCTTCTCTGACGTAGAGCAGCTTGATGCTGTCAACGTAATGCAGGACACAAGGGGAAGGACGTGGTGGGGAATGATAAGCGCTCAATGTAGGAGCCGAAGATTTATATGTCCTGACATGTACTGTAGATGGAAGGGGGGGGGAGAGGTTTTGGGGCAAAATGTTACTACAAGGGCAATTGAGGGAAAATTGAGAAAGGGAGCACAGGATAGCGAGTGTATGTGTGATGAAATTATGGAGAGGGGTAGTGTGTGGGGGGGATATTATGGAGAGGAGAAGTGTGGAAGGATATTATAGAGAGGAGAAGTGTGGATAGATATTATGGAGAGGGGCATTGTTGGTGATATTATGTATAGCGGCCGTGTACGGGAATGTCATGGAGAAAGGCAGTATGGAGGTTATTTTCTGTAGGTAGCACAGTGAGAGGCAATTATTTATTCAGGGGTACAGCATAGGAGATATTTTTATTCATTGGGCATAAATGATACTTTAATTTTTAAGGGCACCTTGTCGGAAACTGCTGCAGAATCCCAGAGAAGAGGGAAGTCTAGAGAGATGACCTCTAGGCTTGAAATCTCATCATGGTGGTCTGTACTACATGAAGACAAAAGGGACGGGAATGTCTTCAATTAGAGAAGTCAACTATAAGGTTCCTGGATGTAAATGTTTATTTGTGGTAATGCCTGCATCTCATCAGTGCTATTGTTTTTGTATGATCTGCACTCTGATAATGTCTGGAAACAACAACTCCCAGCATCTCCAAACCATTGTTAAAGACAAACTGGGAGTTGCAGATTCACATGATACAAGTGTATATGGGGCTGACCCTTTGAACACTGTACTAAGCTTGGTGCTGTATTCATGTATTGATGGTGGTTCTAGCGCTGCCTTTGTGTATTGATGGTGGTCCTGGCACTACATTCATGTACTGATGGCGATTCTGGCGCTGCATTCATATACTGACAGTGGTCCTGGTTTTGCTTTTCTGTACTGACAGTGGTCCTGGTGCTGATTTCATTTTCCGGCTGTGGTCCTGGCACTGCATTCATGTACCGACTGTGGTTCTAGCGCTGCAGTCATTTACCGAGGGTGGTCTGTGGCGCTGCATTCATGTAACAGTGGTTCTGGAACTGCATTCATGTACTAACAGTGGTTCTGGAACTGCATTCATGTATTAGTGGTGATTCTGGCTGTGTATTCATGTACTGAAGGTGGTTCTTACACTTCATTCATGTGCAGCCAGTTATTCTGTCATTGTACACATGTAGCAATCCATAATGTGCTTTATGTCTACGTTAAAACTGGAACACTCTCAAAACTTATAGTTTTTAGATTATGAGGAGGAGTTGGTGAGTTTCTGCTCAATTTCTGCTTCACAAACTCAGTGTAAATTAGGGTGTGTTTACTAAGTTTTTGAAGCAGAAACTTAGCAAAAACTCTCCAGATCCTCCTCAAATGCTCAAAACTTGGTTTTAGTGATTTATAAATGTACTGACGATGTTTCTGGTAAGGTATTCATGCATGTAGAATTTTTTTTTACAGCCCTTGGGATTAGTTCAGTATGAAAATGTGGCCCTTGGACCAAAACATTTGTGTATCCCAATTATAAAACTGCTGTATAATGCTCAGCATTGATAGGGCCTTTCAAAATGTGTAAGCTGTCCTTGCCATAGGATCTAATGCTCTTGAGTCCACAGGACACGGAAATCGTGATTTCTGTAAATTTCACATTTTGGTCTATCTGTGCACAGAACAGTTTCCATTTTACTCAGTCAAATGAACTTTGGCAGAGAGAAGATGGCAGTGTTTTGGCATTGAATTGATATATGGTTTCTTGTTTGTATGACAGATCTTTCACTTGAATTTGTGGATTGCATGGTCAACTGTGTTCACAGAAAATGATGTCTGTAAGTATTCCTAAGCATGCAGTTTGTTTTTAATTTATTGCCACCTGAAGGCCCAGGTATCCATCGGCATTGTCCCTATTGCAAATGGGTTTCTCCAAAAATCTTTTGCTGTTATGTACTGTAGATGATGGGATATTCAAAGTCTTTGAAATTTTATGTTGGGTAATATTTCTCTGAAATTGTGAACCTTTGACCATCTTGGCATCTGGGAGATTCTGCCTCTTTATTATACACAGTCCTGTGACTCAGTCCAGCCCTGTCCCAACATTTTTGAAATGTGTTGCTGTAATCACTTTCTAAATGATTTAATATTTTTCAAATAAAGTAGAAAAATGTGAGAAAGCGATGTGGGAACTGATCTCTTATTTCCAATTCATCCAGCACATCTGTTGTGCCAGACCTTTCAAAAACTCATGTTACATATGCTACACATTGCATTTTTGATAGCCAGCTCACCAGTTTTGCAGTACAAACGTGCAAAATAGCCAAAAGTGAACTTGTGCTTTTTTGACATAGGCTGTGATCAGTTGAGGCACAAGAGAATTGATCTTGATGTCACCGATAAATTGAAAACCTAGCTCTACAAAACTAGATAGATGGTCATAGACCGGGAAAAGCTGAGAAATTATTTAGCCATCTATGTTACAAAGTGTAGAACACTTCAATAAAACATGGAGCAGTGTAGCTAGTACTGCCTATGTCTGGAGAAACACAAGGAGAAGCCTTTAATAGCAGCCCCTAGAGGAGGGCTGGCTCCAGAGCTGTCAATCAAAGAAGAGAAGGGCAGAGATAAATGCAAATCCAGTAGGTGAGAAGGGGCACTGAACTGTTTAGCCACGCCAAGGGTGCACCAAGCGCCTGTACTTGGTATAATCAGTCATGCCGTGCTGACAATCTCCTTTTTTAATTTTTAAACTTTGAATGTTGATTCCGTTATTACAGGTAGTCACTCCACACAAAATGTTTCATAAATAGCATTTACCTTCGCCCCCCGAAGATGCAACAAAGCGAAACGCGCGTTGGGGTCTCTCTGCCCACACTTTAGCCAAGTTGGTTTCCAATATATATATGCACTGTTTGACATAATTACTATTATTGCCAGTATATATGTTGTTTTGAGCTGCTGAGTCACTGTATTTCATCTGTAAACTTTGCTGCCAGTTTGTATATATCTCTATATATTTTTCGGCAGCTCCGGTTTTTTGGTCCTCCTTTATTGCACTATTGCACTTTATATTCGTCATCTATTCTTTTTTGAGAGATATTTGCCTACTTACGTGTGTGTGTGTATATATATATATACACATACATATGTATATACTTTATGTAGGTCCTTTTTGACCACTTTCACTATTCATATACATATATTTAAATATATGGATATGTGTATATATATATATATATATATATATACTCTGTATTGCACCTTATATCTGGCTGGTATTTTTACTCTTATATTGGTGTTTCATGTATGGTTTACTAATATTTGCATTATTGTCATTGGCATATATGATATACTGTATATGGATTTCACTAACTAACTAATTTATACCGACCCGGTTTCAGTGTGGCATTCAGGTGTCACTGATTCCCTTTTTTTTAACTGTTGGACTACATACTAATTTTACTCCTCATTTGAAAAAATAATAAAATTTACATTTTTTTATATTGCTCCTTGGTCCTATTTCTTTCGGGTTTCTGTTGTAATATTATGGCTGAGACATTGTTTATTTAGTCTTCTTTTGGGATTTTAACATTTGAACAGGTAATTGTATCCTGCAGACTCGAAGGCCATTAATTGGAATGGCAAGCATCAGGACCTCACAATCATGATCTCATGGTGCCGATGAGGTTAAAGAGGGAGTCACAACACTCTATTAACCATGTAGATGCTGCTGTTATTATTGACAGAAGCATCTAGGAGGTGAAATGGCCATGGTTGGGCCCAACACCGATCATGGCTGATGCAGCAAGGTGTCAGCATAGTGTACAGATGACAGCTGCTGCATTTTCGAGGGATGCTATCTTCTTAAGTCTCAGGTCAGTAAAAACAGTAAAAAGTCATATTGCACTTTAGCCAAGATAACTAGAACATGGGGAACATACTTTACCTGCAAAGGCCTGTACGAGATCGTCCTTAGGTTTGGGGTTACTGAACTTCACATTCTTATCTGACCACCAGGTGTTTCCAGTTTTCAACATTGGAACAGGTTTTATGTTAGTCAAGTCCTTATGATAAATTAATGCTATTGTATCTAAGGCAAAAAAAATGATATTATTTAGGTTAAAGGTTTCCTCTACATCTGAGTGCGCATTTCATATCTTTGCAGACATTTTTCTGAAAAGTAAAAAAGAAAGGTTCTAATTCAGTAACATTAAGGTTTAAACAACACCATGACACCAGGTCAGGCGGCCAGAGATCTTTGTATGGTGGTACATCACAGCATAATGCTAGTGAATGGGGTCACATTGTGACTTGCAAGGTGCACGACAAGTAAGTCTCGAAAAATTGGAACCAGTAGGACCAGATGGGGCCAAAGCCATTTTGCAGCCTTAGCCTAAGCTCCAGCTCAAGTACCAAATACACATAATAAATTAGTAAATTGTCCTAAACACCAAGAGCTTTACTACCAACCACTCTGCTGTTTAGGAATTGTTTATTGCTAATATTTAGACTATATATGATAGTTTCATGTCAACACTGAACTTAAATAAAACGCTGAACTGAGAGTATTATGTGGGAAATATAAGTTGATGTTATGTGGGCACTAGGGTTGAGCGAAACGGGGTCGGTCAAATTGATAAGTCGCCGACTTTTGCTAAAGTCGGGTTTCGCTAATCGAAACCCGACCATAGCGTGAGGTCGGCCATGAGGTCGCCGACCCGCGCGCCAAAGTCACGTTTCCCATGATGCTTCCAGCGCCTTTTCTCATCCAATCATCAAGGACGCACACTGTGGGCAACGCGATGACATCGGCAGCGGCCACCACCATCTTAGAGAAGGGCATTCCTGTGATTGGCTGGCTTTGTGTGGCATCACAGTGACTATAAAAGCCCTGACCGCCGACCGCCATTTTACTTCTGCCGATCTTAGCATAGGGAGAGGTTGCTGCTGCTGATTCTCAATAGGGAGAGCGTTAGGCAACAAAGAAAAAAAACTGTGCTTCTTCTGATAGCGATTTCAACTGTAGAGTTAGTGTGCAGTGACAGGGGAGGATTTTTGTGTGTGCAGCAGCACTGGTAGTTATTAGGCTGCCTTATAAGGCTACCTCATAGCTGCATTGCTGTGTGCACACTGCTGTGCAGACTGCTTTTTTAATATCAAAAAAACTTTTATTCTGATTTTCTGCACAGTTACAGAGGGTTCATTTCTTCACACACCATATAGAGGTGTACGCTCCTCACAAACTACCGTGTACCGGCTGGTATCACGGACATATACATGCTATCTGTGTGTGACTCCGTAAAAAAATAGATGGAGATTTAAAATTTTCCATACATACACCGTATAAATCTTTCCGCTTGTCAAACAGTATCGTATATCTGCTGTTTGGATTATGGTCCAATCTATACAGAGACAGCGCGTGTGTGTGTGAGTGCGTAAATACATAGACGGACATTTCCATTTTTCCATACACCGTATAGGGCTGTCCGCTTCTCTAACAGAATCGTATATCTGCTGTTGACGCCGTAAAAAAATAGACGGATATTTAAAAATGTCCATACATACACCGTATAGAGCTGTACGCTCCTCACACACTACCGTGTACTGGCTGGTATCACGGACAAATACATGCTATCTGAGTGTGACTCCGTTAAAAAATAGACGGAGATTTTCATTTTTCCATACATACACCGTATAGAGCTGTCAGCTTCTGATACAGTACCGTATATCTGCTGGTTGGATTACAGTCAAATACATACTGGGAGAGCGTCTGTGACTAAGGAAATATATACGGAGATTTAAATTTTTACCTACACCTTATACAGCTGTACGCTCCTCATACAGTACTGCTGGTATTTTTGTTACATTTTCACAAACATGAGGAAGTATGGTGGAAGAGGCCACGAACGTGGGCGGGGGAGCAGCTGGTACTGATGCTGGTGGTGGTGCATCTGCTGGTTATGCCAAAAGCACAATAGCAGCTAAGGCAGGAGGTGTTGAGCCTGCGTCATCGCCTGGCACAAGAAGGCCTGTAAGGTTCCCTTTTCTGGGAGTAGGAAAACAGCTTTTAAAGCCAGTGCATCAGGAACAGATTTTGGCTTACATTGCCGAAACAGCCACCAGCTCTATTGTCTCCTCTTCTGAACTTTCAAAACCTGCAAGCACTGAGTCGGCAGTGCAGGCTCCTGGTCAAGAACAACACCTTCCCTTGTGTCTTTCAACCCCACCAAAAGTGAAGGATGCGGCAGCCCACACTTCAGATTACTCCATGGAGCTCTTTTCACATACCATGCCTGGGTTATCCAGTTAAATCCTGAATTTCCCAGTCCAAGATGAATCTGACATGGAGTGCACTGATGCACAGCCACTGCTAGATGTTTCTGCTGGTACATTGACCCACAGCACTACATTGCCCTCGCAGTCTACTGAGACAGAATCTGACCCTGATGAAACTCAGGTGCCCCTTCCCGCATACTATACCACCTTACACGGCGACAAAGAGGAAGGTGCAGATGAAATTGAAGAGGAGGTGATGGATGACCCAGTTGTTGACCCGGATTGGCATCCATTGGGGGAAGAGGGTGCCGCTGGCAATAGCTCAGATAAGAAGGATCCGCGGCAGGCATCGACATCTCAGCAGCGGTTATCTGGCAGCCCGTAGCTGTCCAAAAACGTGGAACAAAAACCAAAAGAGGTGCAGGACAGCTTGGCCACAGCGTGCAAGCCCTGAAAATTTATACCATAGTAGGAAGAGTGCAGTTTGGCACTTCTTTGTCAAAAATCCTACTGATGAGGCAAAGGTTATCTGTAAGAAGTGCGGAAGGACCTTTAGCCAAGGGAAAAATCTCAGAAATTTGAATACCAGTTGCATGCTTAGACATTTAACCACCATGCACTTGCAAGCGTGGACGGACTACAAATCCTCAGGTACCACATGTGCACCTGCTCCAACTGAAGGTAGCTAGCAACGCTCCATCGCTTCCCCCACTGTAAGACCACTGCAACCGGTAAGCACACCACCAGCAATAAATGTTGAGGTGTCGTCGCAAGGCAAAAGCAGTCAGGGAATCACAATGATTTTGCAACGAAACAATAAATCTATGCCATCACAGCCAACACCATCATCATCACTAACCCCCTCTCAGTCCGTCCGGTCCACTGCTAGTTCCCCCATATGCAGCTCTCAAGTCCAGCTCACCCTAGCAGACACTCTGAGTAGGACAAGAAAGTACTCATCCTCTCATCCGCGTACACTGGCTTTGAACGCCTATATTGCCAAACTGATCTCGTTAGACACGATGCCCTTCCGTTTGATTGAAAGCAAAGCTTTCCGAGAGCTCATGGCCTACGCTGTCTCATGCTATGACCTACCCAGTCGGCACTTCTTTTCTCGAAAAGCCATCCCTGCCCTCCACCTGCATGTGAGAGACCGCATTGTCCATGCACTCAAACAATCAGTGAGTGGAAAGGTGCACCTCACAACAGATGCATGGTCCAGTAGGCATGGCCAGGGCCGTTACGTGTCCATCACTGCGCACTGGGTTAATGTTGTGGATGCAGGCACCACAGGGGACAGCAGCGGTGGAACAGTGCTGCCTAGCCCACGGTATAGGAAACAGTTGGCTCTAGGCGTTCGACCCTCCTCCTCCTCCTCAAGAAGCAAAAGCTCGTCGACAGAGCGCAGTCGCACGAGCACTCCATCCGCAGCTGCCAGTGTTGCACACGAGGTGTCCCATTATCGAACAGCTAGTGGTAAGCGGCAGCAGGCTGTTTTAAAGATGATGTCTTTGGGCGACAACAGACATCGCGGAGGTACTGGCCAACAAACTGAGTCATGGCTGGGCAGTCTACATCTTGAGCCAGGCAAGGTAGTCAGTGATAACGGCCGGAATTTTGTGGCAGCCATGCAAAACTCACACACATACCTTGCCTGGCTCACACTTTGAACCTGGTGGTGCAGTGCTTCCTAAATAATTATCCAGAGTTAACAGCCCTGCTCCAAAAGGTGCGAAGACTGTGCTCGCACATCCGTCGCTCGCCCGTACACTCCAGTCGTATGCAGAAGCTGCAGCAATTGCTCCACCCCAACAAGCACCGCCTAATCATAGATGTTGCAACAAGGTGGAACTCCACCCTGCACATGGTTGAGAGGCACTGCGAACAGAGGCAGGCTGTAATGCATTTGTGGGAGGATGCACGGGCAGGCAGTTTGAGGGCAGACATGGAGTTGTCGGGTGTGCAGTGGTCAAAGCTGAAAGACCTCTGTAAAGTCCTTCAGTGTTTTGAGGAATGCACATGGCTGGTAAGCGCAGACGACGCCATCATAAGCATGAGCATCCCACTTATGCATCTGCTCATGCAAATTTTGATGCACATTAAGGATCAGACGTCTGCAGCGGAGGAGGAACAGGAGGAGGAGGAGGGAAGCCTTGATGACAGTCAGCCATTGTCTGGTCAGGAACTGTCCTGGACGAGGTGGAGGAAGAAGAGGAGTAGGAGGAGGGGGATGATTATTTTGGGGAGGAGGATGCTTCTCTGGGGGCAAGAGAAAATGTTGGCATGGCAAGGTCAGGTACAGGGTTTGTGCGTGACAGGAGGGATGTGGATTTGCCAGAAAGTGCTCCTCCACCCACCACTGCCAGTGCGTCATTGACACCTGGAACATTGGCCCACATGTGTGATTATGCTTTGCGGATCCTAAAAAGGGACCCCCACATTGCCAAAATGATGAAGGATGACGACTACTGGTTTGCCAGCATCCTCGATCCACGCTATAAAGGCAAATTACACAACATCATGCCACAGGAGAACCTAGCGATAATATTGGCTAACAAACAAGCAACTCTGATGAACCGTTTGTTTGAGGCATTCCCAACACACAGCAGCGGTGCTGGTTCTCCAACGAGCTGAAGTGGGCAAAATGGAAGAGGTGTTCGTGGTACACACAGCCGAAGTGGCGTTGGAGACAGGGGTTTCATGACCATGTTGTGGACTGATTTCTCAAGTACCGCTCACACGACTGGTAATACTGCATAGATTGCAAGTGACAGGAGACAGCAGTTGTCAACTATGGTTACAAACTACTTCTCCTCCCATATCGATGTTCTCCCTCACAGGTCATTCCCCTTTGACTATTGGGCCTGTAAACTGGACACCTGGCCTGAATTGGCACAATATGCCTTACAGGAGCTCGCTTGCCCTGCTGCTAGTGTGCTATCTGAAAGAGTCTTCAGTGCTGCTGGATCAATCCTGACAGAAAAAAGGACCGTCTGTCGACCCAAAATGTTGATAATCTAACCTTCATTAAAATGAACCATGCATGGGTTTCAAAGGATTTTGTCCCACCTTCCCCTGATGACACATAGGTTGCAAGAAATTTGGCTCGCTTTTGTCCTCCTCTTCCTCGGACTTGTCAAATTCCTCCATTTGCAGCTGCTGAATGTACATCCTACACATCAACATATGCCATTTTTTAAACCTCCCAAACTGGGCTGCCCCCCCCAAGGGCTGGGGTCACCACCTTGCGCAAGTGCCGTTGCTCTGTACAGGTGGGTGGGCCCACTCTTGGCCGACGGCACTGGCACAGGGCCAATCATAGTACAATTCAGTGTCTCTGACAGTGAGGGGTCCCACTCGCTGTCAGACACCCCAGCGTACTATGAGGGGCCCTGTGCCAGTACCATTGCCCACGAGTGGGCCGCCCCTGCTTGCTCATGGCCACAGCACTTGCAAGTTGCAATACTTACCTCTCCCTGCTCCACCGCTGTGTAGTCTGGGCAGTTAAATCCTTCACAGGGACGGCCACTACAAATTTGGTGAACTGATCGATGATGGTTAAGATGTAGCTATGGCCTGTCCTGCTGGCCTCTACCTTCAGATGATCAATGGCTACCATTTGTAATGGACGTCAACTCACAATCAGATGCAGTGGTGCTTTATGATCAGCTTTCACAGTTTTTCCAGTCACAGACGTGTGACATTCCTGCCACCATTTTTCAATGTCTCCTCTCATGCCAATCCAATAGAATCGCCTACGGCCTGTGGCTTCTGTCTTTTGCACTCCAAAGTGACCAGACACATCATGATAGGCAGTGAGGACCATGTCTACATCTCTCCCTGTGATCACAATTTGATGGAGACGAGTAACGGTGATGGGATCCAAGCTATTGCGATACAGCAATCCTTTTTTCACAAATAACCGTTTTCGCTGTCTCCACAGACAAAGTAATTGAGGGTCAGCATCGCCTCTGCGAAATCTACCGGGAGGTTTTCCCGTGATCAGTAATTCCCAAATTTCTGCAAACACTCGACTTTCCGTCTGTACTTGTATCCATCTAGTTTCCAGTAGTGGAGAGTCTGGACTGGCTTACTGAGACTTAAATAAATATGAAGATTTAAAAGTACCCCAACAATGTATACTGGTGTGCGCTTCGAATACATTTCCCTTTTTCTACTTTTTATATTCTGGTGTAATCCATACTGAGCCTGTGAGTGTCTGTGTCTGACTCCGGAAATATAGATGGAAATTTACAATTACCCCTAGACTGGATACACCAGGTATCTGCTAATACAGTACCTTTGTTCTAAATTTTTTATTACGGTATAATCCATACTGAGTGAGTGTGTGTGGTTTCCTCCGTCTATATATACAGAGATAAAAATTTTACCCTATACTATATACAGCTTCTATCTTATTATACAGTACCTTTGTTCGACATTTAGTATTACAGTCAAATACATACTGGGTGAGCGTCTGAGGGTGACTACGGGAATATCTATACGGAGATTTAAATTGTACCCTATAATATATATACTTGCTTTCTTGCTATTCAGTACCTTTTTTTCAACATTTTGTGTTATGGTCAAATGCAGACTGAGTGAGCGTCTGAGGGTGACTCCGGAAATATATACGGAGATTTCAAATTTGCCCAACACTGTATACAGCGCTGACACAGTACCCTTTTTTTGCTATTTTGAATCTGGTGTAATCCATAATGAGCCTGTTAACGTCTGTCTGTTACTCCAGAAATATAGTTTAAGATTTAAGATTACACCCACACTGTATACAGTTGTACGTTTGTGATACATTACCCATTTACTGCTTTTTATATTCTTGTCTAATCCCTATTGGGCCTGAGAGCGTTTGTGTCTGCCTCCTGAAATATATACGGAGATTCAGAATGTTTAAACCATACTATATATACCTTCCTATATTACTTCCTGGCGCCGCTGGAGTGGCAGCCTGTTACAGTAGCTCCTTCTTTGATCTCCTTTTTTTCTATTTTCTATTTTTCCTTTCTCTTTTTTTTTTTATTGTTACTCCAAAGGGACATTGCACTATGAAAAACCATAAGAGGACCTGGACCTTTGATGGACTTTTTACCTTGTTTTTACTTGGATCTATTGTGTTGGGAAATCCAGGAACTGAACAAGACCCTATTGTCTACTCCAGAGAAGCTATACTGCTGCTTAGGGACACAGCAAGGCAGCATGCTGCTAATAGACCAGAGGACATTCCACCAGAAATAAGGAAGACTAAGAGAAGAGGTTGCAGAGCTGGAGCCCTCAGGAAAGCTAGAAGAAGGCGCTATAGACCTGCTCTTCCCTCCGTCATTATGGGCAATGTGAGATCACTCGGGAATGAGATGGACGAACTGTCGGCGCTGACCAGACATCATCGGAAATTAAGGGAGTGCAGCATGTTGCTGTTTACAGAGACCTGGCTCACCGAAGGTACTCCGGACACTGTTGTCTCGTTGGACGGCTTTAAACTCATTCGCGCGGACAGGACAAGGGAGAGCGGTAAGAGGAAAGGCGGAGGGCTGGCGATATTTGTGAATGATAGAGGGTGTGACTCTAGGCACATCGTGGTCAAAGAGCAAACATGCTGTAAGGACATTGAGCTATTAGCTGTGGGCATGAGACCTTTTTATTTACCGAGGGAACTATCGCATGTAATCATGATAGCTGCATATGTCCCCCCTTCTGCGAAAGCTGATGCCGCCACTGAGGTCCTACAATCCACAGTGAGCATGATGCAGTCCCTTCACCCCCAAGCACTCCTTCTGGTTTCGGGAGACTTCAATCATGTGTCTCCAACATCCATACTACCCAGTTGCACACAGTATGTTACCTGCCTCACTAGAGATAACAAAACATTGGACTTGTTCTTTGCCAATGTGAGAGGGGCATATGCCTCGTCAGCCCTACCGCCCCTTGGAAGATCGGATCACAACCTAGTGCACCTCCAACCCGTGTACAAGCCACTTGTACAGAGAGAACCTGCTGTCACTCGCACAGTGAGGATATGGACTGAGGAGAGTGATGATGCTCTGAGAGACTGCTTTGAAACAACCACTTGGGAAGTGCTGCAAGATTCCTATGGTGATGACATGGATGGTCTCACACACTGTATAACGGACTACATTAATTTCTGTGTAGACAACACAGTACCCACAAAAGTAATGAGGTGCTTCTCTAACAACAAACCATGGATCAGCCCCGGAATAAAGGCTCTCCTCAAAGAGAAGAAGTTGGCCTTCAGATCAGGTGACAAGGGCAGGCTGCGAGAGGTGCAGAAAGATCTGAAGAATCTAATCAGGCAGGGAAAGGCTAATTATAAGAGAAAAATTGAACTGAAACTGTCACAGAAAAGGATCCATGAAGTCTGGGAGGGTCTAAAGTCTATATCTGGGCATAGACGGACTGTCTCCAGGATGGTTGTAGATAAAGAGGGGCTTAATGAACTTAATCTATTCTTTAACAGATTTAATCACACACTGGCTGCTCCTGCCCCTGCATACCATTCACACCTCTCTGCTACAATAACCTCACCCCCTGCTGCAACTTGTCAACTGAGCCAGGGTCTGTTCTTCACAAGTACCCAGGTTGCAAAAGAACTGAATAAGATCAAAGTTTTGAAGGCTGCAGGTCCTGACGGCATCAGTGCAAGACTAATCAAAACCTGCGGGCACCAGCTGAGTGAGATCATTACATATCTGTTCAATATGAGCCTGAGAATGGGTATAGTACCACAACTGTGGAAATTATCGTGTGTGGTACCGGTTCCGAAGAAACCTTATCCGAAAGACCTTAATGACTATAGACCTGTAGCATTGACATCACACCTGATGAAGGTATTAGAGAGATTGGTTCTCACACGTCTCCGTCCTCTAGTGAGCTCGGATATGGACCCTCTCCAGTTTGCCTACAGGCCGGGCATTGGTGTGGATGATGCCATTATCCACCTTCTAGATAGGACTCTCTCTCACCTGGAGAAACCTGGGAACACTGTGAGAATAATGTTCTTCGATTTCTCTAGTGCTTTTAACACCATACAGCCAGGTCTACTGAGAGACAAGCTGGGCCTTGTTGGTGTGGACCTCCAACTCTCCACCTGGATCCTTAACTACCTCACGAACCGACCTCAGTTTGTAAAGGTTCGGGACAGTGTGTCACACGGTGATCTGCAATACAGGGGCACCTCAAGGTACAGTTCTTGCCCCTTTTCTCTTCACACTGTACACTGCGGATTTTAGGTGCAACTCATCTAGCTGCTACTTGCAGAAGTATTCTGATGACTCTGCAATAGTAGGTCTCATCACAGGAGGTGATGAAAGAGAGTACAGAGACACTAACCAAGCTTTTGTGCAATGGTGTCAGAGGAACCACCTTAGGATTAATTCCGGGAAGACCAAGGAATTGGTGGTGGACTTTCGCAAAGGCAAAAATCCACCAGTAGTGGTGAACATTCAGGGAAATGACATTGAGATAGTCGACACCTATAAGTACCTTGGTGTGATCCTCAATAATAAGCTTGACTGGGCCCATCACTTGGATGCAGTGTACAGGAAGAGCCAAAGCAGGCTTTATCTGCTCAGAAGGCTGAAAGCCTTCGGAGTTAGAGGGGCACTCCTTGCATCCTTCTTCAACTCTGTTGTGGCATCAGTCATCTTCTTTGGTGTGGCGTGCTGGGGTAGTGGCATATCAACCAGGGATAGGAATAGGCTGGACAAACTGATTAGAAGGGCCAGCTCTGTCCTGGGATGCCCCCTTGACCCAGTTCAAGAAGTAGGCGACAGGAGGATACTGGCCAAGGTGAGCTACATGGTGCAGAATGATTCCCATCCCATGCATAAGACCGTGACAAAGATGTGCAGTACTGTCAGTGACCGGCTACTTCATCCTAAATGTGAGAGGGAGCGCTATCGAAAGTCCTTCCTTCCTGCTGCAGTTAGGCTGTATAACCAGCACTGTCCAAAACGGAGAACGACCCAAACAGTGAACTGATAGATCCAAAGTTGTGACAGTCCGGTTACATTTTATTTTATTTTTTATTTATTTTTCCCTGTATATGTACCTACCTACTGTCAATGTAATGCCTTTATGCATCTGTATCTGTACTTGTTCCTGCCTTGCTGCTGTAATGCTCTGAATTTCCCCATGGTGGGACGATTAAAGGATTATCTTATCTTATATCTGGTGATACTGCACCCTTTTTCAACTTTTTATATTATTGTGTAATCCATACTGATCCTGTGAGCGTCTGTGTATGACTCATGAAATATATATGGAGATTTACAATTATCCCTAGACTGTATAGAGCTGTACGCTTCTGATACAGTACCATATATCTGCTGGTATTTCGGGTACATTTTCAAAAAAATTAGTAAGTATGGTGGAAGAGGCCGTGGGCGAGGGGGGCCAGCTGGTACTGATGGTGCATTTGCTGGTAGTGCCAAAAGCACAATAGCAGCTAAGGCAGGAGGTGTTGAGCCTGCGTCATGGTCTGGCTCCGAAAGGCCTGTATGGCTCTCTTTTCTGGGAGTAGGTAAACTGCTTTTAAAGCCGGAGCATCAGGAACTGGTTTTGCCTTACATTGCTGAAACAGCCTCCAGCTCTATCACCTCCTCTTCTGAAGTTTCAAAAAATGCAAGCACTGAGTCGTCAGTGCAGGCTTCTGGTCAGGAGCAACCTCTTTCCTTGGGTCCTTCACCCACACCAAAAGTGAAGGATGCGGCAGCCCACACTTCAGATTACTCCATGGAGCTCTTTTCACATACCATGCCTGGGTTCATTCTAAATGGGGCAGATTATATATGGAGCATTGTTTGGGTCCATCATACACTGGAGCATTCATCGATGAGGCCCATCATATACTGGAGCATTCCAAATGGGGAACATCAGACACTGGAGCAGCATTTACGCGGCCCATTACACACTGGAGCATTAGAAATGGGGCTCATTATATATGGAGCATTATTTGGGCCCATAACACACTGGAGCATCATCGATGGAGACCATCATATACTGGAGCATTCCAAATGGGGGACATCAGACACTGGAGCAGCATTTACTGGGCCCATTATACACTGGAGCATTAGAAATGGGGCTCATTATATATGGAGCATTATTTGGGCCCATAACACACTGGAGCATCATCCATGGGGCCCATCATATACTGGAGCATTCCAAATAGGGGACATCAGACACTGGAGCAGCATCTATGGGGCCCATTATACACTGGAGCATTAGAGATGGGACCCATTATATATGGAGCATTATTTGGGCCCATAACACACTGGAGCATCATCCATGGAGACCATCATATACTATAGCATTATGTGGAGCTCATCATATACTGTATGGAACATTATATGGGACCAATTATTCTGTATGGAGAAATATATGGGGCTCTTTATTCTGTATGGCGCACCATGTGGTGGCCATAATACTGTATGGAGTAATATACTGTCCATTTTTTGAGCTATTGTAGAATTTAAAATAGATATATCAGTCATGTCATGTAAGAAGTGAAGTATTTTTCATTGTGCTATACCTATATTTCTGTGCCATATCGGAGCATCATGAATTGTGGTATGTGTTAAAGGGGCGCACTGACACTCTTTGGCCCGGGGCACACGAAAACCTGGAGCCAGCCCTACCCCCCCCCACAACTTTAGCCAAATATCCCCCAGTTTTCAATGCGTAACTATTATTATAAAGTAAATTAAGGTTGGCAAGCTTAAGTAATAAGAATTGATGTTTTTGGCATTGAAATTGGCACTGTAGGTGTGTTTACTGTCCTCCACTATCTGCCGACTTTGCTTACCTATTGACTTGTATTGTGTTTCGTGTTTCAGTCGGACCCCCGACTTTTTCCTATAGTCGGCCGATTTCGTTCGACTCGACTTAAAGTCGCTCATCTCTAGTGGGCACTATATCGCAGTATTAGGCTGGTTTCACATTAGCGCTTTTTAAGCGCACGCACGGCCGGGGGTAGCTCCGCCCCCGAGCCGGCTCTCTGCCCGGCGTGCCCGCCCCTTGCTTGTAGCGCCGCCTCCTAGCGCACAGCGGCGCCTGCGATCGGCGCACCCTATCTTTAGCATAGGGTGCGCAGATCGTGCGCAGGCCGTGCGCTAGTTGCGCTTTGACCTGCGCTGCGCACTTTTGACGGTGCGCCGTGCGCGCCAAAATCAAACTTTTCGGATTTCGTCATGCTCGGCGCACCGTCAAAAGTGCGCAGCGCAGGTCAAAGCGCAACTAGCGCACGGCCTGCGCACGATCTGCGCACCCTATGCTAAAGATAGGGTGCGCCGATCGCAGGCGCCGCTGTGCGCTAGGAGGCGGCGCTACAAGCAAGGGGCGGGCACGCCGGGCAGAGAGCCGGCTCGGGGGCGGAGCTACCCCCGGCCGTGCGTGCGCTTGAAAAGCGCTAATGTGAAACCAGCCCTATTTGGATACTCTACGGAGGCAGCATACATATCCACTGAATTATTATTCAGTTTGTGTACTTAACGGCAGCATTATGGGGCAGTAATATGGTACAAACAGCTTAGTAAATGGTCCAAATGTAGAATATATGCCCACACTGTTAAGTCTATTCAATTTTTTAGTATATTGGAGTATTTTGTACAGATCACCCCCTTCTTTGTTGTCCTGTGTATTCTGTTACTTACCATTAAACATGCTGTTGGCAATTGCACCACAGGGCGCCATCGGGGTGCCATTGTTATATACAGAAAATGGAGCACAGTAGCCACCGCCCTGTATATTCTGCAGACAGATAATAATTAAATGCATTAAATCATATTATTTTAATTGATGCAATTCTAATATTTCTTCACTAGGGCAAAAACGATGTTAATTACAGTTAGGTCCAGAAATATTTGAACAGTGACAAAAGTTTTGTCATTTTAGCTGTTTACCAAAACATATTCAAGATACAGTTATATAATCTATATGGGCTTAACCCCTTACCTACAAAGGACGTAATATTCCGTCCATGTGACCCTGGACCTAACTACCATGGACGGAATATTACGTCCCAGCGATCAGCGGCGCCCACGTGGTGAGCACCGCTGATCGCGGCCGGGAGTCAGCTAATTATCATAGCTGACACCCGGCACAATGTGTCAGGGGTGGTCACGGACCGCCCCCGACACGTTAACCTCTTGCACACCGCGATCAAACGCGATCGCTGTGTACCGGGGGTTAAAGGGAAGCATCGGCAGGGAGGGGGCTCCCTCCGTGCTTCCCTGAGCCCCCCACGGCAGCGCAATGTGCAGCGCTGCTGCGGAGGGCTCTTTCCCTACAGGACCCGGGATCCAAGATGGCGACGGGGGGCCTGCAGGGAGCTGACTTCCTCACTGCCTGCAAAGCGCAGGCATGAGGAAGTCTGCAGCAGTGCCTGTGACAGATAGCTGATCTGTCACAGTGATCTGTGATGTGACAGATCAGCGATCTGTCACAGGACAGTGATGTCCAAGCCCGGATTGGCAATATAACCAACCGGGCATTTTCCCGCTGGGCCGCTGTCACGTGGGCCGCGGGCGGCAGCGCCCGAACATCTGGCCGCTTGCCAGCTGCTGCGGCCACTGTGGCTCCTGCCGCCGGCCCTCTGCGGGCACAGATTCAAGTTCCACCCGCACTGCAGGGAGATAAGCCGCCACGCCCCCCACGCACCCCATCCTCGCCGTAGCATGAGACCCCCTCCCCCCCGCAGCCACTCACAGCGTCGCACTCGCTTGCCTGCTCGCTCTGTTCGCAGGACCTGTGATGAGATCACAGGAGGGGAGGAGTCAGGGGGTCACATGATCAGGAGCCTTTGTCCAGACCCCCGATCATATCACCCCTGACTCCGCCCCTCCTGTGACCTCATCACAGGTCCTGTGCGCACAGCCTTGCCTCTACCGTCTGCAAGACTCTGCTTTGCTGTTGTCATGGTGCTGGTTGAGGTAAGTATGTGTGGGGTCAGGATTTACAGTGTGGATGTAGCAGAGCTGTGTGTGTACGAGGTGTACGGAGCGGAGCTGTGTGTACGAGGTGTACGGAGAGGAGCCGTGTGTATGAGGTGTACGGAGAGGAGCCGTGTGTGTACGAGGTGTACGGAGAGGAGCCGTGTGTGTACGAGGTGTACGGAGAGGAGCCGCGTGTGTACGAGGTGTACGGAGAGGAGCCGCGTGTGTACGAGGTGTACGGAGAGGAGCCGCATGTACGAGGTGTACGGAGAGGAGCCGTGTGTGTACGAGGTGTACGGAGCGGAGCCGTGTGTGTACGAGGTGTACGGAGCGGAGCTGTGTGTGTACGAGGTGTACGGAGCGGAGCCGTGTGTGTACGAGGTGTACGGAGCGGAGCTGTGTGTACGAGGTGTACGGAGCGGAGCCGTGTGTGTACGAGGTGTACGGAGCGGAGCCGTGTGTGTACGAGGTGTACGGAGAGGAGCCGCGCGTGTACGAGGTGTACGGAGAGGAGCCGCGCGTGTACGAGGTGTACGGAGAGGAGCCGCGCGTGTACTAGGTGTACGGAGAGGAGCCGCGCGTGTACGAGGTGTACGGAGAGGAGCCGCGCGTGTATGAGGTGTACTGAGAGGAGCCACGCGTGTACAAGGTGGACGGAGTGGAACCGTGTATGTATGGAGTGGAGTCATATGTGTACGGGATGTACGGAGCGGAGCCAAGTGTGTACAAAGCATACAAAGCGGGCTTTTCCCACTGACACAGGAGTACACGGCGGAGCCCCGAGGAGCATTTTAAAACACACACATGACGTTCCACCTGAAGTGATGTGCTGGAAGCTGACCGGAAATGAGATAATTTCTTGAGGAGATTGTGACGGAACCAGGAATGCTTCAGATCCATCACCGTGTCCTCCTCCGACAGCGTAGACAGCAGGATCGCCTTGGAATCGGGGATGTCGGCCATGTGAGCGGATCATGATAGGTCCTGCATCGGGAGGCTCAGGTGGGCACTACAATGGGATTCGGGCTGCTATAGTATCTTTGTAGAATCTTTCTTTATTTCTTTCTCTCTTTTTCTTTCTTTCTCTGTTCTTTCATTCTCTCTCTGATCTTTCTTTTTTCTCTCTCTGTTCTTTCTTCCCCTCTTTCTTTCTTTTTCTTTCCTCTCTTTCTCTCTGTTCTTTCTTTTCTTTACTTCTTTCTTTCTCTCTCTGTTCTTTCTCTGTCTCTCTCTGTTCTTTCTTTCTTTCCCCTCTTTCTTTCTCTCTCTGTTCTTTCTCTGTCTCTCACTGTTCTTTCTTTGTCTCTCACTGTTCTTTCTTTCTTTCCCCTTTCTTTCTCGCTCTCTCTGTTTTCTTTTTTCTCTCTCTCTCTGTTTTCTCTCTTCCTTAGTGCCAGTCAGTGTGCCCATAATGCCAGCCACTGTGCCCTCAGTACCAGTCAGTGTGATCAGCAGTGCTAAATGGGTGCGATTAGGTGTGGACATGGGTGTGACTAGTTGTGAAATGGGTGTGGTTGGGCGTGGCCACAGTCTTTGTCCGTCTTTCCCTTCTTCAAAAGTTGGGAGGTATGATAGGGGCGGCTATGACCAGGGGGTCTGGTTGCCCAATAGAGAGCAGTTCTGCCAGGAATTCTGTAATCATGCATACAAAAGGGGACAGCGCTTTGGGAGGAGTACTGTACCTAAAAGCAATAAATAGGACTGAGCTGAAATACTGGGCACAGCTGTGACTACATGTTATATAGTCGTGTTAATCTCCTCTCACTTCTTGTAAACTACCACTGTACAAAGATATTATATAGTCACCATGTGACTAGTGGGCCTGTGTAACTTCAAATGCCAGGGCTGAATTTTAGTCCCAGTCCGGCCCTGGTGGTGACAGAGAAGAGGCTCCTGCGCAGGCATCTGGTGGGCGCAGGCTCCGCCCCTCTGTCAGTCATGTAGGGCTTACTGCATCTCCATCTGGCCTGGTCCTGGGGGCGGCCCTAATTACATCATCAGTCCAGGAACCTGTGAGGGAGGACCTGATCCCTCAAATACCTTGGGACTGGTCTTGCAAGCCGCCGGATATATTCTTGGTTCCCCTGCGTGCTACTTTGTAATTTGCTATAGTGAAAACTCTGACCTCAGCTTGGATTTCTGACCATTCTATTGCCTGACATTTTTGTACCTCCGCCTCTCTTCTGATTTTTTGACGCTGACCTTCGCTTGGATTCCTGACTCTCCTTCTGCCTGCTGATTTTGTACCTTTGCTGCCCTCCTGTTTTTTTACTGACCTTGGCCTTGACTTTTGACTCTCCTTCTGTCTGCTGATTTCGTGCCTCTGCTGCCCTCCGGCCTCCGACTCCTGCCTCCTGACCTTGATTACGGGTTTTAGTTTTGACCCCTTGGCGGCCGCCCTGCTCTGGTCCACTGCTCCTCTAGACAGCTACCCCCTGGGCCTTGCTACAATTCCAGATCCCTGTATAGGGGTTAAGGGTCACAGGGTTACTCGGGGTGCTGTCCCTACTACAGCCCAGATTCGCAGACGGCCGTCACAATAACTCAATCACACTTGCAGCCAGTTGACATGGATTAAAGTTGGCTCAACCTCTGTCCTGTGTCCTTGTGTGTACCACATTGAGCATGGAGAAAAGAAAGAAGACCATAGAACTGTCTGAGGACTTGAGAAACCAAATTGTGAGGAAGCATGAGCAATCTCAAGGCTACAAGTCCATCTCCAAATCCCTGAATGTTCCTGTGTCTACCGTGTGCAGTGTCATCAAGAAGTTTAAAGCCCATGGCACTGTGGCTAACCTCCCTAGATGTGGACAGAAAAGAAAAGTTGACAAGAGATTTCAACGCAAGATTGTGCAGATGTTGGATAAAGAACCTCAACTAACATCCAAACAAGTTCAAGCTGTCCTGCAGTCCGAGGGTACAACAGTGTCAACCCGTACTATCCGTCGGCATCTGAATGAAAAGGGACTGTATGGTAGGAGACCCAGGAAGACCCCACTTCTTACCCCGAGACATAAAAAAGCCAGGCTGGAGTTTGCCAAAACTTAACTGAAAAAGCCTAAAGCGTTTTGGAAGAATGTTCTCTGGTCAGAAGAGACAAAAGTAGAGCTTTTTGGGCAAAGGCATCAACATAGAGTTTACAGGAGAAAAAAGAGGCATTCAAAGAAAAGAACACGGTCCCTACAGTCAAACATGGCGGAGGTTCCCTGATGTTTTGGGGTTGCTTTGCTGCCTCTGGCACTGGACTGCTTGATCGTGTGCATGGCATTATGAAGTCAGAAGACTACCAACAAATTTTGCAGCATAATGTAGGGCACAGTGTGAGAAAGCTGGGTCTCCCTCAGAGGTCATGGGTCTTCCAGCGGGACAATGACCCAAAACACACTTCCAAAAGCACTAGAAAATGGTTTGAGAAAGCACTGGAGACTTCTAAAGGTGACCAGCAATGAGTCCAGACTTGAATCCCATAGAACACCTGTGGAGAGATCTAAAAATGGCAGTTTGGAGAAGGCACCCTTCTAATATCAGGGTCATGGAGCAGTTTGCCAAAGAAGAATGGTCTAAAATTCCAGCAGAGCATTGTAATAAACTCATTGATGGTTACCGGAAGCGGTTGGTCGCAGTTATTTTGGCTAAAGGTTGTGCAACCAAGTTTTAGGCTGAGGGTGCCAATACTTTTGTCTGGCCCTTTTTTGGAGTTTTGTGTGAAATGATCAATGTTTTGCTTTTTGCTTCATTCTCTTTTGTGTTTTTTCATTTAAGACAAATTAAATGAAGATAATAATACCAAAGAATGTGTTTGCAATCATTTTCAGGAAGAAACTGAGTATTATCTGACAGAATTGCAGGGGTGTCAATACTTTTGGCCACAACTGTATAGCCATATTCCACAGCGCTTTACATACATTATCATCACTGTCCCCGATGGGGCTCACAATCTAAATTCCCTTTTGGTATGTCTTTGGATATCTGTGTTCCAATGTCTTATTCTAGAGAAATCCACAATGTTTTTAAATATGTAAATTAGCTGTTAAGTTCTATGGGCCCCATACAGACCTCCCTGAAAATCCTCTTCCAGAACTTATTTAAATGAAAGAGGGTGTTCCAACTCTGAGACATGTAGATCAGGAGAGCAGACTGTCAGTCATTACATGTCTCCACTGGAAATGCCCCCTTTTATTTACAGTCAGATTCTCAGGGAGATCTATATCCGCCCCATAGATCTTAACAGCTCATTTCCATATTAAGAAAAACATATCATTTTACTCAGCTTCCTATAGCCTATATAGACGGCTTAGGATGGTTGATCCTACTGACAGATTCCCTTTAACTATTGCAGATTTCACTTTGGTCATTAAAGCAAATGTAACAGGATTAGACTTTCTATTTTCTGTAGCTCACGTGTCGGCTTTCGGCTTTACTGTATAAACTGGAATTATTGAGTCTGTCTTGACCGGGACATTGAAATATAATGGCAGAGAGAAAATTAAGAAAAAACCTTTCATTCTGGAGGGCTCAGCACCTTCATGTATTACACAGCCCAGTGATTTTAGTGGCACTTTTTAATTACTAATTTTTCTGTAATGAACCTGCCAAGAATTACTGGTGTATTGTGGGCTGCAATTTCCAGGGGCAAGTATTTTGCACCTCTTTTCCCAATAATTTTTAGCACTCCCTTCCACCAATCTATTGGGCTCTGTTGTCCTTATATTTTGCATTTTGACCTCCTATATTCATTTTTTTCTGAACTTAGACATAAGTTTTGAAAAATAAAATATTGTTCTACTTATCCCTTCACGACCTATCACGTATAAGTACATCTTAGGTCGCCTCCCTTCCTTTGATACGGGCTCCGAGTCCGACGCTGAGCCCACATCTTTTCTGACACATGATAGCTGGTTTGATCAACTGTCATGTGCCCCTAACAGCTGAAATTGCGATCCACCTGCGGCAGCTAACATGTTAAATGCCACTGTCAATCTCTGACAGCTGCATTTAACACATGCGTGCCGGAAGCGTGTCACAAACCACACCCACGGACGCCCCTGGAGATGATGATTTCTGCTACACATAGCAAGGCTATACGTAGTACAAGCGATCAGATGATTGCAGCTTCAAGTCTTCTATGGAGACTACTGTATTGAAGCAAGTCAAAAGTGGAAAAAAAATGTTTTAAAAAATATAAAAAAAGTTTAAACTTCATATTTCCATAGTCAAAATAAAACAATACAAAAAAGCGATCATATATTTCATATTGCTGCATTAAGAAACTCCCAATTTATCCAAATACAAAGGCAATCTGATTGGTAAACTACGTAACGAGAAAAAAATCCAAACCGCAAAATTACGTTTTTTTGGTTCATAGCAACGGGTGATTAAAAAAATCGTATCTACCCTAAAATGCTATCACTAAAAACGTCAGCTCGGCGCGCAAAATATAAGCCCTGACCCAGCCCCAGATCCCAAAAAATGGAGACGATACGGATCTCAGAAAATGGTGCAATTTTTTTTTTTATTAAACTTTGGATTTTTTTTCACCACGTAAATAAAAAACAATCTATACATGTTTGGTATCTGTCATCTCATAATGACCTGGCGAATCATAATGGCAGGTCAGATTTAGCATTTGGTGAACATGGTAAAAAAATAAAAAAAACTGTTGTGGAATTGCACTTCTATACTTCTCCAGCAGTGATGGTGGATCTGCTGGACCTCAGGGCGCTGGATGTGGAGGTTTACCAACTTTTAGATGTCGTAGGGGAGCGGCAACAACATGTAAACACGCGGGCAGCCCTAGATAATCCACGCCGGCAGGATGATAAGATCCGGCGGAAGGTGGAACCTCTTCTCTTTTTCTCCTTTTTTACATTTTCTGGGCTTTCTTGCTCTGCATTTGGATTTATTGCAGATTTTCTTTTCTCGATGTCTGATGCTTGGGTACACTCTGGATGGGACTTTGAATTCTCATTGTTCATCGTAATGGTAGCGATGGTGCAGAGTTTAGAAAGCCTTTCAGAGGATGCCGTAAAATTTTGGAAGTCAAGGTCCTTGTCCTCACTTGTGTCCTCTTCTTTCTCTGAGACCATAAGCATGTCTCTATGAGCGTGATTGATAAAGAGGCTGGTGTCCACATCTGACACAAGATGAGGAATATACATCGGCTTCTGATTTAGAAGATTGTCAAAATCTAATTTTTTCATGAATGGATGATCCTTAATCTCAAATGCTCCACCTGTCCCAAGTCTTTGCTCAGGATTTTTTTTGAGCAGGTCAGTGATGAGGTTCTTAGCCTCACGGGGTGGACAGCGTTTGTAATTCCAAGGTATTTTTCCCATGACAATCATTCTTTTAAGCTCAGGTATGAAATCCGTATCAAATGGTAAAGATCCAACCAGAAATTCATGGAGGATGATCCCCATTGACCACCAGTCAACAGGTCTTCCGTAGTCTTTCATTAGGATGACCTCTGGGGCCATGTAATTCAGGGTACCACAATTCTCAAGGTCCTTGAACTCTCTGGAGATGTCCTTCACTGATTGCTTATAGTTGTTGGTTTTTGGTATCATGACACCAATTTTTGAAAGTCCAAAATCGGCGACTTTAACGTGCCCAGCAGTTGTAATCAGTAGGTTGTACGGTTTCAGGTCTCGGTGCACCACACCATAGCTGTGCAGGTATTCCACAGCAAGAACTGTTTCTGCAAAGTACAGACGGGCCAAGGGGATAGATAAACGGCCCTTGGTGCTTAGAAGGGACCCACAGTCTCCACCTTCAACATACTCCATGACCATACACAGGTGAGATCTAGTAGGGAAGGAGCAGAGCATGGAGACCACAAAGGGACAATCAGCGAAGGTCATGATGTCCCTCTCCAGAAAGGCCGCTTCCACGTGTTTTTCAGTTTCCAGGTTCTTCTTCGCCATTTTCTTCATAGCGAAGATCTGCTGTGAGTATTTGTGCTGCACTAAGTAGACAGCCCCAAAACATCCGCCGCTGATCAGCTTGGATGTCTCGAAGTCGCTCATATGCGGCTTTCTCGCCGGGATCAATGATTCCATCAAGTTAGTGGCAGGCTCGTGGATCTCTGGCATCTCACAGATCACACTCTCAGGATCCGGCAGCTCAGGGGTTTCTGTTGTCAGATCGCTGCTTGGCCCCGGATGACTCGTATTAGGGTCCGGGGATTCCGGGGGAACATTTTCCCCGTCTTTGTCGTCGCCTTCTGGTGTCTCAGTGGCAGGCTCGTGGATCTCCGGGATCTCACAGATCACACTCTCAGGATCCTGCAGCTCAGGGGTTTCTGTGGTCAGATCGCTGCTCAGCCCCGCCTGACTCGTGTTAGGGTCCGGGGATTCCAGGGGGACATTTTCCCCATCTTTGTACTCGCCTTGTGGTGTCTCCAGGCGTTCCGGGGAGCTGGCCGGACCTTCCAGCACATACAGGACTTTTTCGGCCAGTTCTTTAACAAAAGCCAAATCTCCATCTTGAGATTTTTCTTCAGCCTGCTGTAGTAATGTCCTGATGTTCCGGGTTAAATCTGTCAGATACTCTGAGGTAAGACGGTCTTGGTGGTATTTGGTCAGGCAGTCCTGCACTAGCTCCACCACCAGCCGGTGAGTGAAGCCGAGGACGCCATCGGGTGGTAGAAGCGTAATGTCAGAGCAATGGGTGTAAATAATCTCCAATAATCCTTCTACCTGAAGCTTGTCTAGAAGAAATTCAGCCATAGCGAAAAATTGCAAATGCACTCAGTCACTAGGGAGCCAAAATGGCAGCCGGAACCCTGTGTACACAGCATAAGTAACTGCGAGCGGTGATGTCATAATGGTCGACCATCTGTGATATCATAATGGCTGACCATCTGTGATGTCATAATGGCCGACCATCAGTGATGTCATAATGGCCGACCATATGTTTTCAAACATTTTTTTTTTTAAACCGTCTTTATTGAGTGTATTACAAAATATACATATAATGTCCAATAACATAACAGAAGAACATTTATGCAATATTATTAACATTAGACGGCATTTTTTCAGCTATAACCCCCCCGCCCCTCCCCCTCCACTCCCCCGGGCAAACTCCATAACTTCGTAACACAATTTCATTCCAGTCTAACAGGGATATTACCAGCAAGCTGCTCTCTCATATACCAGTTGGTGAGCTGGAAACAACTATGTTTCGCCTGGCTTGTGGAAGATGTCTGAGTATTGATAAAAGAGGACCATGTGAAAAAAAAGCGGTCAGTGTCTTTTTCTTTATTAAGTAAGGTCTCTATCCAATCCATTTTGAAGAGATATGTTACTTTTGTAGTAATTAAGCTTAAAGAAGGTGTTGCATCCTGTGCCAACAAACGGAGAATGCTTTTACGTGTGGCTGCCGCCCATATGAACAAGATGCGGCACTGCTGGACAGAAAGCCTCACCAACTGGTCCTGTGCGAGAATATTAAATATGGCCCACTCTGGGGAGAGAGAGATAGATATGCCAGAATCCCACACCTCGCTTTTTATTGGGCAGTCCCAAAGGCAATGGAAAATATCAGCTGGAGAGTGTAAGCATTTAGGGCAGGGATAGTCCCCTGAGGGGGACATTTTAGACTTGACCTCCGGGGAGAAGTATGCTCTATGAAATATCATAAGAGACATGGTTATGTAACTGTCATATGGTAATTTAGAGTTAATACGCATAGTGGCTTTCAAAAGGTCATTTACCCGACAGTTCGTTAATTGAGCAACCCATTTTCCAGGGCCTGGTGAAGAGTCTGACCAATGTATAGAAGGCTTAATGATTTATATATAAGACTCATAGAATAAGTTCCCATTTGGGCTTTAATGGATATTAAATTTAGAGGGTGTGTTCTAGCATCATCCGGTAAAATTGTCTACTGTAAGGATTGGGTATTTGAAAACCATGTCCTCTAAGGTAAGAAGGCATTGATTATTTGTTAACGTATCTCGGACCAGTCTACACCCATTGTTTCCAAGCACCTTGTAAATGAGAGCTGACTTGCCTTGTAGAAAAGAGGGGTTACCTTGAAAGGGAAGAAACATCGAGATGTAGGGGTCAAGACCGCTAACTCGTCTAGCTTGACGCCATCCCAAGATTACCGACCATAATAGAGGATTATCTCTAACCTCCACTGGAATTTCAGCATTTCGTAGGTGAAGCAATGCTGGGAGGCTGAAGGGTCTACACATGGCCTCATCTATTGGGGTATTAGTGAAGCGATTAAAGGCGTATATCCAATCAAGGGAATGGCGAAAAGCAGCCGCTATACTGTAGAGGCGTAAATTTGGGAGATTAAGTCCACCCAAAGATTTGGTTTGCTGTAGCTTAAAAACACTAATTCTAGAGCCCCCTTCTGAGCCCCAAATAAATTGGCAGAAGGCTCGTGTCAGTAGCCTATCATCAGCTTTAGAAAGTAGAACCGGGAGCGTCTGTAAAGGAAAGAGTATTTTAGGGAAAGAGATCATATATTAGATGGGCTTTACCTGCAAAGGATAATTTAATGGATTTCCAGGATTGAATTTCTTGTATAACTACAGAAATAAGAGGCTGAACATTTAATTTATAGATATCATGAGGATTTGATGGTAGGTCAATGCCAAGATAAGGTAAAGAATTTCTCCTCCACTGAAAAGGAAAAGGGAATGGCCACCGTTTCTGAGCAATTTTAAAAATAGCTAAAGCATGAGATTTATTAAAGTTTATACGAAATCCCGAAACTGCTCCAAATTCATTAAAGGCGTCCATTATAGAGGAAATGGATTCCTTAGGATTGGATATCATGAGTAAGATATCATCAGCAAATGCCAACGTTTTAAGTGTATGGTGACCGACCCCTATGCCCCCAAAGGAAGGGATCATCTCCAGATATCTTAGTAAAGGATCAAGGGCAATATTAAACAACAAACGTGACAGAGGACAGCCCTGCCTCGTCCCCCTGAAGATGGAAAAAGGGGTTGACTGGATACTTTCAAACATTTTTATTGGATTAAAGTGGACCTTTTAACCAAATTTATCATGGTTAGAGGGCTGTCCACTACTTGGACAACCCCTTCTTGATGCTTGCCCCCGATTCAATAAAAAAACTTTACTCGCCTTCCTCAGTGGCGCCGTTCCCACTGTGTCAGCACTCACGGTCCTGGAGTTCTTCTGCGGTTGTTGTGACACGTGCCTCCAGCACCCAAAATTTGTCATGGTTAGAGGGTTGTCCACTGCTTGGACAACCCCTTCTTGATGTTTGGCCCCGAGTAAATAAAAAAAACTTTACTCGCCTCCCTCGGTGGCGCTGTTCCCGTGGTGTCAGCACTTGCGGTCCTGGAGTTCTTCTGTGGTTGTTGTGACACGTGCCTCCAGCACCCAATCTGATCCGGCATCGCTGTGCCCGCCTTAGGACAAATCAAACATGAAGAGGAAGTTGGGGCTCTAGCTACTTTATCACTTGCTCTTCATGTTCAATTCAACAGGAGGCAGAGACAGTGACGTCAGCGCTGATTGGGCACTGGAGTCACGTGTCAAAACAGCACAGGAACCCTAGAGAACGGTGTTGGCATGGGAGGTGAGTATAAGCTTTTGTATTTTTTCGGGGCCAAGCATGGGGTATGAGGAGAAGTTGCCCATGTAGAAGACAACTTCTTTAACTAGACACATTATGCAATTTTGCCTCTCAGTTACGGCGATATTAGCAAAGTATTGGCACATATTAAATCAAAAAGAAAACGGTAAGTCCAAGTGGGTGTTATCAATTACTTTTCACCGGGGGCGTGTACTTCTTCTTCCTGTATGAGTTGCCCAATCATTACCAGGGAGCAGCACAGCAGAAAAAGACTGCGCCTCACCATAGCCTAGGTTTCTCAGTGTGTGAGATGTAAGGATACAGAGCTGATCTCCTGGTCTAACCTCCTGCATGATTAGACAGTGCTGGGTATAGCTCACAGAAGACACACCTTTCGGATAAGATCAATGTGTAGCTGTGTCATATTGCAAACCCTTCTATCAGCTTTCCTCCTCTTTTAGCACGGTCAGCTCTGCTCGGCTGACCCCTCACTTCTTGTCCAGAGGTAAAAGCTCAATTCTTTAAGCTCAGGATAAATAAATCTGATAATACACTGCACAATGAAATTCATAATTTTACCCATGAGTGGAATATAAATTTACCCTGATCCATTGCAATACATGTGTGTTAGTCTATTTTATGTCTGACGTTGTGTGCATGAACCAGTAGGCTCAGGATGTACAAACAGATTAAAAAAAAACATCTTTGTGACTTAAGATTTGTGATTTTACTCAAAGGCTGTTTATATTTGTAGCCAACTTAACAGAAATGGAGCAATCAACTGAGCTTCTCCTATGCACCATTTTATGGGGCACTTACTATTATTTTATTTGAGGGGAAAAAAATAGATCACAATGGCTGCCCCTATGTTTCTTTTGCTTGACTTTATTATGTAGCTACCATAGGAAAAAAAACAATAAAACCTGCAGTTTCTAATTGATGAGTAAATTATTTGATATACGGTACATACTGGAAGAAAAGCTTTTTTTGTTGTTGTCATTAAAGCGGAGGATTAATGCACAACTTCAGAGAAGTCTCCGTCATCATGCACAATGAATTTCCCATGCATTTTACTACCCAATTAGGGGATAATAAACTCTGCTTGTAAATATGGTGAATTTTCTTTTAATGAATATCTCCCATTGATTCTCAAGAGTAAACCAGAAAATCAGTAAAACTTCCAGGCGGTTCTCTGTGTTCCATCCACATGTTCCATTCTCTGTGTCCTGTCCACGTGTTCCATTCTCTGTGTTCCGTCCACGTGTTCCATTCTCTGTGTTCCGTCCACGTGTTTCATTTTCTGTGTTCCGTCCACGTGTTCCATTCTCTTTGTTCCGTCCACGTGTTCCAATCTCTTTGTTCTGTCCACGTGTTCCATTCTCTTTGTTCCGTCCACGTGTTCCATTCTCTTTGTTCCGTCCACGTGTTCCATTCTCTGTGTTCCGTCCACGTGTTCCATTCTCTTTGTTCCGTCCACGTGTTCCATTCTCTTTGTTCCGTCCACGTGTTCCATTCTTTTTGTTTCGTCCACGTGTTCCATTCTCTATGTTCTGTCCACATGTTCCATTCTCTGTGTTCAGTCCACATGTTCCATTCTCTTTGTTCCGTCCACGTGTTCCATTTTCTTTGTCCCGTTCACGTGTTCCATTATTTTTGTTCCGTCCACATGTTCCATTCTCTGTTTTCCGTCCACATGTTCCATTCTCTTTGTTCCGTCCACGTGTTCCATTCTCTGTGTTCCATCCACGTGTTCCATTCTCTGGTACTCCGTCTACGTTTTCCATTCTCTTTGTTCCGTTCACGTGGTCCATTCTCGGTGTTATGTCCACGTGTTCCATTCTCTGTGTTCCGTCCACGTGTTCCATTCTCTGTGTTCCATCCAAATGTTCCATTCTTTTTGTTTCGTCCACTCGTTTCATTCTCTCTGTTCTAGCCACGTGTTCCATTCTCTGTGTTCTGTCCACGTGTTCCATTCTCTGTGTTCCGTCCACTTGTTCCATTCCCTGTGTTCCATCCACGGCAATTCTCATCTCTTCTATTTCATTATGTGAAGCGTTTCAACTCGCTAATGTAATTTCTCCATGAAGGAAGCAAATTATAATATTTGTAGCATTTTTTAAATATTTTGGTATTACTGTAGAAGCTGACCACATAGTTCCCCCTTCCAGACATATTGAGCTACAATGAAGGCCCAGTCTTTTTCCTTTACTCAGCTGAAATATTCAGCCTTGGGACACAGAGCTTAACATATAGAAAAAGGATTTTAAGTTGGCAAAGTTTATGTTGAGAATTCTTTTCTCTTAAGTAATTATTAGAAAATATTTTCTCTAAATCAGTGTTTTTTTGTTTTTTTTAAATGATGACACAAATGTATTGTTTTTAAAGGGAATCTGTCAGTAGGATAACCTCTTATAAGCCATCTGTATGGACATGTAGGTCATAGGTAGCTGAAAAAAATACCTATTATTATTAAGCTTTTGCATATACAGTTGTGGCCAAAAGTATTGACACCCCTGCAATTCTGTCAGATAATACTCAGTTTCTTCCTGAAAATGATTGCAAACACAAATTCTTTGGTATTATTATCTTCATTTAATTTGTCTTAAATTAAAAAAACACAAAAGAGAATGAAGCAAAAAGCAAAACATTGATCATTTCACACAAAACTCCAAAAAAGGGCCAGACAAAAGTATTGGCACCCTCAGCCTAATACTTGGTTGCACAACCTTTAGCCAAAATAACTGCGACCAACCGCTTCCAGTAACCATCAATGAGTTTATTACAATGCTCTGCTGGAATTTTAGACCATTCTTCCTTGGCAAACTGCTCCAGGTCCCTGATATTTGAAGGGTGCCTTCTCCAAACTGCCATTTTTAGATATCTCCACAGGTATCTCCAACTTTGAATTTTTATGCCCTTAAATCACAGAGATACGGCACACAAAAAACTTGATAACTAACATTTCCCACATGTTTACTTTACATCAGCACAATTTTGGAACCAAAATTTTTTTTTGTTAGGAAGTTATAAGGGTTAAAATTTGACCAGCGATTTCTCATTTTTACAACACCATTTTATTTTTAGGACCACATCACATTTGAAGCCACTTTGAAGGGTCTATATGATAGAAAATACCCAAAAGTGACACCATTCTAAAAACTGCACCCCTTAAGGTGTTCAAAACCACATTCAAGAAATTTATTAACCCTTTAGGTGCGTCACAGGAATTTTTTTGAATATTTAAAAAAAAAAATGAACATCTAACTTTTTTTCACAAAAAAAATACTTCAGGTTCAATTTTTTTTATTTTACCAAGGGTAACAGGAGAAATTGGACTGCAAAAGTTATTGTGCAATTTGTCCTGAGTACGCTGATACCTGATATGTGGGGGGGAACGACTGTTTCGGCGCATGGCAGAGCTCAGAATGGAAGGAGCGCCGTTTGACTTTTTCAATGCAAAATTGGCTGGAATTCAGATCGGACACCATGTCACGTTTGGAGAGTCCCTGATTTACCTAAACAGTGGAAACCCCCTACAAGTGACCCCATTTTGGAAACTAGACCCCCCAAGGAACTTATCTAGATATGTGGTGAGAACTTTGAACCCACAAGGGCTTTACAGAAGTTTATAACGTACAGCGGTACAATTAAAAAATCATATTTTTTCCACAAAAATGATCTTTTCACCCTCAATTCTTATTTTTCCAAGGGTAACAGGACCCTAAAAGTTATTGTGCAATTTGTCCTGAGTATGCTGATACCCCACATGTGGGGGTAAACCACTATTTGGGCGCATGGCAGAGCTCGGAAGGGAAGCAGCGCCATTTGACGTTTTTGGCTGGAATTGAGATCGGACACCATGTCGCGATTGGAAAACCCCTGATGTACCAAAACAGTGGAAACCCCCCACAAATGACACCATTTTGGAAACTAGACCCCCTAAGGAACTTATCTAGATGTGTGGTGAGCAGTTTGAACCCCCCAGTGCTTCACAGAAGTTTATAACGTCCGGGCGTGAAAATAAAAAATTTGTATTTTTTCCACAAACATGATCAATTAGTCCCCAATTTTTTCATTTTCCCAAGGGTAACAGGAGAAATTGGACCCCAAAAGTTGTTGTCCAATTTGTCATGAGTACGCTGACACCCCATATGTGGGAGAAAACTACTGTGTGGACACACGTCGGGGCTTGGAAGGGAAGCAGTGACGTTTTGGAATGCAGACTTTGATGGAATGGTCTACGGGTGTCATGTGCGTTTGGAGAGCCCCTGATGTACCTAAACTATTAAAACTCCCCACAAGTGACCCATTTTGGACACTAGACCCCCCATGGAACTTATCTAGATGTGTGGTGAGCACTTTGAACCCCCAAATGCTTCACAGAAGTTTATAACGCTCGGACGTGAAAATAAAAAAATCATTTTTTTCCACAAAAATGATATTTTTGCCCCCAATTTTTTATTTTCCTAAGGGTAACAGGAGAAATTGGACCCCAAAAATTGTTTTTCAGTATGACCTGAGTAGGCTGATACCCTACATGTGGGGGGTAAAACACTGTTTGGGCGCATGGCAGAGCTTAGAAGGGAAGGAGCACCATTTGACTTTTTCAACTCAGAATTGGCTGGAATTGAGATCAGATGCCATGTTGCATTTGGAGAGCCCCTGATGTGCCCAAACAGTGGAAACCCCCAATTCTAACTCCAACCCTAACCCCAACACACCCCTAACCCTAATCTCAGCCCTAACCCTAACCC
The DNA here is from genome assembly GCF_039654945.1 of Dendrobates tinctorius. Lineage (NCBI taxonomy): Eukaryota > Metazoa > Chordata > Amphibia > Anura > Dendrobatidae > Dendrobates > Dendrobates tinctorius. The sequence goes on along the minus strand of NW_027361752.1, from coordinate 702,654 downwards.
TAGCCCTAACCCTACCCTAGCCCTAACCCTAATGGAAAAATGGAAATTAATACATTTTTTTTATTTTATTATTTTTCCCTAAGGGGGTGATAACGGGGGGTTTGATTTACGATTTATGGCGGTTTTTATATTTGGCAGCTGTCGCACGCTAAAAGACGCTTTTTTTTGTAAAAATATTTTTTGCATCACCACATATTGAGAGCTATAATTTTTCCATATTTTGACCCACTGAGTCATGTGAGGTCTTATTTTTTGCGGGACGACTTGACGTTTTTATTGGTACCATTTTCGGGCACGTGACATTTTTTGATCGCTTTTTATTCCGATTTTTGGGACGCAGAATGAACAAAAGCCAGCGTTTCATGAATTTCTTTAGGGGGGGTGCGTTTACACCGTTCCGCGTGCGGTAAAATTGATAAAGGACCTTTATTCTTCGGGTCAGTACGGTTACAGTGATACCTCATTTAGGTCGTTTTTTTATGTTTTGTCGGTTTTATGCAATGAAAACTTTTATATAAAAAATAATTATTTTTGCATCGCTTTATTCTGCGAGCTATAACTTTTTTATTTTTTCGCTGATGATGCTGTGTGGCAGCTCGTTTTTTCCGGGACAAGATGACGTTTTCAGCAGTACCATGGATATTTATATGCGTCTTTTTGATCGCGCGTTATTACACTTTTTGTTTGGCGGTATGATAATAAATCATTATTTTTTGCTTAGTTTTTAATTTTTATTTTTTAAGGGGTTCGCTAAAGGGGTTAACTAATGGGATAGTTTTATAGTGCAGGTCGTTACGGACGCAGCGATACCTAATATGTGTACTTTTATTGTTTTGGTTTTTTTTATTTCCAATAAAAGGATTTATTTGGGGAATATTTTTTTTTTTTTTCTAATTTATTTGGCGATTTTTTTTTAATTTATGTTAACACTTTTTTATTTTTTTTAAACTTTATTAAATAGTCCCAGGTGGGACATCACTGTCCTGTGACAGATCGCTGATCTGTCACATCACAGATCACTGTGACAGATCAGCGATCTGTCACAGGCATTGAAGCAGACTTCCTCATGCCTGCGCTTTGCAGGCACTGAGGAAGCCAGCTTCCTGCAGGCCCCCGAAGGCCCCCGTCGCCATCTTGGATTCGGGGGCCTGCAGGAAAGGAGCCCCCCGCAGCAGTGCTGCACATTGCGCTGCCGTGGGGGGCTCAGGGAAGCACGGAGGGAGCCCCCTCCCTGCCGATGCTTCCCTTTAACCCCCGGTACACCGCGATCGTGTTTGATCGCGGTGTGCAAGGGGTTAACGTGTCGGGGGCGGTCCGTGACCGCCCCTGACACATTGTGCCGGATGTCAGCTGTGATAATCAGCTGACACCTGGCCGCGATCAGCGGCGCTCACCACGTAGACGTACTATCCCGTCCATGGGCATAGGGGCCCAGGTCCCATGGACGGGATAGTACATCGGATGTCAGAAAGGGGTTAAAGCAGATGTAACGGGATGAGACTTTCTATTTTCTGTAGCTCACGTGTCGGCTTTCGGCTTTACTGTATAAATTAGAATAATTGAGTCTGTCTTGACCGGGACATTGAAATATAATGGCAGAGAGAAAATTAAGAAAAAAACCTTTCATTCTGGAGGGCTCAGCACCTTCATGTATTACACAGCCCAGTGATTTTAGTGGCACTTTTTAATTACTAATTTTTCTGTAATGAACCTGCCAAGAATTACTGGTGAATTGTGGGCTGCAATTTCCAGGGGCAAGTATTTTGCACCTCTTTACCCAATAATTTTTAGCACTCCCTTCCACCAATCTGTTGGGCTCTGTTGTCCTTATATTTTGCATTTTGACCTCCTATATTCCTTTTTTTTTCTGAACTTGATAGCTGGTTTGATCAACTGTCATGTGCCCCTAACAGCTGAAATTGCGATCCACCTGCGGCTGCTAACATGTTAAATGCCACTGTCAATCTCTGACAGCGGCATTTAACACATGCGTGCCGGAAGCGTGTCACAAACCACACCCACGGACGCCCCTGGAGATGATGATTTCTGCTACACATAGCAAGGCTATACGTAGCACAAGCGATCAGATGATTGCAGCTTCAAGTCTTCTATGGAGACTACTGTATTGAAGCAAGTCAAAAGTGGAAAAGAAATGTTTTAAAAAATATAAAAAAAGTTTAAAGTTTATATTTCCCTAGTCAAAATAAAACAATACAAAAAAGCGATCATATATTTCATATTGCTGCATTAAGAAACTCCCAATTTATCCAAATACAAAGGCAATCTGATTGGTAAACTACGTAACGAGAAAAAAATCCAAACCGCAAAATTACGTTTTCTTGTTCATAGCAACGGGTGATTAAAAAATCGTATCTACCCTAAAATGCTATCACTAAAAACGTCAGCTTGGCGCGCAAAATATAAGCCCTGACCCAGCCCCAGATCCCAAAAAATGGAGACGATACGGATCTCAGAAAATGGTGCAATTTTTTTTTTTTTTATTAAACTTTTGGATTTTTTTCACCACTTAAATAAAAAACAATCTATACATGTTTGGTATCTGTCATCTCATAATGACCTGGCGAATCATAATGGCAGGTCAGATTTAGCATTTGGTGAACATGGTAAAAAAAATAAAAAAAACTGTTGTGGAATTGCACTTCTATACTTCTCCAGCAGTGATGGTGGATCTGCTGGACCTCAGGGCGCCGGATGTGGAGGTTTACCATCTTTTAAATGTCTGTAGGGGAGCGGCAACAACATGTAAACACGCGGGCAGCCCTAGATAATCCACGCCGGCATGATGATAAGATCCGGGGGAAGGTGAAACCTCTTCTCTTTTTCTCCTTTTTTACATTCTCTGGGCTTTCTTGCTCTGCATTTGGATTTATTGCAGATTTTCTTTTCTCGATGTATGATGCTTGGGTACACTCTGGATGGGACTTTGAATTCTCATTGTTCATCGTGATGGTAGCGATGGTGCAGAGTTTAGAAAGCCTTTCAGAGGATGACGTAAAATTTTGGAAGTCAAGGTCCTTGTCCTCACTTGTGTCCTCTTCTTTCTCTGAGACCATAAGCATGTCTCTATGAGCGTGATTGATAAAGAGGCTGGTGTCCACATCTGACACAAGATGAGGAATATACATCGGCTTCTGATTTAGAAGATTGTCAAAATCTATTTTTTTCATGAATGGATGATCCTTAATCTCAAATGCTCCACCTGTCCCAAGTCTGTGCTCAGGATTTTTTTTGAGCAGGTCAGTGATGAGGTTCTTAGCCTCACGGGGTGGACAGCGTTTGTAATTCCAAGGTATTTTTCCCATGACAATCATTCTTTTAAGCTCAGGTATGAAATCCGTATCAAATGGTAAAGATCCAACCAGAAATTCATGGAGGATGATCCCCATTGACCACCAGTCAACAGGTCTTCCGTAGTCTTTCATTAGGATGACCTCTGGGGCCATGTAATTCAGGGTACCACAATTCTCAAGGTCCTTGAACTCTCTGGAGATGTCCTTCACTGATTGCTTATAGTTGTTGGTTTTTGGTATCATGACACCAATTTTTGAAAGTCCAAAATCGGCGACTTTAATGTGCCCAGCAGTTGTAATCAGTAGGTTGTACGGTTTCAGGTCTCGGTGCACCACACCATAGCTGTGCAGGTATTCCACAGCAAGAACTGTTTCTGCAAAGTACAGACGGGCCAAGGGGATAGATAAACGGCCCTTGGTGCTTAGAAGGGACCCACAGTCTCCACCTCCAACATACTCCATGACCATACACAGGTGAGATCTAGTAGGGAAGGAGCAGAGCATGGAGACCACAAAGGGACAATCAGCGAAGGTCATGATGTCCCTCTCCAGAAAGGCCGCTTCCACGTGTTTTTCAGTTTCCAGGTTCTTCTTCGCCATTTTCTTCATAGCGAAGATCTGCTGTGAGTATTTGTGCTGCACTAAGTAGACAGCCCCAAAACATCCGCCGCTGATCAGTTTGGATGTCTCGAAGTCGCTCATATGCGGCTTTTTCGCCGGGATCAATGATTCCATCAAGTTAGTGGCAGGCTCGTGGATCTCTGGCATCTCACAGATCACACTCTCAGGATCCGGCAGCTCAGGGGTTTCTGTTGTCAGATCGCTGCTTGGCCCCAGATGACTCGTATTAGGGTTCGGGGATTCCGGGGGAACATTTTCCCCGTCTTTGTCGTCGCCTTCTGGTGTCTCAGTGGCAGGCTCGTTGATCTCCGTGATCTCACAGATCACACTCTCAGGATCCGGCAGCTCAGGGGTTTCTGTGGTCAGATCACTGCTCGGCCCCGCCTGACTCGTGTTAGGGTCCGGGGATTCCAGGGGGACATTTTCCCCATCTTTGTACTCGCCTTGTGGTGTCTCCAGGCATTTCGGGGAGCGGGCCGGACCTCCTAGCACATACAGGACTTTTTCGGCCAGTTCTTTAACAAAAGCCAAATCTCCATCTTGAGATTTTTCTTCAGCCTGCTGTAGTAATGTCCTGATGTTCCGGGTTAAATCTGTCAGATACTCTGAGGTAAGACGGTCTTGGTGGTATTTGGTCAGGCAGTCCTGCACTAGCTCCACCACCAGCCGGTGAGTGAAGCCGAGGATGCCATCGGGTGGTAGAAGCTTAATGTCAGAGCAATGGGTGTAAATAATCTCCAATAATCCTTCTACCTGAAGCTTGTCTAGAAGAAATTCAGCCATAGCGAAAAATTGCAAATGCACTCAGTCACTAGGGAGCCAAAATGGCAGCCGGAACCCTGTGTACATAGCATAAGTAACTGCGAGCGGTGATGTCATAATGGTCGACCATCTGTGATATCATAATGGCTGACCATCTGTGATGTCATAATGGCCGACCATCAGTGATGTCATAATGGCCGACCATATGTTTTCAAACATTTTTTTTTTTTTAAACCGTCTTTATTGAGTGTATTACAAAATATACATATAATGTCCAATAACATAACAGAAGAACATTTATGCAATATTATTAACATTAGACGGCATTTTTTCAACTATAACCCCCCGCCCCTCCCCCTCCACTCCCCCGGGCAAACTCCATAACTTCGTAACACAATTTCATTCCAGTCTAACAGGGATATTACCAGCAAGCTGCTCTCTCATATACCAGTTGGTGAGCTGGAAACAACTATGTATCGCCTGGCTTGTGGAAGATGTCTGAGTATTGATAAAAGAGGACCATGTGAAAAAAAAGCGGTCAGTGTCTTTTTCTTTATTAAGTAAGGTCTCTATCCAATCCATTTTGAAGAGATATGTTACTTTTGTAGTAATTAAGCTTAAAGAAGGTGTTGCATCCTGTGCCTACAAACGGAGAATGCTTTTACGTGTGGCTGCCGCCCATATGAACAAGATGCGGCGCTGCTGGACAGAAAGCCCCACCAACTGGTCCTGTGCGAGAATATTAAATATGGCCCACTCTGGGGAGAGAGAGATAGATATGCCAGTATCCCACACCTCGCTTATTATTGGGCAGTCCCACAGGCAATGGAAAATATCAGCTGGAGAGTGTAAGCATTTAGGGCAGGGATAGTCCCCTGAGGGGGACATTTTAGACTTGACCTCCGGGGAGATGTATGCTCTATGAAATATCATAAGAGACATGGTTATATAACTATCATATGGTAGTATAGAGTTCATACGCAGAGTGGCTTTCAAAAGGTCATTTACCCGACAGTTCGTTAATTGAGCAACCCATTTTCCAGGGCCTGGTGAAGAGTCTCACCAATGTATAGAAGGCTTTAATGATTTATATAAAAGACTCATAGAATAAGTTCCCATTTGGACTTTAATGGATATTAAATTTAGAGCGTGTGTTCTAGCATCATCCGTTATGTCTCGCAATATTGAGCTTACGTAATGTCTAATTTGAGAGATAGTAAAATTGTCTTCTGTAAGGATTGGGTATTTGAAAGCCATGTCCTCTAAGGTAAGAAGGCATTGATTATTTGTTAACGTATCTCGGACCAGTCTACACCCATTGTTTCCAAGCACCTTGTAAATGGGAGGTGACTTGCCTTGTAGAAAAGAGGGGTTACCTTGAATGGGAAGAAACATCGAGATGTGGGGGTCAAGACCGCTAACTCGTCTAGCTTGACGCCATCCCAAGATTACCGACCATAATAGAGGATTATCTCTAACCTCCACTGGAATTTCAGCATTTCGTAGGTGAAGCAATGCTGGGAAGCTGAAGGGTCTACACATGGCCTCATCTATTGGGGTATTAGTGAAGCGATTAAAGGCGTATATCCAATCAAGGGAATGGCGAAAAGCAGCCTCTATACTGTAGAGGCGTAAATTTGGGAGATTAAGTCCACCCAAAGATTTGATTTGCTGTAGCTTAAAAACACTAATTCTAGAGCCCCCTTCTGAGCCCCAAATAAATTGGCAGAAGGCTTGTGTCAGTAGCCTATCATCAGCTTTAGAAAGTAGAACCGGGAGCGTCTGTAAAGGAAAGAGTATTTTAGGGAAAGAGATCATATAAATTAGATGGGCTCTCAACGGAAGAGAAACAGACCACAATTGAGCTGAAAAAAAAAGAAATCCATCAGAGTTATAGCAGAAATGTTAGGAGTGACCAAATCAACAGTTTGGCACATTATGTAAAAAAAAATGCTTGGGAATTCAAACAGCCTGGACGTTCATCAAAGACAATAGTGGTGGATGATCACAGAATCTTTTCCATGGTGAAGAAAAACCTCTTCACAACATCCACCTAAGTGAAGATCATTTTCTAGTAAGTAGGTGTATCAGTCTACCACAAAGAGAGCACTTAATGAAAACAAATATAGAGGGTTGACCACAAGGTGCAAACCATTAACCCCTTCACGCCGCAGCTCTTTTTCGTTTTGCATTTTCATTTTTCGCTCCCCATTCTTCCAAAAGCCATAATTTTTTTATTTTTCCATCAATATGGCCATGTGATGGCTTGTTTTTTGGGGGGACGAGTTGTACTTTTGAACGACACCATTGGTTTTACCATGTCGTGTACTTGAAAAAGGGAAAAAAATTCCAAGTGCGGTGAAATTGCAAAATAAGTGCAATTCCACAACTTTTTTGGATTTTTTTTAACCATGTTCACCAAATGCTAAAATTGACCTGCCATTATGATTCTCCAGGTCATTATGAGTTCGTAGACACCAAACATGTCTAGGTTGTTTTTTACTTGAATTGTGAAAAAAGTTTGTTAAAAAATAATTGTGTCATTTTCCGAGACCCGTCGTGTCACCATTTTTCGTGATCTGTGACTGGATGGTGGCATATTTTTTGCATGCCGAGCTAGCGTTTTTAATGGTACCATTTTGGTGTGGATACGATCTTTTTTTCACCCGTTATTGCATTTTATTGCAATGTTGTGGCAACCCAAAAAACATAATTCTGGCGTTTTGACTTTTTTTCTCCACCAAGCGTTTACCAATCAGATTCATTTTTTTATAGCTTCATAGATGGGGCGATTCTGAACGCAGCGGTACCAAATATGTGTATTTTTAATTTTTTTTAATTGTTTTATTTTGAATGGGGCGAATGGGGGTGATTTGAACTTTCATATTTTTATTTTTTTTTCATATTTCTAAAAACTTTTTTTTTTTTACTTTCTGCCTGCTTCAATAGTTTTCATGGGAGACCAGAAGCTGCAGTTGTCTGATCGCCTCTGCTACATACAGGCGATGATCAGATCGCCTGTGTGTAGCAGAAATGCTCACTTGCTATGAGCGCCGATCACTGGGGGGGCGCTCATAGCAATCCAGCAATTACAACCAGAGGTGTCTCCTGCAGACCCCGGGTTGTCATGCCAGCCCATTGATGGGCGGGATTTGTGACGCGCTTCCGGCGCGATCACATTAAATGCTGCTGTCAGAGATTGACAGCAGCATTTAACAAGTTAACAGCTGCAGGTGGATCGTGATGCCACCCGCTGTTGTTAGGGGCACATGTCAGCTGTTCAAAACAGCTGACATGTGCCAGGAAAGATGTGGACTCAGTGCTGGAGCCCATACTAAAGGGAGGGATACAACATACGCAGTACTAGAATGGCGCATGTCGTGAAGTTAATCAGCCTTAAAAATAGAAAGGCCAGATTAAACTTTGCCCAAAAAAATCTAAAGAAGTCAGCCCAGTTCTTGAAAAGCATTCACAGGACAGAGGAAACTAAAATCAACCTGTACCAGAATGATGGGCAGAAGAAAGTATGGAGAAAGCTTGATAATAGCTCATGACCAAAAGCACAACACATCCTCTGTAAAACATGGTGGAGGCAGTGTGATGGCGTGGGCATGAATGGCTTCCGATGGCACTGGGTCACTAGTGTTTATTGATGATTTGACTGAAGACAGAAGCAGCTGTATGAATTCTGAAGTGTACTGGGCTATACTCTGCTCAGATTAAACCAAATGCAGCAAGGTTGATTGGATGGCACTTCACAGTACAGATGGACAATGACTCAAAACATACTTTGAAAGCAGCACAAGAGGTTTTTAAGGCAAAGAAGTGGAATGTTCTGCAATGGCTGAGTCAATCACCAGATCTCAACCCCATTGATCAGAATTTCACATGCTTAAGACATAACTTAAGTCAAAAAGGAGGAAACCCGGCGTTTGTTAACATCCATGGCTTCCAGACTTCAAGCAGTCATTGCCTGCAAAGGATTCTCTACACAGAGATAAAAATAACATTTTATTTATGGTAAAGTTAATTTATCTAATTATCATAGAATCATGGAATGCTAGAGTTGGAAGGGACCTCCAGGGTCATCATGTCCAAACCCCTGCTCAATGCAGGATTCACTAAACTATCTCAAGCAGATGTCTGTCCAGCCTTTGTTTGAAGACTTCCATTGATGGAGAACTCACCATCTCTCATGGTAGCCTGTTCCACTAATTAATCACCCTCACTGTCAAAGTTTTTTTTATAATATCTGATCTGTATCTTATCCCTTTCAGTTTAATTCTATTGCTTCCCATGTGCAAATGAGAATAAGGATGATCCTGCTACACTGTGACATCCCTTCTGATATTTGTAGACAGCTATTACGTCTTCTCTTATCTTTTTTGCAGGCTAAGCATTCCCAGATTCTGTAGTTGTTCCTCATAGGACATACTTTGCAGTCCGCTCACTATACTGGTAGCTCTTCTCTGCACTTGCTTCATTTTTTTGTCTTTTTTAAAATGTAGTGCCCAGAACTGGACACAGTATTCCAGATGAGGTCTGACCAAGGATGAGTAGAGGGGGATAATTATTTCACATGATCTAGACTGCTTTTCTTCTCTAGTAATAGCTATCCCTCCTAGCTTTGCATCGTCTGCAACTTTGATTAGTTTACTTTCAGTTCCTTTATCTAGATCATTTATAAAAATGTTGAACAACATTGGTGTCAAGACAGAGCCTTGTGGTACTCCAGTTGAAACACTCTTCTAATTGGACATGCAACCATTTATTACCACTCTTTGAGTGCAATCACTGAGCCAGTTATGAATCCAACTAATCTTGTCAATCCTATTATTGGTAATTTTTGCAAAAAGAATAGTATGAGAAACTTTATAAAGTGCTTTGTTAAAGTCAATATATAGTATATCTACCGCATTTCCCTGATCCACACAGTCAGTGATTCCATCATAGAAGGAAATAAGATTTGTCTGACATGACTTGTTTGCTACAAACCCATGCTGGCTTTGGTTAATTACTATATTCTTATCCAAGTACTTACATACATTCTATTTAATAATTTGTTCAAAGATCTATTTTTACTTTTACTTTAATTACTTTTGAATCCCTGAAATGAGGCGGCTTTGTAATAAATGGTTGCAATTCCTAAATATTTCACAGCATATTTTTGTTTAACCCTTTAATTAAACCTGCAAGTCTACATTTCAATTGAATCTCAGTTGTTTCCTTTCAATTACAAAATTGCAGCATTTAGAGGCCAAATCATGGAGATTAAGTCCCTGTACAAATATTTCTGCACCTAACTGAATTACATGTGTTAGAAATAGAGATGAAGACATTTTTGAACATTTGATTTGGTTTATTCATTCAGTTTGGCTGGAAAATTAAATTCTGACCAAATTGATTCATCCTGAATCGAAAGTGTCCTGAAGAGACATTTATATAAAACTAGCTGAAGAGCCCGGCGCTGCCTGGGCCTAGTAACTACCATAACTACGGTTAGTAATAACAAATTATAATGATTATATATATATATACACTCACTGGCCACTTTATTAGGTACACCTGTCCAACTGTGTGTTAAGACTTAATTTCTAATCAGCCAATCACATGGCGGCAACTCAGTGCATTTAGGCATGTAGACATGGTCAAGACAATCTCCTGCAGTTCAAACCGAGCATCAGTATGGGGAAGAAAGGTGATTTGAGTGCCTTTGAACGTGGCATGATTGTTGGTGCCAGAAGGGCTGGTCTGAGTATTTCAGAAACTGCTGATCTACTGGGATTTTCACGCACAACCATCTCTAGGGTTTACAGAGAATGGTCCGAAAAAGAAAAAAAATCCAGTGAGCGGCAGTTCTGTGGCCGGAAATGCCTTGTTGATGCCAGAGGTCAGAGGAGAATGGGCATACTGGTTCGAGCTGATAGAAAGGCAACAGTGACTCAAATTGCCACCCGTTACAACCAAGGTAGGCAGAAGAGCATCTCTGAACGCACAGTGCGTCGAACTTTGAGGCAGATGGGCTACAGCAGCAGAAGACCACACTGGGTACCACTCCTCTCAGCTAAGAACAGGCATCTGATGGCTACTTTCAGCAGGATAATGCGCCATGTCATAAAGCTCGAATCATCTCAGATTGGTTTCTTGAACATGACAATGAGTTCACTGTACTCAAATGGCCTCCTCAGTCACCAGATCTCAATCCAATAGAGCATCTTTGGGATGTGGTGGAACGGGAGATTCGCATCAGGGATGTGCAGCCGACAAATCTGCGCCAACTGTGTGATGCCATCATGTCAATATGGTCCAAAATCTCTGAGGAATGCTTCCAGCACCTTGTTGAATCTCTGCCACGAAGAATTGAGGCAGTTCTGAAGGCAAAAGGGGGTCCAACCCGTTACTAGCATGGTGTACCTAATAAAGTGGCCAGTGAGTGTATATATATATATATAGTGTGTGTATATATATATGTATATATATATATATATAAAGCTGAGTGTAGAGCCCCGCCCACTTCGCATAGCCACATTCACTATAATATCCCACATCATCTCGTCAGCCAGAGCTACCGGACTACTACCCCTAATATCCCACATCATCCCGTCAGCCAGAGCCACCGGACTACTACCCCTAATATCTCACATCATCCCATCAGAGCCAGTAAAAATAGAATAGTGAAATTGCACAGAAACATGGTTCACTAAGATCCCAGGTTTTCTACTGATCAGGCTGATATTCTCACTTTTCTGCCACCATAAATATCACAGTAATGCTTTTCACCAATGAACAGGCACAAACTTATACATTAGTACAGCTGAGAAACCTTCACACACATTTTCATGCACCGTCAACTTGTAATTTGTCCGTCTGAGTTGCTCATGGGTGTACAGCATCTGTATGCAGTATAGTATCATATTTAATGGGTTGTTATGGGAAAAGCATTACGTGTTATATGGGTATATTCAGGTGAACTATGGGGAAAGAAGCATTTTAAAAAAAAACTCACAGCATCAGAGCACAGTAAAACATCAATAATGCATAAAAGTGTCTGTGAGAAAATATTAAATCCACATGACATTTAATATGTGCACTTTCCTACATTCATGTGTGTCACTTAATGATACCACACAGGAGGGGGGATTCATTTCTGTCATGTACTAACTGCTCCTTTCTGGGGGACAAACGATGGCTGGAGCTTATGTTCCTGGGGATGCTAGATTTCTCCCACCATGTCAGTGTCTGCTGAGGTGCTGTCAAGTGGGAAAACTTGCGCATAGCAACCAATCACAGCTCAGCTACTTTTAACCAGCTCTGGTGAAATGAGAGATGCTTAGTGATTGGTTGCAATTAAAACTGTTGGTCATAGCAACCAATCACAGCTGAGCTTCTTTTGAACAGCTCTGGTGAAATGAAAGATGCATCGTGATTGGTTGGTGATACACACACACACACACACACACACACACACTGATTTTTATATATAGATGTAGTAATCGCAGGTACACGGGATGCAGTGACGAGGCGAGAGACGGGAGGAACTTTAAGATGTAACTTATATATATATATATATATATATATATGCCTATAGGGGCTATCTCGAGCAACCAAACAAGTTAACAGCAGTTATCCTTGCAGGGATCAACACAAGAATACACTGGTAACACAAACACGACTAACCCGGCAAAAAATGTTAACTACAATGTGTCACTTATTCTCTCTGACGTCCGGCAGAGCGATGGTCGATGATGCTTCGGCGTATCAGCCGCTGGGCCCAGCCGATGAGGATTTGGTGGAGACTTCGGGCGTTCCTACGCCCCGGAGAAGTGGGGGCACAGCAGGCCCCTGAAGAGTTCCTCTGCCCAGGGTCCAGACAGCGTAGGCCACAGCTGCGGGGGCCGCAGGCGGCAGCAGACAGGCCGCAACTGTGGACTGGAGTGGATCAGTTGCGACCACGGGCGGCAGCAGATGGGCTGCATCCACGGGGTGGAGTCAGGCGTCGGCTGCCGAGGGCGGAAGTGGTCGGGCTGCACCCGCGGGCTGGAGTCGAGCGGTGGCTGCCACGGGCGGGAGAGGATGGGTCGCATCCATGGGGTGGAGACGGGCATCGGCTGGCACGGGCGGAAGTGGTCGGGTTGCACCCGCGGGGTGGAGTTGGGCGTCGGCTGCCGCGGGCGGGAGAAGTCGGCCCGCACCCACTGGGTGGAGTCGGGCGTCGGCTGTCGCGAGCGGGAGCGGTCGGGCCGCACCCGTGGGGTGGAGTCGGGCGGAGGCAGCTGCGGGTGGCAGATGACAGGCCACACCCAGGGGGCAGAGCCGGACGGTGTCTCTCCGTTGGACGGCTCGGTGCCGTCTCTCTTCTGCTAGCGGTGAGTCTCCCTTCGGTCTCTTCTGTCACTGCTCTGCTCTCCTTGCTCTGGTTCTGGCTCTCGCTCTGGCTCTCTGGCGCCCTCTAGCTTCCTCTCTTCTCTCCTGCTACATCGACTGACCCCTACTGGCGTCCTCAGCCCCTTTTATAGTAGCTCCTCCCCCAACCTTTCTAGAAGTCTCTGCGGTCCATCCCCCAATTGTGTCCCCCAGAAACAGTCTCCCTAGGAACCTTGGTGATGGCCCCCTTGGTTCCGGCCTGGGTATACAGAGGGGACTCCTCCTCCTACACTGAGATAATATACTGAATTGTCCTAGGTCTACTCCTCACCTGTCCTGCCATCGCAGCTCCCCACCATCTTCTCTCATTTTTGATGTGGATATTCTTCTAGTCTCCAGCCTTCTCCTTGAGTCTTCCTGTGCTGTATAGGCCTCATGTGGTCACTTGTGTGTCAGACCCCATATATGAATGGGTGAGGCTCAGTCAGAGCAGGAAGACCGGAAAAACGGAGGCTGGATGAAGATATAGAGGCCAAAAGAATTGAAGACTGGTAGACAGGGTGCGGAGCTGCGGCGGTAAGACCGATGAGGGGTAGGCCTCAGAAAGGTGCATTATTATTTTGTAACCTCTTCTGAATCTGAACACAGTTTATGGAATACAGAATTTTTTGCATGTAAAATTACAACAAAATCTTATTAATATCCTGTATTTCAGTTGAACATTTCTATCACATTCCCATTTCATGGTGTCGGGGGATTGCTATGATATTCATTGATTTCACATATCCTTTATGTGCAGTAAAAAGTGAGCAACATTTCAAGATAGACCCAGAAGAGGGAAGTGATGTGTAGGAAGATCACTTTATTGCTCTGATTTAGGCTGTGTGCCCACGTTGCGTTTTTTAAGCATTTCCACAGCGCTTTTAGACAAGCATTTCTTCTGCGGAAACGCTTAAGAAAGGCATCTAATGTAATAGATAGAATGGAAAACGCACATGTTGTGCTAATGGTGCGTTTTTTTCCACTGCGGAAACGCTTAGCGGAAAAAAACGCAGCATGTTCATTAATTGTGTGGAATCGCGTGCGATTCCACATACATACACTGTAATTGCAGAAACGCATAGGAAAACGCATGTCAAAACGCTTGACAATCGCGTCAAAAATGCATGTCAAAAAGCGCATGCGGTTTCCCTGGCAACGGCATGCATTTCTGCTCAGGAAAAAAACGCTTGAAAAACGCTACGTGGGCACATAGCCTAAATGTTACTACAATGTTGTATGTAAATATACAGAATAAAGTCTCGCTGACACGAGCATATAAATCAGACAAGTGCACTCAGAAAAAAAAAATAGTATTGCACTTTGACCAATGTTATTCAATAAGGCAATGCTGATCTACGTTTTTTTTCTCTGCAGTATTCAGAGTGAGGATAACATTTGCAGCATGCTGCAACTTGACTCCAAAATCGGGCGAGCGCGAGAACAAAAATCTGATTTCATACAGAGCCACAGGATAGCATCCGATTTTTAAGGATACATTGCCATTCTGTAAGAGAGCCAATTGTAAATGATCCTGTAAATGATTAATAGCTGCTGAGTAAAAAAAACAAATTTAATACGGATGACAAATGAGTGATGAGCGAGTATACTCGTTGCTCGGATTTTCCCCAGCATGCTCGGGTGTCCTCCGAGTATTTTGGCGTGCTCGTAGATTTGATTTTCGTCGTCTCAGCTGCATGATTTGCGAATGCTAGACAGCCTGAATACATGTGTGGAATGCCTGTTTGTTAGGGAATTCCCAAATGTATTCAGCCTGTCTACAAGTCGCAAATCATGCAGCTGAGACGACGAAAACCAAATCTCCGAGCACTGCAAAATACTCAATCACCCGAGCAACGAGTATACTCGCTCATCACTACAAGAGAGAGGTGAAAAATAAGTTGTCCCACTCTCCTTGAAATGTGTGATACTCTGTGGCTTTGTTAAAGGGGTTGTCCGGGCTTTTCACATAATCTCAGTACATATCTGGGCTGCAGAATTATGACAATAAGTAATTTACTTTCTGTCACTAGTTTACACGGTTTTCTAGATATTCTGAACAGAACGTCCAAGGGGGCGGGGTGTTATGGCATTAAAATGAGAACTGGTCATTTCCTCCTACTCTACTAAAAACATGCCGTCTATAGCAACAACCCCACCCTCCATAGCAACAGGCCCTCCCCGTCCACATAAAGAAGCCCTCATCACACAGTAACAAATCCTCCCCGCCGCTTCACTCCCCCCCTTCCACCCGTCGCCATACCCCCCCTCGCTGCCGCTCCATTCCCCCCCTTCCCCCCAGCGCCATCCCCCCCCTCCCTGCCACTCCATTCCCCCCCACCACGCTGGTCTGTCTCACCCGGTCTTCACATTGCAGATGAAACCTGCACCAGGGAAGGAGTGGGTCATGTGACAGGCTCTGCGCACGTCACTTCAGCCCGCCTGTCACATGACCCTCTCATTCCCGGCTGCAGTTTTCACCGGCAATGTGAAGACCGGGTGAGGCCGGAGCGGCGTGGAGGAGGGGGGATGGAGAGGCGGGGGGGGGGGGAATGGAGCGGCAGGGAGGGGGGGGAATGGAGCGGCACGGAGGGGGGGAATGGAGTTGGGGGGAGGGTTTGTTACTGTGTGAGGAGGGCTAGGCTTCTTTATGTGGACTGGGAGAGCCTGTTGCTATGGAGGGTGGGGTTGTTGCTATAGACGGCATGTTTTTAGTAGAGTAGGAGGAAATGACTAGTTCTCATTTCAATGCCATAACACCCCCCCCTTGGACGTTCTCTTCAGAATATCTAGAAAACCGTGCAAACTGGTGACAGAAAGTAAATTACTTATTGTCACAATTCTGCAGCCCAGATATGTACTGAGATTATGTGAAAAGCCTGGACAACCCCTTTAAAGCGGAGGATTAATGCACAGCTTCAGAGAAGTCTCCTTCATCATGCACAATGAATTTCCCATGCATTTTACTACCCAATTAGGGGATAATAAACTCTGCTTGTAAATATGGTGAATTTACTTTTAATGAATATCCCCCATTGAGTCTCAAGAGTAAACCAGAAAATCAGTAAAACTTCCAGGCGGTTCTCTGTGTTCCATCCACGTGTTCCATTCTCTGTGTTCCGACCACGTGTTCCATTCTCTGTGTTCTGTCCACGTGTTCCATTCTCTGTGTTCCGTCCACGTGTTCCAATCTCTGTGTTTTGTCCACGTGTTTATTTCTCTTAGTTCCATCCACGTGTTCCATTCTTTGTGTTCGTCCATGTGTTCCATTCTTTTTGTTCCGTTCACGTGTTCCATTATCTGGTGTTCCGTCTACGTGTTCCATTCTCTTTGTTCCGTCCACATGTTCCATTCTCTGTGTTCCGTCCACGTGTTCCATTCTCTTTGTTCCGCCACGTGTTCCATTCTTTTTGTTCCGTCCACGTGTTCCATTCTCTTTGTTCCGTCCACGTGATCCATTCTCTGTGTTCCGTCCACGTGTTCCATTCTATTTGTTCCGTCCACGTGTTCCATTCTCTTTATTCCGTCCAGGTGGTCCATTCTTTTTGTTCCGTCCACGTGTTCCATTCTCTGTGTTCCGTCCACGTGTTCCATTCTCTGTGTTCCGTCCACGTGTTCCATTCTCTGTGTTCCGTCCACGTGTTCCATTCCTTTTGTTCCGTCCATATGTTCCATTCTCTATGTTCTGTCCACATGTTCCATGCTCTGTGTTCCATCCACGGCAATTCTCATATCTTATATTTCATTATGTGAATCGTTTCAACTCGCTAATGTAATTTCTCCATGAAGGAAGCAAATGATAATATTTGTGGCATTTTTTAAATATTTTGGTATTACTGTAGAAGCCGACCGCATAGTTCCCCCTTCCAGACATATTGAGCTACAATGAAGGCCAAGTCTTTTTCCTTTACTCAGCTGAAATATTCAGCCTTGGGACACAGAGCTTAACATACAGAAAAAGGATTTTAAGTTGGCAAAGATTATGTTGAGAATTCTTTTCTCTTAAGTAATTAGTAGAAAATATTTTCTCTAAATCAGTGTTTTTTAAAAATATGATGACACAAATGTATTGTTTTTAAAGGGAATCTGTCAGTAGGATAACCTCTTTTAAGCCATCTGTATGGACATGTAGGTCATAGGTAGCAGAAAAAAATACCTATTATTATTATTATTATTATTATTATGCTTTTACCTATATAGCCATATTCCACAGCGCTTTACATACATTATCATCACTGCCCCCGATGGGGTCCACAATCTAAATTGCCTTTTGGTATGTCTTTGGATATCTGTGTTCCGATGTCATATTCTAGAGAAATCCACAATTTTTTTTTAATATGTAAATTAGCTGTTAATTTCTATGGACCCCATACAGACCTCCCTGAAAATCCTCTTCCAGAGCTTATTTAAATGAAAGAGGGTGTTGCCACTCTGAGACATGTAGATCAGGAGAGCAGACTGTCTGTCATTACATGTCTCCACTGGAAACGCCCCCTTTTATTTACAGTAAGCCTTGGATGCAGATGCTCAGGGAGATCTATATCCGGACCATAGATCTTAACAGCTCATTTACATATTAAGAAAAACATATCATTTTACTCCGCTTCCTATAACCTATATAGACGGCTTAGGATGGTTGATCCTACTGACAGATTCCCTTTAACTATTGCAGTTTTCACTTTGGCCATTAAAGCAGATGTAACAGGATGAGACTTTCTATTTTCTGTAGCTCACGTGTCGGCTTTCGGCTTTACGGTATAAATTGGAATAATTGAGTCTGTCTTGACTGGGACATTGAAATATAATGGCAGAGAGAAAATTAAGAAAAAACCTTTCATTCTGGAGGGCTCGGCACCTTCATGTATTACACAGCCCAGTGATTTTAGTGGCACTTTTTAATTAATAATTTTTCTGTAATGAACCTGCCAAGAATTACTGGTGTATTGTGGGCTGCAATTTCCAGGGGCAAGTATTTTACACCTCCTTACCCAATAATTTTTAGCACTCCCATCCACCAATCTGTTGGGCTCTGTTGTCCTTATATTTTGCATTTTGACCTCCTATATTCTTTTTTTTTCTGAACTTAGACATAAGCTTTGAAAAATAAAATATTGTTCTACTTATTCCTTCACAACCTATCACGTATAAGTCGCCTCCCTCCCTTTGATACGGGCTCCGAGTCCGACGCTGAGCCCGCATCTTTTCTGACACATGATAGCTGGTTTGATCAACTGTCATGTGCCCCTAACAGCTGAAATTGCGATCCACCTGCGGCTGCTAACATGTTAAATGCCACTGTCAATCTCTGACAGCGGCATTTAACACATGCGTGCCGGAAGCGTGTCACAAACCACACCCACGGACGCCCCTGGAGATGATGATTTCTGCTACACATAGCAAGGCTATACGTAGCACAAGTGATCAGATGATTGCAGCTTCAAGTCTTCTATGGAGACTACTGTATTGAAGGAAGTCAAAAGTGGAAAAAAAATGTTTTAAAAAATATAAAATTAAGTTTAAAGTTCATATTTCCCTAGTCAAAATAAAACAATACAAAAAAACGATCATATATTTCATATTGCTGCATTAAGAAACTCCCAATTTATCCAAATACAAAGGCAATCTGATTGGTAAACTACATAACGAGTAAAAAATCCAAACCGCAAAATTACGTTTTTTTGTTCATAGCAACAGGTGATAAAATCGTATCTACCCTAAAATGCTATCACTAAAAACGTCAGCTCGGCGCGCAAAATATAAGCCCTGACCCAGCCCCAGATCCCAAAAAATGGAGACGATATGGATCTCAGAAAATGGTGCAATTTTTTTTTTTATTAAACTTTGGATTTTTTTTCACCACGTAAATAAAAAACAATCTATACAAGTTTGGTATCTGTCATCTGATAATGACCTGGCGAATCATAATGGCAGGTCAGATTTAGCATTTGGTGAACATGGTAAAAAAATAAAAAAAACTGTTGTGGAATTGCACTTCTATACTTCTCCAGCAGTGATGGTGGATCTGCTGGACCTCAGGGCGCTGGATGTGGAGGTTTACCGTCTTTTAAATATCTGTAGGGGAGCGGCAACAACATGTAAACACGTGGGCAGCCCTGGATAATCCACGCCGGCAGGATGATAAGATCCGGCGGAAGGTGGAACCTCTTCTCTTTTTCTCCTTTTTTACATTCTCTGGGCTTTCTTGCTCTGCATTTGGATTTATTGCAGATTTTCTTTTCTCGATGTCTGATGCTTGGGTACACTCTGGATGGGACTTTGAATTCTCATTGTTCATCGTGATGGTAGCGATGGTGCAGAGTTTAGAAAGCCTTTCAGAGGATGACGTAAAATTTTGGAAGTCAAGGTCCTTGTCCTCACTTGTGTCCTCTTCATTCTCTGAGACCATAAGCATGTCTCTATGAGCGTGATTGATAAAGAGGCTGGTGTCCACATCTGACACAAGATGAGGAATATACATCGGCTTCTGATTTAGAAGATTGTCAAAATCTATTTTTTTCATGAACGGATGATCCTTAATCTTAAATGCTCCACCTGTCCCAAGTCTTTGCTCAGGATTTTTTTTGAGCAGGTCAGTGATGAGGTTCTTAGCCTCACGGGGTGGACAGCGTTTGTAATTCCAAGGTATTTTTCCCATGACAATCATTCTTTTAAGCTCAGGTATGAAATCCGTATCAAATGGTAAAGATCCCACCAGAAATTCATAGAGAATGATCCCCATTGACCACCAGTCAACAGGTCTTCCGTAGTCTTTCATTAGGATGACCTCTGGGGCCATGTAATTCAGGGTACCACAATTCTCAAGGTCCTTGAACTCTCTGGAGATGTCCTTCACTGATTGCTTATAGTTGTTGGTTTTTGGTATCATGACACCAATTTTTGAAAGCCCAAAATCAGCGACTTTAATGTGCCCAGCAGTTGTAATCAGTAGGTTGTACGGTTTTAGGTCTCGGTGCACCACACCATAGCTGTGCAGGTATTCCACAGCAAGAACTGTTTCTGCAAAGTACAGACGGGCCAAGGGGATAGATAAACGGCCCCTGGTGCTTAGAAGGGACCCACAGTCTCCACCTCCAACATACTCCATGACCATACACAGGTGAGATCTAGTAGGGAAGGAGCAGAGCATGGAGACCACAAAGGGACAATCAGCGAAGGTCATGATGTCCCTCTCCAGAAAGGCCGCTTCCACGTGTTTTTCAGTTTCCAGGTTCTTCTTCGCCATTTTCTTCATAGCGAAGATCTGCTGTGAGTATTTGTGCTGCACTAAGTAGACAGCCCCAAAACATCCGCCGCTGATCAGTTTGGATGTCTCAAAGTCGCTCATATGCGGCTTTCTCGCCGGGATCAATGATTCCATCAAGTTAGTGGCAGGCTCGTGGATCTCTGGCATCTCACAGATCACACTCTCAGGATCTGGCAGCTCAGGGGTTTCTGTTGTCAGATCGCTGCTTGGCCCCGGATGACTCGTATTAGGGTCCGGGGATTCCGGGGGAACATTTTCCCCGTCTTTGTCGTCGCCTTCTGGTGTCTCAGTGGCAGGCTCGTGGATCTCCAGGATCTCACAGATCACACTCTCAGGATACGGCAGCTCAGGGGTTTCTGTGGTCAGATCGCTGCTCAGCCCCGCCTGACTCGTGTTAGGGTCCGGGGGGACATTTTCCCTGTCTTTGTACTCGCCTTGTGGTGTCTCCAGGCATTCCGGGGAGCGGGCCGGACCTTCCAGCACATACAGGACTTTTTCGGCCAGTTCTTTAACAAAAGCCAAATCTCCATCTTGAGATCTTTCTTCAGCCTGCTGTAGTAATGTCCTGATGTTCCGGGTTAAATCCGTCAGATACTCTGAGGTAAGACGGTCTTGGTGGTATTTGGTCAGGCAGTCCTGCACTAGCTCCACCACCAGCCGGTGAGTGAAGCCGAGGACGCCATCGGGTGGTAGAAGCTTAATGTCAGAGCAATGGGTGTAAATAATCTCCAATAATCCTTCTACCTGAAGCTTGTCTAGAAGAAATTCAGCCATAGCGAAAAATTGCAAATGCACTCAGTCACTAGGGAGCCAAAATGGCAGCAGGAATCCTGTGTACACAGCATAAGTAACTGCGAGCGGTGATGTCATAATGGTCGACCATCTGTGATATCATAATGGCCGACCATCTGTGATGTCATAATGGACGACCATCAGTGATGTCATAATGGTCGACCATCTGTGATATCATAATGGCCGACCATCAGTGATGTCATAATGGCCGACCATCAGTGATGTCATAATGGCCGACCATCTGTTTGCAAACATTTTTTTTTTTAAACCGTCTTTATTGAGTGTAATGCAAAATATACATATAATGTCCAATAACATAACAGAAGAACATTTATGCAATATTATTAACATTAGACGGCATTTTTTCAACTATAAAAACCCCCACCCCTCCCCCAGGCAAACTCCATAACTTCGTAACACAATTTCAATCCAGTCTAACAGGGATATTACTGGCAAGCTGCTCTCTCATATACCAGTTGGTGAGCTGGAAACAACTATGTATCGCCTGGCTTGTGGAAGATGTCTGAGTATTGATAAAAGAGGACCATGTGAAAAAAAAAGCGTCCCTCTTTATTAAGTAAGGCCTCTATCCAATCCATTTTGAAGAGATATGTTACTTTTGTAGCAATTAAGCTTAAAGAAGGTGTTGCATCCTGTGCTCACAAAAGGAGAATGCTTTTACGTGTGGCTGCCGCCCATATGAACAAGATGGGGCGCTGCTGGACAGAAAGCCTCACCAACTGGTCCTGTGCGAGAATATTAAATATGGCCCACTCTGGGGAGAGAGAGATAGATATGTCAAAAGTGTAGATGAGATGTTGCAGAAGTGTATCCCACACCTCCCTTATTTTTGGGCAGTTCCAAAGACAATGGAAAATATCAGCTGGAGAGTGTAAGCATTTAGGGCAGGGATAGTCCCCTGAGGGGGACATTTTAGACTGGACCTCCGGGGAGATGTATGCTCTATGAAATATCATAAGAGACATGGTTATGTAACTGTCATATGGTAATTTAGAGTTAATACGCAGAGTGGCTTTCAAAAGGTCATTTACCCAACAGTTCGTTAATTGAGCAACCCATTTTCCAGGGCCTGGTGAAGAGTCTGACCAATGTATAGAAGGCTTTAATGCTGGGAGGCTGAAGGGTCTACACATGGCCTCATCTATTGGGGTATTAGTGAAGCGATTAAAGGCGTATATCCAATCAAGGGAATGGCGAAAAGCAGCCTCTATACTGTAGAGGTGTAAATTTGGGAGATTAAGTCCACCCAAAGATTTGGTTTGCTGTAGCTTAAAAACACTAATTCTAGAGCCCCCTTCCGAGCCCCAAATAAATAGGCAGAAGGCTCGTGTCAGTAGCCTATCATCAGCTTTAGAAAGTAGAACCGGGAGCGTCTGTAAAGGAAAGAGTATTTTAGGGAAAGAGATCATATAAATTAGATGGGCTTTACCTGCAAAGGATAATTTAAGGGATTTCCAGGATTGAATTTCTTGTATAACTACAGAAATAAGAGGCTGAACATTTAATTTATAGATATCATGAGGATTTGATGTTAGGTCAACGCCAAGATAAGGTAAAGAATTTCTCCTCCACTGAAAAGAAAAAGGGAACGGCCACCGTTTCTGAGCAATTTTAAAAATAGCTAAAGCATGAGATTTATTAAAGTTTATACGAAATCCCGAAACTGCTCCAAATTCATTAAAGGCGTCCATTATAGAGGAAATGGATTCCTTAGGATTGGATATCATGAGTAAGATATCATCAGCAAATGCCAACGTTTTAAGTGTATTGTGACCGACCCCTATGCCCCCAAAGGAAGGGATCATCTCCAGATATCTTAGTAAGGGATCAAGGGCAATATTGAACAACAAAGGTGACAGAGGACAGCCCTGCCTCGTCCCCCTGAAGATGGAAAAAGGGGTTGACTGGATATTTTCAAAACATTTTTGTTGGATTAAAGTGGACCTTTTAACCAAATTTATCATGGTTAGGAGGCTGTCCACTACTTGGACAACCCCTTTCTTGATGTTTGCCCCCGATTCATTAAAAAAAACTTTACTCGCCTTCCTCAGTGGCGCCGTTCCCACTGTGTCAGCACTCGCGGTCCTGGAGTTCTTCTGCGGTTGTTGTGACACGTGCCTCCAGCACCCAAAATTTGTCATGGTTAGAGGGCTGTCCACTACTTGGGCAACCCCTTCTTGATGTTTGGCCCCAATTAAATAAAAAAAACTTTACTCACCTCCCTCGGTGGCGCTCTTCCCGTGGTGTCAGCACTTGCGGTCCTGGAGTTCTTCTGTGGTTGTTGTGACACGTGCCTCCAGCACCCAATCTGATCCGGCATCGCTGTGCCCGCCTTAGGACAAATCAAACATGAAGAGGAAGTTGGGACTCCAGCTGCTTTCTCACTTGCTCTTCATGTTCAATTCAACAGGAGGCAGAGACAGTGATGTCAGCGCTGATTGGGCACTGGAG
Source organism: Dendrobates tinctorius (assembly GCF_039654945.1). Taxonomy (NCBI): domain Eukaryota; kingdom Metazoa; phylum Chordata; class Amphibia; order Anura; family Dendrobatidae; genus Dendrobates; species Dendrobates tinctorius. The sequence continues at coordinate 679,029 of NW_027361752.1, read as the reverse complement.
TCACGTGTCAAAACAGCACAGGAACCCTAGAGAACGGTGCTGGCATGGGAGGTGAGTATAAGCTTTTTTATTTTATCGGGGCTAAGCATGGGGTATGAGGAGAAGTTGCCCAGGTAGAAGACAACTTCTTTAACTGGACACATTATGCAATTTTGCCTCTCAGTTACGGCGATATTAGCAAAGTATTGGCACATATTAAATCAAAAAGAAAATGGTAAGTCCAAGTGGGTGTTATCAATTACTTTTCACTGGGGGCGTGTACTTCTTCTTCCTGTATGAGTTGCTCAATCATTACCAGGGAGCAGCACAGCAGAAAAGGACTGCGCCTCACCATAGCCTAGGTTTCTCAGTGTGTGAGATGTAAGGATACAGAGCAGACTTAAGATTTGTGATTTTACTCAAAGGCTGTTTATATTTGTAGCCAATTTTACAGAAATGGAGCAATCAACTGAGCTTCTCCTATGCACCATTTTATGGGGCACTTACTGTTATTTTATTTGAGGGGAAAAAAATAGATCACAATGGCTGCCCCTTTTTTTCTTTTGCTTGACTTTATTATGTAGCTTCCATAGGAAAAAAAACAATAAGGCCGGGGTCACACTAACCGACGCAAAATACGGTCAGTATTTTACATGCGTAATACGGATGACAGACCCCTAAATAGTGCTCCGTATGTCATCCGTAATCAAGGTGTGGTCGCGTATTTTGCGCATGTAAGCATCCGTATGGCGAGATTTTCTTGCAGGCTTGCAAAATGGACATATAATGGAGCCCTATGACAGTTTTAATAAAGAAATGAAAGAATAGATATAGACACATAGAATGCATGTATATATATATATATATATATACATGCATTCTATGTGTCTATATCTATTCTATGTATTCTATGTGTCTATATCTATTCTTTCGTTTCTTTATTAAACCTGTCAGGGTGAGTTTACTGTATAGCGCACTGAATTGCCGGCTTTGCTAAAAGACACCTGGTGCGTATTTCTCGCAGGTCACATGTGTGGTCCGTGTGTAATTCGTATTTTTTGCTCACCCATAGACTTGCATTGGCGTACTACGGCCGTAGTACGCTGACAATCGCAGCATGCTGCGATTGGCACGGAGCGTAGAATACGGATGAGAAATATACGGCTGGTGCGAGGGACCCCATAGAGAATCATTGGTCCGTGTCTAATGCGTGCTTTTAGCGCCTCTCACTCGTCCGTATTCCTCGCCAGTGTGACCCCGGCCTAAAACCTGCAGTTTCTAATTGATGAGTAAATTATTTGATATACATACTGGAAGAAAAGCTTTTTTGTTGTTGTCATTAAAGCGGAGGATTAATGCACAGCTTCAGAGAAGTCTCCTTCATCATGCACAATGAATTTCCCATGCATTTTACTACCCAATTAGGGGATAATAAACTCTGCTTGTAAATATGGTGAATTTACTTTTAATGAATATCCCCCATTGAGTCTCAAGAGTAAACCAGAAAATCAGTAAAACTTCCAGGCGGTTCTCTGTGTTCCATCCACGTGTTCCATTCTCTGTCTTCCATCCACGTGTTCCATTCTCTGTGTTCCGTCCACGTGTTCCATTTTCTGTGTTCCGTCCACGTGATCCAATCTCTGTGTTTTGTCCATGTGTTTCATTCTCTTAGTTCCATCCACGTGTTCCATTCTTTGTGTTCGTCCATGTGTTCCATTCTTTTTGTTCCGTCCACGTGTTCCATTCTCTATGTTCTGTCCACATGTTCCATCATCTGTGTTCCATCCACACGTTCCATTCACTTTGTTCCGTCCACATGTTCCATTCTCTGTGTTCTGTCCACGTGTTCCATTCTCTGTGTTCCGTCCACGTGTTCCATTCTCTGGTGTTCCGTCTACGTTTCCATTCTCTTTGTTCCGTCCACATGGTCCATTCTCTGTGTTCTGTCCACATGTTCCATTCTCTGTGTTCTGTCCACGTGTTCCATTCTTTTTGTTTCGTCCACGTGTTCCATTCTCTATGTTCTGTCCACGTGGTCCATTCTCTGTGTTCCAGCCACATGTTCCATTCTCTTTGTTCCGTCCTCGTGTTCCATTCTCTGTGTTCTGTCCACATGTTCCATTCTCTTTGTTCCGTCCACGTGTTCCATTCTCTGGTGTTCCATCCACGTGTTCCATTCTCTGTGTTCGTCCACGTGTTCCATTCTCTGGTGTTCCGTCTGTGTGTTCCATTCTTTTTGTTCCATCCACGTGTTCCATTCTGTGTTCCGTCCACGTGTTCCATTCTCTTTGTTATGTCCACGTGTTCCATTCTCTTTGTTCCGTCCACGTGCTCCATTCTCTTTGTTCCATCCACATGTTCCATTCTTTTTGTTCCGTCCACGTATTCCATTCTCTATGTTCTGTCCATATGTTCCATTCTCTGTGTTCTGTCCACATGTTCCATTCTCCTTGTTTCGTCCACATGTTCCATTCTCTTTGTTCCATCCACGTGTTCCATTCTCTGGTGTTCCGTCTACGTTTTCTATTCTCTATGTTCCGTCCACGTGGTCCATTCTCTGTGTTCCGTCTACGTGGTCCATTCTCTGTGTTCTGTCCACGTGTTCCATTCTGTGTTCCATCCACATGTTCCATTCTTTTTGTTTCGTCCACGTGTTCCATTCTCTATGTTCTGTCCACGTGGTCCATTCTCTGTGTTCCATCCACATGTTCCATTCTCTTTGTTCCGTCCACATGGTCCATTCTCTGTGTTCCGTCCACGTGTTCCATTCTCTGTGTTCAGTCCACGTGTTCCATTCTTTTTGTTCCGTCCATGTGTTCCATTCTCTATGTTCTGTCCACGTGGTCCATTCTCTATGTTCTGTCCACGTGGTCCATTCTCTTTGTTCCGTCCACGTGTTCCATTCTCTGTGTTCTGTCCACGTGTTCCATTCTTTTTGTTCCGTCCACGTGTTCCATTCTCTGGTGTTCCATCTACGTGTTCCATTCTCTTTGTTCCGTCCACTTGTTCCATTCTCTGTGTTCCATCCACGTGTTCCATTCTCTTAGTTCCGTCCACGTGTTCCATTCTCTATGTTCTGTCCACGTGTTCCATTCTCTGTGTTCCGTCCACATGTTCCATTCTCTTTGTTCCGTCCATGTGTTCCATTCTCTGTGTTCCGTCCACGTGTTCCATTCTCTGGTGTTCCATCTACGTTTTCCATTCTCTTTGTTCCGTCCACGTGGTCCATTCTCTGTGTTCCGTCCATGTGGACCATTCTCTGTGTTTTGTCCACGTGTTCCATTCTCGGTGTTCCATCCACGTGTTCCATTCTTTTTGTTTCGTCCACGTGTTCCTTTCTCTATGTTCTATCCACATGTTCCATTCTCTGTGTTCCGTCCACATGTTCCATTCTCTCTGTTCCAGCCACGTGTTCCATTCTCTGTGTTCTGTCCACGTGTTCCATTTCCTGTGTTCCATCCACGGCAATTCTCATCTCTTCTATTTCATTATGTGAAGCATTTCAACTCGGTAATGTTATTTCTCCATGAAGGAAGTCTATTATAATATTTGTAGCAATTTTTAAATATTTTGGTATTACTGTAGAAACTGACCGCATAGTTCCCCCTTCCAGACATATTGAGCTACAATGAAGGCCCAGTCTTTTTCCTTTACTCAGCTGAAATATTCAGCCTTGGGACACAGAGCTTAACATACAGAAAAAGGATTTTAAGTTGGCAAAGATTATGTTGAGAATTCTTTTCTCTTAAGTAATTATTAGAAAATATTTTCTCTAAATCAGTGTTTTTTTTTAAATGATGACACAAATGTATTGTTTTTAAAGGGAATCTGTCAGTAGGATAACCTCTTTTAAGCCATCTGTATGGACATGTAGGTCATAGGTAGCTGAAAAAAATACCTATTATTACTATTATTATGCTTTTGCCTATACAGTTATGGCCAAAAGTATTGACACCCCTGCAATTCTGTCAGATAATACTCAGTTTCTTCCTGAAAATGATTGCAAACACAAATTCTTTGGTATTATTATCTTCATTTAATTTGTCTTAAATAAAAAAAAACACAAAAAGAATTGTCCTAAAGCCAAATTGGATATAATTCCACACCAAACATAAAAAAGAGGGTGGACAAAAGTATTGGCACTGTTCGAAAAATCATGTGATGCTTCTCTAATTTGTGTAATTAACAGCACCTGTAACTTACCTGTGCCACCTAACAGGTGTTGACAATAACTGTCACGTCGCCGCCAGACTCAGGGCCTGCTGTTCCGGCTTCGGCCACTAGGAGGCGCTGGACTGATACCTCGTCGCCAGACTCAGGGCCTGCTATTCCGGCTTTGGCCACTAGGAGGCGCCGGACTGACACGTCACCGCCAGACTCAGGGCCTGCGGTTCCGGTCTCGGCCACTAGGAGGCGCCGGACCGTCACGTCGCTGTCGGACTCAGGGACGGCTGTTCCTGCCTCAGCCACTGGGAGGCGCCGTGGTTCACTCCAGGGTGAGGGTGGTGACAGAGAAGAGGCTCCTGCGCAGGCATCTGGTGGGCGCAGGCTCTGCCCCTCTGTCAGTCATGTAGGGCTTACTGCATCTCCATCTGGCCTGGTCCTGGGGGCGGCCCTAATTACATCATCAGTCCAGGATCCTGTGAGGGATGACCTGATCCCTCAAATACCTTGGGACTGGTCTTGCAAGCCGCCGGATATATTCTTGGTTCCCCTGCGTGCTACTTTGTAATTTGCTATAGTGAAAACTCTGACCTCAGCCTGGATTTCTGACCATTCTATTGCCTGACATTTTTGTACCTCCGCCTCTCTTCTGATTTTTTGACGCTGACCTTCGCTTGGATTCCTGACTCTCCTTCTGCCTGCTGATTTTGTACCTTTGCTGCCCTCCTGTTTTTTTACTGACCTTGGCCTGGACTTTTGACTCTCCTTCTGTCTGCTGATTTCGTGCCTCTGCTGCCCTCCGGCCTCCGACTCCTGCCTCCTGACCTTGATTACGGGTTTTAGTTTTGACCCCTTGGCGGCCGTCCTGCTCTGGTCCACTGCTCCTCTAGACAGCTACCCCCTGGGCCTTGCTACAATTCCAGATCCCTGTATAGGGGTTAAGGGTCTCAGGGTTACTCGGGGTGCTGTTCCTACTACAGCCCAGATTCGCAAACGGCCGCCACAATAACTAAATCACACTTGCAGCCAGTTGAAATGGATTAAAGGTGACTCAACCTCTGTCCTGTGTCCTTGTGTGTACCACATTGAGCATGGAGAAAAGAAAGAAGACCAAAGAACTGTCTGAGGACTTGAGAAACCAAATTGAGAGGAAGCATGAGCAATCTCAAGGCTACAAGTCCATCTCCAAATCCCTGAATGTTCCTGTGTCTACCGCGTGCAGTGTCATCAAGAAGTTTAAAGCCCATGGCACTGTGGCTAACCTCCCTAGATGTGGACGGAAAAGAAAAATTGACAAGAGATTTCAACGCAAGATTGTGCAGATGTTGGATAAAGAACCTCAACTAACATCCAAACAAGTTCAAGCTGTCCTGCAGTCCGAGGGTACAACAGTGTCAACCCGTACTATCCGTCGGCATGTGAATGAAAAGGGACTGTATGGTAGGAGACCCAGGAAGACCCCACTTCTTACCCCGAGACATAAAAAAGCCAGGCTGGAGTTTGCCAAAACTTAACTGAAAAAGCCTAAAGCGTTTTGGAAGAATGTTCTCTGGTCAGAAGAGACAAAAGTAGAGCTTTTTGGGCAAAGGCATCAACATAGAGTTTACAGGAGAAAAAAGAGGCATTCAAAGAAAAGAACACGGTCCCTACAGTCAAACATGGCGGAGGTTCCCTGATGTTTTGGGGTTGCTTTGCTGCCTCTGGCACTGGACTGCTTGATCGTGTGCATGGCATTATGAAGTCAGAAGACTACCAACAAATTTTGCAGCATAATGTAGGGCACAGTGTGAGAAAGCTGGGTCTCCCTCAGAGGTCATGGGTCTTCCAGCAGGACAATGACCCAAAACACACTTCCAAAAGCACTAGAAAATGGTTTGAGAAAGCACTGGAGACTTCTAAAGGTGACCAGCAATGAGTCCAGACTTGAATCCCATAGAACACCTGTGGAGAGATCTAAATATGGCAGTTTGGAGAAGGCACCCTTCTAATATCAGGGTCCTGGAGCAGTTTGCCAAGGAAGAATGGTCTAAAATTCCAGCAGAGCATTGTAATAAACTCATTGATGGTTACCGGAAGCGGTTGGTCGCAGTTATTTTGGCTAAAGGTTGTGCAACCAAGTTTTAGGCTGAGGGTGCCAATACTTTTGTCTGGCCCTTTTTTGGAGTTTTGTGTGAAATGATCAATGTTTTGCTTTTTGCTTCATTCTCTTTTGTGTTTTTTCATTTAAGACAAATTAAATGAAGATAATAATACCAAAGAATGTGTTTGCAATCATTTTCAGGAAGAAACTGAGTATTATCTGACAGAATTGCAGGGGTGTCAATACTTTTGGCCACAACTGTATAGCCATATTCCACAGCGCTTTACATACATTATCATCACTGTCCCCGATGGGGCTCACAATCTAAATTCCCTTTTGGTATGTCTTTGGATATCTGTGTTCCAATGTCTTATTCTAGAGAAATCCACAATGTTTTTAAATATGTAAATTAGCTGTTAATTTCTATGGGCCCCATACAGACCTCCCTGAAAATCCTCTTCCAGAACTTATTTAAATGAAAGAGGGTGTTCCAACTCTGAGACATGTAGATCAGGAGAGCAGACTGTCAGTCATTACATGTCTCCACTGGAAATGCCCCCTTTTATTTACAGTCAGATTCTCAGGGAGATCTATATCCGCCCCATAGATCTTTACAGCTCATTTACATATTAAGAAAAACATATCATTTTACTCAGCTTCCTATAGCCTATATAGACGGCTTAGGATGGTTGATCCTACTGACAGATTCCCTTTAACTATTGCAGATTTCACTTTGGTCATTAAAGCAAATGTAACAGGATTAGACTTTCTATTTTCTGTAGCTCACGTGTCGGCTTTCGGCTTTACTGTATAAACTGGAATTATTGAGTCTGTCTTGACCGGGACATTGAAATATAATGGCAGAGAGAAAATTAAGAAAAAACCTTTCATTCTGGAGGGCTCAGCACCTTCATGTATTAGACAGCCCAGTGATTTTAGTGGCACTTTTTAATTACTAATTTTTCTGTAATGAACCTGCCAAGAATTACTGGTGTATTGTGGGCTGCAATTTCCAGGGGCAAGTATTTTGCACCTCTTTTCCCAATAATTTTTAGCACTCCCTTCCACCAATCTGTTGGCCTCTGTTGTCCTTATATTTTGCATTTTGACCTCCTATATTCATTTTTTTCTGAACTTAGACATAAGTTTTGAAAAATAAAATATTGTTCTACTTATCCCTTCACGACCTATCACGTATAAGTACATCTTAGGTCGCCTCCCTTCCTTTGATACGGGCTCCGAGTCCGACGCTGAGCCCACATCTTTTCTGACACATGATAGCTGGTTTGATCAACTGTCATGTGCCCCTAATAGCTGAAATTGCGATCCACCTGCGGCAGCTAACATGTTAAATGCCACTGTCAATCTCTGACAGCGGCATTTAACACATGCGTGCCGGAAGCGTGTCACAAACCACACCCACGGACGCCCCTGGAGATGATGATTTCTGCTACACATAGCAAGGCTATACGTAGCACAAGCGATCAGATGATTGCAGCTTCAAGTCTTCTATGGAGACTACTGTATTGAAGCAAGTCAAAAGTGGAAAAAAAATGTTTTAAAAAATATAAAAAAAAGTTTAAAGTTCATATTTCCCTAGTCAAAATAAAACAATACAAAAAAGCGATCATATATTTCATATTGCTGCATTAAGAAACTCCCAATTTATCCAAATACAAAGGCAATCTGATTGGTAAACTACGTAACGAGAAAAAAATCCAAACCGCAAAATTACGTTTTTTTGGTTCATAGCAACGGGTGATTATAAAATCGTATCTACCCTAAAATGCTATCACTAAAAACGTCAGCTCGGCGCGCAAAATATAAGCCCTGACCCAGCCCCAGATCCCAAAAAATGGAGACGATACGGATCTCAGAAAATGGTGCAATTTTTTTTTTTTATTAAACTTTGGATTTTTTTTCACCACGTAAATAAAAAACAATCTATACATGTTTGGTATCTGTCATCTCATAATGACCTGGCGAATCATAATGGCAGGTCAGATTTAGCATTTGGTGAACATGGTAAAAAAATAAAAAAAACTGTTGTGGAATTGCACTTCTATACTTCTCCAGCAGTGATGGTGGATCTGCTGGACCTCAGGGCGCTGGATGTGGAGGTTTACCGTCTTTTAGATGTCGTAGGGGAGCGGCAACAACATGTAAACACGCGGGCAGCCCTAGATAATCCACGCCGGCATGATGATAAGATCCGGCGGAAGGTGGAACCTCTTCTCTTTTTCTCCTTTTTTACATTTTCTGGGCTTTCTTGCTCTGCATTTGGATTTATTGCAGATTTTCTTTTCTCGATGTCTGATGCTTGGGTACACTCTGGATGGGACTTTGAATTCTCATTGTTCATCGTGATGGTAGCGATGGTGCAGAGTTTAGAAAGCCTTTCAGAGGATGACGTAAAATTTTGGAAGTCAAGGTCCTTGTCCTCACTTGTGTCCTCTTCTTTCTCTGAGACCATAAGCATGTCTCTATGAGCGTGATTGATAAAGAGGCTGGTGTCCACATTTGATACAAGATGAGGAATATACATCGGCTTCTGATTTAGAAGATTGTCAAAATCTATTTTTTTCATGAATGGATGATCCTTAATCTCAAATGCTCCACCTGTCCCAAGTCTTTGCTCAGGATTTTTTTTGAGCAGGTCAGTGATGAGGTTCTTAGCCTCACGGGGTGGACAGCATTTGTAATTCCAAGGTATTTTTCCCATGACAATCATTCTTTTAAGCTCAGGTATGAAATCCGTATCAAATGGTAAAGATCCAACCAGAAATTCATGGAGGATGATCCCCATTGACCACCAGTCAACAGGTCTTCCGTAGTCTTTCATTAGGATGACCTCTGGGGCCATGTAATTCAGGGTACCACAATTCTCAAGGTCCTTGAACTCTCTGGAGATGTCCTTCACTGATTGCTTATAGTTGTTGGTTTTTGGTATCATGACACCAATTTTTGAAAGTCCAAAATCGGCGACTTTAACATGCCCAGCAGTTGTAATCAGTAGGTTGTACGGTTTCAGATCTCGGTGCACCACACCATAGCTGTGCAGGTATTCCACAGCAAGAACTGTTTCTGCAAAGTACAGACGGGCCAAGGGGATAGATAAACGGCCCTTGGTGCTTAGAAGGGACCCACAGTCTCCACCTCCAACATACTCCATGACCATACACAGGTGAGATCTAGTAGGGAAGGAGCAGAGCATGGAGACCACAAAGGGACAATCAGCGAAGGTCATGATGTCCCTCTCCAGAAAGGCCGCTTCCACGTGTTTTTCAGTTTCCAGGTTCTTCTTCGCCATTTTCTTCATAGCGAAGATCTGCTGTGAGTATTTGTGCTGCACTAAGTAGACAGCGCCAAAACATCCGCCGCTGATCAGTTTGGATGTCTCGAAGTCGCTCATATGCGGCTTTCTCGCCGGGATCAATGATTCCATGAAGTTAGTGGCAGGCTCGTGGATCTCTGGCATCTCACATATCACACTCTCAGGATCCGGCAGCTCAGGGGTTTCTGTTGTCAGATCGCTGCTTGGCCCCAGATGACTCGTATTAGGGTCCGGGGATTCCGGGGGAACATTTTCCCCGTCTTTGTCGTCGCCTTCTGGTGTCTCAGTGGCAGGCTCGTGGATCTCCGGGATCTCACAGATCACACTCTCAGGATCCGGCAGCTCAGGGGTTTCTGTGGTCAGATCGCTGCTCAGCCCCGCCTGACTCGTGTTAGGGTCCGGGGATTCCAGGGGGACATTTTCCCCATCTTTGTACTCGCCTTGTGGTGTCTCCAGGCGTTCCGGGGAGCGGGCCGGACCTTCCAGCACATACAGGACTTTTTCGGCCAGTTCTTTAACAAAAGCCAAATCTCCATCTTGAGATTTTTCTTCAGCCTGCTGTAGTAATGTCCTTATGTTCCGGGTTAAATCTGTCAGATACTCTGAGGTAAGACGGTCTTGGTGGTATTTGGTCAGGCAGTCCTGCACTAGCTCCACCACCAGCCGGTGAGTGAAGCCGAGGACGCCATCGGGTGGTAGAAGCGTAATGTCAGAGCAATGGGTGTAAATAATCTCCAATAATCCTTCTACCTGAAGCTTGTCTAGAAGAAATTCAGCCATAGCGAAAAATTGCAAATGCACTCAGTCACTAGGGAGCCAAAATGGCAGCCGGAACCCTGTGTACACAGCATAAGTAACTGCGAGCGGTGATGTCATAATGGTCGACCATCTGTGATATCATAATGGCCGACCATCTGTGATGTCATAATGGCCGACCATATGTTTTCAAACATTTTTTTTTTTTAAACCGTCTTTATTGAGTGTAATACAAAATATACATATAATGTCCAATAACATAACAGAAGAACATTTATGCAATATTATTAACATTAGACGGCATTTTTTCAACTATAAAAACCCCCGCCCCTCCCCCACCCCTCCCCCGGGCAAACTCCATAATTTCGTAACACAATTTCATTCCAGTCTAACAGGGATATTACCGGCAAGCTGCTCTCTCATATACCAGTTGGTGAGCTGGAAACAACTATGTATCGCCTGGCTTGTGGAAGATGTCTGAGTATTGATAAAAGAGGACCATGTGAAAAAAAAAGCGTCCCTCTTTATTAAGTAAGGCCTCTATCCAATCCATTTTGAAGAGATATGTTACTTTTGTAGCAATTAAGCTTAAAGAAGGTGTTGCATCCTGTGCTCACAAAAGGAGAATGCTTTTACGTGTGGCTGCCGCCCATATGAACAAGATGGGGCGCTGCTGGACAGAAAGCCTCACCAACTGGTCCTGTGCGAGAATATTAAATATGGCCCACTCCGGGGAGAGAGAGATAGATATGTCAAAAGTGTAGATGAGATGTTGCAGAAGAGTATCCCACACCTCCCTTATTTTTGGGCAGTCCCAAAGGCAATGGAAAATATCAGCTGAAGAGTGTAAGCATTTAGGGCAGGGATAGTCCCCTGAGGGGGACATTTTAGACTTGACTTCCGGGGAGAAGTATGCTCTATGAAATATCATAAGAGACATGGTTATGTAACTGTCATATGGTAATTTAGAGTTAATACGCATAGTGGCTTTCAAAAGGTCATTTACCCGACAGTTCGTTAATTGAGCAACCCATTTTCCAGGGCCTGGTGAAGAGTCTGACCAATGTATAGAAGACTTAATGATTTATATATAAGACTCATAGAATAAGTTCCCATTTGGGCTTTAATGGATATTAAATTTAGAGGGTGTGTTCTAGCATCATCCGGTATGTCTCCCAATATTGAGCTTACGTAATGTCTAATTTGAGAGATAGTAAAATTGTCTACTGTAAGGATTGGGTATTTGAAAACCATGTCCTCTAAGGTAAGAAGGCATTGATTATTTGTTAACGTATCTCGGACCAGTCTACACGCATTGTTTCCAAGCACCTTGTAAATGAGAGCTGACTTGCCTTGTAGAAAAGAGGGGTTACCTTGAAAGGGAAGAAACATCGAGATGTGGGGGTCAAGACCGCTAACTCGTCTAGCTTGACGCCATCCCAAGATTACCGACCATAATAGAGGATTATCTCTAACCTCCACTGGAATTTCAGCATTTCGTAGGTGAAGCAGTGATGGGAGGCTGAAGGGTCTACACATGGCCTCATCTATTGGGGTATTAGTGAAGCGATTAAAGGCGTATATCCAATCAAGGGAATGGCGAAAAGCAGCCGCTATACTGTAGAGGCGTAAATTTGGGAGATTAAGTCCACCCAAAGATTTGGTTTGCTGTAGCTTAAAAACACTAATTCTAGAGCCCCCTTCTGAGCCCCAAATAAATTGGCAGAAGGCTCGTGTCAGTAGCCTATCATCAGCTTTAGAAAGTAGAACCGGGAGCGTCTGTAAAGGAAAGAGTATTTTAGGGAAAGAGATCATTTTAATTAAATGGGCTTTACCTGCAAAGGATAATTTAAGGGATTTCCAGGATTGAATTTATTGTATAACTACAGAAATAAGAGGCTGAACATTTAATTTATAGATATCATGAGGATTTGATGGTAGGTCAACGCCAAGATAAGGTAAAGAATTTCTCCTCCACTGAAAAGGAAAAGGGAATGGCCACCGTTTCTGAGCGATTTTAAAGATAGCTAAAGCATGAGATTTATTAAAGTTTATACGAAATCCCGAAACTGCTCCAAATTCATTAAAGGCGTCCATTATAGAGGAAATGGATTCCTTAGGATTGGATATCATGAGTAAGATATCATCAGCAAATGCCAACGTTTTAAGTTTATGGTGACCGACCCCTATGCCCCCAAAGGAAGGGATCATCTCCAGATATCTTAGTAAAGGATCAAGGGCAATATTAAACAACAAACGTGACAGAGGACAGCCCTGCCTCGTCCCCCTGAAGATGGAAAAAGGGGTTGACTGGATACTTTCAAACATTTTTATTGGATTAAAGTGGACCTTTTAACCAAATTTATCATGGTTAGAGGGCTGTCCACAACATGGACAACCCCTTCTTGATGCTTGCCCCCGATTCAATAAAAAAACTTTACTCGCCTTCCTCAGTGGCGCCGTTCCCACTGTGTCAGCACTCACGGTCCTGGAGTTCTTCTGCGGTTGTTGTGACACGTGCCTCCAGCACCCAAAATTTGTCATGGTTAGAGGGTTGTCCACTGCTTGGACAAACCCTTCTTGATGTTTGGCCCCTAGTAAATAAAAAAAACTTTACTCGCCTCCCTCGGTGGCGCTGTTCCCGTGGTGTCAGCACTTGCGGTCCTGGAGTTCTTCTGTGGTTGTTGTGACACGTGCCTCCAGCACCCAATCTGATCCGGCATCGCTGTGCCCGCCTTAGGACAAATCAAACATGAAGAGGAAGTTGGCGCTCTAGCTACTTTATCACTTGCTCTTCATGTTCAATTCAACAGGAGGCAGAGACAGTGACGTCAGCGCTGATTGGGCACTGGAGTCACGTGTCAAAACAGCACAGGAACCCTAGAGAACGGTGTTGGCATGGGAGGTGAGTATAAGCTTTTGTATTTTTTCGGGGCCAAGCATGGGGTATGAGGAGAAGTTGCCCATGTAGAAGACAACTTCTTTAACTAGACACATTATGCAATTTTGCCTCTCAGTTACGGCGATATTAGCAAAGTATTGGCACATATTAAATCAAAAAGAAAACGGTAAGTCCAAGTGGGTGTTATCAATTACTTTTCACTGGGGGCGTGTACTTCTTCTTCCTGTATGAGTTGCCCAATCATTACCAGGGAGCAGCACAGCAGAAAAAGACTGCGCCTCACCATAGCCTAGGTTTCTCAGTGTGTGAGATGTAAGGATACAGAGCTGATCTCCTGGTCTAACCTCCTGCATGATTAGACAGTGCTGGGTATAGCTCACAGAAGACACACCTTTCGGATAAGATCAATGTGTAGCTGTGTCATATTGCAAACCCTTCTATCAGCTTTCCTCCTCTTTTAGCACGGTCAGCTCGGCTCGGCTGACCCCTCACTTCTTGTCCAGAGGTAAAAGCTCAATTCTTTAAGCTCAGGATAAATAAATCTGATAATACACTGCACAATGAAATTCATAATTTTACCCATGAGTGGAATATAAATTTACCCTGATCCATTGCAATACATGTGTGTTAGTCTATTTTATGTCTGACGTTGTGTGCATGAACCAGTAGGCTCAGGATGTACAAACAGATTAAAAAAAAACATCTTTGTGACTTAAGATTTGTGATTTTACTCAAAGGCTGTTTATATTTGTAGCCAACTTAACAGAAATGGAGCAATCAACTGAGCTTCTCCTATGCACCATTTTATGGGGCACTTACTATTATTTTATTTGAGGGGAAAAAAATAGATCACAATGGCTGCCCCTATGTTTCTTTTGCTTGACTTTATTATGTAGCTACCATAGGAAAAAAAACAATAAAACCTGCAGTTTCTAATTGATGAGTAAATTATTTGATATACGGTACATACTGGAAGAAAAGCTTTTTTTGTTGTTGTCATTAAAGCGGAGGATTAATGCACAACTTCAGAGAAGTCTCCGTCATCATGCACAATGAATTTCCCATGCATTTTACTACCCAATTAGGGGATAATAAACTCTGCTTGTAAATATGGTGAATTTACTTTTAATGAATATCTCCCATTGATTCTCAAGAGTAAACCAGAAAATCAGTAAAACTTCCAGGCGGTTCTCTGTGTTCCATCCACATGTTCCATTCTCTGTGTCCTGTCCACGTGTTCCATTCTCTGTGTTCCGTCCACGTGTTCCATTCTCTGTGTTCCGTCCACGTGTTCCATTTTCTGTGTTCCGTCCACGTGTTCCATTCTCTTTGTTCCGTCCACGTGTTCCAATCTCTTTGTTCCGTCCACGTGTTCCATTCTCTTTGTTCCGTCCACGTGTTCCATTCTCTTTGTTCCGTCCACGTGTTCCATTCTCTGTGTTCCGTCCACGTGTTCCATTCTCTTTGTTCCGTCCACGTGTTCCATTCTCTTTGTTCCGTCCACGTGTTCCATTCTTTTTGTTCCGTCCACGTGTTCCATTCTCTATGTTCTGTCCACATGTTCCATTCTCTGTGTTCCGTCCACATGTTCCATTCTCTTTGTTCCGTCCACGTGTTCCATTTTCTTTGTTCCGTTCACGTGTTCCATTATTTTTGTTCCGTCCACATGTTCCATTCTCTGTTTTCCGTCCACATGTTCCATTCTCTTTGTTCCGTCCACGTGTTCCATTCTCTGTGTTCCATCCACGTGTTCCATTCTCTGGTACTCCGTCTACGTTTTCCATTCTCTTTGTTCCGTCCACGTGGTCCATTCTCGGTGTTATGTCCACGTGTTCCATTCTCTGTGTTCCGTCCACGTGTTCCATTCTCTGTGTTCCATCCACATGTTCCATTCTTTTTGTTTCATCCACTCGTTTCATTCTCTCTGTTCTAGCCACGTGTTCCATTCTCTGTGTTCTGTCCACGTGTTCCATTCTCTGTGTTCCGTCCACTTGTTCCATTCCCTGTGTTCCATCCACGGCAATTCTCATCTCTTCTATTTCATTATGTGAAGCGTTTCAACTCGCTAATGTAATTTCTCCATGAAGGAAGCAAATTATAATATTTGTAGCATTTTTTAAATATTTTGGTATTACTGTAGAAGCTGACCACATAGTTCCCCCTTCCAGACATATTGAGCTACAATGAAGGCCCAGTCTTTTTCCTTTACTCAGCTGAAATATTCAGCCTTGGGACACAGAGCTTAACATATAGAAAAAGGATTTTAAGTTGGCAAAGTTTATGTTGAGAATTCTTTTCTCTTAAGTAATTATTAGAAAATATTTTCTCTAAATCAGTGTTTTGTTTTTTTTTTTAAATGATGACACAAATGTATTGTTTTTAAAGGGAATCTGTCAGTAGGATAACCTCTTATAAGCCATCTGTATGGACATGTAGGTCATAGGTAGCTGAAAAAAATACCTATTATTATTAAGCTTTTGCATATACAGTTGTGGCCAAAAGTATTGACACCCCTGCAATTCTGTCAGATAATACTCAGTTTCTTCCTGAAAATGATTGCAAACACAAATTCTTTGGTATTATTATCTTCATTTAATTTGTCTTAAATTAAAAAAACACAAAAGAGAATGAAGCAAAAAGCAAAACATTGATCATTTCACACAAAACTCCAAAAAAGGGCCAGACAAAAGTATTGGCACCCTCAGCCTAATACTTGGTTGCACAACCTTTAGCCAAGATAACTGCGACCAACCGCTTCCAGTAACCATCAATGAGTTTATTACAATGCTCTGCTGGAATTTTAGACCATTCTTCCTTGGCAAACTGCTCCAGGTCCCTGATATTTGAAGGGTGCCTTCTCCAAACTGCCATTTTTAGATATCTCCACAGGTGTCTCCAACTTTGAATTTTTATGCCCTTAAATCACAGAGATACGGCACACAAAAAACTTGATAACTAACATTTCCCACATGTTTACTTTACATCAGCACAATTTTGGAACCAAAATTTTTTTTTGTTAGGAAGTTATAAGGGTTAAAATTTGACCAGCAATTTCTCATTTTTACAACATCATTTTATTTTTAGGACCACATCACATTTGAAGCCACTTTGAGGGGTCGATATGATAGAAAATACCCAAAAGTGACACCATTCTAAAAACTGCACCCCTTAAGGTGTTCAAAACCACATTCAAGAAATTTATTAACCCTTTAGGTGCGTCACAGGAATTTTTTTGAATATTTAAAAAAAAAATGAACATCTAACTTTTTTTCACAAAAAAAATACTTCAGGTTCAATTTTTTTTATTTTACCAAGGGTAACAGGAGAAATTGGACTGCAAAAGTTATTGTGCAATTTGTCCTGAGTACGCTGATACCTGATATGTGGGGGGGAACGACTGTTTCGGCGCATGGCAGAGCTCAGAATGGAAGGAGCGCCGTTTGACTTTTTCAATGCAAAATTGGCTGGAATTCAGATCGGACACCATGTCACGTTTGGAGAGTCCCTGATTTACCTAAACAGTGGAAACCCCCTACAAGTGACCCCATTTTGGAAACTAGACCCCCCAAGGAACTTATCTAGATATGTGGTGAGAACTTTGAACCCACAAGGGCTTTACAGAAGTTTATAACGTACAGCGGTACAATTACAAAATCATATTTTTTCCACAAAAATGATCTTTTCACCCTCAATTCTTATTTTTCCAAGGGTAACAGGACCCTAAAAGTTATTGTGCAATTTGTCCTGAGTATGCTGATACCCCACATGTGGGGGTAAACCACTATTTGGGCGCATGGCAGAGCTCGGAAGGGAAGCAGCGCCATTTGACGTTTTTGGCTGGAATTGAGATCGGACACCATGTCGCGATTGGAAAACCCCTGATGTACCAAAACAGTGGAAACCCCCCACAAATGACACCATTTTGGAAACTAGACCCCCTAAGGAACTTATCTAGATGTGTGGTGAGCAGTTTGAACCCCCCAGTGCTTCACAGAAGTTTATAACGTCCGGGCGTGAAAATAAAAAATTCGTATTTTTTCCACAAACATGATCAATTAGTCCCCAATTTTTTTATTTTCCCAAGGGTAACAGGAGAAATTGAACCCCAAAAGTTGTTGTCCAATTTGTCCTGAATACGCTGACACCCCATATGTGGGAGAAAACTACTGTATGGACACACGTCAGGGCTCGTAAGGGAAGTAGTGACGTTTTGGAATGCAGACTTTGATGCAATGGTCTGCGGGTGTCATGTTGCCTTTGGAGAGCCCCTAATGTACCTAAACAGTGGAAACCCCCCACAAATGACCCCATTTTGGAAACGAGACCCCCTAAGGAACTTATTTAGATGTGTGGTGAGCACTTTGAACCCCCAAGGGCTTCACAGAAGTTTATAATGCCCGGGCATGAAAATAAAAAAATCGTATTTTTTCCACAAACATGATCAATTAGTCCCCAATTTTTTCATTTTCCCAAGGGTAACAGGAGAAATTGGACCCCAAAAGTTGTTGTCCAATTTGTCATGAGTACGCTGACACCCCATATGTGGGAGAAAACTACTGTGTGGACACACGTCGGGGCTTGGAAGGGAAGCAGTGACGTTTTGGAATGCAGACTTTGATGGAATGGTCTGCGGGTGTCATGTGCGTTTGGAGAGCCCCTGATGTACCTAAACTATTGAAACTCCCCACAAGTGACCCATTTTGGACACTAGACCCCCCACGGAACTTATCTAGATGTGTGGTGAGCACTTTGAACCCCCAAATGCTTCACAGAAGTTTATAACGCTCGGACGTGAAAATAAAAAAATCATTTTTTTCCACAAAAATGATATTTTTGCCCCCAATTTTTTTATTTTCCTAAGGGTAACAGGAGAAATTGGACCCCAAAAATTGTTTTTCAGTATGACCTGAGTAGGCTGATACCCTACATGTGGGGGGTAAAACACTGTTTGGGCGCATGGCAGAGCTTGGAAGGGAAGGAGCACCATTTGACTTTTTCAACTCAGAATTGGCTGGAATTGAGATCAGATGCCATGTTGCATTTGGAGAGCCCCTGATGTGCCCAAACAGTGGAAACCCCCAATTCTAACTCCAACCCTAACCCCAACACACCCCTAACCCTAATCTCAGCCCTAACCCTAGCCCTAACCCTACCCTAGCCCTAACCCTAATGGAAAAATGGAAATTAATACATTTTTTTTATTTTATTATTTTTCCCTAAGGGGGTGATAACGGGGGGTTTGATTTACTATTTATGGCGGTTTTTATATTTGGCAGCTGTCGCACGCTAAAAGACGCTTTTTTTTGTAAAAATATTTTTTGCATCACCACATATTGAGAGCTATAATTTTTCCGTATTTTGACCCACCGAGTCATGTGAGGTCTTATTTTTTGCGGGACGAGTTGACGTTTTTATTGGTACCATTTTCGGGCACGTGACATTTTTTGATCGCTTTTTATTCCGATTTTTGGGACGCAGAATGAACAAAAGCCAGCGTTTCATGAATTTCTTTAGGGGGGGTGCGTTTACACCGTTCCGCGTGCGGTAAAATTGATAAAGCACCTTTATTCTTCGGGTCAGTACGGTTACAGTGATACCTCATTTAGGTCGTTTTTTTATGTTTTGTCGGTTTTATGCAATGAAAACTATTTTATATAAAAAATATTTATTTTTGCATTGCTTTATTCTGCGAGCTATAACTTTTTTATTTTTTCGCTGATGATGCTGTGTGGCAGCTCGTTTTTTCCGGGACAAGATGACGTTTTCAGCAGTACCATGGATATTTATATGCGTCTTTTTGATCGCGCGTTATTACACTTTTTGTTTGGCGGTATGATAATAAATCATTATTTTTTGCTTAGTTTTTAATTTTTATTTTTTAAGGGGTTCGCTAAAGGGGTTAACTAATGGGATAGTTTTATAGTGCAGGTCGTTACGGACGCGGCGATACCTAATATGTGTACTTTTATTGTTTTGGTTTTTTTTATTTCCAATAAAAGGATTTATTTGGGGAATATTTTTTTTTTTTTTCTAATTTATTTGGCGATTTTTTTTTAATTTATATTAACACTTTTTTATTTTTTTTAAACTTTATTAAATAGTCCCAGGTGGGACATCACTGTCCTGTGACAGATCGCAGATCTGTCACATCACAGATCACTGTGACAGATCAGCGATCTGTCACAGGCATTGAAGCAGACTTCCTCATGCCTGCGCTTTGCAGGCACTGAGGAAGCCAGCTTCCTGCAGGCCCCCGAAGGCCCCCGTCGCCATCTTGGATTCGGGGGCCTGCAGGAAAGGAGCCCCCCGCAGCAGTGCTGCACATTGCGCTGCCGTGGGGGGCTCAGGGAAGCACGGAGGGAGCCCCCTCCCTGCCGATGCTTCCCTTTAACCCCCGGTACACCGCGATCGTGTTTGATCGCGGTGTGCAAGGGGTTAACGTGTCGGGGGCGGTCCGTGACCGCCCCTGACACATTGTGCCGGATGTCAGCTGTGATAATCAGCAGACACCCGGCCGCGATCAGCGGCGCTCACCACGTAGACGTACTATCCCGTCCATGGGCATAGGGGCCCAGGTCCCATGGACGGGATAGTACGTCGGATGTCAGAAAGGGGTTAAAGCAGATGTAACAGGATGAGACTTTCTATTTTCTGTAGCTCACGTGTCGGCTTTCGGCTTTACTGTATAAATTGGAATAATTGAGTCTGTCTTGACCGGGACATTGAAATATAATGGCAGAGAGAAAATTAAGAAAAAAACCTTTCATTCTGGAGGGCTCAGCACCTTCATGTATTACACAGCCCAGTGATTTTAGTGGCACTTTTTAATTACTAATTTTTCTGTAATGAACATGCCAAGAATTACTGGTGAATTGTGGGCTGCAATTTCCAGGGGCAAGTATTTTGCACCTCTTTACCCAATAATTTTTAGCACTCCCTTCCACCAATCTGTTGGGCTCTGTTGTCCTTATGTTTTGCATTTTGACCTCCTATATTCCTTTTTTTTTCTGAACTTGATAGCTGGTTTGATCAACTGTCATGTGCCCCTAACAGCTGAAATTGCGATCCACCTGCGGCTGCTAACATGTTAAATGCCACTGTCAATCTCTGACAGCGGCATTTAACACATGCGTGCCGGAAGCGTGTCACAAACCACACCCACGGACGCCCCTGGAGATGATGATTTCTGCTACACATAGCAAGGCTATACGTAGCACAAGCGATCAGATGATTGCAGCTTCAAGTCTTCTATGGAGACTACTGTATTGAAGCAAGTCAAAAGTGGAAAAAAAATGTTTTAAAAAATATAAAAAAAGTTTAAAGTTTATATTTCCCTAGTCAAAATAAAACAATACAAAAAAACGATCATATATTTCATATTGCTGCATTAAGAAACTCCCAATTTATCCAAATACAAAGGCAACCTGATTGGTAAACTACATAACGAGTAAAAAATCCAAACCGCAAAATTACGTTTTTTTGTTCTTAGCAACGGGTGATTAAAAAATCGTATCTACCCTAAAATGCTATCACTAAAAACGTCAGCTCGGCGCGCAAAATATAAGCCCTGACCCAGCCCCAGATCCCAAAAAATGGAGACGATACGGATCTCAGAAAATGGTGCAATTTTTTTTTTTATTAAACTTTGGATTTTTTTTCACCACGTAAATAAAAAACAATCTATACAAGTTTGGTATCTGTCATCTCATAATGACCTGGCGAATCATAATGGCAGGTCAGATTTAGCATTTGGTGAACATGGTAAAAAAATAAAAAAAACTGTTGTGGAATTGCACTTCTATACTTCTCCAGCAGTGATGGTGGATCTGCTGGACCTCAGGGCGCTGGATGTGGAGGTTTACCGTCTTTTAGATGTCTGTAGGGGAGCGGCAACAACATGTAAACACGCGGGCAGCCCTGGATAATCCACGCCGGCAGGATGATAAGATCCGGCGGAAGGTGGAACCTCTTCTCTTTTTCTCCTTTTTTACATTCTCTGGGCTTTCTTGCTCTGCATTTGGATTTATTGCAGATTTTCTTTTCTCGATGTCTGATGCTTGGGTACACTCTGGATGGGACTTTGAATTCTCATTGTTCATCGTGATGGTAGCAATGGTGCATAGTTTAGAAAGCCTTTCAGAGGATGACGTAAAATTTTGGAAGTCAAGGTCCTTGTCCTCACTTGTGTCCTCTTCATTCTCTGAGACCATAAGCATGTCTCTATGAGCGTGATTGATAAAGAGGCTGGTGTCCACATCTGACACAAGATGAGGAATATACATCGGCTTCTGATTTAGAAGATTGTCAAAATCTATTTTTTTCATGAACGGATGATCCTTAATCTCAAATGCTCCACCTGTCCCAAGTCTTTGCTCAGGATTTTTTTTGAGCAGGTCAGTGATGAGGTTCTTAGCCTCACGGGGTGGACAGCGTTTGTAATTCCAAGGTATTTTTCCCATGACAATCATTCTTTTAAGCTCAGGTATGAAATCCGTATCAAATGGTAAAGATCCCACCAGAAATTCATAGAGGATGATCCCCATTGACCACCAGTCAACAGGTCTTCCGTAGTCTTTCATTAGGATGACCTCTGGGGCCATGTAATTCAGGGTACCACAATTCTCAAGGTCCTTGAACTCTCTGGAGATGTCCTTCACTGATTGCTTGTAGTTGTTGGTTTTTGGTATCATGACACCAATTTTTGAAAGCCCAAAATCGGCGACTTTAATGTGCCCAGCAGTTGTAATCAGTAGGTTGTACGGTTTTAGATCTCGATGCACCACACCATAGCTGTGCAGGTATTCCACAGCAAGAACTGTTTCTGCAAAGTACAGACGGGCCAAGGGGATAGATAAACGGCCCCTGGTGCTTAGAAGGGACCCACAGTCTCCACCTCCAACATACTCCATGACCATACACAGGTGAGATCTAGTAGGGAAGGAGCAGAGCATGGAGACCACAAAGGGACAATCAGCGAAGGTCATGATGTCCCTCTCCAGAAAGGCCGCTTCCACGTGTTTTTCAGTTTCCAGGTTCTTCTTCGCCATTTTCTTCATAGCGAAGATCTGCTGTGAGTATTTGTGCTGCACTAAGTAGACAGCCCCAAAACATCCGCCGCTGATCAGTTTGGATGTCTCGAAGTCGCTCATATGCGGCTTTCTCGCCGGGATTAATGATTCCATCAAGTTAGTGGCAGGCTCGTGGATCTCTGGCATCTCACAGATCACACTCTCAGTATCCGGCAGCTCAGGGGTTTCTGTGGTCAGATCGCTGCTCGGCCCCGCCTGACTCGGGTTAGGGTCTGGGGATTCCAGGGGGACATTTTCCCCATCTTTGTACTCGCCTTGTGGTGTCTCCAGGCATTTCGGGGAACGGGCCGGACCTCCTAGCACATACAGGACTTTTTCGGCCAGTTCTTTAACAAAAGCCAAATCTCCATCTTGAGATTTTTCTTCAGCCTGCTGTAGTAATGTCCTGATGTTCCGGGTTAAATCCGTCAGATACTCTGAGGTAAGACGGTCTTGGTGGTATTTGGTCAGGCAGTCCTGCACTAGCTCCACCACCAGCCGGTGAGTGAAGCCGAGGACGCCATCGGGTGGTAGAAGCTTAATGTCAGAGCAATGGGTGTAAATAATCTCCAATAATCCTTCTACCTGAAGCTTGTCTAGAAGAAATTCAGCCATAGCGAAAAATTGCAAATGCACTCAGTCACTAGGGAGCCAAAATGGCAGTCGGAACCCTGTGTACACAGTATAAGTAACTGCGAGCGGTGATGTCATAATGGTCGACCATCTGTGATATCATAATGGCCGACCATCTGTGATGTCATAATGGCCGACCATCAGTGATGTCATAATGACCGACCATCTGTTTTCAAACATTTTTTTTTTTTAAACCGTCTTTATTGAGTGTATTACAAAATATACATATAATGTCCAATAACATAACAGAAGAACATTTATGCAATATTATTAACATTAGACGGCATTTTTTCAACTATAACCCCCCCGCCCCTCCCCCTCCACTCCCCCGGGCAAACTCCATAACTTCGTAACACAATTTCATTCCAGTCTAACAGGGATATTACCGGCAAGCTGCTCTCTCATATACCAGTTGGTGAGCTGGAAACAACTATGTATCGCCTGGCTTGTGGAAGATGTCTGAGTATTGATAAAAGAGGACCATGTGAAAAAAAAGCGGTCAGTGTCTTTTTCTTTATTAAGTAAGGTCTCTATCCAATCCATTTTGAAGAGATATGTTACTTTTGTAGTAATTAAGCTTAAAGAAGGTGTTGCATCCTGTGCCAACAAACGGAGAATGCTTTTACGTGTGGCTGCCGCCCATATGAACAAGATGCGGCGCTGCTGGACAGAAAGCCCCACCAACTGGTCCTGTGCGAGAATATTAAATATGGCCCACTCTGGGGAGTGAGAGATAGATATGCCAGTATCCCACACCTCTCTTATTATTGGGCAGTCCCAAAGGCAATGGAGAATATCAGCTGGAGAGTGTAAGCATTTAGGGCAGGGATAGTCCCCTGAGGGGGACATTTTAGACTTGACCTCCGGGGAGATGTATGCTCTATGAAATATCATAAGAGACATGGTTATGTAACTATCATATGGTAATCTAGAGTTCATACGCAGAGTGGCTTTCAAAAGGTCATTTACCCGACAGTTCGTTAATTGAGCAACCCATTTTCCAGGGCCTGGTGAAGAGTCTGACCAATGCTCTAATGATTTATATAAAAGACTCATAGAATAAGTTCCCATTTGGGCTTTAATGGATATTAAATTTAGAGGGTGTGTTCTAGCATCATCCGTTATGTCTCGCAATATTGAGCTTACGTAATGTCTAATTTGAGAGATAGTAAAATTGTCTTCTGTAAGGATTGGGTATTTGAAAGCCATGTCCTCTAAGGTAAGAAGGCATTGATTATTTGTTAACGTATCTCGGACCAGTCTACACCCATTGTTTCCAAGCACCTTGTAAATGGGAGGTGACTTGCCTTATAGAAAAGAGGGGTTACCTTGAATGGGAAGAAACATCGAGATGTGGGGGTCAAGACCGCTAACTCGTCTAGCTTGACGCCATCCCAAGATTACCGACCATAATAGAGGATTATCTCTAACCTCCACTGGAATTTCAGCATTTCGTAGGTGAAGCAATGCTGGGAAGCTGAAGGGTCTACACATGGCCTCATCTATTGGGGTATTAGTGAAGTGATTAAAGGCGTATATCCAATCAAGGGAATGGCGAAAAGCAGCCTCTATACTGTAGAGGCGTAAATTTGGGAGATTAAGTCCACCCAAAGATTTGATTTGCTGTAGCTTAAAAACACTAATTCTAGAGCCCCCTTCTGAGCCCCAAATAAATTGGCAGAAGGCTCGTGTCAGTAGCCTATCATCAGCTTTAGAAAGTAGAACCGGGAGCGTCTGTAAAGGAAAGAGTATTTTAGGGAAAGAGATCATATAAATTAGATGGGCTCTCAATGGAAGAGAAACAGACCACAATTGAGCTGAAAAAAAAAGAAATCCATCAGAGTTATAGCAGAAATGTTAGGAGTGACCAAATCAACAGTTTGGCACATTATGTAAAAAAAAAAGCTTGGGAATTCAAAAAGGCCTGGACGTTCATCAAAGACAATAGTGGTGGATGATCACAGAATCTTTTCCATGGTGAAGAAAAACCTCTTCACAACATCCACCTAAGTGAAGATCACTTTTCTAGTAAGTAGGTGTTTCAGTCTACCACAAAGAGAGCACTTAATGAAAACAAATATAGAGGGTTGACCACAAGGTGCAAACCATTAACCCCTTCACGCCGCAGCTCTTTTTCGTTTTGCATTTTCATTTTTCGCTCCCCATTCTTCCAAAAACCATAATTTTTTTATTTTTCCATCAATATGGCCATGTGATGGCTTGTTTTTTGGGGGGACGAGTTGTACTTTTGAACGACACCATTGGTTTTACCATGTCGTGTACTTGAAAAAGAGAAAAAAATTCCAAGTGCGGTGAAATTGCAAAATAAGTGCAATTCCACAACTTTTTTGGATTTTTTTTAACCATGTTCACCAAATGCTAAAATTGACCTGCCATTATGATTCTCCAGGTCATTATGAGTTCGTAGACACCAAACATGTCTAGGTTGTTTTTTACTTGAATTGTGAAAAAAATTTGTTAAAAAAAAATTGTGTCATTTTCCGAGACCCGTCGTGTCACCATTTTTCGTGATCTGTGACTGGATGGTGGCATATTTTTTGCATGCCGAGCTAACGTTTTTAATGGTACCATTTTGGTGTGGATACGATCTTTTTTTCACCCGTTATTGCATTTTAATGCAATGTTGTGGCAACCCAAAAAGCATAATTCTGGCGTTTTGACTTTTTTTCTCCACCAAGCGTTTACCAATCAGATTAATTTTTTTATAGCTTCATAGATGGGGCGATTCTGAACGCAGCGGTACCAAATATGTGTATTTTTAATTTTTTTTAATTGTTTTATTTTGAATGGGGCGAATGGGGGTGATTTGAACTTTCATATTTTTATTTTTTTTTTATATTTCTAAAAACTTTTTTTTTTTTACTTTCTGCCTGCTTCAATAGTTTTCATGGGAGACCAGAAGCTGCAGTTGTCTGATCGCCTCTGCTACATACAGGCGATGATCAGATCGCCTGTGTGTAGCAGAAATGCTCACTTGCTATGAGCGCCGATCACTGGGGGGGCGCTTATAGCAATCCAGCAATTACAACCAGAGGTGTCTCCTGCAGACCCCGGGTTGTCATGCCAGCCCATTGATGGGCGGGATTTGTGACGCGCTTCCGGCGCGATCACATTAAATACTGCTGTCAGAGATTGACAGCAGCATTTAACAAGTTAACAGCTGCAGGTGGATCGTGATGCCACCCGCGGTTGTTAGGGGCACATGTCAGCTGTTCAAAACAGCTGACATGTGCCAGGAAAGATGTGGACTCAGTGCTGGAGCCCATACTAAAGGGAGGGATACAACATACGCAGTACTAGAATGGCGCATGTCGTGAAGTTAATCAGCCTTAAAAATAGAAAGGCCAGATTAAACTTTGCCCAAAAAAATCTAAAGAAGTCAGCCCAGTTCTTGAAAAGCATTCACAGGACAGATGAAACTAAAATCAACCTGTACCAGAATGATGGGCAGAAGAAAGTATGGAGAAAGCTTGATAATAGCTCATGACCAAAAGCACAACACATCCTCT
The DNA here is from genome assembly GCF_039654945.1 of Dendrobates tinctorius. Taxonomy (NCBI): domain Eukaryota; kingdom Metazoa; phylum Chordata; class Amphibia; order Anura; family Dendrobatidae; genus Dendrobates; species Dendrobates tinctorius. Next base: position 652,583 of record NW_027361752.1, on the reverse strand, counting down.
GTAAAACATGGTGGAGGCAGTGTGATGGCGTGGGCATGAATGGCTTCCGATGGCACTGGGTCACTAGTGTTTATTGATGATTTGACTGAAGACAGAAGCAGCTGTATGAATTCTGAAGTGTACAGGGCTATACTCTGCTCAGATTAAACCAAATGCAGCAAGGTTGATTGGATGGCACTTCACAGTACAGATGGACAATGACTCAAAACATACTTTGAAAGCAGCACAAGAGGTTTTTAAGGCAAAGAAGTGGAATGTTCTGCAATGGCTGAGTCAATCACCAGATCTCAACCCCATTGATCAGAATTTCACATGCTTAAGACATAACTTAAGTCAAAAAGGAGGAAACCCGGCGTTTGTTAACATCCATGGCTTCCAGACTTCAAGCAGTCATTGCCTGCAAAGGATTCTCTACACAGAGATAAAAATAACATTTTATTTATGGTAAAGTTAATTTATCTAATTATCATAGAATCATGGAATGCTAGAGTTGGAAGGGACCTCCAGGGTCATCATGTCCAAACCCCTGCTCAATGCAGGATTCACTAAACTATCTCAAGCAGATGTCTGTCCAGCCTTTGTTTGAAGACTTCCATTGATGGAGAACTCACCATCTCTCATGGTAGCCTGTTCCACTAATTAATCGCCCTCACTGTCAAAGTTTTTTTTATAATATATGATCTGTATCTTATCCCTTTCAGTTTAATTCTATTGCTTCCCATGTGCAAATGAGAATAAGGATGATCCTGCTACACTGTGACTTCCCTTCTGATATTTGTAGACAGCTATTACGTCTTCTCTTATCTTTTTTGCAGGCTAAGCATTCCCAGATTCTGTAGTTGTTCCTCATAGGACATACTTTGCAGTCCGCTCACTATACTGGTAGCTCTTCTCTGCACTTGATTCATTTTTTTGTCTTTTTTAAAATGTAGTGCCCAGAACTGGACACAGTATTCCAGATGAGGTCTGACCAAGGATGAGTAGAGGGGGATAATTATTTCACATGATCTAGACTGCTTTTCTTCTCTAGTAATAGCTATCCCTCCTAGCTTTGCATCGTCTGCAACTTTGATTAGTTTACTTTCAGTTCCTTTATGTAGATCATTTATAAAAATGTTGAACAACATTGGTGCCAAGACAGAGCCTTGTGGTACTCCAGTTGAAACACTCTTCTAATTGGACATGCAACCATTTATTACCACTCTTTGAGTGCAATCACTGAGCCAGTTATGAATCCAACTAATCTTGTCAATCCTATTATTGGTAATTTTTGCAAAAAGAATAGTATGAGAAACTTTATAAAGTGCTTTGTTAAAGTCAATATATAGTATATCTACCGCATTTCCCTGATCCACACAGTCAGTGATTCCATCATAGAAGGAAATAAGATTTGTCTGACATGACTTGTTTGCTACAAACCCATGCTGGCTTTGGTTAATTACTATATTCTTATCCAAGTACTTACATACATTCTATTTAATAATTTGTTCAAAGATCTATTTTTACTTTTACTTTAATTACTTTTGTATCCCTGAAATGAGGCGGCTTTGTAATAAATGGTTGCAATTCCTAAATATTTCACAGCATATTTTTGTTTAACCCTTTAATTAAACCTGCAAGTCTACATTTCAATTGAATCTCAGTTGTTTCCTTTCAATTACAAAATTGCAGCATTTAGAGGCCAAATCATGGAGATTAAGTCCCTGTACAAATATTTCTGCACCTAACTGAATTACATGTGTTAGAAATAGAGATGAAGACATTTTTGAAAATTTGATTTGGTTTATTCATTCAGTTTGGCTGGAAAATTAAATTCTGACCAAATTGATTCATCCTGAATCGAAAGTGTCCTGAAGAGACATTTATATAAAACTAGCTGAAGAGCCCGGCGCTGCCCGGGCATAGTAACTACCGTAACTACGGTTAGTAATAACAAATTATAATGATTATATATATATATATATATATAAAGCTGAGTGTAGAGCCCCGCCCACTTCGCATAGCCACATTCACTATAATATCCCACATCATCTCGTCAGCCAGAGCTACCGGACTACTACCCCTAATATCCCACATCATCCCGTCAGCCAGAGCCACCGGACTACTACCCCTAATATCTCACATCATCCCATCAGAGCCAGTAAAAATAGAATAGTGAAATTGCACAGAAACATGGTTCACTAAGATCCCAGGTTTTCTACTGATCAGGCTGATATTCTCACTTTTCTGCCACCATAAATATCACAGTCATTCTTTTCACCAATGAACAGGCACAAACTTATACATTAGTACAGCTGAGAAACCTTCACACACATTTTCATGCACCGTCAACTTGTAATTTGTCCGTCTGAGTTGCTCATGGGTGTACAGCATCTGTATGCAGTATAGTATCATATTTAATGGGTTGTTATGGGAAAAGCATTACGTGTTATATGGGTATATTCAGGTGAACTATGGGGAAAGAAGCATTTTAAAAAAACTCACAGCATCAGAGCACAGTAACACATCAATAATGCATAAAAGTGTCTGTGAGAAAATATTTAATATGTGCACTTTCCTACATTCATGTGTATCACTTAATGATACCACACAGGAGGGGGGATTCATTTCTGTCATGTACTCACTGCTCCTTTCTGGGGGACAGACGATGGCTGGAGCTTATGTTCCTGGGGATGCTAGATTTCTCCCACCATGTCAGTGTCTGCTGAGGTGTTGTCAAGTGGGAAAACTTGCGCATAGCAACCAATCACAGCTCAGCTACTTTTAACCAGCTCTGGTGAAATGAGAGATGCTTAGTGATTGGTTGCAATTAAAACTGTTGGTCATAGCAACCAATCACAGCTGAGCTTCTTTTGAACAGCTCTGGTGAAATGAAAGATGCATCGTGATTGGTTGGTGATACACACACACACACACACACTGATTTTTATATATAGATGTAGTAATCGCAGGTACACGGGATGCAGTGACGAGGCGAGAGACGGGAGGAACTTTAAGATGTAACTTTTATATATATATATATATATATATATATATATATGCCTATAGGGGCTATCTCGAGCAACCAAACAAGTTAACAGCAGTTATCCTTGCAGGGATCAACACAAGAATACAATGGTAACACAAACACGACTAACCCTGCAAAAAATGTTAACTACAACGTGTCACTTATCCTCTCTGATGTCCGGCAGAGCGATGGTCGATGATGCTTCGGCATATCAGCTGCTGGGCCCAGCCGATGAGGATTTGGTGGAGACTTCGGGCGTTCCTACGCCCCGGAGAAGTGGGGGCACAGCAGGCCCCTGAAGAGTTCCTCTGCCCAGGGTCCAGACAGCGTAGGCCACAGCTGCGGGGGCCGCAGGCGGCAGCAGACAGGCCGCAACTGTGGACTGGAGTGGATCGGTGGCGACCACGGGCGGCAGCAGATGGGCTGCATCCACGGGGTGGAGTCAGGCGTCGGCTGCCGAGGGCGGAAGCGGTCGGGCCGCACCCGCGGGCTGGAGTCGAGCGGTGGCTGCCACGGGCGGGAGAGGATGGGTCGCATCCATGGGGTGGAGACGGGCATCGGCTGGCACGGGCGGAAGCGGTCGGGTTGCACCCGCGGGGTGGAGTTGGGCGTCGGCTGCCGCGGGCGGGAGCAGTCGGGCCGCACCCACTGGGTGGAGTCGGGCGTCGGCTGTCACGAGCGGGAGCGGTCGGGCCGCACCCGTGGGGTGGAGTCGGGCGGAGGCAGCAGCGGGTGGCAGATGACAGGCCACACCCAGGGGGCAGAGCCGGACGGTGTCTCTCCGTTGGACGGCTCGGTGCCATCTCTCTTCTGCTAGCGGTGAGTCTCCCTTCAGTCTCTTCTGTCACTGCTCTGCTCTCCTTGCTCTGGTTCTGGCTCTCGCTCTGGCTCTCTGGCGCCCTCTAGCTTCCTCTCTTCTCTCCTGCTACATCGACTGACCCCTACTGCCGTCCTCAGCCCCTTTTATAGTAGCTCCTCCCCCAACCTTTCTAGAAGTCTCTGCGGTCCATCCCCCAATTGTGTCCCCCAGAAACAGTCTCCCTAGGAACCTTGGTGATGGCCCCCTTGGTTCCGGCCTGGGTATACAGAGGGGACTCCTCCTCCTACACTGAGATAATATACTGAATTGTCCTAGGTCTACTCCTCACCTGTCCTGCCATCGCAGCTCCCCACCATCTTCTCTCATTTTTGATGTGGATATTCTTCTAGTCTCCAGCCTTCTCCTTGAGTCTTCCTGTGCTGTATAGGCCTCATGTGGTCACTTGTGTGTCAGACCCCATATGAATGGGTGAGGCTCAGTCAGAGCAGGAAGACCGGAAAAACGGAGGCTGGATGAAGATATAGAGGCCAAAAGAATTGAAGACTGGTAGACAGGGTGCGGAGCTGCGGCGGTAAGACCGATGAGGGGTAGGCCTCAGAAAGGTGCTTTATTATTTTGTAACCTCTTCTGAATCTGAACACAGTTTATGGAATACAGAATTTTTTGCATGTAAAATTACAACAAAATCTTATTAATATCCTGTATTTCAGTTGAACATTTCTATCACATTCCCATTTCATGGTGTCGGGGGATTGCTATGATATTCATTGATTTCACATATCCTTTATGTGCAGTAAAAAGTGAGCAACATTTCAAGATAGACCCAGAAGAGGGGAGTGATGTGTAGGAAGATCACTTTATTGCTCTGATTTAGGCTGTGTGCCCACGTTGCGTTTTTTAAGCGTTTCCACAGCGCTTTTAGACAAGCATTTCTTCTGCGGAAACGCTTAAGAAAAGCATCTAATGTAATAGATAGAATGGAAAACGCACATGTTGTGCTAATGGTGCGTTTTTTTCCGCTGCGGAAACGCTTAGCGGAAAAAAACGCAGCATGTTCATTAATTGTGTGGAATCGCGTGCGATTCCACATACATACACTGTAATTGCAAAAACGCATAGGAAAACGCATGTCAAAACGCTTGACAATCGCGTCAAAAATGCATGTCAAAAAGCGCATGCGGTTTCCCTGGCAACGGCATGCATTTCTGCTCAGGAAAAAAACGCTTGAAAAACGCTACGTGGGCACATAGCCTAAATGTTACTACAATGTTGTATGTAAATATACAGAATAAAGTCTCGCTGACACGAGCATATAAATCAGACAAGTGCACTCAGAAAAAAAAAATAGTATTGCACTTTGACCAATGTTATTCAATAAGGCAATGCTGATCTACGTTTTTTTTCTCTGCAGTATTCAGAGTGAGGATAACATTTGCAGCATGCTGCAACTTGACTCCAAAATTGGGCGAGCGCGAGGACAAAAATCTGATTTCATACAGAGCCACAGGATAGCATCCGATTTTTAAGGATACATTGCCATTCTGTAAGAGAGCCAATTGTAAATGATCCTGTAAATGATTAATAGCTGCTGAGTAAAAAAAACAAATTTAATACGGATGACAAATGAGTGATGAGCGAGTATACTCGTTGCTCGGGTTTTCCCCAGCATGCTCGGGTGTCCTCCGAGTATTTTGGCGTGCTCGTAGATTTGATTTTCGTCGTCTCAGCTGCATGATTTGCGAATGCTAGACAGCCTGAATACATGTGTGGAATGCCTGTTTGTTAGGGAATTCCCAAATGTATTCAGCCTGTCTACAAGTCGCAAATCATGCAGCTGAGACGACGAAAACCAAATCTCCGAGCACTGCAAAATACTCAATCACCCGAGCAACGAGTATACTCGCTCATCACTACAAGAGAGAGGTGAAAAATAAGTTGTCCCACTCTCCTTGAAATGTGTGATACTCTGTGGCTTTGTTAAAGGGGTTGTCCGGGCTTTTCACATAATCTCAGTACATATCTGGGCTGCAGAATTATGACAATAAGTAATTTACTTTCTGTCACTAGTTTACACGGTTTTCTAGATATTCTGAACAGAACGTCCAAGGGGGCGGGGTGTTATGGCATTAAAATGAGAACTGGTCATTTCCTCCTACTCTACTAAAAACATGCCGTCTATAGCAACAACCCCACCCTCCATAGCAACAGGCCCTCCCCGTCCACATAAAGAAGCCCTCATCACACAGTAACAAATCCTCCCCGCCGCTTCATTCCCCCCCTTCCCCCCGGCGCCATACCCCCCCTCGCTGCCGCTCCATTCCCCCCCTTCCCCCCAGCGCCATCCCCCCCTCCCTGCCACTCCATTCCCCCCCACCACGCTGGTCCGTCTCACCCGGTCTTCACATTGCAGATGAAACCTGCAGCAGGGAAGGAGCGGGTCATGTGACAGGCTCTGCGCACGTCACTTCAGCCCGCCTGTCACATGACCCTCTCATTCCCGGCTGCAGTTTTCACCGGCAATGTGAAGACCGGGTGAGGTCAGAGCGGCGTGGAGGAGGGGGGATGGAGAGACGGGGGGGGGAATGGAGCGGCAGGGAGGGGGGGAATGGAGCGGCACGGAGGGGGGGAATGAAGCGGCGGGGAGGATTTGTTACTGTGTGATGAGGGCTTCTTTATGTGGACTGGGAGAGCCTGTTGCTATGGAGGGTGGGGTTGTTGCTATAGACGGCATGTTTTTAGTAGAGTAGGAGGAAATGACTAGTTCTCATTTCAATGCCATAACACCCCCCCCTTGGACGTTCTCTTCAGAATATCTAGAAAACCGTGCAAACTGGTGACAGAAAGTAAATTACTTATTGTCACAATTCTGCAGCCCAGATATGCACTGAGAATATGTGAAAAGCCCGGACAACCCCTTTAAAGCAGAGGATTAATGCACAGCTTCAGAGAAGTCTCCTTCATCATGCACAATGAATTTCCCATGCATTTTACTACCCAATTAGGGGATAATAAACTCTGCTTGTAAATATGGTGAATTTACTTTTAATGAATATCCCCCATTGAGTCTCAAGAGTAAACCAGAAAATCAGTAAAACTTCCAGGCGGTTCTCTGTGTTCCATCCACGTGTTCCATTCTCTGTGTTCCGTCCACGTGTTCCATTCTCTGTGTTCTGTCCACGTGTTCCATTCTCTGTGTTCCGTCCACGTGTTCCAATCTCTGTGTTTTGTCCACGTGTTTAATTCTCTTAGTTCCATCCACGTGTTCCATTCTTTGTGTTCGTCCATGTGTTCCATTCTTTTTGTTCCGTTCACGTGTTCCATTATCTGGTGTTCCGTCTACGTGTTCCATTCTCTTTGTTCCGTCCACGTGTTCCATTCTCTGTGTTCCGTCCACGTGTTCCATTCTCTTTGTTCCGCCACGTGTTCCATTCTTTTTGTTCCGTCCACGTGTTCCATTCTCTTTGTTCCGTCCACGTGATCCATTCTCTGTGTTCCGTCCATGTGTTCCATTCTTTTTGTTCCGTCCACGTGTTCCATTCTCTTTATTCCGTCCAGGTGGTCCATTATTTTTGTTCCGTCCACGTGTTCCATTCTCTGTGTTCCGTCCACGTGTTCCATTCTCTGTGTTCCGTCCACGTGTTCCATTCTCTGTGTTCCGTCCACGTGTTCCATTCTTTTTGTTCCGTCCACATGTTCCATTCTCTATGTTCTGTCCACATGTTCCATGCTCTGTGTTCCATCCACGGCAATTCTCATATCTTATATTTCATTATGTGAATCGTTTCAACTCGCTAATGTAATTTCTCCATGAAGGAAGCAAATGATAATATTTGTGGCATTTTTTAAATATTTTGGTATTACTGTAGAAGCCGACCGCATAGTTCCCCCTTCCAGACATATTGAGCTACAATGAAGGCCAAGTCTTTTTCCTTTACTCAGCTGAAATATTCAGCCTTGGGACACAGAGCTTAACATACAGAAAAAGGATTTTAAGTTGGCAAAGATTATGTTGAGAATTCTTTTCTCTTAAGTAATTAGTAGAAAATATTTTCTCTAAATCAGTGTTTTTTAAAAATATGATGACACAAATGTATTGTTTTTAAAGGGAATCTGTCAGTAGGATAACCTCTTTTAAGCCATCTGTATGGACATGTAGGTCATAGGTAGCAGAAAAAAATACCTATTATTATTATTATTATGCTTTTACCTATATAGCCATATTCCACAGCGCTTTACATACATTATCTTCACTGCCCCCGATGGGACCCACAATCTAAATTGCCTTTTGGTATGTCTTTGGATATCTGTGTTCCGATGTCATATTCTAGAGAAATCCACAATTTTTTTCAATATGTAAATTAGCTGTTAATTTCTATGGACCCCATACAGACCTCCCTGAAAATCCTCTTCCAGAGATTATTTAAATGAAAGAGGGTGTTGCCACTCTGAGACATGTAGATCAGGAGAGCAGACTGTCTGTCATTACATGTCTCCACTGGAAACGCCCCCTTTTATTTACAGTAAGCCTTGGATGCAGATGCTCAGGGAGATCTATATCCGGCCCATAGATCTTAACAGCTCATTTACATATTAAGAAAAACATATCATTTTACTCCGCTTCCTATAACCTATATAGACGGCTTAGGATGGTTGATCCTACTGACAAATTCCCTTTAACTATTGCAGTTTTCACTTTGGTCATTAAAGCAGATGTAACAGGATGAGACTTTCTATTTTCTGTAGCTCACGTGTCGGCTTTCGGCTTTACGGTATAAATTGGAATAATTGAGTCTGTCTTGACTGGGACATTCAAATATAATGGTATAATGGCAGAGAGAAAATTAAGAAAAAACCTTTCATTCTGGAGGGCTCGGCACCTTCATGTATTACACAGCCCAGTGATTTTAGTGGCACTTTTTAAATAATAATTTTTCTGTAATGAACCTGCCAAGAATTACTGGTGTATTGTGGGCTGCAATTTCCAGGGGCAAATATTTTGCACCTCCTTACCCAATAATTTTTAGCACTCCCATCCACCAATCTGTTGGGCTCTGTTGTCCTTATATTTTGCATTTTGACCTCCTATATTCTTTATTTTTCTGAACTTAGACATAAGTTTTGAAAAATAAAATATTGTTCTACTTATTCCTTCACAACCTATCACGTATAAGTCGCCTCCCTTCCTTTGATACGGGCTCCGAGTCCGACGCTGAGCCCGCATCTTTTCTGACACATGATAGCTGGTTTGATCAACTGTCATGTGCCCCTAACAGCTGAAATTGCGATCCACCTGCGGCTGCTAACATGTTAAATGCCACTGTCAATCTCTGACAGCGGCATTTAATACATGCGTGCCGGAAGCGTGTCACAAACCACACCCACGGACGCCCCTGGAGATGATGATTTCTGCTACACATAGCAAGGCTATACGTAGCACAAGTGATCAGATGATTGCAGCTTCAAGTCTTCTATGGAGACTACTGTATTGAAGCAAGTCAAAAGTGGAAAAAAAAGTTTTAAAAAATATAAAAAAAAGTTTAAAGTTCATATTTCCCTAGTCAAAATAAAACAATACAAAAAAACGATCATATATTTCATATTGCTGCATTAAGAAACTCCCAATTTATCCAAATACAAAGGCAATCTGATTGGTAAACTACATAACGAGTAAAAAATCCAAACCGCAAAATTACGTTTTTTTGTTCATAGCAACGGGTGATAAAATCGTATCTACCCTAAAATGCTATCACTAAAAACGTCAGCTCGGCGCGCAAAATATAAGCCCTGACCCAGCCCCAGATCCCAAAAAATGGAGACGATACGGATCTCAGAAAATGGTGCAATTTTTTTTTTTATTAAACTTTGGATTTTTTTTCACCACGTAAATAAAAAACAATCTATACAAGTTTGGTATCTGTCATCTGATAATGACCTGGCGAATCATAATGGCAGGTCAGATTTAGCATTTGGTGAACATGGTAAAAAAATAAAAAAAACTGTTGTGGAATTGCACTTCTATACTTCTCCAGCAGTGATGGTGGATCTGCTGGACCTCAGGGCGCTGGATGTGGAGGTTTACCGTCTTTTAGATGTCTGTAGGGGAGCGGCAACAACATGTAAACACGCGGGCAGCCCTGGATAATCCACGCCGGCAGGATGATAAGATCCGGCGGAAGGTGGAACCTCTTCTCTTTTTCTCCTTTTTTACATTCTCTGGGCTTTCTTGCTCTGCATTTGGATTTATTGCAGATTTTCTTTTCTCGATGTCTGATGCTTGGGTACACTCTGGATGGGACTTTGAATTCTCATTGTTCATCGTGATGGTAGCGATGGTGCAGAGTTTAGAAAGCCTTTCAGAGGATGACGTAAAATTTTGGAAGTCAAGGTCCTTGTCCTCACTTGTGTCCTCTTCTTTCTCTGAGACCATAAGCATGTCTCTATGAGCGTGATTGATAAAGAGGCTGGTGTCCACATCTGACACAAGATGAGGAATATACATCGGCTTCTGATTTAGAAGATTGTCAAAATCTATTTTTTTCATGAATGGATGATCCTTAATCTCAAATGCTCCACCTGTCCCAAGTCTTTGCTCAGGATTTTTTTTGAGCAGGTCAGTGATGAGGTTCTTAGCCTCACGGGGTGGACAGCGTTTGTAATTCCAAGGTATTTTTCCCATGACAATCATTCTTTTAAGCTCAGGTATGAAATCCGTATCAAATGGTAAAGATCCCACCAGAAATTCATAGAGGATGATCCTCATTGACCACCAGTCAACAGGTCTTCCGTAGTCTTTCATTAGGATGACCTCTGGGGCCATGTAATTCAGGGTACCACAATTCTCAAGGTCCTTGAACTCTCTGGAGATGTCCTTCACTGATTGCTTATAGTTGTTGGTTTTTGGTATCATGACACCAATTTTTGAAAGCCCAAAATCGGCGACTTTAATGTGCCCAGCAGTTGTAATCAGTAGGTTGTACGGTTTTAGGTCTCGGTGCACCACACCATAGCTGTGCAGGTATTCCACAGCAAGAACTGTTTCTGCAAAGTACAGACGGGCCAAGGGGATAGATAAACGGCCCCTGGTGCTTAGAAGGGACCCACAGTCTCCACCTCCAACATACTCCATGACCATGCACAGGTGAGATCTAGTAGGGAAGGAGCAGAGCATGGAGACCACAAAGGGACAATCAGCGAAGGTCATGATGTCCCTCTCCAGAAAGGCCGCTTCCACGTGTTTTTCAGTTTCCAGGTTCTTCTTCGCCATTTTCTTCATAGCGAAGATCTGCTGTGAGTATTTGTGCTGCACTAAGTAGACAGCCCCAAAACATCCGCCGCTGATCAGTTTGGATGTCTCGAAGTCGCTCATATGCGGCTTTCTCGCCGGGATCAATGATTCCATCAAGTTAGTGGCAGGCTCGTGGATCTCTGGCATCTCACAGATCACACTCTCAGGATCTGGCAGCTCAGGGGTTTCTGTTGTCAGATCGCTGCTTGGCCCCGGATGACTCGTATTAGGGTCCGGGGATTCCGGGGGAACATTTTCCCCGTCTTTGTCGTCGCCTTCTGGTGTCTCAGTGGCAGGCTCGTGGATCTCCAGGATCTCACAGATCACACTCTCAGGATACGGCAGCTCAGGGGTTTCTGTGGTCAGATCGCTGCTCAGCCCCGCCTGACTCGTGTTAGGGTCCGGGGGGACATTTTCCCTGTCTTTGTACTCGCCTTGTGGTGTCTCCAGGCATTCCGGGCAGCGGGCCGGACCTTCCAGCACATACAGGACTTTTTCGGCCAGTTCTTTAACAAAAGCCAAATCTCCATCTTGAGATCTTTCTTCAACCTGCTGTAGTAATGTCCTGATGTTCCGGGTTAAATCCGTCAGATACTCTGAGGTAAGACGGTCTTGGTGGTATTTGGTCAGGCAGTCCTGCACTAGCTCCACCACCAGCCGGTGAGTGAAGCCGAGGACGCCATCGGGTGGTAGAAGCTTAATATCAGAGCAATGGGTGTAAATAATCTCCAATAATCCTTCTACCTGAAGCTTGTCTAGAAGAAATTCAGCCATAGCGAAAAATTGCAAATGCACTCAGTCACTAGGGAGCCAAAATGGCAGCAGGAATCCTGTGTACACTGCATAAGTAACTGCGAGCGGTGATGTCATAATGGTCGACCATCTGTGATGTCATAATGGACGACCATCAGTGATGTCATAATGGTCGACCATCTGTGATATCATAATGGCCGACCATCAGTGATGTCATAATGGCCGACCATCTGTTTGCAAACATTTTTTTTTTTAAACCGTCTTTATTGAGTGTAATGCAAAATATACATATAATGTCCAATAACATAACAGAAGAACATTTATGCAATATTATTAACATTAGACGGCATTTTTTCAACTATAAAAACCCCCACCCCTCCCCCAGGCAAACTCCATAACTTCGTAACACAATTTCAATCCAGTCTAACAGGGATATTACTGGCAAGCTGCTCTCTCATATACCAGTTGGTGAGCTGGAAACAACTATGTATCGCCTGGCTTGTGGAAGATGTCTGAGTATTGATAAAAGAGGACCATGTGAAAAAAAAAGCGTCCCTCTTTATTAAGTAAGGCCTCTATCCAATCCATTTTGAAGAGATATGTTACTTTTGTAGCAATTAAGCTTAAAGAAGGTGTTGCATCCTGTGCTCACAAAAGGAGAATGCTTTTACGTGTGGCTGCCGCCCATATGAACAAGATGGGGCGCTGCTGGACAGAAAGCCTCACCAACTGGTCCTGTGCGAGAATATTAAATATGGCCCACTCCGGGGAGAGAGAGATAGATATGTCAAAAGTGTAGATGAGATGTTGCAGAAGTGTATCCCACACCTCCCTTATTTTTGGGCAGTCCCAAAGGCAATGGAAAATATCAGCTGGAGAGTGTAAGCATTTAGGGCAGGGATAGTCCCCTGAGGGGGACATTTTAGACTGGACCTCTGGGGAGATGTATGCTCTATGAAATATCATAAGAGACATGGTTATGTAACTGTCATATGGTAATTTAGAGTTAATACGCAGAGTGGCTTTCAAAAGGTCATTTACCCAACAGTTCGTTAATTGAGCAACCCATTTTCCAGGGCCTGGTGAAGAGTCTGACCAATGTATAGAAGGCTTTAATGCTGGGAGGCTGAAGGGTCTACACATGGCCTCATCTATTGGGGTATTAGTGAAGCGATTAAAGGCGTATATCCAATCAAGGGAATGGCGAAAAGCAGCCTCTATACTGTAGAGGTGTAAATTTGGGAGATTAAGTCCACCGAAAGATTTGGTTTGCTGTAGCTTAAAAACACTAATTCTAGAGCCCCCTTCCGAGCCCCAAATAAATAGGCAGAAGGCTCGTGTCAGTAGCCTATCATCAGCTTTAGAAAGTAGAACCGGGAGCGTCTGTAAAGGAAAGAGTATTTTAGGGAAAGAGATCATATAAATTAGATGGGCTTTACCTGCAAAGGATAATTTAAGGGATTTCCAGGATTGAATTTCTTGTATAACTACAGAAATAAGAGGCTGAACATTTAATTTATAGATATCATGAGGATTTGATGGTAGGTCAACGCCAAGATAAGGTAAAGAATTTCTCCTCCACTGAAAAGAAAAAGGGAACGGCCACCGTTTCTGAGCAATTTTAAAAATAGCTAAAGCATGAGATTTATTAAAGTTTATACGAAATCCCGAAACTGCTCCAAATTCATTAAAGGCGTCCATTATAGAGGAAATGGATTCCTTAGGATTGGATATCATGAGTAAGATATCATCAGCAAATGCCAACGTTTTAAGTGTATTGTGACCGACCCCTATGCCCCCAAAGGAAGGGATCATCTCCAGATATCTTAGTAAGGGATCAAGGGCAATATTGAACAACAAAGGTGACAGAGGACAGCCCTGCCTCGTTCCCCTGAAGATGGAAAAAGGGGTTGACTGGATATTTTCAAAACATTTTTATTGGATTAAAGTGGACCTTTTAACCAAATTTATCATGGTTAGGAGGCTGTCCACTACTTCGACAACCCCTTTCTTGATGTTTGCCCCCGATTCATTAAAAAAAACTTTACTCGCCTTCCTCAGTGGCGCCGTTCCCACTGTGTCAGCACTCGCGGTCCTGGAGTTCTTCTGCGGTTGTTGTGACACGCGCCTCCAGCACCCAAAATTTGTCATGGTTAGAGGGCTGTCCACTACTTGGGCAACCCCTTCTTGATGTTTGGCCCCGATTAAATAAAAAAAACTTTACTCACCTCCCTCGGTGGCGCTGTTCCCGTGGTGTCAGCACTTGCGGTCCTGGAGTTCTTCTGTGGTTGTTGTGACACGTGCCTCCAGCACCCAATCTGATCCGGCATCGCTGTGCCCGCCTTAGGACAAATCAAACATGAAGAGGAAGTTGGGACTCCAGCTGCTTTCTCACTTGCTCTTCATGTTCAATTCAACAGGAGGCAGAGACAGTGATGTCAGCACTGATTGGGCGTTGGAGTCACGTGTCAAAACAGCACAGGAACCCTAGAGAACGGTGCTGGCATGGGAGGTGAGTATAAGCTTTTTTATTTTATCGGGGCTAAGCATGGGGTATGAGGAGAAGTTGCCCAAGTAGAAGACAACTTCTTTAACAGGACACATTATGCAATTTTGCCTCTCAGTTACGGCGATATTAGCAAAGTATTGGCACATATTAAATCAAAAAGAAAATGGTAAGTCCAAGTGGGTGTTATCAATTACTTTTCACTGGGGGCGTGTACTTCTTCTTCCTGCATGAGTTGCTCAATCATTACCAGGGAGCAGCACAGCAGAAAAGGACTGCGCCTCACCATAGCCTAGGTTTCTCAGTGTGTGAGATGTAAGGATACAGAGCAGACTTAAGATTTGTGATTTTACTCAAAGGCTGTTTATATTTGTAGCCAATTTAACAGAAATGGAGCAATCAACTGAGCTTCTCCTATGCACCATCATATGGGGCACTTACTGTTATTTTATTTGAGGGGAAAAAAATAGATCACAATGGCTGGCCCTTTTTTTCTTTTGCTTGACTTTATTATGTAGCTTCCATAGGAAAAAAAACAATAAGGCCGGGGTCACACTAACCGACGCAAAATACGGTCAGTATTTTACATGCGTAATACGGATGACAGACCCCTAAATAGTGCTCCGTATGTCATCCGTAATCAAGGTGTGGTCGCGTATTTTGCGCATGTAAGCATCCGTATGGCATCCGTATGGAGAGATTTTCTTGCAGGCTTGCAAAATGGACATATAATGGAGCCCTATGACAGTTTTCATAAAGAAATGAAAGAATAGATATAGACACATAGAATGCATGTATATATATATATATATATATATATATATATACATGCATTCTATGTGTCTATATCTATTCTTTCGTTTCTTTATTAAACCTGTCAGGGTGAGTTTACTGTATAGCGCACTGAATTGCCGGCTTTGCTAAAAGACACCTGGTGCGTATTTCTCGCAGGTCACATGTGTGGTCCGTGTGTAATTCGTATTTTTTGCGCACCCATAGACTTGCATTGGCGTACTACGGCCGTAGTACGCTGACAATCGCAGCATGCTGCGATTGGCACGGAGCGTAGCGTAGAATACGGATGAGAAATATACGGCTGGTGCGAGGGACCCCATAGAGAATCATTGGTTCGTGTCTAATGCGTGCTTTTAGCGCCTCTCACTCGTCCGTATTCCTCGCCAGTGTGACCCCGGCCTAAAACCTGCAGTTTCTAATTGATGAGTAAATTATTTGATATACATACTGGAAGAAAAGCTTTTTTTGTTGTTGTCATTAAAGCGGAGGATTAATGCACAGCTTCAGAGAAGTCTCCTTCATCATGCACAATGAATTTCCCATGCATTTTACTACCCAATTAGGGGAAAATAAACTCTGCTTGTAAATATGGTGAATTTACTTTTAATGAATATCCCCCATTGAGTCTCAAGAGTAAACCAGAAAATCAGTAAAACTTCCAGGCGGTTCTCTGTGTTCCATCCACGTGTTCCATTCTCTGTCTTCCATCCACGTGTTCCATTCTCTGTGTTCCGTCCACGTGTTCCATTTTCTGTGTTCCGTCCACGTGATCCAATCTCTGTGTTTTGTCCATGTGTTTCATTCTCTTAGTTCCATCCACGTGTTCCATTCTTTGTGTTCGTCCATGTGTTCCATTCTTTTTGTTCCGTCCACGTGTTCCATTCTCTATGTTCTGTCCACATGTTCCATCATCTGTGTTCCATCCACACGTTCCATTCACTTTGTTCCGTCCACGTGTTCCATTCTCTGTGTTCTGTCCACGTGTTCCATTCTCTGTGTTCCGTCCACGTGTTCCATTCTCTGGTGTTCCGTCTACGTTTCCATTCTCTTTGTTCCGTCCACATGGTCCATTCTCTGTGTTCTGTCCACGTGGTCCATTCTCTGTGTTCCGTCCACATGTTCCATTCTCTGTGTTCTGTCCACGTGTTCCATTCTTTTTGTTTCGTCCACGTGTTCCATTCTCTATGTTCTGTCCACGTGGTCCATTCTCTGTGTTCCAGCCACATGTTCCATTCTCTTTGTTCCGTCCACTTGTTCCATTCTCTGTGTTCTGTCCACGTGTTCCATTCTCTGTGTTCCGTCCACGTGTTCCATTCTCTGGTGTTCCATCTACGTTTTCCATTCTCTGTGTTCCGTCCACGTGGTCCATTCTCTGTGTTCCGTCCATGTGGACCATTCTCTGTGTTTTGTCCACGTGTTCCATTCTCGGTGTTCCATCCACGTGTTCCATTCTTTTTGTTTCGTCCACGTGTTCCTTTCTCTATGTTCTATCCACATGTTCCATTCTCTGTGTTCCGTCCACATATTCCATTCTCTCTGTTCCAGCCACGTGTTCCATTCTCTGTGTTCTGTCCACGTGTTCCATTCTCTGTGTTCCGTCCACTTGTACCATTCCCTGTGTTCCATCCACGGCAATTCTCATCTCTTCTATTTCATTATGTGAAGCATTTCAACTCGGTAATGTAATTTCTCCATGAAGGAAGTCTATTATAATATTTGTAACATTTTTTAAATATTTTGGTATTACTGTAGAAACTGACCGCATAGTTCCCCCTTCCAGACATATTGAGCTACAATGAAGGCCCAGTCTTTTTCCTTTACTCAGCTGAAATATTCAGCCTTGGGACACAGAGCTTAACATACAGAAAAAGGATTTTAAGTTGGCAAAGATTATGTTGAGAATTCTTTTCTATTAAGTAATTATTAGAAAATATTTTCTCTAAATCAGTGTTTTTTTTTAAATGATGACACAAATGTATTGTTTTTAAAGGGAATCTGTCAGTAGGATAACCTCTTTTAAGCCATCTGTATGGACATGTAGGTCATAGGTAGCTGAAAAAAATACCTATTATTACTATTATTATGCTTTTGCCTATACAGTTATGGCCAAAAGTATTGACACCCCTGCAATTCTGTCAGATAATACTCAGTTTCTTCCTGAAAATGATTGCAAACACAAATTCTTTGGTATTATTATCTTCATTTAATTTGTCTTAAATAAAAAAAACACAAAAAGAATTGTCCTAAAGCCAAATTGGATATAATTCCACACCAAACATAAAAAAGAGGGTGGACAAAAGTATTGGCACTGTTCGAAAAATCATGTTATGCTTCTCTAATTTGTGTAATTAACAGCACCTGTAACTTACCTGTGCCACCTAACAGGTGTTGACAATAACTGTCACGTCGCCGCCAGACTCAGGGCCTGCTGTTCCGGCTTCGGCCACTAGGAGGCGCTGGACTGATACCTCGTCGCCAGACTCAGGGCCTGCTGTTCCGGCTTTGGCCACTAGGAGGCGCCGGACTGACACGTCACCGCCAGACTCAGGGCCTGCGGTTCCGGTCTCGGCCACTAGGAGGCGCCGGACCGTCACGTCGCCGTCGGACTCAGGGACGGCTGTTCCTGCCTCAGCCACTGGGAGGCGCCGTGGTTCACTCCAGGGTGAGGGTGGTGACAGAGAAGAGGCTCCTGCGCAGGCATCTGGTGGGCGCAGGCTCTGCCCCTCTGTCAGTCATATAGGGCTTACTGCATCTCCATCTGGCCTGGTCCTGGGGGCGGCCCTAATTACATCATCAGTCCAGGAGCCTGTGAGGGATGACCTGATCCCTCAAATACCTTGGGACTGGTCTTGCAAGCCGCCGGATATATTCTTGGTTCCCCTGCGTGCTACTTTGTAATTTGCTATAGTGAAAACTCTGACCTCAGCCTGGATTTCTGACCATTCTATTGCCTGACATTTTTGTACCTCCGCCTCTTTTCTGATTTTTTGACGCTGACCTTCGCTTGGATTCCTGACTCTCCTTCTGCCTGCTGATTTTGTACCTTTGCTGCCCTCCTGTTTTTTTACTGACCTTGGCCTGGACTTTTGACTCTCCTTCTGTCTGCTGATTTCGTGCCTCTGCTGCCCTCCGGCCTCCGACTCCTGCCTCCTGACCTTGATTACGGGTTTTAGTTTTGACCCCTTGGCGGCCGTCCTGCTCTGGTCTACTGCTCCTCTAGACAGCTACCCCCTGGGCCTTGCTACAATTCCAGATCCCTGTATAGGGGTTAAGGGTCTCAGGGTTACTCGGGGTGCTGTTCCTACTACAGCCCAGATTCGCAGACGGCCGCCACAATAACTAAATCACACTTGCAGCCAGTTGAAATGGATTAAAGGTGACTCAACCTCTGTCCTGTGTCCTTGTGTGTACCACATTGAGCATGGAGAAAAGAAAGAAGACCAAAGAACTGTCTGAGGACTTGAGAAACCAAATTGAGAGGAAGCATGAGCAATCTCAAGGCTACAAGTCCATCTCCAAATCCCTGAATGTTCCTGTGTCTATCGCGTGCAGTGTCATCAAGAAGTTTAAAGCCCATGGCACTGTGGCTAACCTCCCTAGATGTGGACGGAAAAGAAAAATTGACAAGAGATTTCAACGCAAGATTGTGCAGATGTTGGATAAAGAACCTCAACTAACATCCAAACAAGTTCAAGCTGTCCTGCAGTCCGAGGGTACAACAGTGTCAACCCATACTATCCGTCGGCATGTGAATAAAAAGGGACTGTATGGTAGGAGACCCAGGAAGACCCCACTTCTTACCCCGAGACATAAAAAAGCCAGGCTGGAGTTTGCCAAAACTTAACTGAAAAAGCCTAAAGCATTTTGGAAGAATGTTCTCTGGTCAGAAGAGACAAAAGTAGAGCTTTTTGGGCAAAGGCATCAACATAGAGTTTACAGGAGAAAAAAGAGGCATTCAAAGAAAAGAACACGGTCCCTACAGTCAAACATGGCGGAGGTTCCCTGATGTTTTGGGGTTGCTTTGCTGCCTCTGGCACTGGACTGCTTGATCGTGTGCATGGCATTATGAAGTCAGAAGACTACCAACAAATTTTGCAGCATAATGTAGGGCACAGTGTGAGAAAGCTGGGTCTCCCTCAGAGGTCATGGGTCTTCCAGCAGGACAATGACCCAAAACACACTTCCAAAAGCACTAGAAAATGGTTTGAGAAAGCACTGGAGACTTCTAAAGGTGACCAGCAATGAGTCCAGACTTGAATCCCATAGAACACCTGTGGAGAGATCTAAAAATGGCAGTTTGGAGAAGGCACCCTTCTAATATCAGGGTCCTGGAGCAGTTTGCCAAGGAAGAATGGTCTAAAATTCCAGCAGAGCATTGTAATAAACTCATTGATGGTTACCGGAAGCAGTTGGTCGCAGTTATTTTGGCTAAAGGTTGTGCAACCAAGTTTTAGGCTGAGGGTGCCAATACTTTTGTCTGGCCCTTTTTTGGAGTTTTGTGTGAAATGATCAATGTTTTGCTTTTTGCTTCATTCTCTTTTGTGTTTTTTTATTTAAGACAAATTAAATGAAGATAATAATACCAAAGAATGTGTTTGCAATCATTTTCAGGAAGAAACTGAGTATTATCTGACAAAATTGCAGGGGTGTCAATACTTTTGGCCACAACTGTATAGCCATATTCCACAGCGCTTTACATACATTATCATCACTGTCCCCGATGGGGCTCACAATCTAAATTCCCTTTTGGTATGTCTTTGGATATCTGTGTTCCAATGTCTTATTCTAGAGAAATCCACAATGTTTTTAAATATGTAAATTAGCTGTTAATTTCTATGAGCCCCATACAGACCTCCCTGAAAATCCTCTTCCAGAACTTATTTAAATGAAAGAGGGTGTTCCAACTCTGAGACATGTAGATCAGGAGAGCAGACTGTCAATCATTACATGTCTCCACTGGAAATGCCCCCTTTTATTTACAGGCAGATTCTCAGGGAGATCTATATCCGCCCCATAGATCTTAACAGCTCATTTACATATTAAGAAAAACATATCATTTTACTCAGCTTCCTATAGCCTATATAGACGGCTTAGGATGGTTGATCCTACTGACAGATTCCCTTTAACTATTGCAGATTTCACTTTGGTCATTAAAGCAAATGTAACAGGATTAGACTTTCTATTTTCTGTAGCTCACGTGTCGGCTTTCGGCTTTACTGTATAAACTGGAATTATTGAGTCTGTCTTGACCGAGACATTGAAATATAATGGCAGAGAGAAAATTAAGAAAAAACCTTTCATTCTGGAGGGCTCAGCACCTTCATGTATTACACAGCCCAGTGATTTTAGTGGCACTTTTTAATTACTAATTTTTCTGTAATGAACCTGCCAAGAATTACTGGTGTATTGTGGGCTGCAATTTCCAGGGGCAAGTATTTTGCACCTCTTTTCCCAATAATTTTTAGCACTCCCTTCCACCAATCTATTGGGCTCTGTTGTCCTTATATTTTGCATTTTGACCTCCTATATTCATTTTTTTCTGAACTTAGACATAAGTTTTGAAAAATAAAATATTGTTCTACTTATCCCTTCACGACCTATCACGTATAAGTACATCTTAGGTCGCCTCCCTTCCTTTGATACGGGCTCCGAGTCCGACGCTGAGCCCACATCTTTTCTGACACATGATAGCTGGTTTGATCAACTGTCATGTGCCCCTAACAGCTGAAATTGCGATCCACCTGCGGCAGCTAACATGTTAAATGCCACTGTCAATCTCTGACAGCGGCATTTAACACATGCGTGCCGGAAGCGTGTCACAAACCACACCCACGGACGCCCCTGGAGATGATGATTTCTGCTACACATAGCAAGGCTATACGTAGTACAAGCGATCAGATGATTGCAGCTTCAAGTCTTCTATGGAGACTACTGTATTGAAGCAAGTCAAAAGTGGAAAAAAAATGTTTTAAAAAATATAAAAAAAAGTTTAAAGTTCATATTTCCCTAGTCAAAATAAAACAATACAAAAAAGCGATCATATATTTCATATTGCTGCATTAAGAAACTCCCAATTTATCCAAATACAAAGGCAATCTGATTGGTAAACTACGTAACGAGAAAAAAATCCAAACCGCAAAATTACGTTTTTTTGGTTCATAGCAACGGGTGATTAAAAAATCGTATCTACCCTAAAATGCTATCACTAAAAACGTCTGCTCGGCGCGCAAAATATAAGCCCTGACCCAGCCCCAGATCCCAAAAAATGGAGACGATACGGATCTCAGAAAATGGTGCAATTTTTTTTTTTATTAAACTTTGGATTTTTTTTCACCACGTAAATAAAAAACAATCTATACATGTTTGGTATCTGTCATCTCATAATGACCTGGCGAATCATAATGGCAGGTCAGATTTAGCATTTGGTGAACATGGTAAAAAAATAAAAAAAACTGTTGTGGAATTGCACTTCTATACTTCTCCAGCAGTGATGGTGGATCTGCTGGACCTCAGGGCGCTGGATGTGGAGGTTTACCGTCTTTTAGATGTCGTAGGGGAGCGGCAACAACATGTAAACACGCGGGCAGCCCTAGATAATCCACGCCGGCATGATGATAAGATCCGGCGGAAGGTGGAACCTCGTCTCTTTTTCTCCTTTTTTACATTTTCTGGACTTACTTGCTCTGCATTTGGATTTATTGCAGATTTTCTTTTCTCGATGTCTGATGCTTGGGTACACTCTGGATGGGACTTTGAATTCTCATTGTTCATCGTGATGGTAGCGATGGTGCAGAGTTTAGAAAGCCTTTCAGAGGATGACGTAAAATTTTGGAAGTCAAAGTCCTTGTCCTCACTTGTGTCCTCTTCTTTCTCTGAGACCATAAGCATGTCTCTATGAGCGTGATTGATAAAGAGGCTGGTGTCCACATTTGATACAAGATGAGGAATATACATCGGCTTCTGATTTAGAAGATTGTCAAAATCTATTTTTTTCATGAGTGGATGATCCTTAATCTCAAATGCTCCACCTTTCCCAAGTCTTTGCTCAGGATTTTTTTTGAGCAGGTCAGTGATGAGGTTCTTAGCCTCACGGGGTGGACAGCGTTTGTAATTCCAAGGTATTTTTCCCATGACAATCATTCTTTTAAGCTCAGGTATGAAATCCGTATCAAATGGTAAAGATCCCACCAGAAATTCATGGAGGATGATCCCCATTGACCACCAGTCAACAGGTCTTCCGTAGTCTTTCATTAGGATGACCTCTGGGGCCATGTAATTCAGGGTACCACAATTCTCAAGGTCCTTGAACTCTCTGGAGATGTCCTTCACTGATTGCTTATAGTTGTTGGTTTTTGGTATCATGACACCAATTTTTGAAAGTCCAAAATCGGCGACTTTAACGTGCCCAGCAGTTGTAATCAGTAGGTTGTACGGTTTCAGGTCTCGGTGCACCACACCATAGCTGTGCAGGTATTCCACAGCAAGAACTGTTTCTGCAAAGTACAGACGGGCCAAGGGGATAGATAAACGGCCCTTGGTGCTTAGAAGGGACCCACAGTCTCCACCTCCAACATACTCCATGACCATACACAGGTGAGATCTAGTAGGGAAGGAGCAGAGCATGGAGACCACAAAGGGACAATCAGCGAAGGTCATGATGTCCCTCTCCAGAAAGGCCGCTTCCACGTGTTTTTCAGTTTCCAGGTTCTTCTTCGCCATTTTCTTCATAGCGAAGATCTGCTGTGAGTATTTGTGCTGCACTAAGTAGACAGCCCCAAAACATCCGCCGCTGATCAGTTTGGATGTCTCGAAGTCGCTCATATGCGGCTTTCTCGCCGGGATCAATGATTCCATGAAGTTAGTGGCAGACTCGTGGATCTCTGGCATCTCACAGATCACACTCTCAGGATCCGGCAGCTCAGGGGTTTCTGTTATCAGATTGCTGCTTGGCCCCGGATGACTCGTATTAGGGTCCGGGGATTCCAGGGGAACATTTTCCCCGTCTTTGTCGTCGCCTTCTGGTGTCTCAGTGGCAGGCTCGTGGATCTCCGGGATCTCACAGATCACACTCTCAGGATCCGGCAGCTCAGGGGTTTCTGTGGTCAGATCGCTGCTCAGCCCCGCCTGACTCGTGTTAGGGTCCGGGGATTCCAGGGGGACATTTTCCACATCTTTGTACTTGCCTTGTGGTGTCTCCAGGCGTTCCGGGGAGCGGGCCGGACCTTCCAGCACATACAGGACTTTTTCGGCCAGTTCTTTAACAAAAGCCAAATCTCCATCTTGAGATTTTTCTTCAGCCTGCTGTAGTAATGTCCTGATGTTCCGGGTTAAATCTGTCAGATACTCTGAGGTAAGACGGTCTTGGTGGTATTTGGTCAGGCAGTCCTGCACTAGCTCCACCACCAGCCGGTGAGTGAAGCCGAGGACGCCATCGGGTGGTAGAAGCGTAATGTCAGAGCAATGGGTGTAAATAATCTCCAATAATCCTTCTACCTGAAGCTTGTCTAGAAGAAATTCAGCCATAGCGAAAAATTGCAAATGCACTCAGTCACTAGGGAGCCAAAATGGCAGCCGGAACCCTGTGTACACAGCATAAGTAAATGCGAGCGGTGATGTCATAATGGTCGACCATCTGTGATATCATAATGGCTGACCATCTGTTATGTCATAATGGCCGACCATCAGTGATGTCATAATGGCCGACCATATGTTTTCAAACATTTTTTTTTTTAAACCGTCTTTATTGAGTGTATTACAAAATATACATATAATGTCCAATAACATAACAGAAGAACATTTATGCCATATTATTAACATTAGACGGCATTTTTTCAACTATAAAAACCCCCGCCCCTCCCCTCCCCTCCCCCGGGCAAACTCCATAACTTCGTAACACAATTTCAATCCAGTCTAACAGGGATATTACCGGCAAGCTGCTCTCTCATATACCAGTTGGTGAGCTGGAAACAACTATGTATCGCCTGGCTTGTGGAAGATGTCTGAGTATTGATAAAAGAGGATCATGTGAAAAAAAAAGCGTCCCTCTTTATTAAGTAAGGCCTCTATCCAATCCATTTTGAAGAGATATGTTACTTTTGTAGCAATTAAGCTTAAAGAAGGTGTTACATCCTGTGCTCACAAATGGAGAATGCTTTTACGTGTGGCTGCAGCCCATATGAACAAGATGGGGCGCTGCTGGACAGAAAGCCTCACCACTTGGTCCTGTGCGAGAATATTAAATATGGCCCACTCCTGGGAGAGAGAGATAGATATGTCAAAAGTGTTGATGAGATGTTGCAGAAGTGTATCCCACACCTCCCTTATTTTTGGGCAGTCCCAAAGGCAATGGAAAATATCAGCTGGAGAGTGTAAGCATTTAGGGCAGGGATAGTCCCCTGAGGGGGACATTTTAGACTTGACCTCCGGGGAGATGTATGCTCTATGAAATATCATAAGAGACATGGTTAGGTAACTGTCATATGGTAATTTAGAGTTAATACGCATAGTGGCTTTCAAAAGGTCATTTACCCGACAGTTCGTTAATTGAGCAACCCATTTTCCAGGGCCTGGTGAAGAGTCTGACCAATGTATAGAAGGCTTAATGATTTATATATAAGACTCATAGAATAAGTTCCCATTTGGGCTTTAATGGATATTAAATTTAGAGGGTGTGTTCTAGCATCATCCGGTATGTCTCGCAATATTGAGCTTACGTAATGTCTAATTTGAGAGATAGTAAAATTGTCTACTGTAAGGATTGGGTATTTGAAAACCATGTCCTCTAAGGTAAGAAGGCATTGATTATTTGTTAACGTATCTCGGACCAGTCTACACCCATTGTTTCCAAGCACCTTGTAAATGAGAGCTGACTTGCCTTGTAGAAAAGAGGGGTTACCTTGAAAGGGAAGAAACATCGAGATGTGGGGGTCAAGACCGCTAACTCGTCTAGCTTGACGCCATCCCAAGATTACCGACCATAATAGAGGATTATCTCTAACCTCCACTGGAATTTCAGCATTTCGTAGGTGAAGCAATGCTGGGAGGCTGAAGGGTCTACACATGGCCTCATCTATTGGGGTATTAGTGAAGCGATTAAAGGCGTATATCCAATCAAGGGAATGGCGAAAAGCAGCCGCTATACTGTAGAGGCGTAAATTTGGGAGATTAAGTCCACCCAAAGATTTGGTTTGCTGTAGCTTAAAAACACTAATTCTAGAGCCCCCTTCTGAGCCCCAAATAAATTGGCAGAAGGCTCGTGTCAGTAGCCTATCATCAGCTTTAGAAAGTAGAACCGGGAGCGTCTGTAAAGGAAAGAGTATTTTAGGGAAAGAGATCATTTTAATTAGATGGGCTTTACCTGCAAAGGATAATTTAAGGGATTTCCAGGATTGAATTTATTGTATAACTACAGAAATAAGAGGCTGAACATTTAATTTATAGATATCATGAGGATTTGATGGTAGGTCAACGCCAAGATAAGGTAAAGAATTTCTCCTCCACTGAAAAGGAAAAGGGAATGGCCACCGTTTCTGAGCAATTTTAAAAATAGCTAAAGCATGAGATTTATTAAAGTTTATACGAAATCCCGAAACTGCTCCAAATTCATTAAAGGCGTCCATTATAGAGGAAATGGATTCCTTAGGATTGGATATCATGAGTAAGATATCATCAGCAAATGCCAACGTTTTAAGTGTATGGTGACCGACCCCTATGCCCCCAAAGGAAGGGATCATCTCCAGATATCTTAGTAAAGGATCAAGGGCAATATTAAACAACAAACGTGACAGAGGACAGCCCTGCCTCGTCCCCCTGAAGATGGAAAAAGGGGTTGACTGGATACTTTCAAACATTTTTATTGGATTAAAGTGGACCTTTTAACCAAATTTATCATGGTTAGAGGGCTGTCCACTACTTGGACAACCCCTTCTTGATTCTTGCCCCCGATTCAATAAAAAAACTTTACTCGCCTTCCTCAGTGGCGCCGTTCCCACTGTGTCAGCACTCACGGTCCTGGAGTTCTTCTGCGGTTGTTGTGATACGTGCCTCCAGCACCCAATCTGATCCGACATCGCTGTGCCCGCCTTAGGACAAATCAAACATGAAGAGGAAGTTGGGGCTCTAGCTACTTTATCACTTGCTCTTCATGTTCAATTCAACAGGAGGCAGAGACAGTGACGTCAGCGCTGATTGGGCACTGGAGTCACGTGTCAAAACAGCACAGGAACCCTAGAGAACGGTGTCGGCACGGGAGGTGAGTATAAGCTTTTTTATTTTATCGGGGCTAAGCATGGGGTATGAGGAGAAGTTGCCCAAGTAGAAGACAACTTGTTTAACTGGACACATTATGCAATTTTGCCTCTCAGTTACGGCGATATTAGCAAAGTATTGGCACATATTAAATAAAAAAGAAAACGGTAAGTCCAAGTGGGTGTTATCAATTACTTTTCACTGGGGGCGTGTACTTCTTCTTCCTGTATGAGTTGCCCAATCATTACCAGGGAGCAGCACAGCAGAAAAAGACTGCGCCTCACCATAGCCTAGGTTTCTCAGTGTGTGAGATGTAAGGATACAGAGCTGATCTCCTGGTCTAACCTCCTGCATGATTAGACAGTGCTGGGTATAGCTCACAGAAGAGACACCTTTCGGATAAGATCGATGTGTAGCTGTGTCATATTGCAAACCCTTCTATCTGCTTTCCTCCTCTTGTACCACAGTCAGCTCTGCTCGGCTGACCCCTCACTTCTTGTCCAGAGGTAAAAGCTCAATTCTTTAAGCTCAGGATAAATAAATCTGATAATACACTACACAATGAAATTCATAATTTTACCCATGAGTGGAATATAAATTTACCCTGATCCATTGCAATACATGTGTGTTAGTCTATTTTATGTCTGACGTTGTGTACATGAACCAGTAGGCTCAGGATGTACAAACAGATTAAAAAAAAACATCTTTGTGACTTAAGATTTGTGATTTTACTCAAAGGCTGTTTATATTTGTAGCCAATTTAACAGAAATGGAGCAATCAACTGAGCTTCTATGCACCATTTTATGGGGCACTTACTGTTATTTTATTTGAGGGGAAAAAAATAGATCACAATGGCTGGCCCTTTTTTTCTTTTGCTTGACTTTATTATGTAGCTTCCATAGGAAAAAAAAACAATAAGGCCGGGGTCACACTAACCGACGCAAAATACGGTCAGTATTTTACATGCGTAATACGGATGACAGACCCCTAAATAGTGCTCCGTACGTCATCCTTAATCAAGGTGTGGTCGCGTATTTTGCGCATGTCAGCATCCGTATGTAATCCGTATGGCATCCGTATGGCGAGATTTTCTTGCAGGCTTGCAAAATGGACATATAATGGAGCCCTATGACAGTTTTAGTAAAGAAATGAAAGAATAGATATAGACACATAGAATGTGAATAGAATCCTCGCCACTGTGACCCCGGCCTAAAACCTGCAGTTTCTAATTGATGAGCAAATTATTTGATATACATACTGGAAGAAAAGCTTTTTTTGTTGTTGTCATTAAAGCGGAGGATTAATGCACAGCTTCAGAGAAGTCTCCTTCATCATGCACAATGAATTTCCCATGCATTTTACTACCCAATTAGGAGATAATAAACTCTGCTTGTAAATATGGTGAATTTACTTTTAATGAATATCCCCCATTGAATCTCAAGAGTAAACCAGAAAATCAGTAAAACTTCCAGGCGGTTCTCTGTGTTCCATCCACGTGTTGCATTCTCTGTGTTCCGACCACGTGTTCCATTCTCTGTGTTCCGACCACGTGTTCCATTCTCTGTGTTCCATCCACGTGTTCCATTTTCTGTGTTCCGTCCACGTGATCCAATCTCTGTGTTTTGTCCACGTGTTTCATTCTCTTAGTTCCATCCACGTGTTCCATTCTTTGTGTTCGTCCATGTGTTCCATTCTTTTTGTTCCGTCCATGTGTTCCATTCTCTGTGTTCCGCCCACGTGTTCCATTCTCTTTGTTCCGTCCACGTGTTCCATTCTCTGTGTTCCGTCCACGTGTTCCATTCTTTTTGTTCCATCCACGTGTTCCATTCTCTATGTTCTGTCCACATGTTCCATCATCTGTGTTCCATCCACACGTTCCATTCACTTTGTTCCTTCCACGTGTTCCATTCTCTGGGTTCTGTCCACGTGTTCCATTCTCTGTGTTCCGTCCACGTGTTCCATTCTCTGGTGTTCCGTCTACATTTCCATTCTCTTTGTTCCGTCCACATGGTCCAATCTCTGTGTTCTGTCCACGTGGTCCATTCTCTGTGTTCCGTCCACGTGTTCCATTCTCTGTGTTCTGTCCACGTGTTCCATTCTTTTTGTTTCGTCCACGTGTTCCATTTTCTATGTTCTGTCCACGTGGTCCATTCTCTGTGTTCCAGCCACATGTTCCATTCTCTTTGTTCCATCCACGTGTTCCATTCTCTGTGTTCTGTCCACGTGTTCCATTCTCTGTGTTCCGTCCACGTGTTCCATTCTCTGTCTTACGTCCACGTGTTTCATTCTCTGTGTTCCATCCACGTGATCCAATCTCTGTGTTTTGTCCACGTGTTTCATTCTCTTAGTTCCATCCACGTGTTCCATTCTCTGTGTCCGTCCATGTGTTCCATTCTCTGGTGTTCCGTCTACGTGTTCCATTCTTTTTGTTCCATCCACGTGTTCCATTCTGTGTTCCGTCCACGTGTTCCATTCTCTTTGTTATGTCCACGTGTTCCATTCTCTTTGTTCCGTCCACGTGTTCCATTCTCTTTGTTCCATCCACGTGTTCCATTCTCTTTGTTCCATCCACGTGTTCCATTCTTTTTGTTCCGTCCACGTATTCCATTCTCTATGTTCTGTCCATATGTTCCATTCTCTGTGTTCCGTCCACATGTTCCATTCTCTTTGTTTCGTCCACATGTTCCATTCTCTGTGTTCCATCCACATGTTCCATTCTCTGGTGTTCCGTCTACGTTTTCCACTCTCTATGTTCCGTCCACGTGGTCCATTCTCTGTGTTCTGTCCACGTGTTCCATTCTCTGTGTTCCATCCACATGTTCCATTCTTTTTGTTTCGTCCACGTGTTCCATTCTCTATGTTCTGTCCACGTGGTCCATTCTCTGTGTTTCATCCACATGTTCCTTTCTCTTTGTTCCGTCCACATGGTCCATTCTCTGTGTTCTGTCCACGTGGTCCATTCTCTGTGTTCCATCCACGTGTTCCATTCTCTGTGTTCAGTCCACCTGTTCCATTCTTTTTGTTCCATCCACGTGTTCCATTCTCTGTGTTCCATCCACATGTTCCATTCTTTTTGTTTCGTACACGTGTTCCATTCTCTATGTTCTGTCCACGTGGTCCATTCTCTGTGTTCCTTTCACATGTTCCATTCTCTTTGTTCCGTCCATGTGTTCCATTCTCTGTGTTCTGTCCACGTGTTCCATTCTTTTTGTTCCGTCCACGTGTTCCATTCTCTGGTGTTCCATCTACGTGTTCCATTCTCTTTGTTCCGTCCACTTTTTCCATTCTCTGTGTTCCGTCCACGTGTTCCTTTCTCTTTGTTCCATCCACGTGTTCCAATCTCTTTGTTCCATCCACGTGTTCCATTCTCTTAGTTCCGTCCACGTGTTCCATTCTCTATGTTCTGTCCACGTGTTCCATTCTCTGTGTTCCGTCCACATGTTCCATTCTCTTTGTGCCGTCCATGTGTTCCATTCTCTGTGTTCCGTCCACGTGTTCCATTCTCTGGTGTTCCATCTACGTTTTCCATTCTCTTTGTTCCGTCCACGTAGTCCATTCTCTGTGTTCCGTCCACGTGGACCATTCTCTGTGTTTTGTCCATGTGTTCCATTCTCGGTGTTCCATCCACGTGTTCCATTCTTTTTGTTTCGTCCACGTGTTCCTTTCTCTATGTTCTATCCACATGTTCCATTCTCTGTGTTCCGTCCACATGTTCCATTCTCTCTGTTCCAGCCACGTGTTCCATTCTCTGTGTTCTGTCCACGTGTTCCATTGTCTGTGTTCCGTCCACTTGTACCATTCCCTGTGTTCCATCCACGGCAATTCTCATCTCTTCTATTTCATTATGTGAAGCATTTCAACTCGGTAATGTAATTTCTCCATGAAGGAAGTAAATTATAATATTTGTAGCATTTTTTAAATATTTTGGTATTACTGTAGAAACTGTCCGCATAGTTCCCCCTTCCAGACATATTGAGCTACAATGAAGGCCCAGTCTTTTTCCTTTACTCAGCTGAAATATTCAGCCTGGGGACACAGAGCTTAATATACAGAAAAATGATTTTAAGTTGGCAAAGATTATGTTGAGAATTCTTTTCTCTTAAGTAATTATTAGAAAATATTTTCTCTAAATCAGTGTTTTTTTTTAAATGATTACACAAATGTATTGTTTTTAAAGGGAATCTGTCAGTAGGATAACCTCTTTTAAGCCATCTGTATGGACATGTAGGTCATAGGTAGCTGAAAAAAATACCTATTATTGCTATTATTATGCTTTTGCCTATACAGTTATGGCCAAAAGTATTGACACCCCTACAATTCTGTCATATAATACTCAGTTTCTTCCTGAAAATGATTGCAAACACAAATTCTTTGGCATTATTATCTTCATTTAATTTGTCTTAAATAAAAAAAACACAAAAAGAATTGTCCTAAAGCCAAATTGGATATAATTCCACACCAAACATAAAAAAGAGGGTGGACAAAAGTATTGGCACTGTTCGAAAAATCATGTGATGCTTCTCTAATTTGTGTAATTAACAGCACCTGTAACTTACCTGTGCCACCTAACAGGTGTTGACAATAACTGTCACGTCGCCGCCAGACTCAGGGCCTGCTGTTCAGGCTTCGGCCACTAGGAGGCGCTGGACTGATACCTCGTCGCCAGACTCAGGGCCTGCTGTTCCGGCTTTGTCCACTAGGAGGTACCGGACTGACACATCACCACCAGACTCAGGGCCTGAGGTTCCGGTCTCAGCCACTAGGAGGCGCCGGAACGTCACGTCGCCGTCAGACTCAGGGACGGCTGTTCCTGCCTCAGCCACTGGGAGGCGCCGTGGTTCACTCCAGGGTGAGGGTGGTGAGAGAGAAGAGGCTCCTGAGCAGGCATCTGGTGGGCGCAGGCTCCGCCCCTCTGTCAGTCATGTAGGGCTTACTGCATCTCCATCTGGCCTGGTCCTGGGGGTGGCCCTAATTACATCATCAGTCCAGGAACCTGTGAGGGATGACCTGATCCCTCAAATACCTTGGGACTGGTCTTGCAAGCCGCCGGATATATTCTTGGTTCCCCTGCGTGCTACTTTGTAATTTGCTATAGTGAAAACTCTGACCTCAGCCTGGATTTCTGACCATTCTATTGCCTGACATTTTTGTACCTCCGCCTCTCTTCTGATTTTTTGACGCTGACCTTCGCTTGGATTCCTGACTCTCCTTCTGCCTGCTGATTTTGTACCTTTGCTGCCCTCCTGTTTTTTTACTGACCTTGGCCTGGACTTTTGACTCTCCTTCTGTCTGCTGATTTCGTGCCTCTGCTGCCCTCTGGCCTCCGACTCCTGCCTCCTGACCTTGATTACGGGTTTTAGTTTTGACCCCTTGGCGGCCGTCCTGCTCTGGTCCACTGCTCCTCTAGACAGCTACCCCCTGGGCCTTGCTACAATTCCAGATCCCTGTATAGGGGTTAAGGTCTCAGGGTTACTCGGGGTGCTGTTCCTACTACAGCCCAGATTCGCAGACGGCCGTCACAATAACTAAATCACACTTGCAGCCAGTTGCAATGGATTAAAGGTGACTCAACCTCTGTCCTGTGTCCTTGTGTGTACCACATTGAGCATGGAGAAAAGAAAGAAGACCAAAGAACTGTCTGAGGACTTGAGAAACCAAATTGAGAGGAAGCATGAGCAATCTCAAGGCTACAAGTCCATCTCCATATCCCTGAATGTTCCTGTGTCTACCGCGTGCAGTGTCATCAAGAAGTTTAAAGCCCATGGCACTGTGGCTAACCTCCCTAGATGTGGACGGAAAAGAAAAATTGACAAGAGATTTAAACGCAAGATTGTGCGGATGTTGGATAAAGAACCTCAACTAACATCCAAACAAGTTCAAGCTGTCCTGCAGTCCGAGGGTACAACAGTGTCAACCCGTACTATCCGTCGGCATCTGAATGAAAAGGGACTGTATGGTAGGAGACCCAGGAAGACCCCACTTCTTACCCCGAGACATAAAAAAGCCAGGCTGGAGTTTGCCAAAACTTAACTGAAAAAGCCTAAAGCATTTTGGAAGAATGTTCTCTGGTCAGAAGAGACAAAAGTAGAGCTTTTTGGGCAAAGGCATCAACATAGAGTTTACAGGAGAAAAAAGAGGCATTCAAAGAAAAGAACACGGTCCCTACAGTCAAACATGGCGGAGGTTCCCTGATGTTTTGGGGTTGCTTTGCTGCCTCTGGCACTGGACTGCTTGATCGTGTGCATGGCATTATGAAGTCAGAAGACTACCAACAAATTTTGCAGCATAATGTAGGGCACAGTGTGAGAAAGCTGGGTCTCCCTCAGAGGTCATGGGTCTTCCAGCAGGACAATGACCCAAAACACACTTCCAAAAGCACTAGAAAATGGTTTGAGAAAGCACTGGAGACTTCTAAAGGTGACCAGCAATGAGTCCAGACCTGAATCCCATAGAACACCTGTGGAGAGATCTAAAAATGGCAGTTTGGAGAAGGCACCCTTCTAATATCAGGGTCCTGGAGCAGTTTGCCAAGGAAGAATGGTCTAAAATTCCAGCAGAGCATTGTAATAAACTCATTGATGGTTACCGGAAGCGGTTGGTCGCAGTTATTTTGGCTAAAGGTTGTGCAACCAAGTATTAGGCTGAGGGTGCCAATACTTTTGTCTGGCCCTTTTTTGGAGTTTTGTGTGAAATGATCAATGTTTTGCTTTTTGCTTCATTCTCTTTTGTGTTTTTTTATTTAAGACAAATTAAATGAAGATAATAATACCAAAGAATGTGTTTGCAATCATTTTCAGGAAGAAACTGAGTATTATCTGACAAAATTGCAGGGGTGTCAATACTTTTGGCCACAACTGTATAGCCATATTCCACAGCGCTTTACATACATTATCATCACTGTCCCCGATGGGGCTCACAATCTAAATTCCCTTTTGGTATGTCTTTGGATATCTGTGTTCCAATGTCTTATTCTAGAGAAATCCACAATGTTTTTAAATATGTAAATTAGCTGTTAATTTCTATGGGCCCCATACAGACCTCCCTGAAAATCCTCTTCCAGAACTTATTTAAATGAAAGAGGGTGTTCCAACTCTGAGACATGTAGATCAGGAGAGCAGACTGTCAGTCATTACATGTCTCCACTGGAAATGCCCCCTTTTATTTACAGGCAGATTCTCAGGGAGATCTATATCCGCCTCATAGATCTTAACAGCTCATTTAAATATTAAGAAAAGCATATCATTTTACTCAGCTTCCTATAGCCTATATAGACGGCTTAGGATGGTTGATCCTACTGACAGATTCCCTTTAACTATTGCAGATTTCACTTTGGTCATTAAAGCAAATGTAACAGGATGAGACTTTCTATTTTCTGTAGCTCACGTGTCGGCTTTCGGCTTTACTGTATAAACTGGAATTATTGAGTCTGTCTTGATCGGGACATTGAAATATAATGGCAGAGAGAAAATTAAGAGAAAACCTTTCATTCTGGAGGGCTCAGCACCTTCATGTATTACACAGCCCAGTGATTTTAGTGGCACTTTTTAATTACTAATTTTTCTGTAATGAACCTGCCAAAAATTACTGGTGTATTGTGGGCTGCAATTTCCAGGGGCAAGTATTTTGCACCTCTTCCCAATAATTTTTAGCACTCCCTTCCACCAATCTATTGGGCTCTGTTGTCCTTATATTTTGCATTTTGACCTCCTATATTCATTTTTTTCTGAACTTAGACATCAGTTTTGAAAAATAAAATATTGTTCTACTTATCCCTTCACGACCTATCACGTATAAGTACATCTTAGGTCGCCTCCCTTCCTTTGATACGGGCTCCGAGTCCGACACTGAGCCCACATCTTTTCTGACACATGATAGCTGGTTTGATCAACTGTCATGTGCCCCTAACAGCTGAAATTGCGAGCCACCTGCGGCAGCTAACATGTTAAATGCCACTGTCAATCTCTGACAGCGGCATTTAACACATGCGTGCCGGAAGCGTGTCACAAACCACACCCACGGACGCCCCTGGAGATGATGATTTCTGCTACACATAGCAAGGCTATACGTAGCACAAGCGATCAGATGATTGCAGCTTCAAGTCTTCTATGGAGACTACTGTATTGAAGCAAGTCAAAAGTGGAAAAAAAATGTTTTAAAAAATATAAAAAAAAGTTTAAAGTTCATATTTCCCTAGTCAAAATAAAACAATACAAAAAAGCAAAATGGCAGCCGGAACCCTGTGTACACAGCATAAGTAACTGCGAGCGGTGATGTCATAATGGTCGACCATCTGTGATGTCATAATGGCCGACCATCAGTGATGTCATAATGGCCGACCATCTGTTTTCAAACATTTTTTTTTTAAACCGTCTTTATTGAGTGTATTACAAAATATACATATAATGTCCAATAACATAACAGAAGAACATTTATGCAATATTATTAACATTAGACGGCATTTTTTCAACTATAACCCCCCGCCCCTCCCCTCCACTCCCCCGGGCAAACTCCATAACTTCGTAACACAATTTCAATCCAGTCTAACAGGGATATTACCGGCAAGCTGCTCTCTCATATACCAGTTGGTGAGCTGGAAACAACTATGTATCGCCTGGCTTGTGGAAGATGTCTGAGTATTGATAAAAGAGGACCATGTGAAATAAAAGCGGTCAGTGTCTTTTTCTTTATTAAGTAAGGCCTCTATCCAATCCATTTTGAAGAGATATGTTACTTTTGTAGTAATTAAGCTTAAAGAAGGTGTTTCATCCTGTTCCCACAAACGGAGAATGCTTTTACGTGTGGCTGCCGCCCATATGAACAAGATGCGGCGCTGCTGGACAGAAAGCCCCACCAACTGGTCCTGTGCGAGAATATTAAATATGGCCCACTCTGGGGAGAGAGAGATAGATATGCCAAAAGTGTTGATGAGATGTTGCAGAAGTGTATCCCACACCTCGCTTATTATTGGGCAGTCCCAAAGGCAATGGAAAATATCAGCTGGAGAGTGTAAGCATTTAGGGCAGGGATAGTCCCCTGAGGGGGACATTTTAGACTTTACCTCCGGGGAGATGAATGCTCTATGAAATATCATAAGAGACATGGTTATGTAACTGTCATATGGAAATTTAGAGTTAATACGCAGAGTGGCTTTCAAAAGGTCATTTACCCGACAGTTCGTTAATTGAGCAACCCATTTTCCAGGGCCTGGTGAAGAGTCTGACCAATGTATAGAAGGCTTTAATGATTTATATAAAAGACTCATAGAATAAGTTCCCATTTGGGCTTTAATGGATATTAAATTTAGAGAGTGTGTTCTAGCATCATCCGTTATGTCTCGCAATATTGAGCTTACGTAATGTCTAATTTGAGAGATAGTAAAATTGTGTTCTGTAAGGATTGGGTATTTATTATTATTATTATTTATTGTTATAGCGACATTTATTCCATGGCGCTTTACAAGTAAGGAGGGGTATACATAAAAACAAGTACAATAATCTTAAACAATACAAATCATAACTGGTACAGGAGGAGAGAGGACCCTGCCCGCGAGGGCTCACAATCTACAAGGGATGGGTGATAATACAGTAGGCGAGGGTAGAGCTGGTCGTGCAGCGGTTTGGTCGATCGGTGGTTACTGCAGGTTGTAGGCTTGTCATATTTGAAAACCATGTCCTCTAAGGTAAGAAGGCATTGATTATTTGTTAACGTATCTCGGACCAGTCTACACCCATTGTTTCCAAGCACCTTGTAAATGGGAGGTGACTTGCCTTGTAAAAAAGAGGGGTTACCTTGAATGGGAAGAAACATCGAGATGTGGGGGTCAAGACCGCTAACTCGTCTAGCTTGACGCCATCCCAAGATTACCGACCATAATAGAGGATTATCTCTAACCTCCACTGGAATTTCAGCATTTCGTAGGTGAAGCAATGCTGGGAAGCTGAAGGGTCTACACATGGCCTCATCTATTGGGGTATTAGAGAAGCAATTAAAGGCGAATATCCAATCTATGGAATGGCGAAAAGCAGCCTCTATACTGTAGAGGCGTAAATTTGGGAGATTAAGTCCACCCAAAGATTTGGTTTGCTGTAGCTTAAAAACACTAATTGTAGAGCCCCCTTCTGAGCCCCAAATAAATAGGCAGAAGGCTCGTGTCAGTAGCCTATCATCAGCTTTAGAAAGTAGAACCGGGAGCGTCTGTAAAGGAAAGAGTATTTTAGGGAAAGAGATCATTTTAATTAGATGGGCTTTACCTGCAAAGGATAATTTAAGGGATTTCCAGGATTGAATTTCTTGTATAACTACAGAAATAAGAGGCTGAACATTTAATTTATAGATATCATGAGGATTTGATGGTAGGTCAACGCCAAGATAAGGTAAAGAATTTCTCCTCCACTGAAAGGGAAAAGGGAACGGCCACCGTTTCTGAGCAATTTTAACAATAGCTAAAGCATGAGATTTATTAAAGTTTATACAAAATCCCGAAACTGCTCCAAATTCATTAAAGGCGTCCATTATAGAGGAAATGGATTCCTTAGGATTGGATATCATGAGTAAGAGATCATCAGCAAATGCCAACGTTTTAAGTGTATGGTGACCGACCCCTATGCCCCCAAAGGAAGGGATCATCTCCAGATATCTTAGTAAGGGATCAAGGGCAATATTAAACAAGAAAAGGTGACAGAGGACAGCCCTGCCTCGTCCCCCTGACGATGGAAAAATGGGTTGACTGGATATTTTCAAACATTTTTATTGGATTAAAGTGGACCTTTTAACCAAATTTATCATGGTTAGAAGGCTGTCCACTATGTGGACAACCCCTTCTTGATGTTTGCCGCGATTCAATAAAAAAAACTTTTCTCGCCTTCCTCAGTGGCGCCCTTCCCACTGTGTCAGCACTCGCAGTCCTGGAGTTCTTCTGCGGTTGTTGTGACACGTGCCTCCAGCACCCAAAATTTGTCATGGTTAGAGGGCTGTCCACTACTTGGGCCACCCCTTCTTGATGTTTGGCCCCGATTCAATAAAAAAAACTTTTCTCGCCTCCCTCGGTGGCGCTGTTCCCGTGGTGTCAGCACTTGCGGTCCTGGAGTTCTTCTGTGGTTGTTGTGACACGTGCCTCCAGCACCCAATCTGATCCGGCATCGCTGTGCCCGCCTTAGGACAAATCAAACATGATGAGGAAGTTGGGGCTCTAGCTGCTTTATCACTTGCTCTTCATGTTCAATTCAACAGGAGGCATAGACAGTGACGTCAGTGCTGATTGGGCACTGGAGTCATGTGTCAAAAGAGCACAGGAACCCTAGAGAACGGTGACGGCATGGGAGGTGAGTATAAGCTTTTTTATTTTATCGGGGCCAAGCATGGGGTATGAGGAGAAGTTGCCCAAGTAGAAGACAACTTATTTAACTGGACACATTATACAATTTTGCCTCTCAGTTTCGGCGATATTAGCAAAGTATTGGCACATATGAAGTAAAAAAGAAAACGGTAAGTCCAAGTGGGTGTTATCAATTACTTTTCACTGGGGGCGTGTACTTCTTCTTCCTGTATGAGTTGCCCAATCATTACCAGGGAGCAGCACAGCAGAAAAAGACTGCGCCTCACCATAGCCTAGGTTTCTTAGTGTGTGAGATGTAAGGATACAGAGCTGATCTCCTGGTCTAACTTCCTGCATGATTAGACAGTGCTGGGTATAGCTCACAGAAGACACACCTTTCGGATAAGGTCGATGTGTAGCTGTGTCATATTGCAAACCCTTCTATCTGCTTTCCTCCTCTTGTACCACGGTCAGCTCTGCTCGGCTGACCCCTCACTTCTGGTCCAGAGGTAAAAGCTCAATTCTTTAAGCTCAGGATAAATAAATCTGATAATACACTACACAATGAAATTCATAATTTTACCCATGAGTGGAATATAAATTTACCCTGATCCATTGCAATACATGTGTGTTAGTCTATTTTATGTCTGACGTTGTGTACATGAACCAGTAGGCTCAGGATGTACAAACAGATTAAAAAAAAACATCTTTGTGACTTAAGATTTGTGATTTTACTCAAAGGCTGTTTATATTTGTAGCCAACTTAACAGAAATGGAGCAATCAACTGAGCTTCTCCTATGCACCATTTTATGGGGCACTTACTATTATTTTATTTGAGAGGAAAAAAATAGATCACAATGGCTGCCCCTATGTTTCTTTTGCTTGACTTTATTATGTAGCTACCATAGGAAAAAAACAATAAAACCTGCAGTTTCTAATTGATGAGTAAATTATTTGATATACATAGTGGAA
Organism: Dendrobates tinctorius; assembly: GCF_039654945.1. NCBI lineage: Eukaryota > Metazoa > Chordata > Amphibia > Anura > Dendrobatidae > Dendrobates > Dendrobates tinctorius. The sequence goes on along the minus strand of NW_027361752.1, from coordinate 613,882 downwards.
GAAAAACTTTTTTTTTTTTTGTCATTAAAGGGGTTGTCCGGGCTTTTCACATATTCTCAGTACATATCTGGACTGCAGAATTATGACATTAAGTAATTTACTTTATGTCACCAGTTTGCACGTTTTTCTAGATATTCTGAACAGAACGACCAAGGGGGGTGTTATGGCATTGAAATGAGAACTAGTCATTTCCTCCTACTCTACTAAAAACATGCCGTCTATAGCAACAACCCCAGGGCCGGACTGGGACTAAAATTCAGCCCTGGCATTTGAAGTTACACAGGCCCACTAGTCACATGGTGACTATATAATATCTTTGTACAGTTGTAGTTTACAAGAAGTGAGAGGAGATTAACACGACTATATAACATGTAGTCACAGCTGTGCCCAGTATTTCAGCTCAGTCCTATTTATTGCTTTTAGGTACAGTACTCCTCCCAAAGCGTTGTCCCCTTTTGTATGCATGATTACAGAATTCCTGGCAGAACTGCTCTCTATTGGGCAACCAGACCCCCTGGTCATAGCCGCCCCTATCATACCTCCCAACTGTTGAAGAAGGGAAAGACGGACAAAGACTGCGGCGCGCGCATCGCTGTGTTCGTTAGCGCTGATGCCATATTCATGTCAAAAATAGAATTAAAATAAAAAATATTGTTATTCTCACCTTCCGGCGTCCCGCGCAGCATTCCCGCCTCTCTCCACGCTCCAGTCCCAGTAATCCTTCGCGAGAATTACCGCGATGACGTCCGTTCTTGTGGGATCGCAAAGTCTCGCGGTCATTCTTGCAAAGGATTACTGGGACCGGGAGCGTGGAGAGAGGCGGGAATGCTGCGCGGGACGCCGGAAGGTGAGAATTACAATATTTTTAATTTTTTTTTATTATTTTACAGCTGATCGCTGGTCTCCCGCCCGTCACAAGCAGCGATGCGTGCTGGCCAGCGGGAGATCAGCGACGAAAAAAATGTCCAGAGGTTTCTTGCAGCGATCAGCGATACCGGCAGGGGGGCCGCTCGCTGATCGCTGTCACACACAGCGATCTCACTGGTGAGATCACTGTTGTGTCACAAAACTTGTGACTCAGCAGCGATCACGCTAGCGAGATTGCTGTGTGTGACGGGGCCTTAAGGCTGTGTCCACACGTACTGTAAATACTGTGGGGGGAGTTTCTGCTTGTTTTCTATAGGTGTCAGCACCAAACTACACACTAAAAATCTCTGATTATAGCATTTTTGTTACATTTTTCCATGCACCGTGTCCTTATTTAATGCGTTTTTGGTACCGATTTGAAGCAGCGTAAAAGCGACTGCAATTTTTACATGCAGCTGTTTCAGGCTTCTCATAGAAGCAAAAAAATACAAATTCTGCAGAATTCAAAAGTTTTCATGAAATCACATCTCCTTCGCTTGGACAATTCAGCTTCCAGAACACAGGGCAGGAATTCATTTTGGTGCCCCCCTCCCATCAAAAGCACATATGTGATTTGCACATTTAGGGCTCATACTCACTTGCACGAGACTCGCACGATTCTTGTGCGAGTCGCTCGCATGAAAACCTGGCACTGCCACTGGCGCTCGGACCGGATCGTGCTGCTACATGCATTTCTATGCAGCCGCACACTCCGGTCCGAGTGAGTATGAGCCCTTAGTCACGTGTTGAAGAGCTGCTCTCCCTAATTCTCTAAATGTTCAGTGATAAACTGAGAGACGCAGGAAGAGAAGCTCGCTGTCATGTGACAGTAAGTATGAAAATCGCGTATGAGTGAAGTGGCCATGTGATAACTGATGGAACCAGCAAGCAGAGCTGAATCCTGATAGTGAGTATATTACACGCTGTTAGGATTGGCTACAGGGCTTCATTTTATAATTAAAGGGCTCATCCAGGTTTGTGATGAAAGTCTGCAATCACTCTATATGATGTGTATCCGGATTTCCACAGCGCATGCACTGTACACTTAGGATTCTCCCTTACCAGTGGCAAGAGTAGGCGGTCATGTGAGCTATTTGTAGACTTCTGACTCGACATGTCCGGCCTCGCTCAATTCATTTTTATTGAATGAGGCCATGAATGTCACATGACCGCATGTATGCAAATCGCCGTCAACAGAATCTTGACAGCATGTAGTGCGCACTGCGAGTGTTCAGAAGTCTGCAGTCACATAGAATGACTGCAGACTCATCACAAACCTGGACAACCCCTTTAATGCTCCTAATGTAAATAAAAACATGAGAATTAGGCTGCTTTCACACATCCGGCTTTTTTAATCCGGCACGATGCTGCGAAATTTGGAACAACCGGATCCGGTACTGGATCCAGTTTTGTCCCATAGAGTTGTATTGTCGCCGCACCGTGCCGCAACGTTTTTTGACAGTGCCGGACCGGTTTTTCTCAGAGTGCATGCGCGGAGACTCTGAGTCTCGCGCTGCTCTTTTAAATGTGGGCTCCACCGTATCCGGCCACACAGGCATCCGGTCTCCGGCACATCCCGGATCCGCCCCTACGGCTTTTCGCCGCACAGCGCCGGAGACACAAAGCCAGATGTGTGAAAGCAGCCTTAGTCAGTATTACAAAAAAGTATTTGCATCCAGGTACCTGATGAATGACTTTGTCTCTGATTGGAGTCGTTCTCTTGTCCAGACACTTTTCACAGCCCAACTCACCTCTGCAGACTTCCATCTTCTCTGGGTTTGTGAAACACATCCCCACACTGCCTTCTCATACATTCCCCCAACTGAAGACCACCGGCACAGGTGATCACATAGATAACGTGATCACTCTCACAAGTCAGGTGTTGATTTATATTTGTGGTGCTGGCTAAATATAAATCAACACCTGACTTGTGAGAGTGACCACGTTATCTATGTGATCACCTGTGCCTGTGGTCTTCAGTACGTGGGCCGCACCACACAGACATTGCGGTCGCGTATGAATGGCCACAGGCAAAACACCAATAAAGTTTTTTTAAAACATAGTCTGTCCAGACACCTCTTGGTCAATGAAAAAAAATTTGATATAAAGGTAACCCCTGTGGAACAAATATCACAGAATGACACAAACAGAAATTAAATAGAAAAGAGTCGTACTGGATTTTCCTGTTGAAAACCTTATATCCCGACGGCCTCAATGATACAGTGGAGAACGTGTAGAGAAGTTTAATAGAAAAAAGAGAGAAGAAAGAAAGTAAGGGAAAGGGAGGGGGAGGGAGACAAAAGAAACATGAAAACAGTGGGGGGTGTTGTTTTTTTTTTTTTTTTTTTTTAGTTTCTTTGTTTTTTGTTTTTTTTTCTCTCTGTTTTTTGTTAAGTCAATATGCCAAATTATTGACTTATGATCTTCTATGAAAGTGTTAAATACCTGGGTAATCTAAGGGTTAAATGTTTTTTTTTCTTCCAAGGTAACGCAAACCTGTCTACATGTAACACAAAAACTTCACTGAAACAATAGATCATTTTATGTCTGTCCTGAATGGAGCAGAAGTCCGCTTTCTCGACCTCGGCTCCATTTGTTTGACTATAGGACTGTTGGAGAAAGCGGAGTGCTGTACTCGGTTATTTCTGGTAGGCCCGCGGACAATGAATGGAGGGGTGGCCGAGCATACCCAGCGCATCTCTGCTCAAGACAGAACCACAGAGCCCCAATCGCAGGGTTCCAAATCCCCAATCTCTGAAAAACTCTGGAAAACAAATCCCCAATCTCTGGATCCTCTGGGATCCCAGTGATCTGTCACCCAGTTATCAGCAAGGTATCCTAGGGGATAAATTGTTGTTGTTTTTTTTTTTTTTTTTTTTGGGGGGGTGGATTAACCCTTTAATTATATTTAATTATATTGTTGTTTCCGTTTCCTGTCAAAAGGTGGTAGGGGTCATCTGATTTTATGGGGTCCTATGCTTTCAGAATTGACTGAGCACAGATATTTATTTGATGGGGTAAAGAGCTAAAAATTTGATGCGCCTTATTCTTTATATATTTCTCCTACATCGCACACCCTTTTTCATCAATGACATTAAAATGGTGTTTGGGCCAAAGCAATAAATAAAAATTCTTCTTCATCACATTATCCTCAGCAGCAACTCCATCAGGTAAGGAAGATTTTGAAGGAAAATGGAATTGTTGTGTCCCACAAATGGGAACAACCTGTAATATATATATTCTCTATGTTGAGTTTTTCCTCCAATCAGCAAATTCCCTGTTGTTGCTAGGTAGAATTAGACTGTGTGAAGATTGTCCCTATGTCCCTCCCGCAGTTGAGCTCTGTATTAGGTTGCTCCTACCTTCTTCTTCAGTTTAGGCTACAGCAGGCATTACTGAAGACGCATGTGTACTCCCCTGTACAGATTACTCCTTTTTACCTACTGTTCATTGTAAACTAATACAGGATTTTGGAAGAAAACGGCATCGTTTGTCCTGGTCTATTTACAGTTGCAGTGGCGGTCGAGTTAAAACTATCTGCGGACGCCTGCTGGTGTGAGTACAAGTTATACAATTATCTAAGAAGCTGATAATTAAAACACTTGGGATTTGCAGCCATCAGGAAGAGGCAGAATAGGAATCACAGTCATACACAAAGGACACATGAATTTAATTTAGTATCAAGGTCTGCACCAATAAATGGTTTTATTTGAGGGTTTTCCTCTCATAGAACAAAGAGCTCGATGTGATTAAACTGGTGTGGTCAGTAGAGAACCTAACGTCACTGCAAAGATGGAGCGCTGCTGTGCAAAATCTCCAACAGGGCCTCCAACTCTCATCTTTAATGGCATTGGTCTTCTCATATGGACCAAAGTGACCTTTTGGGCCCTCTTAGGCTCCAAGGCCTCGGTGCAACTGGAACTTTGGCACTCACTATAGTTACACCCCTGGTTGGCAGCATAAAGTAAGGAAGAATTGGGCAGTTAGATTGGATGAGAGCCTTAGATATTTGGTGAGGTATCTTCATATGGCACTGTATTCTCTCCAACAAGCAAAGCTTCTAGTGGGCAATACTTGTCAAAAATGTGCCATGATTAATTATCTTACCCATTCCAGGTATCTTCATATATTACTTCCATACGGTGAACATTATGGACTCCATATTACGCCATTTTTTAAACCTTTGCAGAGATTTTTACTGAGTTCTTCACCAGATTTTGCATTTCGAGCAATGCTGATAACACTTTGATGCAGAGAAAAAAACCATATTAAACGTGATACCAGAAGAGCATTTCTAAATGAACTTATTACAAAACACAGGTTTTATCTGACAGCGAATGGCTTTTTAGGCTTCTTCCGTTTCTTCAGGTGCACACCAAGCATGACAAATGCTGTCAGTACAATGGCTGCCCCAGTCACAGTATATGCAATTCCTAGAAACATGTTTTTTCCTCCGCACCATGACAGAGTTGATAGGATCACATGCTTTTTCCCCCCAAACCTGGATACAGGAAAATCTGAGTGTTTAAGTTAAGATTATAATGAACTGAGTTTGTAGATGGAACAAGAAAAGATTGTCCATTCATAACATAAGCTTTGCTCTGTGTTTAGCATTGTACGCTTAGGCACGCGGTCAGTCTTTTCAAGGCAGCTCTGCCTTGTCCAGGAGCAGAGGGACAATCTCCGCTCATTCCATCCGAATCCTCTGGCCCAGATTGGACATAACAGAGAAATAAGTAGTTCCTCCATGTCAACAAAGGTTCACGTGACTCACATTTTTTTGTGTGTACCTGTATATGGTGTGTATCCAGTGTCATGCTGTTCCTCTTCTCAGTGACGTCACAGCAGACTAGCCGACTCACTCTGTGCTCTATGTGTGAGCCGAAAGTCTCTTTAAAGGTTTGCTCACACTGCTGTGTAACACGGCCGAGTGCTATGCAACGTCTCATCAGAAAGAGCTCAGCCCAATGTTATACTACGGGGCAGTGCTGATCTGCGATTATTTTTTTATGCTGATTCGGCATGAGAAAACAGTCACAGCATGCTATGAGTGATTCTGATTTGGATCACACGCACCCATACAAGTCTATGGATGCAAGTGAAATATCGGACTGCACTCGGATGTCATCCAAGTGCAGTCCAATCTACTCTCACAGAAAGAATGGAGAAGAGACAGGTGGAGAAATTAAGTTCTCCGTCTTCTCTGCACCTGTGTTGTGATTATCTCATACAAGAGAATCCAATCACAATCAGATAACACGGATCAAACTCTGACAAAGTTAGCATAATCGCCCCGATATTCTCACAAAAGGTAATATACGCCAGTGTGAGCGAGCAAATACAGTGAAAGTCTTGTCCAAAGCCATTATAGACTCTCATTGTAAAAGCCACTTTGGGAGGGGAGTACATTAATGTACTCATACTACACGCCATATACATATATTTAATGGAAAAAATATTCATGGGAGGGCTTCTGTAAATTTGATGCAGAAGAATGCCAGGACGGAGACAGGGTCAGGATGTGAAACATTATTATAGGATGGGTCTACATCAAATTTGATGACAACAGAATCACACCTGATCTTTGTAAATTTGGTGTGCTGAATTCAAATATCGCATCCATTTGTTTACTGTGGGTACAGAAAGTATTCAGACCCCTTTAAATTTTTCACTCTTTGTTTCATTGCAGCCATTTGGTAAATTCAAAAAAGTTCTTTTTTTTCTCATTAATGTACACTCTGCACCCCATATTGACTGAAAAAAAACATAAATGTTGACATTTTTGAAAATTTATTAAAAAAGAAAAAAAAATATCACATTGTCATAAGTCCAGCTGTGTTTAATTGAACTGATAGGACTTGATTTGTAAAAGCACACACCTGTCTATATAAGACCTCACAGCTCACAGTGCATGTCAGAGCAAATGAGAATCATGAGGACAAAGGAACTGGCCAAGGAGCTCAGAGACAGAATTGTGGCAAGGCACAGATCTGGCCAAGGTTACAAAAGAATTTTTGCAGTACTCGAGGTTACTAAGAGCACAGTGGCCTCCATAATCCTTAAATGGAAGAAGTTTAGGACCACATAAGTCTTCCTAGTTCTGGCCGTCCAACCAAACTGAGCAATCGCGGGAGAAGAGCCTTGGTGAGAGAGGTAAAGAAGAACCCCAAGATCACTGTGGCTGAGCTCCACAGATGCAGTAGGGAGATGGGAGAAAGTTCCACAAAGTCAACTATTACTGCAGCCCTCCACCAGTCGGGCCTTTATGGCAGAGTGGCCGGACTGAAGCCTCTCTTCAGTGCCAGACATATGAAAGCCCGCACAGAGTTTGCTGAAAAATACATGAAGGACTCCCAGACTATGAGAAATAAGATTCTCTGGTCTGATGAGATGAAGATAGAACTTTTGGTGATAATTCTAAGCGGCATGTGTGGAGAAAACCAGGCACTGCTCATCACCTGCCCAATACAATCCCAACAGTGAAACATGGTGGTGGCAGCATCATGCTATGGGTGTGTTTTTCAGCTGCAGGGACAGCACGACTGTTTGCCCTTGAAGGAAACATGAATGCGGCCAAGTACAGAGATATCCGAGATGAAAACTTCTTCCAGAGTGTCCTGGACCTCAGACTTGGCTGAAGGTTCACCTTCCAACAAGACACTGACCCTAAGCACACAGCTAATATAACAAAGGAGTGGCTTCTGAACAACTCTGTGATCATTCTTGACTGACCCAGTCAGAGCCCTGACCTAAACCCAATTGGGCATCTCTGGAGAGACCTGAAAATGGCTGTCCACGAACGCTCACCATTCAACCTGACGGAACTGGAGAGAATCTGCAAGGGAGAATGGCAGAGGATCCCCAAATCCAGGTGTGGAAAACTTGTTGCAAGACTCATGGCTGTACTAGCTCAAAAGGGTGCTTCTACTGAATACTGAGCAAAGGGTCTGAATACTTACGACCATGTGATATTTCAGTTTTTATTTTTTAATAAATTTGCAAAAATTTCTACATTTTACAGTCAACATGGGGTGCAGAGTGTACATTAATGAAAAAAATGAACTTTTTTGAATTTACCAAATGGCTGCAATGAAACAAAGAGTGAAAAATTTAAAGGGGTATGAATACTTTCCGTACCCACTGTATATGTGAGGAGGATGCCCGTCGCGATATTTTTGCTGGCCCTTATGGTCCTATGGCATGGGGATGCCTGGAGTAAGGGGCTAGCAGAGAATAAGCACACTCTTCTCAGTGTTGCGACGTAGGAGCGGGTGTTAAATGGTGGTATTGCATGGAGATAGCTGCACCTCCTATGTTTAACTCACGGATTGCTGTGAGTATGGACATGCCGCCCGGATGTGACCATTGCGTGTCACCGCCAGGCGATACGTTTCACCTACTGAAAATGTCGTCTGTGTTCCAAGAAGTGACTTCACCGCAAACATAAAGTGCGTTGATTTTGATGTAAGGCAGTGCGATGCGTGACACCCGCCGCATATTGGTCTTGAGGGAACAACCAGCAGTGGTAAGGTGCTTGGATGGTAAGACAGCTTCCCACTGACTGAATAAGGCCGGGGTCACACTAACCGACGCAAAATGCGGTCCGTAGTTTACAGGCGTAATACGGATGATTGACCCCTAAATATTGATCCGTATGTCATCTGTAAGCAAGGTGTGGTCACGTATTTTGCGCATGTAAGCATCCGTATGTAATCCGGATGCTGAGATTTTCTCGCCGGCTTGCAAAATGGACATATAATGGAGCCTTATGACAGGTTTTATAACACAAACCAAAGAATAGATATAGACACATATATATATATATATGTATTCTATGTGTCTATATCTATTCTTTCGTTTGTGTTATAAAACCTGTCAGGGTGAGTTTACTGTATAGCGCACTGAATTGCCGGCTTTTCTAAAAGACACCTGGTGCGTATTTCTCGCAAGTCACCTGTGTGGTCCGTGTGTAATGCGTATTTTTAGCGCAGCCATAGACTTGCATTGGCGTACTACGGGCATAGTACGCTGACAATCGCAGCATGCTGCGATTGGCACGGACCGTAGAATACAGATGAGAAATATATGGCTGATGGGAGCTGCCCCATAGAGAATCATTGGTCCGTGTGTAATGCGTGCTTTTAACGCCTCTCACTCGTCCGTATTCCTCTCTAGGGTGACCCCGGCCTAAGACTCTCTCCTGAAGAATCTTTTTCCAGAGGAAACGCACTGGGAGAAGCACACTTCACACCTGACTATATCCTCAGCAGGGCATGATGGCAACTGAACTTCTTGAAGGGCCATGTCAGACCCAGCTATCTGACTCCTAAGCTTCATTTTGGGTCGGGTCATTTACGTATTTTTATTTGTAGGTGATGTGAGAGTTACAATGGCTTTGCACTTTTTGACCAGCTGGACTAATTTTAGGTATTGGTTTTCTAGGTTTTATCTTAACATTAATTGAAAGTTAAGTTTTAAGTTACCACATATCCCTACAATATATTTGACATTTTGATTGCATTTGTTAAGGGAAATGTGCGTGACCAAAATTCTGCCTTCTTGAATTTTTTTTTCTTTTTTCTGCCCTGGTTATGGATCTCTGCTTTACTGCTGCTACTTTACGGTATTAAGTTATCTAACAAAATAAATGAATCAGCTTTAAGGATACTGTAATCAATGACGAAGCTGTAATTTCCAGCCGGAAGCCCATCAGTGAACTCATCTATTCTTGAGAGACGTCTATAAAGCTTCCTGAAGAATGGGAATGCTGCCACCCTCATCCAATTGATAAAGTCATCATTTTTGTAACCGTTGTTATTAGGGTCCGGGTCAAGAGCATAAGCCGGTTTCTGCCAATATGGCGGCCTGGCACTTCCTGCAAAATTAAAAATGAAATGGTTTCTTGCCATTAGGGAATCCCACTGACAGAAGGGCTGCAAAAATATTCAGTTAAATGATATCATTCTACATTACTTCCAAATGCCAGGAACCAAGGTTTCTGGACAGAACATTGTGCACAGAATCACACTACCTCTGTCAGCTTTACCTATAGCCCTTTCTGGTGCCAAGTCTTTTCTGGGTTATTGGTGCACACAAACCCAGCTCCCCACATGAAAAAATGAATTATCAGACTAAGAAACCTTCTTTGCTCGATGGCCTAGTTCTGATTCTCACGCGCCTATTCACTGATAGACAGAGGTCAGCATGGGCAATCCGAGGACTCACCAGCTAGGCTGCCCCACACGCAGCAGTCTGTGATGCATTTTGTGTCCCAATACCTTTTTATTATAGCCAGCATCATATTTGTAGGCATATTTGGGCATAACAGTAACTCCCGACAAAAAACATATGTTTTGAAGATGTTCTGAGGTAGTTTTCTAGCTATCCGAACATGACACTTGTCAGAGTGGCTCAGATCCTTGCGCTTGCTCATTTTTCCTGTTACCTACACATCAATACATGAACTTTCAGACCTGACTGTTCACTTCCCACCCTTTGACGAGTGCCATTGTGATAAGATGATGTTACAAATAGAATCATTTTATTCACTTGTCAGTGATTTTAATGTTATGTGATCATCTCCATGTATATTGTTCATAAGGATGTTAAGTTTCCTCAAAGCAAGATAAAAAATGTGTGTCCCCTTTCTCGTTTACATGGCACTAAGTCCTTTTCTCTTTTCCTGTCTTTTCCGTACAGCCAAGTTTCTAACTTGTATCCCGTACAGAAGACTATGATACCATCAACAAGAAAAAACTTCTAAATCTTAGAACACTTATTAGTAAAGTTTGTCTTAGCCCTCATTTCATTAACCCTAATTCCTAAAAAGTTGGGTTCTGTGTAAAATTGAAAGAAAACAAGAATGCCATGATTTGAAAATCTCTTATAGTCATATTTTATTCACAACAGCACCTAGAACACAGATCAGAAGTTGAAAGTTGGATTTACTTCTTTTTCTAAAGGAAATGTATTTCCTTAAATATGAACACCCTTAAACTAATTCTTTGTTAAAGAAGCCTTTGAATTTTTACAGCAGTTAATCTCTATGGGAAGGACTCAAAATGACATATTAAGAACTAGAAATCTTTGACCACCCTTGCTTGCAGTGGTTCTTCAAATCTGTCAGATTACGAGGGCATCTTCTGGGTACGGCTCTTCAATTGAATTTAGGTCTGGCATCTGACTGGAATTCTGATTCTGGACTGTTACCTGACTACTCCTTTTGACTTACCCCTTGGTATATCTCAAGCCATCTTAGTACCTGACCCAATACCTATTGACTTTCCAAGCCTCACGGCTTGTCCGAGAGTGGTGGTGGCTAGCCTCAGTTTCCTGGTGGTTTGTACAACATACAGCTCATGATGCAACAGGTTTCCTGGCAGCTCAGAAAGAACTGTGAGACTCCGGTTCTCATCTTCCTATATTAAAATTTATTTCCATCTTTGAGATGCAAACATATTTGAAAAAATATGCACCAGGGCTGTGGGAGAGGAACCCTTGTCAGCTCCTTCTCTGACGTAGAGCAGCTTGATGCTGTCAACGTAATGCAGGACACAAGGGGCAGGACGTGGTGGGGAATGATAAGCGCTCAATGTAGAGCCGAAGATTTATATGTCCTGACATGTACTGTAGATGGAAGGGGGGGGGGAGAGGTTTTGGGGCAAAATGTTACTACAAGGGCAATTGAGGGAAAATTGAGAAAGGGAGCACAGGATAGCGAGTGTATGTGTGATGAAATTATGGAGAGGGGTAGTGTGTGGGGGGATATTATGGAGAGGAGAAGTGTGGAAGGATATTATAGAGAGGAAAAGTGTGGATAGATATTATGGAGAGGGGCATTGTTGGTGATATTATGTATAGCGGCCGTGTACGGGAATGTCATGGAGAAAGGCAGTATGGAGGTTATTTTCTGTAGGTAGCACAGTGAGAGGCAATTATTTATTCAGGGGTACAGCATAGGAGATATTTTCATTCATTGGGCATAAATGATACTTTAATTTTTAAGGGCACCTTGTCGGAAACTGCTGCAGAATCCCAGAGAAGAGGGAAGTCTAGAGAGATGACCTCTAGGCTTGAAATCTCATCATGGTGGTCTGTACTACATGAAGACAAAAGGGACGGGAATGTCTTCAATTAGAGAAGTCAACTATAAGGTTCCTGGATGTAAATGTTTATTTGTGGTAATGCCTGCATCTCATCAGTGCTATTGTTTTTGTATGATCTGCACTCTGATAATGTCTGGAAACAACAACTCCCAGCATCTCCAAACCATTGTTAAAGACATACTGGGAGTTGCAGATTCACATGATACAAGTGTATATGGGGCTGACCCTTTGAACACTGTACTAAGCTTGGTGCTGTATTCATGTATTGATGGTGGTTCTAGCGCTGCCTTTGTGTATTGATGGTGGTCCTGGCACTACATTCATGTACTGATGGCGATTCTGGCGCTGCATTCATATACTGACAGTGGTCCTGGTTTTGCTTTTCTGTACTGACAGTGGTCCTGGTGCTGATTTCATTTTCCGGCTGTGGTCCTGGCACTGCATTCATGTACCGACTGTGGTTCTAGCGCTGCAGTCATTTACCGAGGGTGGTCTGTGGTTCTGCATTCATGTAACAGTGGTTCTGGAACTGCATTCATGTTCTAACAGTGGTTCTGGAACTGCATTCATGTATTAGTGGTGATTCTGGCTGTGTATTCATGTACTGAAGGTGGTTCTTACACTTCATTCATGTGCAGCCAGTTATTCTGTCATTGTACACATGTAGCAATCCATAATGTGCTTTATGTCTACGTTAAAACTGGAACACTCTCAAAACTTATAGTTTTTAGATTATGAGGAGGAGTTAGTGAGTTTCTGCTCAATTTCTGCTTCACAAACTCAGTGTAAATTAGGGTGTGTTTACTAAGTTTTTGAAGCAGAAACTTAGCAAAAACTCTCCAGATCCTCCTCAAATGCTCAAAACTTGGTTTTAGTGATTTATAAATGTACTGACGATGTTTCTGGTAAGGTATTCATGCATGTAGAATTTTTTTTTACAGCCCTTGGGATTAGTTCAGTATGAAAATGTGGCCCTTGGACCAAAACATTTGTGTATCCCAATTATAAAACTGCTGTATAATGCTCAGCATTGATAGGGCCTTTCAAAATGTGTAAGCTGTCCTTGCCATAGGATCTAATGCTCTTGAGTCCACAGGACACGGAAATCGTGATTTCTGTAAATTTCAAATTTTGGTCTATCTGTGCACAGAACAGTTTCCATTTTACTCAGTCAAATGAACTTTGGCAGAGAGAAGATGGCAGTGTTTTGGCATTGAATTGATATATGGTTTCTTGTTTGTATGACAGATCTTTCACTTGAATTTGTGGATTGCATGGTCAACTGTGTTCACAGAAAATGATGTCTGTAAGTATTCCTAAGCATGCAGTTTGTTTTTAATTTATTGCTACCTGAAGGCCCAGGTATCCATCGGCATTGTCCCTATTGCAAATGGGTTTCTCCAAAAATCTTTTGCTGTTATGTACTGTAGATGATGAGATATTCAAAGTCTTTGAAATTTTATGTTGGGTAATATTTCTCTGAAATTGTGAACCTTTGACCATCTTGGCATCTGGGAGATTCTGCCTCTTTATTATACACAGTCCTGTGACTCAGTCCAGCCCTGTCCCAACATTTTTGAAATGTGTTGCTGTAATCACTTTCTAAATGATTTAATATTTTTCAAATAAAGTAGAAAAATGTGAGAAAGCGATGTGGGAACTGATCTCTTATTTCCAATTCATCCAGCACATCTGTTGTGCCAGACCTTTCAAAAACTCATGTTACATATGCTACACATTGCATTTTTGATAGCCAGCTCACCAGTTTTGCAGTACAAACGTGCAAAATAGCCAAAAGTGAACTTGTGCTTTTTTGACATAGGCTGTGATCAGTTGAGGCACAAGAGAATTGATCTTGATGTCACCGATAAATTGAAAACCTAGCTCTACAAAACTAGATAGATGGTCATAGACCGGGAAAAGCTGAGAAATTATTTAGCCATCTATGTTACAAAGTGTAGAACACTTCAATAAAACATGGAGCAGTGTAGCTAGTACTGCCTATGTCTGGAGAAACACAAGGAGAAGCCTTTAACAGCAGTCCCTAGAGGAGGGCTGGCTCCAGAGCTGTCAATCAAAGAAGAGAAGGGCAGAGATAAATGCAAATCCAGTAGGTGAGAAGGGGCACTGAACTGTTTAGCCACGCCAAGGGTGCCCCAAGCGCCTGTACTTGGTATAATCAGTCATGCCGTGCTGACAATCTCCTTTTTTAATTTTTAAACTTTGAATGTTGATTCCGTTATTACAGGTAGTCACTCCACACAAAATGTTTCATAAATAGCATTTACCTTCGCCCCCCGAAGATGCAACAAAGCGAAACGCGCGTTGGGGTCTCTCTGCCCACACTTTAGCCAAGTTGGTTTCCAATATATATATGCACTGTTTGACATAATTACTATTATTGCCAGTATATATGTTGTTTTGAGCTGCTGAGTCACTGTATTTCATCTGTAAACTTTGCTGCCAGTTTGTATATATCTCTATATATTTTTCGGCAGGTCCGGTTTTTTGGTCCTCCTTTATTGCACTATTGCACTTTATATTCGTCATCTATTCTTTTTTGAGAGATATTTGCCTACTTACGTGTGTGTGTGTATATATATATATATACATACATATGTATATACTTTATGTAGGTCCTTTTTGACCACTTTCACTATTCATATACATATATTTAAATATATGGATATGTGTATATGTATATATATATATATATATATATATATATATATATATATATATATATATATATACTCTGTATTACACCTTATATCTGGCTGGTATTTTTACTCTTATATTGGTGTTTCATGTATGGTTTACTAATATTTGCATTATTGTCATTGGCATATATGATATACTGTATATGGATTTCACTAACTAACTAATTTATACCGACCCGGTTTCAGTGTGGCATTCAGGTGTCACTGATTCCCTTTTTTTTAACTGTTGGACTACATACTAATTTTACTCCTCATTTGAAAAAATAATAAAATTTACATTTTTTTATATTGCTCCTTGGTCCTATTTCTTTCGGGTTTCTGTTGTAATATTATGGCTGAGACATTGTTTATTTAGTCTTCTTTTGGGATTTTAACATTTGAACAGGTAATTGTATCCTGCAGACTCGAAGGCCATTAATTGGAATGGCAAGCATCAGGACCTCACAATCATGATCTCATGGTGCCGATGAGGTTAAAGAGGGAGTCACAACACTCTATTAACCATGTAGATGCTGCTGTTATTATTGACAGAAGCATCTAGGAGGTGAAATGGCCATGGTTGGGCCCAACACCGATCATGGCTGATGCAGCAAGGTGTCAGCATAGTGTACAGATGACAGCTGCTGCATTTTCGAGGGATGCTATCTTCTTAAGTCTCAGGTCAGTAAAAACAGTAAAAAGTCATATTGCACTTTAGCCAAGATAACTAGAACATGGGGAACATACTTTACCTGCAAAGGCCTGTACGAGATCGTCCTTAGGTTTGGGGTTACTGAACTTCACATTCTTATCTGACCACCAGGTGTTTCCAGTTTTCAACATTGGAACAGGTTTTATGTTAGTCAAGTCCTTATGATAAATTAATGCTATTGTATCTAAGGCAAAAAAAATGATATTATTTAGGTTAAAGGTTTCCTCTACATCTGAGTGCGCATTTCATATCTTTGCAGACATTTTTCTGAAAAGTAAAAAAGAAAGGTTCTAATTCAGTAACATTAAGGTTTAAACAACACCATGACACCAGGTCAGGCGGCCAGAGATCTTTGTATGGTGGTACATCACAGCATAATGCTAGCGAATGGGGTCACATTGTGACTTGCAAGGTGCACGACAAGTAAGTCTCGAAAAATTGGAACCAGTAGGACCAGATGGGGCCAAAGCCATTTTGCAGCCTTAGCCTAAGCTCCAGCTCAAGTACCAAATACACATAATAAATTAGTAAATTGTCCTAAACACCAAGAGCTTTACTACCAACCACTCTGCTGTTTAGGAATTGTTTATTGCTAATATTTAGACTATATATGATAGTTTCATGTCAACACTGAACTTAAATAAAACGCTGAACTGAGAGTATTATGTGGGAAATATAAGTTGATGTTATGTGGGCACTAGGGTTGAGCGAAACGGGGTCGGTCAAATTGATAAGTCGCCGACTTTTGCTAAAGTCGGGTTTCGCTAATCGAAACCCGACCATAGCGTGAGGTCGGCCATGAGGTCGCCGACCCGCGCGCCAAAGTCACGTTTCCCATGATGCTTCCAGCGCCTTTTCTCATCCAATCATCAAGGACGCACACTGTGGGCAACGCGATGACATCGGCAGCGGCCACCATCATCTTAGAGAAGGGCATTCCTGTGATTGGCTGGCTTTGTGTGGCATCACAGTGACTATAAAAGCCCTGACCGCCGACCGCCATTTTACTTCTGCCGATCTTAGCATAGGGAGAGGTTGCTGCTGCTGATTCTCAATAGGGAGAGCGTTAGGCAACAAAGAAAAAAACTGTGCTTCTTCTGATAGCGATTTCAACTGTAGAGTTAGTGTGCAGTGACAGGGGAGGATTTTTGTGTGTGCAGCAGCACTGGTAGTTATTAGGCTGCCTTATAAGGCTACCTCATAGCTGCATTGCTATGTGCACACTGCTGTGCAGACTGCTTTTTTAATATCAAAAAAACTTTTATTCTGATTTTCTGCACAGTTACAGAGGGTTCATTTTTTCACACACCATATAGAGGTGTACGCTCCTCACAAACTACCGTGTACCGGCTGGTATCACGGACATATACATGCTATCTGTGTGTGACTCCGTAAAAAAATAGATGGAGATTTAAAATTTTCCATACATACACCGTATAAATCTTTCCGCTTGTCAAACAGTATCGTATATCTGCTGTTTGGATTATGGTCCAATCTATACAGAGACAGCGCGTGTGTGTGTGTGAGTGCGTAAATACATAGACGGACATTTCCATTTTTCCATACACCGTATAGGGCTGTCCGCTTCTCTAACAGAATCGTATATCTGCTGTTGACGCCGTAAAAAAATAGACGGATATTTAAAAATGTCCATACATACACCGTATAGAGCTGTACGCTCCTCACACACTACCGTGTACTGGCTGGTATCACGGACAAATACATGCTATCTGAGTGTGACTCCGTTAAAAAATAGACGGAGATTTTCATTTTTCCATACATACACCGTATAGAGCTGTCAGCTTCTGATACAGTACCGTATATCTGCTGGTTGGATTACAGTCAAATACATACTGGGAGAGCGTCTGTGACTAAGGAAATATATACGGAGATTTAAATTTTTACCTACACCTTATACAGCTGTACGCTCCTCATACAGTACTGCTGGTATTTTTGTTACATTTTCACAAACATGAGGAAGTATGGTGGAAGAGGCCACGAACGTGGGCGGGGGAGCAGCTGGTACTGATGCTGGTGGTGGTGCATCTGCTGGTTATGCCAAAAGCACAATAGCAGCTAAGGCAGGAGGTGTTGAGCCTGCGTCATCGCCTGGCACAAGAAGGCCTGTAAGGTTCCCTTTTCTGGGAGTAGGAAAACAGCTTTTAAAGCCAGAGCATCAGGAACAGATTTTGGCTTACATTGCCGAAACAGCCACCAGCTCTATTGTCTCCTCTTCTGAACTTTCAAAACCTGCAAGCACTGAGTCGGCAGTGCAGGCTCCTGGTCAAGAACAACACCTTCCCTTGTGTCTTTCAACCCCACCAAAAGTGAAGGATGCGGCAGCCCACACTTCAGATTACTCCATGGAGCTCTTTTCACATACCATGCCTGGGTTATCCAGTTAAATCCTGAATTTCCCAGTCCAAGATGAATCTGACATGGAGTGCACTGATGCACAGCCACTGCTAGATGTTTCTGCTGGTACATTGACCCACAGCACTACATTGCCCTCGCAGTCTACTGAGACAGAATCTGACCCTGATGAAACTCAGGTGCCCCTTCCCGCATACTATACCACCTTACACGGCGACAAAGAGGAAGGTGCAGATGAAATTGAAGAGGAGGTGATGGATGACCCAGTTGTTGACCCGGATTGGCATCCATTGGGGGAAGAGGGTGCCGCTGGCAATAGCTCAGATAAGAAGGATCCGCGGCAGGCATCGACATCTCAGCAGCGGTTATCTGGCAGCCCGTAGCTGTCCAAAAACGTGGAACAAAAACCAAAAGAGGTGCAGGACAGCTTGGCCACAGCGTGCAAGCCCTGAAAATTTATACCATAGTAGGAAGAGTGCAGTTTGGCACTTCTTTGTCAAAAATCCTACTGATGAGGCAAAGGTTATCTGTAAGAAGTGCGGAAGGACCTTTAGCCAAGGGAAAAATCTCAGAAATTTGAATACCAGTTGCATGCTTAGACATTTAACCACCATGCACTTGCAAGCGTGGACGGACTACAAATCCTCAGGTACCACATGTGCACCTGCTCCGACTGAAGGTAGCTAGCAACGCTCCATCGCTTCCCCCACTGTAAGACCACTGCAACCGGTAAGCACACCACCAGCAATAAATGTTGAGGTGTCGTCGCAAGGCAAAAGCAGTCAGGGAATCACAATGATTTTGCAACGAAACAATAAATCTATGCCATCACAGCCAACACCATCATCATCACTAACCCCCTCTCAGTCCGTCCGGTCCACTGCTAGTTCCCCCATATGCAGCTCTCAAGTCCAGCTCACCCTAGCAGACACTCTGAGTAGGACAAGAAAGTACTCATCCTCTCATCCGCGTACACTGGCTTTGAACGCCTATATTGCCAAACTGATCTCGTTAGACACGATGCCCTTCCGTTTGATTGAAAGCAAAGCTTTCCGAGAGCTCATGGCCTACGCTGTCTCATGCTATGACCTACCCAGTCGGCACTTCTTTTCTCGAAAAGCCATCCCTGCCCTCCACCTGCATGTGAGAGACCGCATTGTCCATGCACTCAAACAATCAGTGAGTGGAAAGGTGCACCTCACAACAGATGCATGGTCCAGTAGGCATGGCCAGGGCCGTTACGTGTCCATCACTGCGCACTGGGTTAATGTTGAGGATGCAGGCACCACAGGGGACAGCAGCGGTGGAACAGTGCTGCCTAGCCCACGGTATAGGAAACAGTTGGCTCTAGGCGTTCGACCCTCCTCCTCCTCCTCAAGAAGCAAAAGCTCGTCGACAGAGCGCAGTCGCACGAGCACTCCATCCGCAGCTGCCAGTGTTGCACACGAGGTGTCCCATTATCGAACAGCTAGTGGTAAGCGGCAGCAGGCTGTTTTAAAGATGATGTCTTTGGGCGACAACAGACACCGCGGAGGTACTGGCCAACAAACTGAGTCATGGCTGGGCAGTCTACATCTTGAGCCAGGCAAGGTAGTCAGTGATAACGGCCGGAATTTTATGGCAGCCATGCAAAACTCACACACATACCTTGCCTGGCTCACACTTTGAACCTGGTGGTGCAGTGCTTCCTAAATAATTATCCAGAGTTAACAGCCCTGCTCCAAAAGGTGCGAAGACTGTGCTCGCACATCCGTCGCTCGCCCGTACACTCCAGTCGTATGCAGAAGCTGCAGCAATTGCTCCACCCCAACAAGCACCGCCTAATCATAGATGTTGCAACAAGGTGGAACTCCACCCTGCACATGGTTGAGAGGCTCTGCGAACAGAGGCAGGCTGTAATGCATTTGTGGGAGGATGCACGGGCAGGCAGTTTGAGGGCAGACATGGAGTTGTCGGGTGTGCAGTGGTCAAAGCTGAAAGACCTCTGTAAAGTCCTTCAGTGTTTTGAGGAATGCACATGGCTGGTAAGCGCAGACGACGCCATCATAAGCATGAGCATCCCACTTATGCATCTGCTCATGCAAATTTTGATGCACATTAAGGATCAGACATCTGCAGCGGAGGAGGAACAGGAGAAGGAGGAGGGAAGCCTTGATGACAGTCAGCCATTGTCTGGTCAGGAACTGTCCTGGACGAGGTGGAGGAAGAAGAGGAGTAGGAGGAGGGGGATGATTATTTTGGGGAGGAGGATGCTTCTCTGGGGGCAAGAGAAAATGTTGGCATGGCAAGGTCAGGTACAGGGTTTGTGCGTGACAGGAGGGATGTGGATTTGCCAGAAAGTGCTCCTCCACCCACCACTGCCAGTGCGTCATTGACACCTGGAACATTGGCCCACATGTGTGATTATGCTTTGCGGATCCTAAAAAGGGACCCCCGCATTGCCAAAATGATGAAGGATGACGACTACTGGTTTGCCAGCATCCTCGATCCACGCTATAAAGGCAAATTACACAACATCATGCCACAGGAGAACCTAGCGATAATATTGGCTAACAAACAAGCAACTCTGATGAACCATTTGTTTGAGGCATTCCCAACACACAGCAGCGGTGCTGGTTCTCCAACGAGCCGAAGTGGGCAAAATGGAAGAGGTGTTCGTGGTACACACAGCCGAAGTGGCGTTGGAGACAGGGGTTTCATGACCATGTTGTGGACTGATTTCTCAAGTACCGCTCACACGACTGGTAATACTGCATAGATTGCAAGTGACAGGAGACAGCAGTTGTCAACTATGGTTACAAACTACTTCTCCTCCCATATCGATGTTCTCCCTCACAGGTCATTCCCCTTTGACTATTGGGCCTGTAAACTGGACACCTGGCCTGAATTGGCACAATATGCCTTACAGGAGCTCGCTTGCCCTGCTGCTAGTGTGCTATCTGAAAGAGTCTTCAGTGCTGCTGGATCAATCCTGACAGAAAAAAGGACCGTCTGTCGACCCAAAATGTTGATAATCTAACCTTCATTAAAATGAACCATGCATGGGTTTCAAAGGATTTTGTCCCACCTTCCCCTGATGACACATAGGTTGCAAGAAATTTGGCTCGCTTTTGTCCTCCTCTTCCTCGGACTTGTCAAATTCCTCCATTTGCAGCTGCTGAATGTACATCCTACACATCAACATATGCCATTTTTTAAACCTCCCAAACTGGGCTGCCCCCCCCAAGGGCTGGGGTCACCACCTTGCGCAAGTGCCGTTGCTCTGTACAGGTGGGTGGGCCCACTCTTGGCCGACGGCACTGGCACAGGGCCAATCATAGTACAATTCAGTGTCTCTGACAGTGAGGGGTCCCACTCGCTGTCAGACACCCCAGCGTACTATGAGGGGCCCTGTGCCAGTACCATTGCCCACGAGTGGGCCGCCCCTGCTTGCTCATGGCCACAGCACTTGCAAGTTGCAATACTTACCTCTCCCTGCTCCACCGCTGTGTAGTCTGGGCAGTTAAATCCTTCACAGGGACGGCCACTACAAATTTGGTGAACTGATCGATGATGGTTAAGATGTAGCTATGGCCTGTCCTGCTGGCCTCTACCTTCAGATGATCAATGGCTACCATTTGTAATGGACGTCAACTCACAATCAGATGCAGTGGTGCTTTATGATCAGCTTTCACAGTTTTTCCAGTCACAGACGTGTGACATTCCTGCCACCATTTTTCAATGTCTCCTCTCATGCCAATCCAATAGAATCGCCTACGGCCTGTGGCTTCTGTCTTTTGCACTCCAAAGTGACCAGACACATCATGATAGGCAGTGAGGACCATGTCTACATCTCTCCCTGTGATCACAATTTGATGGAGACGAGTAACGGTGATGGGATCCAAGCTATTGCGATACAGCAATCCTTTTTTCACAAATAACCGTTTTCGCTGTCTCCACAGACAAAGTAATTGAGGGTCAGCATCGCCTCTGCGAAATCTACCGGGAGGTTTTCCCGTGATCAGTAATTCCCAAATTTCTGCAAACACTCGACTTTCCGTCTGTACTTGTATCCATCTAGTTTCCAGTAGTGGAGAGTCTGGACTGGCTTACTGAGACTTAAATAAATACGAAGATTTAAAAGTACCCCAACAATGTATACTGGTGTGCGCTTCGAATACATTTCCCTTTTTCTACTTTTTATATTCTGGTGTAATCCATACTGAGCCTGTGAGTGTCTGTGTCTGACTCCGGAAATATAGATGGAAATTTACAATTACCCCTAGACTGGATACACCAGGTATCTGCTAATACAGTACCTTTGTTCTAAATTTTTTATTACGGTATAATCCATACTGAGTGAGTGTGTGTGGTTTCCTCCGTCTATATATACAGAGATAAAAATTTTACCCTATACTATATACAGCTTCTATCTTATTATACAGTACCTTTGTTCGACATTTAGTATTACAGTCAAATACATACTGGGTGAGCGTCTGAGGGTGACTACGGGAATATCTATACGGAGATTTAAATTGTACCCTATAATATACTTGCTTTCTTGCTATTCAGTACCTTTTTTTCAACATTTTGTGTTATGGTCAAATCCAGACTGAGTGAGCGTCTGAGGGTGACTCCGGAAATATATACGGAGATTTCAAATTTGCCCAACACTGTATACAGCGCTGACACAGTACCCTTTTTTTGCTATTTTGAATCTGGTGTAATCCATAATGAGCCTGTTAACGTCTGTCTGTTACTCCAGAAATATAGTTTAAGATTACACCCACACTGTATACAGTTGTACGTTTGTGATACATTACCCATTTACTGCTTTTTATATTCTTGTCTAATCCCTATTGGGCCTGAGAGCGTTTGTGTCTGCCTCCTGAAATATATTCGGAGATTCAGAATGTTTAAACCATACTATATATACCTTCCTATATTACTTCCTGGCGCCGCTGGAGTGGCAGCCTGTTACAGTAGCTCCTTCTTTGATCTCCTTTTTTTCTATTTTCTATTTTTCCTTTCTCTTTTTTTTTTTATTGTTACTCCAAAGGGACATTGCACTATGGAAAACCATAAGAGGACCTGGACCTTTGATGGACTTTTTACCTTGTTTTTACTTGGATCTATTGTGTTGGGAAATCCAGGAACTGAACAAGACCCTATTGTCTACTCCAGAGAAGCTATACTGCTGCTTAGGGACACAGCAAGGCAGCATGCTGCTAATAGACCAGAGGACATTCCACCAGAAATAAGGAAGACTAAGAGAAGAGGTTGCAGAGCTGGAGCCCTCAGGAAAGCTAGAAGAAGGCGCTATAGACCTGCTCTTCCCTCCGTCATTATGGGCAATGTGAGATCACTCGGGAATGAGATGGACGAACTGTCGGCGCTGACCAGACATCATCGGAAATTAAGGGAGTGCAGCATGTTGCTGTTTACAGAGACCTGGCTCACCGAAGGTACTCCGGACACTGTTGTCTCGTTGGACGGCTTTAAACTCATTCGCGCGGACAGGACAAGGGAGAGCGGTAAGAGGAAAGGCGGAGGGCTGGCGATATTTGTGAATGATAGAGGGTGTGACTCTAGGCACATCGTGGTCAAAGAGCAAACATGCTGTAAGGACATTGAGCTATTAGCTGTGGGCATGAGACCTTTTTATTTACCGAGGGAACTATCGCATGTAATCATGATAGCTGCATATGTCCCCCCTTCTGCGAAAGCTGATGCCGCCACTGAGGTCCTACAATCCACAGTGAGCATGATGCAGTCCCTTCACCCCCAAGCACTCCTTCTGGTTTCGGGAGACTTCAATCATGTGTCTCCAACATCCATACTACCCAGTTGCACACAGTATGTTACCTGCCTCACTAGAGATAACAAAACATTGGACTTGTTCTTTGCCAATGTGAGAGGGGCATATGCCTCGTCAGCCCTACCGCCCCTTGGAAGATCGGATCACAACCTAGTGCACCTCCAACCCGTGTACAAGCCACTTGTACAGAGAGAACCTGCTGTCACTCGCACAGTGAGGATATGGACTGAGGAGAGTGATGATGCTCTGAGAGACTGCTTTGAAACAACCACTTGGGAAGTGCTGCAAGATTCCTATGGTGATGACATGGATGGTCTCACACACTGTATAACGGACTACATTAATTTCTGTGTAGACAACACAGTACCCACAAAAGTAATGAGGTGCTTCTCTAACAACAAACCATGGATCAGCCCCGGAATAAAGGCTCTCCTCAAAGAGAAGAAGTTGGCCTTCAGATCAGGTGACAAGGGCAGGCTGCGAGAGGTGCAGAAAGATCTGAAGAATCTAATCAGGCAGGGAAAGGCTAATTATAAGAGAAAAATTGAACTGAAACTGTCACAGAAAAGGATCCATGAAGTCTGGGAGGGTCTAAAGTCTATATCTGGGCATAGACGGACTGTCTCCAGGATGGTTGTAGATAAAGAGGGGCTTAATGAACTTAATCTATTCTTTAACAGATTTAATCACACACTGGCTGCTCCTGCCCCTGCATACCATTCACACCTCTCTGCTACAATAACCTCACCCCCTGCTGCAACTTGTCAACTGAGCCAGGGTCTGTTCTTCACAAGTACCCAGGTTGCAAAAGAACTGAATAAGATCAAAGTTTTGAAGGCTGCAGGTCCTGACGGCATCAGTGCAAGACTAATCAAAACCTGCGGGCACCAGCTGAGTGAGATCATTACATATCTGTTCAATATGAGCCTGAGAATGGGTATAGTACCACAACTGTGGAAATTATCGTGTGTGGTACCGGTTCCGAAGAAACCTTATCCGAAAGACCTTAATGACTATAGACCTGTAGCATTGACATCACACCTGATGAAGGTATTAGAGAGATTGGTTCTCACACGTCTCCGTCCTCTAGTGAGCTCGGATATGGACCCTCTCCAGTTTGCCTACAGGCCGGGCATTGGTGTGGATGATGCCATTATCCACCTTCTAGATAGGACTCTCTCTCACCTGGAGAAACCTGGGAACACTGTGAGAATAATGTTCTTCGATTTCTCTAGTGCTTTTAACACCATACAGCCAGGTCTACTGAGAGACAAGCTGGGCCTTGTTGGTGTGGACCTCCAACTCTCCACCTGGATCCTTAACTACCTCACGAACCGACCTCAGTTTGTAAAGGTTCGGGACAGTGTGTCACACGGTGATCTGCAATACAGGGGCACCTCAAGGTACAGTTCTTGCCCCTTTTCTCTTCACACTGTACACTGCGGATTTTAGGTGCAACTCATCTAGCTGCTACTTGCAGAAGTATTCTGATGACTCTGCAATAGTAGGTCTCATCACAGGAGGTGATGAAAGAGAGTACAGAGACACTAACCAAGCTTTTGTGCAATGGTGTCAGAGGAACCACCTTAGGATTAATTCCGGGAAGACCAAGGAATTGGTGGTGGACTTTCGCAAAGGCAAAAATCCACCAGTAGTGGTGAACATTCAGGGAAATGACATTGAGATAGTCGACACCTATAAGTACCTTGGTGTGATCCTCAATAATAAGCTTGACTGGGCCCATCACTTGGATGCAGTGTACAGGAAGAGCCAAAGCAGGCTTTATCTGCTCAGAAGGCTGAGAGCCTTCGGAGTTAGAGGGGCACTCCTTGCATCCTTCTTCAACTCTGTTGTGGCATCAGTCATCTTCTTTGGTGTGGCGTGCTGGGGTAGTGGCATATCAACCAGGGATAGGAATAGGCTGGACAAACTGATTAGAAGGGCCAGCTCTGTCCTGGGATGCCCCCTTGACCCAGTTCAAGAAGTAGGCGACAGGAGGATACTGGCCAAGGTGAGCTACATGGTGCAGAATGATTCCCATCCCATGCATAAGACCGTGACAAAGATGTGCAGTACTGTCAGTGACCGGCTACTTCATCCTAAATGTGAGAGGGAGCGCTATCGAAAGTCCTTCCTTCCTGCTGCAGTTAGGCTGTATAACCAGCACTGTCCAAAACGGAGAACGACCCAAACAGTGAACTGATAGATTCAAAGTTGTGACAGTCCGGTTACATTTTATTTTATTTTTTATTTATTTTTCCCTGTATATGTACCTACCTACTGTCAATGTAATGCCTTTATGCATCTGTATCTGTACTTGTTCCTGCCTTGCTGCTGTAATGCTCTGAATTTCCCCATGGTGGGACGATTAAAGGATTATCTTATCTTATATCTGGTGATACTGCACCCTTTTTCAACTTTTTATATTATTGTGTAATCCATACTGATCCTGTGAGCGTCTGTGTATGACTCATGAAATATATATGGAGATTTACAATTATCCCTAGACTGTATAGAGCTGTACGCTTCTGATACAGTACCATATATCTGCTGGTATTTCGGGTACATTTTCAAAAAAATTAGTAAGTATGGTGGAAGAGGCCGTGGGCGAGGGGGGCCAGCTGGTACTGATGGTGCATTTGCTGGTAGTGCCAAAAGCACAATAGCAGCTAAGGCAGGAGGTGTTGAGCCTGCGTCATGGTCTGGCTCCGAAAGGCCTGTATGGCTCTCTTTTCTGGGAGTAGGTAAACTGCTTTTAAAGCCGGAGCATCAGGAACTGGTTTTGCCTTACATTGCTGAAACAGCCTCCAGCTCTATCACCTCCTCTTCTGAAGTTTAAAAAAATGCAAGCACTGAGTCGTCAGTGCAGGCTTCTGGTCAGGAGCAACCTCTTTCCTTGGGTCCTTCACCCACACCAAAAGTGAAGGATGCGGCAGCCCACACTTCAGATTACTCCATGGAGCTCTTTTCACATACCATGCCTGGGTTCATTCTAAATGGGGCAGATTATATATGGAGCATTGTTTGGGTCCATCATACACTGGAGCATTCATCGATGAGGCCCATCATATACTGGAGCATTCCAAATGGGGAACATCAGACACTGGAGCAGCATTTACGCGGCCCATTACACACTGGAGCATTAGAAATGGGGCTCATTATATATGGAGCATTATTTGGGCGCATAACACACTGGAGCATCATCGATGGAGACCATCATATACTGGAGCATTCCAAATGGGGGACATCAGACACTGGAGCAGCATTTACTGGGCCCATTATACACTGGAGCAGTAGAGATGGGACCCATTATATATGGAGCATTATTTGGGCCCATAACACACTGGAGCATCATCCATGGAGACCATCATATACTATAGCATTATGTGGAGCTCATCATATACTGTATGGAACATTATATGGGACCAATTATTCTGTATGGAGAAATATATGGGGCTCTTTATTCTGTATGGCGCACCATGTGGTGGCCATAATACTGTATGGAGTAATATACTGTCCATTTTTTGAGCTATTGTAGAATTTAAAATAGATATATCAGTCATGTCATGTAAGAAG
Organism: Dendrobates tinctorius; assembly: GCF_039654945.1. Taxonomy (NCBI): domain Eukaryota; kingdom Metazoa; phylum Chordata; class Amphibia; order Anura; family Dendrobatidae; genus Dendrobates; species Dendrobates tinctorius. The sequence continues at coordinate 586,714 of NW_027361752.1, read as the reverse complement.
TGAAGTATTTTTCATTGTGCTATACCTATATTTCTGTGCCATATCGGAGCATCATGAATTGTGGTATGTGTTAAAGGGGCGCACTGACACTCTTTGGCCCGGGGCACACGAAAACCTGGAGCCAGCCCTACCCCCCCCCCACAACTTTAGCCAAATATCCCCCAGTTTTCAATGCGTAACTATTATTATAAAGTAAATTAAGGTTGGCAAGCTTAAGTAATAAGAATTGATGTTTTTGGCATTGAAATTGGCACTGTAGGTGTGTTTACTGTCCTCCACTATCTGCCGACTTTGCTTACCTATTGACTTGTATTGGGTTTCGTGTTTCAGTCGGACCCCCGACTTTTTCCTATAGTCGGCCGATTTCGTTCGACTCGACTTAAAGTCGCTCATCTCTAGTGGGCACTATATCGCAGTATTAGGCTGGTTTCACATTAGCGCTTTTTAAGCGCACGCACGGCCGGGGGTAGCTCCGCCCCCGAGCCGGCTCTCTGCCCGGCGTGCCCGCCCCTTGCTTGTAGCGCCGCCTCCTAGCGCACAGCGGCGCCTGCGATCGGCGCACCCTATCTTTAGCATAGGGTGCGCAGATCGTGCGCAGGCCGTGCGCTAGTTGCGCTTTGACCTGCGCTGCGCACTTTTGACGGTGCGCCGTGCGCGCCAAAATCAAACTTTTCGGATTTCGTCATGCTCGGCGCACCGTCAAAAGTGCGCAGCGCAGGTCAAAGCGCAACTAGCGCACGGCCTGCGCACGATCTGCGCACCCTATGCTAAAGATAGGGTGCGCCGATCGCAGGCGCCGCTGTGCGCTAGGAGGCGGCGCTACAAGCAAGGGGCGGGCACGCCGGGCAGAGAGCCGGCTCGGGGGCGGAGCTACCCCCGGCCGTGCGTGCGCTTGAAAAGCGCTAATGTGAAACCAGCCTTATTTGGATACTCTACGGAGGCAGCATACATATCCACTGAATTATTATTCAGTTTGTGTACTTAACGGCAGCATTATGGGGCAGTAATATGGTACAAACATCTTAGTAAATGGTCCAAATGTAGAATATATGCCCACACTGTTAAGTCTATTCAATTTTTTAGTATATTGGAGTATTTTGTACAGATCACCCCCTTCTTTGTTGTCCTGTGTATTCTGTTACTTACCATTAAACATGCTGTTGGCAATTGCACCACAGGGCGCCATCGGGGTGCCATTGTTATATACAGAAAATGGAGCACAGTAGCCACCGCCCTGTATATTCTGCAGACAGATAATAATTAAATGCATTAAATCATATTATTTTAATTGATGCAATTCTAATATTTCTTCACTAGGACAAAAACGATGTTAATTACAGTTAGGTCCAGAAATATTTGAACAGTGACAAAAGTTTTGTCATTTTAGCTGTTTACCAAAACATATTCAAGATACAGTTATATAATCTATATGGGCTTAACCCCTTACCTACAAAGGACGTAATATTCCGTCCATGTGACCCTGGACCTAACTACCATGGACGGAATATTACGTCCCAGCGATCAGCGGCGCCCACGTGGTGAGCGCCGCTGATCGCGGCCGGGAGTCAGCTAATTATCATAGCTGACACCCGGCACAATGTGTCAGGGGCGGTCACGGACCGCCCCCGACACGTTAACCCCTTGCACACCGCGATCAAACGCGATCGCTGTGTACCGGGGGTTAAAGGGAAGCATCGGCAGGGAGGGGGCTCCCTCCGTGCTTCCCTGAGCCCCCCACGGCAGCGCAATGTGCAGCGCTGCTGCAGAGGGCTCTTTCCCTACAGGACCCCGGATCCAAGATGGCGACGGGGGGGCCTGCAGGGAGCTGACTTCCTCACTGCCTGCAAAGCGCAGGCATGAGGAAGTCTGCAGCAGTGCCTGTGACAGATCGCTGATCTGTCACAGTGATCTGTGATGTGACAGATCAGCGATCTGTCACAGGACAGTGATGTCCAAGCCCGGATTGGCAATATAACCAACCGGGCATTTTCCCGCTGGGCCGCTGTCACGTGGGCCGCGGGCGGCAGCGCCCGAACATCCGGCCGCTTGCCAGCAGCTGCGGCCACTGTGGCTCCTGCCGCCGGCCCTCTGCGGGCACAGATTCAAGTTCCACCCGCACTGCAGGGAGATAAGCCGCCACGCCCCCCACGCACCCCATCCTCGCCGTAGCATGAGACCCCCTCCCCCCCGCAGCCACTCAGCGTCGCACTCGCTTGCCTGCTCGCTCTGTTCGCAGGACCTGTGATGAGATCACAGGAGGGGAGGAGTCAGGGGGTCACATGATCAGGAGCCTTTGTCCAGACCCCCGATCATATCACCCCTGACTCCGCCCCTCCTGTGACCTCATCACAGGTCCTGTGCGCACAGCCTTGCCTCTACCGTCTGCAAGACTCTGCTTTGCTGTTGTCATGGTGCTGGTTGAGGTAAGTATGTGTGGGGTCAGGATTTACAGTGTGGATGTAGCAGAGCTGTGTGTGTACGAGGTGTACGGAGCGGAGCTGTGTGTACGAGGTGTACGGAGAGGAGCCGTGTGTATGAGGTGTACGGAGAGGAGCCGTGTGTGTACGAGGTGTACGGAGAGGAGCCGTGTGTGTACGAGGTGTACGGAGAGGAGCCGCGTGTGTACGAGGTGTACGGAGAGGAGCCGCGTGTGTACGAGGTGTACGGAGAGGAGCCGCGCGTGTACGAGGTGTACGGAGAGGAGCCGCATGTACGAGGTGTACGGAGAGGAGCCGTGTGTGTACGAGGTGTACAGAGCGGAGCTGTGTGTACGAGGTGTACGGAGCGGAGCCGTGTGTGTACGAGGTGTACGGAGCGGAGCCGTGTGTGTACGAGGTGTACGGAGCGGAGCCGTGTGTGTACGAGGTGTACGGAGCGGAGCCGTGTGTACGAGGTGTACGGAGCGGAGCCGCGCGTGTACGAGGTGTACGGAGAGGAGCCGCGCGTGTACGAGGTGTACGGAGAGGAGCCGCGCGTGTACGAGGTGTATGGAGAGGAGCCGCGCGTGTACGAGGTGTACGGAGCGGAGCCGTGTGTACGAGGTGTACGGAGCGGAGCCGTGTGTACGAGGTGTACGGAGCGGAGCCGTGTGTACGAGGTGTACGGAGAGGAGCCGCGCGTGTACGAGGTGTACGGAGAGGAGCCGCGCGTGTACGAGGTGTACGGAGAGGAGCCGCGCGTGTACGAGGTGTACGGAGAGGAGCCGCGCGTGTACGAGGTGTACGGAGAGGAGCCGCGCGTGTACGAGGTGTACGGAGAGGAGCCGCGCGTGTACGAGGTGTACGGAGCGGAGCTGTGTGTACGAGGTGTACGGAGCGGAGCCGCGCGTGTACGAGGTGTACGGAGAGGAGCCGCGCGTGTACGAGGTGTACGGAGAGGAGCCGCGCGTGTACGAGGTGTACGGAGAGGAGCCGCGCGTGTACGAGGTGTACGGAGAGGAGCCGCGCGTGTACGATGTGTACGGAGCGGAGCTGTGTGTACGAGGTGTACGGAGAGGAGCCGTGTGTGTACGAGGTGTACGGAGCGGAGCCGTGTGTGTACGAGGTGTACGGAGCGGAGCTGTGTGTACGAGGTGTACGGAGCGGAGCCGCGCGTGTACGATGTGTACGGAGCGGAGCTGTGTGTACGAGGTGTACGGAGAGGAGCCGTGTGTGTACGAGGTGTACGGAGCGGAGCCGTGTGTGTACGAGGTGTACGGAGCGGAGCTGTGTGTACGAGGTGTACGGAGCGGAGCCGCGCGTGTACGAGGTGTACGGAGAGGAGCCGCGCGTGTACGATGTGTACGGAGCGGAGCTGTGTGTACGAGGTGTACGGAGAGGAGCCGTGTGTGTACGAGGTGTACGGAGCGGAGCCGTGTGTATACGAGGTGTACGTAGCGGAGCCGTGTGTGTACGAGGTGTACGGAGCGGAGCCGTGTGTGTACGAGGTGTACGGAGCGGAGCCGTGTGTGTACGAGGTGTACGGAGCGGAGCCGTGTGTGTACGAGGTGTACGGAGCGGAGCCGTGTGTACGAGGTGTACGGAGAGGAGCCGCGCGTGTACGAGGTGTACGGAGAGGAGCCGCGCGTGTACGAGGTGTACGGAGAGGAGCCGCGCGTGTACGAGGTGTACGGAGAGGAGCCGCGCGTGTACTAGGTGTACGGAGAGGAGCCGCGCGTGTACGAGGTGTACGGAGAGGAGCCGCGCGTGTACGAGGTGTACTGAGAGGAGCCACGCGTGTACAAGGTGGACGGAGTGGAACCGTGTATGTATGGAGTGGAGTCATATGTGTACGGGATGTACGGAGCGGAGCCAAGTGTGTACAAAGCATACAAAGCGGGCTTTTCCCACTGACACAGGAGTACACGGCGGAGCCCCGAGGAACATTTTAAAACACACACATGACGTTCCACCTGAAGTGATGTGCTGGAAGCTGACCGGAAATGAGATAATTTCTTGAGGAGATTGTGACGGAACCAGGAATGCTTCAGATCCATCACCGTGTCCTCCTCCGACAGCGCAGACAGCAGGATCGCCTTGGAATCGGGGATGTCGGCCATGTGAGCGGATCATGATAGGTCCTGCATCGGGAGGCTCAGGTGGGCACTACAATGGGAGCCGGGCTGCTATAGTATCTTTGTAGAATCTTTCTTTATTTCTTTCTCTCTTTTTCTTTCTTTCTCTGTTCTTTCATTCTCTCTCTGATCTTTCTTTTTTCTCTCTCTGTTCTTTCTTCCCCTCTTTCTTTCTTTTTCTTTCCTCTCTTTCTCTCTGTTCTTTCTTTCTTTTCTTTACTTCTTTCTTTCTCTCTCTGTTCTTTCTCTGTCTCTCTCTGTTCTTTCTTTCTTTCCCCTCTTTCTTTCTCTCTCTGTTCTTTCTCTGTCTCTCACTGTTCTTTCTTTGTCTCTCACTGTTCTTTCTTTCTTTCCCCTTTCTTTCTCGCTCTCTCTGTTTTCTTTTTTCTCTCTCTCTCTGTTTTCTCTCTTCCTTAGTGCCAGTCAGTGTGCCCATAATGCCAGCCACTGTGCCCTCAGTACCAGTCAGTGTGATCAGCAGTGCTAAATGGGTGCGATTAGGTGTGGACATGGGTGTGACTAGTTGTGAAATGGGTGTGGTTGGGCGTGGCCGCAGTCTTTGTCCGTCTTTCCCTTCTTCAAAAGTTGGGAGGTATGATAGGGGCGGCTATGACCAGGGGGTCTGGTTGCCCAATAGAGAGCAGTTCTGCCAGGAATTCTGTAATCATGCATACAAAAGGGGACAGCGCTTTGGGAGGAGTACTGTACCTAAAAGCAATAAATAGGACTGAGCTGAAATACTGGGCACAGCTGTGACTACATGTTATATAGTCGTGTTAATCTCCTCTCACTTCTTGTAAACTACCACTGTACAAAGATATTATATAGTCACCATGTGACTAGTGGGCCTGTGTAACTTCAAATGCCAGGGCTGAATTTTAGTCCCAGTCCGGCCCTGGTGGTGACAGAGAAGAGGCTCCTGCGCAGGCATCTGGTGGGCGCAGGCTCCGCCCCTCTGTCAGTCATGTAGGGCTTACTGCATCTCCATCTGGCCTGGTCCTGGGGGCGGCCCTAATTACATCATCAGTCCAGGAACCTGTGAGGGAGGACCTGATCCCTCAAATACCTTGGGACTGGTCTTGCAAGCCGCCGGATATATTCTTGGTTCCCCTGCGTGCTACTTTGTAATTTGCTATAGTGAAAACTCTGACCTCAGCTTGGATTTCTGACCATTCTATTGCCTGACATTTTTGTACCTCCGCCTCTCTTCTGATTTTTTGACGCTGACCTTCGCTTGGATTCCTGACTCTCCTTCTGCCTGCTGATTTTGTACCTTTGATGCCCTCCTGTTTTTTTACTGACCTTGGCCTGGACTTTTGACTCTCCTTCTGTCTGCTGATTTCGTGCCTCTGCTGCCCTCCGGCCTCCGACTCCTGCCTCCTGACCTTGATTACGGGTTTTAGTTTTGACCCCTTGGCGGCCGCCCTGCTCTGGTCCACTGCTCCTCTAGACAGCTACCCCCTGGGCCTTGCTACAATTCCAGATCCCTGTATAGGGGTTAAGGGTCACAGGGTTACTCGGGGTGCTGTCCCTACTACAGCCCAGATTCGCAGACGGCCGTCACAATAACTCAATCACACTTGCAGCCAGTTGACATGGATTAAAGTTGGCTCAACCTCTGTCCTGTGTCCTTGTGTGTACCACATTGAGCATGGAGAAAAGAAAGAAGACCAAAGAACTGTCTGAGGACTTGAGAAACCAAATTGAGAGGAAGCATGAGCAATCTCAAGGCTACAAGTCCATCTCCAAATCCCTGAATGTTCCTGTGTCTACCGCGTGCAGTGTCATCAAGAAGTTTAAAGCCCATGGCACTGTGGCTAACCTCCCTAGATGTGGACGGAAAAGAAAAATTGACAAGAGATTTCAACGCAAGATTGTGCAGATGTTGGATAAAGAACCTCAACTAACATCCAAACAAGTTCAAGCTGTCCTGCCGTCCGAGGGTACAACAGTGTCAACCCGTACTATCCGTCGGCATGTGAATGAAAAGGGACTGTATGGTAGGAGACCCAGGAAGACCCCACTTCTTACCCCGAGACATAAAAAAGCCAGGCTGGAGTTTGCCAAAACTTAACTGAAAAAGCCTAAAGCGTTTTGGAAGAATGTTCTCTGGTCAGAAGAGACAAAAGTAGAGCTTTTTGGGCAAAGGCATCAACATAGAGTTTACAGGAGAAAAAAGAGGCATTCAAAGAAAAGAACACGGTCCCTACAGTCAAACATGGCGGAGGTTCCCTGATGTTTTGGGGTTGCTTTGCTGCCTCTGGCACTGGACTGCTTGATCGTGTGCATGGCATTATGAAGTCAGAAGACTACCAACAAATTTTGCAGCATAATGTAGGGCACAGTGTGAGAAAGCTGGGTCTCCCTCAGAGGTCATGGGTCTTCCAGCAGGACAATGACCCAAAACACACTTCCAAAAGCACTAGAAAATGGTTTGAGAAAGCACTGGAGACTTCTAAAGGTGACCAGCAATGAGTCCGGACTTGAATCCCATAGAACACCTGTGGAGAGATCTAAAAATGGCAGTTTGGAGAAGGCACCCTTCTAATATCAGGGTCCTGGAGCAGTTTGCCAAGGAAGAATGGTCTAAAATTCCAGCAGAGCATTGTAATAAACTCATTGATGGTTACCGGAAGCGGTTGGTCGCAGTTATTTTGGCTAAAGGTTGTGCAACCAAGTTTTAGGCTGAGGGTGCCAATACTTTTGTCTGGCCCTTTTTTGGAGTTTTGTGTGAAATGATCAATGTTTTGCTTTTTGCTTCATTCTCTTTTGTGTTTTTTCATTTAAGACAAATTAAATGAAGATAATAATACCAAAGAATGTGTTTGCAATCATTTTCAGGAAGAAACTGAGTATTATCTGACAGAATTGCAGGGGTGTCAATACTTTTGGCCACAACTGTATAGCCATATTCCACAGCGCTTTACATACATTATCATCACTGTCCCCGATGGGGCTCACAATCTAAATTCCCTTTTGGTATGTCTTTGGATATCTGTGTTCCAATGTCTTATTCTAGAGAAATCCACAATGTTTTTAAATATGTAAATTAGCTGTTAATTTCTATGGGCCCCATACAGACCTCCCTGAAAATCCTCTTCCAGAACTTATTTAAATGAAAGAGGGTGTTCCAACTCTGAGACATGTAGATCAGGAGAGCAGACTGTCAGTCATTACATGTCTCCACTGGAAATGCCCCCTTTTATTTACAGGCAGATTCTCAGGGAGATCTATATCCGCCCCATAGATCTTAACAGCTCATTTACATATTAAGAAAAACATATCATTTTACTCAGCTTCCTATAGCCTATATAGACGGCTTAGGATGGTTGATCCTACTGACAGATTCCCTTTAACTATTGCAGATTTCACTTTGGTCATTAAAGCAAATGTAACAGGATTAGACTTTCTATTTTCTGTAGCTCACGTGTCGGCTTTCGGCTTTACTGTATAAACTGGAATTATTGAGTCTGTCTTGACCGGGACATTGAAATATAATGGCAGAGAGAAAATTAAGAAAAAACCTTTCATTCTGGAGGGCTCAGCACCTTCATGTATTACACAGCCCAGTGATTTTAGTGGCACTTTTTAATTACTAATTTTTCTGTAATGAACCTGCCAAGAATTACTGGTGTATTGTGGGCTGCAATTTCCAGGGGCAAGTATTTTGCACCTCTTTTCCCAATAATTTTTAGCACTCCCTTCCACCAATCTATTGGGCTCTGTTGTCCTTATATTTTGCATTTTGACCTCCTATATTCATTTTTTTCTGAACTTAGACATAAGTTTTGAAAAATAAAATATTGTTCTACTTATCCATTCACGACCTATCACGTATAAGTACATCTTAGGTCGCCTCCCTTCCTTTGATACGGGCTCCGAGTCCAACGCTGAGCCCACATCTTTTCTGACACATGATAGCTGGTTTGATCAACTGTCATGTGCCCCTGACAGCTGAAATTGCGATCCACCTGCGGCAGCTAACATGTTAAATGCCACTGTCAATCTCTGACAGCGGCATTTAACACATGCGTGCCGGAAGCGTGTCACAAACCACACCCACGGACGCCCCTGGAGATGATGATTTCTGCTACACATAGCAAGGCTATACGTAGCACAAGCGATCAGATGATTGCAGCTTCAAGTCTTCTATGGAGACTACTGTATTGAAGCAAGTCAAAAGTGGAAAAAAAATGTTTTAAAAAATATAAAAAAAAGTTTAAAGTTCATATTTCCCTAGTCAAAATAAAACAATACAAAAAAGCGATCATATATTTCATATTGCTGCATTAAGAAACTCCCAATTTATCCAAATACAAAGGCAATCTGATTGGTAAACTACGTAACGAGAAAAAAATCCAAACCGCAAAATTACGTTTTTTTGGTTCATAGCAACGGGTGATTAAAAAATTGTATCTACCCTAAAATGCTATCACTAAAAACGTCAGCTCGGCGTGCAAAATATAAGCCCTGACCCAGCCCCAGATCCCAAAAAATGGAGACGATACGGATCTCAGAAAATGGTGCAATTTTTTTTTTTTATTAAACTTTGGATTTTTTTTCACCACATAAATAAAAAACAATCTATACATGTTTGGTATCTGTCATCTCATAATGACCTGGCGAATCATAATGGCAGGTCAGATTTAGCATTTGGTGAACATGGTAAAAGAATAAAAAAAACTGTTGTGAAATTGCACTTCTATACTTCTCCAGCAGTGATGGTGGATCTGCTGGACCTCAGGGCGCTGGATGTGGAGGTTTACCGTCTTTTAGATGTCGTAGGGGAGCGGCAACAACATGTAAACACGCGGGCAGCCCTAGATAATCCACGCCGGCATGATGATAAGATCCGGCGGAAGGTGGAACCTCTTCTCTTTTTCTCCTTTTTTACATTTTCTGGGCTTTCTTGCTCTGCATTTGGATTTATTGCAGATTTTCTTTTCTCGATGTCTGATGCTTGGGTACACTCTGGATGGGACTTTGAATTCTCATTGTTCATCGTGATGGTAGCGATGGTGCAGAGTTTAGAAAGCCTTTCAGAGGATGACGTAAAATTTTGGAAGTCAAAGTCCTTGTCCTCACTTGTGTCCTCTTCTTTCTCTGAGACCATAAGCATGTCTCTATGAGCGTGATTGATAAAGAGGCTGGTGTCCACATTTGATACAAGATGAGGAATATACATCGGCTTCTGATTTAGAAGATTGTCAAAATCTATTTTTTTCATGAATGGATGATCCTTAATCTCAAATGCTCCACCTGTCCCAAGTCTTTGCTCAGGATTTTTTTTGAGCAGGTCAGTGATGAGGTTCTTAGCCTCACGGGGTGGACAGCGTTTGTAATTCCAAGGTATTTTTCCCATGACAATCATTCTTTTAAGCTCAGGTATGAAATCCGTATCAAATGGTAAAGATCCCACCAGAAATTCATGGAGGATGATCCCCATTGACCACCAGTCAACAGGTCTTCCGTAGTCTTTCATTAGGATGACCTCTGGGGCCATGTAATTCAGGGTACCACAATTCTCAAGGTCCTTGAACTCTCTGGAGATGTCCTTCACTGATTGCTTATAGTTGTTGGTTTTTGGTATCATGACACCAATTTTTGAAAGTCCAAAATCGGCGACTTTAACGTGCCCAGCAGTTGTAATCAGTAGGTTGTACGGTTTCAGGTCTCGGTGCACCACACCATAGCTGTGCAGGTATTCCACAGCAAGAACTGTTTCTGCAAAGTACAGACGGGCCAAGGGGATAGATAAACGGCCCTTGGTGCTTAGAAGGGACCCACAGTCTCCACCTCCAACATACTCCATGACCATACACAGGTGAGATCTAGTAGGGAAGGAGCAGAGCATGGAGACCACAAAGGGAAATCAGCGAAGGTCATGATGTCCCTCTCCAGAAAGGCCGCTTCCACGTGTTTTTCAGTTTCCAGGTTCTTCTTCGCCATTTTCTTCATAGCGAAGATCTGCTGTGAGTATTTGTGCTGCACTAAGTAGACAGCCCCAAAACATCCGCCGCTGATCAGTTTGGATGTCTCGAAGTCGCTCATATGCGGCTTTCTCGCCGGGATCAATGATTCCATGAAGTTAGTGGCAGGCTCGTGGATCTCTGGCATCTCACAGATCACACTCTCAGGATCCGGCAGCTCAGGTGTTTCTGTTGTCAGATCGCTGCTTGGCCCCGGATGACTCGTATTAGGGTTTGGGGATTCCGGGGGAACATTTTCCCCGTCTTTGTCGTCGCCTTCTGGTGTCTCAGTGGCAGGCTCGTGGATCTCCGGGATCTCACAGATCACACTCTCAGGATCCGGCAGCTCAGGGGTTTCTGTGGTCAGATCGCTGCTCAGCCCCGCCTGACTCGTGTTAGGGTCCGGGGATTCCAGGGGGACATTTTCCCCATCTTTGTCCTCGCCTTGTGGTGTCTCCAGGCGTTCTGGGGAGCGGGCCGGACCTTCCAGCACATACAGGACTTTTTCGGCCAGTTCTTTAACAAAAGCCAAATCTCCATCTTGAGATTTTTCTTCAGCCTGCTGTAGTAATGTCCTGATGTTCCGGGTTAAATCTGTCAGATACTCTGAGGTAAGACGGTCTTGGTGGTATTTGGTCAGGCAGTCCTGCACTAGCTCCACCACCAGCCGGTGAGTGAAGCCGAGGACGCCATCGGGTGGTAGAAGCGTAATGTCAGAGCAATGGGTGTAAATAATCTCCAATAATCCTTCTACCTGAAGCTTGTCTAGAAGAAATTCAGCCATAGCGAAAAATTGCAAATGCACTCAGTCACTAGGGAGCCAAAATGGCAGCCGGAACCCTGTGTACACAGCATAAGTAACTGCGAGCGGTGATGTCATAATGGTCGACCATCTGTGATGTCATAATGGCTGACCATCTGTGATGTCATAATGGCCGACCATCAGTGATGTCATAATGGCCGACCATATGTTTTCAAACATTTTTTTTTTTTAAACCGTCTTTATTGAGTGTAATACAAAATATACATATAATGTCCAATAACATAACAGAAGAACATTTATGCAATATTATTAACATTAGACGGCATTTTTTCAACTATAAAAACCCCCGCCCCTCCCCTCCCCTCCCCCGGGCAAACTCCATAACTTCGTAACACAATTTCAATCCAGTCTAACAGGGATATTACCGGCAAGCTGCTCTCTCATATACCAGTTGGTGAGCTGGAAACAACTATGTATCGCCTGGCTTGTGGAAGATGTCTGAGTATTGATAAAAGAGGACCATGTGAAAAAAAAGCGTCCCTCTTTATTAAGTAAGGCCTCTATCCAATCCATTTTGAAGAGATATGTTACTTTTGTAGCAATTAAGCTTAAAGAAGGTGTTACATCCTGTGCTCACAAATGGAGAATGCTTTTACGTGTGGCTGCAGCCCATATGAACAAGATGGGGCGCTGCTGGACAGAAAGCCTCACCACTTGGTCCTGTGCGAGAATATTAAATATGGCCCACTCCGGGGAGAGAGAGATAGATATGTCAAAAGTGTTGATGAGATGTTGCAGAAGTGTATCCCACACCTCCCTTATTTTTGGGCAGTCCCAAAGGCAATGGAAAATATCAGCTGGAGAGTGTAAGCATTTAGGGCAGGGATAGTCCCCTGAGGGGGACATTTTAGACTTGACCTCCGAGGAGAAGTATGCTCTATGAAATATCATAAGAGACATGGTTATGTAACTGTCATATGGTAATTTAGAGTTAATACGCATAGTGGCTTTCAAAAGGTCATTTACCCGACAGTTCGTTAATTGAGCAACCCATTTTCCAGGGCCTGGTGAAGAGTCTGACCAATGTATAGAAGGCTTAATGATTTATATATAAGACTCATAGAATAAGTTCCCATTTGGGCTTTAATGGATATTAAATATAGAGGGTGTGTTCTAGCATAATCCGGTATGTCTCGCAATATTGAGCTTACGTAATGTCTAATTTGAGAGATAGTAAAATTGTCTACTGTAAGGATTGGGTATTTGAAAACCATGTCCTCTAAGGTAAGAAGGCATTGATTATTTGTTAACGTATCTCGGACCAGTCTACACCCATTGTTTCCAAGCACCTTGTAAATGAGAGCTGACTTGCCTTGTAGAAAAGAGGGGTTACCTTGAAAGGGAAGAAACATCGAGATGTGGGGGTCAAGACCGCTAACTCGTCTAGCTTGACGCCATCCCAAGATTACCGACCATAATAGAGGATTATCTCTAACCTCCACTGGAATTTCAGCATTTCGTAGGTGAAGCAATGCTGGGAGGCTGAAGGGTCTACACATGGCCTCATCTATTGGGGTATTAGTGAAGCGATTAAAGGCGTATATCCAATCAAGGGAATGGCGAAAAGCAGCCGCTATACTGTAGAGGCGTAAATTTGGGAGATTAAGTCCACCCAAAGATTTGGTTTGCTGTAGCTTAAAAACACTAATTCTACAGCCCCCTTCTGAGCCCCAAATAAATTGGCAGAAGGCTCGTGTCAGTAGCCTATCATCAGCTTTAGAAAGTAGAACCGGGAGCGTCTGTAAAGGAAAGAGTATTTTAGGGAAAGAGATCATTTTAATTAGATGGGCTTTACCTGCAAAGGATAATTTAAGGGATTTCCAGGATTGAATTTCTTGTATAACTACAGAAATAAGAGGCTGAATATTTAATTTATAGATATCATGAGGATTTGATGGTAGGTCAACGCCAAGATAAGGTAAAGAATTTCTCCTCCACTGAAAAGGAAAAGGGAATGGCCACCGTTTCTGAGCAATTTTAAAAATAGCTAAAGCATGAGATTTATTAAAGTTTATACGAAATCCCGAAACTGCTCCAAATTCATTAAAGGCGTCCATTATAGAGGAAATGGATTCCTTAGGATTGGATATCATGAGTAAGATATCATCAGCAAATGCCAACGTTTTAAGTGTATGGTGACCGACCCCTATGCCCCCAAAGGAAGGGATCATCTCCAGATATCTTAGTAAAGGATCAAGGGCAATATTAAACAACAAACGTGACAGAGGACAGCCCTGCCTCGTCCCCCTGAAGATGGAAAAAGGGGTTGACTGGATACTTTCAAACAATTTTATTGGATTAAAGTGGACCTTTTAACCAAATTTATCATGGTTAGAGGGCTGTCCACTACTTGGACAACCCCTTCTTGATGCTTGCCCCCGATTCAATAAAAAAACTTTACTCGCCTTCCTCAGTGGCGCCGTTCCCACTGTGTCAGCACTCACGGTCCTGGAGTTCTTCTGCGGTTGTTGTGACACGTGCCTCCAGCACCCAAAATTTGTCATGGTTAGAGGGTTGTCCACTGCTTGGACAACCCCTTCTTGATGTTTGGCCCCGAGTAAATAAAAAAACTTTACTCGCCTCCCTCGGTGGCGCTGTTCCCGTGGTGTCAGCACTTGCGGTCCTGGAGTTCTTCTGTGGTTGTTGTGACACGTGCCTCCAGCACCCAATCTGATCCGGCATCGCTGTGCCCGCCTTAGGACAAATCAAACATGAAGAGGAAGTTGGGGCTCTAGCTACTTTATCACTTGCTCTTCATGTTCAATTCAACAGGAGGCAGAGACAGTGACATCAGCGCTGATTGGGCACTGGAGTCACGTGTCAAAACAGCACTGGAACCCTAGAGAACGGTGTTGGCATGGGAGGTGAGTATAAGCTTTTGTATTTTTTCGGGGCCAAGCATGGGGTATGAGGAGAAGTTGCCCATGTAGAAGACAACTTCTTTAACTAGACACATTATGCAATTTTGCCTCTCAGTTACGGCGATATTAGCAAAGTATTGGCACATATTAAATCAAAAAGAAAACGGTAAGTCCAAGTGGGTGTTATCAATTACTTTTCACTGGGGGCGTGTACTTCTTCTTCCTGTATGAGTTGCCCAATCATTACCAGGGAGCAGCACAGCAGAAAAAGACTGCTCCTCACCATAGCCTAGGTTTCTCAGTGTGTGAGATGTAAGGATACAGAGCTGATCTCCTGGTCTAACCTCCTGCATGATTAGACAGTGCTGGGTATAGCTCACAGAAGACACACCTTTCGGATAAGATCAATGTGTAGCTGTGTCATATTGCAAACCCTTCTATCAGCTTTCCTCCTCTTTTAGCACGGTCAGCTCTGCTCGGCTGACCCCTCACTTCTTGTCCAGAGGTAAAAGCTCAATTCTTTAAGCTCAGGATAAATAAATCTGATAATACACTGCACAATGAAATTCATAATTTTACCCATGAGTGGAATATAAATTTACCCTGATCCATTGCAATACATGTGTGTTAGTCTATTTTATGTCTGACGTTGTGTGCATGAACCAGTAGGCTCAGGATGTACAAACAGATTAAAAAAAAACATCTTTGTGACTTAAGATTTGTGATTTTACTCAAAGGCTGTTTATATTTGTAGCCAACTTAACAGAAATGGAGCAATCAACTGAGCTTCTCCTATGCACCATTTTATGGGGCACTTACTATTATTTTATTTGAGGGGAAAAAAATAGATCACAATGGCTGCCCCTATGTTTCTTTTGCTTGACTTTATTATGTAGCTACCATAGGAAAAAAAACAATAAAACCTGCAGTTTCTAATTGATGAGTAAATTATTTGATATACGGTACATACTGGAAGAAAAGCTTTTTTTGTTGTTGTCATTAAAGCGGAGGATTAATGCACAACTTCAGAGAAGTCTCCGTCATCATGCACAATGAATTTCCCATGCATTTTACTACCCAATTAGGGGATAATAAACTCTGCTTGTAAATATGGTGAATTTACTTTTAATGAATATCTCCCATTGATTCTCAAGAGTAAACCAGAAAATCAGTAAAACTTCCAGGCGGTTCTCTGTGTTCCATCCACATGTTCCATTCTCTGTGTCCTGTCCACGTGTTCCATTCTCTGTGTTCCGTCCACGTGTTCCATTCTCTGTGTTCCGTCCACGTGTTCCATTTTCTGTGTTCTGTCCACGTGTTCCATTCTCTTTGTTCCGTCCACGTGTTCCAATCTCTTTGTTCCGTCCACGTGTTCCATTCTCTTTGTTCCGTCCACGTGTTCCATTCTCTTTGTTCCGTCCACGTGTTCCATTCTCTGTGTTCCGTCCACGTGTTCCATTCTCTTTGTTCCGTCCACGTGTTCCATTCTCTTTGTTCCGTCCACGTGTTCCATTCTTTTTGTTCCGTCCACGTGTTCCATTCTCTATGTTCTGTCCACATGTTCCATTCTCTGTGTTCCGTCCACATGTTCCATTCTCTTTGTTCCGTCCACGTGTTCCATTTTCTTTGTTCCGTTCACGTGTTCCATTATTTTTGTTCCGTCCACATGTTCCATTCTCTGTTTTCCGTCCACATGTTCCATTCTCTTTGTTCCGTCCACGTGTTCCATTCTCTGTGTTCCATCCACGTGTTCCATTCTCTGGTACTCCGTCTACGTTTTCCAAACAAAAGAGAATGAAGCAAAAAGCAAAACATTGATCATTTCACACAAAACTCCAAAAAAGGGCCAGACAAAAGTATTGGCACCCTCAGCCTAATACTTGGTTGCACAACCTTTAGCCAAAATAACTGCGACCAACCGCTTCCAGTAACCATCAATGAGTTTATTACAATGCTCTGCTGGAATTTTAGACCATTCTTCCTTGGCAAACTGCTCCAGGTCCCTGATATTTGAAGGGTGCCTTCTCCAAACTGCCATTTTTAGATATCTCCACAGGTATCTCCAACTTTGAATTTTTATGCCCTTAAATCACAGAGAAACGGCACACAAAAAACTTGATAACTAACATTTCCCACATGTTTACTTTACATCAGCACAATTTTGGAACCAAAATTTTTTTTTGTTAGGAAGTTATAAGGCTTAAAATTTGACCAGCGATTTCTCATTTTTACAACACCATTTTATTTTTAGGACCACATCACATTTGAAGCCACTTTGAGGGGTCTATATGATAGAAAATACCCAAAAGTGACACCATTCTAAAAACTGCACCCCTTAAGGTGTTCAAAAACACATTCAAGAAATTTATTAACCCTTTAGGTGCGTCACAGGAATTTTTTTGAATATTTAAAAAAAAAATGAACATCTAACTTTTTTTCACAAAAAAAATACTTCAGGTTCAATTTTTTTTATTTTACCAAGGGTAACAGGAGAAATTGGACTGCAAAAGTTATTGTGCAATTTGTCCTGAGTACGCTGATACCTGATATGTGGGGGGGAACGACTGTTTCGGCGCATGGCAGAGCTCAGAATGGAAGGAGCGCCGTTTGACTTTTTCAATGCAAAATTGGCTGGAATTCAGATCGGACACCATGTCACGTTTGGAGAGTCCCTGATTTACCTAAACAGTGGAAACCCCCTACAAGTGACCCCATTTTGGAAACTAGACCCCCCAAGGAACTTATCTAGATATGTGGTGAGAACTTTGAACCCACAAGGGCTTTACAGAAGTTTATAACGTACAGCGGTACAATTAAAAAATCATATTTTTTCCACAAAAATGATCTTTTCACCCTCAATTCTTATTTTTCCAAGGGTAACAGGACCCTAAAAGTTATTGTGCAATTTGTCCTGAGTATGCTGATACCCCACATGTGGGGGTAAACCACTATTTGGGCGCATGGCAGAGCTCGGAAGGGAAGCAGCGCCATTTGACGTTTTTGGCTGGAATTGAGTTCGGACACCATGTCGCGATTGGAAAACCCCTGATGTACCAAAACAGTGGAAACCCCCCACAAATGACACCATTTTGGAAACTAGACCCCTAAGGAACTTATCTAGATGTGTGGTGAGCAGTTTGAACCCCCCAGTACTTCACAGAAGTTTATAACGTCCGGGCGTGAAAATAAAAAATTCGTATTTTTTCCACAAACATGATCAATTAGTCCCCAATTTTTTTATTTTCCCAAGGGTAACAGGAGAAATTGAACCCCAAAAGTTGTTGTCCAATTTGTCCTGAATACGCTGACACCCCATATGTGGGAGAAAACTACTGTATGGACACACGTCAGGGCTCGGAAGGGAAGTAGTGACGTTTTGGAATGCAGACTTTGATGCAATGGTCTGCGGGTGTCATGTTGCCTTTGGAGAGCCCCTAATGTACCTAAACAGTGGAAACCCCCCACAAATGACCCCATTTTGGAAACGAGACCCCCTAAGGAACTTATCTAGATGTGTGGTGAGCACTTTGAACCCCCAAGGGCTTCACAGAAGTTTATAATGCCCGGGCATGAAAATAAAAAAATCGTATTTTTTCCACAAACATGATCAATTAGTCCCCAATTTTTTCATTTTCCCAAGGGTAACAGGAGAAATTGGACCCCAAAAGTTGTTGTCCAATTTGTCATGAGTACGCTGACACCCCATATGTGGGAGAAAACTACTGTGTGGACACACGTCGGGGCTTGGAAGGGAAGCAGTGACGTTTTGGAATGCAGACTTTGATGGAATGGTCTGCGGGTGTCATGTGCGTTTGGAGAGCCCCTGATGTACCTAAACTATTGAAACTCCCCACAAGTGACCCATTTTGGACACTAGACCCCCCACGGAACTTATCTAGATGTGTGGTGAGCACTTTGAACCCCCAAATGCTTCACAGAAGTTTATAACGCTCGGACGTGAAAATAAAAAAATCATTTTTTTCCACAAAAATGATATTTTTGCCCCCAATTTTTTATTTTCCTAAGGGTAACAGGAGAAATTGGACCCCAAAAATTGTTTTTCAGTATGACCTGAGTAGGCTGATACCCTACATGTGGGGGGTAAAACACTGTTTGGGCGCATGGCAGAGCTTGTAAGGGAAGGAGCACCATTTGACTTTTTCAACTCAGAATTGAGATCAGATGCCATGTTGCATTTGGAGAGCCCCTGATGTGCCCAAACAGTGGAAACCCCCAATTCTAACTTCAACCCTAACCCCAACACACCCCTAACCCTAATCTCAGCCCTAACCCTAGCCCTAACCCTAGCCCTAACCCTACCCTAGCCCTAACCCTAATGGAAAAATGGAAATTAATACATTTTTTATATTTTATTATTTTTCCCTAAGGGGGTGATAACGGGGGGTTTGATTTACTATTTATGGCGGTTTTTATATTTGGCAGCTGTCGCACACTAAAAGACGCTTTTTTTTGTAAAAATATTTTTTGCATCACCACATATTGAGAGCTATAATTTTTCCGTATTTTGACCCACCGAGTCATGTGAGGTCTTATTTTTTGCGGGACGAGTTAACGTTTTTATTGGTACCATTTTCGGGCACGTGACATTTTTTGATCGCTTTTTATTCCGATTTTTGGAACGCAGAATGAACAAAAGCCAGCGTTTCATGAATTTCTTTAGGGGGGGTGCGTTTACACCGTTCCGCGTGCGGTAAAATTGATAAAGCGGTTTTATTCTTCGGGTCAGTACGGTTACAGTGATACCTCATTTAGGTCGTTTTTTTATGTTTTGTCGGTTTTATGCAATGAAAACTATTTTATATAAAAAATAATTATTTTTGCATCGCTTTATTCTGCGAGCTATAACTTTTTTATTTTTTCGCTGATGATGCTGTGTGGCAGCTCGTTTTTTCCGGGACAAGATGACGTTTTCAGCAGTACCATGGATATTTATATGCGTCTTTTTGATCGCGCGTTATTACACTTTTTGTTTGGCGGTATGATAATAAATCATTATTTTTTGCTTAGTTTTTAATTTTTATTTTTTAAGGGGTTCGCTAAAGGGGTTAACTAATGGGATAGTTTTATAGTGCAGGTCGTTACGGACGCGGCGATACCTAATATGTGTACTTTTATTGTTTTGTTTTTTTTTATTTCCAATAAAAGGATTTATTTGGGGAATTTTTTTTTTTTTTTCTAATTTATTTGGCGATTTTTTTTAAATTTATATTAACACTTTTTTATTTTTTTTAAACTTTATTAAATAGTCCCAGGTGGGACATCACTGTCCTGTGACAGATCGCTGATCTGTCACATCACAGATCACTGTGCCAGATTAGCGATCTGTCACAGGCATTGAAGCAGACTTCCTCATGCCTGCGCTTTGCAGGCACTGAGGAAGCCAGCTTCCTGCAGGCCCCCGAAGGCCCCCGTCGCCATCTTGGATTCAGGGGCCTGCAGGAAAGGAGCCCCCCGCAGCAGTGCTGCACATTGCGCTGCCGTGGGGGGCTCAGGGAAGCACGGAGGGAGCCCCCTCCCTGCCGATGCTTCCCTTTAACCCCCGGTACACCGCGATCGTGTTTGATCGCGGTGTGCAAGGGGTTAACGTGTCGGGGGCGGTCCGTGACCGCCCCTGACACATTGTGTCGGATGTCAGCTGTGATAATCAGCTGACACCCGGCCGCGATCAGCGGCGCTCACCACGTAGACGTACTATCCCGTCCATGGGCATAGGGGCCCAGGTCCCATGGACGGGATAGTACGTCGGATGTCAGAAAGGGGTTAAAGCAGATGTAACAGGATGAGACTTTCTATTTTCTGTAGCTCACGTGTCGGCTTTCGGCTTTACTGTATAAATTGGAATAATTGAGTCTGTCTTGACCGGGACATTGAAATATAATGGCAGAGAGAAAATTAAGAAAAAAACCTTTCATTCTGGAGGGCTCAGCACCTTCATGTATTACACAGCCCAGTGATTTTAGTGGCACTTTTTAATTACTAATTTTTCTGTAATGAACCTGCCAAGAATTACTGGTGAATTGTGGGCTGCAATTTCCAGGGGCAAGTATTTTGCACCTCTTTACCCAATAATTTTTAGCACTCCCTTCCACCAATCTGTTGGGCTCTGTTGTCCTTATATTTTGCATTTTGACCTCCTATATTCCTTTTTTTTTCTGAACTTGATAGCTGGTTTGATCAACTGTCATGTGCCCCTAACAGCTGAAATTGCGATCCACCTGCGGCTGCTAACATGTTAAATGCCACTGTCAATCTCTGACAGCGGCATTTAACACATGCGTGCCGGAAGCGTGTCACAAACCACACCCACGGACCCCCCTGGAGATGATGATTTCTGCTACACATAGCAAGGCTATACGTAGCACAAGCGATCAGATGATTGCAGCTTCAAGTCTTCTATGGAGACTACTGTATTGAAGCAAGTCAAAAGTGGAAAAAAAATGTTTTAAAAAATATAAAAAAAGTTTAAAGTTTATATTTCCCTAGTCAAAATAAAACAATACAAAAAAGCGATCATATATTTCATATTGCTGCATTAAGAAACTCCCAATTTATCCAAATACAAAGGCAATCTGATTGGTAAACTACGTAACGAGAAAAAAATCCAAACCGCAAAATTACGTTTTCTTGTTCATAGCAACGGGTGATTAAAAAATCGTATCTACCCTAAAATGCTATCACTAAAAACGTCAGCTCGGCGCGCAAAATATAAGCCCTGACCCAGCCCCAGATCCCAAAAAATGGAGACGATACGGATCTCAGAAAATGGTGCAATTTTTTTTTTTTTTATTAAACTTTGGATTTTTTTCACCACTTAAATAAAAAACAATCTATACATGTTTGGTATCTGTCATCTCATAATGACCTGGCGAATCATAATGGCAGGTCAGATTTAGCATTTGGTGAACATGGTAAAAAAAATAAAAAAAACTGTTGTGGAATTGCACTTCTATACTTCTCCAGCAGTGATGGTGGATCTGCTGGACCTCAGGGCGCCGGATGTGGAGGTTTACCATCTTTTAGATGTCTGTAGGGGAGCGGCAACAACATATAAACACACGGGCAGCCCTAGATAATCCACGCCGGCATGATGATAAGATCCGGCGGAAGGTGAAACCTCTTCTCTTTTTCTCCTTTTTTACATTTTCTGGGTTTTCTTGCTCTGCATTTGGATTTATTGCAGATTTTCTTTTCTCGATGTATGATGCTTGGGTACACTCTGGATGGGACTTTGAATTCTCATTGTTCATCGTGATGGTAGCGATGGTGCAGAGTTTAGAAAGCCTTTCAGAGGATGACGTAAAATTTTGGAAGTCAAGGTCCTTGTCCTCACTTGTGTCCTCTTCATTCTCTGAGACCATAAGCATGTCTGTATGAGCGTGATTGATAAAGAGGCTGGTGTCCACATCTGACATAAGATGAGGAATATACATCGGCTTCTGATTTAGAAGATTGTCAAAATCTATTTTTTTCATGAATGGATGATCCTTAATCTCAAATGCTCCACCTGTCCCAAGTCTGTGCTCAGGATTTTTTTTGAGCAGGTCAGTGATGAGATTCTTAGCCTCACGGGGTGGACAGCGTTTGTAATTCCAAGGTATTTTTCCCATGACAATCATTCTTTTAAGCTCAGGTATGAAATCCGTATCAAATGGTAAAGATCCAACCAGAAATTCATGGAGGATGATCCCCATTGACCACCAGTCAACAGGTCTTCCGTAGTCTTTCATTAGGATGACCTCTGGGGCCATGTAATTCAGGGTACCACAATTCTCAAGGTCCTTGAACTCTCTGGAGATGTCCTTCACTGATTGCTTATAGTTGTTGGTTTTTGGTATCATGACACCAATTTTTGAAAGTCCAAAATCGGCGACTTTAATGTGCCCAGCAGTTGTAATCAGTAGGTTGTACGGTTTCAGGTCTCGGTGCACCACACCATAGCTGTGCAGGTATTCCACAGCAAGAACTGTTTCTGCAAAGTACAGACGGGCCAAGGGGATAGATAAACGGCCCTTGGTGCTTAGAAGGGACCCACAGTCTCCACCTCCAACATACTCCATGACCATACACAGGTGAGATCTAGTAGGGAAGGAGCAGAGCATGGAGACCACAAAGGGACAATCAGCGAAGGTCATGATGTCCCTCTCCAGAAAGGCCGCTTCCACGTGTTTTTCAGTTTCCAGGTTCTTCTTCGCCATTTTCTTCATAGCGAAGATCTGCTGGGAGTATTTGTGCTGCACTAAGTAGACAGCCCCAAAACATCCGCCGCTGATCAGTTTGGATGTCTCGAAGTCGCTCATATGCGGCTTTTTCGCCGGGATCAATGATTCCATCAAGTTAGTGGCAGGCTCGTGGATCTCTGGCATCTCACAGATCACACTCTCAGGATCCGGCAGCTCAGGGGTTTCTGTTGTCAGATCGCTGCTTGGCCCCAGATGACTCGTATTAGGGTTTGGGGATTCCGGGGGAACATTTTCCCCGTCTTTGTCGTCGCCTTCTGGTGTCTCAGTGGCGGGCTCGTGGATCTCCGTGATCTCACAGATCACACTCTCAGGATCCGGCAGCTCAGGGGTTTCTGTGGTCAGATCGCTGCTCGGCCCCGCCTGACTCGGGTTAGGGTCCGGGGATTCCAGGGGGACATTTTCCCCATCTTTGTACTCGCCTTGTGGTGTCTCCAGGCATTTCGGGGAGCGGGCCGGACCTCCTAGCACATACAGGACTTTTTCGGCCAGTTCTTTAACAAAAGCCAAATCTCCATCTTGAGATTTTTCTTCAGCCTGCTGTAGTAATGTCCTGATGTTCCGGGTTAAATCTGTCAGATACTCTGAGGTAAGATGGTCTTGGTGGTATTTGGTCAGGCAGTCCTGCACTAGCTCCACCACCAGCCGGTGAGTGAAGCCGAGGACGCCATCGGGTGGTAGAAGCTTAATGTCAGAGCAATGGGTGTAAATAATCTCCAATAATCCTTCTACCTGAAGCTTGTCTAGAAGAAATTCAGCCATAGCGAAAAATTGCAAATGCACTCAGTCACTAGGGAGCCAAAATGGCAGCCGGAACCCTGTGTACACAGCATAAGTAACTGCGAGCGGTGATGTCATAATGGTCGACCATCTGTGATATCATAATGGCTGACCATCTGTGATGTCATAATGGCCGACCATCAGTGATGTCATAATGGCCGACCATATGTTTTCAAACATTTTTTTTTTTTGAACCGTCTTTATTGAGTGTATTACAAAATATACATATAATGTCCAATAACATAACAGAAGAACATTTATGCAATATTATTAACATTAGACGGCATTTTTTCAACTATAATCCCCCCGCCCCTCCCCCTCCACTCCCCCGGGCAAACTCCATAACTTCGTAACACAATTTCAATCCTGTCTAACAGGGATATTACCGGCAAGCTGCTCTCTCATATACCAGTTGGTGAGCTGGAAACAACTATGTATCGCCTGGCTTATGGAAGATGTCTGAGTATTGATAAAAGAGGACCATGTGAAAAAAAAGCGGTCAGTGTCTTTTTCTTTATTAAGTAAGGTCTCTATCCAATCCATTTTGAAGAGATATGTTACTTTTGTAGTAATTAAGCTTAAAGAAGGTGTTGCATCCTGTGCCAACAAACGGAGAATGCTTTTACGTGTGGCTGCCGCCCATATGAACAAGATGCGGCGCTGCTGGACAGAAAGCCCCACCAACTGGTCCTGTGCGAGAATATTAAATATGGCCCACTCTGGGGAGAGAGAGATAGATATGCCAGTATCCCACACCTCGCTTTTTATTGGGCAGTCCCAAAGGCAATGGAAAATATCAGCTGGAGAGTGTAAGCATTTAGGGCAGGGATAGTCCCCTGAGGGGGACATTTTAGACTTGACCTCCGGGGAGATGTATGCTCTATGAAATATCATAAGAGACATGGTTATGTAACTATCATATGGTAATATAGAGTTCATACGCAGAGTGGCTTTCAAAAGGTCATTTACCCAACAGTTCGTTAATTGAGCAACCCATTTTCCAGGGCCTGGTGAAGAGTCTGACCAATGTATAGAAGGCTTTAATGATTTATATAAAAGACTCATAGAATAAGTTCCCATTTGGACTTTAATGGATATTAAATTTAGAGGGTGTGTTCTAGCATCATCCGTTATGTCTCGCAATATTGAGCTTACGTAATGTCTAATTTGAGAGATAGTAAAATTGTCTTCTGTAAGGATTGGGTATTTGAAAGCCATGTCCTCTAAGGTAAGAAGGCATTGATTATTTGTTAACATATCTCGGACCAGTCTACACCCATTGTTTCCAAGCACCTTGTAAATGGGAGGTGACTTGCCTTGTAGAAAAGAGGGGTTACCTTGAATGGGAAGAAACATCGAGATGTGGGGGTCAAGACCGCTAACTCGTCTAGCTTGACGCCATCCCAAGATTACCGACCATAATAGAGGATTATCTCTAACCTCCACTGGAATTTCAGCATTTCGTAGGTGAAGCAATGCTGGGAAGCTGAAGGGTCTACACATGGCCTCATCTATTGGGGTATTAGTGAAGCGATTAAAGGCGTATATCCAATCAAGGGAATGGTGAAAAGCAGCCTCTATACTGTAGAGGCGTAAATTTGGGAGATTAAATCCACCCAAAGATTTGATTTGCTGTAGCTTAAAAACACTAATTCTAGAGCCCCCTTCTGAGCCCCAAATAAATTGGCAGAAGGCTCGTGTCAGTAGCCTATCATCAGCTTTAGAAAGTAGAACCGGGAGCGTCTGTAAAGGAAAGAGTATTTTAGGGAAAGAGATCATATAAATTAGATGGGCTCTCAACGGAAGAGAAACAGACCACAATTGAGCTGAAAAAAAAAGAAATCCATCAGAGTTATAGCAGAAATGTTAGGAGTGACCAAATCAACAGTTTGGCACATTATGTAAAAAAAAAAGCTTGGGAATTCAAAAAGGCCTGGACGTTCATCAAAGACAATAGTGGTGGATGATCACAGAATCTTTTCCATGGTGAAGAAAAACCTCTTCACAACATCCACCTAAGTGAAGATCACTTTTCTAGTAAGTAGGTGTTTCAGTCTACCACAAAGAGAGCACTTAATGAAAACAAATATAGAGGGTTGACCACAAGGTGCAAACCATTAACCCCTTCACGCCGCAGCTCTTTTTCGTTTTGCATTTTTATTTTTCGCTCCCCATTCTTCCAAAAGCCATAATTTTTTTATTTTTCCATCAATATGGCCATGTGATGGCTTGTTTTTTGGGGGGACGAGTTGTACTTTTGAACGACACAATTGGTTTTACCATGTCGTGTACTTGAAAAAGGGAAAAAATTCCAAGTGCGGTGAAATTGCAAAATAAGTGCAATTCCACAACTTTTTTGGATTTTTTTTAACCATGTTCACCAAATTCTAAAATTGACCTGCCATTATGATTCTCCAGGTCATTATGAGTTCGTAGACACCAAACATGTCTAGGTTGTTTTTTACTTGAATTGTGAAAAAAGTTTGTTAAAAAATAATTGTGTCATTTTCCGAGACCCGTCGTGTCACCATTTTTCGTGATCTGTGACTGGATGGTGGCATATTTTTTGCATGCCGAGCTAGCGTTTTTAATGGTACCATTTTGGTGTGGATACGATCTTTTTTTCACCCGTTATTGCATTTTATTGCAATGTTGTGGCAACCCAAAAAACATAATTCTGGCGTTTTGACTTTTTTTCTCCACCAAGCGTTTACCAATCAGATTAATTTTTTTATAGCTTCATAGATGGGGCGATTCTGAACGCAGCGGTACCAAATATGTGTATTTTTAATTTTTTTTAATTGTTTTATTTTGAATGGGGCGAATGGGGGTGATTTGAACTTTCATATTTTTATTTTTTTTTTATATTTCTAAAAACTTTTTTTTTTTTACTTTCTGCCTGCTTCAATAGTTTTCATGGGAGACCAGAAGCTGCAGTTGTCTGATCGCCTCTGCTACATACAGGCGATGATCAGATCGCCTGTGTGTAGCAGAAATGCTCACTTGCTATGAGCGCCGATCACTGGGGGGGCGCTCATAGCAATCCAGCAATTACAACCAGAGGTGTCTCCTGCAGACCCCGGGTTGTCATGCCAGCCCATTGATGGGCGGGATTTGTGACGCGCTTCCGGCGCGATCACATTAAATGCTGCTGTCAGAGATTGACAGCAGCATTTAACAAGTTAACAGCTGCAGGTGGATCGTGATGCCACCCGCGGTTGTTAGGGGCACATGTCAGCTGTTCAAAACAGCTGACATGTGCCAGGAAAGATGTGGACTCAGTGCTGGAGCCCATACTAAAGGGAGGGATACAACATACGCAGTACTAGAATGGCGCATGTCGTGAAGTTAATCAGCCTTAAAAATAGAAAGGCCAGATTAAACTTTGCCCAAAAAAATCTAAAGAAGTCAGCCCAGTTCTTGAAAAGCATTCACAGGACAGAGGAAACTAAAATCAACCTGTACCAGAATGATGGGCAGAAGAAAGTATGGAGAAAGCTTGATAATAGCTCATGACCAAAAGCACAACACATCCTCTGTAAAACATGGTGGAGGCAGTGTGATGGCGTGCGCATGAATGGCTTCCGATGGCACTGGGTCACTAGTGTTTATTGATGATTTGACTGAAGACAGAAGCAGCTGTATGAATTCTGAAGTGTGCAGGGCTATACTCTGCTCAGATTAAACCAAATGCAGCAAGGTTGATTGGATGGCACTTCACAGTACAGATGGACAATGACTCAAAACATACTTTGAAAGCAGCACAAGAGGTTTTTAAGGCAAAGAAGTGGAATGTTCTGCAATGGCTGAGTCAATCACCAGATCTCAACCCCATTGATCAGAATTTCACATGCTTAAGACATAACTTAAGTCAAAAAGGAGGAAACCCGGCGTTTGTTAACATCCATGGCTTCCAGACTTCAAGCAGTCATTGCCTGCAAAGGATTCTCTACACAGAGATAAAAATAACATTTTATTTATGGTAAAGTTAATTTATCTAATTATCATAGAATCATGGAATGCTAGAGTTGGAAGGGACCTCCAGGGTCATCATGTCCAAACCCCTGCTCAATGCAGGATTCACTAAACTATCTCAAGCAGATGTCTGTCCAGCCTTTGTTTGAAGACTTCCATTGATGGAGAACTCACCATCTCTCATGGTAGCCTGTTCCACTAATTAATCACCCTCACTGTCAAAGTTTTTTTTTATAATATCTGATCTGTATCTTATCCCTTTCAGTTTAATTCTATTGCTTCCCATGTGCAAATGAGAATAAGGATGATCCTGCTACACTGTGACATCCCTTCTGATATTTGTAGACAGCTATTACGTCTTCTATTATCTTTTTTGCAGGCTAAGCATTCCCAGATTCTGTAGTTGTTCCTCATAGGACATACTTTGCAGTCCGCTCACTATACTGGTAGCTCTTCTCTGCACTTGCTTCATTTTTTTGTCTTTTTTAAAATGTAGTGCCCAGAACTGGACACAGTATTCCAGATGAGGTCTGACCAAGGATGAGTAGAGGGGGATAATTATTTCACATGATCTAGACTGCTTTTCTTCTCTAGTAATAGCTATCCTTCCTAGCTTTGCATCGTCTGCAACTTTGATTAGTTTACTTTCAGTTCCTTTATCTAGATCATTTATAAAAATGTTGAACAACATTGGTGTCAAGACAGAGCCTTGTGGTACTCCAGTTGAAACACTCTTCTAATTGGACATGCAACCATTTATTACCACTCTTTGAGTGCAATCACTGAGCCAGTTATGAATCCAACTAATCTTGTCAATCCTATTATTGGTAATTTTTGCAAAAAGAATAGTATGAGAAACTTTATAAAGTGCTTTGTTAAAGTCAATATATAGTATATCTACCGCATTTCCCTGATCCACACAGTCAGTGATTCCATCATAGAAGGAAATAAGATTTGTCTGACATGACTTGTTTGCTACAAACCCATGCTGGCTTTGGTTAATTACTATATTCTTATCCAAGTACTTACATACATTCTATTTAATAATTTGTTCAAAGATCTATTTTTACTTTTACTTTAATTACTTTTGAATCCCTGAAATGAGGCGGCTTTGTAATAAATGGTTGCAATTCCTAAATATTTCACAGCATATTTTTGTTTAACCCTTTAATTAAACCTGCAAGTCTACATTTCAATTGAATCTCAGTTGTTTCCTTTCAATTACAAAATTGCAGCATTTAGAGGCCAAATCATGGAGATTAAGTCCCTGTACAAATATTTCTGCACCTAACTGAATTACATGTGTTAGAAATAGAGATGAAGACATTTTTGAAAATTTGATTTGGTTTATTCATTCAGTTTGGCTGGAAAATTAAATTCTGACCAAATTGATTCATCCTGAATCGAAAGTGTCCTGAAGAGACATTTATATAAAACTAGCTGAAGAGCCCGGCGCTGCCCGGGCCTAGTAACTACCATAACTACGGTTAGTAATAACAAATTATAATGATTATATATATATATATATATATATATATATATATATAGTGTGTATATATATGCTGAGTGTAGAGCCCCGCCCACTTCGCATAGCCACATTCACTATAATATCCCACATCATCTCGTCAGCCAGAGCTACCGGACTACTACCCCTAATATCCCACATCATCCCGTCAGCCAGAGCCACCGGACTACTACCCCTAATATCTCACATCATCCCATCAGAGCCAGTAAAAATAGAATAGTGAAATTGCACAGAAACATGGTTCACTAAGATCCCAGGTTTTCTACTGATCAGGCTGATATTCTCACTTTTCTGCCACCATAAATATCACAGTCATGCTTTTCACCAATGAACAGGCACAAACTTATACATTAGTACAGCTGAGAAACCTTCACACACATTTTCATGCACCGTCAACTTGTAATTTGTCCGGCTGAGTTGCTCATGGGTGTACAGCATCTGTATGCAGTATAGTATCATATTTAATGGGTTGTTATGGGAAAAGCATTACGTGTTATATGGGTATATTCAGGTGAACTATGGGGAAAGAAGCATTTTAAAAAAAACTCACAGCATCAGAGCACAGTAACACATCAATAATGCATAAAAGTGTCTGTGAGAAAATATTAAATCCACATGACATTTAATATGTGCACTTTCCTACATTCATGTGTGTCACTTAATGATACCACACAGGAGGGGGGATTCATTTCTGTCATGTACTCACTGCTCCTTTCTGGGGGACAGACGATGGCTGGAGCTTATGTTCCTGGGGATGCTAGATTTCTCCCATCATGTCAGTGTCTGCTGAGGTGTTGTCAAGTGGGAAAACTTGCGCATAGCAACCAATCACAGCTCAGCTACTTTTAACCAGCTCTGGTGAAATGAGAGATGCTTAGTGATTGGTTGCAATTAAAACTGTTGGTCATAGCAACCAATCACAGCTGAGCTTCTTTTGAACAGCTCTGGTGAAATGAAAGATGCATCGTGATTGGTTGGTGATACACACACACACACACACACACACACTGATTTTTATATATAGATGTAGTAATCGCAGGTACACGGGATGCAGTGACGAGGCGAGAGACGGGAGGAACTTTAAGATGTAACTTTTATATATATATATATATACCTATAGGGGCTATCTCGAGCAACCAAACAAGTTAACAGCAGTTATCCTTGCAGGGATCAACACAAGAATACACTGGTAACACAAACACGACTAACCCGGCAAAAAATGTTAACTACAACGTGTCACTTATCCTCTCTGACGTCCGGCAGAGCGATGGTCGATGATGCTTCGGCGTATCAGCCGTTGGGCCCAGCCGATGAGGATTTGGTGGAGACTTCGGGCGTTCCTACACCCCGGAGAAGTGGGGGCACAGCAGGCCCCTGAAGAGTTCCTCTGCCCAGGGTCCAGACAGCGTAGGCCACAGCTGCGGGGGCCGCAGGCGGCAGCAGACAGGCCGCAACTGTGGACTGGAGTGGATCGGTGGCGACCACGGGCGGCAGCAGATGGGCTGCATCCACGGGGTGGAGTCAGGCGTCGGCTGCCGAGGGCGGAAGCGGTCGGGCCGCACCCGCGGGCTGGAGTCGAGCGGTGGCTGCCACGGGCGGGAGAGGATGGGTCGCATCCATGGGGTGGAGACGGGCATCGGCTGGCACGGGCGGAAGCGGTCGGGTTGCACCCGCGGGGTGGAGTTGGGCGTCGGCTGCCGCGGGCGGGAGCAGTCGGGCCGCACCCACTGGGTGGAGTCGGGCGTCGGCTGTCGTGAGCGGGAGCGGTCGGGCCGCACCCGTGGGGTGGAGTCGGGCGGAGGCAGCTGCGGGTGGCAGATGACAGGCCACACCCAGGTGGCAGAGCCGGACGGTGTCTCTCCGTTGGACGGCTCGGTGCCGTCTCTCTTCTGCTAGCGGTGAGTCTCCCTTCAGTCTCTTCTGTCACTGCTCTGCTCTCCTTACTCTGGTTCTGGCTCTCGCTCTGGCTCTCTGGCGCCCTCTAGCTTCCTCTCTTCTCTCCTGCTACATCGACTGACCCCTACTGGCGTCCTCAGCCCCTTTTATAGTAGCTCCTCCCCCAACCTTTCTAGAAGTCTCTGCGGTCCATCCCCCAATTGTGTCCCCCAGAAACAGTCTCCCTAGGAACCTTGGTGATGGCCCCCTTGGTTCCGGCCTGGGTATACAAAGGGGACTCCTCCTCCTACACTGAGATAATATACTGAATTGTCCTAGGTCTACTCCTCACCTGTCCTGCCATCGCAGCTCCCCACCATCTTCTCTCATTTTTGATGTGGATATTCTTCTAGTCTCCAGCCTTCTCCTTGAGTCTTCCTGTGCTGTATAGGCCTCATGTGGTCACTTGTGTGTCAGACCCCATATGAATGGGTGAGGCTCAGTCAGAGCAGGAAGACCGGAAAAACGGAGGCTGGATGAAGATATAGAGGCCAAAAGAATTGAAGACTGGTAGACAGGGTGCGGAGCTGCGGCGGTAAGACCGATGAGGGGTAGGCCTCAGAAAGGTGCTTTATTATTTTGTAACCTCTTCTGAATCTGAACACAGTTTATGGAATACAGAATTTTTTGCATGTAAAATTACAACAAAATCTTATTAATATCCTGTATTTCAGTTGAACATTTCTATCACATTCCCATTTCATGGTGTCGGGGGATTGCTATGATATTCATTGATTTCACATATCCTTTATGTGCAGTAAAAAGTGAGCAACATTTCAAGATAGACCCAGAAGAGGGGAGTGATGTGTAGGAAGATCACTTTATTGCTCTGATTTAGGCTGTGTGCCCACGTTGCGTTTTTTAAGCATTTCCACAGCGCTTTTAGACAAGCATTTCTTCTGCGGAAACGCTTAAGAAAAGCATCTAATGTAATAGATAGAATGGAAAACGCACATGTTGTGCTAATGGTGCGTTTTTTTCCGCTGCGGAAACGCTTAGCGGAAAAAAACGCAGCATGTTCATTAATTGTGTGGAATCGCGTGCGATTCCACATACATACACTGTAATTGCAGAAACGCATAGGAAAACGCATGTCAAAACGCTTGACAATCGCATCAAAAATGCATGTCAAAAAGCGCATGCGGTTTCCCTGGCAACGGCATGCATTTCTGCTCAGGAAAAAAACGCTTGAAAAACGCTACGTGGGCACATAGCCTAAATGTTACTACAATGTTGTATGTAAATATACAGAATAAAGTCTCGCTGACACGAGCATATAAATCAGACAAGTGCACTCAGAAAAAAAAAATAGTATTGCACTTTGACCAATGTTATTCAATAAGGCAATGCTGATCTACGTTTTTTTTCTCTGCAGTATTCAGAGTGAGGATAACATTTGCAGCATGCTGCAACTTGACTCCAAAATCGGGCGAGCGCGAGGACAAAAATCTGATTTCATACAGAGCCACAGGATAGCATCCGATTTTTAAGGATACATTGCCATTCTGTAAGAGAGCCAATTGTAAATGATCCTGTAAATGATTAATAGCTGCTGAGTAAAAAAAACAAATTTAATACGGATGACAAATGAGTGATGAGCGAGTATACTCGTTGCTCCGGTTTTCCCCAGCATGCTCGGGTGTCCTCCGAGTATTTTGGCGTGCTCGTAGATTTGATTTTCGTCGTCTCAGCTGCATGATTTGCGAATGCTAGACAGCCTGAATACATGTGTGGAATGCCTGTTTGTTAGGGAATTCCCAAATGTATTCAGCCTGTCTACAAGTCGCAAATCATGCAGCTGAGACGACGAAAACCAAATCTCCGAGCACGCCAAAATACTCAATCACCCGATCAACGAGTATACTCGCTCATCACTACAAGAGAGAGGTGAAAAATAAGTTGTCCCACTCTCCTTGAAATGTGTGATACTCTGTGGCTTTGTTAAAGGGGTTGTCCGGACTTTTCACATAATCTCAGTACATATCTGGGCTGCAGAATTATGACAATAAGTAATTTACTTTCTGTCACTAGTTTACACGGTTTTCTAGATATTCTGAACAGAACGTCCAAGGGGGCGGGGTGTTATGGCATTAAAATGAGAACTGGTCATTTCCTCCTACTCTACTAAAAACATGCCGTCTATAGCAACAACCCCACCCTCCATAGCAACAGGCCCTCCCCGTCCACATAAAGAAGCCCTCATCACACAGTAACAAATCCTCCCCGCCGCTTCATTCCCCCTCTTCCCCCCCGGTGCCATACCCCCCCTCGCTGCCGCTCCATTCCCCCCCTTCCCCCCAGCGCCATCCCCCCCCTCCCTGCCACTCCATTCCCCCCCACCACGCTGGTCCGTCTCACCCGGTCTTCACATTGCAGATGAAACCTGCAGCAGGGAAGGAGCGGGTCATGTGACAGGCTCTGCGCACGTCACTTCAGCCCGCCTGTCACTTGACCCTCTCATTCCCGGCTGCAGTTTTCACCGGCAATGTGAAGACCGGGTGAGGCCGGAGCGGCGTGGAGGAGGGGGGATGGAGAGGCGGGGGGGGGAATGGAGCGGCAGGGAGGGGGGGAATGCAGCGGCACGGAGGGGGGGAATGGAGTTGGGGGGAGGGTTTGTTACTGTGTGAGGAGGGCTAGGCTTCTTTATGTGGACTGGGAGAGCCTGTTGCTATGTAGGGTGGGGTTGTTGCTATAGACGGCATGTTTTTAGTAGAGTAGGAGGAAATGACTAGTTCTCATTTCAATGCCATAACACCCCCCCCTTGGACGTTCTCTTCAGAATATCTAGAAAACCGTGCAAACTGGTGACAGAAAGTAAATTACTTATTGTCACAATTCTGCAGCCCAGATATGTACTGAGATTATGTGAAAAGCCCGGACAACCCCTTTAAAGCGGAGGATTAATGCACAGCTTCAGAGAAGTCTCCTTCATCATGCACAATGAATTTCCCATGCATTTTACTACCCAATTAGGGGATAATAAACTCTGCTTGTAAATATGGTGAATTTACTTTTAATGAATATCCCCCATTGAGTCTCAAGAGTAAACCAGAAAATCAGTAAAACTTCCAGGCGGTTCTCTGTGTTCCATCCACGTGTTCCATTCTCTGTGTTCCGTCCACGTGTTCCATTCTCTGTGTTCTGTCCACGTGTTCCATTCTCTGTGTTCCGTCCACGTGTTCCAATCTCTGTGTTTTGTCCACGTGTTTAATTCTCTTAGTTCCATCCACGTGTTCCATTCTTTGTGTTCGTCCATGTGTTCCATTCTTTTTGTTCCGTTCACGTGTTCCATTATCTGGTGTTCCGTCTACGTGTTCCATTCTCTTTGTTCCGTCCACGTGTTCCATTCTCTGTGTTCCGTCCACGTGTTCCATTCTCTTTGTTCCGCCACGTGTTCCATTCTTTTTGTTCCGTCCACGTGTTCCATTCTCTTTGCTCCGTCCACGTGATCCATTCTCTGTGTTCCGTCCACGTGTTCCATTCTTTTTGTTCCGTCCACGTGTTCCATTCTCTTTATTCCGTCCAGGTGGTCCATTCTTTTTGTTCCGTCCACGTGTTCCATTCTCTGTGTTCCGTCCACGTGTTCCATTCTCTGTGTTCCGTCCACGTGTTCCATTCTCTGTGTTCCGTCCACGTGTTCCATTCTCTGTGTTCCGTCCACGTGTTCCATTCTTTTTGTTCCGTCCACATGTTCCATTCTCTATGTTCTGTCCACATGTTCCATGCTCTGTGTTCCATCCACGGCAATTCTCATATCTTATATTTCATTATGTGAATCGTTTCAACTCGCTAATGTAATTTCTCCATGAAGGAAGCAAATGATAATATTTGTGGCATTTTTTAAATATTTTGGTATTACTGTAGAAGCCGACCGCATAGTTCCCCCTTCCAGACATATTGAGCTACAATGAAGGCCAAGTCTTTTTCCTTTACTCAGCTGAAATATTCAGCCTTGGGACACAGAGCTTAACATACAGAAAAAGGATTTTAAGTTGGCAAAGATTATGTTGAGAATTCTTTTCTCTTAAGTAATTAGTAGAAAATATTTTCTCTAAATCAGTGTTTTTTAAAAATATGATTACACAAATGTATTGTTTTTAAAGGGAATCTGTCAGTAGGATAACCTCTTTTAAGCCATCTGTAATGACATGTAGGTCATAGGTAGCAGAAAAAAATACCTATTACTATTATTATTATTATTATGCTTTTACCTATATAGCCATATTCCACAGCGCTTTACATACATTATCATCACTGTCCCCGATGGGGCCCACAATCTAAATTGCCTTTTGGTATGTCTTTGGATATCTGTGTTCCGATGTCATATTCTAGAGAAATCCACAATTTTTTTCAATATGTAAATTAGCTGTTAATTTCTATGGACCCCATACAGACCTCCCTGAAAATCCTCTTCCAGAGCTTATTTAAATGAAAGAGGGTGTTGCCA
This sequence comes from Dendrobates tinctorius, assembly GCF_039654945.1. Lineage (NCBI taxonomy): Eukaryota > Metazoa > Chordata > Amphibia > Anura > Dendrobatidae > Dendrobates > Dendrobates tinctorius. The sequence continues at coordinate 551,589 of NW_027361752.1, read as the reverse complement.
CTCTGAGACATGTAGATCAGGAGAGCAGACTGTCTGTCATTACATGTCTCCACTGGAAACGCCCCCTTTTATTTACAGTAAGCCTTGGATGCAGATGCTCAGGGAGATCTATATCCGGCCCATAGATCTTAACAGCTCATTTACATATTATGAAAAACATATCATTTTACTCCGCTTCCTATAACCTATATAGACGGCTTAGGATGGTTGATCCTACTGACAAATTCCCTTTAACTATTGCAGTTTTCACTTTGGTCATTAAAGCAGATGTAACAGGATGAGACTTTCTATTTTCTGTAGCTCACGTGTCGGCTTTCGGCTTTACGGTATAAATTGGAATAATTGAGTCTGTCTTGACTGGGACATTGAAATATAATGGCAGAGAGAAAATTAAGAAAAAACCTTTCATTCTGGAGGGCTCGGCACCTTCATGTATTACACAGCCCAGTGATTTTAGTGGCACTTTTTAATTAATAATTTTTCTGTAATGAACCTGCCAAGAATTACTGGTGTATTGTGGGCTGCAATTTCCAGGGGCAAGTATTTTGCACCTCCTTACCCAATAATTTTTAGCACTCCCATCCACCAATCTGTTGGGCTCTGTTGTCCTTATATTTTGCATTTTGACTTCCTATATTCTTTTTTTTTCTGAACTTAGACATAAGTTTTGAAAAATAAAATATTGTTCTACTTATTCCTTCACAACCTATCACGTATAAGTCGCCTCCCTCCCTTTGATACGGGCTCCGAGTCCGACGCTGAGCCCGCATCTTTTCTGACACATGATAGCTGGTTTGATCAACTGTCATGTGCCCCTGACAGCTGAAATTGCGATCCACCTGCGGCTGCTAACATGTTAAATGCCACTGTCAATCTCTGACAGCGGCATTTAATACATGCGTGCCGGAAGCGTGTCACAAACCACACCCACGGACGCCCCTGGAGATGATGATTTCTGCTACACATAGCAAGGCTATACGTAGCACAAGTGATCAGATGATTGCAGCTTCAAGTCTTCTATGGAGACTACTGTATTGAAGCAAGTCAAAAGTGGAAAAAAAATGTTTTAAAAAATATAAAAAAAAGTTTAAAGTTCATATTTCCCTAGTCAAAATAAAACAATACAAAAAAACGATCATATATTTCATATTGCTGCATTAAGAAACTCCCAATTTATCCAAATACAAAGGCAATCTGATTGGTAAACTACATAACGAGTAAAAAATCCAAACCGCAAAATTACGTTTTTTTGTTCATAGCAACGGGTGATAAAATCGTATCTACCCTAAAATGCTATCACTAAAAACGTCAGCTCGGCGAGCAAAATATAAGCCCTGACCCAGCCCCAGATCCCAAAAAATGGAGACGATACGGATCTCAGAAAATGGTGCAATTTTTTTTTTTATTAAACTTTGGATTTTTATTCACCACGTAAATAAAAAACAATCTATACAAGTTTGGTATCTGTCATCTGATAATGACCTGGCGAATCATAATGGCAGGTCAGATTTAGCATTTGGTGAACAAGGTAAAAAAATAAAAAAAAACTGTTGTGGAATTGCACTTCTATACTTCTCCAGCAGTGATGGTGGATCTGCTGGACCTCAGGGCGCTGGATGTGGAGGTTTACCGTCTTTTAGATGTCTGTAGGGGAGCGGCAACAACATGTAAACACGCGGGCAGCCCTGGATAATCCACGCCGGCAGGATGATAAGATCCGGCGGAAGGTGGAACCTCTTCTCTTTTTCTCCTTTTTTACATTCTCAGGGCTTTCTTGCTCTGCATTTGGATTTATTGCAGATTTTCTTTTCTCGATGTCTGATGCTTGGGTACACTCTGGATGGGACTTTGAATTCTCATTGTTCATCGTGATGGTAGCGATGGTGCAGAGTTTAGAAAGCCTTTCAGAGGATGACGTAAAATTTTGGAAGTCAAGGTCCTTGTCCTCACTTGTGTCCTCTTCATTCTCTGAGACCATAAGCATGTCTCTATGAGCGTGATTGATAAAGAGGCTGGTGTCCACATCTGACACAAGATGAGGAATATACATCGGCTTCTGATTTAGAAGATTGTCAAAATCTATTTTTTTCATGAACGGATGATCCTTAATCTCAAATGCTCCACCTGTCCCAAGTCTTTGCTCAGGAATTTTTTTGAGCAGGTCAGTGATGAGGTTCTTAGCCTCACGGGGTGGACAGCGTTTGTAATTCCAAGGTATTTTTCCCATGACAATCATTCTTTTAAGCTCAGGTATGAAATCCGTATCAAATGGTAAAGATCCCACCAGAAATTCATAGAGGATGATCCCCATTGACCACCAGTCAACAGGTCTTCCGTAGTCTTTCATTAGGATGACCTCTGGGGCCATGTAATTCAGGGTACCACAATTCTCAAGGTCCTTGAACTCTCTGGAGATGTCCTTCACTGATTGCTTATAGTTGTTGGTTTTTGGTATCATGACACCAATTTTTGAAAGCCCAAAATCGGCGACTTTAATGTGCCCAGCAGTTGTAATCAGTAGGTTGTACGGTTTTAGGTCTCGGTGCACCACACCATAGCTGTGCAGGTATTCCACAGCAAGAACTGTTTCTGCAAAGTACAGACGGGCCAAGGGGATAGATAAACGGCCCTTGGTGCTTAGAAGGGACCCACAGTCTCCACCTCCAACATACTCCATGACCATACACAGGTGAGATCTAGTAGGGAAGGAGCAGAGCATGGAGACCACAAAGGGACAATCAGCGAAGGTCATGATGTCCCTCTCCAGAAAGGCCGCTTCCACGTGTTTTTCAGTTTCCAGGTTCTTCTTCGCCATTTTCTTCATAGCGAAGATCTGCTGTGAGTATTTGTGCTGCACTAAGTAGACAGCCCCAAAACATCCGCCGCTGATCAGTTTGGATGTCTCGAAGTCGCTCATATGCGGCTTTCTCGCCAGGATCAATGATTCCATCAAGTTAGTGGCAGGCTCGTGGATCTCTGGCATCTCACAGATCACACTCTCAGGATACGGCAGCTCAGGGGTTTCTGTGGTCAGATCGCTGCTCAGCCCCGCCTGACTCGTGTTAGGGTCCGGGGGGACATTTTCCCTGTCTTTGTACTCGCCTTGTGGTGTCTCCAGGCATTCCGGGGAGCGGGCCGGACCTTCCAGCACATACAGGACTTTTTCGGCCAGTTCTTTAACAAAAGCCAAATCTCCATCTTGAGATCTTTCTTCAGCCTGCTGTAGTAATGTCCTGATGTTCCGGGTTAAATCCGTCAGATACTCTGAGGTAAGACGGTCTTGGTGGTATTTGGTCAGGCAGTCCTGCACTAGCTCCACCACCAGCCGGTGAGTGAAGCCGAGGACGCCATCGGGTGGTAGAAGCTTAATGTCAGAGCAATGGGTGTAAATAATCTCCAATAATCCTTCTACCTGAAGCTTGTCTAGAAGAAATTCAGCCATAGCGAAAAATTGCAAATGCACTCAGTCACTAGGGAGCCAAAATGGCAGCAGGAATCCTGTGTACACAGCATAAGTAACTGCGAGCGGTGATGTCATAATGGTCGACCATCTGTGATATCATAATGGCCGACCATCTGTGATGTCATAATGGACGACCATCAGTGATGTCATAATGGTCGACCATCTGTGATATCATAATGGCCGACCATCAGTGATGTCATAATGGCCGACCATCAGTGATGTCATAATGGCCGACCATCTGTTTGCAAACATTTTTTTTTTTAAACCGTCTTTATTGAGTGTAATGCAAAATATACATATAATGTCCAATAACATAACAGAAGAACATTTATGCAATATTATTAACATTAGACGGCATTTTTTCAACTATAAAAACCCCCACCCCTCCCCCAGGCAAACTCCATAACTTCGTAACACAATTTCAATCCAGTCTAACAGGGATATTACTGGTAAGCTGCTCTCTCATATACCAGTTGGTGAGCTGAAAACAACTATGTATCGCCTGGCTTGTGGAAGATGTCTGAGTATTGATAAAAGAGGACCATGTGAAAAAAAAAGCGTCCCTCTTTATTAAGTAAGGCCTCTATCCAATCCATTTTGAAGAGATATGTTACTTTTGTAGCAATTAAGCTTAAAGAAGGTGTTGCATCCTGTGCTCACAAAAGGAGAATGCTTTTACGTGTGGCTGCCGCCCATATGAACAAGATGGGGCGCTGCTGGACAGAAAGCCTCACCAACTGGTCCTGTGCGAGAATATTAAATATGGCCCACTCCGGGGAGAGAGAGATAGATATGTCAAAAGTGTAGATGAGATGTTGCAGAAGTGTATCCCACACCTCCCTTATTTTTGGGCAGTCCCAAAGGCAATGGAAAATATCAGCTGGAGAGTGTAAGCATTTAGGGCAGGGATAGTCCCCTGAGGGGGACATTTTAGACTGGACCTCCGGGGAGATGTATGCTCTATGAAATATCATAAGAGACATGGTTATGTAACTGTCATATGGTAATTTAGAGTTAATACGCAGAGTGGCTTTCAAAAGGTCATTTACCCAACAGTTCGTTAATTGAGCAACCCATTTTCCAGGGCCTGGTGAAGAGTCTGACCAATGTATAGAAGGCTTTAATGCTGGGAGGCTGAAGGGTCTACACATGGCCTCATCTATTGGGGTATTAGTGAAGCGATTAAAGGCGTATATCCAATCAAGGGAATGGCGAAAAGCAGCCTCTATACTGTAGAGGTGTAAATTTGGGAGATTAAGTCCACCCAAAGATTTGGTTTGCTGTAGCTTAAAAACACTAATTCTAGAGCCCCCTTCCGAGCCCCAAATAAATAGGCAGAAGGCTCGTGTCAGTAGCCTATCATCAGCTTTAGAAAGTAGAACCGGGAGCGTCTGTAAAGGAAAGAGTATTTTAGGGAAAGAGATCATATAAATTAGATGGGCTTTACCTGCAAAGGATAATTTAAGGGATTTCCAGGATTGAATTTCTTGTATAACTACAGAAATAAGAGGCTGAACATTTAATTTATAGACATCATGAGGATTTGATGGTAGGTCAACGCCAAGATAAGGTAAAGAATTTCTCCTCCACTGAAAAGAAAAAGGGAACGGCCACCGTTTCTGAGCAATTTTAAAAATAGCTAAAGCATGAGATTTATTAAAGTTTATACGAAATCCCGAAACTGCTCCAAATTCATTAAAGGCGTCCATTATAGAGGAAATGGATTCCTTAGGATTGGATATCATGAGTAAGATATCATCAGCAAATGCCAACGTTTTAAGTGTATTGTGACCGACCCCTATGACCCCAAAGGAAGGGATCATCTCCAGATATCTTAGTAAGGGATCAAGGGCAATATTGAACAACAAAGGTGACAGAGGACAGCCCTGCCTCGTCCCCCTGAAGATGGAAAAAGGGGTTGACTGGATATTTTCAAAACATTTTTATTGGATTAAAGTGGACCTTTTAACCAAATTTATCATGGTTAGGAGGCTGTCCACTACTTGGACAACCCCTTTCTTGATGTTTGCCCCCGATTCATTAAAAAAAACTTTACTCGCCTTCCTCAGTGGCGCCGTTCCCACTGTGTCAGCACTCGCGGTCCTGGAGTTCTTCTGCAGTTGTTGTGACACGTGCCTCCAGCACCCAAAATTTGTCATGGTTAGAGGGCTGTCCACTACTTGGGCAACCCCTTCTTGATGTTTGGCCCCGATTAAATAAAAAAAACTTTACTCACCTCCCTCGGTGGCGCTCTTCCCGTGGTGTCAGCACTTGCGGTCCTGGAGTTCTTCTGTGGTTGTTGTGACACGTGCCTCCAGCATCCAATCTGATCCGGCATCGCTGTGCCCGCCTTAGGACAAATCAAACATGAAGAGGAAGTTGGGACTCCAGCTGCTTTCTCACTTGCTCTTCATGTTCAATTCAACAGGAGGCAGAGACAGTGATGTCAGCACTGATTGGGCGCTGGAGTCACGTGTCAAAACAGCACAGGAACCCTAGAGAACGGTGCTGGCATGGGAGGTGAGTATAAGCTTTTTTATTTTATCGGGGCTAAGCATGGGGTATGAGGAGAAGTTGCCCAGGTAGAAGACAACTTCTTTAACTGGACACATTATGCAATTTTGCCTCTCAGTTACGGCGATATTAGCAAAGTATTGGCACATATTAAATCAAAAAGAAAATGGTAAGTCCAAGTGGGTGTTATCAATTACTTTTCACTGGGGGCGTGTACTTCTTCTTCCTGTATGAGTTGCCCAATCATTACCAGGGAGCAGCACAGCAGAAAAGGACTGCGCCTCACCATAGCCTAGGTTTCTCAGTGTGTGAGATGTAAGGATACAGAGCAGACTTAAGATTTGTGATTTTACTCAAAGGCTGTTTATATTTGTAGCCAATTTAACAGAAATGGAGCAATCAACTGAGCTTCTCCTATGCACCATTTTATGGGGCACTTACTGTTATTTTATTTGAGGGGAAAAAAATAGATCACAATGGCTGGCCCTTTTTTTCTTTTGCTTGACTTTATTATGTAGCTTCCATAGGAAAAAAAACAATAAGGCCGGGGTCACACTAACCGACGCAAAATACGGTCAGTATTTTACATGCGTAATACGGATGACAGACCCCTAAATAGTGCTCCGTATGTCATCCGTAATCAAGGTGTGGTCGCGTATTTTGCGCATGTAAGCATCCGTATGGCATCCGTATGGAGAGATTTTCTTGCAGGCTTGCAAAATGGACATATAATGGAGCCCTATGACAGTTTTAATAAAGAAATGAAAGAATAGATATAGACACATAGAATGCATGTATATATATATATATATACATGCATTCTATGTGTCTATATCTATTCTATGTATTCTATGTGTCTATATCTATTCTTTAGTTTCTTTATTAAACCTGTCAGGGTGAGTTTACTGTATAGCGCACTGAATTGCCGGCTTTGCTAAAAGACACCTGGTGCATATTTCTCGCAGGTCACATGTGTGGTCCGTGTGTAATTCGTATTTTTTGCGCACCCATAGACTTGCATTGGCGTACTACGGCCGTAGTACGCTGACAATCGCAGCATGCTGCGATTGGCACGGAGCGTAGAATACGGATGAGAAATATACGGCTGGTGCGAGGGACCCCATAGAGAATCATTGGTCCGTGTCTAATGCGTGCTTTTAGCGCCTCTCACTCGTCCGTATTCCTCGCCAGTGTGACCCCGGCCTAAAACCTGCAGTTTCTAATTGATAAGTAAATTATTTGATATACATACTGGAAGAAAAGCTTTTTTTGTTGTTGTCATTAAAGCGGAGGATTAATGCACAGCTTCAGAGAAGTCTCCTTCATCATGCACAATGAATTTCCCATGCATTTTACTACCCAATTAGGGGATAATAAACTCTGTTTGTAAATATGGTGAATTTACTTTTAATGAATATCCCCCATTGAGTCTCAAGAGTAAACCAGAAAATCAGTAAAACTTCCAGGCGGTTCTCTGTGTTCCATCCACGTGTTCCATTCTTTGTGTTCCATCCACGTGTTCCATTCTCTGTGTTCCGTCCACGTGTTCCATTTTCTGTGTTCCGTCCACGTGATCCAATCTCTGTGTTTTGTCCATGTGTTTCATTCTCTTAGTTCCATCCACGTGTTCCATTCTTTGTGTTCGTCCATGTGTTCCATTCTTTTTGTTCCGTCCACGTGTTCCATTCTCTATGTTCTGTCCACATGTTCCATCATCTGTGTTCCATCCACACGTTCCATTCACTTTGTTCCGTCCACGTGTTCCATTCTCTGTGTTCTGTCCACGTGTTCCATTCTCTGTGTTCCGTCCACGTGTTCCATTCTCTGGTGTTCCGTCTACGTTTCCATTCTCTTTGTTCCGTCCACATGGTCCATTCTCTGTGTTCTGTCCACGTGGTCCATTCTCTGTGTTCCGTCCACATGTTCCATTCTCTGTGTTCTGTCCACGTGTTCCATTCTTTTTGTTTCGTCCACGTGTTCCATTCTCTATGTTCTGTCCACGTGGTCCATTCTCTGTGTTCCAGCCACATGTTCCATTCTCTTTTTTCCGTCCACGTGTTCCATTCTCTGTGTTCTGTCCACGTGTTCCATTCTCTGTGTTCCGTCCACGTGTTCCATTCTCTGTCTTACGTCCACGTGTTTCATTCTATGTGTTGCATCCACGTGATCCAATCTCTGTGTTTTGTCCACGTGTTTCATTCTCTTAGTTCCATCCACGTGTTCCATTCTCTGTGTTCGTCCACGTGTTCCATTCTCTGGTGTTCCGTCTGTGTGTTCCATTCTTTTTGTTCCATCCACGTGTTCCATTCTGTGTTCCATCCACGTGTTCCATTCTCTTTGTTATGTCCACGTGTTCCATTCTCTTTGTTCCGTCCACGTGCTCCATTCTCTTTGTTCCATCCACGTGTTCCATTCTTTTTGTTCCGTCCACGTATTCCATTCTCTATGTTCTGTCCATATGTTCCATTCTCTGTGTTCTGTCCACATGTTCCATTCTCTTTGTTTCGTCCACATGTTCCATTCTCTGTGTTCCATCCACGTGTTCCATTCTCTGGTGTTCCGTCTACGTTTTCTATTCTCTATGTTCCGTCCACGTGGTCGATTCTCTGTGTTCCGTCTACGTGGTCCATTCTCTGTGTTCTGTCCACGTGTTCCATTCTCTGTGTTCCATCCACATGTTCCATTCTTTTTGTTTCGTCCACGTGTTCCATTCTCTATGTTCTGTCCATGTGGTCCATTCTCTGTGTTCCATCCACATGTTCCATTCTCTTTGTTCCGTCCACATGGTCCATTCTCTGTGTTCCGTCCACGTGTTCCATTCTCTGTGTTCAGTCCACGTGTTGCATTCTTTTTGTTCCGTCCATGTGTTCCATTCTCTATGTTCTGTCCACGTGGTCCATTCTCTATGTTCTGTCCACGTGGTCCATTCTCTTTGTTCCGTCCACGTGTTCCATTCTCTGTCTTACGTCCACGTGTTTCATTCTATGTGTTCCATCCACGTGATCCAATCTCTGTGTTTTGTCCACGTGTTTCATTCTCTTAGTTCCATCCACGTGTTCCATTCTCTGTGTTCGTCCACGTGTTCCATTCTCTGGTGTTCCGTCTGTGTGTTCCATTCTTTTTGTTCCATCCACGTGTTCCATTCTGTGTTCCATCCACGTGTTCCATTCTCTTTGTTATGTCCACGTGTTCCATTCTCTTTGTTCCGTCCACGTGCTCCATTCTCTTTGTTCCATCCACGTGTTTCATTCTTTTTGTTCCGTCCACGTATTCCATTCTCTATGTTCTGTCCATATGTTCCATTCTCTGTGTTCTGTCCACATGTTCCATTCTCTTTGTTTCGTCCACATGTTCCATTCTCTGTGTTCCATCCACGTGTTCCATTCTCTGGTGTTCCGTCTACGTTTTCTATTCTCTATGTTCCGTCCACGTGGTCCATTCTCTGTGTTCCGTCTACGTGGTCCATTCTCTGTGTTCTGTCCATGTGTTCCATTCTCTGTGTTCCATCCACATGTTCCATTCTTTTTGTTTCGTCCACGTGTTCCATTCTCTATGTTCTGTCCATGTGGTCCATTCTCTGTGTTCCATCCACATGTTCCATTCTCTTTGTTCCGTCCACATGGTCCATTCTCTGTGTTCCGTCCACGTGTTCCATTCTCTGTGTTCAGTCCACGTGTTCCATTCTTTTTGTTCCGTCCATGTGTTCCATTCTCTATGTTCTGTCCACGTGGTCCATTCTCTATGTTCTGTCCACGTGGTCCATTCTCTTTGTTCCGTCCACGTGTTCCATTCTCTGTATTCTGTCCACGTGTTCCATTCTTTTTGTTCCGTCCACGTGTTCCATTCTCTGGTGTTCCATTCTCTTTGTTCCGTCCACTTGTTCCATTCTCTGTGTTCCGTCCACGTGTTCCATTCTCTTAGTTCCGTCCATGTGTTCCATTCTCTATGTTCTGTCCACGTGTTCCATTCTCTGTGTTCCGTCCACATGTTCCATTCTCTTTGTTCCGTCCATGTGTTCCATTCTCTGTGTTCAGTCCACGTGTTCCATTCTCTGGTGTTCCATCTACGTTTTCCATTCTCTTTGTTCCGTCCACGTGGTCCATTCTCTGTGTTCCGTCCATGTGGACCATTCTCTGTGTTTTGTCCACGTGTTCCATTCTCGGTGTTCCATCCACGTGTTCCATTCTTTTTGTTTCGTCCACGTGTTCCTTTCTCTATGTTCTATCCACATGTTCCATTCTCTGTGTTCCGTCCACATGTTCCATTCTCTCTGTTCCAGCCACGTGTTCCATTCTCTGTGTTCTGTCCACGTGTTCCATTCTCTGTGTTCCGTCCACTTGTACCATTCCCTGTGTTCCATCCACGGCAATTCTCATCTCTTCTATTTCATTATGTGAAGCATTTCAACTCGGTAATGTAATTTCTCCATGAAGGAAGTCTATTATAATATTTGTAGCATTTTTTAAATATTTTGGTATTACTGTAGAAACTAACCGCATAGTTCTCCCTTCCAGACATATTGAGCTACAATGAAGGCCCAGTCTTTTTCCTTTACTCAGCTGAAATATTCAGCCTTGGGACACAGAGCTTAACATACAGAAAAAGGATTTTAAGTTGGCAAAGATTATGTTGAGAATTCTTTTCTCTTAAGTAATTAGTAGAAAATATTTTCTCTAAATCAGTGTTTTTTTTTAAATGATGACACAAATGTATTGTTTTTAAAGGGAATCTGTCAGTAGGATAACCTCTTTTAAGCCATCTGTATGGACATGTAGGTCATAGGTAGCTGAAAAAAATACCTATTATTACTATTATTATGCTTTTGCCTATACAGTTATGGCCAAAAGTATTGACACCCCTGCAATTCTGTCAGATAATACTCAGTTTCTTCCTGAAAATGATTGCAAACACAAATTCTTTGGTATTATTATCTTCATTTAATTTGTCTTAAATAAAAAAAACACAAAAAGAATTGTCCTAAAGCCAAATTGGATATAATTCCACACCAAACATAAAAAAGAGGGTGGACAAAAGTATTGGCACTGTTCGAAAAATCATGTGATGCTTCTCTAATTTGTGTAATTAACAGCACCTGTAACTTACCTGTGCCACCTAACAGGTGTTGACAATAACTGTCACGTCGCCGCCAGACTCAGGGCCTGCTGTTCCGGCTTCGGCCACTAGGAGGCGCTGGACTGATACCTCGTCGCCAGACTCAGGGCCTGCTGTTCCGGCTTTGGCCACTAGGAGGCGCCGGACTGACACGTCACCGCCAGACTCAGGGCCTGCGGTTCCGGTCTCGGCCACTAGGAGGCGCCGGACCGTCACGTCGCCGTCAGACTCAGGGACGGCTGTTCCTGCCTCAGCCACTGGGAGGCGCCGTGGTTCACTCCAGGGTGAGGGTGGTGACAGAGAAGAGGCTCCTGCACAGGCATCTGGTGGGCGCAGGCTCTGCCCCTCTGTCATGTAGGGCTTACTGCATCTCCATCTGGCCTGGTCCTGGGGGCGGCCCTAATTACATCATCAGTCCAGGAGCCTGTGAGGGATGACCTGATCCCTCAAATACCTTGGGACTGGTCTTGCAAGCCGCCGGATATATTCTTGGTTCCCCTGCGTGCTACTTTGTAATTTGCTATAGTGAAAACTCTGACCTCAGCCTATATTTCTGACCATTCTATTGCCTGACATTTTTGTACCTCCGCCTCTCTTCTGATTTTTTGACGCTGACATTCGCTTGGATTCCTGACTCTCCTTCTGCCTGCTGAATTTGTACCTTTGCTGCCCTCCTGTTTTTTTACTGACCTTGGCCTGGACTTTTGACTCTCCTTCTGTCTGCTGATTTCGTGCCTCTGCTGCCCTCCGGCCTCCGACTCCTGCCTCCTGACCTTGATTACGGGTTTTAGTTTTGACCCCTTGGCAGCCGTCCTGCTCTGGTCCACTGCTCCTCTAGACAGCTACCCCCTGGGCCTTGCTACAATTCCAGATCCCTGTATAGGGGTTAAGGGTCTCAAGGTTACTCGGGGTTCTGTTCCTACTACAGCCCAGATTCGCAGACGGCCGCCACAATAACTAAATCACACTTGCAGCCAGTTGAAATGGATTAAAGGTGACTCAACCTCTGTCCTGTGTCCTTGTGTGTACCACATTGAGCATGGAGAAAAGAAAGAAGACCAAAGAACTGTCTGAGGACTTGAGAAACCAAATTGAGAGGAAGCATGAGCAATCTCAAGGCTACAAGTCCATCTCCAAATCCCTGAATGTTCCTGTGTCTACCGCGTGCAGTGTCATCAAGAAGTTTAAAGCCCATGTCACTGTGGCTAACCTCCCTAGATGTGGACGGAAAAGAAAAATTGACAAGAGATTTCAACGCAAGATTGTGCAGATGTTGGATAAAGAACCTCAACTAACATCCAAACAAGTTCAAGCTGTCCTGCCGTCCGAGGGTACAACAGTGTCAACCCGTACTATCCGTCTGCATGTGAATGAAAAGGGACTGTATGGTAGGAGACCCAGGAAGACCCCACTTCTTACCCCGAGACATAAAAAAGCCAGGCTGGAGTTTGCCAAAACTTAACTGAAAAAGCCTAAAGCATTTTGGAAGAATGTTCTCTGGTCAGAAGAGACAAAAGTAGAGCTTTTTGGGCAAAGGCATCAACATAGAGTTTACAGGAGAAAAAAGAGGCATTCAAAGAAAAGAACACGGTCCCTACAGTCAAACATGGCGGAGGTTCCCTGATGTTTTGGGGTTGCTTTGCTGCCTCTGGCACTGGACTGCTTGATCGTGTGCATGGCATTATGAAGTCAGAAGACTACCAACAAATTTTGCAGCATAATGTAGGGCACAGTGTGAGAAAGCTGGGTCTCCCTCAGAGGTCATGGGTCTTCCAGCAGGACAATGACCCAAAACACACTTCCAAAAGCACTAGAAAATGGTTTGAGAAAGCACTGGAGACTTCTAAAGGTGACCAGCAATGAGTCCAGACTTGAATCCCATAGAACACTTGTGGAGAGATCTAAAAATGGCAGTTTGGAGAAGGCACCCTTCTAATATCAGGGTCCTGGAGCAGTTTGCCAAGGAAGAATGGTCTAAAATTCCAGCAGAGCATTGTAATAAACTCATTGATGGTTACCGGAAGCGGTTGGTCGCAGTTATTTTGGCTAAAGGTTGTGCAACCAAGTTTTAGGCTGAGGGTGCCAATACTTTTGTCTGGCCCTTTTTTGGAGTTTTGTGTGAAATGATCAATGTTTTGCTTTTTGCTTCATTCTCTTTTGTGTTTTTTTCATTTAAGACAAATTAAATGAAGATAATAATACCAAAGAATGTGTTTGCAATCATTTTCAGGAAGAAACTGAGTATTATCTGACAGAATTGCAGGGGTGTCAATACTTTTGGCCACAACTGTATAGCCATATTCCACAGCGCTTTACATACATTATCATCACTGTCCCCGATGGGGCTCACAATCTAAATTCCCTTTTGGTATGTCTTTGGATATCTGTGTTCCAATGTCTTATTCTAGAGAAATCCACAATGTTTTTAAATATGTAAATTAGCTGTTAATTTCTATGGGCCCCATACAGACCTCCCTGAAAATCCTCTTCCAGAACTTATTTAAATGAAAGAGGGTGTTCCAACTCTGAGACATGTAGATCAGGAGAGCAGACTGTCAGTCATTACATGTCTCCACTGGAAATGCCCCCTTTTATTTACAGGCAGATTCTCAGGGAGATCTATATCCGCCCCATAGATCTTAACAGCTCATTTACATATTAAGAAAAACATATCATTTTACTCAGCTTCCTATAGCCTATATAGACGGCTTAGGATGGTTGATCCTACTGACAGATTCCCTTTAACTATTGCAGATTTCACTTTGGTCATTAAAGCAAATGTAACAGGATTAGACTTTCTATTTTCTGCAGCTCACGTGTCGGCTTTCGGCTTTACTGTATAAACTGGAATTATTGAGTCTGTCTTGACCGGGACATTGAAATATAATGGCAGAGAGAAAATTAAGAAAAAACCTTTCATTCTGGAGGGCTCAGCACCTTCATGTATTACACAGCCCAGTGATTTTAGTGGCACTTTTTAATTACTAATTTTTCTGTAATGAACCTGCCAAGAATTACTGGTGTTTGTGGGCTGCAATTTCCAGGGGCAAGTATTTTGCACCTCTTTTCCCAATAATTTTTAGCACTCCCTTCCACCAATCTATTGGGCTCTGTTGTCCTTATATTTTGCATTTTGACCTCCTATATTCATTTTTTTCTGAACTTAGACATAAGTTTTGAAAAATAAAATATTGTTCTACTTATCCCTTCACGACCTATCATGTATAAGTACATCTTAGGTCGCCTCCCTTCCTTTGATACGGGCTCCGAGTCCGACGCTGAGCCCACATCTTTTCTGACACATGATAGCTGGTTTGATCAACTGTCATGTGCCCCTAACAGCTGAAATTGCGATCCACCTGCGGCAGCTAACATGTTAAATGCCACTGTCAATCTCTGACAGCGGCATTTAACACATGCGTGCCGGAAGCGTGTCACAAACCACACCCATGGACGCCCCTGGAGATGATGATTTCTGCTACACATAGCAAGGCTATACGTAGCACAAGCGATCAGATGATTGCAGCTTCAAGTCTTCTATGGAGACTACTGTATTGAAGCAAGTCAAAAGTGGAAAAAAAATGTTTTAAAAAATATAAAAAAAAGTTTAAAGTTCATATTTCCCTAGTCAAAATAAAACAATACAAAAAAGCGATCATATATTTCATATTGCTGCATTAAGAAACTCCCAATTTATCCAAATACAAAGGCAATCTGATTGGTAAACTACGTAACGAGAAAAAAATCCAAACCGCAAAATTACGTTTTTTTGGTTCATAGCAATGGGTGATAAAATCGTATCTACTCTAAAATGCTATCACTAAAAACGTCAGCTCGGCGCGCAAAATATAAGCCCTGACCCAGCCCCAGATCCCAAAAAATGGAGACGATACGGATCTCAGAAAATGGTGCAATTTTTTTTTTTTATTAAACTTTGGATTTTTTTTCACCACATAAATAAAAAACAATCCATACATGTTTGGTATCTGTCATCTCATAATGACCTGGCGAATCATAATGGCAGGTCAGATTTAGCATTTGGTGAACATGGTAAAAAAATTAAAAAAACTGTTGTGGAATTGCACTTCTATACTTCTCCAGCAGTGATGGTGGATCTGCTGGACCTCAGGGCGCTGGATGTGGAGGTTTACCGTCTTTTAGATGTCGTAGGCGAGCGGCAACAACATGTAAACACGCGGGCAGCCCTAGATAATCCACGCCGGCAGGATGATAAGATCCGGCGGAAGGTGGAACCTCTTCTCCTTTTCTCCTTTTTTACATTTTCTGGGCTTTCTTGCTCTGCATTTGGATTTATTGCAGATTTTCTTTTCTCGATGTCTGATGCTTGGGTACACTCTGGATGGGACTTTGAATTCTCATTGTTCATCGTGATGGTAGCGATGGTGCAGAGTTTAGAAAGCCTTTCAGAGGATGACGTAAAATTTTGGAAGTCAAAGTCCTTGTCCTCACTTGTGTCCTCTTCTTTCTCTGAGACCATAAGCATGTCTCTATGAGCGTGATTGATAAAGAGGCTGGTGTCCACATTTGATACAAGATGAGGAATATACATCGGCTTCTGATTTAGAAGATTGTCAAAATCTATTTTTTTCATGAATGGATGATCCTTAATCTCAAATGCTCCACCTGTCCCAAGTCTTTGCTCAGGATTTTTTTTGAGCAGGTCAGTGATGAGGTTCTTAGCCTCACGGGGTGGACAGCGTTTGTAATTCCAAGGTATTTTTCCCATGACAATCATTCTTTTAAGCTCAGGTATGAAATCCGTATCAAATGGTAAATATCCAACCAGAAATTCATGGAGGATGATCCCCATTGACCACCAGTCAACAGGTCTTCCGTAGTCTTTCATTAGGATGACCTCTGGGGCCATGTAATTCAGGGTACCACAATTCTCAAGGTCCTTGAACTCTCTGGAGATGTCCTTCACTGATTGCTTATAGTTGTTGGTTTTTGGTATCATGACACCAATTTTTGAAAGTCCAAAATCGGCGACTTTAACGTGCCCAGCAGTTGTAATCAGTAGGTTGTACGGTTTCAGGTCTCGGTGCACCACACCATAGCTGTGCAGGTATTCCACAGCAAGAACTGTTTCTGCAAAGTACAGACGGGCCAAGGGGATAGATAAACGGCCCTTGGTGCTTAGAAGGGACCCACAGTCTCCACCTCCAACATACTCCATGACCATACACAGGTGAGATCTAGTAGGGAAGGAGCAGAGCATGGAGACGACAAAGGGACAATCAGCGAAGGTCATGATGTCCCTCTCCAGAAAGGCTGCTTCCACGTGTTTTTCAGTTTCCAGGTTCTTCTTCGCCATTTTCTTCATAGCGAAGATCTGCTGTGAGTATTTGTGCTGCACTAAGTAGACAGCCCCAAAACATCCGCCGCTGATCAGTTTGGATGTCTCGAAGTCGCTCATATGCGGCTTTCTCGCCGGGATCAATGATTCCATGAAGTTAGTGGCAGGCTCGTGGATCTCTGGCATCTCACAGATCACACTCTCAGGATCCGGCAGCTCAGGTGTTTCTGTTGTCAGATCACTGCTTGGCCCCGGATGACTCGTATTAGGGTCCAGGGATTCCGGGGGAACATTTTCCCCGTCTTTGTCGTCGCCTTCTGGTGTCTCAGTGGCAGGCTCGTGGATCTCCGGGATCTCACAGATCACACTCTCAGGATCCGGCAGCTCAGGGGTTTCTGTGGTCAGATCGCTGCTCAGCCCCGCCTGACTCGTGTTAGGGTCCGGGGATTCCAGGGGGACATTTTCCCCATCTTTGTACTCGCCTTGTGGTGTCTCCAGGCGTTCCGGGGAGCGGGCCGGACCTTCCAGCACATACAGGACTTTTTCGGCCAGTTCTTTAACAAAAGCCAAATCTCCATCTTGAGATTTTTCTTCAGCCTGCTGTAGTAATGTCCTGATGTTCCGGGTTAAATCTGTCAGATACTCTGAGGTAAGACGGTCTTGGTGGTATTTGGTCAGGCAGTCCTGCACTAGCTCCACCACCAGCCGGTGAGTGAAGCCGAGGACGCCATCGGGTGGTAGAAGCGTAATGTCAGAGCAATGGGTGTAAATAATCTCCAATAATCCTTCTACCTGAAGCTTGTCTAGAAGAAATTCAGCCATAGCGAAAAATTGCAAATGCACTCAGTCACTAGGGAGCCAAAATGGCAGCCGGAACCCTGTGTACACAGCATAAGTAACTGCGAGCGGTGATGTCATAATGGTCGACCATCTGTGATATCATAATGGCTGACCATCTGTGATGTCATAATGGCCGACCATCAGTGATGTCATAATGGCCGACCATATGTTTTCAAACATTTTTTTTTTTTAAACCGTCTTTATTGAGTGTAATACAAAATATACATATAATGTCCAATAACATAACAGAAGAACATTTATGCAATATTATTAACATTAGACGGCATTTTTTCAACTATAAAAACCCCCGCCCCTCCCCTCCCCCGGGCAAACTCCATAACTTCGTAACACAATTTCAATCCAGTCTAACAGGGATATTACCGGCAAGCTGCTCTCTCATATACCAGTTGGTGAGCTGGAAACAACTATGTATCGCCTGGCTTGTGGAAGATGTCTGAGTATTGATAAAAGAGGACCATGTGAAAAAAAAGCGTCCCTCTTTATTAAGTAAGGCCTCTATCCAATCCATTTTGAAGAGATATGTTACTTTTGTAGCAATTAAGCTTAAAGAAGGTGTTACATCCTGTGCTCACAAATGGAGAATGCTTTTACGTGTGGCTGCAGCCCATATGAACAAGATGGGGCGCTGCTGGACAGAAAGCCTCACCACTTGGTCCTGTGCGAGAATATTAAATATGGCCCACTCCGGGGAGAGAGAGATAGATATGTCAAAAGTGTTGATGAGATGTTGCAGAAGTGTATCCCACACCTCCCTTATTTTTGGGCAGTCCCAAAGGCAATGGAAAATATCAGCTGGAGAGTGTAAGCATTTAGGGCAGGGATAGTCCCCTGAGGGGGACATTTTAGACTTGACCTCCGGGGAGAAGTATGCTCTATGAAATATCATAAGAGACATGGTTATGTAACTGTCATATGGTAATTTAGAGTTAATACGCATAGTGGCTTTCAAAAGGTCATTTACCCGACAGTTCGTTAATTGAGCAACCCATTTTCCAGGGCCTGGTGAAGAGTCTGACCAATGTATAGAAGGCTTAATGATTTATATATAAGACTCATAGAATAAGTTCCCATTTGGGCTTTAATGGATATTAAATATAGAGGGTGTGTTCTAGCATCATCCGGTATGTCTCGCAATATTGAGCTTACGTAATGTCTAATTTGAGAGATAGTAAAATTGTCTACTGTAAGGATTGGGTATTTGAAAACCATGTCCTCTAAGGTAAGAAGGCATTGATTATTTGTTAACGTATCTCGGACCAGTCTACACCCATTGTTTCCAAGCACCTTGTAAATGAGAGCTGACTTGCCTTGTAGAAAAGAGGGGTTACCTTGAAAGGGAAGAAACATCGAGATGTGGGGGTCAAGACCGCTAACTCGTCTAGCTTGACGCCATCCCAAGATTACCGACCATAATAGAGGATTATCTCTAACCTCCACTGGAATTTCAGCATTTCGTAGGTGAAGCAATGCTGGGAGGCTGAAGGGTCTACACATGGCCTCATCTATTGGGGTATTAGTGAAGCGATTAAAGGCGTATATCCAATCAAGGGAATGGCGAAAAGCAGCCGCTATACTGTAGAGGCGTAAATTTGGGAGATTAAGTCCACCCAAAGATTTGGTTTGCTGTAGCTTAAAAACACTAATTCTAGAGCCCCCTTCTGAGCCCCAAATAAATTGGCAGAAGGCTCGTGTCAGTAGCCTATCATCAGCTTTAGAAAGTAGAACCGGGAGCGTCTGTAAAGGAAAGAGTATTTTAGGGAAAGAGATCATTTTAATTAGATGGGCTTTACCTGCAAAGGATAATTTAAGAGATTTCCAGGATTGAATTTATTGTATAACTACAGAAATAAGAGGCTGAACATTTAATTTATAGATATCATGAGGATTTGATGGTAGGTCAACGCCAAGATAAGGTAAAGAATTTCTCCTCCACTGAAAAGGAAAAGGGAATGGCCACCGTTTCTGAGCAATTTTAAAAATAGCTAAAGCATGAGATTTATTAAAGTTTATACGAAATCCCGAAACTGCTCCAAATTCATTAAAGGCGTCCATTATAGAGGAAATGGATTCCTTAGGATTGGATATCATGAGTAAGATATCATCAGCAAATGCCAACGTTTTAAGTGTATGGTGACCGACCCCTATGCCCCCAAAGGAAGGGATCATCTCCAGATATCTTAGTAAAGGATCAAGGGCAATATTAAACAACAAACGTGACAGAGGACAGCCCTGCCTCGTCCCCCTGAAGATGGAAAAAGGGGTTGACTGGATACTTTCAAACATTTTTATTGGATTAAAGTGGACCTTTTAACCAAATTTATCATGGTTAGAGGGCTGTCCACTACTTGGACAACCCCTTCTTGATGCTTGCCCCCGATTCAATAAAAAAACTTTACTCGCCTTCCTCAGTGGCGCCGTTCCCACTGTGTCAGCACTCACGGTCCTGGAGTTCTTCTGCGGTTGTTGTGACACGTGCCTCCAGCACCCAAAATTTGTCATGGTTAGAGGGTTGTCCACTGCTTGGACAACCCCTTCTTGATGTTTGGCCCCGAGTAAATAAAAAAAACTTTACTCGCCTCCCTCGGTGGCGCTGTTCCCGTGGTGTCAGCACTTGCGGTCCTGGAGTTCTTCTGTGGTTGTTGTGACACGTGCCTCCAGCACCCAATCTGATCCGGCATCGCTGTGCCCACCTTAGGACAAATCAAACATGAAGAGGAAGTTGGGGCTCTAGCTACTTTATCACTTGCTCTTCATGTTCAATTCAACAGGAGGCAGAGACAGTGA
This sequence comes from Dendrobates tinctorius, assembly GCF_039654945.1. Taxonomy (NCBI): domain Eukaryota; kingdom Metazoa; phylum Chordata; class Amphibia; order Anura; family Dendrobatidae; genus Dendrobates; species Dendrobates tinctorius. The sequence goes on along the minus strand of NW_027361752.1, from coordinate 531,538 downwards.
CGTCAGCGCTGATTGGGCACTGGAGTCACGTGTCAAAACAGCACAGGAACCCTAGAGAACGGTGTTGGCATGGGAGGTGAGTATAAGCTTTTGTATTTTTTCGGGGCCAAGCATGGGGTATGAGGAGAAGTTGCCCATGTAGAAGACAACTTCTTTAACTAGACACATTATGCAATTTTGCCTCTCAGTTACGGTGATATTAGCAAAGTATTGGCACATATTAAATCAAAAAGAAAACGGTAAGTCCAAGTGGGTGTTATCAATTACTTTTCACTGGGGGCGTGTACTTCTTCTTCCTGTATGAGTTGCCCAATCATTACCAGGGAGCAGCACAGCAGAAAAAGACTGCTCCTCACCATAGCCTAGGTTTCTCAGTGTGTGAGATGTAAGGATACAGAGCTGATCTCCTGGTCTAACCTCCTGCATGATTAGACAGTGCTGGGTATAGCTCACAGAAGACACACCTTTCGGATAAGATCAATGTGTAGCTGTGTCATATTGCAAACCCTTCTATTAGCTTTCCTCCTCTTTTAGCACGGTCAGCTCTGCTCGGCTGACCCCTCACTTCTTGTCCAGAGGTAAAAGCTCAATTCTTTAAGCTCAGGATAAATAAATCTGATAATACACTGCACAATGAAATTCATAATTTTACCCATGAGTGGAATATAAATTTACCCTGATCCATTGCAATACATGTGTGTTAGTCTATTTTATGTCTGACGTTGTGTGCATGAACCAGTAGGCTCAGGATGTACAAACAGATTAAAAAAAAACATCTTTGTGACTTAAGATTTGTGATTTTACTCAAAGGCTGTTTATATTTGTAGCCAACTTAACAGAAATGGAGCAATCAACTGAGCTTCTCCTATGCACCATTTGATGGGGCACTTACTATTATTTTATTTGAGGGGAAAAAAATAGATCACAATGGCTGCCCCTATGTTTCTTTTGCTTGACTTTATTATGTAGCTACCATAGGAAAAAAAACAATAAAACCTGCAGTTTCTAATTGATGAGTAAATTATTTGATATACGGTACATACTGGAAGAAAAGCTTTTTTTGTTGTCATTAAAGCGGAGGATTAATGCACAACTTCAGAGAAGTCTCCGTCATCATGCACAATGAATTTCCCATGCATTTTACTACCCAATTAGGGGATAATAAACTCTGCTTGTAAATATGGTGAATTTACTTTTAATGAATATCTCCCATTGATTCTCAAGAGTAAACCAGAAAATCAGTAAAACTTCCAGGCGGTTCTCTGTGTTCCATCCACATGTTCCATTCTCTGTGTCCTGTCCACGTGTTCCATTCTCTGTGTTCCGTCCACGTGTTCCATTCTCTGTGTTCCGTCCACGTGTTCCATTTTCTGTGTTCCGTCCACGTGTTCCATTCTCTTTGTTCCGTCCACGTGTTCCAATCTCTTTGTTCCGTCCACGTGTTCCATTCTCTTTGTTCCGTCCATGTGTTCCATTCTCTTTGTTCCTTCCACTTGTTCCATTCTCTGTGTTCCGTCCACGTGTTCCATTCTCTTTGTTCCGTCCACGTGTTCCATTCTCTTTGTTCCGTCCACGTGTTCCATTCTTTTTGTTCCGTCCACGTGTTCCATTCTCTATGTTCTGTCCACATTTTCCATTCTCTGTGTTCCGTCCACATGTTCCATTCTCTTTGTTCCGTCCACGTGTTCCATTTTCTTTGTTCCGTTCACGTGTTCCATTATTTTTGTTCCGTCCACATGTTCTATTCTCTTTTTTCCGTCCACATGTTCCATTCTCTTTGTTCCGTCCACGTGTTCCATTCTCTGTGTTCCATCCACGTGTTCCATTCTCTGGTACTCCGTCTACGTTTTCCATTCTCTTTGTTCCGTCCACGTGGTCCATTCTCGGTGTTATGTCCACGTGTTCCATTCTCTGTGTTCCGTCCACGTGTTCCATTCTCTGTGTTCCATCCACATGTTCCATTCTTTTTGTTTCGTCCACGCGTTTCATTCTCTCTGTTCCAGCCACGTGTTCCATTCTCTGTGTTCTGTCCACGTGTTCCATTCTCTGTGTTCCGTCCACTTGTTCCATTCCCTGTGTTCCATCCACGGCAATTCTCATCTCTTCTATTTCATTATGTGAAGCTTTTCAACTCGCTAATGTAATTTCTCCATGAAGGAAGCAAATTATAATATTTGTAGCATTTTTTAAATATTTTGGTATTACTGTAGAAGCTGACCACATAGTTCCCCCTTCCAGACATATTGAGCTACAATGAAGGCCCAGTCTTTTTCCTTTACTCAGCTGAAATATTCAGCCTTGGGACACAGAGCTTAACATATAGAAAAAGGATTTTAAGTTGGCAAAGTTTATGTTGAGAATTCTTTTCTCTTAAGTAATTATTAGAAATTATTTTCTCTAAATCAGTGTTTTGTTTTTTTTTTTTAAATGATGACACAAATGTATTGTTTTTAAAGGGAATCTGTCAGTAGGATAACCTCTTATAAGCCATCTGTATGGACATGTAGGTCATAGGTAGCTGAAAAAAATACCTATTATTATTAAGCTTTTGCATATACAGTTGTGGCCAAAAGTATTGACACCCCTGCAATTCTGTCAGATAATACTCAGTTTCTTCCTGAAAATGATTGCAAACACAAATTCTTTGGTATTATTATCTTCATTTAATTTGTCTTAAATTAAAAAAACACAAAAGAGAATGAAGCAAAAAGCAAAACATTGATCATTTCACACAAAACTCCAAAAAAGGGCCAGACAAAAGTATTGGCACCCTCAGCCTAATACTTGGTTGCACAACCTTTAGCCAAAATAACTGCGACCAACCGCTTCCAGTAACCATCAATGAGTTTATTACAATGCTCTGCTGGAATTTTAGACCATTCTTCCTTGGCAAACTGCTCCAGGTCCCTGATATTTGAAGGGTGCCTTCTCCAAACTGCCATTTTTAGATATCTCCACAGGTATCTCTAACTTTGAATTTTTATGCCCTTAAATCACAGAGATACGGCACACAAAAAACTTGATAACTAACATTTTCCACATGTTTACTTTACATCAGCACAATTTTGGAACCAAAATTTTTTTTTGTTAGGAAGTTATAAGGGTTAAAATTTGACCAGCGATTTCTCATTTTTACAACACCATTTTATTTTTAGGACCACATCACATTTGAAGCCACTTTGAGGGGTCTATATGATAGAAAATACCCAAAAGTGACACCATTCTAAAAACTGCACCCCTTAAGGTGTTCAAAACCACATTCAAGAAATTTATTAACCCTTTAGGTGCGTCACAGGAATTTTTTTGAATATTTAAAAAAAAAATGAACATCTAACTTTTTTTCACAAAAAAAATACTTCAGGTTCAATTTTTTTTATTTTACCTAGGGTAACAGGAGAAATTGGACTGCAAAAGTTATTGTGCAATTTGTCCTGAGTACGCTGATACCTGATATGTGGGGGGGAACGACTGTTTCGGCGCATGGCAGAGCTCAGAATGGTAGGAGCGCCGTTTGACTTTTTCAATGCAAAATTGGCTGGAATTCAGATCGGACACCATGTCACGTTTGGAGAGTCCCTGATTTACCTAAACAGTGGAAACCCCCTACAAGTGACCCCATTTTGGAAACTAGACCCCCCAAGGAACTTATCTAGATATGTGGTGAGAACGTTGAACCCACAAGGGCTTTACAGAAGTTTATAACGTACAGCGGTACAATTAAAAAATCATATTTTTTCCACAAAAATGATCTTTTCACCCTCAATTCTTATTTTTCCAAGGGTAACAGGACCCTAAAATTTATTGTGCAATTTGTCCTGAGTATGCTGATACCCCACATGTGGGGGTAAACCACTATTTGGGCGCATGGCAGAGCTCGGAAGGGAAGCAGCGCCATTTGACGTTTTTGGCTGGAATTGAGATCGGACACCATGTGGCGATTGGAAAACCCCTGATGTACCAAAACAGTGGAAACCCCCCATAAATGACACCATTTTGGAAACTAGACCCCCTAAGGAACTTATCTAGATGTGTGGTGAGCAGTTTGAACCCCCCAGTGCTTCACAGAAGTTTATAACGTCCGGGCGTGAAAATAAAAAATTCGTATTTTTTCCACAAACATGATCAATTAGTCCCCAATTTTTTTATTTTCCCAAGGGTAACAGGAGAAATTGAACCCCAAAAGTTGTTGTCCAATTTGTCCTGAATACGCTGACACCCCATATGTGGGAGAAAACTACTGTATGGACACACGTCAGGGCTCGGAAGGGAAGTAGTGACGTTTTGGAATGCAGACTTTGATGCAATGGTCTGCGGGTGTCATGTTGCCTTTGGAGAGCCCCTAATGTACCTAAACAGTGGAAACCCCCCACAAATGACCCCATTTTGGAAACGAGACCCCCTAAGGAACTTATCTAGATGTGTGGTGAGCACTTTGAACCCCCAAGGGCTTCGCAGAAGTTTATAATGCCCGGGCATGAAAATAAAAAAATCGTATTTTTTCCACAAACATGATCAATTAGTCCCCAATTTTTTCATTTTCCCAAGGGTAACAGGAGAAATTGGACCCCAAAAGTTGTTGTCCAATTTGTCATGAGTACGCTGACACCCCATATGTGGGAGAAAACTACTGTGTGGACACACGTCGGGGCTTGGAAGGGAAGCAGGACGTTTTGGAATGCAGACTTTGATGGAATGGTCTGCGGGTGTCATGTGCGTTTGGAGAGCCCCTGATGTACCTAAACTATTGAAACTCCCCACAAGTCACCCATTTTGGACACTAGACCCCCCACGGAACTTATCTAGATGTGTGGTGAGCACTTTGAACCCCCAAATGCTTCACAGAAGTTTATAACGCTCGGACGTGAAAATAAAAAAATCATTTTTTTCCACAAAAATGATATTTTTGCCCCAAATTTTTTATTTTCCTAAGGCTAACAGGAGAAATTGGACCCCAAAAATTGTTTTTCAGTATGACCTGAGTAGGCTGATACCCTACATGTGGGGGGTAAAACACTGTTTGGGCGCATGGCAGAGCTTGGAAGGGAAGGAGCACCATTTGACTTTTTCAACTCAGAATTGGCTGGAATTGAGATCAGATGCCATGTTGCATTTGGAGAGCCCCTGATGTGCCCAAACAGTGGAAACCCCCAATTCTAACTCCAACCCTAACCCCAACACACCCCTAACCCTAATCTCAGCCCTAACCCTAGCCCTAACCCTAGCCCTAACCCTACCCTAGCCCTAACCCTAATGGAAAAATGGAAATTAATACATTTTTTTTATTTTATTATTTTTCCCTAAGGGGGTGATAACGGGGGGTTTGATTTACTATTTATGGCGGTTTTTATATTTGGCAGCTGTCGCACGCTAAAAGACGCTTTTTTTTGTAAAAATATTTTTTGCATCACCACATATTGAGAGCTATAATTTTTCCGTATTTTGACCCACCGAGTCATGTGAGGTCTTATTTTTTGCGGGACGAGTTGACGTTTTTATTGGTACCATTTTCGGGCACGTGACATTTTTTGATCGCTTTTTATTCCGATTTTTGGAACGCAGAATGAACAAAAGCCAGCGTTTCATGAATTTCTTTAGGGGGGGTGCGTTTACACCGTTCCGCGTGCGGTAAAATTGATAAAGCACCTTTATTCTTCGGGTCAGTACGGTTACAGTGATACCTCATTTAGGTCGTTTTTTTATGTTTTGTCGGTTTTATGCAATGAAAACTATTTTATATAAAAAATAATTATTTTTGCATCGCTTTATTCTGCGAGCTATAACTTTTTTATTTTTTCGCTGATGATGCTGTGTGGCAGCTCGTTTTTTCCGGGACAAGATGACGTTTTCAGCAGTACCATGGATATTTATATGCGTCTTCTTGATCGCGCGTTATTACACTTTTTGTTTGGCGGTATGATAATAAATCATTATTTTTTGCTTAGTTTTTAATTTTTATTTTTTAAGGGGTTCGCTAAAGGGGTTAACTAATGGGATAGTTTTATAGTGCAGGTCGTTACGGACGCGGCGATACCTAATATGTGTACTTTTATTGTTTTGTTTTTTTTTATTTCCAATAAAAGGATTTATTTGGGGAATTTTTTTTTTTTTTTTCTAATTTATTTGGCGATTTTTTTTAAATTTATATTAACACTTTTTTATTTTTTTTAAACTTTATTAAATAGTCCCAGGTGGGACATCACTGTCCTGTGACAGATCGCTGATCTGTCACATCACAGATCACTGTGACAGATTAGCGATCTGTCACAGGCATTGAAGCAGACTTCCTCATGCCTGCGCTTTGCAGGCACTGAGGAAGCCAGCTTCCTGCAGGCCCCCGAAGGCCCCCGTCGCCATCTTGGATTCGGGGGCCTGCAGGAAAGGAGCCCCCCGCAGCTTGCTGCACATTGCGCTGCCGTGGGGGGCTCAGGGAAGCACGGAGGGAGCCCCCTCCCTGCCGATGCTTCCCTTTAACCCCCGGTACACCGCGATCATGTTTGATCACGGTGTGCAAGGGGTTAACGTGTCGGGGGCGGTCCGTGACCGCCCCTGACACATTGTGCCGGATGTCAGCTGTGATAATCAGCTGACACCCGGCCGCGATCAGCGGCGCTCACCACGTAGACGTACTATCCCGTCCATGGGCATAGGGGCCCAGGTCCCATGGACGGGATAGTACGTCGGATGTCAGAAAGGGGTTAAAGCTGATGTAACAGGATGAGACTTTCTATTTTCTGTAGCTCACGTGTCGGCTTTCGGCTTTACTGTATAAATTGGAATAATTGAGTCTGTCTTGACCGGGACATTGAAATATAATGGCAGAGAGAAAATTAAGAAAAAAACCTTTCATTCTGGAGGGCTCAGCACCTTCATGTATTACACAGCCCAGTGATTTTAGTGGCACTTTTTAATTACTAATTTTTCTGTAATGAACCTGCCAAGAATTACTGGTGAATTGTGGGCTGCAATTTCCAGGGGCAAGTATTTTGCACCTCTTTACCCAATAATTTTTAGCACTCCCTTCCACCAATCTGTTGGCCTCTGTTGTCCTTATATTTTGCATTTTGACCTCCTATATTCCTTTTTTTTTCTGAACTTGATAGCTGGTTTGATCAACTGTCATGTGCCCCTAACAGCTGAAATTGCGATCCACCTGCGGCAGCTAACATGTTAAATGCCACTGTCAATCTCTGACAGCGGCATTTAACACATGCGTGCCGGAAGCGTGTCACAAACCACACCCACGGACGCCCCTGGAGATGATGATTTCTGCTACACATAGCAAGGCTATACGTAGCACAAGCGATCAGATGATTGCAGCTTCAAGTCTTCTAAGGAGACTACTGTATTGAAGCAAGTCAAAAGTGGAAAAAAAATGTTTTAAAAAATATAAAAAAAGTTTAAAGTTCATATTTCCCTAGTCAAAATAAAACAATACAAAAAAACGATCATATATTTCATATTGCTGCATTAAGAAACTCCCAATTTATCCAAATACAAAGGCAATCTGATTGGTAAACTACATAACGAGTAAAAAATCCAAACCGCAAAATTACGTTTTTTTGTTCATAGCAACGGGTGATAAAATCGTATCTACCCTAAAATGCTATCACTAAAAACGTCAGCTCCTAAATAGATGAAAGACTATGCAAAAAAATAATTTAGGATCACCACACTAATAACTAGTAATTGTGAAAAAATCATAAATTTTATTGTACATCAGGTCATGAAACACTACACACAGTAAAAACATTTAAAAACAAAGCAAGGGACTATAGCAGACAAGAGGTCCCATAGTCCACAATATGTACAATATACAAATAACATATAAATTACTATTTAGTAGTAGTATGCTGCTGGTTGTTCCATTTAGGTAAGACCATAGGTTATGTAAAACAAAACCTGATACACAGTGGTTATAGTATGCTCAGGTAGAGTGTAATATCATATCAAGCATAATACCTGAATAAATGACCACACAAAGAATATGTTTAATCCTAATAGTCAGTGGCTCTAGCAGATCAAAGGTGAAGTACTAAGAGATGCACTAGCCCTGATTAAAGTATAGCTATACATTTCTATGTAAATTTGGCGATCCCAGTAGGTTATATTTTTGTACTATTTATTGATGGTGCCCGCTTAAATTGCTTTTGAAAAACGTCAGCTCGGCGCGCAAAATATAAGCCCTGACCCAGCCCCAGATCCCAAAAAATGGAGACGATACGGATCTCAGAAAATGGTGCAATTTTTTTTTTTATTAAACTTTGGATTTTTTTTCACCACGTAAATAAAAAACAATCTATACAAGTTTGGTATCTGTCATCTGATAATGACCTGGCGAATCATAATGGCAGGTCAGATTTAGCATTTGGTGAACATGGTAAAAAAATAAAAAAAACTGTTGTGGAATTGCACTTCTATACTTCTCCAGCAGTGATGGTGGATCTGCTGGACCTCAGGGCGCTGGATGTGGAGGTTTACCGTCTTTTAGATGTCTGTAGGGGAGCGGCAACAACATGTAAACACGCGGGCAGCCCTGGATAATCCACGCCGGCAGGATGATAAGATCCGGCGGAAGGTGGAACCTCTTCTCTTTTTCTCCTTTTTTACATTCTCAGGGCTTTCTTGCTCTGCATTTGGATTTATTGCAGATTTTCTTTTCTCGATGTCTGATGCTTGGGTACACTCTGGATGGGACTTTGAATTCTCATTGTTCATCGTGATGGTAGCGATGGTGCAGAGTTTAGAAAGCCTTTCAGAGGATGACGTAAAATTTTGGAAGTCAGGGTCCTTGTCCTCACTTGTGTCCTCTTCATTCTCTGAGACCATAAGCATGTCTCTATGAGCGTGATTGATAAAGAGGCTGGTGTCCACATCTGACACAAGATGAGGAATATACATCGGCTTCTGATTTAGAAGATTGTCAAAATCTATTTTTTTCATGAACGGATGATCCTTAATCTCAAATGCTCCACCTGTCCCAAGTCTTTGCTCAGGATTTTTTTTGAGCAGGTCAGTGATGAGGTTCTTAGCCTCACGGGGTGGACAGCGTTTGTAATTCCAAGGTATTTTTCCCATGACAATCATTCTTTTAAGCTCAGGTATGAAATCCGTATCAAATGGTAAAGATCCCACCAGAAATTCATAGAGGATGATCCCCATTGACCACCAGTCAACAGGTCTTCCGTAGTCTTTCATTAGGATGACCTCTGGGGCCATGTAATTCAGGGTACCACAATTCTCAAGGTCCTTGAACTCTCTGGAGATGTCCTTCACTGATTGCTTATAGTTGTTGGTTTTTGGTATCATGACACCAATTTTTGAAAGCCCAAAATCGGCGACTTTAATGTGCCCAGCAGTTGTAATCAGTAGGTTGTACGGTTTTAGGTCTCGGTGCACCACACCATAGCTGTGCAGGTATTCCACAGCAAGAACTGTTTCTGCAAAGTACAGACGGGCCAAGGGGATAGATAAACGGCCCCTGGTGCTTAGAAGGGACCCACAGTCTCCACCTCCAACATACTCCATGACCATACACAGGTGAGATCTAGTAGGGAAGGAGCAGAGCATGGAGACCACAAAGGGACAATCAGCGAAGGTCATGATGTCCCTCTCCAGAAAGGCCGCTTCCACGTGTTTTTCAGTTTCCAGGTTCTTCTTCGCCATTTTCTTCATAGCGAAGATCTGCTGTGAGTATTTGTGCTGCACTAAGTAGACAGCCCCAAAACATCCGCCGCTGATCAGTTTGGATGTCTCGAAGTCGCTCATATGCGGCTTTCTCGCCGGAATCAATGATTCCATCAAGTTAGTGGCAGGCTCGTGGATCTCTGGCATCTCACAGATCACACTCTCAGGATACGGCAGCTCAGGGGTTTCTGTGGTCAGATCGCTGCTAAGCCCCGCCTGACTCGTGTTAGGGTCCGGGGGGACATTTTCCCTGTCTTTGTACTCGCCTTGTGGTGTCTCCAGGCATTCCGGGGAGCAGGCCGGACCTTCCAGCACATACAGGACTTTTTCGGCCAGTTCTTTAACAAAAGCCAAATCTCCATCTTGAGATCTTTCTTCAGCCTGCTGTAGTAATGTCCTGATGTTCCGGGTTAAATCCGTCAGATACTCTGAGGTAAGACGGTCTTGGTGGTATTTGGTCAGGCAGTCCTGCACTAGCTCCACCACCAGCCGGTGAGTGAAGCCGAGGACGCCATCGGGTGGTAGAAGCTTAATGTCAGAGCAATGGGTGTAAATAATCTCCAATAATCCTTCTACCTGAAGCTTGTCTAGAAGAAATTCAGCCATAGCGAAAAATTGCAAATGCACTCAGTCACTAGGGAGCCAAAATGGCAGCAGGAATCCTGTGTACACAGCATAAGTAACTGCGAGCGGTGATGTCATAATGGTCGACCATCTGTGATATCATAATGGCCGACCATCTGTGATGTCATAATGGACGACCATCAGTGATGTCATAATGGTCGACCATCTGTGATATCATAATGGCCGACCATCAGTGATGTCATAATGGCCGACCATCTGTTTGCAAACATTTTTTTTTTTTAAACCGTCTTTATTGAGTGTAATGCAAAATATACATATAATGTCCAATAACATAACAGAAGAACATTTATGCAATATTATTAACATTAGACGGCATTTTTTCAACTATAAAACTATAAAAACCCCCACCCCTCCCCCAGGCAAACTCCATAACTTCGTAACACAATTTCAATCCAGTCTAACAGGGATATTACCGGCAAGCTGCTCTCTCATATACCAGTTGGTGAGCTGGAAACAACTATGTATCGCCTGGCTTGTGGAAGATGTCTGAGTATTGATAAAAGAGGACCATGTGAAAAAAAAAGCGTCCCTCTTTATTAAGTAAGGCCTCTATCCAATCCATTTTGAAGAGATATGTTACTTTTGTAGCAATTAAGCTTAAAGAAGGTGTTACATCCTGTGCTCACAAAAGGAGAATGCTTTTACGTGTGGCTGCCGCCCATATGAACAAGATGGGGCGCTGCTGGACAGAAAGCCTCACCAACTGGTCCTGTGCGAGAATATTAAATATGGCCCACTCCGGGGAGAGAGAGATAGATATGTCAAAAGTGTAGATGAGATGTTGCAGAAGTGTATCCCACACCTCCCTTATTTTTGGGCAGTCCCAAAGGCAATGGAAAATATCAGCTGGAGAGTGTAAGCATTTAGGGCAGGGATAGTCCCCTGAGGGGGACATTTTAGACTGGACCTCCGGGGAGATGTATGCTCTATGAAATATCATAAGAGACATGGTTATGTAACTGTCATATGGTAATTTAGAGTTAATACGCAGAGTGGCTTTCAAAAGGTCATTTACCCAACAGTTCGTTAATTGAGCAACCCATTTTCCAGGGCCTGGTGAAGAGTCTGACCAATGTATAGAAGGCTTTAATGCTGGGAGGCTGAAGGGTCTACACATGGCCTCATCTATTGGGGTATTAGTGAAGCGATTAAAGGCGTATATCCAATCAAGGGAATGGCGAAAAGCAGCCTCTATACTGTAGAGGTGTAAATTTGGGAGATTAAGTCCACCCAAAGATTTGGTTTGCTGTAGCTTAAAAACACTAATTCTAGAGCCCCCTTCCGAGCCCCAAATAAATAGGCAGAAGGCTCGTGTCAGTAGCCTATCATCAGCTTTAGAAAGTAGAACCGGGAGCGTCTGTAAAGGAAAGAGTATTTTAGGGAAAGAGATCATATAAATTAGATGGGCTTTACCTGCAAAGGATAATTTAAGGGATTTCCAGGATTGAATTTCTTGTATAACTACAGAAATAAGAGGCTGAACATTTAATTTATAGATATCATGAGGATTTGATGGTAGGTCAACGCCAAGATAAGGTAAAGAATTTCTCCTCCACTGAAAAGAAAAAGGGAACGGCCACCGTTTCTGAGCAATTTTAAAAATAGCTAAAGCATGAGATTTATTAAAGTTTATACGAAATCCCGAAACTGCTCCAAATTCATTAAAGGCGTCCATTATAGAGGAAATGGATTCCTCAGGATTGGATATCATGAGTAAGATATCATCAGCAAATGCCAACGTTTTAAGTGTATTGTGACCGACCCCTATGCCCCCAAAGGAAGGGATCATCTCCAGATATCTTAGTAAGGGATCAAGGGCAATATTGAACAACAAAGGTGACAGAGGACAGCCCTGCCTCGTCCCCCTGAAGATGGAAAAAGGGGTTGACTGGATATTTTCAAAACATTTTTATTGGATTAAAGTGGACCTTTTAACCAAATTTATCATGGTTAGGAGGCTGTCCACTACTTGGACAACCCCTTTCTTGATGTTTGCCCCCGATTCATTAAAAAAAACTTTACTCGCCTTCCTCAGTGGCGCCGTTCCCACTGTGTCAGCACTCGCGGTCCTGGAGTTCTTCTGCAGTTGTTGTGACACGTGCCTCCAGCACCCAAAATTTGTCATGGTTAGAGGGCTGTCCACTACTTGGGCAACCCCTTCTTGATGTTTGGCCCCGATTAAATAAAAAAAACTTTACTCACCTCCCTCGGTGGCGCTGTTCCCGTGGTGTCAGCACTTGCAGTCCTGGAGTTCTTCTGTGGTTGTTGTGACACGTGCCTCCAGCACCCAATCTGATCCGGCATCGCTGTGCCCGCCTTAGGACAAATCAAACATGAAGAGGAAGTTGGGACTCCAGCTGCTTTCTCACTTGCTCTTCATGTTCAATTCAACAGGAGGCAGAGACAGTGATGTCAGCACTGATTGGGCGCTGGAGTCACGTGTCAAAACAGCACAGGAACCCTAGAGAACGGTGCTGGCATGGGAGGTGAGTATAAGCTTTTTTATTTTATCGGGGCTAAGCATGGGGTATGAGGAGAAGTTGCCCAAGTAGAAGACAACTTCTTTAACTGGACACATTATGCAATTTTGCCTCTCAGTTACGGCGATATTAGCAAAGTATTGGCACCTATTAAATCAAAAAGAAAATGGTAAGTCCAAGTGGGTGTTATCAATTACTTTTCACTGGGGGCGTGTACTTCTTCTTCCTGTATGAGTTGCTCAATCATTACCAGGGAGCAGCACAGCAGAAAAGGACTTCGCCTCACCATAGCCTAGGTTTCTCAGTGTGTGAGATGTAAGGATACAGAGCAGACTTAAGATTTGTGATTTTACTCAAAGGCTGTTTATATTTGTAGCCAATTTAACAGAAATGGAGCAATCAACTGAGCTTCTCCTATGCACCATTTTATGGGGCACTTACTGTTATTTTATTTGAGGGGAAAAAAATAGATCACAATGGCTGGCCCTTTTTTTCTTTTGCTTGACTTTATTATGTAGCTTCCATAGGAAAAAAAACAATAAGGCCGGGGTCACACTAACCGACGCAAAATACGGTCAGTATTTTACATGCGTAATACGGATGACAGACCCCTAAATAGTGCTCCGTATGTCATCCGTAATCAAGGTGTGGTCGCGTATTTTGCGTTTGTAAGCATCCGTATGGCATCCGTATGGAGAGATTTTCTTGCAGGCTTGCAAAATGGACATATAATGGAGCCCTATGACAGTTTTAATAAAGAAATGAAAGAATAGATATAGACACATAGAATGCATGTATATATATATATACATGCATTCTATGTGTCTATATCTATTCTATGTATTCTATGTGTGTATATCTATTCTTTCGTTTCTTTATTAAACCTGTCAGGGTGAGTTTACTGTATAGCGCACTGAATTGCCGGATTTGCTAAAAGACACCTGGTGCGTATTTCTCGCAGGTCACATGTGTGGTCCGTGTGTAATTCGTATTTTTTGCGCACCCATAGACTTGCATTGGCGTACTACGGCCGTAGTACGCTGACAATCGCAGCATGCTGCGATTGGCACGGAGCGTAGAATACGGATGAGAAATATACGGCTGGTGCGAGGGACCCCATAGAGAATCATTGGTCCGTGTCTAATGCGTGCTTTTAGCGCCTCTCACTCGTCCGTATTCCTCGCCAGTGTGACCCCGGCCTAAAACCTGCAGTTTCTAATTGATGAGTAAATTATTTGATATACATACTGGAAGAAAAGCTTTTTTTGTTGTTGTCATTAAAGCGGAGGATTAATGCACAGCTTCAGAGAAGTCTCCTTCATCATGCACAATGAATTTCCCATGCATTTTACTACCCAATTAGGGGATAATAAACTCTGCTTGTAAATATGGTGAATTTACTTTTAATGAATATCCCCCATTGAGTCTCAAGAGTAAACCAGAAAATCAGTAAAACTTCCAGGCGGTTCTCTGTGTTCCATCCACGTGTTCCATTCTCTGTGTTCCATCCACGTGTTCCATTCTCTGTGTTCCGTCCACGTGTTCCATTTTCTGTGTTCCGTCCACGTGATCCAATCTCTGTGTTTTGTCCATGTGTTTCATTCTCTTAGTTCCATCCACGTGTTCCATTCTTTGTGTTCGTCCATGTGTTCCATTCTTTTTGTTCCGTCCACGTGTTCCATTCTCTATGTCTGTCCACATGTTCCATCATCTGTGTTCCATCCACACGTTCCATTCACTTTGTTCCGTCCACGTGTTCCATTCTCTGTGTTCTGTCCACGTGTTCCATTCTCTGTGTTCCGTCCACGTGTTCCATTCTCTGGTGTTCCGTCTACGTTTCCATTCTCTTTGTTCCGTCCACATGGTCCATTCTCTGTGTTCTGTCCACGTGGTCCATTCTCTGTGTTCCGTCCACATGTTCCATTCTCTGTGTTCTGTCCACGTGTTCCATTCTTTTTGTTTCGTCCACGTGTTCCATTCTCTATGTTCTGTCCACGTGGTCCATTCTCTGTGTTCCAGCCACATGTTCCATTCTCTTTGTTCCATCCACGTGTTCCATTCTCTGTGTTCTGTCCACGTGTTCCATTCTCTGTGTTCCGTCCACGTGTTCCATTCTCTGTCTTACGTCTACGTGTTTCATTCTATGTGTTCCATCCACGTGATCCAATCTCTGTGTTTTGTCCACGTGTTTCATTCTCTTAGTTCCATCCACGTGTTCCATTCTCTGTGTTCGTCTACGTGTTCCATTCTCTGGTGTTCCGTCTGTGTGTTCCATTCTTTTTGTTCCGTCCACGTGTTCCATTCTGTGTTCCATCCACGTGTTCCATTCTCTTTGTTATGTCCACGTGTTCCATTCTCTTTGTTCCGTCCACGTGCTCCATTCTCTTTGTTCCATCCACGTGTTCCATTCTTTTTGTTCCGTCCACGTATTCCATTCTCTATGTTCTGTCCATATGTTCCATTCTCTTTGTTTCGTCCACATGTTCCATTCTCTGTGTTCCATCCACGTGTTCCATTCTCAGGTGTTCCGTCTACGTTTTCTATTCTCTATGTTCCGTCCACGTGGTCCATTCTCTGTGTTCCGTCTACGTGGTCCATTCTCTGTGTTCTGTACACGTGTTCCATTCTCTGTGTTCCATCCACATGTTCCATTCTTTTTGTTTCGTCCACGTGTTCCATTCTCTATGTTCTGTCCATGTGGTCCATTCTCTGTGTTCCATCCACATGTTCCATTCTCTTTGTTCCGTCCACATGGTCCATTCTCTGTGTTCCGTCCACGTGTTCCATTCTCTGTGTTCAGTCCACGTGTTGCATTCTTTTTGTTCCGTCCATGTGTTCCATTCTCTATGTTCTGTCCACGTGGTCCATTCTCTATGTTCTGTCCACGTGGTCCTTTCTCTTTGTTCCGTCCACGTGTTCCATTCTCTGTGTTCTGTCCACGTGTTCCATTCTTTTTGTTCCGTCCACGTGTTCCATTCTCTGGTGTTCCATCTACGTGTTCTATTCTCTTTGTTCTGTCCACTTGTTCCATTCTCTGTGTTCCGTCCACGTGTTCCATTCTCTTAGTTCCGTCCACGTGTTCCATTCTCTATGTTCTGTCCACGTGTTCCATTCTCTGTGTTCCGTCCACATGTTCCATTCTCTTTGTTCCGTCCATGTGTTCCATTCTCTGTGTTCCGTCCACGTGTTCCATTCTCTGGTGTTCCATCTACGTTTTCCATTCTCTTTGTTCCGTCCACGTGGTCCATTCTCTGTGTTCCGTCCATGTGGACCATTCTCTGTGTTTTGTCCACGTGTTCCATTCTCGGTGTTCCATCCACGTGTTCCATTCTTTTTGTTTCGTCCACGTGTTCCTTTCTCTATGTTCTATCCACATGTTCCATTCTCTGTGTTCCGTCCACATGTTCCATTCTCTCTGTTCCAGCCACGTGTTCCATTCTCTGTGTTCTGTCCACGTGTTCCATTCTCTGTGTTCCGTCCACTTGTACCATTCCCTGTGTTCCATCCACGGCAATTCTTATCTCTTCTATTTCATTATGTGAAGCATTTCAACTCGGTAATGTAATTTCTCCATGAAGGAAGTCTATTATAATATTTGTAGCATTTTTTAAATATTTTGGTATTACTGTAGAAACTGACCGCATAGTTCCCCCTTCCAGACATATTGAGCTACAATGAAGGCCCAGTCTTTTTCCTTTACTCAGCTGAAATATTCAGCCTTGGGACACAGAGCTTAACATACAGAAAAAGGATTTTAAGTTGGCAAAGATTATGTTGAGAATTCTTTTCTCTTAAGTAATTATTAGAAAATATTTTCTCTAAATCATTGTTTTTTTTTAAATGATGACACAAATGTATTGTTTTTAAAGGGAATCTGTCAGTAGGATAACCTCTTTTAAGCCATCTGTATGGACATGTAGGTCATGGGTAGCTGAAAAAAATACCTATTATTACTATTATTATGCTTTTGCCTATACAGTTATGGCCAAAAGTATTGACACCCCTGCAATTCTGTCAGATAATACTCAGTTTCTTCCTGAAAGTGATTGCAAACACAAATTCTTTGGTATTATTATCTTCATTTAATTTGTCTTAAATAAAAAAAACACAAAAAGAATTGTCCTAAAGCCAAATTGGATATAATTCCACACCAAACATAAAAAAGAAGGTGGACAAAAGTATTGGCACTGTTCGAAAAATCATGTGATGCTTCTCTAATTTGTGTAATTAACAGCACCTGTAACTTACCTGTGCCACCTAACAGGTGTTGACAATAACTCACGTCGCCGCCAGACTCAGGGCCTGCTGTTCCGACTTCGGCCACTAGGAGGCGCTGGACTGATACCTCGTCGCCAGACTCAGGGCCTGTTGTTCCGGCTTTGGCCACTAGGAGGCGCCGGACTGACACGTCACCGCCAGACTCAGGGCCTGCGGTTCCGGTCTCGGCCACTAGGAGGCGCCGGACCGTCACGTCGCCGTCGGACTCAGGGACGGCTGTTCCTGCCTCAGCCACTGGGAGGCGCCGTGGTTCACTCCAGGGTGAGGGTGGTGACAGAGAAGAGGCTCCTGCGCAGGCATCTGGTGGGCGCAGGCTCTGCCCCTCTGTCAGTCATGTAGGGCTTACTGCATCTCCATCTGGCCTGGTCCTGGGGGCGGCCCTAATTACATCATCAGTCCAGGAGCCTGTGAGGGATGACCTGATCCCTCAAATACCTTGGGACTGGTCTTGCAAGCCGCCGGATATATTCTTGGTTCCCCTGCGTGCTACTTTGTAATTTGCTATAGTGAAAACTCTGACCTCAGCCTGGATTTCTGACCATTCTATTGCCTGACATTTTTGTACCTCCGCCTCTCTTCTGATTTTTTGACGCTGACCTTCGCTTGGATTCCTGACTCTCCTTCTGCCTGCTGATTTTGTACCTTTGCTGCCCTCCTGTTTTTTTACTGACCTTGGCCTGGACTTTTGACTCTCCTTCTGTCTGCTGATTTCGTGCCTCTGCTGCCCTCCGGCCTCCGACTCCTGCCTCCTGACCTTGATTACGGGTTTTAGTTTTGACCCCTTGGCGGCCGTCCTGCTCTGGTCCACTGCTCCTCTAGACAGCTACTCCCTGGGCCTTGCTACAATTCCAGATCCCTGTATAGGGGTTAAGGGTCTCAGGGTTACGCGGGGTGCTGTTCCTACTACAGCCCAGATTCGCAGACGGCCGCCACAATAACTAAATCACACTTGCAGCCAGTTGAAATGGATTAAAGGTGACTCAACCTCTGTCCTGTGTCCTTGTGTGTACCACATTGAGCATGGAGAAAAGAAAGAAGACCAAAGAACTGTCTGAGGACTTGAGAAACCAAATTGAGAGGAAGCATGAGCAATCTCAAGGCTACAAGTCCATCTCCAAATCCCTGAATGTTCCTGTGTCTACCGCGTGCAGTGTCATCAAGAAGTTTAAAGCCCATGGCACTGTGGCTAACCTCCCTAGATGTGGACGGAAAAGAAAAATTGACAAGAGATTTCAACGCAAGATTGTGCAGATGTTGGATAAAGAACCTCAATTAACATCCAAACAAGTTCAAGCTGTCCTGCAGTCCGAGGGTACAACAGTGTCAACCCGTACTATCCGTCGGCATGTGAATGAAAAGGGACTGTATGGTAGGAGACCCAGGAAGACCCCACTTCTTACCCCGAGACATAAAAAAGCCAGGCTGGAGTTTGCCAAAACTTAACTGAAAAAGCCTAAAGCGTTTTGGAAGAATGTTCTCTGGTCAGAAGAGACAAAAGTAGAGCTTTTTGGGCAAAGGCATCAACATAGAGTTTACAGGAGAAAAAAGAGGCATTCAAAGAAAAGAACACGGTCCCTACAGTCAAACATGGCGGAGGTTCCCTGATGTTTTGGGGTTGCTTTGCTGCCTCTGGCACTGGACTGCTTGATCGTGTGCATGGCATTATGAAGTCAGAAGACTACCAACAAATTTTGCAGCATAATGTAGGGCACAGTGTGAGAAAGCTGGGTCTCCCTCAGAGGTCATGGGTCTTCCAGCAGGACAATGACCCAAAACACACTTCCAAAAGCACTAGAAAATGGTTTGAGAAAGCACTGGAGACTTCTAAAGGTGACCAGCAATGAGTCCAGACTTGAATCCCATAGAACACCTGTGGAGAGATCTAAAAATGGCAGTTTGGAGAAGGCACCCTTCTAATATCATTGTCCTGGAGCAGTTTGCCAAGGAAGAATGGTCTAAAATTCCAGCAGAGCATTGTAATAAACTCATTGATGGTTACCGGAAGCGGTTGGTCGCAGTTATTTTGGCTAAAGGTTGTGCAACCAAGTTTTAGGCTGAGGGTGCCAATACTTTTGTCTGGCCCTTTTTTGGAGTTTTGTGTGAAATGATCAATGTTTTGCTTTTTGCTTCATTCTCTTTTGTGTTTTTTCATTTAAGACAAATTAAATGAAGATAATAATACCAAAGAATGTGTTTGCAATCATTTTCAGGAAGAAACTGAGTATTATCTGACAGAATTGCAGGGGTGTCAATACTTTTGGCCACAACTGTATAGCCATATTCCACAGCGCTTTACATACATTATCATCACTGTCCCCGATGGGGCTCACAATCTAAATTCCCTTTTGGTATGTCTTTGGATATCTGTGTTCCAATGTCTTATTCTAGAGAAATCCACAATGTTTTTAAATATGTAAATTAGCTGTTAATTTCTATGGGCCCCATACAGACCTCCCTGAAAATCCTCTTCCAGAACTTATTTAAATGAAAGAGGGTATTCCAACTCTGAGACATGTAGATCAGGAGAGCAGACTGTCAGTCATTACATGTCTCCACTGGAAATGCCCCCTTTTATTTACAGGCAGATTCTCAGGGAGATCTATATCCGCCCCATAGATCTTAACAGCTCATTTACATATTAAGAAAAACATATCATTTTACTCAGCTTCCTATAGCCTATATAGACGGCTTAGGATGGTTGATCCTACTGACAGATTCCCTTTAACTATTGCAGATTTCACTTTGGTCATTAAAGCAAATGTAACAGGATTAGACTTTCTATTTTCTGTAGCTCACGTGTCGGCTTTCGGCTTTACTGTATAAACTGGAATTATTGAGTCTGTCTTGACCGGGACATTGAAATATAATGGCAGAGAGAAAATTAAGAAAAAACCTTTCATTCTGGAGGGCTCAGCACCTTCATGTATTACACAGCCCAGTGATTTTAGTGGCACTTTTTAATTACTAATTTTTCTGTAATGAACCTGCCAAGAATTACTGGTGTTTGTGGGCTGCAATTTCCAGGGGCAAGTATTTTGCACCTCTTTTCCCAATAATTTTTAGCACTCCCTTCCACCAATCTATTGGCCTCTGTTGTCCTTATATTTTGCATTTTGACCTCCTATATTCATTTTTTTCTGAACTTAGACATAAGTTTTGAAAAATAAAATATTGTTCTACTTTTCCCTTCACGACCTATCACGTATAAGTACATCTTAGGTCGCCTCCCTTCCTTTGATACGGGCTCCGAGTCCGACGCTGAGCCCACATCTTTTCTGACACATGATAGCTGGTTTGATCAACTGTCATGTGCCTCTAACAGCTGAAATTGCGATCCACCTGCGGCAGCTAACATGTTAAATGCCACTGTCAATCTCTGACAGCGGCATTTAACACATGCGTGCCGGAAGCGTGTCACAAACCACACCCACGGACGCCCCTGGAGATGATGATTTCTGCTACACATAGCAAGGCTATACGTAGCACAAGCGGTCTGATGATTGCAGCTTCAAGTCTTCTATGGAGACTACTGTATTGAAGCAAGTCAAAAGTGGAAAAAAAATGTTTTAAAAAATATAAAAAAAAGTTTAAAGTTCATATTTCCCTAGTCAAAATAAAACAATACAAAAAAAGCGATCATATATTTCATATTGCTGCATTAAGAAACTCCCAATTTATCCAAATACAAAGGCAATCTGATTGGTAAACTACGTAACGAGAAAAAAATCCAAACCGCAAAATTACGTTTTTTTGGTTCATAGCAACGGGTGATTAGAAAATCGTATCTACCCTACAATGCTATCACTAAAAACGTCAGCTCGGCGCGCAAAATATAAGCCCTGACCCAGCCCCAGATCCCAAAAAATGGAGACGATACGGATCTCAGAAAATGGTGCAATTTTTTTTTTTTATTAAACTTTGGATTTTTTTTCACCACGTAAATAAAAAACAATCTATACATGTTTGGTATCTGTCATCTCATAATGACCTGGCGAGTCATAATGGCAGGTCAGATTTAGCATTTGGTGAACATGGTAAAAAAATAAAAAAAACTGTTGTGGAATTGCACTTCTATACTTCTCCAGCAGTGATGGTGGATCTGCTGGACCTCAGGGCGCTTGATGTGGAGGTTTACCGTCTTTTAGATGTCGTAGGGGAGCGGCAACAACATGTAAACACGCGGGCAGCCCTAGATAATCCACGCCGGCATGATGATAAGATCCGGCGGAAGGTGGAACCTCTTCTCTTTTTCTCCTTTTTTACATTTTCTGGCCTTTCTTGCTCTGCATTTGGATTTATTGCAGATTTTCTTTTCTCGATGTCTGATGCTTGGGTACACTCTGGATGGGACTTTGAATTCTCATTGTTCATCGTGATGGTAGCGATGGTGCAGAGTTTAGAAAGCCTTTCAGAGGATGACGTAAAATTTTGGAAGTCAAGGTCCTTGTCCTCACTTGTGTCCTCTTCTTTCTCTGAGACCATAAGCATGTCTCTATGAGCGTGATTGATAAAGAGGCTGGTGTCCACATCTGACACAAGATGAGGAATATACATCGGCTCCTGATTTAGAAGATTGTCAAAATCTATTTTTTTCATGAATGGATGATCCTTAATCTCAAATGCTCCACCTGTCCCAAGTCTGTGCTCAGGATTTTTTTTGAGCAGGTCAGTGATGAGGTTCTTAGCCTCATGGGGTGGACAGCGTTTGTAATTCCAAGGTATTTTTCCCATGACAATCATTCTTTTAAGCTCAGGTATGAAATCCGTATCAAATGGTAAAGATCCAACCAGAAATTCATGGAGGATGATCCCCATTGACCACCAGTCAACAGGTCTTCCGTAGTCTTTCATTAGGATGACCTCTGGGGCCATGTAATTCAGGGTACCACAATTCTCAAGGTCCTTGAACTCTCTGGAGATGTCCTTCACTGATTGCTTATAGTTGTTGGTTTTTGGTATCATGACACCAATTTTTGAAAGTCCAAAATCGGCGACTTTAATGTGCCCAGCAGTTGTAATCAGTAGGTTGTACAGTTTCAGGTCTCGGTGCACCACACCATAGCTGTGCAGGTATTCCACAGCAAGAACTGTTTCTGCAAAGTACAGACGGGCCAAGGGGATAGATAAACGGCCCTTGGTGCTTAAAAGGGACCCACAGTCTCCACCTCCAACATACTCCATGACCATACACAGGTGAGATCTAGTAGGGAAGGAGCAGAGCATGGAGACCACAAAGGGACAATCAGCGAAGGTCATGATGTCCCTCTCCAGAAAGGCCGCTTCCACGTGTTTTTCAGTTTCCAGGTTCTTCTTCGCCATTTTCTTCATAGCGAAGATCTGCTGTGAGTATTTGTGCTGCACTAAGTAGACAGCCCCAAAACATCCGCCGCTGATCAGTTTGGATGTCTCGAAGTCGCTCATATGCGGCTTTTTCGCCGGGATCAATGATTCCATCAAGTTAGTGGCAGGCTCGTGGATCTCTGGCATCTCACAGATCACACTCCCAGGATCCGGCAGCTCAGGGGTTTCTGTTGTCAGATCGCTGCTTGGCCCCAGATGACTCGTATTAGGGTTCGGGGATTCCGGGGGAACATTTTCCCCGTCTTTGTCGTCGCCTTCTGGTGTCTCAGTGGCAGGCTCGTGGATCTCCGTGATCTCACAGATCACACTCTCAGGATCCGGCAGCTCAGGGGTTTCTGTGGTCAGATCGCTGCTCGGCCCCGCCTGACTCGGGTTAGGGTCCGGGGATTCCAGGGGGACATTTTCCCCATCTTTGTACTCGCCTTGTGGTGTCTCCAGGCATTTCGGGGAGCGGGCCGGACCTCCTAGCACATACAGGACTTTTTCGGCCAGTTCTTTAACAAAAGCCAAATCTCCATCTTGAGATTTTTCTTCAGCCTGCTGTAGTAATGTCCTGATGTTCCGGGTTAAATCCGTCAGATACTCTGAGGTAAGACGGTCTTGGTGGTATTTGGTCAGGCAGTCCTGCACTAGCTCCACCACCAGCCGGTGAGTGAAGCCGAGGACGCCATCGGGTGGTAGAAGCTTAATGTCAGAGCAATGGGTGTAAATAATCTCCAATAATCCTTCTACCTGAAGCTTGTCTAGAAGAAATTCAGCCATAGCGAAAAATTGCAAATGCACTCAGTCACTAGGGAGCCAAAATGGCAGTCGGAACCCTGTGTACACAGTATAAGTAACTGCGAGCGGTGATGTCATAATGGTCGACCATCTGTGATATCATAATGGCCGACCATCTGTGATGTCATAATGGCCGACCATCAGTGATGTCATAATGACCGACCATCTGTTTTCAAACATTTTTTTTTTTTAAACCGTCTTTATTGAGTGTATTACAAAATATACATATAATGTCCAATAACATAACAGAAGAACATTTATGCAATATTATTAACATTAGACGGCATTTTTTCAACTATAACCCCCCCGCCCCTCCCCCTCCACTCCCCCGGGCAAACTCCATAACTTCGTAACACAATTTCATTCCAGTCTAACAGGGATATTACCAGCAAGCTGCTCTCTCATATACCAGTTGGTGAGCTGGAAACAACTATGTATCGCCTGGCTTGTGGAAGATGTCTGAGTATTGATAAAAGAGGACCATGTGAAAAAAAAGCGGTCAGTGTCTTTTTCTTTATTAAGTAAGGCCTCTATCCAATCCATTTTGAAGAGATATGTTACTTTTGTAGTAATTAAGCTTAAAGAAGGTGTTGCATCCTGTGCCAACAAATGGAGAATGCTTTTACGTGTGGCTGCCGCCCATATGAACAAGATGCGGCGCTGCTGGACAGAAAGCCTCGCCAACTGTTCCTGTGCGAGAATATTAAATATGGCCCACTCTGGGGAGAGAGAGATAGATATGCCAGAATCCCACACCTCGCTTATTATTGGGCAGTCCCAAAGGCAATGGAAAATATCAGCTGGAGAGTGTAAGCATTTAGGGCAGGGATAGTCCCCTGAGGGGGACATTTTAGACTTGACCTCCGGGGAGATGTATGCTCTATGAAATATCATAAGAGACATGGTTATGTAACTATCATATGGTAATATAGAGTTCATACGCAGAGTGGCTTTCAAAAGGTCATTTACCCGACAGTTCGTTAATTGAGCAACCCATTTTCCAGGGCCTGGTGAAGAGTCTGACCAATGTATAGAAGGCTTTAATGATTTATATAAAAGACTCATAGAATAAGTTCCCATTTGGGCTTTACTGGATATTAAATTTAGAGGGTGTGTTCTAGCATCATCCGTTATGTCTCGCAATATTGAGCTTACGTAATGTCTAATTTGAGAGATAGTAAAATTGTCTTCTGTAAGGATTGGGTATTTGAAAGCCATGTCCTCTAAGGTAAGAAGGCATTGATTATTTGTTAACGTATCTCGGACCAGTCTACACCCATTGTTTCCAAGCACCTTGTAAATGGGAGGTGACTTGCCTTGTAGAAAAGAGGGGTTACCTTGAATGGGAAGAAACATCGAGATGTGGGGGTCAAGACCGCTAACTCGTCTAGCTTGACGCCATCCCAAGATTACCGACCATAATAGAGGATTATCTCTAACCTCCACTGGAATTTCAGCATTTCGTAGGTGAAGCAATGCTGGGAAGCTGAAGGGTCTACACATGGCCTCATCTATTGGGGTATTAGTGAAGCGATTAAAGGCGTATATCCAATCAAGGGAATGGCGAAAAGCAGCCTCTATACTGTAGAGGCGTAAATTTGGGAGATTAAGTCCACCCAAAGATTTGATTTGCTGTAGCTTAAAAACACTGATTCTAGAGCCCCCTTCTGAGCCCCAAATAAATTGGCAGAAGGCTCGTGTCAGTAGCCTATCATCAGCTTTAGAAAGTAGAACCGGGAGCGTCTGTAAAGGAAAGAGTATTTTAGGGAAAGAGATCATATAAATTAGATGGGCTCTCAACGGAAGAGAAACAGACCACAATTGAGCTGAAAAAAAAAGAAATCCATCAGAGTTATAGCAGAAATGTTAGGAGTGACCAAATCAACAGTTTGGCACATTATGTAAAAAAAAAAGCTTGGGAATTCAAAAAGGCCTGGACGTTCATCAAAGACAATAGTGGTGGATGATCACAGAATCTTTTCCATGGTGAAGAAAAACCTCTTCACAACATCCACCTAAGTGAAGATCACTTTTCTAGTAAGTAGGTGTTTCAGTCTACCACAAAGAGAGCACTTAATGAAAACAAATATAGAGGGTTGACCACAAGGTGCAAACCATTAACCCCTTCACGCCGCAGCTCTTTTTCATAGAATCATAGAATCGTAGAGTTGGAAGGGACCTCCTGGGCCATCTGGTCCAACCCCCTGCTCAAAGCAGGATTCGCTAAATCATCCCAGTCAGATGTCTGTCCAGCCTCTGTTTGAAGACTTCCATTGAAGGAGAACTCACCACTTCTCGTGGCAGCCTGTTCCACTCATTGATCACTCTAACTGTCAAAAAGTTTTTTCTAATATCTAATCTGTGTCTCCTCCCATTCAGTTTCATCCCATTGCTTCTAGTCTTTCCTTGTGCAAATGAGAATAAAGTTGATCCTTCTACAATGTGACAGCCCTTTAGATATTTGTAGACAGCAATTAAGTCTCCTCTCAGTCTTCTCTTTTGCAAACTAAACATTCCCAAATCCTGCAACCTTTCCTCATAAGACAGGGTTTGCAGACCGGTCACCATTCTGGTCGCTCTTTTCTGAACTTGCTCCAGTTTGTTGATGTCTTTTTTAAAATGTGGTGCCCAAAACTGGACACAATATTCCAGATGAGGTCTGACCAAAGAGGAGTAGAGGGAAATAATGACTTCACGTGATCTAGACTGTATGCTTCTGTTAATACATCCTAGAACTGCATTTGCCTTTTTTGCTGCTGCATCACACTGTTGACTCATATTCAGTCTGTGATCTATTAGTATACCCAAGTCTTTTTCACATGTGCTGTCACTTAGCCCTATTCCTCCCATTCTATATATGCTTTTTTCATTTTTATTGCCCAGATGTAGTACTTTGCATTTCTCCCTGTTAAAAACCATTCTGTTAGTTACTGCCCACTTCTCCAGTTTATTTAAATCTTTTTGAATCCTCTCTCTCTCTTCTCTAGTATTAGCTATCCCTCCTAGCTTTGTGTCATCAGCAAATTTAATCAGTTTACCCTCAATTCCTTCATCTAAATCGTTGATAAAGATGTTGAACAATACAGGGCCCAGGACAGAGCCCTGTGGTACCCCACTTGAGACATTCTTCCAACTGGATGTGCAGCCATTTACGACCACTCTTTGGGTCCGATCACTAAGCCAGCTATGAATCCACCTAACAGTTGCCTTGTCCATTCCATACTTAGTCATTTTTTCAATAAGGATTGTATGAGAGACTTTGTCAAATGCTTTGCTGAAGTCAAGATATACTATATCTACAGCATTTCCTTGATCCACCCAATCAGTGATACCGTCATAGAAGGAAATTAAGTTAGTCTGACATGACTTATTAGTTACAAACCCATGCTGACTCTGTTTGATCACTTCATTCTTATCCAGGTATTGACTTACATGTTGTTTAATAATTTGTTCAAAGATCTTTCCTGGTATAGAAGTCAGACTCACCGGCCTATAGTTGCCTGGGTCCACCTTCTTCCCCTTTTTGAAGATAGGAACAACATTTGCTCTTCTCCAGTCTTCTGGCACTTCTCCTGTTCTCCAAGAATTTTCAAAGATTATGGAGAGTGGTTCAGAAATTTCTTCTGCTATCTCCTTCAGTACTCTGGGGTGTAATTCATCTGGACCTGGAGACTTGAATTCATTTAGGTTAGCTAAGTGTTTCCTCACTATCTTTCTGTTTATAGATATCCTGGATTCTTCTATTCCCTTAATAGGACAGTGAATAACAGTTGGTGTTACATTTCCTTTCTGAGAGAAAACAGATGCAAAATAGGAATTTAAAAGTTCAGCCTTCTCAACATCCTGTCTTACCATTTCATCATTTTCATCCTGTAAAAATCCTATAGCATCTTTGACTTTTCTTTTACTTTTGACATATCCCCAAAATCCTTTATTATTGCTTTTGACATCTCTTGCAAGCCTCAATTCATTTTCAGCTTTAGATAATCTGATTTGTGCCCTGCAGATTCTGCAGACAGCATTATATTCTTCTTTAGATATGCCTCCCTCTTTCCATTTTATAAACATTTTTTTCTTCCTTTTTAGCATGTGCTTAAGTTCTGTGTTCACCCATCCTGGTTTCCTTAAATGCTTCCTATTCTTCCCTCTTTTCGGAATTGTTAACAACTGTGCTTTGAGAATTTCATTTTTCAAGATTTCCCATCCTTCCTGGACATTTTTGTCTTTAAGGATATCCAGCCATTGGATCCCTCCAATTATCTTTCTGAATCCCTTAAAATCTGCCTTTCTGAAATCTAACCTTGACGTCTGAGTCTTCACAGGTCTTCCGCCTCTAGTTATCCAAAATTCTAAAATAGCATGGTCGCTACCTCCTAGGGTTCCAGCCACTTTTACCTCCTCAACCATTTCCTCCCTGTTTATAAGGATTAGATCCAAGGTAGCAGTTCCCCTTGTTTTCTCCCCTACCTTTTGGAAGATAAAGTTGTCAGCAAGAGAGGATAAGAATTTCCTTGACCTGTTAGTTTTGCCTGAGAGAGATTCCCAACAAATGTCTGGATAGTTGAAATCTCCCATGACAACTATGTCATATTTTTTGGAGAACTTGGCCATTTGATGCATAAAGAGTTCATCCATATCTTCAGCTTGCACAGGCGGCCTGTAGTAAATGCCTACAATGGTGTCCTTTCCATTGTTCTGTCCTTGTATTCTTACCCAAACAGTTTCCACAGAACTCCCAGTCTCTGAAGCTTCAATCTCTGTGCAGATATACGCGTTTCTAACATACAATGCAACACCTCCTCCTCGTTTATCAAGTCTGTTTCTTGCAAATAAGTTGTATCCTTCTAGTCTTGTATTCCAATCATGTGTATCGTCCCACCAAGTTTCAGTGATTCCAATGACATCATATTTCTTTTCCTGTGTTAGTAGTTCCAATTCTCCTTGTTTGTTGCCCATGCTTTGTGCATTAGTATAGAAACATTTTAGTTTGTGATTGGTTTCTCTTTCTCCAATATTTTTATTAATTAGATTCTTTCGTCTTTGTTCTTCCTTTCCACTTCTATTAGCAGAGTTCTCAATAGCATTTGTCAGGTGTATGGCTTTTTCTGGTCTTTTGCTTCCCTTCCCATGTTGTTCTAGTTTAAAGCTCTCCTTACAAGTGTAGCAAGGCGACTTCCAAATACATGCTTTCCAGTCTTCGTAAGGTGCACCCCATCTCTAGCAAGTAGTCCATCGTATAAGTAGTTCACTCCGTGATCCAGAAATCCAAATTGTTGCTGACGGCACCATCGACGTAGCCAGTTGTTCACCTGCAGAATCTTATTCCACCTCCTTGTTCCATGGCCATCCACTGGGAGGATGGAAGAGAAGACCACCTGCGCTCCCAGTTCTTTCACTTTCTTGCCTAAGTCTTCAAAGTCTCTGCAGATGGTTTCCAGGTCGTTTCTTGCGGTGTCATTTGTCCCCACATGTAGTAGCAGGAATGGGTAGTCATCTGTAGGTCTGAAGAGTCCTGATATCCTGTCAGACACATCTTTAATTTTTGCACCTGGAAGACAGCACATTTCTCTTGAAGTTATATCCGGTCTGCAGATAGCGGCCTCTGTTCCTCTCAACAGGGAATCCCCCATGACCACCACTCTCCGTTTCTTCTTCACAACATTTTTCTTTCTCCATCCAGGAGGACTCTGAAGGCGTACAAGGTTGCTGTTTGTTGGCAAAGTCTTATCCTGATGTATTTCTTCATCGTTTTCCTGCGTGAGAGCCTGGTACTGGTTTCTGAGCAGTATGGGTGCTGACTGCCTCCTGATCCTCCTGCTTCTCTGGGTCACATGTCTCCATTCCTCTGTTTCTTCAGGTGCACTTCGAATTTCTTCTCTTTCTGTAACATGAAGAGATAATTCTGCTCTGTCCAAGAACTCTTCACCTTCCTTAATGATCTTCAACGTAGCCAACCTCTCTTCGAGATTTTGCAACTTTTCCTCCAACAGGGACACAAGCTTGCATTTGTGGCATGTGAAATTTGGCTTTTCCACTGGTAAGTCTGTGAACATGTAGCAAGAAATGCAGCTCACCAAATGGCTCCTGGCCTCTTCCATCTTGAGATTTCTTAAAAACGATGAAAGATGAGCCAAAATTTTTTCCGATTTCCTCTTTTCAGCTGCAACGGCCAAAACCCAGTGATCGTAGAGCTCGCGGAGACTCTTCACTTATCCCAGAAGGCACTGGGAATATGCAAATGATCTCCTCAAGACTCTTCCCCTGGTTTTCCGATTTCCTCTTTTCAGCTGCAACGGCCAAAACCCAGTGATCGTAGAGCTCGCGGAGACTCTTCACTTATCCCAGAAGGCACTGGGAATATGCAAATGATCTCCTCAAGACTCTTCCCCTGGTTTTTCGTTTTGCATTTTCATTTTTCGCTCCCCATTCTTCCAAAAGCCATTATTTTTTAATTTTTCCATCAATATGGCCATGTGATGGCTTGTTTTTTGGGGGGACGAGTTGTACTTTTGAACGACACCATTGGTTTTACCATGTCGTGTACTTGAAAAAGGGAAAAAAATTCCAAGTGCGGTGAAATTGCAAAATAAGTGCAATTCCACAACTTTTTTGGATTTTTTTTAACCATGTTCACCAAATGCTAAAATTGACCTGCCATTATGATTCTCCAGGTCATTATGAGTTCGTAGACACCAAACATGTCTAGGTTGTTTTTTACTTGAATTGTGAAAAAAGTTTGTTAAAAAAAAATTGTGTCATTTTCCGAGACCCGTCGTGTCACCATTTTTCGTGATCTGTGACTGGATGGTGGCATATTTTTTGCATGCCGAGCTAACGTTTTTAATGGTACCATTTTGGTGTGGATACGATCTTTTTTTCACCCGTTATTGCATTTTAATACAATGTTGTGGCAACCCAAAAAACATAATTCTGGCGTTTTGACTTTTTTTCTCCACCAAGCGTTTACCAATCAGATTAATTTTTTTATAGCTTCATAGATGGGGCGATTCTGAACGCAGCGGTACCAAATATGTGTATTTTTAATTTTTTTTAATTGTTTTATTTTGAATGGGGCGAATGGGGGTGATTTGAACTTTCATAGTTTTATTTTTTTTTTATATTTCTAAAAACTTTTCTTTTTTTTTTACTTTCTGCCTGCTTCAATAGTTTTCATGGGAGACCAGAAGCTGCAGTTGTCTGATCGCCTCTGCTACATACAGGCGATGATCAGATCGCCTGTGTGTAGCAGAAATGCTCACTTGCTATGAGCGCCGATCACTGGGGGGGCGCTCATAGCAATCCAGCAATTACAACCAGAGGTGTCTCCTGCAGACCCCGGGTTGTCATGCCAGCCCATTGATGGGCGGGATTTGTGACGCGCTTCCGGCGCGATCACATTAAATGCTGCTGTCAGAGATTGACAGCAGCATTTAACAAGTTAACAGCTGCAGGTGGATCGTGATGCCACCCGCGGTTGTTAGGGGCACATGTCAGCTGTTCAAAACAGCTGACATGTGCCAGGAAAGATGTGGACTCAGTGCTGGAGCCCATACTAAAGGGAGGGATACAACATACGCAGTACTAGAATGGCGCATGTTGTGAAGTTAATCAGCCTTAAAAATAGAAAGGCCAGATTAAACTTTGCCCCAAAAAATCTAAAGAAGTCAGCCCAGTTCTTGAAAAGCATTCACAGGACAGATGAAACTAAAATCAACCTGTACCAGAATGATGGGCAGAAGAAAGTATGGAGAAAGCTAGATAATAGCTCATGACCAAAAGCACAACACATCCTCTGTAAAACATGGTGGAGGCAGTGTGATAGCTTGGGCATGAATGGCTTCCGATGGCACTGGGTCACTAGTGTTTATTGATGATTTGACTGAAGACAGAAGCAGCTGTATGAATTCTGAAGTGTACAGGGCTATACTCTGCTCAGATTAAACCAAATGCAGCAAGGTTAATTGGATGGCACTTCACAGTACAGATGGACAATGACTCAAAACATACTTTGAAAGCAGCACAAGAGGTTTTTAAGGCAAAGAAGTGGAATGTTCTGCAATGGCTGAGTCAATCACCAGATCTCAACCCCATTGATCAGAATTTCACATGCTTAAGACATAACTTAAGTCAAAAAGGAGGAAACCCGGCGTTTGTTAACATCCATGGCTTCCAGACTTCAAGCAGTCATTGCCTGCAAAGGATTCTCTACACAGAGATAAAAATAACATTTTATTTATGGTAAAGTTAATTTATCTAATTATCATAGAATCATGGAATGCTAGAGTTGGAAGGGACCTCCAGGGTCATCATGTCCAAACCCCTGCTCAATGCAGGATTCACTAAACTATCTCAAGCAGATGTCTGTCCAGCCTTTGTTTGAAGACTTCCATTGATGGAGAACTCACCATCTCTCATGGTAGCCTGTTCCACTAATTAATCACCCTCACTGTCAAAGTTTTTTTTATAATATCTGATCTGTATCTTATCCCTTTCAGTTTAATTCTATTGCTTCCCATGTGCAAATGAGAATAAGGATGATCCTGCTACACTGTGACATCCCTTCTGATATTTGTAGACAGCTATTACGTCTTCTATTATCTTTTTTGCAGGCTTAGCATTCCCAGATTCTGTAGTTGTTCCTCATAGGACATACTTTGCAGTCCGCTCACTATACTGGTAGCTCTTCTCTGCACTTGCTTCATTTTTTTGTCTTTTTTAAAATGTAGTGCCCAGAACTGGACACAGTATTCCAGATGAGGTCTGACCAAGGATGAGTAGAGGGGGATAATTATTTCACATGATCTAGACTGCTTTTCTTCTCTAGTAATAGCTATCCCTCCTAGCTTTGCATCGTCTGCAACTTTGATTAGTTTACTTTCAGTTCCTTTATCTAGATCATTTATAAAAATGTTGAACAACATTGGTGCCAAGACAGAGCCTTGTGGTACTCCAGTTGAAACACTCTTCTAATTGGACATGCAACCATTTATTACCACTCTTTGAGTGCAATCACTGAGCCAGTTATGAATCCAACTAATCTTGTCAATCCTATTATTGGTAATTTTTGCAAAAAGAATAGTATGAGAAACTTTATAAAGTGCTTTGTTAAAGTCAATATATAGTATACCGCATTTCCCTGATCCACACAGTCAGTGATTCCATCATAGAAGGAAATAAGATTTGTCTGACATGACTTGTTTGCTACAAACCCATGCTGGCTTTGGTTAATTACTATATTCTTATCCAAGTACTTACATACATTCTATTTAATAATTTGTTCAAAGATCTATTTTTACTTTTACTTTAATTACTTTTGAATCCCTGAAATGAGGCGGCTTTGTAATAAATGGTTGCAATTCCTAAATATTTCACAGCATATTTTTGTTTAACCCTTTAATTAAACCTGCAAGTCTACATTTCAATTGAATCTCAGTTGTTTCCTTTCAATTACAAAATTGCAGCATTTAGAGGCCAAATCATGGAGATTAAGTCCCTGTACAAATATTTCTGCACCTAACTGAATTACATGTGTTAGAAATAGAGATGAAGACATTTTTGAAAATTTGATTTGGTTTATTCATTCAGTTTGGCTGGAAAATTAAATTCTGACCAAATTGATTCATCCTGAATCGAAAGTGTCCTGAAGAGACATTTATATAAAACTAGCTGAAGAGCCCGGCGCTGCCCGGGCATAGTAACTACCGTAACTACGGTTAGTAATAACAAATTATAATGATTATATATATATATATATATATATATATATATATATATATATATATATATATGAAGCTGAGTGTAGAGCTCCGCCCACTTCGCATAGCCACATTCACTATAATATCCCACATCATCTCGTCAGCCAGAGCTACCGGACTACTACCCCTAATATCCCACATCATCCCGTCAGCCAGAGCCATCGGACTACTACCCCTAATATCTCACATCATCCCATCAGAGCCAGTAAAAATAGAATAGTGAAATTGCACAGAAACATGGTTCACTAAGATCCCAGGTTTTCTACTGATCAGGCTGATATTCTCACTTTTCTGCCACCATAAATATCACAGTCATGCTTTTCACCAATGAACAGGCACAAACTTATACATTAGTACAGCTGAGAAACCTTCACACACATTTTCATGCACCGTCAACTTGTAATTTGTCCGGCTGAGTTGCTCATGGGTGTACAGCATCTGAATGCAGTATAGTATCATATTTAATGGGTTGTTATGGGAAAAGCATTACGTGTTATATGGGTATATTCAGGTGAACTATGGGGAAAGAAGCATTTTAAAAAAACTCACAGCATCAGAGCACAGTAACACATCAATAATGCATAAAAGTGTCTGTGAGAAAATATTAAATCCACATGACATTTAATATGTGGACTTTCCTACATTCATGTATGTCACTTAATGATACCACACAGGAGGGGGGATTCATTTCTGTCATGTACTCACTGCTCCTTTCTGGGGGACAGACGATGGCTGGAGCTTATGTTCCTGGGGATGCTAGATTTCTCCCACCATGTCAGTGTCTGCTGAGGTGTTGTCAAGTGGGAAAACTTGCGCATAGCAACCAATCACAGCTCAGCTACTTTTAACCAGCTCTGGTGAAATGAGAGATGCTTAGTGATTGGTTGCAATTAAAACTGTTGGTCATAGCAACCAATCACAGCTGAGCTTCTTTTGAACAGCTCTGGTGAAATGAAAGATGCATCGTGATTGGTTGGTGATACACACACACACACACACACACACTGATTTTTATATATAGATGTAGTAATCGCAGGTACACGGGATGCAGTGACGAGGCGAGAAACGGGAGGAACTTTAAGATGTAACATATATATATATATATATATATATATGCCTATAGGGGCTATCTCGAGCAACCAAACAAGTTAACAGCAGTTATCCTTGCAGGGATCAACACAAGAATACACTGGTAACACAAACACGACTAACCCGGCAAAAAATGTTAACTACAACGTGTCACTTATCCTCTCTGATGTCCGGCAGAGCGATGGTCGATGATGCTTCGGCATATCAGCCGCTGGGCCCAGCCGATGAGGATTTGGTGGAGACTTCGGGCGTTCCTACGCCCCGGAGAAGTGGGGGCACAGCAGGCCCCTGAAGAGTTCCTCTGCCCAGGGTCCAGACAGCGTAGGCCACAGCTGCGGGGGCCGCAGGCGGCAGCAGACAGGCCGCAACTGTGGACTGGAGTGGATCGGTGGCAACCACGGGCGGCAGCAGATGGGCTGCATCCACGGGGTGGAGTCAGGCGTCGGCTGCCGAGGGCGGAAGCGGTCGGGCCGCACCCGCGGGCTGGAGTCGAGCGGTGGCTGCCACGGGCGGGAGAGGATGGGTCGCATCCATGGGGTGGAGACGGGCATCGGCTGGCACGGGCGGAAGCGGTCGGGTTGCACCCGCGGGGTGGAGTTGGGCGTCGGCTGCCGCGGGCGGGAGCAGTCGGGCCTCACCCACTGGGTAGAGTCGGGCGTCGGCTGTCGCGAGCGGGAGCGGTCGGGCCGCACCCGTGGGGTGGAGTCGGGCGGAGGCAGCCGCGGGTGGCAGATGACAGGCCACACCCAGGGGGCAGAGCCGGACGGTGTCTCTCCGTTGGACGGCTCGGTGCCATCTCTCTTCTGCTAGCGGTGAGTCTCCCTTCAGTCTCTTCTGTCACTGCTCTGCTCTCCTTGCTCTGGTTCTGGCTCTCGCTCTGGCTCTCTGGCGCCCTCTAGCTTCCTCTCTTCTCTCCTGCTACATCGACTGACCCCTACTGCCGTCCTCAGCCCCTTTTATAGTAGCTCCTCCCCCAACCTTTCTAGAAGTCTCTGCGGTCCATCCCCCAATTGTGTCCCCCAGAAACAGTCTCCCTAGGAACCTTGGTGATGGCCCCCTTGGTTCCGGCCTGGGTATACAGAGGGGACTCCTCCTCCTACACTGAGATAATATACTGAATTGTCCTAGGTCTACTCCTCACCTGTCCTGCCTTCGCAGCTCCCCACCATCTTCTCTCATTTTTGATGTGGATATTCTTCTAGTCTCCAGCCTTCTCCTTGAGTCTTCCTGTGCTGTATAGGCCTCATGTGGTCACTTGTGTGTCAGACCCCATATGAATGGGTGAGGCTCAGTCAGAGCAGGAAGACCGGAAAAACGGAGGCTGGATGAAGATATAGAGGCCAAAAGAATTGAAGACTGGTAGACAGGGTGCGGAGCTGCGGCGGTAAGACCGATGAGGGGTAGGCCTCAGAAAGGTGCTTTATTATTTTGTAACCTCTTCTGAATCTGAACACAGTTTATGGAATACAGAATTTTTTGCATGTAAAATTACAACAAAATCTTATTAATATCCTGTATTTCAGTTGAACATTTCTATCACATTCCCACTTCATGGTGTCGGGGGATTGCTATGATATTCATTGATTTCACATATCCTTTATGTGCAGTAAAAAGTGAGCAACATTTCAAGATAGACCCAGAAGAGGGGAGTGATGTGTAGGAAGATCACTTTATTGCTCTGATTTAGGCTGTGTGCCCACGTTGCGTTTTTTAAGCGTTTCCACACCGCTTTTAGACAAGCATTTCTTCTGCGGAAACGCTTAAGAAAAGCATCTAATGTAATAGATAGAATGGAAAACGCACATGTTGTGCTAATGGTGCGTTTTTTCCGCTGCGGAAACATTTAGCGGAAAAAAAAGCAGCATGTTCATTAATTGTGTGGAATCGCGTGCGATTCCACATACATACACTGTAATTGCAGAAACGCATAGGAAAACGCATGTCAAAACGCTTGACAATCGCGTCAAAAATGCATGTCAAAAAGCGCATGCGGTTTCCCTGGCAACGGCATACATTTCTGCTCAGGAAAAAAACGCTTGATAAATGCTACGTGGGCACAT
Source organism: Dendrobates tinctorius (assembly GCF_039654945.1). Taxonomy (NCBI): domain Eukaryota; kingdom Metazoa; phylum Chordata; class Amphibia; order Anura; family Dendrobatidae; genus Dendrobates; species Dendrobates tinctorius. Next base: position 495,406 of record NW_027361752.1, on the reverse strand, counting down.
AGCCTAAATGTTACTACAATGTTGTATGTAAATATACAGAATAAAGTCTCGCTGACACGAGCATATAAATCAGACAAGTGCACTCAGAAAAAAAAAATAGTATTGCACTTTGACCAATGTTATTCAATAAGGCAATGCTGATCTACGTTTTTTTTCTCTGCAGTATTCAGAGTGAGGATAACATTTGCAGCATGCTGCAACTTGACTCCAAAATCGGGCGAGCGCGAGAACAAAAATCTGATTTCATACAGAGCCACAGGATAGCATCCGATTTTTAAGGATACATTGCCATTCTGTAAGAGAGCCAATTGTAAATGATCCTGTAAATGATTAATAGCTGCTGAGTAAAAAAAACAAATTTAATACGGATGACAAATGAGTGATGAGCGAGTATACTCGTTGCTCGGGTTTTCCCCAGCATGCTCGGGTGTCCTCCGAGTATTTTGGCGTGCTCGTAGATTTGATTTTCGTCGTCTCAGCTGCATGATTTGCGAATGCTAGACAGCCTGAATACATGTGTGGAATGCCTGTTTGTTAGGGAATTCCCAAATGTATTCAGCCTGTCTACAAGTCGCAAATCATGCAGCTGAGACGACGAAAACCAAATCTCCGAGCACTGCAAAATACTCAATCACCCGATCAACGAGTATACTCGCTCATCACTACAAGAGAGAGGTGAAAAATAAGTTGTCCCACTCTCCTTGAAATGTGTGATACTCTGTGGCTTTGTTAAAGGGGTTGTCCGGGCTTTTCACATAATCTCAGTACATATCTGGGCTGCAGAATTATGACAATAAGTAATTTACTTTCTGTCACTAGTTTACACGGTTTTCTAGATATTCTGAACAGAACGTCCAAGGGGGCGGGGTGTTATGGCATTAAAATGAGAACTGGTCATTTCCTCCTACTCTACTAAAAACATGCCGTCTATAGCAACAACCCCACCCTCCATAGCAACAGGCCCTCCCCGTCCACATAAAGAAGCCCTCATCACACAGTAACAAATCCTCCCCGCCGCTTCATTCCCCCCCTTCCCCCCCGGTGCCATACCCCCCCTCGCTGCCGCTCCATTCCCCCCCTTCCCCCCAGCGCCATCCCCCCCCTCCCTGCCACTCCATTCCCCCCCACCACGCTGGTCCGTCTCACCCGGTCTTCACATTGCAGATGAAACCTGCAGCAGGGAAGGAGCGGGTCATGTGACAGGCTCTGCGCACGTCACTTCAGCCCGCCTGTCACATGACCCTCTCATTCCCGGCTGCAGTTTTCACCGGCAATGTGAAGACCGGGTGAGGCCGGAGCGGCGTGGAGGAGGGGGGATGGAGAGGTGGGGGGGGAATGGAGCGGCACGGAGGGGGGGAATGGAGTTGGGGGGAGGGTTTGTTACTGTGTGAGGAGGGCTAGGCTTCTTTATGTGGACTGGGAGAGCCTGTTGCTATGGAGTGTGGGGTTGTTGCTATAGACGGCATGTTTTTAGTAGAGTAGGAGGAAATGACTAGTTCTCATTTCAATGCCATAACACCCCCCCCCTTGGACGTTCTCTTCAGAATATCTAGAAAACCGTGCAAACTGGTGACAGAAAGTAAATTACTTATTGTCACAATTCTGCAGCCCAGATATGCACTGAGAATATGTGAAAAGCCCGGACAACCTCTTTAAAGCGGAGGATTAATGCACAGCTTCAGAGAAGTCTCCTTCATCATGCACAATGAATTTCCCATGCATTTTACTACCCAATTAGGGGATAATAAACTCTGCTTGTAAATATGGTGAATTTACTTTTAATGAATATCCCCCATTGAGTCTCAAGAGTAAACCAGAAAATCAGTAAAACTTCCAGGCGGTTCTCTGTGTTCCATCCACGTGTTCCATTCTCTGTGTTCCGTCCACGTGTTCCATTCTCTGTGTTCTGTCCACGTGTTCCATTCTCTGTGTTCCGTCCACGTGTTCCAATCTCTGTGTTTTGTCCACGTGTTTAATTCTCTTAGTTCCATCCACGTGTTCCATTCTTTGTGTTCGTCCATGTGTTCCATTCTTTTTGTTCCGTTCACGTGTTCCATTATCTGGTGTTCCGTCTACGTGTTCCATTCTTTTTGTTCCGTCCACGTGTTCCATTCTCTTTGTTCCGTCCACGTGATCCATTCTCTGTGTTCCGTCCACGTGTTCCATTCTTTTTGTTCCGTCCACGTGTTCCATTCTCTTTATTCCATCCAGGTGGTCCATTCTTTTTGTTCCGTCCACGTGTTCCATTCTCTGTGTTCCGTCCACGTGTTCCATTCTCTGTGTTCCGTCCACGTGTTCCATTCTCTGCGTTCTGTCCACGTGTTCCATTCTTTTTGTTCCGTCCACATGTTCCATTCTCTATGTTCTGTCCACATGTTCCATGCTCTGTGTTCCATCCACGGCAATTCTCATATCTTATATTTCATTATGTGAATCGTTTCAACTCGCTAATGTAATTTCTCCATGAAGGAAGCAAATGATAATATTTGTGGCATTTTTTAAATATTTTGGTATTACTGTAGAAGCCGACCGCATAGTTCCCCCTTCCAGACATATTGAGCTACAATGAAGGCCAAGTCTTTTTCCTTTACTCAGCTGAAATATTCAGCCTTGGGACACAGAGCTTAACATACAGAAAAAGGATTTTAAGTTGGCAAAGATTATGTTGAGAATTCTTTTCTCTTAAGTAATTAGTAGAAAATATTTTCTCTAAATCAGTGTTTTTTAAAAATATGATGACACAAATGTATTGTTTTTAAAGGGAATCTGTCAGTAGGATAACCTCTTTTAAGCCATCTGTATGGACATGTTGGTCATAGGTAGCAGAAAAAAATACCTATTATTATTATTATTATTATGCTTTTACCTATATAGCCATATTCCACAGCGCTTTACATACATTATCATCACTGCCCCCGATGGGGCCCACAATCTAAATTGCCTTTTGGTATGTCTTTGGATATCTGTGTTCCGATGTCATATTCTAGAGAAATCCACAATTTTTTTCAATATGTAAATTAGCTGTTAATTTCTATGGACCCCATACAGACCTCCCTGAAAATCCTCTTCCAGAGCTTATTTAAATGAAAGAGGGTGTTGCCACTCTGAGACATGTAGATCAGGAGAGCAGACTGTCTGTCATTACATGTCTCCACTGGAAACGCCCCCTTTTATTTACAGTAAGCCTTGGATGCAGATGCTCAGGGAGATCTATATCCGGCCCATAGATCTTAACAGCTCATTTACATATTAAGAAAAACATATCATTTTACTCCGCTTCCTATAACCTATATAGACGGCTTAGGATGGTTGATCCTACTGACAAATTCCCTTTAACTATTGCAGTTTTCACTTTGGTCATTAAAGCAGATGTAACAGGATGAGACTTTCTATTTTCTGTAGCTCACGTGTCGGCTTTCGGCTTTACGGTATAAATTGGAATAATTGAGTCTGTCTTGACTGGGACATTGAAATATAATGGCAGAGAGAAAATTAAGAAAAAACCTTTCATTCTGGAGGGCTCGGCACCTTCATGTATTACACAGCCCAGTGATTTTAGTGGCACTTTTTAATTAATAATTTTTCTGTAATGAACCTGCCAAGAATTACTGGTGTATTGTGGGCTGCAATTTCCAGGGGCAAGTATTTTGCACCTCCTTACCCAATAATTTTTAGCACTCCCATCCACCAATCTGTTGGGCTCTGTTGTCCTTATATTTTGCATTTTGACCTCCTATATTCTTTTTTTTTCTGAACTTAGACATAAGTTTTGAAAAATAAAATATTGTTCTACTTATTCCTTCACAACCTATCACGTATAAGTCTCCTCCCTCCCTTTGATACGGGCTCCGAGTCCGACGCTGAGCCCGCATCTTTTCTGACACATGATAGCTGGTTTGATCAACTGTCATGTGCCCCTAACAGCTGAAATTGCGATCCACCTGCGGCTGCTAACATGTTAAATGCCGCTGTCAATCTCTGACAGCGGCATTTAATACATGCGTGCCGGAAGCGTGTCACAAACCACACCCACGGACGCCCCTGGAGATGATGATTTCTGCTACACATAGCAAGGCTATACGTAGCACAAGTGATCAGATGATTGCAGCTTCAAGTCTTCTATGGAGACTACTGTATTGAAGCAAGTCAAAAGTGGAAAAAAAATGTTTTAAAAAATATAAAAAAAAGTTTAAAGTTCATATTTCCCTAGTCAAAATAAAACAATACAAAAAAAGCGATCATATATTTCATATTGCTGCATTAAGAAACTCCCAATTTATCCAAATACAAAGGCAATCTGATTGTTAAACTACATAATGAGTAAAATATCCTAACCGCAAAATTACTTTTTTTTGTTCATAGCAACGGGTGATAAAATCGTATCTACCCTAAAATGCTATCACTAAAAACGTCAGCTTGGCGCGCAAAATATAAGCCCTGACCCAGCCCCAGATCCCAAAAAATAAAGACGATACGGATCTCAGAAAATGGTGCAATTTTTTTTTTTATTAAACTTTGGATTTTTTTTCACCACGTAAATAAAAAACAATCTATACAAGTTTGGTATCTGTCATCTGATAATGACCTGGCGAATCATAATGGCAGGTCAGATTTAGCATTTGGTGAACATGGTAAAAAAATTAAAAAAACTGTTGTGGAATGGCACTTCTATACTTCTCCAGCAGTGATGGTGGATCTGCTGGACCTCAGGGCGCTGGATGTGGAGGTTTACCGTTTTTTAGATGTCTGTAGGGGAGCGGCAACAGCATGTAAACACGCGGGCAGCCCTGGATAATCCACGCTGGCAGGATGATAAGATCCGGCGGAAGGTGGAACCTCTTCTCTTTTTCTCCTTTTTTACATTCTCTGGGCTTTCTTGCTCTGCATTTGGATTTATTGCAGATTTTCTTTTCTCGATGTCTGATGCTTGGGTACACTCTGGATGGGACTTCGAATTCTCATTGTTCATCGTGATGGTAGCGATGGTGCAGAGTTTAGAAAGCCTTTCAGAGGATGACGTAAAATTTTGGAAGTCAAGGTCCTTGTCCTCACTTGTGTCCTCTTCATTCTCTGAGACCATAAGCATGTCTCTATGAGCGTGATTGATAAAGAGGCTGGTGTCCACATCTGACACAAGATGAGGAATATACATCGGCTTCTGATTTAGAAGATTGTCAAAATCTATTTTTTTCATGAACGGATGATCCTTAATCTCAAATGCTCCACCTGTCCCAAGTCTTTGCTCAGGATTTTTTTTGAGCAGGTCAGTGATGAGGTTCTTAGCCTCATGGGGTGGACAGCGTTTGTAATTCCAAGGTATTTTTCCCATGACAATCATTCTTTTAAGCTCAGGTATGAAATCCGTATCAAATGGTAAAGATCCCACCAGAAATTCATAGAGGATGATCCCCATTGACCACCAGTCAACAGGTCTTCCGTAGTCTTTCATTAGGATGACCTCTGGGGCCATGTAATTCAGGGTACCACAATTCTCAAGGTCCTTGAACTCTCTGGAGATGTCCTTCACTGATTGCTTATAGTTGTTGGTTTTTGGTATCATGACACCAATTTTTGAAAGCCCAAAATCGGCGACTTTAATGTGCCCAGCAGTTGTAATCAGTAGGTTGTACGGTTTTAGGTCTCGGTGCACCACACCATAGCTGTGCAGGTATTCCACAGCAAGAACTGTTTCTGCAAAGTACAGACGGGCCAAGGGGATAGATAAACGGCCCCTGGTGCTTAGAAGGGACCCACAGTCTCCACCTCCAAAATACTCCATGACCATACACAGGTGAGATCTAGTAGGGAAGGAGCAGAGCATGGAGACCACAAAGGGACAATCAGCGAAGGTCATGATGTCCCTCTCCAGAAAGGCCGCTTCCACGTGTTTTTCAGTTTCCAGGTTCTTCTTCGCCATTTTCTTCATAGCGAAGATCTGCTGTGAGTATTTGTGCTGCACTAAGTAGACAGCCCCAAAACATCCGCCGCTGATCAGTTTGGATGTCTCGAAGTCGCTCATATGCGGCTTTCTCGCCGGGATCAATGATTCCATCAAGTTAGTGGCAGGCTCGTGGATCTCTGGCATCTCACAGATAACACTCTCAGGATCTGGCAGCTCAGGGGTTTCTGTTGTCAGATCGCTGCTTGGCCCCGGATGACTCGTATTAGGGTCCGGGGATTCCGGGGGAACATTTTCCCCGTCTTTGTCGTCGCCTTCTGGTGTCTCAGTGGCAGGCTTGTGGATCTCCAGGATCTCACAGATCACACTCTCAGGATACGGCAGCTCAGGGGTTTCTGTGGTCAGATCGCTGCTCAGCCCCGCCTGACTCGTGTTAGGGTCCGGGGGGACATTTTCCCTGTCTTTGTACTCGCCTTGTGGTGTCTCCAGGCATTCCGGGGAGCGGGCCGGACCTTCCAGCACATACAGAACTTTTTCGGCCAGTTCTTTAACAAAAGCCAAATCTCCATCTTGAGATTTTTCTTCAGCCTGCTGTAGTAATGTCCTGATGTTCCGGGTTAAATCCGTCAGATACTCTGAGGTAATACGTTCTTGGTGGTATTTGGTCAGGCAGTCCTGCACTAGCTCCACCACCAGCCGGTGAGTGAAGCCGAGGACGCCATCGGGTGGTAGAAGCTTAATGTCAGAGCAATGGGTGTAAATAATCTCCAATAATCCTTCTACCTGAAGCTTGTCTAGAAGAAATTCAGCCATAGCGAAAAATTGCAAATGCACTCATTCACTAGGGAGCCAAAATGGCAGCAGGAATCCTGTGTACACAGCATAAGTAACTGCGAGCGGTGATGTCATAATGGTCGACCATCTGTGATATCATAATGGCCGACCATCTGTGATGTCATAATGGATGACCATCAGTGATGTCATAATGGTCGACCATCTGTGATATCATAATGGCCGACCATCAGTGATGTCATAATGGCCGACCATCTGTTTGCAAACATTTTTTTTTAAACCGTCTTTATTGAGTGTAATGCAAAATATACATATAATGTCCAATAACATAACAGAAGAACATTTATGCAATATTATTAACATTAGACGGCATTTTTTCAACTATAAAAACCCCCACCCCTCCCCCAGGCAAACTCCATAACTTCGTAACACAATTTCAATCCAGTCTAACAGGGATATTACTGGTAAGCTGCTCTCTCATATACCAGTTGGTGAGCTGGAAACAACTATGTATCGCCTGGCTTGTGGAAGATGTCTGAGTATTGATAAAAGAGGACCATGTGAAAAAAAAAGCGTCCCTCTTTATTAAGTAAGGCCTCTATCCAATCCATTTTGAAGAGATATGTTACTTTTGTAGCAATTAAGCTTAAAGAAGGTGTTGCATCCTGTGCTCACAAAAGGAGAATGCTTTTACGTGTGGCTGCCGCCCATATGAACAAGATGGGGCGCTGCTGGACAGAAAGCCTCACCAACTGGTCCTGTGCGAGAATATTAAATATGGCCCACTCCGGGGAGAGAGAGATAGATATGTCAAAAGTTGTAGATGAGATGTTGCAGAAGTGTATCCCACACCTCCCTTATTTTTGGGCAGTCCCAAAGGCAATGGAAAATATCAGCTGGAGAGTGTAAGCATTTAGGGCAGGGATAGTCCCCTGAGGGGGACATTTTAGACTGGACCTCCGGGGAGATGTATGCTCTATGAAATATCATAAGAGACATGGTTATGTAACTGTCATATGGTAATTTAGAGTTAATACGCAGAGTGGCTTTCAAAAGGTCATTTACCCAACAGTTCGTTAATTGAGCAACCCATTTTCCAGGGCCTGGTGAAGAGTTTGACCAATGTATAGAAGGCTTTAATGCTGGGAGGCTGAAGGGTCTACACATGGCCTCATCTATTGGGGTATTAGTGAAGCGATTAAAGGCGTATATCCAATCAAGGGAATGGCGAAAAGCAGCCTCTATACTGTAGAGGTGTAAATTTGGGAGATTAAGTCCACCCAAAGATTTGGTTTGCTGTAGCTTAAAAACACTAATTCTAGAGCCCCCTTCCGAGCCCCAAATAAATAGGCAGAAGGCTCGTGTCAGTAGCCTATCATCAGCTTTAGAAAGTAGAACCAGGAGCGTCTGTAAAGGAAAGAGTATTTTAGGGAAAGAGATCATATAAATTAGATGGGCTTTACCTGCAAAGGATAATTTAAGGGATTTCCAGGATTGAATTTCTTGTATAACTACAGAAATAAGAGGCTGAACATTTAATTTATAGATATCATGAGGATTTGATGGTAGGTCAACGCCAAGATAAGGTAAAGAATTTCTCCTCCACTGAAAAGAAAAAGGGAACGGCCACCGTTTCTGAGCAATTTTAAAAATAGCTAAAGCATGAGATTTATTAAAGTTTATACGAAATCCCGAAACTGCTCCAAATTCATTAAAGGCGTCCATTATAGAGGAAATGGATTCCTTAGGATTGGATATCATGAGTAAGATATCATCAGCAAATGCCAACGTTTTAAGTGTATTGTGACCGACCCCTATGCCCCCAAAGGAAGGGATCATCTCCAGATATCTTAGTAAGGGATCAAGGGCAATATTGAACAACAAAGGTGACAGAGGACAGCCCCGCCTCGTCCCCCTGAAGATGGAAAAAGGGGTTGACTGGATATTTTCAAAACATTTTTATTGGATTAAAGTGGACCTTTTAACCAAATTTATCATGGTTAGGAGGCTGTCCACTACTTGGACAACCCCTTTCTTGATGTTTGCCCCCGATTCATTAAAAAAAACTTTACTCGCCTTCCTCAGTGGCGCCGTTCCCACTGTGTCAGCACTCGCGGTCCTGGAGTTCTTCTGCGGTTGTTGTGACACGTGCCTCCAGCACTCAAAATTTGTCATGGTTAGAGGGCTGTCCACTACTTGGGCAACCCCTTCTTGATGTTTGGCCCCGATTAAATAAAAAAAACTTTACTCACCTCCCTCGGTGGCGCTGTTCCCGTGGTGTCAGCACTTGCGGTCCTGGAGTTCTTCTGTGGTTGTTGTGACACGTGCCACCAGCACCCAATCTGATCTGGCATCGCTGTGCCCGCCTTAGGACAAATCAAACATGAAGAGGAAGTTGGGACTCTAGCTGCTTTATCACTTGCTCTTCATGTTCAATTCAACAGGAGGCAGAGACAGTGATGTCAGCACTGATTGGGCGCTGGAGTCACGTGTCAAAACAGCACAGGAACCCTAGAGAACGGTGCTGGCATGGGAGGTGAGTATAAGCTTTTTTATTTTATCGGGGCTAAGCATGGGGTATGAGGAGAAGTTGCCCAAGTAGAAGACAACTTCTTTAACTGGACACATTATGCAATTTTGCCTCTCAGTTACGGCGATATTAGCAAAGTATTGGCACATATTAAATCAAAAAGAAAATGGTAAGTCCAAGTGGGTGTTATCAATTACTTTTCACTGGGGGCGTGTACTTCTTCTTCCTGTATGAGTTGCTCAATCATTACCAGGGAGCAGCACAGCAGAAAAGGACTGCGCCTCACCATAGCCTAGGTTTCTCAGTGTGTGAGATGTAAGGATACAGAGCAGACTTAAGATTTGTGATTTTACTCAAAGGCTGTTTATATTTGTAGCCAATTTAACAGAAATGGAGCAATCAACTGAGCTTCTCCTATGCACCATTTTATGGGGCACTTACTGTTATTTTATTTGAGGGGAAAAAAATAGATCACAATGGCTGGCCCTTTTTTTCTTTTGCTTGACTTTATTATGTAGCTTCCATAGGAAAAAAAACAATAAGGCCGGGGTCACACTAACCGACGCAAAATACGGTCAGTATTTTACATGCGTAATACGGATGACAGACCCCTAAATAGTGCTCCGTATGTCATCCGTAATCAAGGTGTGGTCGCGTATTTTGCGCATGTAAGCATCCGTATGGAGAGATTTTCTTGCAGGCTTGCAAAATGGACATATAATGGAGCCCTATGACAGTTTTAATAAAGAAATGAAAGAATAGATATAGACACATAGAATGCATGTATATATATATATATATATATATATATATACATGCATTCTATGTGTGTATATCTATTCTTTCGTTTCTTTATTAAACCTGTCAGGGTGAGTTTACTGTATAGCGCACTGAATTGCCGGCTTTGCTAAAAGACACCTGGTGCGTATTTCTCGCAGGTCACATGTGTGGTCCGTGTGTAATTCGTATTTTTTGCGCACCCATAGACTTGCATTGGCGTACTACGGCCGTAGTACGCTGACAATCGCAGCATGCTGCGATTGGCACGGAGCGTAGAATACGGATGAGAAATATACGGCTGGTGCGAGGGACCCCATAGAGAATCATTGGTCCGTGTCTAATGCGTGCTTTTAGCGCCTCTCACTCGTCCGTATTCCTCGCCAGTGTGACCCCGGCCTAAAACCTGCAGTTTCTAATTGATGAGTAAATTATTTGATATACATACTGGAAGAAAAGCTTTTTTTGTTGTTGTCATTAAAGCGGAGGATTAATGCACAGCTTCAGAGAAGTCTCCTTCATCATGCACAATGAATTTCCCATGCATTTTACTACCCAATTAGGGGATAATAAACTCTGCTTGTAAATATGGTGAATTTACTTTTAATGAATATCCCCCATTGAGTCTCAAGAGTAAACCAGAAAATCAGTAAAACTTCCAGGCGGTTCTCTGTGTTCCATCCACGTGTTCCATTCTCTGTGTTCCATCCACGTGTTCCATTCTCTGTGTTCCGTCCACGTGTTCCATTTTCTGTGTTCCGTCCACGTGATCCAATCTCTGTGTTTTGTCCATGTGTTTCATTCTCTTAGTTCCATCCACGTGTTCCATTCTTTGTGTTCGTCCATGTGTTCCATTCTTTTTGTTCCGTCCACGTGTTCCATTCTCTATGTTCTGTCCACATGTTCCATCATCTGTGTTCCATCCACACGTTCCATTCACTTTGTTCCGTCCACGTGTTCCATTCTCTGTGTTCTGTCCACGTGTTCCATTCTCTGTGTTCCGTCCACGTGTTCCATTCTCTGGTGTTCCGTCTACGTTTCCATTCTCTTTGTTCCTTCCACATGGTCCATTCTCTGTGTTCTGTCCACGTGGTCCATTCTCTGTGTTCAGTCCACATGTTCCATTCTCTGTGTTCTGTCCACGTGTTCCATTCTTTTTGTTTCGTCCACGTGTTCCATTCTCTATGTTCTGTCCACGTGGTCCATTCTCTGTGTTCCAGCCACATGTTCCATTCTCTTTGTTCCGTCCACGTGTTCCATTCTCTGTGTTCTGTCCACGTGTTCCATTCTCTGTGTTCCGTCCACGTGTTCCATTCTCTGGTGTTCCATCTACGTTTTCCATTCTCTGTGTTCCGTCCATGTGGTCCATTCTCTGTGTTCCATCCATGTGGACCATTCTCTGTGTTTTGTCCACGTGTTCCATTCTCGGTGTTCCATCCACGTGTTCCATTCTTTTTGTTTCGTCCACGTGTTCCTTTCTCTATGTTCTATCCACATGTTCCATTCTCTGTGTTCCGTCCACATGTTCCATTCTCTCTGTTCCAGCCACGTGTTCCATTCTCTGTGTTCTGTCCACGTGTTCCATTCTCTGTGTTCCGTCCACTTGTACCATTCCCTGTGTTCCATCCACGGCAATTCTCATCTCTTCTATTTCATTATGTGAAGCATTTCAACTCGCTAATGTAATTTCTCCATGAAGGAAGCAAATTATAATATTTGTAGCATTTTTTAAATATTTTGGTATTACTGTAGAAACTGACCGCATAGTTCCCCCTTCCAGACATATTGAGCTACAATGAAGGCCAAGTCTTTTTCCTTTACTCAGCTGAAATATTCAGCCTTGGGACACAGAGCTTAACATACAGAAAAAGGATTTTAAGTTGGCAAAGATTATGTTGAGAATTCTTTTCTCTTAAGTAATTATTAGAAAATATTTTCTCTAAATCAGTGTTTTTTTTTAAATGATGACACAAATGTATTGTTTTTAAAGGGAATCTGTCAGTAGGATAACCTCTTTTAAGCCATCTGTATGGACATGTAGGTCATAGGTAGCTGAAAAAAATACCTATTATTATGCTTTTGCCTATACAGTTATGGCCAAAAGTATTGACACCCCTGTAATTCTGTCAGATAATACTCAGTTTCTTCCTGAAAATGATTGCAAACACAAATTCTTTGGTATTATTATCTTCATTTAATTTGTCTTAAATAAAAAAACACAAAAAGAATTGTCCTAAAGCCAAATTGGATATAATTCCACTACAAACATAAAAAAGAGGGTGGACAAAAGTATTGGCACTGTTCGAAAAATCATGTGATGCTTCTCTAATTTGTGTAATTAACAGCACCTGTAACTTACCTGTGCCACCTAACAGGTGTTGACAATAACTGTTACGTCGCCGCCAGACTCAGGGCCTGCTGTTCCGGCTTCGGCCACTAGGAGGCGCTGGACTGATACCTCGTCGCCAGACTCAGGGCCTGCTGTTCCGGCTTTGGCCACTAGGAGGCGCCGGACTGACACGTCACCGCCAGACTCAGGGCCTGCGGTTCCGGTCTCGGCCACTAGGAGGCGCCGGACCGTCACGTCGCCGTCGGACTCAGGGACGGCTGTTCCTGCCTCAGCCACTGGGAGGCGCCGTGGTTCACTCCAGGGTGAGGGTGGTGACAGAGAAGAGGCTCCTGCGCAGGCATCTGGTGGGCGCAGGCTCTGCCCCTCTGTCAGTCATGTAGGGCTTACTGCATCTCCATCTGGCCTGGTCCTGGGGGCGGCCCTAATTACATCATCAGTCCAGGAGCCTGTGAGGGATAACCTGATCCCTCAAATACCTTGGGACTGGTCTTGCAAGCCGCCGGATATATTCTTGGTTCCCCTGCGTGCTACTTTGTAATTTGCTATAGTGAAAACTCTGACCTCAGCCTGGATTTCTGACCATTCTATTGCCTGACATTTTTGTACCTCCGCCTCTCTTCTGATTTTTTGACGCTGACCTTCGCTTGGATTCCTGACTCTCCTTCTGCCTGCTGATTTTGTACCTTTGCTGCCCTCCTGTTTTTTTACTGACCTTGGCCTGGACTTTTGACTCTCCTTCTGTCTGCTGATTTCGTGCCTCTGCTGCCCTCCGGCCTCCGACTCCTGCCTCCTGACCTTGATTACGGGTTTTAGTTTTGACCCCTTGGCGGCCGTCCTGCTCTGGTCCACTGCTCCTCTAGACAGCTACCCCCTGGGCCTTGCTACAATTCCAGATCCCTGTATAGGGGTTAAGGGTCTCAGGGTTACGCGGGGTGCTGTTCCTACTACAGCCCAGATTCGCAGACGGCCGCCACAATAACTAAATCACACTTGCAGCCAGTTGAAATGGATTAAAGGTGACTCAACCTCTGTCCTGTGTCCTTGTGTGTACCACATTGAGCATGCAGAAAAGAAAGAAGACCAAAGAACTGTCTGAGGACTTGAGAAACCAAATTGAGAGGAAGCATGAGCAATCTCAAGGCTACAAGTCCATCTCCAAATCCCTGAATGTTCCTGTGTCTACCGCGTGCAGTGTCATCAAGAAGTTTAAAGCCCATGGCACTGTGGCTAACCTCCCTAGATGTGGACGGAAAAGAAAAATTGACAAGAGATTTCAACGCAAGATTGTGCAGATGTTGGATAAAGAACCTCAACTAACATCCAAACAAGTTCAAGCTGTCCTGCAGTCCGAGGGTACAACAGTGTCAACCCATACTATCTGTCGGCATGTGAATGAAAAGGGACTGTATGGTAGGAGACCCAGGAAGACCCCACTTCTTACCCCGAGACATAAAAAAGCCAGGCTGGAGTTTGCCAAAACTTAACTGAAAAAGCCTAAAGCGTTTTGGAAGAATGTTCTCTAGTCAGAAGAGACAAAAGTAGAGCTTTTTGGGCAAAGGCATCAACATAGAGTTTACAGGAGAAAAAAGAGGCATTCAAAGAAAAGAACACGGTCCCTACAGTCAAACATGGCGGAGGTTCCCTGATGCTTTGGGGTTGCTTTGCTGCCTCTGGCACTGGACTGCTTGATCGTGTGCATGGCATTATGAAGTCAGAAGACTACCAACAAATTTTGCAGCATAATGTAGGGCACAGTGTGAGAAAGCTGGGTCTCCCTCAGAGGTCATGGGTCTTCCAGCAGGACAATGACCCAAAACACACTTCCAAAAGCAATAGAAAATGGTTTGAGAAAGCACTGGAGACTTCTAAAGGTGACCAGCAATGAGTCCAGACTTGAATCCCATAGAACACCTGTGGAGAGATCTAAAAATGGCAGTTTGGAGAAGGCACCCTTCTAATATCAGGGTCCTGGAGCAGTTTGCCAAGGAAGAATGGTCTAAAATTCCAGCAGAGCATTGTAATAAACTCATTGATGGTTACCGGAAGCGGTTGGTCGCAGTTATTTTGGCTAAAGGTTGTGCAACCAAGTTTTAGGCTGAGGGTGCCAATACTTTTGTCTGGCCCTTTTTTGGAGTTTTGTGTGAAATGATCAATATTTTGCTTTTTGCTTCATTCTCTTTTGTGTTTTTTCATTTAAGACAAATTAAATGAAGATAATAATACCAAAGAATGTGTTTGCAATCATTTTCAGGAAGAAACTGAATATTATCTGACAGAATTGCAGGGGTGTCAATACTTTTGGCCACAACTGTATAGCCATATTCCACAGCGCTTTACATACATTATCATCACTGTCCCCGATGGGGCTCACAATCTAAATTCCCTTTTGGTATGTCTTTGGATATCTGTGTTCCAATGTCTTATTCTAGAGAAATCCACAATGTTTTTAAATATGTAAATTAGCTGTTAATTTCTATGGGCCCCATACAGACCTCCCTGAAAATCCTCTTCCAGAACTTATTTAAATGAAAGAGGGTGTTCCAACTCTGAGACATGTAGATCAGGAGAGCAGACTGTCAGTCATTACATGTCTCCACTGGAAATGCCCCCTTTTATTTACAGGCAGATTCTCAGGGAGATCTATATCCGCCCCATAGATCTTAACAACTCATTTACATATTAAGAAAAACATATCATTTTACTCAGCTTCCTATAGCCTATATAGACGGCTTAGGATGGTTGATCCTACTGACAGATTCCCTTTAACTATTGCAGATTTCACTTTGGTCATTAAAGCAAATGTAACAGGATTAGACTTTCTATTTTCTGTAGCTCACGTGTCGGCTTTCGGCTTTACTGTATAAACTGGAATTATTGAGTCTGTCTTGACCGGGACATTGAAATATAATGGCAGAGAGAAAATTAAGAAAAAACCTTTCATTCTGGAGGGCTCAGCACCTTCATGTATTACACAGCCCAGTGATTTTAGTGGCACTTTTTAATTACTAATTTTTCTGTAATGAACCTGCCAAGAATTACTGGTGTATTGTGGGCTGCAATTTCCAGGGGCAAGTATTTTGCACCTCTTTTCCCAATAATTTTTAGCACTCCCTTCCACCAATCTATTGGGCTCTGTTGTCCTTATATTTTGCATTTTGACCTCCTATATTCATTTTTTTCTGAACTTAGACATAAGTTTTGAAAAATAAAATATTGTTCTACTTATCCCTTCACGACCTATCACGTATAAGTACATCTTAGGTCGCCTCCCTTCCTTTGATACGGGCTCCGAGTCCGACGCTGAGCCCACATCTTTTCTGACACATGATAGCTGGTTTGATCAACTGTCATGTGCCCCTAACAGCTGAAATTGCGATCCACCTGCGGCAGCTAACATGTTAAATGCCACTGTCAATCTCTGACAGCGGCATTTAACACATGCGTGCCGGAAGCGTGTCACAAACCACACCCACGGTCGCCCCTGGAGATGATGATTTCTGCTACACATAGCAAGGCTATACGTAGCACAAGCGATCAGATGATTGCAGCTTCAAGTCTTCTATGGAGACTACTGTATTGAAGCAAGTCAAAAGTGGAAAAAAAATGTTTTAAAAAATATAAAAAAAAGTTTAAAGTTCATATTTCCCTAGTCAAAATAAAACAATACAAAAAAGCGATCATATATTTCATATTGCTGCATTAAGAAACTCCCAATTTATCCAAATACAAAGGCAATCTGATTGGTAAACTACGTAACGAGTAAAAAATCCAAACCGCAAAATTACGTTTTTTTGTTCATAGCAACGAGTGATAAAATCATATCTACCGTAAAATGCTATCACTAAAAACGTCAGCTCGGCGCGCAAAATATAAGCCCTGACCCAGCCCCAGATCCCAAAAAATGGAGACGATACGGATCTCAGAAAATGGTGCAATTTTTTTTTTTATTAAACTTTGGATTTTTTTTCACCACGTAAATAAAAAACAATCTATACATGTTTGGTATCTGTCATCTCATAATGACCTGGCGAATCATAATGGCAGGTCAGATTTAGCATTTGGTGAACATGGTAAAAAAATAAAAAAAACTGTTGTGGAATTGCACTTCTATACTTCTCCAGCAGTGATGGTGGATCTGCTGGACCTCAGGGCGCTGGATGTGGAGGTTTACCGTCTTTTAGATGTCGTAGGGGAGCGGCAACAACATGTAAACACGCGGGCAGCCCTAGATAATCCACGCCAGCATGATGATAAGATCCGGCGGAAGGTGGAACCTCTTCTCTTTTTCTCCTTTTTTACATTTTCTGGGCTTTCTTGCTCTGCATTTGGATTTATTGCAGATTTTCTTTTCTCGATGTCTGATGCTTGGGTACACTCTGGATGGGACTTTGAATTCTCATTGTTCATCGTGATGGTAGTGATGGTGCAGAGTTTAGAAAGCCTTTCAGAGGATGACGTAAAATTTTGGAAGTCAAGGTCCTTGTCCTCACTTGTGTCCTCTTCTTTCTCTGAGACCATAAGCATGTCTCTATGAGCGTGATTGATAAAGAGGCTGGTGTCCACATTTGATACAAGATGAGGAATATACATCGGCTTCTGATTTAGAAGATTGTCAAAATCTATTTTTTTCATGAATGGATGATCCTTAATCTCAAATGCTCCACCTGTCCCAAGTCTTTGCTCAGGATTTTTTTTGAGCAGGTCAGTGATGAGGTTCTTAGCCTCATGGGGTGGACAGCGTTTGTAATTCCAAGGTATTTTTCCCATGACAATCATTCTTTTAAGCTCAGGTATGAAATCCGTATCAAATGGTAAAGATCCAACCAGAAATTCATGGAGGATGATCCCCATTGACCACCAGTCAACAGGTCTTCCGTAGTCTTTCATTAGGATGACCTCTGGGGCCATGTAATTCAGGGTACCACAATTCTCAAGGTCCTTGAACTCTCTGGAGATGTCCTTCACTGATTGCTTATAGTTGTTGGTTTTTGGTATCATGACACCAATTTTTGAAAGTCCAAAATCGGCGACTTTAACGTGCCCAGCAGTTGTAATCAGTAGGTTGTACGGTTTCAGGTCTCGGTGCACCACACCATAGCTGTGCAAGTATTCCACAGCAAGAACTGTTTCTGCAAAGTACAGACGGGCCAAGGGGATAGATAAACGGCCCTTGGTGCTTAGAAGGGACCCACAGTCTCCACCTCCAACATACTCCATGACCATACACAGGTGAGATCTAGTAGGGAAGGAGCAGAGCATGGAGACCACAAAGGGACAATCAGCAAAGGTCATGATGTCCCTCTCCAGAAAGGCTGCTTCCACGTGTTTTTCAGTTTCCAGGTTCTTCTTCGCCATTTTCTTCATAGCGAAGATCTGCTGTGAGTATTTGTGCTGCACTAAGTAGACAGCCCCAAAACATCCGCCGCTGATCAGTTTGGATGTCTCGAAGTCGCTCATATGCGGCTTTCTCGCCGGGATCAATGATTCCATCAAGTTAGTGGCAGGCTCGTGGATCTCTGGCATCTCACAGATCACACTCTCAGGATCCGGCAGCTCAGGGGTTTCTGTTGTCAGATCGCTGCTTGGCCCCGGATGACTCGTATTAGGGTCCGGGGATTCCGGGGGAACATTTTCCCCGTCTTTGTCGTCGCCTTCTGGTGTCTCAGTGGCAGGCTCGTGGATCTCCGGGATCTCACAGATCACACTCTCAGGATCCTGCAGCTCAGGGGTTTCTGTGGTCAGATCGCTGCTCAGCCCCGCCTGACTCGTGTTAGGGTCCGGGGATTCCAGGGGGACATTTTCCCCATCTTTGTACTCGCCTTGTGGCGTCTCCAGGCGTTCCGGGGAGCGGGCCGGACCTTCCAGCACATACAGGACTTTTTCGGCCAGTTCTTTAACAAAAGCCAAATCTCCATCTTGAGATTTTTCTTCAGCCTGCTGTAGTAATGTCCTGATGTTCCGGGTTAAATCTGTCAGATACTCTGAGGTAAGACGGTCTTGGTGGTATTTGGTCAGGCAGTCCTGCACTAGCTCCACCACCAGCCGGTGAGTGAAGCCGAGGACGCCATCGGGTGGTAGAAGCGTAATGTCAGAGCAATGGGTGTAAATAATCTCCAATAATCCTTCTACCTGAAGCTTGTCTAGAAGAAATTCAGCCATAGCGAAAAATTGCAAATGCACTCAGTCACTAGGGAGCCAAAATGGCAGCCGGAACCCTGTGTACACAGCATAAGTAACTGCGAGCGGTGATGTCATAATGGTCAACCATCTGTGATATCATAATGGCTGACCGTCTGTGATGTCATAATGGCCGACCATCAGTGATGTCATAATGGCCGACCATATGTTTTCAAACATTTTTTTTTTTTAAACCGTCTTTATTGAGTGTAATACAAAATATACATATAATGTCCAATAACATAACAGAAGAACATTTATGCAATATTATTAACATTAGACGGCATTTTTTCAACTATAAAAACCCCCGCCCCTCCCCTCCCCTCCCCCGGGCAAACTCCATAACTTCGTAACACAATTTCAATCCAGTCTAACAGGGATATTACCGGCAAGCTGCTCTCTCATATACCAGTTGGTGAGCTGGAAACAACTATGTTTCGCCTGGCTTGTGGAAGATGTCTGAGTATTGATAAAAGAGGACCATGTGAAAAAAAAAGCGTCCCTCTTTATTAAGTAAGGCCTCTATCCAATCCATTTTGAAGAGATATGTTACTTTTGTAGCAATTAAGCTTAAAGAAGGTGTTACATCCTGTGCTCACAAATGGAGAATGCTTTTACGTGTGGCTGCAGCCCATATGAACAAGATGCTGCGCTGCTGGACAGAAAGCCTCACCACTTGGTCCTGTGCGAGAATATTAAATATGGCCCACTCCGGGGAGAGAGAGATAGATATGTCAAAAGTGTTGATTAGATGTTGCAGAAGTGTATCCCACACCTCCCTTATTTTTGGGCAGTCCCAAAGGCAATGGAAAATATCAGCTGGAGAGTGTAAGCATTTAGGGCAGGGATAGTCCCCTGAGGGGGACATTTTAGACTTGACCTCCGGGGAGAAGTATGCTCTATGAAATATCATAAGAGACATGGTTATGTAACTGTCATATGGTAATTTAGAGTTAATACGCATAGTGGCTTTCAAAAGGTCATTTACCCGACAGTTCGTTAATTGAGCAACCCATTTTCCAGGGCCTGGTGAAGAGTCTGACCAATGTATAGAAGGCTTAATGATTTATATATAAGACTCATAGAATAAGTTCCCATTTGGGCTTTAATGGATATTAAATTTAGAGGGTGTGTTCTAGCATCATCCGGTATGTCTCGCAATATTGAGCTTACGTAATGTCTAATTTGAGAGATAGTAAAATTGTCTACTGTAAGGATTGGGTATTTGAAAACCATGTCCTCTAAGGTAAGAAGGCATTGATTATTTGTTAACGTATCTCGGACCAGTCTACACCCATTGTTTCCAAGCACCTTGTAAATGAGAGCTGACTTGCCTTGTAGAAAAGAGGGGTTACCTTGAAAGGGAAGAAACATCGAGATGTGGGGGTCAAGACCGCTAACTCGTCTAGCTTGACGCCATCCCAAGATTACCGACCATAATAGAGGATTATCTCTAACCTCCACTGGAATTTCAGCATTTCGTAGGTGAAGCAATGCTGGGAGGCTGAAGGGTCTACACATGGCCTCATCTATTGGGGTATTAGTGAAGCGATTAAAGGCGTATATCCAATCAAGGGAATGGCGAAAAGCAGCCGCTATACTGTAGAGGCGTAAATTTGGGAGATTAAGTCCACCCAAAGATTTGGTTTGCTGTAGCTTAAAAACACTAATTCTAGAGTCCCCTTCTGAGCCCCAAATAAATTGGCAGAAGGCTCGTGTCAGTAGCCTATCATCAGCTTTAGAAAGTAGAACCGGGAGCGTCTGTAAAGGAAAGAGTATTTTAGGGAAAGAGATCATTTTAATTAGATGGGCTTTACCTGCAAAGGAAAATTTAAGGGATTTCCAGGATTGAATTTATTGTATAACTACAGAAATAAGAGGCTGAACATTTAATTTATAGATATCATGAGGATTTGATGGTAGATCAACGCCAAGATAAGGTAAAGAATTTCTCCTCCACTGAAAAGGAAAAGGGAATGGCCACCGTTTCTGAGCAATTTTAAAAATAGCTAAATCATGAGATTTATTAAAGTTTATACGAAATCCCGAAACTGCTCCAAATTCATTAAAGGCGTCCATTATAGAGGAAATGGATTCCATAGGATTGGATGTCATGAGTAAGATATCATCAGCAAATGCCAACGTTTTAAGTGTATGGTGACCGACCCCTATGCCCCCAAAGGAAGGGATCATCTCCAGATATCTTAGTAAAGGATCAAGGGCAATATTAAACAACAAACGTGACAGAGGACAGCCCTGCCTCGTCCCCCTGAAGATGGAAAAAGGGGTTGACTGGATACTTTCAAACATTTTTATTGGATTAAAGTGGACCTTTTAACCAAATTTATCATGGTTAGAGGGCTGTCCACTACTTGGACAACCCCTTCTTGATGCTTGCCCCCGATTCAATAAAAAAACTTTACTCGCCTTCCTCAGTGGCGCCGTTCCCACTGTGTCAGCACTCACGGTCCTGGAGTTCTTCTGCGGTTGTTGTGACACGTGCCTCCAGCACCCAAAATTTGTCATGGTTAGAGGGTTGTCCACTGCTTGGACA
The DNA here is from genome assembly GCF_039654945.1 of Dendrobates tinctorius. NCBI lineage: Eukaryota > Metazoa > Chordata > Amphibia > Anura > Dendrobatidae > Dendrobates > Dendrobates tinctorius. The sequence continues at coordinate 474,327 of NW_027361752.1, read as the reverse complement.
ACCCCTTCTTGATGTTTGGCCCCGAGTAAATAAAAAAAACTTTACTCGCCTCCCTCGGTGGCGCTGTTCCCGTGGTGTCAGCACTTGCGGTCCTGGAGTTCTTCTGTGGTTGTTGTGACACGTGCCTCCAGCACCCAATCTGATCCGGCATCGCTGTGCCCGCCTTAGGACAAATCAAACATGAAGAGGAAGTTGGGGCTCTAGCTACTTTATCACTTGCTCTTCATGTTCAATTCAACAGGAGGCAGAGACAGTGACGTCAGCGCTGATTGGGCACTGGAGTCACATGTCAAAACAGCACAGGAACCCTAGAGAACGGTGTTGGCATGGGAGGTGAGTATAAGCTTTTGTATTTTTTCGGGGCCAAGCATGGGGTATGAGGAGAAGTTGCCCATGTAGAAGACAACTTCTTTAACTAGACACATTATGCAATTTTGCCTCTCAGTTACGGCGATATTAGCAAAGTATTGGCACATATTAAATCAAAAAGAAAACGGTAAGTCCAAGTGGGTGTTATCAATTACTTTTCACTGGGGGCGTGTACTTCTTCTTCCTGTATGAGTTGCCCAATCATTACCAGGGAGCAGCACAGCAGAAAAAGACTGCGCCTCACCAAAGCCTAGGTTTCTCAGTGTGTGAGATGTAAGGATACAGAGCTGATCTCCTGGTCTAACCTCCTGCATGATTAGACAGTGCTGGGTATAGCTCACAGAAGACACACCTTTCGGATAAGATCAATGTGTAGCTGTGTCATATTGCAAACCCTTCTATCAGCTTTCCTCCTCTTTTAGCACGGTCAGCTCTGCTCGGCTGACCCCTCACTTCTTGTCCAGAGGTAAAAGCTCAATTCTTTAAGCTCAGGATAAATAAATCTGATAATACACTGCACAATGAAATTCATAATTTTACCCATGAGTGGAATATAAATTTACCCTGATCCATTGCAATACATGTGTGTTAGTCTATTTTATGTCTGACATTGTGTGCATGAACCAGTAGGCTCAGGATGTACAAACAGATTAAAAAAAACCATCTTTGTGACTTAAGATTTGTGATTTTACTCAAAGGCTGTTTATATTTGTAGCCAACTTAACAGAAATGGAGCAATCAACTGAGCTTCTCCTATGCACCATTTTATGGGGCACTTACTATTATTTTATTTGAGGGGAAAAAAATAGATCACAATGGCTGCCCCTATGTTTCTTTTGCTTGACTTTATTATGTAGCTACCATAGGAAAAAAAACAATAAAACCTGCAGTTTCTAATTGATGAGTAAATTATTTGATATACGGTACATACTGGAAGAAAAGCTTTTTTTGTTGTTGTCATTAAAGCGGAGGATTAATGCACAACTTCAGAGAAGTGTCCGTCATCATGCACAATGAATTTCCCATGCATTTTACTACCCAATTAGGGGATAATAAACTCTGCTTGTAAATATGGTGAATTTACTTTCAATGAATATCTCCCATTGATTCTCAAGAGTAAACCAGAAAATCAGTAAAACTTCCAGGCGGTTCTCTGTGTTCCATCCACGTGTTCCATTCTCTGTGTTCCATCCACATGTTCCATTCTCTGTGTCCTGTCCACGTGTGCCATTCTCTGTGTTCCGTCCACGTGTTCCATTCTCTGTGTTCCGTCCACGTGTTCCATTCTCTGTGTTCCGTCCACGTGTTCCATTTTCTGTGTTCCGTCCACGTGTTCCATTCTCTGTGTTCGTCCACGTGTTCCATTCTTTTTGTTCCGTCCACGTGTTCCATTCTCTGGTGTTCCGTCCATGTGTTCCATTCTCTGGTGTTCCGTCTACGTGTTCCATTCTCTTTGTTCCGTCCACGTGTTCCATTCTCTGTGTTCCGTCCACGTGTTCCATTCTCTTTGTTCCGTCCACGTGTTCCAATCTCTTTGTTCCGTCCACGTGTCCCATTCTCTTTGTTCCGTCCACGTGTTCCATTCTCTTTGTTCCGTCCACGTGTTCCATTCTGTGTTCCGTCCACGTGTTCCATTCTCTTTGTTCCGTCCACGTGTTCCATTCTCTTTGTTCCGTCCACGTGTTCCATTCTTTTTGTTCCGTCCACGTGTTCCATTCTCTATGTTCTGTCCACATGTTCCATTCTCTGTGTTCCGTCCACATGTTCCATTCTCTTTGTTCCGTCCACGTGTTCCATTTTCTTTGTTCCGTTCACGTGTTCCATTATTTTTGTTCCGTCCACATGTTCCATTCTCTGTTTTCCGTCCACATGTTCCATTCTCTTTGTTCCGTCCACGTGTTCCATTCTCTGTGTTCCGTCCACGTGTTCCATTCTCTGGTACTCCGTCTACGTTTTCCGTTCTCTTTGTTCCATCCACGTGGTCCATTCTCGGTGTTATGTCCACGTGTTCCATTCTCTGTGTTCCGTCCACGTGTTCCATTCTCTGTGTTCCATCCACATGTTCCATTGTTTTTGTTTCGTCCACGCGTTTCATTCTCTCTGTTCCAGCCACGTGTTCCATTCTCTGTGTTCTGTCCACGTGTTCCATTCTCTGTGTTCCGTCCACTTGTTCCATTCCCTGTGTTCCATCCACGGCAATTCTCATCTCTTCTATTTCATTATGTGAAGCGTTTCAACTCGCTAATGTAATTTCTCCATGAAGGAAGCAAATTATAATATTTGTAGCATTTTTTAAATATTTTGGTATTACTGTAGAAGCTGACCACATAGTTCCCCCTTCCAGACATATTGAGCTACAATGAAGGCCCAGTCTTTTTCCTTTACTCAGCTGAAATATTCAGCCTTGGGACACAGAGCTTAACATATAGAAAAAGGATTTTAAGTTGGCAAAGTTTATGTTGAGAATTCTTTTCTCTTAAGTAATTATTAGAAAATATTTTCTCTAAATCAGTGTTTTGTTTTGTTTTTAAATGATGACACAAATGTATTGTTTTTAAAGGGAATCTGTCAGTAGGATAACCTCTTATAAGCCATCTGTATGGACATGTAGGTCATAGGTAGCTGAAAAAAATACCTATTATTATTAAGCTTTTGCATATACAGTTGTGGCCAAAAGTATTGACACCCCTGCAATTCTGTCAGATAATACTCAGTTTCTTCCTGAAAATGATTGCAAACACAAATTCTTTGGTATTATTATCTTCATTTAATTTGTCTTAAATAAAAAAAAACACAAAAGAGAATGAAGCAAAAAGCAAAACATTGATCATTTCACACAAAACTCCAAAAAAGGGCCAGACAAAAGTATTGGCACCCTCAGCCTAATACTTGGTTGCACAACCTTTAGCCAAAATAACTGCGACCAACCGCTTCCAGTAACCATCAATGAGTTTATTACAATGCTCTGCTGGAATTTTAGACCATTCTTCCTTGGCAAACTGCTCCAGGTCCCTGATATTTGAAGGGTGCCTTCTCCAAACTGCCATTTTTAGATATCTCCACAGGTATCTCCAACTTTGAATTTTTATGCCCTTAAATCACAGAGATACGGCACACAAAAAACTTGATAACTAACATTTCCCACATGTTTACTTTACATCAGCACAATTTTGGAACCAAAATTTTTTTTTGTTAGGAAGTTATAAGGGTTAAAATTTGACCAGCGATTTCTCATTTTTACAACACCATTTTATTTTTAGGACCACATCACATTTGAAGCCACTTTGAGGGGTCTATATGATATAAAATACCCTAAAGTGACACCATTCTAAAAACTGCACCCTTTAAGGTGTTCAAAACCACATTCAAGAAGTTTATTAACCCTTTAGGTGCGTCACAGGAATTTTTTTGAATATTTAAAAAAAAAATGAACATCTAACTTTTTTTCACAAAAAAAATACTTCAGGTTCAATTTTTTTTATTTTACCAAGGGTAACAGGAGAAATTGGACTGCAAAAGTTATTGTGCAATTTGTCCTGAGTACGCTGATACCTGATATGTGGGGGGGAACAACTGTTTCGGCGCATGGCAGAGCTCAGAATGGAAGGAGCGCCGTTTGACTTTTTCAATGCAAAATTGGCTGGAATTCAGATCGGACACCATGTCACGTTTGGAGAGTCCCTGATTTACCTAAACAGTGGAAACCCCCTACAAGTGACCCCATTTTGGAAACTAGACCCCACAAGGAACTTATCTAGATATGTGGTGAGAACTTTGAACCCACAAGGGCTTTACAGAAGTTTATAACGTACAGCGGTACAATTAAAAAATCATATTTTTTCCACAAAAATGATCTTTTCACCCTCAATTCTTATTTTTCCAAGGGTAACAGGACCCTAAAAGTTATTGTGCAATTTGTCCTGAGTACGCTGATACCCCACATGTGGGGGTAAACCACTATTTGGGCGCATGGCAGAGCTCGGAAGGGAAGCAGCGCCATTTGACGTTTTTGGCTGGAATTGAGATCGGACACCATGTCGCGATTGGAAAACCCCTGATGTACCAAAACAGTGGAAACCCCCCACAAATGACACCATTTTGGAAACTAGACCCCCTAAGGAACTTATCTAGATGTGTGGTGAGCAGTTTGAACCCCCCAGTGTTTCACAGAAGTTTATAACGTCCGGGCGTGAAAATAAAAAATTCGTATTTTTTCCACAAACATGATCTTTTAGTCACCATTTTTTTATTTTCCCAAGGGTACCAGGAGAAATTGGACCCCAAAAGTTGTTGTCCAATTTGTCCTGAGTACGCTGACACCCCATATGTGGGAGAAAACTACTGTATGGGCACACGTCGGGGCTCGGAAGGGAAGTAGTGACGTTTTGGAATGCAGACTTTGATGGAATGGTCTGCGGGTGTCATGTTGCCTTTGGAGAGCCCCTAATGTACCTAAACAGTGGAAACCCCCCACAAATGACCCCATTTTGGACACTAGACCCCCTAAGGAACTTATCTAGATGTGCGGTGAGCACTTTGAACCCCCAAAGGCTTCACAGAAGTTTATAATGCCAGGGCATGAAAATAAAAAAATTGAATTTTTTCCACAAACATGATCAATTAGTCCCCAATTTTTTCATTTTCCCAAGGGTAACAGGAGAAATTGGACCCCAAAAGTTGTTGTCCAATTTGTCATGAGTACGCTGACACCCCATATGTGGGAGAAAACTACTGTGTGGACACACGTCGGGGCTTGGAAGGGAAGCAGTGACGTTTTGGAATGCAGACTTTGATGGAATGGTCTGCGGGTGTCATGTGCGTTTGGAGAGCCCCTGATGTACCTAAACTATTGAAACTCCCCACAAGTGACCCATTTTGGACACTAGACCCCCCACGGAACTTATCTAGATGTGTGGTGAGCACTTTGAACCCCCAAATGCTTCACAGAAGTTTATAACGCTCGGACGTGAAAATAAAAAAATCATTTTTTTCCACAAAAATGATATTTTTGCCCCAAATTTTTTATTTTCCTAAGGGTAACAGGAGAAATTGGACCCCAAAAATTGTTTTTCAGTATGACCTGAGTAGGCTGATACCCTACATGTGGGGGGGGGTAAAACACTGTTTGGGCGCATGGCAGAGCTTGGAAGGGAAGGAGCACCATTTGACTTTTTCAACTCAGAATTGGCTGTAATTGAGATCAGATGCCATGTTGCATTTGGAGAGCCCCTGATGTGCCCAAACAGTGGAAACCCCCAATTCTAACTCCAACCCTAACCCCAACACACCCCTAACCCTAATCTCAGCCCTAACCCTAGCCCTAACCCTACCCTAGCCCTAACCCTAACCCTAATGGAAAAATGGAAATTAATACATTTTTTTTATTTTATTATTTTTCCCTAAGGGGGTGATAACGGGGGGTTTGATTTACTATTTATGGCGGTTTTTATGTTTGGCAGCTGTCGCACGCTAAAAGACGCTTTTTTTTGTAAAAATATTTTTTCGTATTTTGACCCACCGAGTCATGTGAGGTCTTATTTTTTGCGGGACGAGTTGACGTTTTTATTGGTACCATTTTCGGGCACGTGACATTTTTTGATCGCTTTTTATTCCGATTTTTGGGACGCAGAATGAACAAAAGCCAGCGTTTCATGAATTTCTTTAGGGGGGGTGCGTTTACACCGTTCCGCGTGCGGTAAAATTGATAAAGCACCTTTATTCTTTGGGTCAGTACGGTTACAGTGATACCTCATTTAGGTCGTTTTTTTATGTTTTGTCGGTTTTATGCAATGAAAACTGTTTTATATAAAAAATAATTATTTTTGCATCGCTTTATTCTGCGAGCTATAACTTTTTTATTTTTTCGCTGATGATGCTGTGTGGCAGCTCGTTTTTTCCGGGACAAGATGACGTTTTCAGCAGTACCATGGATATTTATATGCGTCTTTTTGATCGCGCGTTATTACACTTTTTGTTTGGCGGTATGATAATAAATCATTATTTTTTGCTTAGTTTTTAATTTTTATTTTTTAAGGGGTTCGCTAAAGGGGTTAACTAATGGGATAGTTTTATAGTGCAGGTCGTTACGGACGTGGCGATACCTAATATGTGTACTTTTATTGTTTTGTTTTTTTTTATTTCCAATAAAAGGATTTATTTGGGGAATATATATTTTTTTTTTCTAATTTATTTGGCGATTTTTTTTTTAATTTATATTAACACTTTTTTTATTTTTTTAAACTTTATTAAATAGTCCCAGGTGGGACATCACTGTCCTGTGACAGATCGCTGATCTGTCACATCACAGATCACTGTCCTGTGACAGATCGCCGATCTGTCACATCACAGATCACTGATCACTGTGACAGATCAGCGATCTGTCACAAGCATTGAAGCAGACTTCCTCATGCCTGCGCTTTGCAGGCACTGAGGAAGCCAGCTTCCTGCAGGCCCCCGAAGGCCCCCGTCGCCATCTTGGATTCGGGGGCCTGCAGGAAAGGAGCCCCCCGCAGCAGTGCTGCACATTGCGCTGCCGTGGGGGGCTCAGGGAAGCACGGAGGGAGCCCCCTCCCTGCCGATGCTTCCCTTTAACCCCCGGTACACCGCGATCGTGTTTGATCGCGGTGTGCAAGGGGTTAACGTGTCGGGGGCGGTCCGTGACCGCCCCTGACACATTGTGCCGGATGTCAGCTGTGATAATCAGCTGACACCCGGCCGCGATCAGCGGCGCTCACCACGTAGACGTACTATCCCGTCCATGGGCATAGGGGCCCAGGTCCCATGGACGGGATAGTACGTCGGATGTCAGAAAGGGGTTAAAGCAGATGTAACAGGATGAGACTTTCTATTTTCTGTAGCTCACGTGTCGGCTTTCGGCTTTACTGTATAAATTGGAATAATTGAGTCTGTCTTGACGGGACATTGAAATATAATGGCAGAGAGAAAATTAAGAAAAAAACCTTTCATTCTGGAGGGCTCAGCACCTTCATGTATTACACAGCCCAGTGATTTTAGTGGCACTTTTTAATTACTAATTTTTCTGTAATGAACCTGCCAAGAATTACTGGTGTTTGTGGGCTGCAATTTCCAGGGGCAAGTATTTTGCACCTCTTTACCCAATAATTTTTAGCACTCCCTTCCACCAATCTGTTGGGCTCTGTTGTCCTTATATTTTGCATTTTAACCTCCTATATTCATTTTTTTTTTCTGAACTTAGACATAAGTTTTGAAAAATAAAATATTGTTCTCCTTATCCCTTCACGACCTATCACGTATAAGTACATCTTCGGTCGCCTCCCTCCCTTTGATACGGGCTCCAAGTCCGACGCTGAGCCCGCATCTTTTCTGACACATGATAGCTGGTTTGATCAACTGTCATGTGCCCCTAACAGCTGAAATTGCGATCCACCTGCGGCTGCTAACATGTTAAATGCCACTGTCAATCTCTGACAGTGGCATTTAACACATGCGTGCCGGAAGCGTGTCACAAACCACACCCACGGACGCCCCTGGAGATGATGATTTCTGCTACACATAGCAGGGCTATACATAGCACAAGCGATCAGATGATTGCAGCTTCAAGTCTTCTATGGAGACTACTGTATTGAAGCAAGTCAAAAGTGGAAAAAAAATGTTTTAAAAAATATAAAAAAAAGTTTAAAGTTCATATTTCCCTAGTCAAAATAAAACAATACAAAAAAGCGATCATATATTTCATATTGCTGCATTAAGAAACTCCCAATTTATCCAAATACAAAGGCAATCTGATTGGTAAACTACGTAACGAGAAAAAAATCCAAACCGCAAAATTACGTTTTTTTGTTCATAGCAACGGGTGATCAAAAAATCGTATCTACCCTAAAATGCTATGACTAAAAGCGTCAGCTCGGCGTGCAAAATATAAGCCCTGACCCAGCCCCAGATCCCAAAAAATGGAGACGATACGGATCTCAGAAAATGGTGCAATTTTTTTTTTTTTATTAAACTTTGGATTTTTTTTCACCACGTAAATAAAAAACAATCCATACATGTTTGGTATCTGTCATCTGATAATGACCTGGTGACTCATAATGGCAGGTCAGATTTAGCATTTGGTGAACACGGTAAAAAAAATAAAAAAAACTGTTGTGGAATTGCACTTCTATACTTCTCCAGCAGTGATGGTGGATCTGCTGGACCTCAGGGCGCTGGATGTGGAGGTTTACCGTCTTTTAGATGTCGTAGGGGAGTGGCAACAACATGTAAACACGCGGGCAGCCCTGGATAATCCACGCCGGCAGGATGATAAGATCCGGCGGAAGGTGGAACCTCTTCTCTTTTTCTCCTTTTTTACATTTTCTGGGTTTTCTTGCTCTGCATTTGGATTTATTGCAGATTTTCTTTTCTCGATGTTTGATGCTTGGGTACACTCTGGATGGGACTTTGAATTCTCATTGTTCATCGTGATGGTAGCGATGGTGCAGAGTTTAGAAAGCCTTTCAGAGGATGACGTAAAATTTTGGAAGTCAAGGTCCTTGTCCTCACTTGTGTCCTCTTCATTCTCTGAGACCATAAGCATGTCTCTATGAGCGTGATTGATAAAGAGGCTGGTGTCCACATCTGACACAAGATGAGGAATATACATCGGCTTCTGATTTAGAAGATTGTCAAAATCTATTTTTTTCATGAATGGATGATCCTTAATCTCAAATGCTCCACCTGTCCCAAGTCTTTGCTCAGGATTTTTTTTGAGCAGGTCAGTGATGAGGTTCTTAGCCTCACGGGGTGGACAGCGTTTGTAATTCCAAGGTATTTTTCCCATGACAATCATTCTTTTAAGCTCAGGTATGAAATCCGTATCAAATGGTAAAGATCCCACCAGAAATTCATGGAGGATGATCCCCATTGACCACCAGTCAACAGGTCTTCCGTAGTCTTTCATTAGGATGACCTCTGGGGCCATGTAATTCAGGGTACCACAATTCTCAAGGTCCTTGAACTCTCTGGAGATGTCCTTCACTGATTGCTTATAGTTGTTGGTTTTTGGTATCATGACACCAATTTTTGAAAGCCCAAAATCGGCGACTTTAATGTGCCCAGCAGTTGTAATCAGTAGGTTGTACGGTTTTAGGTCTCGGTGCACCACACCATAGCTGTGCAGGTATTCCACAGCAAGAACTGTTTCTGCAAAGTACAGACGTGCCAAGGGGATAGATAAACGGCCCCTGGTGCTTAGAAGGGACCCACAGTCTCCACCTCCAACATACTCCATGACCATACACAGGTGAGATCTAGTAGGGAAGGAGCAGAGCATGGAGACCACAAAGGGACAATCAGCGAAGGTCATGATGTCCCTCTCCAGAAAGGCCGCTTCCACGTGTTTTTCAGTTTCCAGGTTCTTCTTCGCCATTTTCTTCATAGCGAAGATCTGCTGTGAGTATTTGTGCTGCACTAAGTAGACAGCCCCAAAACATCCGCCGCTGATCAGTTTGGATGTCTCGAAGTCGCTCATATGCGGCTTTCTCGCCGGGATCAATGATTCCATCAAGTTAGTGGCAGGCTCGTGGATCTCTGGCATCTCACAGATCACACTCTCAGGATCTGGCAGCTCAGGGGTTTCTGTTGTCAGATCGCTGCTTGGCCCCGGATGACTCGTATTAGGGTCCGGGGATTCCGGGGGAACATTTTCCCCGTCTTTGTCATCGCCTTCTGGTGTCTCAGTGGCAGGCTCGTGGATCTCCGGGATCTCACAGATCACACTCTCAGGATCCGGCAGCTCAGGGGTTTCTGTGGTCAGATCGCTGCTCGGCCCCGCCTGACTCGTGTTAGGGTCCGGAGATTCCGGTGGGACATTTTCCCCATGTTTGTACTCGCCTTGTGGTGTCTCCAGGCGTTCCGGGGAGAGGGCCGGACCTTCCAGCACATAGAGGACTTTTTCGGCCAGTTCTTTAACAAAAGCCAAATCTCCATCTTGAGATCTTTCTTCAGCCTGCTGTAGTAATGTCCTAATGTTGCGGGTTAAATCCGTCAGATACTCTGAGGTAAGACGGTCTTGGTGGTATTTGGTCAGGCAGTCCTGCACTAGCTCCACCACCAGCCGGTGAGTGAAGCCGAGGATGCCATCGGGTGGTAGAAGCTTAATGTCAGAGCAATGGGTGTAAATAATCTCCAATAATCCTTCTACCTGAAGCTTGTCTAGAAGAAATTCAGCCATAGCGAAAAATTGCAAATGCACTCAGTCACTAGGGAGCCAAAATGGCAGCCGGAACGCTGTGTACACAGCATAAGTAACTGCGAGCGGTGATGTCATAATGGCCGACCATCAGTGATGTCATAATGGCCGACCATCAGTGATGTCATAATGGCCGACCATCTGTTTTCAAACATTTTTTTTTTAAACCGTCTTTATTGAGTGTAATACAAAGTATACATATAATGTCCAATAGCATAACAGAAGAACATTTATGCAATATTATTAACATTAGACGGCATTTTTTCAACTATAACCCCCCCACCCCTCCCCTTCCACTCCCCCGGGCAAACTCCATAATTTCGTAACACAATTTCAATGCATTTTTTCAACTATAACCCCCCCACCCCTCCCCTTCCACTCCCCCGGGCAAACTCCATAATTTCGTAACACAATTTCAATCCAGTCTAATAGGGATATTACCGGCAAGCTGCTCTCTCATATACCAGTTGGTGAGCTGGAAACAACTATGTATCGCCTGGCTTGTGGAAGATGTCTGAGTATTGATAAAAGAGGACCATGTGAAAAAAAAGCGGTCAGTGTCTTTTTCTTTATTAAGTAAGGCCTCTATCCAATCCATTTTGAAGAGATATGTTACTTTTGTAGTAATTGAGCTTAAATAAGGTGTTACATCCTGTGCTCACAAATGGAGAATGCTTTTACGTGTGGCTGCCGCCCATATGAACAAGATGCTGCGCTGCTGGACAGAAAGCCTCGCCAACTGGTCCTGTGCGAGAATATTAAATATGGCCCACTCCGGGGAGAGAGAGATAGATATGTCAAAAGTGTTGATGAGATGTTGCAGAAGTGTATCCCACACCTCCCTTATTTTTGGGCAGTCCCAAAGGCAATGGAAAATATCAGCTGGAGAGTGTAAGCATTTAGGGAAGGGATAGTCCCCTGAGGGGGACATTTTAGACTTGACCTCCGGGGAGATGTATGCTCTATGAAATATCATAAGAGACATGGTTATGTAACTGTCATATGGTAATATAGAGTTCATACGCAGAGTGGATTTCAAAAGTTCATTTACCCGACAGTTCGTTAATTGAGCAACCCATTTTCCAGGGCCTGGTGAAGAGTCTGACCAATGTATAGAATGCTTTAATGATTTATATATAAGACTCATAGAATAAGTTCCCATTTGGGCTTTAATGGATATTAAATTTAGAGGGTGTGTTCTAGCATCATCCGGTATGTCTCGCAATATTGAGCTTACATAATGTCTAATTTGAGAGACAGTAAAATTGTGTTCTGTAAGGATTTGGTATTTGAAAGCCATGTCCTCTAAGGTAAGAAGGCATTGATTATTTGTTAACGTATCTCGGACCAGTCTACACCCAATGTTTCCAAGCACCTTGTAAATGGGAGGTGACTTGCCTTGTAGAAAAGAGGGGTTACCTTGAAAGGGAAGAAACATCGAGATGTGCTGGTCAACACCGCTAACCCGTCTAGCTTGACGCCATCACAAGATTACCGACCATAATAGAGGATTATCTCTAACCTCCACTGGAATTTCAGCATTTCGTAGGTGAAGCAATGCTGGGAGGCTGAAGGGTCTACACATGGCCTCATCTATTGGGGTATTAGAGAAGCAATTAAAGGCGAATATCCAATCTATGGAATGGCGAAAAGCAGCCTCTATACTGTAGAGGCGTAAATTTGGGAGATTAAGTCCACCCAAAGATTTGGTTTGCTGTAGCTTAAAAACACTAATTGTAGAGCCCCCTTCTGAGCCCCAAATAAATTGGCAGAAGGCTCGTGTCAGTAGCCTATCATCAGCTTAAAAAGTAGAACTGGGAGCGTCTGTAAATGAAAGAGTATTTTAGGGAAAGAGATCATTTTAATTAGATGGGCTTTACCTGCAAAGGATAATTTAAGGGATTTCCAGGATTGAATTTCTTGTATAACTACAGAAATAAGAGGCTGAACATTTAATTTATAGATATCATGAGGATTTGATGGTAGGTCAACGCCAAGATAAGGTAAAGATTTTCTCCTCCACTGAAAGGGAAAAGGGAACGGCCACCGTTTCTGAGCAATTTTAGCAATAGCTAAAGCATGAGATTTATTAAAGTTTATACAAAATCCCGAAACTGCTCCAAATTCATTAAAGGCGTCCATTATAGAGGAAATGGATTCCTTAGGATTGGATATCATGAGTAAGAGATCATCAGCAAATGCCAACGTTTTAAGTGTATGGTGACCGACCCCTATGCCCCCAAAGGAAGGGATCATCTCCAGATATCTTAGTAAGGGATCAAGGGCAATATTAAACAAGAAAAGGTGACAGAGGACAGCCCTGCCTCGTCCCCCTGAAGATGGAAAAATGGGTTGACTGGATACTTTCAAACATTTTTATTGGATTAAAGTGGACCTTTTAACCAAATTTATCATGGTTAGAAGGCTGTCCACTGCGTGGACAACCCCTTCTTGATGTTTGCCGCGATTCAATAAAAAAAACTTTACTCGCCTTCCTCAGTGGCGCCGTTCCCACTGTGTCAGCACTCACGGTCCTGGAGTTCTTCTGCGGTTGTTGTGACACGTGCCTCCAGCACCCAAAATTTGTCATGGTTAGAGGGCTGTCCACTACTTGGGCCACCCCTTCTTGATGTTTGGCCCCGATTCAATAAAAAAAACTTTTCTCGCCTCCCTCGGTGGCGCTGTTCCCGTGGTGTCAGAACTTGCGGTCCTGGAGTTCTTCTGTGGTTGTTGTGACACGTGCCTCCAGCACCCAATCTGATCCGGCATCGCTGTGCCCGCCTTAGGACAAATCAAACATGAAGAGGAAGTTGGGGCTCTAGCTGCTTTATCACTTGCTCTTCATGTTCAATTCAACAGGAGGCAGAGACAGTGACGTCAGCGCTGATTGGGCACTGGAGTCATGTGTCAAAAGAGCACAGGAACCCTAGAGAACGGTGCCGGCATGGGAGGTGAGTATAAGCTTTTTTATTTTATCGGGGCCAAGCATGGGGTATGAGGAGAAGTTGCCCAAGTAGAAGACAACTTATTTAACTGGACACATTATACAATTTTGCCTCTCAGTTTCGGCGATATTAGCAAAGTATTGGCACATATGAAGTAAAAAAGAAAACGGTAAGTCCAAGTGGGTGTTATCAATTACTTTTCACTGGGGGCGTGTACTTCTTCCTGTATGAGTTGCCCAATCATTACCAGGGAGCAGCACAGCAGAAAAAGACTGCGCCTCACCATAGCCTAGGTTTCTTAGTGTGTGAGATGTAAGGATACAGGGCTGATCTCCTGGTCTAACTTCCTGCATGATTAGACAGTGCTGGGTATAGCTCACAGAAGACACATCTTTCGGATAAGGTCGATGTGTAGCTGTGTCATATTGCAAACCCTTCTATCTGCTTTCCTCCTCTTGTACCACGGTCAGCTCTGCTCGGCTGACCCCTCACTTCTGGTCCAGAGGTAAAAGCTCAATTCTTTAAGCTCAGGATAAATAAATCTGATAATACACTACACAATGAAATTCATAATTTTACCCATGAGTGGAATATAAATTTACCCTGATCCATTGCAATACATGTGTGTTAGGCTGGTTTCACATTTGCGTTTTTTAGCACTGGAAAAAAACGCACACCTGCGCATGCGTTTTTTCCCCTATATTTAACATGGGTGCGCATACCTGCGCACTGGTCAGCGCATGTATGCGATTTTCATGCGCTGCGTTTTTTTTGGGGTGTGCGATTGGATTTTCCAGACGTAGCATGTTGCATTTTTTGGCCCTGCAAAAAAGCGCATGCGCACATATGCGCACGTTTTGCGCTAAAAATGGCCATTATAGCCTATGGATGCGCATATGTGCGCACTGGCATGCTCATGTATGCGTTTTTTTGCATATGCGTTTTTTTTTTTAAACCATGGAATTTGGGTTAGAGTTAGGGTTAGTTAAGGGGTTTAGGGTTAGGGTTATGGTCAGGGTCAGGGTTAGGGTTAGGGTCAGGGTTAGGGTTAAGTATGGTTTTGTTAAGGATTAGGGTCATGGTTAGGGTCAGGATTAGGGTTAAGTATGGTTTTGTTAAGGGTTAGGGTCAGGGTTAGGGTTAGGGTCAGGGTTAGGGTTAGGGTCAGGGTTAGGGTCAGGATTAGGGTTAAGTATGGTTTTGTTAAGGATTAGGGTCAGGGTTAGGGTCAGGATTAGGGTTAAGTATGGTTTTGTTAAGGGTTAGGGTCAGGGTTAGGGTTAGGGTCAGGGTTAGGGTCAGGGTTAGGGTCAGGATTAGGGTTAAGTATGGTTTTGTTAAGGATTAGGGTCAGGGTTAGGGTCAGGATTAGGGTTAAGTATGGTTTTGTTAAGGGTTAGGGTCAGGGTTAGGGTTAGGGTCAGGGTTAGGGTCAGGATTAGGGTTAGGGTTAGGGTTAGGGTCAGGGTTAGGGTTAAGTATGGTTTTGTTAAGGGTTAGGGTCAGGGTTAGGGTTAGGGTCAGGGTTAGGGTTAGGGTCAGGGTTAGGGTTAGGGTCAGGGTTAGGGTTAGGGTTAGTTAGGGTTTAGGGTTTGGGTTAGGGTTAAGTATGATTTGGTTAAGGGTTAGGGTCAGGGTTAGGGTTAGGGTCAGGGTTAGGGTCAGGGTTAGGGTTAGTAAAGTCATGGTTTGGGTAGTGTGAGGGGCCACCTAAAAATGTTGGAAAAAAACGCAAACGCGGTAAAAACGCGCTAAAAACGCATACAAACGCATAAAAACGCTGCGTTTTTTTCATGCATGCTCATAAAAATGCTTGAAAAAAACGCAGCAGTTGTATGCTTATGTATGCGTTTTTTCAATGCGTTTTTTTGCGGGAAAAACGCGCTGCAAAAAAAAGCAAGTGTGAAACTAGCCTTAGTCTATTTTATGTCTGACGTTGTGTACATGAACCAGTAGGCTCAGGATGTACAAACAGATTAAAAAAAAACATCTTTGTGACTTAAGATTTGTGATTTTACTCAAAAGCTGTTTATATTTGTAGCCAACTTAACAGAAATGGAGCAATCAACTGAGCTTCTCCTATGCACCATTTTATGGGGCACTTACTATTATTTTATTTGAGAGGAAAAAAATAGATCACAATGGCTGCCCCTATGTTTCTTTTGCTTGACTTTATTATGTAGCTACCATAGGAAAAAAACAATAAAACCTGCAGTTTCTAATTGATGAGTAAATTATTTGATATACATACTGGAAGAAAAACTTTTTTTTTTTTTGTCATTAAAGGGGTTGTCCGGGCTTTTCACATATTCTCAGTACATATCTGGACTGCAGAATTATGACAATAAGTAATTTACTTTATGTCACCAGTTTGCACGTTTTTCTAGATATTCTGAACAGAACGACCAAGGGGGCGGGGTGTTATGGCATTAAAATGAGAACTGGTCATTTCCTCCTACTCTACTAAAAACATGCCGTCTATAGCAATAACCCCAGGGCCGGACTGGGACTAAAATTCAGCCCTGGCATTTGAAGTTACACAGGCCCACTAGTCACATGGTGACTATATAATATCTTTGTACAGTTGTAGTTTACAAGAAGTGAGAGGAGATTAACACGACTATATAACATGTAGTCACAGCTGTGCCCAGTATTTCAGCTCAGTCCTATTTATTGCTTTTAGGTACAGTACTCCTCCCAAAGCGCTGTCCCCTTTTGTATGCATGATTACAGAATTCCTGGCAGAACTGCTCTCTATTGGGCAACCAGACCCCCTGGTCATAGCCGCCCCTATCATACCTCCCAACTTTTGAAGAAGGGAAAGACGGACAAAGACTGCGGCGCGCGTACATTTTTGCCACGCCCAACCACACCCATTTCACAACTAGTCACACCCATGTCCACACCTAATCGCACCCATTTAGCACTGCTGATCACACTGACTGGTACTGAGGGCACAGTGGCTGGCATTATGGGCACACTGACTGGCACTAAGGAAGAGAGAAAACAGAGAGAGAGAGAAAACAGAAAGCGAGAAAGAAAGGGGAAAGAAAGAAAGAACAGTGAGAGACAAAGAAAGAACAGTGAGAGACAGAGAAAGAACAGAGAGAGAAAGAAAGAGGGGAAAGAAAGAAAGAACAGAGAGAGACAGAGAAAGAACAGAGAGAGAAAGAAAGAAGTAAAGAAAAGAAAGAAAGAACAGAGAGAAAGAGAGGAAAGAAAAAGAAAGAAAGAGGGGAAGAAAGAACAGAGAGAGAAAAAAGAAAGATTAGAGAGATAAAGAAAGAACAGAGAGAGAAAGAAAGAACAGAGAAAGAAAGAAAAAGAGAGAAAGAAATAAAGACAGATTCTACAAAGATACTATAGCAGCCCGG
This sequence comes from Dendrobates tinctorius, assembly GCF_039654945.1. Taxonomy (NCBI): domain Eukaryota; kingdom Metazoa; phylum Chordata; class Amphibia; order Anura; family Dendrobatidae; genus Dendrobates; species Dendrobates tinctorius. Next base: position 457,429 of record NW_027361752.1, on the reverse strand, counting down.
CTCCCATTGTAGTGCCCACCTGAGCCTCCCGATGCAGGACCTATCATGATCCGCTCACATGGCCGACATCCCCGATTCCAAGGCGATCCTGCTGTCTGCGCTGTCGGAGGAGGACACGGTGATGGATCTGAAGCATTCCTGGTTCCGTCACAATCTCCTCAAGAAATTATCTCATTTCCGGTCAGCTTCCAGCACATCACTTCAGGTGGAACGTCATGTGTGTGTTTTAAAATGCTCCTCGGGGCTCCGCCGTGTACTCCTGTGTCCGTGGGAAAAGCCTGCTTTGTATGCTTTGTACACACTTGGCTCCGCTCCGTACATCCCGTACACATATGGCTCCACTCCATACATACACGGTTCCACTCCGTCCACCTTGTACACGCGTGGCTCCTCTCCGTACACCTCGTACACGCGCGGCTCCTCTCCGTACACCTCGTACACGCGCGGCTCCTCTCCGTACACCTCATACACGCGCGGCTCCTTTCCGTACACCTCGTACACGCGCGGCTCCTCTCCGTACACCTCATACACGCGCGGCTCCTCTCCGTACACCTCATACACGCGCGGCTCCTCTCCGTACACCTCATACATGCGCGGCTCCACCTCGTACACACACGGCTCCTCTCCGTACACCTCATACACACACGGCTCCTCTCCGTACACCTCATACACACACGGCTCCTCTCCGTACACCTCATACACGCGCGGCTCCTCTCCGTACACCTCATACACGCGCGGCTCCTCTCCGTACACCTCATACACGCGCGGCTCCACCTCGTACACACACGGCTCCTCTCCGTACACCTCATACACACACGGCTTCTCTCCGTACACCTCATACACACACGGCTCCACCTCGTACACACACGGCTCCGGTCCGTATACCTCATACACACGGCTCCTCTCCGTACACCTCGTGCACGCGCGGCTCCTCTCCGTACACCTCGTACACGCGCGGCTCCTCTCCGTACACCTCGTACACGCGCGGCTCCTCTCCGTACACCTCGTACACGCGCGGCTCCTCTCCGTACACCTCGTACACGCGCGGCTCCTCTCCGTACACCTCGTACACGCGCGGCTCCTCTCCGTACACCTCGTACACGCGCGGCTCCGCTCCGTACACCTCGTACACGCGCGGCTCCGCTCCGTACACCTCGTACACACACGGCTCCGCTCCGTACACCTCGTACACACACGGCTCCGCTCCGTACACCTCGTACACACACGGCTCCGCTCCGTACACCTCGTACACACAGCTCCGCTCCGTACACCTCGTACACACACGGCTCCTCTCCGTACACCTCGTACACACGGCTCCTCTCCGTACACCTCGTACACGCGCGGCTCCTCTCCGTACACCTCGTACACACGCGGCTCCTCTCCGTACACCTCGTACACACACGGCTCCTCTCTGTACACCTCGTACACACACGGCTCCTCTCCGTACACCTCATACACACGGCTCCTCTCCGTACACCTCGTACACACAGCTCCGCTCCGTACACCTCGTACACACACAGCTCTGCTACATCCACACTGTAAATCCTGACCCCACACATACTTACCTCAACCAGCACCATGACAACAGCAAAGCAGAGTCTTGCAGACGGTAGAGGCAAGGCTGAGCGCACAGGACCTGTGATGAGGTCACAGGAGGGGCAGAGTCAGGGGTGATATGATCGGGGGTCTGGACAAAGGCTCCTGATCATGTGACCCCCTGACTCCTCCCCTCCTGTGATCTCATCACAGGTCCTGCGAACAGAGCGAGCAGGCAAGCGAGTGCGACGCTGTGAGTGGCTGCGGGGGGGAGGGGGTCTCATGCTACGGCGAGGATGGGGTGCGTGGGGGGGCGTGGCGGCTTATCTCCCTGCAGTGCGGGAGGAACTTGAATCTATCACCGCCGTGCCCGCAGAGGGCCGGCGGCAGGAGCCACAGTGGCCGCAGCAGCTGGCAAGCGGCCAGATGTTCGGGCGCTGCCGCCCGCGGCCCACGTGACAGCGGCCCAGCGGGAAAATGCCCGGTTGGTTATATTGCCAATCCGGGCCTGAACAACCCCTCCCCTTTAATGTTCTTCTGGATGGAGCAGATGTAAAGCATATGTATGAAACCAAGTGTCTGTGGCTTAGCGGAGCGCCCCCTGCTGATACTGGGAAAAGTACTAGTGATGCAGTTGTGCAAAAGTAATAATCTAGCCATATAGACTGCCTAGAAAGAAATACTGGGCATTACAAGTGCATGAAGATTACTGTGTACAGATATATATGTTATACTTTTTAGGGTAAAATTACTCAATATATATATAATATTATACAAAAGCTAAAATACAGCAATATGAATGGATAACATGCTCCTTCAGAGTTCACCGGAATTAAACATATCTTATTGGGATTTTGGATTTTTAGAGAAATCCACCTAAAGAAATGCTGGATTATCCTGAGAGGCAAACTAGACAAAGAATCACCTAGTAGTGGAGAATTAGAAGAAGTGGGTTTGAGGCTGTTACATTGTGGTGACCAGTCATTTAGTTTTCAGTCCCTGATCAGTTTCTTAAATGTTTTTTTTTCTTCATATAGCATTTTACTTTAGCAATTCTAGAACAGACACACACAAACACTATTGATTGGCATCAGGTGATATTAGATAGTAATTATTAACTTTGGCACAGATTTTCTAAAAAAAAAAAAAGTTTGTTATTTTTATAACTTTAAATGGAACCTATCAGCTTAGATTGGATTGGAAACGGTGTCATTATTACGCACCAAGCCATAAAGCAGGAGGAGCCGGACACATTAATATATAGGTCTGTGGGAAAAGATTCAGTATAACTTGTATTTTATGCATTGAAATCAGTGTTCATTGTGGGCACAGAAGTCCATTAGGTGGTCCCACTTAGTGACTGACAGCCTTCCTTATATAACTGTGCATAGAGAGATAGCTGTCAATCACTGACTAGGACCTCCCACTGGACCTCTGTGCCCAGATTTCAATGCAGAAAACACAAGTTATACTGAATCTTTTCCCACCAGTCTTTATATCAATCTGTTCATCTTCTCCAGCTCGATAACAGGCAACTCAAAGACTGCAAAGATCTCCCAAGCTGATCAATTCTCTTTAGAGGGATGAGACACTTTTTCTTCATTTTATCCTATTTGTAAAGATTGGATTGGTGAGATTAGTAATTTTCACTTTTTATTACTGATATCATTGGTCACCTGGATGGAATTCTACTAACGTTAATGTGGCGCCCCTGAGGCTCAGTCGCCACAGAGGTACTGCACCTTCTCCTAAGGTGTGGTGCCCCACCATCCAGGTAAGTTGGGGGCTCCTGCCCACACTCCATCACTCGCACCCCACACAATACGGTAGTTCAGCATAACCACATTGCAGCTCCTTGCTTAGAGAGAAGCAGAGCACCTTTGGTGGTTCCCTGCTTGGAACACTAGACGTGCTGGGAGGTGGGTGGAGTTCAGAATATATATATGAGCGGGATGGTTTAGGATGACAGATCAGTCTGACAGGAGGTCAGTGAGGAAGGAAGCCACTCGGGAGGAGTGGGAATCCCTGGAAGAAGGGATGGAGGAAGGAGTGCTGCAGCTGCCTCAGTGACCTGAGCCAGCTGGCACGGGAAAGGAAAGGAAAGAAGGAGAAGGACGACCTGAAGCCTGAGCTTCCATAGAAGGGAAAGGACAAGTATGGAATGTAGGAGTAAAAGGGAACACAGAGGACGTGGGTTAGAGGAAGAACCCTGCCTAGAAGTTCTAAGTGCAAGGCCGGGGCCTAGTCCCCGAGGTTGTATGAACACTAATGGTTCTGCAGCAGACACCGGTGGAGTAGTTGGCTGTAAATGCACTACTCCCATCTAAGACTTGAGGGCACAACAGCAAAACGGATAGAGAGCCGGGACTTAGGAGTAAGGAGTCCCCGAAGCAGGCTACAGCTGTCTGCCGTGCAAGTAGAGTTCTTGGGAATATCTGTCAGGAGGAACTCCAGTGTAACAACGTACTGGAGATCTTCACACTTAAAGGCGCTATAGAGGAGACATTCAAGAAAGGCACATAAGTTGGCGGAGTGTGGAAGGGAGCTTTCCATCTTGCCTGGAGGTTGACTGAGTCCCTGACCCGGAGGACACGGCACAGAAGCGGGCACTACAGACTGTGAGTAAAGCTTTGGAACTACATGCCCTGGTGTCCTCCATTCCTTCCTGCGTCCGTCCACCTGACACTGCTACATCCCCTGCGCCAGACACTACATCACCTAGGTGTCTCCACATCTACACTGGCCTGGGACAACAGCCCTGCCTGTGGAGGGCTATAACATCATTGCTTCACCACACCATCTGTCCCGGAGGATCTGTCTGCAGCGTCGGCTTAACACCTCCCTTGCCGAACACCACAGGTGGCGTCACGAACTATTCATTTAACTCACTTCTTTCTATTACTTGGGCACCCAGGGCCACGGTCCGGGTCACCGCCGCTGTGACACATCCCACTGACACTGGCCCGGTACCGAGTACCCCACAGCCCTGGGAGGGCGACCCATTAACATAGATTTCATCTCTTCTCTGAACTTGCTTCAGAACAGAGCCTTGTTTCATCCAAACTCCTCTCTGGCACCATTTGTCAGAATTTTGTGCCTTTTTAGGGTAGCAACTTAGATTGGTCGTGACTCGTGAGCTGTAATACACAACAGAAACCTCCACACCCTGGACTTCTCTTGGGTACAAGGTCGCCAGTAGTACTCACAGCTGACTTTAGCAAATATAAGAAATTTTCAATATTAGTGATTTCGTCTTTATAATGAAATGCTCAATTTGTGGGTTAAACACATAGCTTTTATGATATATGTGTCTAGTGCCACGACAGAGTATATTAACCCATATGAAGATCTGTTGAGATACTTTGTGGCTCATGCCTAAACTATACCAGTAATTCCCAGTGTACCCCAGCCAACATGTTGTAGATCTAGAAATTTTTGTAAAAAGGCCTGCACTAGGAGAACCAAGCAGTACTGTACAGGTTAGTTTGACAATATCCTCCTTTACGCACTTTTTTAAATAATCAAGTAATTGTAATTTTCTGTAAGTTCTTTAATAAAAATTGAACATTTTATTAATTTATTGGCTATTAGTACTTGTTTTTCTGATTTTTATAGGCATTAACTAATCAGTGGTGAAAACTCTGCATATAAATGGCATCTACACATGGACCTGCTGTTTAAAGTCTGCCCCATGACCAATCTGTCTACCTGAAGGAACTGCTCTACAATCTACTGCAATGATGAAGGAAGTAGCAGTATCCCAACATGCCACAAAGAGTCCAAACAGGAAAACGGGTAAGATGTCTACAAATGTGTATAAAGCAAACATATCTACGCTATATGAAAAAATTAAATGGATAAAAACTAAAACAACATTATAGGAAAAACATTTTTACATGATGGGTAAAGTAATACCAACCTCTTTAGTTGTTACATTTCTTCCAAGCAACTGGGTATCAAACCTGGATATCACATATCTCCGATGGTTCTGAAAAAAGTTGCTGAGTCCATAATACATGAAGACGTCCCCCTGTAGTATGGAACGTTACATGACAATAAAGCAATAAGTATTCCGATATATTGCTTCCAACTTTTGTTTTTCTATCTGTTGTGCATGGATGTGGTCATTGGGTCGTCTACTTTATTTTCTCATGTACAGTAGGTACGGAAAGTATTCAGACCCCTTTAAATTTTTCACTCTTTGTTTTTTTTGCAGCCATTTGGTAAATTCAAAAAAGTTCATTTTTTTCTCATTAATGTGCACTCTGCACCCCATCTTGACTAAAAAAAAAAACAGAAATGTAGAAATTTTTGCAAACTTATTAACAATGAAAAACAGAAATATCACACGGTCATAAGTATTCAGACCCTTTGCTCAGTATTGAGTAGAAGCACCTTTTGAGCTAGTACAGCCATGAGTCTTCTTGGGAATGATGCAAGAAGTTTTTCACACCTGGATTTGGGGATCCTCTGCCATTCTTCCTTGCAGATCCTCTCCAGTTCCGTCAGGTGGGATGGTGAATGTTGGTGGACAGCCATTTTCAGGTCTCTCCAGAGATGCTCAATTGGGTTTAGGTCAGGGCTCTGGCTGGGCCAGTCAAGAATGGTCAAAGAGTTGTTCTGAAGCCACTCCTTTGTTATTTTAGCTGTGTGTTTAGGGTCATTGTCTTGTTGGAAGGTGAACCTTCAGCCAAGTCTGAGGTCCGGAGCACTCTGGAAGAGGTTTTCATCCAGGATATCTCTGTACTTGTCCGCTTTCATGTTTTCTTCAATTGCAACCAGTTGTCCTGTCCCTGCAACTGAAAAACACCCCCATAGCATGATGCTGCCACCACCATGTTTCACTGTTGGGATTGTATTGGGCAGGTGATGAGCAGTGCCTGGTTTTCTCCACTCATACCGCTTAGAATTATCACCAAAAAGTTCTATCTTCATCTCATCAGACCAAAGAATCTTATGTTTCATAGTCTGGGAGTCCTTCATGTGTTTTTTTTTAGCAAACTCTATGCAGGCTTTCATATATCTGGCACTGGGAAGAGGCTTCTGTCCGGCCACTCTGCCATAAAGGCCCGACTGGTGGAGGGCTGCAGTAATAGTTGACTTTGTGGAACTTTCCCCCATCTACAGTCATATGTAAAAGATTGGGCACCCCTATTAATGTTAACCTTTTTTCTTTATAACAATTTTGGTTTTTGCAACAGGTATTTCAGTTTCATATATCTAATAACTGATGGACTCAGTTATATTTCTGGATTCAAATGAGGTTTATTGTACTAACAGAAAATGTGCAATCTGCATTTAAACAAAATTTGACCGGTGCAAAAGTATGGGCACCCTTATCATTTTCTTGATTTGAACACTCCTAACTACTTTTTACTGACTTCCTGAAGCACTAAATTGGTTTTGTAACCTCATTGAGCTTTGAACTTCATAGCCAGGTGTATCAAATCATGAGAAAAGGTATTTAAGGTGGCCACTTGCAAGTAGTTCTCCTATGAAGAGTGGCATCATGGGCTCCTCAAAACAACTCTCAAATGATCTGAAAACAAAGATTATTCAACATAGCTTTTCAGGGGAAGGATACAAAAAGTTGTCTCAGAGATTTAACCAGTCAGTTTCCACTGTGAGGAACATAGTAAGGAAATGGAAGAACACAGGTACAGTTCTTGTTAAGCCCAGAAGTGGCAGGCCAAGAAAAATATCAGAAAGGCAGAGAAGAAGAATGGTGAGAACAGTCAAGGACAATCCACAGACCACCTCCAAAGACCTGCAGCATCATCTTGCTGCAGATGGTGTCACTGTGCATCGGTCAACAGTACAGCGCATGCATAACGCCTTTTTGAATGACCAAACAACTCAATCTTTGTTTCATCAGTTCACAGGACCTTCTTCCAAAATGTAACTGGCTTGTCCAAATGTGCTTTTGCAGACCTCAGGCGACTCTGTTTGTGGCGTGCTTGCAGAAACGGCTTCTTTCGCATCACTCTCCCATACAGCTTCTCCTTGTGCAAAGTGCGCTGTATTGTTGACCGATGCACAGTGACACCATCTGCAGCAAGATGATGCTGCAGGTCTTTGGAGGTGGTCTGTGGATTGTCCTTGACTGTTCTCACCATTCTTCTTCTCTGCCTTTCTGATATTTTTCTTGGCCTGCCACTTCTGGGCTTAACAAGAACTGTACCTGTGTTCTTCCATTTCCTTACTATGTTCCTCACAGTGGAAACTGACTGGTTAAATCTCTGAGACAACTTTTTGTATCCTTTCCCTGAAAAGCTATGTTAAATAATCTTTGTTTTCAGATCATTTGAGAGTTGTTTTGAGGAGCCCATGATGCCACTCTTCATAGGAGAATCAAATAGGAGAACTACTTGCAAGTGGCCACTTTAAATACCTTTTCTCATGATTTGATACACCTGGCTATGAAGTTCAAAGCTCAATGAGGTTACAAAACCAATTTAGTGCTTCAGGAAGTCAGTAAAAAGTAGTTAGGAGTGTTCAAATCAAGAAAATGATAAGGGTGCCCATACTTTTGCACCGGTCAAATTTTGTTTAAATGCAGATTGCACATTTTCTGTTAGTACAATAAACCTCATTTGAATCCAGAAATATAATAGAGTCCATCAGTTATTAGATATATGAAACTGAAATACCTGTTGCAAAAACCAAAATTGTTATAAAGAAAAAAGGTTAACATTAATAGGGGTGCCCAAACTTTTACATATGACTGTATCTACTGCATCTGTGGAGCTCAGCCACAGTGATTTTGGGATTCTTCTTTAACTCTCACCAAGGCTCTTCTCCCACGATTGCTCAGTTTGGCTGGACGGCCAGGTCTAGGAAGACTTCTGGTGGTCCCAAACTTCTTCCATTTAAGGATTATGGAGGCCACTGTGCTCTTAGGAACCTTGAGTACTGCAGAAATTCTTTTGTAACCTTGGCCAGGTCTGTGCCTTACACAATTCTGTCTCTGAGCTCCTTGGCCAGTTCCTTTGACCTCATGATTCTCATTTGCTCTGACATGCACTGTGAGCTGTGAGGTCTTGTATAGACAGGTGTGTGCTTTTACAAATCAAGTCCTATCAGTTTAATTAATCACAGCTGGACTCCAATGAAGGAGTAGAACCATCTCAAGGAGGATCGCAAGGAAATGGACAGCATGTGACTTAAATATGAGTGTCTGAGCAAAGGGTCTGAATACTTATGACCATGTGATATTTCAGTTTTCTTTTTTAATAAATTCGCAAAAATTTCTACATTTCTATTTTTTTTTTCAGTCAACATTGGGTGCAGAGTGCACATTAATTAGAAAAAAAAAGAACTTTTTTGAATTTACCAAATGGCTGCAATGAAACAAAGTGAAAAGTTTAAAGGGGTCTGAATACTTTCCGTACCCTCTGTATACATATACAAAGAAGCCAGTTCACATACCCTTTGATGCCAAATGTAACTTATAAAAAAAAGTCATGAAAAGGTGTCAGATGACATTCAGGAAAGGTTCAAGAAATTACCCCAATTCCAATTTTCCATATATATTCAAGCTTACTCTGAGAATTTTTCCTGACTCAAATTGGAGAACTAAAACGGCCCTGAAATCCCAGAATGACAATCTATTCAGGATACTTCTTGCTCTCTTGGATTGCCCAATCAATTCTGGAATAACCTCTCACATTACTTTAGTGGATGGACCTCGTTTTGCAATTTCAACCATACTTTGAAAATTTAAAATTTTACAAGCCCGTGCTTTGAGTATACCCATCAAGATAACCCTGCTCATGGAATTTTCACTCATAGGCAATGGTCAATTTCCCAACTCTCTCCCACTGACTTTCCTCTTTCTATCCTTCTCCGCTTTATTCTTGTTTCGTTTGCTTCAATCTATCCTCCAAACCCCGCCACATATACTCTTCTATCTTAAATCAAGCTCACGTTAAAGGAATTGTACAAAACTAAGTGAGTTATAAATCTATTTAGTTTAATAACCTAAACACTTTAATAATATACTTCAATTCAAAATTCCCTACTAGTGATGAGCGAACCTGCTGGGATAAGGTGTTATCTGAGCATGCTCTGGTACTAACCAAGTGTCTTCGGCATGCTCGAAAAATATGTCCGAGTCCCCGCGGCTGCGTGTCTCATGGTTAGACAGAACGTTAGAAAGGGAAGAGTGGGAAATTTTGAACTGAAGTGTATCAGAGAAGTCATTAGATTATTACATTAAACACATAGACACATACCATGACCTTCACTTAGTTTCAGATAACCCCTTTAATGTTCCCGTCATAGAAAAGTTATTATTTTCCTCAGATAAAGTGATGTTTACAAGGTGTGTCTGACTGCTCTCATACCGGCCATTATATGAAGCAAGAGCTTCTACTAAACGAAGGACTTCTGTAAAACTATTAATATTAATGTTAATATTTTATCTGATCATTATACTTGCCTGAATATTCTCTTTCACAGAGAAGTTGACAAAGCAGCTGCACGGCGTTTCCGAATTTGAAGAATTTTCTCGTTCTTTCGTACATCGCGAACAATCAGAATAGTCAGAATAGGTGATCTGTTAACAACACACAATATACTGCATCACAACCAGCAAGACGTAGAAAAATGTACAGCTCCTGAAGATTTCCCGTCTTTCCACGGAACTATAATATTTGTAGTCTTATTATAAAATTACAGAAAGATTTGTACCTACTGGACCGAACAGTTTATGTCATATCTGCAAACGCTGTTTTACGCCTGTGAATTACATCTTACGATTCAAACTGCAGGTAGTGAATGTAGGCACTTTAAAGGGAATCTGTCACCAGGTTTTTGCAACAGAATCTGAGAGCAACATAATGTAGAGGCAGAGATCCTGATTCCAGCGATGTGTCACTTACTGGGCTTCTTGTTGTAGTTTTGATAACATCACTGTTTTATTAGCAGAAGATTATCACTAGATATCACTAGTAAACTTGCTGCCATGTACTGTAGTCCTCCAGATTCTTGAGCTCTGTATAACCTTGCCCCCATCACTGATTGGCAGCTTTTGTGTAGACTGTACATGGGCAGAAAGCTGCCAATCAGTGATGTGGGCAGGGTTATATTATACAGAGCTCAGCATTCATAACTGCTGCTGATAAAAGAGTGATTTTATCAACATGAAGGCAAGCAGCCCATTAAGTGACACATAACTGGAATCAGTGTCTCTGCTCCTGCAGTATACTGCACTCAGTTGGGATAGCAAATGTCACCTCATTTTGGCGGGCTATGTAAATGACTTGTGTCCGGTCCGATGGGCGGTCTTTGGGCTCCTTTTTTTCCATCCCTCCTTGGCCGCTGTCCGCAATATTTCTGGGAATTTCCGTACTTGTCCTCCATATTCCGCGTGTGCGCAATGCAATCTGGAGACGCGCACATGCAGTATGCTTTGCCCAACTGCGGGCAAAGCCGAAAAGCATTAGTGTACAAGCGCCGGTGAACTATGTCCCGGAACACAGCGAAATACTTGATGTAATGATGACCAACAATCTTATTAGGCCCCATGTCTGCATATCATCCTTAAAGGTCTTACTGTACCTGCACCTGACTCAGATTATCACAGAGATTTTCATTAAAAAGTTATATCACACCGGGGCATAGCAATCGCGGTTGCAGAGAGAGCGACCAGGCCCGGCCGGGAAGGGAGCCTGCTGACTCCAGTGTTTATTTCTGCTGGATGTGCATCTCAGACCCATATTCAGCTGAAATGTATTCCCGGCTCAATCATAGATCGGCAGCTGATGTTGGGGTACCCATCACGGCGGCTCATGGCAGTGACATCATGAGTTGCCTGTGGCGGACACACCGGAGTCAGCTGACGGCTTTTGCACCAGCTATAGAAGAGACCGCCACGTGTCGTGGGGGTGGAGGAAGGTAAGAAGAAGACATTATTAAATAAAGGGTCCAGTATAGGGGAAATTATAGGAACTCCCAGAATTGGGATATTGTCACATGTGGGGTGAACTTGTATGAGTTTATAGGATCTAGAATGCTACAAGGACCTCTACATCTGACCTAGTTGGGGGCACAAGTCCAAATTCTGCATTGGGGCCCATCAGACTCTAGAGCAAGGGTCCATAATCTGTTCTTTGGGAGCCAAATGTGGCTCGCGAGCCCATGATGTGTAGCTCATGGCTTCTGCCAGCTTGGTGCCTTAGCAATAGGTCCACCAAACAGTCCTTAAGAGAAGGTCTCCAGATGGTGACCTTTGTGAGTTGAATGAGGCTCTCAAGGTAAGAGACTGTGGACCACTGTTCTAAAAAATGGCTCAATACAAACAGCTAGTAATAAAGCAGATTATATGGATATGCTCGCTCAGTGTTATGAAAAGAAGGGGTGCAGGGAAAAAAAGAAAGCATCCAATGATCAAGAAAAAGGTCCCAATTAGCATGGCGAGTTCTGCAATGCCACTACTCCTCCAGACAGCCACACTGCAGATAATACTTGATAAAGGCCCTAAATAGGCCGAAACATTAAATAATTTCTGCAATGGAGAAATAAAAATCCACGTTTAGCAATTTTCTCTAGAGTGCCGAAGATTTTTTTCTTGATCATTGGTGCATAAAGCGGAACACGGAGTCCCTGGACTGTTATTGTAAACAGTTAAGCAAGTTGAAGATGAAATGATCTCTAAAAGGCCTAAAGTTAAAGATGACACATTTCATTAGTATTTTATGGAAAAAAAAATTATATATATTGTAATTTTTTACATTTTTAAAACTGCAAAAAGGAAAATGAGCATATGCAAAATGTTGGGCACCCTGCATGGTAAGTACCTAGTTGCACTCTTTTTTTGAAAGCATCACAGCTTGCAAACAATTTTTGCATCCAGCCAAGAGACTTTCAATTCTTGTTTGAGGGATTTCCATCCATTCTTCCTTTGAAAATTCTTCCAGTTCTGTGAGATTCCTGGGTCCTCTTGCATGCACTGCTATTTTGAGGTCTAGCCACAGATTTTCAATGTTGTTCAGATCAGGGGACTGTGAGGCCCATTGTAAATTCTTCAGCTTGCGCCTTTTGAGGTCGTCTATTGTGGATTTTGACATGTGTTTAGGATCATTATTTATTTGTAGAAGTCATCCTCTTAACAACTTCAGCTTTTTTATAGATGATGTTATGTTTGCATGAAAAATTTGTTCAAAGTTCATTAAATCCATTCCTCCCTCTACCCATGAAATGTTCCCCATGCCACTGGCTACAACACAACTCCAAAGCATGATTGATCCACCCCCCATGCATTAATGGTTGTCGAAATGTTCTTTTCCTGAAATGTTTTCTCCACACATACCTTTGATCATTGGAAAAAGAGTTCTATTTAACGCAAAATGCATCAAGCTTGTTTAGATGATCTTTTGCATACTACTGACACTGAATTTTATGGTCAGGATGCAGTAGAGGTTTTCTTCTGATGACTTTTCCAAGAAGGCCATATTTGTGCAGGTGTATCTCAGCATTAGTACAATGTACCACAATTCCAGAGTCTGCTAAATCTTTCTGAAGGTCTTATGCAGTCAAGCCTTGTAAGCAGTCCTATGAGTATCTCTTGATGAAATTTTTTGTTGTCTTCCAGACCTTATCTTGATCTCTAATGTATATGAAAAGAAAGTCAGCACTCATGCTTCTTTCACAAGAGACTTCAGTCCTTTTTAATTTTCATTATTGGACATCTAGCAAAATAGTGCAAAAGTGCTAGCAGCATGGCGGCAGGTGCAGAAATTTCATAAGAAGAGACATGAAGGACAACGAACGTTTCACGCTAGTTTGCGCTTCTACTGGTCCTTATCTTGACCTCCACTGGTCCTGTTAACTGCCATTTCTTTAATATATTTTGAACTGAGGAAAGGGCAATTTGAAAACGCTTTGCCATCTTCTTATAGCCTTCTCCTGCTTTGTTGGCCTTCACCATTTTTATTTTCAGAGTGCTAGGCAGCTGCTTAGAAGAACCCATGGCTGCTCTTTTTTGGCACAAGGTTAGAGAAGGCTGGGTTTTTATAAAGCTGGGAAATTTGCATCATCTGGCCTTTCCTAACGATAATAGTGAACAAGCCATAACCCTAACAGGCTAATTAATGTATGAAACCTTAGTCAAAGTTGTCTGAGCACACAAATCTCCAAGGGTGCCCAAACTTTTGTCCATTTTCCTTTTTGTAATTTTTAAAATGTAAAAAAAATTATATTTTTTTTGCCTAAAATTCAAAGGAAATGTGTGATCTGTAACTTGAGGCCTTTTAGAGATCAATTTCATCTTCAACTTGCTCAACTGTTCACAAGAGGTGCCCAAACATTTACATGCCTCTGTATGTTCTTCATATGTACATATGGCCTTATCATTAGGCATCATTCCCCTCTTTATTAGTTATTACTACAGGAAACATACACATTCTACATTTGTATTTCTGCTCATCTCTTCCATCCTGTATTTCACAAAGAAGCTAATTATTTAACTGGGCAAAATTTATCGCATACAAAATGTCCTTCACATAATTTATTTTGCTGTATACTCGTAGTAGTAGTCTGATGACTAAAAAGTTCTTGGGTCAAAGGTTCAGAATAATCATCGGACCAGTTAATAGCTACAGATAACGGGGAGACGATCCAAATTTAAGTCCAAATAAATTTTTGAACTTTTGAAAAGATTTTTATATTTTTGGATGTGAAGCGGTAAATGCTATAGGAGAAGGCTATCCCATGGAATAGTTTAAGGACCACTAAATACTGATTTTTGAGGCGTCCTGTTTTGTCTTCTATTGGAAATAATCTTTCAACTAGCACGTTTCCTACAAAATGAGAAAAATGAAGCATAAAGAAAAAGTTCTAGAACTTCCGCACTTACCCATATTTCTTTCACATTTATTGTTGCTACGATCCAACTGATTCCTACAGCGAGGCAAAAAAGGCCGATGATGAAGAATGAGCTGAGCACGGATTCGGGGGTTAAGGTGGGCTTCCATGCTGGGATTCTCTGCTGCTTGAATGCGGTGTTATCAGGACATTTTGAAGTTGGAATATTCTCATTTTCTTCCTTTTTCTTTTTTCCCATGTTACTCCTGTGTCAGGTCTCGGGATTGTGTCCTACTTAATGGAACCTTCCAGGTAGTGTCTAATTGTCATTGTCCATTGCAAGGTGGTGGAACTTATCTTCTAGTGAACTTCCTGAAATTACTGATTAACTCCAGTTTCGGTGCGCTCTGGTCACCCCTGCCTTCTGTCAGCCGGTGTCAGTCTTGCTCAGTGTACTTTGCTCATGCATAACGCAGTCAATGAGCTCAGTATAACAGAGCATGTTTGTTTTATAAAGCTATTTATGATCCATACCTTCCACGCCTTAAAACGACGCTGCTTTTAAAGAAAAACGCACTTACTCTAAACTGGACGATGAGTGTAACATCTCTAGAGCAGATGTAGTGTGAACCTTTACTTTCGACATTATCAGAAAGAATATCATTACACGACACCTTTGACTATAACTTTGCCTTGAGAGAGAAACAGCTTAAAAATATTCCTTAAAATGGAGAATCCTTGGATTAATGTATCATAATATAATTGTGGATATAATATATATTACTGTATATACTGTATAATATTATGAATTAATAATTTCTGTATTAATATTTTTCTTTTTTTGTATATTCAGATACTGTATCGTCATTTTGATATGTGTATTATAACTAAACTTGATCCATTTTATGTATAACTGCTTCCTTTATCCCGTTCCCTATTCCTATTCTTTCCCGTTTCCCCATTCTTTCCTTACGCCTCCCTTACGCCAACATAGTAATTATTCTAAAAACCAATAATGATATTTAAACATGAAATTAGACCAGTATTTCCCAACCGGGATGCCATTGAACCCCCACAGTTGTGCCATGGCACTCTGGTCACAAATGGCAGCGGGAGTGCCTCACACTAGACAGGAGCCGTTTATGGTGCCACTGATTTACTCAATTACCCGCGTGCAGATACACTTGAATAATGATGTCACAGCCCCACTAGTGTCATTCAGTAGGAGAGTGGGCAGAGCAGCTGGCTGGATAGATCCAATGTGAGTCACGTGGGATCCTTGTTTTCTTCCAGAGGGCACGGTGTTAATTTATTCATATATTCAGATAGATGTATGATACTTTTTTTCTTTAAATTTAGGGGGCACAGTGTAAATTTGTACATATACAGTGGGGAAAAAAAGTATTTAGTCAGTCAGCAATAGTGCAAGTTCCACCACTTAAAAAGATGAGAGGCGTCTGTAATTTACATCATAGGTTGACCTCAACTATGGGAGACAAACTGAGAAAAAAAAATCCAGAAAATCACATTGTGTGTTTTTTTTTCATTTTATTTGCATATTATGGTGGAAAATAAGTATTTGGTCAGAAACAAAATTTCATCTCAATACTTTGTGATATATCCTTTGTTGGCAATGACAGAGGTCAAACGTTTTCTGTAAGTCTTCACAAGGTTGCCACACACTGTTGTTGGTATGTTGGCCCATTCCTCCATGCAGATCTCCTCTAGAGCAGTGATGTTTTTGGCTTTTCGCTTGGCAACACGGACTTTCAACTCCCTCCAAAGGTTTTCTATAGGGTTGAGATCTGGAGACTGGCTAGGCCACTCCAGGACCTTGAAATGCTTCTTACGAAGCCACTCCTTCGTTGCCCTGGCGGTGTGCTTTGGATCATTGTCATGTTGAAAGACCCAGCCACGTTTCATCTTCAATGCCCTTGCTGATGGAAGGTTTGCACTCAAAATCTCACGATACATGGCCCCATTCATTCTTTCATGTACCCGGATCAGTCGTCCTGGCCCCTTTGCAGAGAAACAGCCCCAAAGCATGATGTTTCCACCACCATGCTTTACAGTAGGTATGGTGTTTGATGGATGCAACTCAGTATTCTTTTTCCTCCAAACACGACAAGTTGTGTTTCTACCAAACAGTTCCAGTTTGGTATCATCAGACCATAGGACATTCTCCCAAAACTCCTCTGGATCATCCAAATGCTCTCTAGCAAACTTCAGACGGGCCCGGACATGTACAGGCTTAAGCAGTGGGACACGTCTGGCACTGCAGGATCTGAGTCCATGGTGGCGTAGTGTGTTACTTATGGTAGGCCTTGTTACCTTGGTCCCAGCTCTCTGCAGTTCATTCACTAGGTCCCCCCGCGTGGTTCTGGGATTTTTGCTCACCGTTCTTGTGATCATTCTGACCCCACGGGGTGGGATTTTGCGTGGAGCACCAGATCGAGGGAGATTATCAGTGGTCTTGTATGTCTTCCATTTTCTAATTATTGCTCCCACAGTTGATTTCTTCACTCCAAGCTGGTTGGCTATTGTAGATTCAGTCTTCCCAGCCTGGTGCAGGGCTACAATTTTGTTTCTGGTGTCCTTTGACAGCTCTTTGGTCTTCGCCATGGTGGAGTTTGGAGTCAGACTGTTTGAGGGTGTGCACAGGTGTCTTTTTATACTGATATCAAGTTTAAACAGGTGCCATTACTACAGGTAATGAGTGGAGGAAAGAGGAGACTCTTAAAGAAGAAGTTACAGGTCTGTGAGAGCCAGAAATCTTGATTGCTTGTTTCTGACCAAATACTTATTTTCCACCATAATATGCAAATAAAATGAAAAAAAAACAGACAATGTGATTTTCTGGATTTTTTTTTCTCAGTTTGTCTCCCATAGTTGAGGTCTACCTATGATGTAAATTACAGACGCCTCTCATCTTTTTAAGTGGTGGAACTTGCACTATTGCTGACTGACTAAATACTTTTTTTCCCCACTGTATTTAGGGGGCGCAGCGTATATTTGGTTTATAGTCAATGGGCATTTTGTTTTTAATATTCAGAGGTTAAGGTGTATAATTTTTCTCTAAAAAATTATTTGGTATTGGTGCCCCGAGGTAAAAAGAAATTTTTTAGAGGTGCCCCAAGGACAGAAAGGTTGAAAAACACTGCATTTATTATAAACATTTATTTCAATTCTCATTTAATCTTACAGCAATGTACGTAACATGGATAGCGGCACACAGAATGCCTGCACCTCCATCTAGAGAACAGATGCCTCCGTACGATAACGTTATTATGAGGGGTTCCCCTACTTTTACTCTCAGCTCATCGTCTGAGACCATATACAGTAGAAGGTGAGACTTTTAGCTCCTTTTAATTTGTGCTGGTACTGTTCGGTGGCCATTGGTGCTGTGGTTTTGTGGCTCTGGGGTGGAGTGACCTAGATTCATTGGGGCTCAGCCTTGAAGCATGGGTGCTGTGAGGCACCGGATCACTCACCATGCTGGTATGGAAATGCTGCGGTGGTGGTCGGCGCCTGGCGGGGCAGCTTTGAGATTAGGGACCCACTAAGAGATTTTTACAGTCTGATCAGAATGATAAACTAAGGACCTCATGTGCAATTTTGTAAATTTCTGCTTGGCCACAATAGATCAATGTGTAAGTTTTGGAAGTGCTGTCCGTGTTTTTTTTTCCAGGTATGGTGTGCTCCATCTACCAAATAGATGCCTCCTTATGTTAACCATATTATTATTTATTTTTTTATTTTATAGCGCCCTTATTTCTAGGGATCTGAACATGCAAATAGAGCAATTCCCTCAAATTAATGTTTCTAGGGCATAGAATGTTGCTTTGCTAACACAGAATTCACCATGATGCATTGTTTTCCATATGTTTCCATATTAAATTGGCGGCATGCAGTTACAGTTAGGTCCATATATATTTGGACAGAGGCAGCATTTTTCTAATTTTGGTTCTAGACATTACCACAATGAATTTTAAACAAAACAATTCAGATGCAGTGGAAGTTCAGACTTTCAGCTTTCATTTGAGGGTATCCACATTAAAATTGGATGAACGGTTTAGGAGTTTCAGCTCCTTAACATGTGCCACCCTGTTTTTAAAGGGACCAAAAGTAATTGGACAGATTAAATAATTGTAAATAAAATGTTCATTTCTAGTACTTGGTTGAAAACCCTTTGTTGGCAATGACTGCCTGAAGTCTTGAACTCATGGACATCACCAGACGCTGTGTTTCCTCCTTTTTGATGCTCTGCCAGGCCTTCACTGCGGTGGTTTTCAGTTGCTGTTTGTTTGTGGGCCTTTCTGTCTGAAGTTTAGTCTTTAACAAGTGAAATGCATGCTCAATTGGGTTGAGATCAGGTGACTGACTTGGCCATTCAAGAATATTCCACTTTTTTGCTTTAATAAACTCCTGGGTTGCTTTGGCTTTATGTTTTGGGTCATTGTCCATCTGTGGTATGAAACGACGACCAATCAGTTTGGCTGCATTTGGCTGGATCTGAGCACACAGTATGGCTCTGAATACCTCAGAATTCATTCGGCTGCTTCTGTCCTGTGTCACATCATCAATAAACACTAGTGACCCAGTGCCACTGGCAGCCATGCATGCCCAAGCCATCACACTGCCTCCGCCGTGTTTTACAGATGATGTGGTATGCTTTGGATCATGAGCTGTACCACGCCTTCGCCATACTTTTCTCTTTCCATCATTCTGGTAGAGGTTGATCTTGGTTTCATCTGTCCAAAGAATGTTCTTCCAGAACTGTGCTGGCTTTTTTAGATGTTTTTTAGCAAAGTCCAGTCTAGCCTTTTGATTCTTGATGCTTATGAGTGGCTTGCACCGTGCAGTGAACCCTCTGTATTTACTTTCATGCAGTCTTCTCTTTTTGGTAGATTTGGATATTGATACGCCTACCTCCTGGAGAGTGTTGTTCACTTGGTTGGCTGTTGTGAAGGGGTTTCTCTTCACCATGGAGATTATTCTGCGATCGTCCACCACTGTTGTCTTCCGTGGGCGCCCAGCTCTTTTTGCATTGGTGAGTTCACCAGTGCTTTCTTTCTTTCTCAGGATGTACCAAACTGTAGATTTTGCCACTCCTAAAGTTGTAGCAATTTCTCGGATGGGTTTTTTCTGTTTTTGCAGCTTAAGGATGGCTTGTTTCACCTGCATTTAGAGCTCCTTTGACCTCATGTTTCCTTCACAGCAAAACCTTCCAAATGCAAGCACCACACCTCAAATCAACTCCAGGCCTTTTATCTGCTTGAGAATGAAATAACGAAGGGATTGCCCACACCTGTCCATGAAATAGCCTTGGAGTCAATTGTCCAATTACTTTTGGTCCCTTTAAAAACAGGGTGGCACATGTTAAGGAGCTGAAACTCCTAAACCCTGCATCCAATTTTAATGTGGATACCCTCAAACGAAAGGTGAAAGTCTGAACTTCAACTGCATCTGAATTGATTTGTTTAAAATTCATTGTGGTAATGTCTGGAACCAAAATAGAAAAATGTTGTCTCTGTCCAAATATATATGGACCTAACTGTATATAGTGTAGCCTTACAGATTTCTGTAGGCCCTGTACAACTTATTTGCATATAAAAGCTGTAACTCAGCGCACACACTGTAGAGGTAGACTATGGCTGCTGTGATGTCCTGGTTGCTCTATTCTTCCCGGAGGCCAGAATTTACGCAGAACTCCTCTCCAAAAGGCCTGGAATGTTAAGAGGAAGTTATCGGAAAGCAGTCACCACATGTTCGATTCCTATGAACCTATATTTTTTCACCAGTTTTTCATTTGCACCTTATTCTTCTTTCAATTTTCTTTTTATCTATTTTATATGTGTTCAACTGTTTGTTTTTTATGGTCATCATTCTATGAACGAGAGTTGTGGTTTCTAGATATTCTTGGCTGATTCATCCATTGTGACTTTGTTACATGAGGAGCCCGGCAGTAAATTAAAGTTTGTCTCCCAAGTTGATTGCGCAGACACCGCTTCTAAGCATGAGCAATCACTGTTATGTTCAGATTTTTCATGGTACCTTAAAGAGGTTGTCGAGTCAAAACTGATAGTGTGTGACTGCAGACTTATGATTCCTCCATGTGCTGCATTCAAATGAAGTGATTTTTTTTTAACACAAATAATACCCCAATGGTTTGATTTCCATCAGTGTTTGATGTTACCGTCATATGCAAACAAAAAAAAAATACTAAGTTTATCCTGCCTGTTACAATGTTAAAAACGTAAATTAAAGTCTGGAGGAAAATACTGAACCTCGGGCGCTACTGGTCGATGAAGCCCGGATGGAATAAACAGTGTATGTACACTAAGTGAGTATTTTATTGTTAAAAAAAGGTACTCAAAAAGTAAAAAAAAATAAAATAAAAAGGTATAAAATAATAAAGCATTCATTCTGACTTCTTCAACCAGTAGCGCCCAAGGCTCAGTATTTTCCTCCAGAATTTATTTTAAGTATTTTGTGTGGATGCCCAGACATCACCAGATGCTTCTGGTTCCTCGTGCTGTCAGATCCACACCATGCGCTGACCCCAGTGTTGTGCCTGCTCCCGGCACAACCACCTAAGGTGAGCAGTTCTGCGGTGTGCTTCCACTAGTCTGGGGTTACAAACCCATCTTGAAGGTATTGTGCTATGAGGCTCAATGTTTTTTCTCCCTTTTTCTTCCCAGTCCATTTCAATGTTAAAAAGGCACATGGAGCTTACACAGATGCCATCCGTGTGCTCTCCATGATTTTCACAAACCCGTAGACTTGTGTAGGTAATTTTGATCTGGGAATTGGATCAAAATGATAAATTTCTCTGTGATTTATTTGCGGATGCGCGGTTTGTGAAAAACACGGACATGTGAACAGCTCCATAGATTATAATAAGCACGTGTTCTATCCATGAAAAACACAGAACACATAGGTGAACGCCAGACGTGTAAATGAGGCCTCATATCCATAATCATATCAATAAGGGCCTGTTATATGGGTGAGGGGGTCATGTCTGTATTTTATATGAACAGTGGATCCCTTGCTGACCGTTATTGTGTCTGTCACCAGGGCCAGACTGGCCATCAAGCAAAGGCCAGAAGGGCCTGTATGGTCATGGGCCGCCTTGTCTAATCGGTGTTGTCAAGACACTCATAGTGTTAACAGTTGTGATGGAGCATAAAGTCGCTGACTCCATCACTTACCCCAGCAGGCCACAGGTATCATTAGAAATATTGGTCTTGTAGTAAATCTTGCTTTCCTCCATCCAGGGTAATATTATTAGTACTGTATCCCATCTGGTTGTTGGGGACGGGGACATCATGGGCCTGTGTGATTTCAAATGCCAGGGCTGAATTTCAGTCCCAGCCCTTCCCTGTCTGTCACCACTTTATGTCGCCCAGGACAACAGACTTGACAGTTTCCCTTTAATAAAAATATGGCCGTTACGCTAAAATACGGTGAAGTGATTTTATTCCATCACATGAATATCCAAAATTCTTGATTTGCACAACAGACAACAGTGTAGAGAGAAGCAGAAAGGTGTCGATTCAGTTGGGATTAGCTAGTCACCAGTAGATAGGCCTCGTTCATACTTTCGCCACAATTTCAGAGTTTCAGGTCATAAAAGTGACATAACAGCTTCAAAGTGACCGGTCAAGTTTTTGTTATTTTGGAGGATAAGGGCACCGAGTATGGTCAGTGCCAAAATGGGAAGAAAAAGGTTCAGATAGTCAAAATATTGCCAGTATGTCACACAAAGCAAATTAGGGCCTTGCAAAAACTCATTGGGGCAGATTTATCAAAACGTTCTGAAAGAAAAACTTCATTGCCAATAGCAACCAAAAATATAAACTAAGCTCTGATTGGTTGCAATTAGCAACAAAGACAATTTTGTTAAATGAGGCCCAGTATCTTATAGTTGTAGCCTGTTGTCAACACCAGAGAATTAGAGTTGAGCGAAACAGGTCGGTCAGATTCAAAAGTCGCCGACTTTCGCCAAAGTTGGGTTTCGTCGAGCGAAACCCGACCATAGCGTGAGGTCGGCGACCCGAGCGCCAAAGTCGGATTTCACAGAATGCTTGCACTGTGGGCAACGAGATGACACGTGCAGCGTCGAGAGACACAGAGAGAGAGAGAGAGTTAAAAAAGCGGTCCGGCATGTAGGTGTGTTTACTATCCTCCACTCCTTGCCAACTTTGCTTCCCCATTGACTTGCATTGGGTTTCGTGTTTCAGTCGGACCTTCGACTTTTCACGATAGTCGGCCAATTTCGTTCGACTCGACTTTTGATAAAGTCGGGTTTCATGAAACCCGACTCGACCCTAAAAAAGGCAAAGTCTCTCATCTCTACAGAGAATTGTTCTTTTAGACGTATGACATAAATCTGATAAATAATCCATTTCACTGGATGAACTGGTATAACATTGCTGCTAATCTGCCAGACTATGTGGAGCAAGCGTCGTCTAAAACTACATCTCTAGATCAGTGTTCTTCCCTCCCACATTTATGGCCCTGTGAAAGCTCTGAGATACAGTAATAAATGTGCCAGTATAACCTTTAAAACCATGCAAATAAGTTGAAGACACAGGATGCCATAACTGGGAAGTACACACTCTGTAACATGCAAACATGAAGTATGAAAAATGAATTGCATTACCGCATTAGAAATATGAAAAACTGAGAAAGCTTAGCTCATAAAATGGCCAATTTATGTGTACCTGGAAGCCACGGTAAGGCGTTTCTCATCTTCCAGGACCCTAACCTAATGCCAATCCTCACTTAGACTAAAGTCTTCATCTGTATGGGAACCTGTGTAAATCCTCTCCTTAGACTGAACTCTATATCTCTGTGGAGGGGTAGTGGCCCTGCTGTGATTAAAAACGCCTGTGGCTAATAGGTGGAGTGCTCCGTCAGAAGGTTAATGAATACAAATTGAGTGTATGCGAGTTGGTGACTCTAGGTTAAGCACCTGTTCACACTTAGTTTATGCTTGGATGTGACAGTCAATTTTTTTAAATTTATATCTGGGAAGTAAACATTTCATTAATGGGTCCTACTAATATATAATATGACATAAGGCTCAGCTCATTCCCAATAACCAAGCAGACAACACTTATTAATACACGTGACAAAAACAAATTATATTACAGAACATGGGTGGACTCTACAGCTCATATAATATAGATTTACGGTACACTCACAGAAATGTTTTTGCGGCCCGTGTGCTCAACAGACCAAATGTAAACCAATGTTAGCCTGTATGCTACTCAAATGGGAGATTTTCCAGATGGACCTCAGGTCCGCAGGGGGAAAAAAATTGCAGTGCTGAGCCTATGTCTTTTTCGGTATGTCAGCTGATTTGAACAGCTGACATGTGCCCCTAACAGCTGCGGGTGGAATCGCAATCCACCCGCAGCTGTTAACCTGTTAAATGCTGCTGTCAATCTCTGACATGGCATTTAAACAAAAATAACCTATACATGTTTGGTATCTATGAACTTGTAATGACCTGGAGAATCGTAGGGGGTATCTATGAACTTGTAATGACCTGGAGAATCGTAGGGGGTATCTATGAACTTGTAATGACCTGGAGAATCGTAAGGGCAGGTCAGTTTTAGCATTTGGCAAACATGGTTAAAAAAAAAAAAAAAATTGTGGAATTGCACTTTTTTTTGCAATATCACCGCACTTGTAATTTTTTTCACGTTTTTCAGAACACAATATGGTGAACCCAATGGAGTAGGTCAAAAGTACAACTCGTCCCGCAAAAAATCAATCCTTCATATGGCCACATTGATAGAAAAATAAAAAAGTTATGGCTCTGGGAAGAAGGAGAGCAAAAAACAGAAAAGAGGGTAGGGCCTTCATCTCTGCCACGGCCCCTCTGTTACCTCTGGTGTATCTCTATACTGTTTAAAATTCCACACTTGCACAGATCGATCCGGTTTCAGGCTTCAGTAAAATGGCACCTGTTTCGGCGCATGCTCACAATAAACTCCCAGCAGGCTTCAGGGAAATGTGGCTGGTGGTGGTGCATATGCAGATTGAGATCATCGCCCGCGGCTAGGACGGCACTGGCGTGGAATATTAAACAGTATGAAGATACTTACACCAGAGGCAGCTGAGGGGCCTAATGGGTGGGTACAACTTCTATGAATGAATGTGGCTTTAAGCCCCGCGTAGTAGCATAATGTATAGTAATGAATGTCTGAACATTATCCATAACTAATTATCCATAGCTGATGGTTTATTATTGCTGTTACTTTCCGCCAATTACTATACAGTATGTCTATAGTTACAGTCAGAAGAATAATATACAGAGCAGTATATTATTCTGTAGCATAGATGATGTATTTAATAGCAAATTCATCTGTAGATTGATTGCCTGTGTGTGATTCATCGACACTGGGGTCAACAATCACTGGGTGGTCCTCACGATGTCTCAATAGACCTCCTATTGATTAAACATACGTGTGGCACGTCACCCAGACACACTCAGTCATGTTTTACGGCCTTTCATTTATGCTGATCACATCTCCTTCCGTTCATTTTATACGAGTAATGTGGTGATGACGGGAACACTTCTTTAGGTTTTGTATGTAGATGTCGGTCATGGCAAGGAGATTCTTTTCTGACAGCTTGTTCACCAAATCATTAAGTGTATATCTGTGGTTACTCGACTTCGCCGCCATCATTCTCTCTCTCATGGTGGTTATTTCAGAAGTGCACCAAGCTTTGCTTTATTTATACAGACTTTCCACTATTCCACAAGTGAAGACCTGGGAATTCTCCAGGTTTCAGAGCTAACCACCAAAATCTCAACACTAAAAGAAGCTGTAGTCATAAATGACTATACAGAAGAACATCAAGCATCTGTCATGATCTCAGCCAAGGTTGTCAGGCTTTTCCAGACTATTGTAGGTCTTGACCTTCTTCATGTCTCCAGACCTGGATATCAGCTTTAACCTAATTCTCACATTTCATTTAAAAGGGGCTATATGAAAATAGAAAAATGTTTGTTCTCCTGTTGTCCAAGGTCTATGTCCGGTTTTGCAGCTCAGCCCCAATCACTTCAAGGATAGGGTCAAACGACTGTTTTCCCCACATCTGGGAAAAAAAGGTCCGATTACTCTGATCAGAGCGGCATTCGTTTTTCTTGGACATGGAAAGAAAAATTGTGTCAGTCTGTGAAAATTGTACCGCAATGGGATGTCATGCAAGTGTGACACAATTTTTCCACGGACCCATAGACCTGCATTGCCAATTGCAGGCAAAAACTGGAGATGCCTCTGATTTTTTCTGCAGACCACTGAGGTAAGAAATCGGACATGTGCACAGCCCCATACAATATTATAAGTATGAGTGCTGTCTGTGACTAAATCAATGCACGTTACCACTTGCTTTCCATCTACATCCACTCCCCTCATTCGTGATTGACAGCTCTGGCTTTACAGAAGCGAAATAAGGGCAGGGAAACGAGGAGATGGGAAGGTGCACTGGGCTCGTTGACTACACCCAGGGTGCACCAAGAGTCTGTGCTTCTTTGGAACAGTCATTTTCTGCTGACAGTTCCCCTTTAATGGTGATGGCCACTTTGTGGACAAACTAAAAAAATGCCCTAAACAATTTTGTCTTAACATAAGCAATCAAATTTACCTCCCGGGCTTATCCAAGCACTGCGCTTCAAGGCTACATGCAGCCCATGGATCTGCAGTAAGAAAATGGTGGAAGTTCTGGGAATAACCAACACTTCACATGCTCCATCCTCCTCTGGTGCTTAAAGTGTTCAGAACACGTGCAGATGCAAGTATCAGCATATGCATCAAATGCGATCAGTGCCCGCACAAAGGAAGATGGAGCAGGAGAAGCAGCGAGTCAGGAAAATCCATAGAAAGCTGCCACCTCAAGTCCTATAAATGGGGACACTGTGCAGGAAGCAATGACACATAAAGCAGGGGTAAGCAATGGGATATTTCTGATTGGTGATGTCAGTACTCGATAGTTAGGGCCAGAAAGTTGCCAATCCCTTTAAATACTGCTTTTTATATATTAATTAGGTGATGTTTATGGACACAAAGATATTACTGACCCTCTAATAACTGACTTTTAAAATTCAAGACAATGAAAACCAGACAGCTTTTATTAATCATACACAGGATGAATCAATATAGATATAAAAAAATTCACCAGCAACAAAAACACAAATACTCCAGATAAGATGCTCAGCCATTGCATATAACACAGGAGTTAAAATAATCCAATTTTCACAGATCCATCTCTGCACACAGCGATCAGACCCGACTCCAGGAGTTCAACCATCGACTTCTTTACCTGCAAGAGTAGAACACAGTGTATAGGTATCAATGTACGTAACCTCATGTCTTACAGCTGGCTGTGTGTATGTGAGGCTGTGTGAATGTGAGGCTGTGTGTATGTGTGAGGCTGTGTGTATGTGTGAGGCTGTGTGTATGTGTGTGGCTGTGTGTATGTGTGGTATGTGTGTGGCTGTGTGTATGTGTGTGGCTGTGTGTATGTGTGTGGCTGTGTGTGGTATGTGTGTGGCTGTGTGTATGTGTGTGGCTGTGTGTGGCTGTGTGAATGTGAGGCTGTGTGTATGTGTGAGGCTGTGTGTATGTGTGTGACTGTGTGTATGTGTGAGGCTGTGTGTATGTGTGTGACTGTGTGTATGTGTGAGGCTGTGTGTATGTGTGTGGCTGTGTGTATGTGTGTGTGGCTGTGTGTATGTGTGAGGCTGTGTGTATGTGAGGCTGTGTGTATGTGTGTGTGGCTGTGTGTATGTGTGTGTGGCTGTGTGTATGTGAGGCTGTGTGTATGTGTGTGGCTGTGTGTATGTGTGAGGCTGTGTGTATGTGTGTCAAATATAGCGTGGCACTACCGCAGGGTGCGCAAGTAGGTTACCCAGACCAAAGTGAATAATAAAGTAACTTGGCACTCAACTGAATGATCCTTTGCAAATTAGATTTATTTTATAATTTATTGCAGTCCTGGAAACGTTTCGGCCTATTATCGGCCTTGGATATAGTGGATATACTGATTTAAATATATATATATTATATATAAATTATATATATATATTATATATATTATATATTATATATATTATATATATATATAATATATATATATATATAATATATATTATATATTATATATATTATATATATTATATATTATATATATTAATTATATATTATATATATTATATATATTAATTATATATTATATATATTATATATTATAATATTATATATTATATATATTATATATATATATAATATATATTATATATATATATTATATATAATAAATATATATATTATAGTGGATATACTGATTTAAATGCCTTGCAAAAAGGAATATATAACCATACATAGAGAAATGTATAAATCTCCTTGGAGGTATCATGGACGCTTAATCTGTTTGAAACTAGTGCTGTATAGTCCAGGAGGTAAATGGGACCATATGAAGCTTGTTTAGATATGGAGGTAGCATACACAGGTGGGACGCGGTATTCCCCCGCTCGTCAGCTGGCCTTTGTGTGAGGCTGTGTGTATGTGTGTGGCTGTGTGTGTGTGTGTGTGTGTGTGTGTGTGTGATACATGCATGTGTGAGCTACTTGTGTGTAAGAGCTGTGTGATACATACGTGTGTGAGCTGCGTGTGAGTTGTGTATGTGAGCTGTGTGATACGTGTATGGGCTGTGTAATACGTGTTTGTGTGAGCTACTTCTGTGTGTGAGCTGTGTGTGATACATGCGTGTGTGTGTGAGCTACTTATGTGTGAGCTGTGTGATGTGTGTGTGAGCGTGCGCTGTGTGTGTGAGCTACTTGTGTGTGTGCTGTGTGATACATGTGTGTGAGCTACCTGTGTGTGTGTGAGCTGTGATACATGCGTGTGTGTGTGAGCTGTGTGTATGTGAGCTGTGTGAGTGTGAGGTACTTGAGTGTGAGTTGTGTGATACGTGTGTGTGAGCGTGAGCTGTGTGAACTACTTTTGTGTGTGAGCTGTGATACAGTGTGTGATACGTGTGAGCTGTGTGTGTGTGATACGTGTGAGCTGTGTGTGTGAGCTAAAGCAAAATTTGGCACAACCTGCCAGTGTTCTACGATTTGGGTGAGGACATTCATTGTATGTGGGCTGGTGTTTTTTGTGCCAGGGCTGCTTTTTGGACTCAGTCCGGCCCTGCCCAGCCATCATACAGCGATAGCATGTCCTTGTAATATCCCAACAGGCTGAAAGCTTCATTAATGGGCTGTATATAAAGGCATATACCTAGGCGCTGTAAGACTTTATTCCTATGATGAGCCTTTGGTGAGTTTTGGCTGCAGATTTTCTGCATCTACTATTTAAATTACCGTAAGTTACTTGCGGTTTTTCATTGCTTTTTTGAGTGAGGTCTTTATAGTGTTTTCTCCCTTGTTACTATGTCATGCTTTAAATAAATCTACTTTGTTTTTGATACTTCCTGGTATTTTGCTTTATTGATACACTTAGGCGCGAACTACATGCATTTTTGATGCCCGGCAGGTATCTCCCATCTGTCTTATTAATTAGAATCAGATGGATGCATAATACCGGCTGCACGACATATAGCAAGCAGCTGACGGACGCCCCCGCAGCAGCGCCTCCCCAATGCAGAGAGAAGCTGGATAGCCCTTAAAGGGGACATCACGTCTTATTCAGGCATATCACACCAGGAATCTGAATGAAGAAAAGCAGCACTGTCCAAACAATTACTATGATGCACCGCAATGTCAAAACGCCAATGCGGTGCACATATTCAGAGCTTCTGAAATCGAAAACTGTGAAATGGTTAAAAGAAGTAGCATCTTATAGCATGAAGAAAAGAGCAGCCAAGAAGGCAGAGCCGTCACAAAAACGATGACAGAACCACTAGGAAAGCAGCATCGGGACAAAGACCGCCGGTGGGTTTCCTAAAGAGGAAACAGTCAGCGGCTCTGAAATGTCGTGTGCACATACGCCTGATTAGCTTCCTGCGGAATAGGCCATAGGATGTGTGTTTTAGATGGGGATTTAGATTGTAGGCCACATTAGGAATAAGATCCAGATGTGAACCTGTCCTCTCACTATATAGCCAACAATGAAGACGTGTGAGTGCATAATACACGGAGATTAGACTGCCATGTGGGCCGTGACGGGTGTGTAAACAGTGCATGAAATGAGCTATAGGGGGCGCAATACAAATAAGCAGCAGGCCTCATTACCTCTGGTATATCCACCATCCTCCGCTGCTTCTTGTCCCTCCAGTTCCAATCTAAAACAAGGTATTTTAAGGATTGCAAGCTGAGCCCATCTATAAGAAAAGACCAGGCACGTTACCACCGACTAATGGACCACGAGGCACAATACCTGATAAACTGGACATGGGAACAGTGGACAAAGGGAAGAATTCACATTCTTTTTAAACTCAATTGCTTTTACACGAATCACAGTAAAATGTTTAAGAACAGACGTCTCGAATCCCGAACAGAAGACCCATCACCTTTGAAGCCCTGTTATAAAAGGCCACTGGCCCATGGTAGGACAATTTTACGGAAAATGTGACATTCTATGACTAAGGGCTGATAGCCAGAAACGCGTAAGAATGTGACTCTATTTTTATCCATTTGTGGATAGATCTACACGTTTTTATGATGGTGTGAAATAAAGAAGAATTGTTTTTTACTATTCAGCTGTGTGATCGGACAACTTTTTTCTTCCTCTCATTGTGATCCGACGATCAGACGGAATTTTTTGGATCGCTGCTGGCAAATGCAAGGCTACGAGGCACATTGACACGGTGAGGCGTTCCGTTTTACCCTGGATTTTTTCTCTTATCCGATTACGCTTGCTTGTCACTATTAAAACTCTCGTCTTACCTTGTTCTATGAGCGCTTTGATCCTCTCCGGCGTTCCTACTCCCAGGTGAATGACATTATTCTCCAACCATTTTATCTGGTCTTTAATCTATGGGGAAGGTTGAGAATGCAGCGGTTATTTCAGATGTTTTGTAAGACTAGTAAATGGTGATATCCTCTATCATTATTTTATTTATTTATTTTCTTAACAAAAATAGGTCTTGAAATAAGGGTAGAAAAAAAATTTAAAAGGTTTAAAGAGTTGTCAGGGACTTATCACTTGGCTAGTAGTTAAGATGCATCACCCAGGAACAGCCATTAAACAGTGTGCCGACCTGCCGTGTTCCAGAGCAAAGAACAATTGATTGTTGGGGGAACAGGGACAAGTCCATTAAATATATTTTAATGAACAAAAGGATTATTTGTTCTTTTATAAGGATTTGTATGAGATTAGAAAAACATGTCAGCCTTCCACGCACAGCGAGGCCGATATTTCACAATACAAAAGAACTGCAAGAAAACAATACCTTGAGATGCTTTGCAAATAATTTCATTATCTTGGTGTCACCTTTGAATGCATTTGTCAGTCTGCAGCAATAAGGGTAAGAATACATTAATTAATAAAAAAAATAAAAATAATATATATATTATATGTATATAATGTATAACTATATAAGGCTGTGCATAAGTTTTAGGCAGGTGTGTAAAAAAACGCTGCAAAGTGCTAATACTTTCATAAACAGAAGTGTTAATAGTTTTTTTTTATCAAGTAACAAAATGCAAAGTGAATAAACAAAAGAGATATCTATATCAAATCAATATTTGGCGTGACTGCACTTTGCCTTCAAAACAGCATCAATTCTACTATGTATAGTGGCACAAAGTCAATGATTTTGCAGGATTATAGTCATGTGTATGAATAACAAGTTATACAAAACAGGTGATAATGATCATCGTTTTCAAGCCTCCTACAGAAATAGCTGTGCAAGAAGCTCGAAACTGGGTGAGGAACAGCCAAACTCTCCTACAACGATGAGGTTGTGGAAGACAGTTTCACGTCATTGGACATCCACCATGTCAAGACTGAGCACAGCAACAAGACTCAAAGTAGTTATAATGCAACAGCAAAATCTCTCACGGTCAAAAGTTTCAAAGGAGACTGGGGTTTCTTCTTTTGAAGAAGCAACAAGAAATGGGCCACATTGAGGACCCAAGATGAAGTGGTCGGTGAACTTAGTGCAACAGCTGAAAGACACATCAAGTTAATCTTCCCTTTTGAAAGCAGAAAATGTCCAGCAGTGTCACCAGCTCAGTACTGAGAGTTGTCTTCATGAAAAAATTGAGGCCAAAAATCCACACCTGTGACATACTCAAGTGACTCAACTATATACAAAAATATAGGAACTGCAAGAAAAATGGTAGCAGGCGCTCCAGACTGATGAAAAACAAAATGTGGCTGTAACAGAGGGCAGTTTCTTCGCTGAAGTTGCTGGAGAGGGATACAATAATGAGAGGTGTCTGTAAACAACAGTGAAAGGTAGTATAGGTTCCTTTTAAGTTTGGGGCTGCATTTCAATAAATGGAATTGAGAATTTGGTCAGGATTACTTGTGCCCTCAATGTTGAGAAATGAAGGCAGATACAGTGGCATGTAAAAGTTTGGGCACCCCTGGTCAAAATTATTGTTATTGTGACCAGTTAAGCAAGTTGAAGATGGAATGATCTCTAAAAGGGCTAAAGTTAAAGATGACACATTTTCTCTGTATTTTAGGCCCAAAAAATTATATATTGTCATTTTAAAAATTACAATAAGGAAAATAGGCCAATGCAAAAGTTTGGGCACCCTGCATAGTTAGTACCTAGTAGCACTCCCTTTTAAAAATATCACAGCTTGTAAACGCTTTTAGTAGCCTGCCAAGAGTCTTTCAATTCTTGTTTGATGGATTTTCATCCATACTTCCTTGGAAAATTCTTCCATTTCTGTGAGATTCCTGGGTCGTCTTGCATGCACTGCTATTTTGAGGGCTAGCCACAGATTTTCAATGATGATCGAATCGGGGGACTGTGAGGGCCATTGAAAAACCTATAGCTATCGCCTTTTGAGGTAGTCTATTGTGGATTTTGATGTGTGTGATCATTATTCATTTGTAGAAGCCATCCTGTTTTCAAATTCAGCTTTTTTACACATGGTGTTATGTTTGCATCAAGAATTTGTTGAAATTTCATTGAATCCATTCTTCCCTCTACCTGTGAAATGTTCCCTGTGCCATTGTCTGCAACACAACTCCAAAGCATGATTGATCCATCCCCATGCTTAATGGTTGGAGAGATGTTCTTTTCCTGAAATTCTATGCAATTTTTTCTCTGCACAAACCTCTGATCATTGCAACCAAACAGTTTTATTTTAACTTCAACGATTCACAGGACTTGTTTCTAAAACGCATTGGGCTTGTTTAGATGTTCTTTTGCATACCTCTGATGCTGAATTTTATGGTGAGGGTGCAGGAGAGGTTTTCTTCTGATGACTCTTCCATGAAGGCCATATTTGATAAGGTGTCTCTGAACAGTAGAACAATTACCACAACTCCAGAATCTGCTAAATCTTTCTGAAGGTCTTTTGCAGTCAAGTGGGGGTTCTGATATGCCTTTCTAGCAATCCTACAAGCAGCTCTCTCTGAAATTTTGCTTGGCCTTCCAGACCTTATCTTGACCTCCACTGTTCCTGTAAACTGCTATTTCTGAATTACATATTGAACTGAGGAAAGGACAACTTGAAAACGCTTTGCTATCTTCTTATAGCCTTCTCCTGCTTTGTGGGTCTCCACCATTTTCATTTTCAGAGTGCTAGGCAGCTGCTTAAAAGAACCCATAGTGACTGTTTTTTCGCACAAGGTTAGAGGAGGCTATGTGTTTCTAAACCTGTGGAATCTGCATCAGCTGGCCTTTCCTAACATTGAGGGTGAACAAGCCATAACCCTTACAGGCTAATTAAGGTCTAAAACCTTGGTCAAAGTTATCTGAGCACACAAATCTCCAAAGGTGCCCAAACTTTAGCATCGGACCATTTTTCTTTTTGTAATTTTTAAAATGTGAAAAAATTACAATGTGTATTACTTTTTAGCCTAAAATACAAAACAAATGTGTCATCTTTAACTTTAGGCCTTTTAGAGATCATTTTATCTTCAACTTGCTTAACTGTTCACAATAACAGTAATTTTGACCAGGGGTGCCTAAACTTTTGCATGCCACTGTACTTACTCATCTTACAATACTATCAGGGAGGCATCTGATTGGCTCCAAATTTATTCTGCAGCAGCACAACAACCCCAAATATAGCTCTTAATGATTTTGTATCTTCAGTGTCAAGAGGAGCTAAAAGTCCTGGAAGTGATGATCCGGCCCCCACAGAGCCCGAGACCTTTACAGAAGATCTGTGGTTAGTTCTCCAAGATGTTTGGAACAACCTCCATGTCAAATCCCATTAAAAGCTGTGTACAAGTATACCTAGAAGAATTGATGCAGTTTTGAAAACAAAGGGCGGTCACACCAAATATTGATTTAATTTAGATTTCTCTTTTGTTCATTTACTTTGCATTTTGCAAATTAATAAAAATAAACTATTAACACTTAATTTTTTTAAAGCATTCTTACTTTGCAGTGTTTTTTCTACACCTAACACTTTTGCAAAGTACTGTATACACTCATGGCCGAAAGTGTTGGCACCCTTGAAATTGTTCTATAAAATGAAGTATTGCTCCCAGAAAATTATTGCAAATACAAATGTTATGTTAAACACATGTATATTTCCTTTGTGTGTACTAGAGCAACACAAAAAAAAACTGAGAAAAAAAGGCAACCAATAAAATGGGCCGGACAAAATTGTTGGCACCTTTCCAAAACTGTAGGTAAAAAACTTTGTTTCAAGCATGTGGTGCTCATTGAATCTCACCTGTGGCAAGTAAAAGGTGTGGGCAATATTAAAATCACACCTGAAAGCAGGAAAAAAGGGAGAAGTTGACTTAATCTTTGCATTGTGTGTATGTTTGTGCCACATTAAGCATGGAGAACAGGAAGAGGAGAAGAGAACTGTCTGAGAACTGGAGATCCAAAATCTCAAGGTTACAAGTCCATCTCCAGAGATCTTGATGTTCCTTTGTCCACGTGTACAATATAATCAAAAAGCTTACAATCCATGGCATTGTAGCTAATCTCTCTGGATGTGAACAGCAGAGAAAAGTTAATGAAAGGTTGCATCGCAGGATAGTCCAGATGGTGGAAAAGCAGCCCCAATCAAGTTCCAAAAAAATTCAGAGTGAACTACCCATCGACATTTGAATTAAATGGAAGGAGACCCAAGAGGACCCACTGCTGACAAAGACGTATAAAAAAGCTGGATTACAGTTTGCCAAAATGTATGTCAGTAAGTCAAAATCCTTCTGGGAAAGCATCTTGTGGACAGATGAGACCAAGATAGAGTTTTTTGGTAAAGCACATCATTCTACTATTTACTGAAAACAGAATGAGGCCTACAAAGAAAAAAACCCAGTACCTAGAGTCAAATATGGTGGAGGTTGAAAGATGTTTTGGAGCTATTTTGCTGCCTCTGGCACTGGATGCCTTGACTGCATGCAAGGCATCATGAAATCTGAAGATTACTAAAGGATTTTGTGTCTCAATGTAGTGCCCAGTGTCATAAAGGTCATGGATCTTCCAGCAGAACAACAACCCCAAACATACTTCAAGAAGCACCCAGAAATGAATGCAAACAAAGGAGGGGGGTGTTCTAAAGTGGTCAGCAATGAGTCCGCATCTAAATCCCATTGAAAACCTGTGGAGAGATCTTAAAATTTATTGTAGGTAGAATGCGCCTTCAAATATAAGAGACCTGGAGCAGTTTGCAAAAAAAAGAGTTGTCCAAAAGTCCAGTTGAGAGGTGTAAAAAGTTAATTGATGGTTATAGGAAGCGAATGATTGCAGTTATTTATTCCAAAAGGTGTGCAACCAAATATTAAGTTAAGGGTGCCAACAATTTTATCAGGCCCGTTTGGGGGGTTTTGTGTGAAATATGTCCAATTTGCATTTTTTTCTCCATTTTTTTCTCCTTTTTTGTGTTGTTCCAATACACACAAAGGGAATAAATATACGTGTAATTGCAATAATTTTTTGGTAGAAATATTTAATTTTCTGGAA
Source organism: Dendrobates tinctorius (assembly GCF_039654945.1). Classification (NCBI taxonomy): domain Eukaryota; kingdom Metazoa; phylum Chordata; class Amphibia; order Anura; family Dendrobatidae; genus Dendrobates; species Dendrobates tinctorius. The sequence goes on along the minus strand of NW_027361752.1, from coordinate 422,014 downwards.
CAATTTCAAGAGTGCCAACATTTTTGGCCATGACTGTATATGTGTATTATTATTATTATTGTTATGAGATAGTCATTTGTATTGTACAATGCTTGATACACAGCAAAAGAGTCATAGCAGCAATGACACCGAAAGCTGCTGAGGAAGGCGCTCTATATCGAGCTGGATTAACTATTCTCTGAACAAAAAAACTGGAGTTCCATCTTTCGAGCCAGAACTCTACCAGAGCCATATATAGATAAGAGAGGTGGCAGTCAGAGGTGAACGACCCTGGTCCAGCAGCCATGTCAGTAGTCTGACATGACAAGAGCCTTGCAGACCTCCTATCAGTGGCCACTGGATCACGGTCCTGCAAATTTATTCGATCATCTCTTCTAGTGGTGCATATGCATGGCCTCCCCACTGACGTCTATGAGAATTATACAGACATCTCAGCCAGCACCTCCTTTAGGCTTTAATTGCTCCAGTAATGCCAATGTGTGACCTCCTCTCCACATTTTTTCAGCTGCATAGAGTCACCAATTGGCCATTAAGGTGGGTGCTAGGAATTCCCTAAATCACAAAAATGTTCAAGAACCAAGGACACACGCCCATGTGACCTTCCAATAATCCAGCCCTGTTCTGTGCATCTTTCTTGATGGCAGTTGTTTCTTCAGCTCTAATGTCAGCCATTTTCTTAATTAAGAATAACACCCGTTTTTCCCTAATGTTCCCCACTGTCCAAAATGATTGTTACATCCCTGCTGGCATCACTGCATGGCCTCCCATCCCCGCACACCAACTTACTCACTGCTCCAGGTCATGTGGTGATTTCTGTCTGCTGCCAGCTCCATGCGCTATGCCTCTTGTTTTCCTGCTTTCTCTCTTCATGTTTCCTGACTGTGTGTATAGGGGGGCGGCGCCTGAACTCTCTGCTTCTTATGCAGTCAGGGTGCACCGGTCTAAGCTGTCCCCGACCAATCACCTGGAGCCCTTTACTATATAGGGTCACCACACCCACTAACCATTGCCTGTGCAATGTCTCTACTCAGTTAGCTCCTTGCTACTGAGGAAGCCAGGCCCTGTCCTTTGTCTTGCCTTCCTTGAGAGGCTTTACTCCTAGCTTTTCTTGTACACTCTGTGTGCCCGCCAGGAGGCTTATATCCTGGCCCCTGTCTTGTCCCAGCCTTGTCTGAGTACTTGCTTGGTACTTTTCTGCTAGCCCTCCAGGAGGCTGAATATCCTGGTTCCTGCATCCTTCGGTCCCTGTACATGTCTCATACTGTTTCCCTGTCTGAACTCTGCCTTACCTCTGTCTGTCAGTCTCCTTGTCTGTGGTTCCTTTCCCTGCTGTCTTTCCATGTCCTCCCTGTCTTACTTTGCACTCTTGCAAGCTCCGCCTACCTTGCACTCTTGCAAGCTCCGCCTACCTTGCACTCTTGCAAGCTCCACCTACCTTGCACTCTTGCAAGCTCCGCCTACCTTGCACTTTTGCAAGCTCTGCCTACCTTGCACTCTTGCAAGCTCCGCCTACCTTGCACTCTTGCAAGCTCCGCCTACGTCACACTCCTGTGGCTCCGCCTACGCCGCACTCCTGCAGCTCCGCCTACTCCGCACTCCTGCGGCTCAGTTCCTAACCTGTTCCAACACACTACACTCCTTCCTGACTATACCGTTACCTGCATCTGCTGTGTGAACAGGCGCCTGCCTGTCCCTTCTGATACCACGCCCTCCTGTCCTGTGTCTCCAAGCTGTGCCCGCCTGTCCTGTGTCTCCAAGCCGTGCCTCTTTGCCTTGTGTCTCCAAGCCGTGCCCGCCTGCCTTGTGTCTCAAGCCGTGCCCACTTGCCCTGTGTCTCAGCTGTGCCTGCTTGCCCTGTGTCTCAGCCTGCTTGTCACTCGCACCTGTCCAGGTGTCCTGTTCCTGAGTGGGATCAGCAGCCACAGCCAGACACCACCCTGGAGTGGCACCTGGCAGCTACCTGCCGCACAAGCCTGACCTCACCATCAGAGGCTCCAGTGAAGACCGAGGTAGCTGTCGTAGTTACGCCCCTTCCAGGGTAGTCTGGTTTGTGGCACAGTGGGCCACAACCCCCGGCTCGCGCCAATCAGCCAAGGCGCAAGCGTGACAATGATAATTATTAGTTGATTATTGATGGTCATCGTATACTTACTTAATTAGTTCTAGAGTGCGGAGAGCAGAGCTGCAGACAACCAGCAAGAGGACGGATTTCTTTTCTTTGTGATTTTTTGATAGTTTTGACCATTTGGGGCAAACTGAAAAAAACCAAAGAGCGGATAACTGTTACAAGTCTTCGCTGTAGGCTATAAAGTTGCAAACAAAATTATTCAACCTCCATTGGAAATTCAGTTTATTATGAAAACGTACAAACTTTCTGCTGTTTGTAAAAAAGCAAATATAACTTCAATAGCTCAACGCAACTATTCTAGCAAGCGGTTTCTCCAAATCCACGCAAAATCGAAAAGTTTGCCCAACCTGTCAACAGAATCCCTTACAGTAGCGCACACAGAAGTTGTGTCATGCCCACCTAATGAAATTAATCAAGGGCTATTTAGCTGCATCAGGTGTACTTGATCTGAAACATCAAATACCTGGACCGGCTTGGGGTTTTATAGACTGTTGTGTTTGATTGGATGTTTATGTAAGGTCCCAAAGGTTTAAATAAGAGATTGTTGACTTGCAAAAAACAAGAAAAAGATAAAGATATAGTTGGATGCAGGGTTTGTCATTTCAAATTAAAGAGGTTGGCCACTATTCTTATTCATGGCCTATCCTTAGAAAGATTTGGTGGCAGCGGTCACTGAGGAATCTGGTGAGAAATGGTGTAACTGCAGCACTGGGCCACGCACACAGCCACTATGCAGATGATGGATATGCTGTGTTTCGGCAGCATCCCAAAATTTCCAGCTGGCACTGGAAACAAACGATTGTCAGGGGTGCCGAGTGTCACACTCACACGGATCAGATATTAATGACACCGGCGGTGTCTCGAGTCTCTTACCAAGCGGGACGTATTCCTACGGGAGAACGCTCCCTAGGATACCTACCCCCTGCCTCTTTTGGACACACGTTGGGTTCCGCAACCACCGCTGTCCCGGTAAGTGATTTAGTTTTGTCCATAAGTCATCATCTGATTACAGGTCAAATCCACGATCAGGACATAGAACAGCAATGCGATGTACTGCATGCCCTCTCATGAACCAGGGATTGCATTGACACATCGCTTTGGTATTACTTCTATGCACACCCTAGGTTTGGTGTTCATAGTGATCATTCACCTATAGCTCACACACCCCACAGCGCGGTATCTTCTTATTGATATATTTTGCTTTCTATGCTTAGGTGACAGAATTGGCACGGAATCTGATGTCTAGGTACCAGCTGCTGTAATCCACTGCATACCTGTGAGTGCCGGTGTGTTCTATTCTTCACTAAACATGTGTAGTTGTTTATTTTTATTTAAGAGGTGGAAAAAAATCTCGGACGTTTGCATGAAATTTTTTTTCTCTTGCTTTTGTCACCATTTTCCAAGACCTGTAACGTCTCCATTTTTCAGGATCTGGGGATGGGTTATGGCTTATTTATTTTGTGCCATGAGCTGAAGTTTTTATGGATACCATTTTGGGGTAGATAAGCGGTTTTGCTCGCCTCTTATTGCACTTTATTGCAACGTTGTGTCTGGAAAAAAAAAAAAGAATTCTGGTGTTTCTAAATTTTCCTCTTTATGCCGTTTACTGATCGTATTAATTTATTTTATATTTTGACAGATCGGACATTGCTGAACGCGGTGATACCCAAATAGGTGTGTTTTTATTATTATTACTTTATTTTCAATGGGGCAAAAGGGGGGTGATTTGGACTTTTGTGGTTAATTTTTTTCATATTTTTAAAGACTTTTTCTTTTTATTCACTTTATTTAATAGTCCCCTTAGGAGACTTGAAGCTGTGATAGTCTGTGCTATACATAACACAGGAAGATCATAATGACAGTGATGGACAGTGATGGGGTTCACCAGCGCGCCCCGTGATCACGACAGACGCCGATGAGTGGGATGAATGACACGCTTCCGGCCGGCGTGTGTTAAATCAGTCATGTGCGGGGAGGGATGCGGGCTCAGTGTGTGAGCCCGCATTAAAGTCGGGGACACAACATAAGCCGTAAATATACTGTAAGTCACATGTTGTGAAGGCGATAAAGAAACACTCATTATGCTACCTGGACATGGCAGAAAGAGGAAGCCATCACCAGCTACCACCAGGAGGCCAGTAATCAAAAACCTTCGAGTGACTGCAAAATACCTGCAGCAAGATTTGGTGGCAGCTGTCACTGAGGTGTCACTTTCCAGGGTAAGGGGCAAGCTTAACACTGAAGACCTTCATGCCTGAACTTCAAGATGCTGGTCGTGAAGGGGCTGAATTATTCGGAGACCGCATAGGTCAGTAAAAGTAACATGTTGCATCGAATTTGCAGAAACCATTCGTCATCAGCTCCTCCTCACTATGCTCCGTTCCATTGGCCTCAAGGATACCGTTCTCTCCTGGTTCTCCTCCTATCTCTCCGACCGCTCCTTTACTGTATCTTTTGCCAGTTCCTCCTCCTCTCATCTTTCCCTTACTGTTGGGGTCCCCCAAGGATCGGTTCTAGGTCCCCTCCTCTTCTCCTTGTACACTGCCCCTATTGGTCAAACAATCAGTAGATTTGATTTCCAGTACCATCTCTATGCTGATGACACCCAATTATACGCTTCTTCTCCTGACATAACGCCAGCCTTTCTAGAAAACACCGGCGATTGTCTAAACGCTGTGTCTAATATCATGTCCTCACTATATCTGAAACTGAACCTGTCAAAGACTGAACTCCTGGTGTTTCCTCCCTCTACTAATGTACCTATACCCGACACTGCCATTTCTGTGTGTGGTTCCACTATTACTCCCCAGCAACATGCCCGCTGTCTTGGGGTCATACTTGATTCCGAGTTTTCCTTTGCCCCCCACATTCGATCACTGGCTCGCTCTTGTCATCTGCACCTCAAAAACATTTCTAGAATTCGACCTTTTCTTACCTTTGACTCTGCAAAAACTCTTACTGTTTCTCTTATTCATTCTCGTCTCGACTATTGTAACTCTCTTCTAATCGGTCTCCCGCTTACCAAACTCTCCCCTCTCCAATCTGTCTTGAATGCTGCAGCCAGGATCATATTCCTCACCATTCGTTACACCGATGCCTCTACCTTGTGCCAGTCATTACACTGGCTACCCATCCACTCCAGAATTCAGTATAAACTTATTACCCTCACTCACAAAGCCCTCCATGGCTCAGCACCACCCTACATCTCCTCCCTTGTTTCAGTATACCACCCTACCCGCGCCCTCCGTTCTGCTGATGACCTGAGGTTAGCATCCTCAATAGTCAGAACCTCCCACTCCCGTCTCCAAGACTTTACACGTGCCGCGCCAATTCTTTGGAATGCACTTCCCAGGTCAATACGATTAGTCCCCAATCCCCACAATTTTAAGCGTGTCCTGAAAACGCATTTATTCAGACTGGCCTATCGCCTCAACACATTAACCTAATCTATCCCTATGTGGCACAGCCAAAAGTTTTACCATAACCAGGTTCCCAGCATCATGTTCCCACATGCTTTATGCCTCCATTAGCCCTCTGTGTCTGTACTGTTACACACTTAACATTATGGCTGGTCCATACAATCAGGGCAACTGTTACCACCCACCTTTCGTGTCTACCTCTTTCCTCATAGACTGTAAGCTTGCGAGCAGGGCCCTCACTCCTCTTGGTATTTGTTATAATCTACTGTATGTGATTATTGTTATGCTGTAATGTCTATTGTCTGTACAAATCCCCTCTGAAATGTAAAGTGCTGCGGAATATGTCGGCGCTATAAAAATAAAATGTATTATTATTATTATTATTATTATTATTATATTAGTTGTGCTTTTGATTGGTTTATAGCAAACAGCAGAAAGTTTGTACATTTTGCTATAAGATTAAATTTGCAATGAGGGGGTTGAATAATTTTGATTGCAACTTTAGGCTAAACAGATGCTGGTTGATGTAAGCATGAAATAAGAACACAATGGCACGTATGGGAAGTGAATTACTAACATATTGTGTCACCGATCAATCCAACGCTTCCAGATGTAGAGGGAACAATACTGCTACTGACCACTAGATGGTGGCAGTGCACCGCGTCCATCCGACCGCCCCATATAATGTCATTATCAGCCACACAGGACACAGGTCATGGGGCCTATGGATCACATATATTCGGCACATATACTATGTAATGGATGTATGCTTTCAAAATAGCAGTGTTATTGAGTATTCAATCTGGAAAAATGGCTGTGGCTTCCCCCAAGCTTCAAAATATACTTACTCTCCCTCAGGTAAGATGATAAGGTATGGGTGAGGTCATTTTCTTTTGCAAAAGAATGGTCTATGAATGTAAAAAAAAAAAATGTTTTCATTAATTAAAACATCAAAATGACAGCAACAAATAACAAGAGAAATTTCCTAAACCAAATGCACCAGAATTGTGTCTTAATATTGTAAAAACTGGAAGTGCATTGGGGGCATGGCGGTGCCCTCGGAGAACACCCGCCGCCCCTAATGCACCGCCAGGATAACTGGTGTACGGCTGCAACGCTCAATTTCACGTGGCTGGCACATCGGATCCCCACAATACAAGTATTATTATCATCTACAGATTCATACAGCCTGTTTGCTTATTAAAACCGTCCTGACAGATTCTCCGGTCACACAGCACTACAGCAATACGGCAGAGGTTTATATTGAGGTTATTTTTCAATATTTGACACTGAAAACAAATATAGATGTAACAGACTATACACAGCTCTGGCAAAGTTAAGAGACCACTTCCAAATGTTCAGTTTGTCTGATTTTTCTCTTTATAGGTATATTTTTGAGTAAAATGTAAATTGTTCTTTTAGTCTATAAACTTCTGACATCATGTCTCCGAGTTTCCAAGCAATAAATTTTGTATTTTTTTTTCTGACAAAGAAAAATGGTCAAAATAAAAAAAACAGTGCTTTCAGATCTCAAATAATGCAAAGAAAACAAGTTCATAATCATTTAGAAACAACAATACTAATTAACTCAGGAAGAGTTCAGAAATCAATATTTTGTGGAATAACCATGATTTTTAGTCACAGTTTTCTTGCGTCTTGGCATGCTTTCCACCAGACTTTCACACTGCTTCAGGCACAAAAATGTAAGCAGTTCATCTTTGTTTGATAGCTTGCGACTATCCATCTTCCTCTTGATTACATTCCAGAGGTTTTCAATGGGGTTCAGGTCTGGAGATTGGGCAGCCCATGACAGAGTTTTGATGTGGTGGTCTCTTAATTTTTGCCAGAGCTGTATATATGTCAGAGCCGAGGGATCCGGGCGTCAGAGCCGAGGAATCCGGGCGTCAGAGCCGAGGGATCCGGGCGTCAGAGCCGAGGGATCCGGGCGTCAGAGCCGAGGGACCCGGTCGTCAGAACCGAGGGACCCGGGCGTCAGAGCCGAGGGACCCGGGCGTCAGAGTAGACAATATAAGGTGTCAGAGCAGAGGGACCCGGCGTCAGAGCCTAGGGATCTGGCGTCAGAGCCTAGGGACCCGGGCATCAAAGCCTAGGGACCTGGGTGTCAGAGCAGACAATATTGGGTGTCAGAGCCGAGGGACCCGGGCGTCAGAGACGAGGGACCCGGGTGTCAGAGTAGACTATATCGGGGGTCAGAGCAGAGGGACCCGCGAGTCAGAGCCCAGGGACCCGGGCATCAGAGCCGAGGGGGGTCAGAGCAGAGGGACCCGGGCATCAGAGTACCCAATGTTGGGGGTCAGAGCAGAGGGGCACGCGCGTCAATGCCCAGGGACCCGGGCATCAGAGCAGAGGGACCGGGTGTCAGAGTAGACAATATTGGGGGTCAGAGCAGAGGGGCCCGCGCATCAGAGCCAAGGGACCCGGGCGTCAGAGCCTAGGGATCCAGGTGTCAGAGCAGACAATATTGGGTGTCAGAGCCGAGGGACCCGGGCATCAGAGCCGACAATATTGGGGTCAGACCAGAGGGGCCCGGGCGTCAGAGCAGTGAGTCCTGGCTGACCTGTTTTTGCATGCTAGTAAACACATAATTCTCTGAGGCCAACATAAGACTATATAATTGAATAGTGACTACCAGGAGACAATGGCCTTTGGCCCATCACACCATCGATACCAGGCCAAGGAAACTAGGTCACTGCTAGGGCAAACAGCCCCGCTTATGAATAAATCAGCTTTCCCCTAAGGAGCTAAAAATAAACAGGTATGGAATAAGAAACCTTTCATTTTCTTGAGAAGGGAAGACAGATCTAGCTCATACATGAAATATCATATAACACAAGGAGATTATTGCTGGAAATATCCTACAACACTTATAATAATCACAAGCCCAAAAGCCTGGGCTTTGGGTTTCTCCCAATGGTTCAAATAAAGTGCAAGCAAACAAGAGCTGGACTCGAGAAGCCTATACTTACATCCCAACCACACACTGAAGTCTCTGCGGTTTCCAAAAGTGAACAATTTTTATTTAACCTTCCCTGTGGTTTTTTATTCTGGGGAAAAAGTTTAGGCCCAGAGAAGACATCAATCAGTCAGAACTTCTCTTAAAGGGCAACCACGACCTGCACACACTGGAGGCCACCATTAATAATCAGCATTTATCCATGAGAAGAAACCCCATCGACTCATTAGGAAGCAATGTAATGACTGAGGTTACTGGCAAGCCAACGGCATGGACCTTAGAGACACAACGAGGTATAAGGAAGGATGAATTACAGACACGTAAGGAAAATTACTATTACTGGGAGTTACTGGGAAAACTTGAGTATATAAGAACTCTCTAGCAGAGATCCCGCATGTCACAAGTGTGGATGTCAGACCATGTGTGAACCTGCAAGTAGACAAAAGCTGGTCTCTGCTGCCATCACTTAACCACTTATGGGGTCATGATCAGAGAAGGTAAGGGGCACCATGGCTGGTATTTTAAAGGGGTGTCCAGGAGTGCCAAAATATGGTCGCTTCCTTTTAGAAACAGTGACCCCCATCAGCTTGGCGTTGTGCATGTTCTTACAGCTCAGCTGCATTCAATACAAAGGGGATGAGTTGCAATACCAGACACAACTTATGATCAGGGGGGGCTCTGTTTTAGAACAGCCATGTGTTTCTAATCCTAGATAATTCCTTTAACCCTTCTATTACCAAGATCAATTTTCACATTCCAAACATTTCCCAATAAAACCTGAATAACAAAACTCAAATCATATATCACCCCAATCTAACCTCAAGGACACCTTCATGTAATTTTGCATCATAGTCTAATAAATATACAAGTTCAAAACACACAGGTGGCTTATGGCTTTACTTACTGGCAGATATCTTCATAAAATTTAGCCAAACAAACGACACCAAAAATCTCAGTAATTCAGATGACAGTAAACATCTTATTAATTGAGCCAACTGATGGCACAAAGGTTCATTAGATGTGAAACTGCTCATCTTCTCATGGCTTCAGCGAGCTCCTATCTTCTCTGACTAGTAATGAAGAAAAGTTCCTGAGAGCGGGGAAGAGATAAGAGTACTAGACTCCGCTTATAAATTCTAGGAGAAGAAACAATGGAAAGATGGGGTTCACTGTGCTGAGAACACCAGTAGAAACCAGGGCATACCAGTAGATGACCCCAGAGCATACCGGTAGATGACCCCAGAGCATACCGGTAGATGAAACCAGGGCATACCGGTAGATGACCCCAGGGCATACCGGTAGATGAAACCAGGGCATACAGGTAAGATGAAACCAGGGCATACCGGTAAGATGAAACCAGAGCATACCGGTAGATGAAACCAGGGCATACCGGTAGATGAAACCAGAGCATACCGGTAGATGAAACCAGGGCATACCGGTAGATGACCCCAGGGCATACCGGTAGATGAAACCAGGGCATACAGGTAGATGAAACCAGGGCATACCGGTAAGATGAAACCAGAGCATACCGGTAGATGAAACCAGGGCATACCGGTAGATGAAACCAGGGCATACCGGTAGATGAAACCAGAGCATACCGGTAGATGACGCCAGAGCATACCGGTAGATGAAACCAGGGCAGATGAAACCAGGGCATACCGGTGGATGAAACCAGGAGACCAAGGATTTTTCTGTGTGGTTTATTATCAATGCGTTTCAAAGTTGTTTTTGTTCTGATGAAGAAGTTTGTTAACTTTGAAACGCGTTGACAATAAACCCGACAGAAATATCATTGGTTTCCTGGTTTCATCTACCGGTATTTCCTGGTTTCAATTACTGGTATTCCCTGGTTTCAGCTACTAGTATTTTCGTCATCAAAGTGAAGCCCATCTCTCCATTGTTTCTTCTCCTTGGGTTTACTTGCGGGACTGCAGCAGCCGACAATTGTGTCTCACACAAGTCTACCATGTGAGCAATTCCCAGCACCCTGAACGAAAGTGTGGATGTGACTGGCCCGATAATGGCAATATTTGTCTGAGCGCAGCCTTACAATTTCCACAAAACACAATTTATTTTACACTACTTGCTGCCAAAAATGCAGTGTGCATGATATTCTTATCTAGGATAGTTGTCAGATATGCCAGAGATCTCAGGTAGCTACAGAACACACCTCTAGAAAAATGATAATGCACTCGTTGTATTTGGAACTCCCATAGCAATGAATGGAGAAAGGTAGCACGTGTCATCTCTCCACTCACCGACGGTTGGACACTCGCTGAAATGAGGGGTAAGGGAGACCTCCACTCTTGAGATAGGTGCAGATCCAAGAGGTGGGTCCCGGGTCTATCAGACATGTGTAACAGCCTTCAAGATGAAGCAGGAGATTTATAAAATGATGTTTGGTAAGAGAACGATAGGCCGTACCCGGAAGTTTGAACTCCTCCATCTCAATCACTGAGCGTGTCTTCTTGTAGAATTGCTCAATCAGCTGTTGCAGATCTTCTGGGGTTCCTGGTTTTGGTGCAGATGTTGCAAGAACGTCCGTAATTGTTTTCTGAAATGTAATAAAATATTTGTATATTAATCAAAACGGTACATAGACATATTAAAAAAGGTTTTGATCACATCTGCATTAAGACTTTCAAATAATGAAAGATCAAAACATCAACTGATGGACATCATTGACCACTAATGGGGTCAGTCAGGGTTTCCATGTGGTTTTTGAGGGTTTGAAGCCAAGAGAAGCAGTGTAGGCCTCTAATCTTGCTGACATATCTGATAGAACTTCCAGCAAAGGTGTGAACCCCACCTTGTATAGTAATGCTCTTTGTAAGCTTTCAGCAAATAAAGCAAGAAGACCTGGTCTCTCAAGATAACCTGTAGTCTGCTTGGTTCCATGGAGATGCCTACATGCCAATACAATAAAAGAATTATGGCTTTTACAAGTAAATGTATAAACCAAGAATCTCATTATAAACCTTCACAAATCCATTTTTCGATAAGAAATTCCACCTTTCTGAAGTCCTCTTCTGAACTAAGCGAGAAGGCTATAATTAACTAGACATGGATATTCAACTGTAGCTATCAAGACATTTCATCTATCAGGTTTAACAAAAAAATATTATTAAGGGCTCGCTCACAAGGTCATAGAGTCTCTCAAGTGAGAGGATTGGGCCGATTATGTCAGTCAGAGTTTGAGCCGAGTGTGCTCCGATTGTCTCGCATGACAGAATCGAAGAACAGGTGTGGCGAAGACGGGACTTAATTTTTACACCTTCTCCATTGTCTGTGCCCTTGTAAATAGGACTGCACTCTGATGACATCTGAGTGCAGTCCAATTATTTTACAAGCACCCATAGACTTGTGTGGGTGTGCACGGTCTGATAGCTGCACTCGTAGCATGCTAGGATTTTTTTTTTTTCTTGTATTGAATTGGCATGAGAAAAAAAAAATTCCAGATTTGCACTGCCCCATAGTATGACATAAAAGGCCAGTGACTGACGGCCTTTCAGTGCATACAGCGACCTGTATATCACTACACAAAACACTTAGGCTTAGAATGAGATGTTGAAATAATTAAAATACTGAAGATTTTCTTGCAAAACTATAAATTAATCTGCTCAGTTTCTCCTATGTGGATTTATAGCAGACAGAGTAGTGTTTCTGAATCAGAGCTCAAAATCCCCCGCAAAAATGTAAAAGTAAAACATAATGTCCTGTCTACCTACAGCCATCGCCTACCAGGAGCTAACTGCATGTACCTTCTTCCTTTTTCTGGATTTTTTTTCTGTTTTCTCCACGTTCTCCTCTTCTGGTTTTCTTAAGATGCATTCCTTCACCTACAAAAACAAGTGAGTATACAGAAATGGAACATATTAGACATTTATAAGGGTATGTGCACACACTGCGCACTTGGCTGCGGATCCGCAGCAGTTTTCCATGCGATGTACAGTACCATGTTATGCTATGGAAAACCATATCCGCTGTGCACATGCTGCGGAAAATTCCGCGCACATTTGCTGCGGTTTATTTCCCGCAGCATGTCAATTCTTTGTGCGGATTCCGCAGCGTTTTTACACCTCTTCCAATATAGGAATCCGCAGGTGTAAAAACGCAGGTGAAATCCGCAGAAAATCCTCAGGGAATCTGCACTAAATCCGCAGGTAAAATGCTGGTCAATTTACCTGCGGATTCAGCCAAATCCGCAACGTGTGCACATACCCTTACAAGGCCAAGTTCACACGACCGCATTTTCTGTCTGCGTGCTGTCCGTGAACAGAAGTACAGCATACGAACAGCCATTTTTTTTTTTTTTCTTTCAGCACGCATTGAATCTGCAACTGAAAGAAAATCATAGCACGCATTAGTTTCTTCCATATGTCGGAGGAGACTCCCTATTCAAAACCTATAGGTGCACAAAAAAAAATTAGGTTCCATATGGAACCCCAGCATGGCATTCGATTTTTATGGATACATTGCAATTCTCATTGGAAGCTGCATTTTGTCTTGTAAATTTTTAACAACTGCTGATGTATAAAAAGAGATGGCATACGGATGACAAGTCAGGAAAAAAAAAAATCGATCAAGTTTTCCGGATGAAACTGATTTTTCTACATGTTCCTATGAACTTGACCTACAGAAACTACTATAAAAAAAAACATAAATTTTTTTTTTTTATAAACCTGTTAATTTCCTTCCATTATAGTTTGGGGGATGTGTGCTTTCCAAGGGTTAACTTTTTTTTTTTTTTTTTTTACAGTATCATTATCCAGTGAACATGTGCAAGATCCATGAGTCCGCACGGTTTTCTAGGTGTTCCTGGTGGGGTCAGTTAAAACGTTGGCAGGAGGGCATCATCCCTGCCGATACTGTGTCAACCAAATGTCTATTTTGGAAATCAAGGAGATCACAATCCAACTGGCACAGAATGATCCAGGGTGAGGAACCCAAGATATTCCCTGCTATATATCCTTTAATCCCGATTCCCTAGGCAGGGATCTGGCCTTCGCTGGAGGGAAACCCCAGGTCTCTGCTCCCAGACTAGTCTTGTATTGGTGACTGCGGCAAGATCTAGTCAGGGATCAAGATCAAGAGCAACCAACAATGTCCAGCAAGGAATGAATGATTAGGAAGAGAAATCAATATTCAGCGAATAAGAACCAGGCAGACGAGGCTGGAAGGTGAGGTGAGGTCAGGATATGGAAAATAGCCGGGATCATCACAGTGTTGAGTAGGTAACAGGCAGTGGCCCAGGAAGGTTTGCACCTTTACTTGGTCGTCAACATCCTCTTGTTAGTGCAGCTTTCTTCACAAACTGACAGAACTTCGGTCATAAATTGGCTGCTGGTGAAGGAACATGTAACCAGATCTGTCCATTAGTCTCCACCAAAAGAAAAGCTGCATTCTCATGTGAAGCATTTTACAATTGGAGGAGACGGATGGACAGTCACATGCTACTTCTTCAGCAGGCAAATTATGACAGCAGTGCTAGGCAGTTTATAAGGAAAACTGCAATATCAAGGGAATGTGTCTATGCTATTTAAAAAGGTTCTTAGAATGGTAACAAGACAGGTGGCTGTGAGCATGTGCAGTAGGAAGCTTCACTGTTATGTCCTGGAGAGAACCTGTACAGTATACTATAAAGTTATATCTAGGTCACAGCAGCTCAGCATTCAGATAGAAAAGATGGACAGCAGTGTGAGCAGCCTCTTCTTACCTAAGCACCTCTGATATCTTCAATATTGGATCAGAAAGACAGGAAGGACAGCAGTGTGAGCAGCCTCAGCAACTCTGGCATCTACAGTATTAGATCAGAATGATATGGTGGACAGCAGTGTGAGCAGCCTCTTAAATCGACACCTCCGGTATCTCCAGTATTAGCTCAGATAGACATTGTGGAGAGCAGTGTGAACAGCCTCTTCTTACCTCAACATCTCTGGCATCTCCAGTATTGGATCAGATAGACATAGTGGACAGCAGTATGAGCAGCCTCTTCTTTCCTCAACACCTCTGGTATCTCCAGTATTAGATCAGATAGACATGGTGGACAGCAGTATGAGCAGCCTCTTCTTGCCTCAGCACCTCTGGCATCTCCAGTATTAAATCAGAAAGCTATGATGGACAGCAGTGTGAGCAGCCTCTTCTTACCTCAACACCTCTGGCATTTCCAGTATTGGATCAGATAGGCATGGTGGACAGCAGTGTGAGCAGCCTCTTCTTTCCTCAACACCTCTGGTATCTCCAGTATTAGATCAGATAGACATGGTGGACATCAATGTGAGCAGCCTCTTCTTTCCTCAGCACCTTTGGCATATCCAGTATTGGATTAGATAGGCATGGTGGACAGCAGTGTGAGCAGCCTATTCTTACCTCAGCACCTCTGGCATCTCCAGTATTGGATCAGATAGGCATGGTGGACATCAGTGTTAGCAGCTTCTTCTTACCTCTGCACCTCTGGCATCTCCAGTATTGGATGAAATAGGCATGGTGGACAGCAGTGTGAACATCCTCTTCTTACCTCTGCACCTCTGGCATATCCAGTATTGGATCAAATAGGCATGGTGGACAGCAATGTGAACATCGTCTTCTTACCTCATCACTCCTGGTGTCTCCAGCATAAGATCATATAGACAAGGTGGACAGCAGTGTGAGAAGTCTGTTCTTACCACAGCAACCCTGTTATCACCAGTATTGGAACAGATAGGCAGTGTGGACAGCAGTGTGAGCAGCCTCTTCTTACCTCAGCACTAGTAAATCAAAATATCCACTGACAAATCCTTTTCCTCTACATGAATGGCGGATGCAGAGCTTCCTACTGCATATGCTCACAGGCACTCATCTTGTTAATATTCTAAGACAGGTTTCTGTCACTGTATCAAGATGATGGCCATTTTTAACATACTACAGTAAAGAGATGTTCTCCTTAGACAAAACAAGCGTGACTTGCTGATTAAAGATAGCTTGGAATTTATATGTAAAATTTTCTTCAAGGTAAAGTCTGAAGCTAAATTGGAAGAAAGCCGCTTGAACTGATATCAAGGGGATGAGATCATGTAGGAATAACAAGAGAGCGGTCAGAAACACCTATGGCAGGTGAGGCCAGAGAAGAGCAGCCAGGGTGCACAGTAGAGCTGTGATCGCCTGCAGCACACCTTTGTTGGAGCGGTGAGTGATGGAGGTCAGCCGGGGAGCATGGATGAGTAACATAGCGGCAGTTTTGTGATTAGGACACTACATTATGGGACATGGAGATATCGCAGCAGCTGTTTCTACACCTGATGAACAGGAACAAGCTTTGTACAGAATCCAAGTACAAGGACTCAGATGTTGGAAACTGAGAGAAGAACGTCTGTCAGTCTGGCTTTTCTTCCTATAATCTGTCACATATGTTGATACGGTAAGCGGATTTTCCTAGTAAGAAATAATAGGAAGCGTGCCGATCTGGCCCCAGCATATCATCTGAAATTGCTCTTCCATGTACGTTTGAAGCCTAGATTGTTAGAGCAGTTTCCTGCGACGTGTTCTACGAAGGAAAATATTATAGAATTTGGCCTAGAGGGATCCAGATGGAATACGGACACAATTACATCAGCGTTTACATTCCAATGATAGGGGTCAATCGCAGCCCTTCACATGACTGATGGAAGACATAAACTTCCTGTATAATGAGCTCGGGGAACGTGTATGCGATAGAAACCCTGATTTTCTGCCACTTATAAGCTTCTTATTCTAGCCTCTAGTGTCTACAGTCACCACTCATGCTATGCTACCAATTTACAGGCGCATTGCCTATTTTAACCATTTCAGGATGAGGCCAATTATTGGTCTAAAAAGTTTGCATTGGAATAAAAAAAAATAATATGGCTGCTTAATTCCAGAAGGGTCACACTTGTCCATGACTTGTTTGTGTTATCACAGCTCTGCACAATTAAGGTAGATTAGAGGGAACCTGTCAGATCCCCCGTGCCCCCAGCAGTTGTATCTACATAGCGTCATAACTAGTGCTATACATACCTCGCACATGCACGCGGCTCCTTCCCCTCACTGCGCTCATCCTCTGAAGCCGGGTATACGCGTCATGATCAGAAGTCTTCTGCCCTCCCGATCACGCACAGTGCGCCTCTCTGAAGTCGGCATGTGTACACTCGGCTTCTGAAGATGAGCGCGGTGAGGGAAAAAAGCCGCATGCATGTAGCAGGTAAGTATGGCACTAGCCATGACGCGGGCACTGGTAAACTATGTTATCACGCACACATGGCACGTTCCGAATGATGCTGCTGCGCGGGGCGTGTTCCGAATGATGCTGCTGCGCAGGCGCGGGGCGTGTTCCGAATGATGCTGCTGCGTGGGGCGTGTTCCGAATAATGCTGCTGCGCAGGTGCGGGGCGTGTTCCGAATGATGCTGCTGCGCGGGGCGTGTTCCGAATGATACTGCTGCGCAGGTGCGGGGTGTGTTCCGAATGATGCTGCTGCGCAGGCGCGGCCACTGGCGCCATTTTGATGAAAATAATTTTTTTTTCTCTCAATAAATTTATAGGACAAAATCAAATGAAATTATGGATATTATAGATCGTATCATGCTACAGCACACGCGCCTGCATGATGAATGTCTTTTTTTTTCTTTTTCAAACAATAAGATATACAGTATGTGAAATAGGGGACAGGACACTGAGGGATCAGTTACTTGTCAAAAGCCATAAGGATGAATAATGTAAAGTCCCGGCAACAAGACTCCGCGGAGCACGAGCATATCATTAACTGCAAAATACAAACACAGATTAAACAACAACCACAAGACGGATTTCATCACCCAGGTATCATTTTAATCAGTATAACTGCGCCGACCCGACACTGTCTGTGGGTTACCGTGCACAATCCTGCCGACAAGTTACCTTTAAAGAGGTTGCCCACTACGTTTTCAATGATGACCTACCTTACGTGTTCTTGGTGTCAGTGGCTGCAACGGCTCGATTGTTGATCTACTCCGTCTTCTGATTGTGGCTGTGACAGGGTACTACACACCCCCCTCTTATTCAAATCAGCTGATCAGCGGGGGTGCCAGGTGTCGGACCCCGGCCGATCAGATATTGATGATCTATCCTAAGGATAGGTCATCAAGGTAAAAGTAGTGGACAACCTCTTTAAGGGATCAGTAACTCAATATATTACCTTTCAGCGCCCGGCTATGTTTATTTTAATATGGACGGCACTTTAGGAAGCCATTGTCACTACTGACTGTGGCATCTAAGGGGTTTAATGACCAAATAATGTGTCACAATTACACCTTATGCTGAAATATCAGATGGGGTTTTTAATTTCACATTGGTCAAAATGGTATGTTCATTGCATAAAGAGAGAAGGAAAGACAAATTCGGTAAAGTCCTGAATCTAGCGTGAGAACAGTCCCGGATTTGGAAAGTTGTCCCGGAAGGCCGGCAGCTCATACCACTTACATTGTATCTACATCAGTAGCGTAGCTACTTGGGGGGGCAGACGGCCCTGTGCTCTCAGGGGCCCACGCAGAGCTACGCTACTGTAACTGTATCGGGGTGCGCAGTGCGCCCATACAGTTACACTCTGCAGTACCACCCAGCTGCTATGGAGCCCTTGAGCATGAAGTGGGCCTCGGTGCCAGTACCGGCCTCCCTGCCCGTCACCGCAAGTTCCACTGTATCAGCTATATGCTGATACAGTTGAAAGCAATGATGAGACAGGGAGCGACACTCTCCCATCATTCCCCCCTCTGCGTCTGACGTCTGAGGTCTACGGGGAATGCATTATACTATATAGAGACCTATGGGGTGGGCATTATACTACAGCTCTGGCAAAAATTAAGAGACCACCACATCAAAACCCTGTCATGGGCAGCCCATTCTCCAGACCTGAACCCCACTGAAAACCTCTGGAATGTAATCAAGAGGATGGTGGATAGTCACAAGCCATCAAACAAAGAACTGCTTCAATTTTTGCGCCAGAAGCAGTGTGAAAGGCTGGTAGCAAGCAAAAGCAGTTTTTAAAAATCATTGTTATTCCACAAAATATTGATTTCAGAACTCTTCCTGAGTTAAAACATCAGTATTGTTGTTTCTAAATGATTATGAACTTGTTTTCTTTGCATTATTTGAATTCTGAAAGCACTGGGCTTTTTTTATTTTGACCATTTTTCTTTGTCAGAAAAAAATACAAAATTTATTGCTTGGAAATTCGGAGACATGTCAGAAGTTTATAGACTAAAAGAATAATTTACATTTTACTCAAAAATATACCTATAAAAAGAAAAATCAGACAAACTGAACAACTGAAAGTGGTCTCTTAATTTTTGCCAGAGCTGTATATAGAAGCTTATGGAGAATGCATTATACTATATGGAGGCCTATGGGGAGTGCTATACTGTACTATATGGAGGACTATGTGATGCATTATAAAATATGGAGGCCAATGGGGAGTGCATTATACTATATAGAGGCCTATGAGGAGTGCAGTATACTACACACAAGGTCAAAATTGTTGGTACCCCTCGTTTAATGACAGAAAAACTGACAATGGTGACAGAAATAACTTGAATCTGACAAAAGTGATAATAAATTAACAAAATGTATGAAAATGAACATCAGACATTGCTTTTCAACCACGCTTCCACAAAATTTTTTCAAAAATAAAACTCATGAAATAGGCCTGGACAGAAATGATGGTACCCTTAACTTTATTTTGTTGCACAACCTTTTGAGGCAATCACTGCAATCAAACGATTCCTGTAACTGTCAATGAGACTTCTGCACCCATCGACGGGTATTTTGGCTCACTCCTCAAGAGCAAACTGCTCCAGATGTCTAGTGCTTCAAGGCTGCCTTTTCCAGATTGGATGGTTCAGCTCTTTCCAAAGATGCTCAATAGGATTTAGGTCAGTGCTCATAGAAGGCCACTTCAGAATAGTCCAATGTTTTCCTCTTAGCCATTCTTGGGTGTTTTTAGCCTTGTGTTTTGGGTTATTATCTTGTTGCATGACCCATGAGACCAAGCTTTCTGACACTGGGCAGCACATTTCTCTCTAGAACCCCTTGATAGTCTTGAGATTTCATTGTACTCTGCACAGATTCTAGACACCCTGTGCCAGATGCAGCAAAGCAGCCCCAGAACATAACAGAGCCTCCTCCGTGTTTCACAGTAGGGACAGTGTTCTTTTCTTGATATGCTTCATTTTTCCGTCTGTGAACATAGAAGCTGATGTGCCTTGCCAAAAAGTTCCATTATTGTCTCATCTGTCCATAGGACATTCTCCCAGAAGCTTTGTGGCTTGTCAACATGTAGTTTGGCAAATTCCTGTCTGTGTTTCTTATGATTTTTTTTTCAACAATGGTGTGCTCCTTGGTCGTCTCCCATGAAGTCCACTTTGGCTCATACAACGACGGATGGTGCGATCTGACACTGATGTTCCTTGAGCTTGAAGTTCACCTTTAATCTGTTTAGAAGTTTTTCTGGGCTCTTTTGTTACCATTCGTGTTATCCATCTCTGACTTGTCATCAATTTTCCTCCTGCGGCCACGTCTAGGGAGGTTAGCTACAGTCCCATAGAGCTTAAATTTCTGAATAATATGTGCAACTGTAGTCACAGGAACATCAAGCTGCTTGGAGATGGTCTTATAACTTTTACCTTTAACTTGTTTGTCTATTTTCTTTCTAATCTCCTGGGACAACTCTTTCCTTTGCTTCCTCTGGTCCATGTTGAGTGTGATACACACCAAGTCACCAAACAGCACAGTGAGTGTCTGTAGCCCCCTATACAGGCCCACTCACTGATTCCAAGATTGTAGGCACCTCTGATGCTAATTAGTGGACACACCATGATTTAACATGACCCTTTTGTCACATTATTTTCAGGGGTACCATCATTTCTGTCCAGGCCTATTTCATGAGTTTTATTTTAAAAAAAAATTCTATGGAGCCATGGTTGAAAAGCAATGTCTGACCTTTATTTGTTCATTTTCATTGATTTACTATTACTTTTGTCAGTCAAGTTATTTCTGTGACCATTGTGAGGTTTTCTGTCATTAAACAAGGGGTACCAACAATTTTGACCACGTATGTACAAGGAGGACTATGAGGTGCATTATACTATATGGAGGCTGTTTAGAAGGCCATCATACAGTGTGGGGATTACAGTGAGGGGGCAATCATACAATATGGGAACTTCTGTGGGGTGTTTGAATAGTGTGGGGGTCATCATACAGTGTTGGAGCCATCAAACAGTTTGGGGGCTACTAAGGAGTCAGTATACTGTTTGGAGGAATTATGCGGTGTATATGGGGAGCATCATATTGTGTAGGGGAGAGCTGTACAGGGGGAGACTCGGAACAATATTAAATGCTAAGTGGACACTTAATGTTAAAGGGGCACTCTGGTTATTGTGTCTCTCAAAGGGATACACAGAGGGCATTATTACTTTCGAGGAGGCAAAATGTGGGCACCGTTTTCTAGGGCACTTGCACAGGGCAAAACGTATAGAGGTTTGTTTTACCATGTAGAGATCACACAGGGCCACATAGCAGGTACAGTAATAGGGGCACATATGCCATCAACGGCTCAGTATTGGGGTATCAGCAGGATGAGGAATTTGTGCAGGTTGGGGATAGATGGAGACGATTCAGGAAATGTGAGAAGTCAGATGTGTGTTTGTTGCAATCTCTGCAGCTGAGTTCTGGCTGGATGAAGCTGTCATGTCGGTCTGGGCCAGATGGAAAAGAAGTGAAAAGTGAACAGATTCCATCAGAAAGAACGTCACCTATAAATCACTATCTGTAACTGTACGGTAATGTCTTATATATGTTCTGCAGGACTGGTATTTACCACTATATGACCCCTGTGACAGCTAGGGGGCGCTGTATGGGCTGCCCGGGACATGCATGTAGGCATTCCCTTTGTTAGGATGGGAAAATGGTGAGCGGCAGGATTATAAATGGCCGATATGTATCACAGGGGTGGGTGCCCTGTGATGGAAGCTGGAATATGCATTAATCAGCAGAGATATACTGCTGAGGATTTGTTGCTGTGTATTAGGGAAGCTTCCAGGTGACTTGGTGAGATGGGTGGGAGCAGTCACATACAAACCCACCCAGGGGTGTGTGTCTGAACGCCAAAAGTAAAGCCTGTGTGTGTGTGGCTGGGTGTGTTAAAAGGACCTGCAGTGAGGTCATGACCATGTGATCTTTACCTCAGCTGTGGGTGTGGTTATGTATCATATAATGTGCCTGAGGTGGGTCACATGGAGAGAGAGTGCATGAACCTGATTGGTTCATAGAATCATAGAATCGTAGAGTTGGAAGGGACCTCCTGGGCCATCTGGTCCAACCCCCTGCTCAAAGCAGGATTCGCTAAATCATCCCAGTTAGATGTCTGTCCAGCCTCTGTTTGAAGACTTCCATTGAAGGAGAACTCACCACTTCTCGTGGCAGCCTGTTCCACTCATTGATCACTCTAACTGTCAAAAAGTTTTTTCTAATATCTAATCTGTGTCTCCTCCCATTCAGCTTCATCCCATTGCTTCTAGTCTTTCCTTGTGCAAATGAGAATAAAGTTGATCCTTCTACAATGTGACAGCCCTTTAGATATTTGTAGACAGCTATTAAGTCTCCTCTCAGTCTTCTCTTTTGCAAACTAAACATTCCCAAATCCTGCAACCTTTCCTCATAAGACAGGGTTTGCAGACCGGTCACCATTCTGGTCGCTCTTTTCTGAACTTGCTCCAGTTTGTTGATGTCTTTTTTAAAATGTGGTGCCCAAAATTGGACACAATATTCCAGATGAGGTCTGACCAAAGAGGAGTAGAGGGAAATAATTACTTCACGTGATCTAGACTGTATGCTTCTGTTAATACATCCTAGAATTGCATTTGCCTTTTTTGCTGCTGCATCACACTGTTGACTCATATTCAGTCTGTGATCTATTAGTATACCCAAGTCTTTTTCACATGTGCTGTCACTTAGCCCTATTCCTCCCATTCTATATATGCTTTTTTCATTTTTATTGCCCAGATGTAGTACTTTGCATTTCTCCCTGTTAAAAACCATTCTGTTAGTTGCTGCCCACTTCTCCAGTTTATTTAAATCTTTTTGAATCCTCTCTCTCTCTTCTCTAGTATTAGCTATCCCTCCTAGCTTTGTGTCATCAGCAAATTTAATCAGTTTACCCTCAATTCCTTCATCTAAATCGTTGATAAAGATGTTGAACAATACAGGGCCCAGGACAGAGCCCTGTGGTACCCCACTTGAGACATTCTTCCAACTGGATGTGCAGCCATTTACGACCACTCTTTGGGTCCGATCACTAAGCCAGTTATGAATCCACCTAACAGTTGCCTTGTCCATTCCATACTTAGTCATTTTTTCAATAAGGATTGTATGAGAGACTTTGTCAAATGCTTTGCTGAAGTCAAGATATACTATATCTACAGCATTTCCTTGATCCACCCAATCAGTAATACCATCATAGAAGGAAATTAAATTAGTCTGACATGACTTATTAGTTACAAACCCATGCTGACTCTGTTTAATCACTTCATTCTTATCCAGGTATTGACATACATGTTGTTTAATAATTTGTTCAAAGATCTTTCCTGGTATAGAAGTCAGACTCACAGGCCTATAGTTGCCTGGGTCCACCTTCTTCCCTTTTTGAAGATAGGAACAACATTTGCTCTTCTCCAGTCTTCTGGCACTTCTCCTGTTCTCCAAGAATTTTCAAAGATTATGGAGAGGGGTTCAAAAATTTCTTCTGCTATCTCCTTCAGTACTCTGGGGTGTAATTCATCTGGACCTGGAGACTTGAATACATTTAGGTTAGCTAAGTGTTTCCTCACTATCTTTCTGTTTATAGATATCCTGGATTCTTCTATTCCCTTAATAGGACAGTGAATAACAGTTGATGTTACATTTCCTTTCTGAGAGAAAACAGATGCAAAATAGGAATTTAAAAGTTCAGCCTTCTCAACATCCTGTCTTACCATTTCATCATTTTCATCCTGTAAAAATCCTATAGCATCTTTGACTTTTCTTTTACTTTTGACATATCCCCAAAATCCTTTATTATTGCTTTTGACATCTCTTGCAAGCCTCAATTCATTTTCAGCTTTAGCTAATCTGATTTGTGCCTTGCAGGTTCTGCAGACAGCATTATATTCTTCTTTAGATATGCCTCCTTCTTTCCATTTTATAAACATTTTTTGCTTCCTTTTTAGCATGTGCTTAAGTTCTGTGTTCATCCATCCTGGTTTCCTTAAATGCTTCCTATTCTTCCCTCTTTTCGGAATTGTTAACAACTGTGCTTTGAGAATTTCATTTTTCAAGATTTCCCATCCTTCCTGGACATTTTTGTCTTTAAGGATATCCAGCCATTGGATCCCTCCAATTCTCTTTCTGAATCCCTTAAAATCTGCCTTTCTGAAATCTAACCTTGACGTCTGAGTCTTCACAGGTCTTCCGCCTCTAGTTATCCAAAATTCTAAAATAGCATGGTCGCTACCTCCTAGGGTCCCAGCCACTTTTACCTCCTCAACCATTTCCTCCCTGTTTATAAGGATTAGATCCAAGGTAGCAGTTCCCCTTGTTTTCTCCTTTACCTTTTGGAAGATAAAGTTGTCAGCAAGAGAGGATAAGAATTTCCTTGACCTGTTAGTTTTGCCTGAGAGAGATTCCCAACAAATGTCTGGATAGTTGAAATCTCCCATGACAACTATGTCATATTTTTTGGAGAACTTGGCCATTTGATGCATAAAGAGTTCATCCATATCTTCAGCTTGCACAGGCGGCCTGTAGTAAATGCCTACAATGGTGTCCTTTCCATTGTTCTGTCCTTGTATTCTTACCCAAACAGTTTCCACAGAACTCCCAGTCTCTGAAGCTTCAATCTCTGTGCAGATATACGCATTTCTAACATACAATGCGACACCCCCTCCTCGTTTATCAAGTCTGTTTCTTGCAAATAAGTTGTATCCTTCTAGTCTTGTATTCCAATCATGTGTATTGTCCCACCAAGTTTCAGTGATTCCAATGACATCATATTTCTTTTCCTGTGTTAGTAGTTCCAATTCTCCTTGTTTGTTGCCCATGCTTTGTGCATTAGTATAGAAACATTTTAGTTTGTGATTGGTTTCTCTTTCTCCAATTTTTTTTTAATTAGATTCTTTCGTCTTTGTTCTTCCTTTCCACTTCTAATAGCAGAGTTCTCAGTAGCATTTGTCAGGTGTATGGCTTTTTCTGGTCTTTTGCTTCCCTTCCCATGTTGTTCTAGTTTAAAGCTCTCCTTACAAGTGTAGCAAGGCGACTTCCAAATACCTGCTTTCCAGTCTTCGTAAGGTGCACCCCATCTCTAGCAAGTAGTCCATCGTATAAGTAGTTCACTCCGTGATCCAGAAATCCAAATCGTTGCTGACGGCACCATCGACGTAGCCAGTTGTTCACCTGCAGAATCTTATTCCACCTCCTTGTTCCATGGCCATCCACTGGGAGGATGGAAGAGAAGACCACCTGCGCTCCCAGTTCTTTCACTTTCTTGCCTAAGTCTTCAAAGTCTCTGCAGATGGTTTCCAGGTCGTTTCTTGCGGTGTCATTTGTCCCCACATGTAGTAGCAGGAATGGGTAGTCATCTGTAGGTCTGAAGAGTCCTGATATCCTGTCAGACACATCTTTAATTTTTGCACCTGGAAGACAGCACATTTCTCTTGAAGTTATATCCGGTCTGCAGATAGCGGCCTCTGTTCCTCTCAACAGGGAATCCCCCATGACCACCACTCTCCGTTTCTTCTTCACAACATTTTTCTTTCTCCATCCAGGAGGACTCTGAAGGCGTACAAGGTTGCTGTTTGTTGGCAAAGTCTTATCCTGATGTATTTCTTCATCGTTTTCCTGCGTGAGAGCCTGGTACTGGTTTCTGAGCAGTATGGGTGCTGACTGCCTCCTGATCCTCCTGCTTCTCTGGGTCACATGTCTCCATTCCTCTGTTTCTTCAGGTGCACTTCGAATTTCTTCTCTTTCTGTAACATGAAGAGATAATTCTGCTCTGTCCAAGAACTCTTCACCTTCCTTAATGATCTTCAACGTAGCTAACCTCTCTTCGAGATTTTGCAACTTTTCCTCCAACAGGGTCACAAGCTTGCATTTGTGGCATGTGAAGTTTGGCTTTTCCACTGGTAAATCTGTGAACATGTAGCAAGAAATGCAGCTCACCAAATGGCTCCTGGCCTCTTCCATCTTGAGATTTCTTAAAAACGATGAAAGATGAGCCAAAATTTGCGCGCCTGTCGCCTTCTCCGATTTCCTCTTTTCAGCTGCAACGGCCAAAACCCAGTGATCGTTGAGCTCGCGGAGACTCTTCACTTATCCCAGAAGGCACTGGGAATATGCAAATGATCTCCTCAAGACTCTTCCCCTGGTTTCTCCGATTTCCTCTTTTCAGCTGCAACGGCCAAAACCCAGTGATCGTTGAGCTCGCGGAGACTCTTCACTTATCCCAGAAGGCACTGGGAATATGCAAATGATCTCCTCAAGACTCTTCCCCTGGTTTCTCCGATTTCCTCTTTTCAGCTGCAACGGCCAAAACCCAGTGATCGTTGAGCTCGCGGAGACTCTTCACTTATCCCAGAAGGCACTGGGAATATGCAAATGATCTCCTCAAGACTCTTCCCCTGGTTTCTCCGATTTCCTCTTTTCAGCTGCAACGGCCAAAACCCAGTGATCGTTGAGCTTGCGGAGACTCTTCACTTATCCCAGAAGGCACTGGGAATATGCAAATGATCTCCTCAAGACTCTTCCCCTGGTTTCTCCGATTTCCTCTTTTCAGCTGCAACGGCCAAAACCCAGTGATTGTTGAGCTCGCGGAGACTCTTCACTTATCCCAGAAGGCACTGGGAATATGCAAATGATCTCCTCAAGACTCTTCCCCTGGTTTCTCCGATTTCCTCTTTTCAGCTGCAACGGCCAAAACCCAGTGATTGTTGAGCTCGCGGAGACTCTTCACTTATCCCAGAAGGCACTGGGAATATGCAAATGATCTCCTCAAGACTCTTCCCCTGGTTTCTCCGATTTCCTCTTTTCAGCTGCAACGGCCAAAACCCAGTGATTGTTGAGCTCGCGGAGACTCTTCACTTATCCCAGAAGGCACTGGGAATATGCAAATGATCTCCTCAAGACTCTTCCCCTGGTTTCTCCGATTTCCTCTTTTCAGCTGCAACGGCCAAAACCCAGTGATCGTTGAGCTCGCGGAGACTCTTCACTTATCCCAGAAGGCACTGGGAATATGCAAATGATCTCCTCAAGACTCTTCCCCTGGTTTCGTGTGGAAGGTCCTGGAAGGCCTAGGTGTTGGAAGGTGTGCTGCCTTCCTGAATAGCACCCGGTGAGGCGTGAGTATTGGACGGTCTCAGGCGGGGACAGATGTCCTGAATAGCACCCGCTGAGGCCCTGGACCTGGGGAGACCGGTGTGTTGGGAGACCCTGGCAGTAGGGTTGGATCCCTGAACAGCACCCGGTCAGGCCGCGTGTGTGAGCAGAGTCTGTGACGGCACTGCGTTTGGGGAAGCCACTGCCCGGCTGTGGATCTGGAACCGTGAGGCAGCCTAGTGAATAAGGCACTGTCTGGAACGGTGATCCCAGTGCGACCGCTTCCCTGAAAGAAAGGACTAACCAAGAGTCGGCGTCTTGAGCAGGAGCTCCTAAGAGGTAACCCCGGACAGGGGGAAATAACCGTGTTGAGGCTATAGAGCCTGTTTTCTGGACATGGCACAGCTTGTGTGGCCACAGGACTGAGAGAGCGAAGTGATGAACATTGACCTGTCTGATGTAAGACTGTTGCCTTTTATGGTTTATGCTGTATAATAAACCACATGGACTGTTTAAGTGGAAAGTGTTCCTGTGCGCATCAATATCACAGCCAAGTGAGTGTCCCCCAACACACTCAGTGAGCGCTACCTTACAATGGTCACCGTTTGGCGGTAATATCAGTGCTGTTCTTTGTACAGAGATTTTTTTTTTTATTAGTAACAGCGCGATCATCCACTATTAGGGTGCGCCACCATAGTTGTAATCAGGGTTACCTGGTTAGGGGCCCACTCAGAAATTTTGCCCCCCTGAACCAAACCCTAGCTACACCTTTGATTTGCATCTTAAAGCTGCAAACACTGTAGAATACACTGGCGACCAGGGAGCGGTCAGCTTTCCACTCCACCATTCACCTTAACTGTTCAAGGCGTGATTACATCGAGCCTGCTGAGCCCGTCTGCATCTGCTCCTCTCATCATACAGTGACCTGTAAAAGTTTGGGCACCCCTGATCAAAATCACAGTTATTGAGAACAGTTAAGCAAGTTGAAGATGAAATGATCTCTAAAAGGCCTAAAGTTAAAGGTGACACATATAGGGGAAACCAAGCACTTCACTGAAAAACATAATGAAAGTATCAGAAGTTTGAGATGTTTTGGGTTAGAAAAGGTTACTTGTTCAGACAGGGAAGGTGACTGGGGTAGAAAAATAATTAGCAGCAAAATCCAATACATTTCTCACATGAAACACCAAATAACCTAATGGGTTAAATTACAGAAACAACAAGCTCTATCTGTACTGAGGATAACATCAGGTCTATAGTAATGCTTTGTGCTAGAGGTGTTAATTATGCATATTATGTTGATGCTCACAAGGTGATTGGTTCTTACTGTAAATGTAGTCACAGGTTAAAGTGGATTATCTCTACGATTAAGGGCTTGCGATATGCCGGAAACACTTCGGAGAGTTAACATGGAACTGCACATGTGATGTTATTTAATGAAGATATGAATAAAGAAAATCCTGTCTTTATATCTCTCCTGGGAGTGCCAATCCTTTTTAACTTGAATTTTTCCTTTTTATACTGCGGGTCTGCAGTGAAGCGGCTCCCATAAAGTGAGTGGAGAATACACTAATACATGCGGTGAGTCCAGCAAACCTTATGTTCCTTGTGTCATTATTCTGTACAAGGGCACAGGGGACATCATTATGTGTGCGGGCATCATACTGTGTGGGGGCACACTGTGAGAAAATCATACTGTGTGGGGGGGGTACACTAAGCAAATCATACTGCATTGAGGCAAAGTAAGGACATCATACTGTGTGGGGACACTGTGATGATATCATACTGTGTGGGGGGGCACTGACTACATCATACTGTGTGGTCATCATATTATGTGGGGGCACTGTGAGGATATCATACTGTGTGGGGAGCACTGTGTGGTCATCATATTTTGTGGAGGCACTGTGAGGATATCATACTGTGTGGGGGCACTGCGAGGATATCATACTGTGTGGGGGGAACACTGTGTGGACATCATACTATGTGGAGGCACTGTGAGGATATGATACTGTGTAGGGGGCACTGTGAGGACATCATACTGTGTGGGGGCACTGCGAGGATATCATACTGTGTGTGGGGAACACTGTGAGGACATCATACTATATGTGGAGGCACTGTGAGGACATCATACTGTGTGGGGAGAACTGTGAAGATATCATACTGTGTGGGGGCACTGCGAGGATATCATACTGTGTGTGGGGAACACTGTGAGGATATCATACTGTGTGGGGGGGTACACTAAGGAAATCATACTGCATTGAGGCAAAGTAAGGACATCATACTGTGTGGGGACACTGTGATGATATCATACTGTGTGGGGGGGCACTGCGAGGAAATCATACTATGTGGGGGGGCACTGAGGAAATCATACTGTGTAGGGGCACTGACTACATCATACTGTGTGGTCATCATATTATGTGGGGGCACTGTGAGGACATCATACTGTGGGGAGCACTGTGTGGTCATCATATTTTGTGGAGGCACTGTGAGGATATCATACTGTGTGGAGGCACTGCGAGGATATCATACTGTGTGGGGGGAACACTGTGAGGACATCATACTATGTGGAGGCACTGTGATGATATCATACTGTGTGGGGAGAACTGTAAGGATATCATACTGTGTGGGGGCACTGCGAGGATATCATACTGTTTGTGGGGAACACTGTGAGGATATCATACTGTGTGGGGATCACTGTGAGGACATCATACTATGTGGAGGCACTGTGAGGATATCATACTGTGTAGGGGGCACTGTGATGATATCATACTGCGTGGAGACACTGTGATGATATCATACTGTGTGGGGAGAACTGTGAGGATATCATACTGTGTGGGGGCACTGCGAGGATATACTGTGTAGGGGCACTGCGAGGATATCATACTGTGTGGGGGCACTGCGAGGATATCATACTGTGTGTGGGGAACACTGAGGACATCATACTATATGTGGAGGCACTGTGAGGACATCATACTGTGTGGGGACACTGTGATGATATCATACTGTGTGGGGAGAACTGTGAGGATATCATACTGTGTGGGGGCACTGCGAGGATATCATACTGTGTGTGGGGAACACTGAGGATATCATACTGTGTGGGGATCACTGTGAGGATATCATACTGTGTGGGGATCACTGTGAGGACATCATACTATGTGGAGGCACTGTGAGGATATCATACTGTGTAGGGGGCACTGTGATGATATCATACTGTGTGGAGACACTGTGATGATATCATACTGTGTGGGGAGAACTGTGAGGATATCATACTGTGTGGGGGCACTGCGAGGATATCATACTGTGTGTGGGGAACACTGTGAGGATATCATACTATGTGGAGGCACTGTGAGGATATCATACTGTGAAGGGGGCACTGTGAGGTTATCATACTGTGAAGGGGGCACTGTGAGGACATCATACTGTGTTGGGGCACTGCGAGGATATCATACTGTGTGGGGAGAACTGTGAGGACATCATACTGTGTGTGACGACTGAGGACATACTGTGTGGGGGAGCATTGCGAGAACATCATACTGTGTGGAGGCATCATAATGTGTGAGGGAAGCATCATACAATGTGGGATGGCACTGTGGGGGGGGCTTTATGTGTGAGGTGCACTACATGATTTGTGGTCATCATACTGAGTGGGCACACTGAGGAGGGTATCCTATTGTGTGTTGGGGCCACATTCAGTGTGACGAGGCATTTTGGGGACGCCATATTGTATGGGGGACATAAAAGAGGTATCCACAGATTTGCCAATATTAAGGGGCTTAACTGGGGAACTATGTCTGAGTGGACACACAAAAAGAGCTTGATGGGATTAACAGTATATTCTTTAGCTGAAAAAAAAATAGACTCACACTTCCTGGTTTTCAAAGTTGAGAGCTACGAAAACGTTGCTACTAGCACAGTAAAAAAAATTACCTGCTTCTTTTTCTTTTTTGTAGGCGGAGTGGCTTTCTTGATTTTCTTGGGCTTTGGCTCTTCATCGCTCTCCTCGCTCTCTTTTACGTCCTCCTCTTGTTCTACAAGGAATACACATTACAGCTAATTCTGTAACAACGCTCAGCACCACCCAATGTCGCAGTATCCAGGCATTATTATCAGGTCAGGAGAATGGTATAAAAAGAAGAAGAGAAGGTTCACATGTTAGTACAGGGAGGTGCACTTTATAATTTTATCTGAGTCAAAGAAAAATTATGAGGACAAATCAAATAAGTGTCTCATAAACCATAACGCAAAGCATTTGTGCAAACTTTCTACAACCATATTCCACACAGTTGCCTTTCAGGGATTGTGCAAGTCTCCCCTCAACCTCCCAGGAAAGTCACACAGCTATCAAGAAAGCCCCAGACCGACCCCAGAATATCTGATCCTCACCCCCCCCCCCCCCCCCAAGAGTCCCGAGAAATCCGGAACAGTTAGCAGCTTAGCATTAAGTACAGCTTTATTTTTTTTAAAAAAAAGAGGTTGTTCACTACTCGGACAACCCCTTCTCAATCTGTACATTTGCATGAGTAAAATAACATCTTTACTCCTCTTCGGTGGAGGCACCGTTTCTGTGGTGTTAGCTCTCCAGTGGCTCGTGTGTGATTGTTGCGTCACGCGATCCCTATCCCCCCAAAAGTGGAGTATAAGTTGGTATGCATGCAAAATATAGGAGCTTGTTCACACTGGCCATTAAACAGATAAGACCCATGATACAAACAAAATGAACATATACCGTACTGTAAGTACATAAGTAAAAGCAATAGTGCATATAAATAACAATGCTTTTGATAAAAAGGCATAAAAGCCATTCCACCAGGGTCAAGGTGTACTCAAATCGGTTTGGTCCGAACCTCTAGTATTAAAACCTTACCATGAGTCAAAGTGACGTCACTATGAATAATAAAAAAGGGGGAGACAGAAGCGCACAATGATATAAACGTTTCACAGATATGGATCCACTCACCTGGTTCAGTTGTGTGGAACACAACAACCATAAGCACAGATGGGTAGGATCCGATGAACTGCAGCAATCAGCCGGTCACTAGAATTGCATATATAGGAAGGAGAGAAGTCCGGCTTTCAGGATCGCGCTGTTCCAGTCCAAAGTTCACAAGGAGTTAATCCAAGGACCAAGCAGTGATTATAACTTTCTTTTTATTCCACAAACTCTACGCGTTTCGTGTACACACTGTACACTTCCTCAGGAGCAAAGTTAGGTAACTTTGCTCCTGAGGAAGTGTACAGTGTGTACACGAAACGCGTAGAGTTTGTGGAATAAAAAGAAAGTTATAATCACTGCTTGGTCCTTGGATTAACTCCTTGTGAACTTTGGACTGGAACAGCGCGATCCTGAAAGCCGGACTTCTCTCCTTCCTATATATGTCACTATGAATAAGCAGGACCGGGTCCCGAATATGGCTACCCAGTAATAGGAAGCCGCTCCATTGGTGAAGGCTCTGCCGTGTCTTGTGTTACGTCACACGATCCCTGCAGCCAATCAGCTGCTACTTCACTCGTCCCACCTTTAGGTACATCATATACATCCAGATAAAGTGACAGAGCAGCAGCTCTCACTTCTTACGGATGTATGTGATTTGTCCGATGGTGGGGAGAGTGAAGTAGCAGCTGATTGGCAGCAGTGATTGCGTGACATAACAATGTCACGAGAGCCACAGGACAGCCATCTCCACAGGAACGGCGCCGCCACTGGAGGTGAGTAAAGGTGTTATTATTTTACTGGGGGCAAACATATGAATTTATACGGGATTGTCCAAGTGGTGGACAACTCCTTTAATTAACTGTAAAAGTCATGTCTCAAGCATGTATTTCTATAATATGACATGGCAAGGTTCTCAGGGGCACGGCTAACATTCCTGATGGGCCACATGGTAATCATAGTGCAAAATTATCGAAAGTGTATGTGTGGCTTTACATGTGGCACCAAATCGGTGATTTCAAGGGCAACCGTTATTTGAGAAAAATCCCTCTATTGCAAATTATCTGTAAAAGCGACTTGTTACGGCGCAGCATGAATACATCCTATTAATTACACACAGTATAGCTGCACGGCAATGAGTGTGGGAATGGAGAGAATGTCGAGGAACGCAGTCAGGCTTCGTTACATGTCATCTGACCAGCAGAGCGCCGGGTTCACCTTGACTTGCGGAGAGATAGGATAGCAGGCAAGAATCTATGGTGGTGAATGAGGGAAACTTGTAACCTTGCAGCTCATGTCATTAACTCTGTCACTCGCGTTTCACTTTCTGTTGCTTTCGGTAAGCTGAATATCTGCTGTGTTTTTACCGCCAAACAGTACAGAGAGAAAAAACATTTACCATCTTTGCATACCAGCAATTACCAGCAGATGAATCCCATATTATAGTCCTTTTAGTAACCACCCCTACTCCACCTTGAAACACCCGTTTTGAAAAAAAATTGGGATAAACTATACTCCTTATGTGATCCGGCTCATTTGTCAGCCCCACCAAAATCAGGACTGTTGGCATCTATGCAGACTAAGGTGTCCTGCCTTAGTACTGCCCATCTGTACTGTCCCTTACACCTGGGGTAGAGTGGTGTACAATGACCTGTATTGTTCCTATTACCCACTGGATCACTTGTTTTAGAAGTATCCAATGCCTGATTACAAGTATGTTGCATGATATACAGCCTATTAGCATCGGGAACAGAGGAGTGTAAAGGGAATGTGTTATCATAAAATGACCTACAGTACTGTATAAATCAGGTTTTTATGATAAATGCGTTTTTTCAATTTTTTGACTTGTATGAAAAAATATTTACTGCACTTATAGGAAATGCACAAGTACATTAGCAGCAACAGTCAGACTCAGATGGTTTCTTTTGTCTTAAAGCATCTAATGAGCATGTGCAAAGATCATTGTGAAGGGAGGAGCAGCTGTAACATCACCTATTACGAATGATGGATCCTGTGAGATCAACTGTATACTGAAGTATTACTTGTCATAGTAATCCTGTGTGTGAAAAGTCTTTTGAAAAGAACAAGAAGTGCAACTCTAATAAAGCCCCAACGACCAGTTTGAAAATAGCAAACATTTTTACAAGTTTTATATAAAGATTATGATATGACAAATACATTTTTAACATAAAAACCTAATTTAAGCAATAGGTCATTTTCTGATCATACTTCTATAACGTAGGCTAAGTGCACACGTACCGGAACTCTCGCGGAAATTACCGCGAGAATTCCGGAATTCCATTCCGCGGGAAAATCGCATTTTAAATTCCCGCGATTTTACCGCGGAAAAACTAGCATTTTGCAAGCGATCTGTAGCATCGCTTGGAGAACTGATTGACAGGTTGGTCACACTCGTCAAACACAGTGTTTGACGAGTGTGACCAACTTTTTACTACTGAGGCCGCGTATGCAGCATCAGTAATAAAAGATAGAATGTAAAAAAAAATAAAAAATATTGTTATTCTCACCTTCCGGCGTCCCACGCATCCGTTCCCAGTAATCCTTTGCGAAAATGCCCACGATGGCGTCTGTTCTCGCGGGATCGCGACGTCTCGCGGTAATTCTCGCAAAGGCTTACTGGGAACGGATGCGTGGAGAGAGGCGGGAATGTTGCGCGGGACGCCGGAAGGTAAGAATAACAATATTTTTTATTTCAAATTCTATTTTTTACAGAGATATGGTACCCACAGCCCAGAGGACAGTCTCTTCTCCTCCGGACCGTGGGTACCATCCGCAATTGTTCTGCTTACTTTCCGCATGGTGTGCACAGCTACATGCGGGAAGTAAGCGGAACAATACATTCCTATGGGTGCGGGATCGCCGCGATTCCGCAAATTATTATGAGCATGCTGCGGTTTTTACCGTGAAGCGATTCCGCCGCGGTAAAAACCGCAGCATTAGCACAGCATTGCGGAATCCCATAGGAATGCATGGGATGCTTAGGCTGTGTGCACACGCTGCGGATTTTGCTGCGGTTCCGCAACGGTTTTGGCCGCTGCGGACCCGCAGCAGTTTCTGCTGCGGTGTACAGTACAATGATTCCCTATGGGAATCAAAAACCGCAGTGCAGACGGTGCGGAATTTTCCGCGCGGATTATCTGCGGTTTTCAATCCGCAGAAAGAATTGACATGTCAATTCTTTCTGCGGATTCTCCTGCGGTTTGCCATCTCCTCCATTGAGGAGATGAAAAACCGCAGGGCAAAACTGCAGAGCAATCCGCAGGTAAAACCGCAGGTCTTTTGACCTGCGGTTTTACCTGCGGATTGTACAAAATCCGCGCGGATGAATCCGCACCTTTTCCGCAGCGTGTGCACACAGCCTTATTTTTCGCGTTTTCGCGGCAAAATCGCGCGGTTAAAACCGCCGCGGAAACGCAAAAAAAACACCACGTGTGAACTCAGCCTTATAGTGCCAATGGTGCATGATGCATCCATAGTATCATACCACCAAAATCAAAGTTCTGGACCACTCCTTCAGCACAACTAAATACCATAAAAAAAATGAAATAGTCCGATCTTATACTATGGCAAGAGAGGCCATCATGTTCCCTATTAGGGCTGTTTCACACTTCAGTTTTTTTGTGTCAGGTAAAATCCGCCAAAATGGCGGAAAGCGGAACCGTTGGTAACTGATGTGAACGGATGTCACCGGACTGTTTTTTTGACGGATCCGATGAATGAAGAATTTTAAAGGAACCGCTGCCCGGGAAGGGGGGGGAGAGAGAGAGAGAGAGAGCCAGGAAGGAGAGAGAAAGAGAATTTTTTTCTGTGTGCCAGAAATGATTTTAGGGTTAAATTCCCGGCTGACTTCCTTTCTCTGGGCATGCGCACTATAAAAATGTGGATCCTGCAGCAAAAAAAAACGTCGCATGGTCCGTCCAGGCATCTCGGCGGACGGAAAAAAATTGACGGATCCGCAAAAATACGACTCCAACGGATGGCCATCCGTCAAGATCCGCCGGTAATGCAAATCAATGGGGAAAAAAACGGATCCGACAAAAACGGCGGATTTTGACTGATGGTCAACAACGGAAGTGTGAAACAGGCCTTAGGGTCGTTTACAGATCTCTGGTTTGTTCACAAGAGAAACTTAAAATTGTCTGGTCTTAGGCTACAAGTCTACAGTCACTCTATTCGACAGCAGACTAGTGCACTGCACGCTGTGAGGATTCTCCGGTGGCGGGAGCATACTTCCGCCACATTCAGACTAGACTGTATCTTTCCTCACTCCATACACTTGCTTTGAGAGAGGATGGATACAGTCTAGTCGGCATGTGACCGCATGTATGTAGATCACACCTTATGGTCACGTACCCGCCGCTCTCGACTACGGTACCGGAGTATCTTCACAGCGCGCAGTGCTCGTGACGTGAGAATTCACAAGTATGCAGTGAAGTAAAGTAACTGCAGACCGGTAGATTAACATCGGACAACACCATTAAGTACAAGTTTCTCCATGTATACGCATCCGAGAAATCGTCACTTCCCAGGTTTTATTAGGAAAAGGTCACCATAACAGATAAAACTTTACAAGTCACTGAGCGACGGTCACCAATGCAAATACACTGGGAGGGCTTCTCAGAAGAGTCTAAAAGTGGCCTCTCCTGTATCTAAAACGGTCATTTCACCAGGGCAGGAATGCGCCCAGTAGAGAGCATGTTACTACCATTCCCAGCACAGGCCTGAAGTCATTAATGAGTTGTGAGAAAAATAGCTGCCTGTCACCGGCTGATATATGGGGCTATCTGAACACATCTGACAGCACTTTTTATGGCCAGCAGCCGGACTTCATCAGAAATAGTGCTGGTCAGAAAGATCCACCTAAACCATGTAGATCATGCACAGAGGAAATAAAAGGAGCTGACACCTGCAGGAAAGAAGGCCTCACTGCTAGAGGCGACATTTAGTTCTTTTCTTAGGATGCCATTGTGTATTCATCAGCATTATTTAACTGCGATAAAACAAAATGTCAAAATATTTTAGGGCACATGCATGTCATAGAGTGGGGTCCTCACTCACGTCAGCCCTCAATGAGCCAGCGTGGAGAACCACCAAGGCGTAATGGCTCCTGCTGTTGATGAATTTACTTATTCTTGTTCCCAGCTGTATCAGTCTATTGCAAGGGTTTTAGAAGCTGGATCAGTGTCCCTGTGCTCCTCCGATGCTGAGGAGTAAGGGGTCCGGCCATGCCACTTATTCAAACTGTCAATCATCAGGAGCGCACTGCCCCCAAACAATCAGTCAGTCGGGAGGCTGGGGAGACAACCCTTTAAAGAAGCCTTCCTCCTCCTCCTCCCATCAAAGTTTTTCTCCTCTTAATATATTACAGTCATCATATTATATAGCACCGTGTACTTACAATTGCTCACTTTGCCTTTCTACCTAGCTAATCCTTCTCTGTGTAGAAATAGGAAGTCTCTTGTCCCCGCATTTATCATCACCCTCTAATTCCTGATCCAGCTGCTCCCCCCCCCCTCCGCCATAGTCTTTTGCAGTGACTCATACAGGGAAAATTGACCTCCTGTTTCTACCTAAAGCTTAGAAGGATTCAGCTTGTCAGTTTTAATCACATGATGTCACAGACCTAATGGAAGAGAGAAGAATTATTTAGGCAGAAAGGCAAAATGAGCAATTGTAAATACACAATGCTATATAATATGATGAATGCAAGATATTAATAGGATAAAAATGTTGAAGCGTGGAAGAGGAGGAGTGCTTATTTAAATGTGACCTGCTATTCCCAGTAAAATAACAATTCTGGAGTGATTTTCTTAAAAGTTCTCCATTCAGTTAATCCTATTAGAAACGCATGAATGAAACTGGATGTCACCTTTCCTCTTGTCAGTGGAGGATCTCCTCACATTGAATGAAAGATGAGCATCCATGAGGTCGTGTAACGCTGGTTTTACATGTCTGAAATTCATGGTCCAAGTACAGGACATGATGCTCGTACCAGCCATGGGTCCTCTGACCCGATCTCTACTGTCTCATAGATATAAAAGAGGCTCAAGATGTTGGCTCAGTAGACTCATGGCCAGTGCACACATCAAGGTCCATACTTAGACCATGATTGTTGGACATGTGAACCCAGCCCAATAACGAGTAAACAATGTAGGAAATGTGGCATACCTTGTGCGGTATTTTGCTCCCTCATCAGTTCAGCCATCTTACAACATTGATACAGCGCCTCCATAATTTTCTGCAGACCAGACATCTTGACACAAAAAATTGGCTTTTCGGTGGTTGACTTATTTTCGCGAGGATAAGTTATAACGGAGATTTACATACCGTAGACATCGGTGGCACATTTAAAAAAAAAAAAAAATTCAACCTGATGAAGGCCAAAAGGATCATTTATTCGCTGATAGACATCTCTGACTGATCTATGGGGAGAGCTATCCCAAAGCATGAGGCAAACAGACACTGCAAAGAGGATTAGAGCCAATTCTGCCATCACATTTTTATAGATAAAAAGCGGTACTGAGAATAATTCCTGAAACCTACGGTCTGGTATCACGCTCAGAAAGCTTCATCACAGGTTTTTCCTTTAGTTTTCCACACTGACGTTGATGAGATAAAATGACAAACACCAAATTAACAAAACAGCAACCATTAGGGGATAAAGTTTATTGATTGTATCATGCAGGCAAGCGCCGGGTGTCACAATCTGCTGCAGATTAGGACACATGAGAGTCATTTAAATCCTGTCTGGGTGGAAGAATACGATTTTAATGTGAAGAGCAGATTATACTAATCAGATCAATCATGGGGTAAGCTCAATTTTACAGACACGTTGTTTTGGTAATTGATTTCCCGCGGAGTTTTGTATGTTCCCCAGTCTGACCTTAGGGCCATGTTTTCACTTTGTAAATACGCAGTAAATTTTCCCTTGCTGATTGGCTCATGAAAATTTGTCTGTGTGCAACAGTAACAGCATTGTGAGCGATCAGTCGATCAGCTGTAGCCAAGAAGTTTTGTCAAAGCTGGAAGGAAAAATTTCTCTTCAAGCTCAGACACAGGCAGTGGTGCACAGACGTGGCAGGGGGCTGGTAGGGAAGCACCGATTTATTTTATTTTTTACGCTATCCTGTGACTGACTATAATAATATAGAAAATTGGTAGTGGGGGTTCCAGGATTAGAAAAGCAGAATTGCTTCCTTTCAGAAACAATGCCACACCTGTGTTATGGTTGTGAGAGGTTGTCACCACCGCTGTGCCTGCCTCCACCGCTGCTATACCTGCCGCTACCACTGCTGTGCCTGCTGCCGCCGTCCCTGTCCATCAGTCACATACCTGGACCGCCGCGGGTAACGGTCCCTCTGGCTTCTCTCCCAGGTCTCAGCGCACTGTTCCTGCACAGTCCCTCCGCGTCTCCCCTCTGCTTCCAGCCTCTCGCTCTTCCCGCCGTCTGCGCATGCGCTGGGTCCCTTAAAGGGCACCCACACCTTTCTTAAGCATTTTTATATCTTCGGATGCCTCAGCTCTGTGAAACTCGGTAACCAATCCGGGTTAGTCAGGGGCTATTTCTGGACACCACCTCTATGGGGAGATGAATGGTTATTCAGTTCATATCCGCTCTATAACTCGGGCCTGCGCCTGCTGCCTCATGCGCTCATGTCCCTACAGTTTCCCTGTGTACTCTTGCATTGCCCTGCTTGCTACCGCACTCTCATTCCCTAGTGTTCTTCAAGCCCGCTACATACCCTGTCTCTCTCCACAGTTACCTCCCGCTGCAGCCGTCCTGTAGTCCAGTCCTGACGTCCACTTCCGGAGTCCCTCCTGTACCCGCCTGTGTCCTGGGATCCGTCTCTCCAGCTCCTGTTCCCTCGAAGCCTCCGCCCTCCCATAGCTCCACTCAGTCTCGGTCCCCATTCTCTGCTTCAGCCGCCCCTCTTGGTATCGGCTGCCGTGGTCCAGTGACCTCTGGGCTTGCTCCTGATGATCCCTGTATAGGGGTCGGCCTCCACTAGATCC
This sequence comes from Dendrobates tinctorius, assembly GCF_039654945.1. Taxonomy (NCBI): domain Eukaryota; kingdom Metazoa; phylum Chordata; class Amphibia; order Anura; family Dendrobatidae; genus Dendrobates; species Dendrobates tinctorius. The sequence goes on along the minus strand of NW_027361752.1, from coordinate 382,161 downwards.
GCTCGCCCACGGGTAGGTCAGTTCCACAGTCCAGAGGGTCCGCTCTTGCACTCGCTTCTCTGCAGCGTCACAGAGGTATTGCAGCTCAGCCTTATTCACGTACATAAATCTCATCCGAAATTCCATATTCTACCCATGAACTGATGTCTGTCTCTGGGAGAAAGCAGCTATGACTTTCTAATCATGGATGACCCGTTTCACAGTACATAATAGAAAAATTGCATCCTGACACCAATAATCAAAACTGAGGTCAGCTAGCATCTTACCAAGGAAAGAAGCCACAGTTTACTGAAAAGAAAAAAATAAACAAAGATTAGTCACTTAGGATGCTTTTACACATCCGTCTTTTGTAATCCGGCACGATGCGGAAAAATTTGTAACAACCGGATCTGGTTTTGTCCCGTAGACTTTCATTCTCGCCGCATAGTGCCGGATGGGTATGCGTCACGTCCGGTTTTTGCCGGATACAGCAAAAATTAGCCGTCCAGCGTCTGCAAAAAACGTTCCCTGCAACGTTTTTTACCAGCGCCGGACCGGTTTTTGTAACACCATATCCGGCCACAAAAGGGATCTGGTGTAAGCTTTTTCTCCCGGATCAGGTACTACGACTTTTCACCGCACGGCGCCGGATTACAAAAGACGGATGTGTGAAAGCAGCCTTAGGATGCTTTCACAATTCGTTCCAGCACCTGTTCAGTGGCTCCATCGGGGTTTACGTCCAAACCCCCCCAACATGGCCATACAATGTAATGGTGTCGGCAGAACTAATGTGTGCTCTGACGTGTATAATTTTCAGGACTGTACACCTATAATAGACGGAGCCTACTATGCCCGAGTGTCCACCTCCAGTAGGTGTATACCCCTGTTTTGTGGGGGTGGGGAGTGCACGCTAATCTAGTTAATTATTGTGGGGGGTTCGGACATATATGCTGACTGAGCCATAGACTGTAATGGTGCCGACAACGCACGTGTGCTCTGACGTGCATCATTTTTGGAAGTGTACACCTACTGGAGACGGACACACAGATGTAGTAGTCTCTGCAAGTCCCGAAGGGTCCAAGGAACAGGTGTCTGAATGCAATGTGAAATCACCTTTAGGCTATGTGCACACATTGCGGATTCTGCTGCGGATCCGCAGCGTTTCAGGCTCTGCGGGTCCACAGCAGATTTAGGTGCGTTGTACAGTACTATTGTTTTCAATGGTAAACTGAAAAAACGCTGTGCACATGCTGCGGATTTGCTGCGGGTTCAAATCCGCAGCATGTCAATTCTTTGTGGGATTCCGCTGCAGTTTCACACCTTCTCCATTGTAGAGGTGTGAAACCGCAGGCTAATCCGCAGGTCTTTTGACCTGAGAATTTACCTGTGGATTTTTCCAAATCCGCAGGACCTAAATCTACGTGTGTACAGAGCCTTAAACCTGGGCTACACTGCAACTTGTTGTGGCACTTCTCATTGATTTTAACTCTACAGCTACAGTTCAAAGAAATATATTGTATGCAATTGTGAGGACGGCGGCTGCCACTTAACAGTTAAAATCAAATCAATAGTGCTATAAGAGATCGCAGTGTAACCCCGGCCTTGTGTCTGCTCAGATCACGGCTGGGTTCAGATGTGCATATAATTATAAAAAATGTAAAATTTTCATCCAGAAAACTTTTTTTTTTTTTTTTACACATCAGAGTGACGTCCATATTTATACATGAACAGTATAAAATGTACATCAAATAGTTTCCTAGGTAATATACCAGTGAAAATGGAATGCTATACAAATGACCTGTATGGAATCGGATTTTTCTTGCGCACCCATAGACTTCAATGGGCGAGTCTTATCCAACATACAGAAGAGAATAGAGCATGCTGGCATCATTTTCACGCAGAAACTTGTTCAGTGTGTTAGAAATTGTCCAAGAACCAATCCTACTGAAATATAATGGTCAGTGCGCCCTCCGACTCTAGATCTGACAGCACATGTCCGTACAATGTGATCGCCTGAACGAGCGCTGAACCCTACAGACACAAAAGATGTGCAGTGATATCTAGCGACACATTCAATGTCACATCCATAACCCACGGCCTAGACGGCGACACATTATGCTGCAAGTGATCCTAGTGATAAAAGGAAGTACATGGTGTTCGTGTTTCATCTTTTTTTTCTTCAAATTTTCAATATGTGTATGTCTAAAAATGTACTCTGTTATAAATCACCATTAATTCCACAGACATTATCATCACTGTGCCCATTGAGGCTCACAATCTACATTCCCTATCAGTATGTCTTAGTGCGACAGGAAACTGGAGAACCCGGAGGAAACCCACGCAAACACGGGGAGAACATACAAACTCCTTGCAGATGTTGTCCTTTGTGGGAATTGAACCCAGGACCCCAGCAGTGAAATGCTACAGTGCTAACCACTGAGCCACCATTATTGTATATAAGCATTTTTTGGACATATTCTGAAATTAGTGGGATCACGGTCAGTGAAGGGAGGAGGGGGTGAGCTGTAACATCACCTGTTGTGAATGGTGGATCCTGTGATATCTACTATACATAGGTGTTACCGGTAATTGCACTTCTACCTGAGACGATACTGAGACTGCTGAAAAGTGTTCTGTAGAGAATAGAAGTGTGAGTGTAGTGTAGCCAGTGTGAAATTGAAAAGTTTCAGCTTTTTTGCATTTTTCTAGTTTTTTTTTTTGATTGGCTACATACAGTACCTGTCTATGAGTGGTCGTTTAATGGGCTGTGTAGACAGGCGGGCTGCACCAATATGCACAGAATAATCAATAAAGAGCAAACGGCCATTATGCTCAATAGCAGATGCCCTTTTTTACAGAAAGCAATGTGAATCTATTTATTTTTACCCAAGTTTAAAGACAATCTGTGATGTCACCAAATGCCACCAACCTGCGATATAGGGTCAGTGTCCAGATTAATACCATTACAATGCAGTCCGGCCACTTTCCTAACTTTATTTTTACAGAGAGCCACCGGCTTTCAGTCATGGAGGCGTGCCCGGCGGAGCTACAGTCGATTGTAATCACAACCTGGCACTTTGATAGATTGTTTCGTCTGTATAGATGTGCTGCCGAGTGATCTGTCAATTAAAGTGCTTACAGCCACAGCCAAAGTGCACTGAGCGGTGCCTGAAAGCCGGAGGTTGCACCCCTCTGTGACTGAAAGCTGGAGGCTTGGCAATAAAACTGCCAATCAGTGGTGGGTGGAACTGCAGCTCATAAATACAATATATTTTTTACTTTAAATTTCAGAAGTTCTATGTCTTTAATAAGTACATACAAAAATGGTTTTCTTTCCAAGCTAAGATCACAGCAGAGCAATATCAGTTTACTGGTGCAGTAATCTCATTATAATAGTAGGTGGAGGACTGGAATCAGTGACGGAATTACAGTTATTGTTCTGATTAACAGAAGAAATACACTGCAAAGACAATGACATATGGCAAAAAAGTCAACAATGGTCTCTGAAACTGGTCACTGAACTACCCAGCTTTCTGATTAACATCCGTCTTAGAAAGTATCAACACTGAACTGTAACTAAATGTTCCCAGTATCAGCAGCAGTTTCCCAGCATATAATCACTCAGCTGTATCTCAGCTAACATTAGTGTCAAAATGTATAATCACTGAGCTGTAACCCAGCTTTCCCAGCATCAATGGCGTTCCCACTGCACTGCCCCAAGAAGGGGGAATGCTGGGTACCTCTTAGTAGTGTCATGTGAGCTGCAAGATCATCTGATCAGTGGAAAAGCTGGTTTTCAGCTCAGTTGTACTGTGGACTGCTGTGATCACAGGCTGCCTAATTTTTGTAAAGTGGTAGTAGTGCTGCGAGAAAGATTCTTATATATACCAAAAGTGTGACGTTTTGGAAGGAGCTGCGGTGCTCTAAATGATTCACTATCCCTAACTCACCCTAAAGTAAAGCCCACCATACACATTAGAGGCTGTCAGCCAAACGGTGCTTCAACCGATTGTTCAGCCGACCGCCATCTCAGCAGGCTCTCCCATACAGAGGTCCACTCGATTGGCCGTGTGATCCTCCTGATTTCTCTATGAGAGAGCAGACGACTGACACGTCGACCAGCGGCTTATCTCTGGGAGAACAATGCTATCAGCAGTCTGATAGTCGACATGCACAGTCATCATCTCTCCAACCATCAGTCAGTGGCACACCCATACACATTACACCTTCAGCCCAACCCACTGATATTGGCGGGTCCAGCTGACATTAGTCATGTGCATGGGGGGGACTTTAGGTTAGACAGAGCGCTGTAAAGTGACCCCCTGATGGTGATATTAGGGAGAAAGTTGATGACACTGGACAGTAAGTAGTTTATATAGAGTGACTTTAAAAAATCTATCAAGAGAGCGAACCACCCATTTTTCTTAAAGGGAACCTTTCACCAGAAAAAAAACACTAATAACCTTTAGACATGGGGTTAATCTGCAGGTTATTAGCATTATAATGATGGCCGTCACCCACATTTAGTTGAACGCTAGAGGGAGAAAATGAACTTTATTCTCTCAGGCAGCGTTGCCGTGTAGAGGGTGTTGGTGCTGTTCAGACACCGCTCTGATAGTACAGAGCATCGGCTGTATCTTTGGCCCTGACTGACAGCCCTAATGCAAGAGGAGCAGGTTAATGGCTGATACTGCATTGGCACTGGCTGTGAGTCAGGGCCATGGTGGGATTTCAGTCATGGGGGCGGCACCGTCCGGTCTTAGTTACTGCTCTAAGTATACAGAGCGGCGGGTGTAACTCCAGCCTGACACTCTCTTTGCACTGGAGCTGGCTGTCAGTCAGTGCTGGGAGTGGAGTAACAGCCGTCATTCTGTATACTCAGACGAGTGACTGAACCCACGCTGGCGCCGCCCCCGTGACTGAAACCAAATGCTGCAGAGGAGAATAAAGATAATTATAGGCTAAGTGAAGGCACTGCTCAGCGTAATAACGTTATTTACCTGCAGATTGATAGCGTTTTTCTTCTGCTGACGGGTTTACATTAACAAATAGTCACATTCTGCTATTTAGATTGGAGGGAAAAAAATTGTCGAAAGTGTCCCTTTAAGCAGCCCAAAAACATCAGATAACCATCAGCTAAAAGCCATTTCTCCCATATGGAAGAGGGGAATAAGCTGCTGCCAGACACCTCTTATAGAGGCTTATCTCCTGTAAAAACAAAAGGATTAGTCATACTAAAAATCGACATCCCCCCCCCCCCCGACACCTGCAATCGGAGGAGAGTCTGGGCATCTTAATAATCTTTAATAATCTTTATTTTTATATAGCGCTAACATATTCCGCAGCGCTTTACAGTTTGCACACATTATCGTCACTGTCCCCGATGAGGCTCACAATCTAAATTCCCTATCAGTATGTCTTTAGAATGTGGGAGGAAACCGGAGTGCCCGGAGGAAACCCACACAAACACGGGGAGAACATACAAACTCCTTGCAGATGTTGTCCTTGGTGGGATTCAAACCCAGGACTAACCACTGAGCCACCGTGCCGCCCTATATCAGATAGTCAGCCATTTTTTTTGCTAACACTGACCTAATGACTATGACCACACTATGTCACAATGGGATGGGCCATTTGTAAGATCCCCCAAGATGGTGATTGTACCGGCTGCTGCTGCTGCCCTTAATAAAGCCACATTGCATTCCAGTGCTACCATCGGCACGTTTGCTGCGAAATTCTCCCACGTCTACATCTAATAGGATCCCTGCTAATTACATTATTATTCCACATTATAATCCATTTCAGAAGGAAAAAGCCTCATTATCAAATCCCGCTCAGCGGCTCCATCCCCCGGAATCACGTCACACAATACAATATTGTGGACCTGCAAAAAGAAAAGAAAAAATTGTTCCTTATAAAAGTAAAAAACAAGTCAGTAAAACGTCTTTTACATTCCTACGTCCGGGATAATATTATATTTCATGGAAACCTTCTATTAAAAACCCTGAGATTCTGGGCGCAGACACTTGGGAGCCGCGCACGTTCACCTGATAAGTGATTCATCCCTGACTCAGGTAGCGCTGCATGTTAATAGTGAGGAGGGTCGGGGGGATCCTAGAATTAGGCTTTTATTCTTCACGCCCGTGAGGACAATGGAGGTCTGACGGGAAACGTTTGCTGTTTAGAAACAGATGGCGAACTGTATTTTATCCCATTACCGTGCGGCTCGTCCTGGCTGGATGTCTCTGTGGATGCGGCCAAGCACCGAGGTCAGCTTTTTGACAGGGCCATCTGCCTACGGGGGGGAACGATGAGTGGGTGGGTTATATTTAGAGCCTGGTCCAATGCTGAGCTACGTACGGGCCCTACTGACTTTCAATGCAGCTCGCGCCCAGGCTCCGGCTGCCACACTGATGCCATCAGTGCACGAGGGGAATAATACAGGGGAGAAAAGGGTTAAAACGGATTATTACAGCAGGACGGGGTGACGGTCCCACCACTTGCCCGGCTTCCTCTATACATGGATTTGTCTTGGATCTGATGTGAATTGGCATCTCCAGCAGCGGTAAGTCCTAAATTATATTATTATCCTATAATGGACGGATATAGCAGAGCTGAAGTTGTCATTTCACATATGGATGAATAATTACTTTTTTTTTTTTTATAAATGATACATTGTGATATTAACACGAGCAGAATGGCAAACACACCTCTGCTACATCCGGACGTTACAGAGTATCAGAGTGCATCCTGTTCCGCAATGAGGCCTCACCTGTTGGTGAACTACAACTTCCAGAAATCTCACCAGCTGCTTAGATGAAAACTCCCGGACTAGTCGCACGTCCTGAATGCACTTAATCCTGCTCGAAAAATCCCATTTGCATGCGGTTTTAACAAAAAAATCGGCACCGAAATATAGATTGCAAGCTCTTGGGAAAAGGCAAATTTTGCACAAAGTTGTAAGTTGCGTGGATTACTTCATGCATTGCTTCCAATATAGGGTGTAGGGAGAAAAGTTCTCCAAGGTATAGATAATATAATATGAATTAGTGATAAGAGCAATGTCCTGGGGCCCGTGTGATCCATCCACACTGCAGAGGCTGCAGCGGCTCTGCCGGAGCGGAGGGTGACATGTGAGACGGGCTCTGCACAGACGCAGCATACATTGATTTTCCTTCCACGTGTTTAGGGCCCCATCCCCTGTACGGGCCGGACGATGGGTGACACAAGCTCAGGATGGGCTGATAGGTTACATTTAATACGTGTGAAATCCGCAGCATGTGAGGATGGACATGAGCCCTGGCCTTCTGTAAGGTCAAAGAGGGGTTCCCGTAGGGGCAGAGTGCTGCGCCGGCCGCCAAGATCTCCCAGCATTCTTCCCACAAACGGCTGGAAGTTTGCAAGCTCTTGTCCAATCCAATCGCTTTAGGTCCTTCAGGTCCTTTAAGTTGCTTTTCCGATGTAAAAACAAAAAAAAAAGTCCCAAATTTTGCAATTTGAACAAAATAACAAAATGTTGCAGCTTTTTTTCATTTTAAAGAGTGTCGGACATACAGTGGGTACGGAAAGTATTCAGACCCCTTTACATTTTTCACTCTTTGTTTCATTGCAGCCATTTGGTAAATTCAAAAAAAGTTCTTTTTTTCTCATTAATGTACACTCTGCACCCCATCTTGTCTGAAGAAAAAAACAGAAATGTAGATTTTTTTGCAAATTTATTAAAAAAGAAAAACTGAAATATCACATGGTCATAAGTATTCCGACCCTTTGCTCAGACTCTCATATTGACATCACATGCTGTCCATTTCCTTGTGATCCTCCTTGAGATGTTTCTACTCCTTCATTGGAGTCCAGCTGTGTTTAATTAAACTGATAGGACTTGATTTGTAAATGCACACACCTGTCTATATAAGACTTCACAGCTCACAGTGCATGTCAGACCAAATGAGAATCATGAGGTCAAAGGAACTGGCCAAGAAGCTCAGAGACAGAATTGTGGCAAGGCACAGATTTGTAAATGAAACAGAGTGAAAAATTTAAAGGGGTCTGAATACTTTCCGTACCCACTGTAGGTAACTGCGGCCTGGTGGATTTGCTACAATTTACATCAGAAATTGACATAAATTAAAGAAGAATTCTACATGCAAAGCACATACTATGCCAACGTATCTTACTCCAGACTTAGCTTATATTAACTCAGTATGTTATACTTATAAAAGCAGAGCAGCAAAAAAACTGTGGTTCGTGGCCCGTGTGGCACACTACATGTAAAAACACCTTAATGGTAGCCACATAGTAGCCATATAATATTAGCAAATAACTCCAATTAGAAATGTAGTCTAGTTCTTCTGATTCACTATGTTGTTTACCCCATGTGCAGGGTATTGCAATAGCTATTGCAATGCCCTGCACATGGGGTAAGTAACACAGTGAATAAGAAGAACTATACTGCATTTCTAATTGGAGGTATTTGTTAATATTATTATTACACCTACTACATACCCCTATAAATTTCTTATGCTTTAAAAAATTTCCTTATCACTACTGAAATACAAAAAAAAAATTGCTATTTTCACTCTGCTCACTAGGTTTTATATTAGACCCACACGCGCTGTTCCTTACAGAAGACTTTTCAGCAGTCTCATTATCATCTCAGACACGATTAGACTGAAATGAAGCATGTCTACATCTAGTAACTTCACAATGTATTTTGCCTAGATTAGAGCATGCTCAGATAATACTTCCATACAAAAAAAATTGGAAAACTGAGTCAGTCTACTACTGCTAATGTTCATGTGGCTGTCGAAATGAACAAGGAGAAGTCTAATATTAGGTCTAACAATATAAAAACTGAATTAAACCACTTTATTTTCTAAAAAAGCATTCCCTTTAATTGATCACTGTCAGGCAGCTTTGATTATGGCGTGTTAGAACAACTTGTTAGAGTGACTCAGGATGGCGGAGGTATCACATCCCGGAGTGTGGGAGCAACACAGAGGTGAGAAAGAGAGAATAAAACACAGCGACACACCACCTGCTGCACCAGAATACGTTTATCACTACGTAACCTAGCCTCAATGTTAGGTAGTAAAGACGCATCACCTGCTGGTGAACTACAACTTCCAGAAATCTCAGAATCTGTTTATGTGAGTTCTGCAGTTGTAGGTCTGAGTACAGACACAGAAGAGTAAAAGATGATTTTTCCAATCTGTTGGGTGATCTCACGCACTTGCATTACTTAATATATGAAGAATGTACGGACATTCTCCGCTACAACCAATCTTCCAGTACAGAAGTTTTTGTTGTATGTGACAAAAAAAATTCTCCATGAGAAATGTAAAAATAATCAGTGACTCAATATAAGGGACTCATTCGTGTAGGTCACTTCCCTCACATATCCAAAAAAGTAGATAATCCTCTCATTTCTTTCCTGTGCCCATAGTACCCATCTACGCCTCCTTTATGTACAGTATTGTCGCTTACACATGGCCATTTTATCTCTTACCAGAATACAGATGTACAAGACAGAACTGTATACAGGGGAACAACTTAAACGTCTTTGGCCCTAATGCAATATTTATACAAGACCCCCTGTGCATCATTTGCAGTATTAGGGTCTTAAGAGAGTAGGTTCAGAAACAACTTCTTTCATCTAGCCACATGATATGTTATACATGTATGATGACTGATCCAGAGAAAGAAGGTGCACTGTGCAAATAAAGGGTTACTGAGCATGTGCAAACACTACTGTCAAAATTCCTATCGACAGTTAATGGAGCAGTGGTCACACACGCTCAGTAATACTTCACTCTCCTGTCCGGAACCCCACTCCAGTATGGTGACCCTCTCCTGTCTGGCGCACCACTCTACTGTCCGGGCCCCCTCCAGTATGGCGCTCCCTCTCCTGTAAGGCACTCCACTCTCCTGTCTGGGTTCCCTCGAGTATGGCACTTCTCTCCTGTCCGATGCTCCACTCTACTATCCGGGCCCCCTCGAGTATGGCACTTCTCTCCTGTCCGGTGCTCCACTCTCCTGTTTGAGCCCCCTCCAGTATGGCGCTCCCTCTCCTGTCCGATGCTCCACTCTCCTGTCTGAGCCCCCTCTAGTATGGCGCTTCTCTCCTGTCCGGTGCTCCACTCTCCTATCCGGGCCCCCCCCCCAGTATGGTGCTTCTCTCCTGTCCGGGGATCCACTTTCCTGTCCGCCCCCCTCCAGTATGGTGCTCCTCTCCTGTCCGGCACTCCACTCTCCTGTCCGGGCCCCCTCCAGTATGGTGCTTCTCTCCTGTCCGGCAGTCCACTCTCCTGTCTGAGCCCCCTCTAGTATGGCGCTTCTCTCCTGTCCGGTGCTCCACTCTCCTGTCCGGGCCCCCCCCCCCAGTATGGTGCTTCTCTCCTGTCCGGGGATCCACTTTCCTGTCCGCCCCCCTCCAGTATGGTGCTCCTCTCCTGTCCGGCACTCCACTCTCCTGTCCGGGCCCCCTCCAGTATGGTGCTTCTCTCCTGTCCGGCAGTCCACTCTCCTGTCTGAGCCCCCTCTAGTATGGCGCTTCTCTCCTGTCCGGTGCTCCACTCTCCTGTCCGGGCCCCCCCCCCCAGTATGGTGCTTCTCTCCTGTCCGGGGATCCACTTTCCTGTCCGCCCCCCTCCAGTATGGTGCTCCTCTCCTGTCCGGCACTCCACTCTCCTGTCCGGGCCCCCTCCAGTATGGTGCTTCTCTCCTGTCCGGCAGTCCACTCTCCTGTACGGGCCCCCTTGAGTATGGCGCTTCTCTCCTGTTCGGCGCTCCCTCTTTTGTTGTGGCTAATGAACTGGAACGTGCAAAATGAATCAAACCAACTCTTATCAGTTACCGACATTTGCTTTGGTAACTTAGGAATGATTTAGTCCCTTTTCCCAACCCTGCCCCCTCCATCACTGTAACCACTCCTTAAAGGATAGGTTTTATGTAACTTCCATCCTCCTTTGTCTCACGATGCCACAAATTTGCCAAAGTTGTTTCCAAAAACCTGGGACAGTCCTAGCGAATTAGGGACACTTGGTCTTATATGTGTTTATGGAACAATCCTTTATTATCGGGCGGTGCGGTCGGTTCGACTACAACTACTGTCCCGACTATAGTTATGATCCCTGGCCATGATCATGGACCCACTGTATGACATATGGCAGCTGGAAGTGCGAAGTCATTTCTTTATGTCTGCAATGAAATGTTTTGCTGCAATATAGACCCCAATAGCTTCAGTGGCGTCAGGCAATAGTGCACACATGATATACTGATCATACTCTATAAAGGAGGACAGTATACAACGGTGCACGGCTCCACAATAACAAGGCTCATGCCGTGTTTACCTGGGTGACACATGACTGCAGCATTAATTAGCGATGGAAGCTGATACTTTGCTATGTCGATTGCCGGATAAAGCCACCATTGCCTGTAAGTGTAGAGATATATTCTATGCAGGACGGACCATTTAAAGAGACATCTGAGCCACGAGGACACGGTCCTGAAATGTCTTCACTTCTGGCATTTCCAAATTGTGACTGAACTGTGAAAGGTCGGAAAAGCAACCAAAGACTCCAGATATTGTGTCGCTGCAAATCCAAACTCCACCATGCACACAGCATGCTGTAATTATTGAAAGGAGAGCTGTCTCTTTAAGGAACCAAATAAAGGGGCAATCCAAAGTCTGGAAAAAAAAACTAAGATAAAACAACAACAAAAGTAATAGAACAAAAGATAAAAAGAATACTCACCTCTTCCTTTCCCCCAATGCTCCTCTTTCCATACAAGCAGACAATATGTGACCACTGCTGCCAATCAGCGGCTACTGCAGTCGAGCGAAAAAAAAAACAAGTCAGGATGTGTAGGGCCAGCAATGTAATGATAATACTGAGTATAGGTTATGACAGCACGGTGGCTCAGTGGTTCAAATCCCACCAAGGACAACATCTGCAAGGAGATTGTATGTTCTCCCCGTGTTTGGGTAGGTGTCCTTCAAATTCGCCCCACACTCCAAAGACAGACTGATAGGGAATCTAAATAATGAGCCCCAATGGGGACAGCGATGATAATTTATGTAAAGCGCTGCGGAATAGGATAGCGCTACATAAGCAATGCATAATACATAATAAAATAAATAGGGGAAAAGAGCAGCTCAGACTTAAGTTCTTGGCCATGAAGGTATATTCCAAAAGAGAGAAAACAAAGTTTGAATCTTTATGTAAGTGGCAGGGAGGACCGATTCCTGGAAATTCAGATATCCTAGGTGGCAAACAATCCGGAGGATTGGTGCTCTAGCCTGGAATTGGCCCGTCCTCGGTGCCATCGTATCCTCATATACATAAAAAATAATAGCTGATCTTTCTAAGAAATGGAATATCCACGTGCGGCCAGGAAGATGTGTGTGAACTTGTCTTCTACTCCTCTACCCAGTAATGTCATTAGTTATTGCATTCCTGAAGCTTCCAACAAGTTCCCCCCAAAAAAAGTAGTGTATTGAAAAAAAGTTCGCCTCTGTTAAAGAGGTTATTCACTTCTTTGACAAACTCTTTCTTAGGGCTCTATCACACATCCTGATATTTCCAGTACTGGAAAAAAAACAGTACCGGAGATATCCGTGTCCATGTGTGGCAACAGTGTGCCGCCTCAGTATCACACGTACCAACGCCTGAGAAAAGCCAGAACAGTTGGCGCTGTTCCCTGTCGCCGGTGCTGAAGACCACTCTCATCATTGTCCCCTGCTCTGCCTGCGATCAGCGCAAGCAATGGCAGTGGGAAACTGGCTGTCAATCAACATGACATCAGCAGTGATGCCCCATCGACACAGCAAAGCGGAAAAGGAAGACCTGCTCCGTCAGCGTGATGTCACAGGAAGTAGGAGAGTCATCGGTAGCAGCGGTCCATGACCACTCTGAGCCTGAAGATATCAGCACAAGGTAGAACAGGCAGGTAGTTAGCAATCACCTCCCACACCGGCGCCGTTCCAGTGATGTTGGTGCCAGGTCTCCCAGAGCTCAGATGATGTTGTCTTAGCATGTGAGCACTGCAGCCAATCGGAGGCCACCAATGGGTTACTTCGCTGACATTTCCTCAAATGAAAGCCACATGACACAACAATATCATCACTTGAGTGCCAGGAGACCCATTGCCAACATCTCTCTAGACCAGCGCCGAAGCAGGAGGGGACAATCTGGGGATTTTTTCTTATTATTTTAGCTTGAGTACACCACCTAAGAAGAGGTTATCAAGAGTAGTGGGCAACCCCTTTAAATTAGCTACATAGTATCCAAATTTCTAGCAACCAGGGCCGGCATTAGGGGCAGGCAAACTATTTATTTGCCTAGGGCCCACACTCCCTCAGAGGCCCCCAAGCAGTGGCGTGCCGTTAATAGTGGCACACCACATTTATGTTATGGGGCTCAAGAGTTAGGGGGGCCTGGTACCAGCACCGGCTCTGCTGTCCACCACATTGCACATTCAACTGTATCAGCATCATAGATGCAAATACAGTTGAAATCAATGATGGAAGAGAGAGCATCAGGTGATGCTCCTTCTCCCATCATTCCCACTCTGCTTTTGGTGCAGCGGGCGATGATATCACTTCATCAAGCGCTACACTGTGCCAAGCAGTCAAGCTGCTGAGTAGACGTGCTGCAGAGACCAGAGCAGCAGGGGAACAACGAGAGTTGAGAATTGTATTTATTTATTTTTAAATCAGTTAGTAGGTGGTGGCCATAATACTGGAGGACTATGGGGTGTGCATTATACTATATGGGGGCTGCATTGTACTGTATGGGGCTGCATTGTACTATATGGGGGCAGCGATATAGTCTATGGGGGCTGCATTGTACTATATGGGGGACACATGATATGGGGTTACATTATACTGTATGGGGCTGCATTGTACTCTATGGGGGCTGCATTGTACTCTATCAAGGACTATGGGGAGTGCATTATACTCTGTGTACTATATGGGGGCTGTATTATACTCTGAGGACTATTCGGAGTGCATTTTACTATATGGGGGCTGCATCATACTGTATGAAGGACTATAGGGTGCATTATAATATGGAGAATGCATTGTACTATATGGAGGATTATGGGGGTTCATTATACAATATGGAGGACTATGGAATGTATTGTGCTATATTGAGGACTATGGGGAGAGTATTATACTATATGGGGGCTTTTACAAGTGAATTATACTATATGGAGGACTATGCCGAGTGTATTATAGTATATGGAGGTCTATGGGGAGTATATTATACTATATGGAGGACTATTGGGCACATTACACTATGTGGAGGACTATGGGCCACATTATACTATATGGAGGACTATGACGTGCATTATACTATGTGGAGGGTGCATTATACATATACAGTATATAAACAAGCATAATGCTGCCTATTCATTGAGTAATTGGATAGTTTCTGCCGGAACAGAAATCATTGTTCTCAGCAGCACATCACCAGGTGAAAGCTGCTGATAACATGGTACTGTATGGGGACAGATTGATCTACTAGTGATCATTCTATACCCATCATTATTCTTCAGCTGATGTAAAAGAGGTCAGGAAACAAGTGTCCAAACTATTTAAATATTATTGATCATGCTCGTTTAATGGCCTGAACTCAGCGCATGTAAATACAACCGAAATGTGTCTGTGTGATGCTAAGATATGTGAGCATTTGGGGCCCCACTTTGTCTAAAACTGGCCCTGCTAGCACCATAACACAGGCTGAGAAAGTGGCAACCAATTTAAGAAAATATTCTTTCTGTAAGGTCTCCCTTGCCATATGGCTTCAAAAACTCAGCTCTAGAGAAGCAGACAATAAATGCAGCTGTATGTATATGATGAGCTGGGGCAGAACTGTGATTACTCATCATCGACGTCGTTTTCCTTTTTCCCTTTCACTGACTGTGCCGTATGTAGCACACGCTATTCACATTTAAAGCAAAGACAACCATTAACCTTTACATAAGGTGAATATAAAGATTAGCACAGGCTGCGGGTTGTGCTGCGATGACCTCAATCTCCAGTGCTTCTTTGGCCTCTTGGCATGGGTTCAGAGTGTCCCGGTTTGTCAGGGTTCTTGGCGGAGTCTGTGCAGTTCACTAAATAAAGCTGTATGAAAGCCGAGAGCAGCACTTTCCTCCAGCTGCCTTTCTAAGAACAGTACATAGCGGGAATTGTCCATCATCCGCACAGCTGTGCGGAGCAGAGGAGCTGTGTTGGGGAGAGGAGCTGTGCAGAGGAGAGGATCTGTGCGAAGGAGAGGAGCTGTGCTGGGGAGAGGAGCTGTGCTGGGGAGAGGAGCTGTGCTGGGGAGAGGAGCTGTGCTGGGGAGAAGAGCTGTGCTGGGGAGAAGAGCTGTGCTGGGGAGAAGAGCTGTGCTGGGGAGAGGAGCTGTGCTGGGGAGAAGAGCTGTGCTGGGGAGAAGAGCTGTGCTGGGGAGAGGAGCTGTGCTGGGGAGAGGAGCTTTGCACGGGAGAGGAGCCGTGTGCAGGAGAGGAGCTGTGCGCAGGAGAGGCGCTGTGCAGAGGAGAGGCGCTGTGCAGAGGAGAGGAGCTGTGCTGGGGAGAGGAGCTGTGCGCAGGATAGGAGCTGTGCAGAGGAGAGGAGCCGTGCTCAGGAGTGAAGCTGTGCAGAAGAGAGGAGCTGTGCGCAGGATAGGAGCCATGCTGAGGATAGGAGCCATGCTGAGGATAGGAGCCGTGCGCAGGAGAGGAGCTGTGCACAGGAGAGGAGCCATGCTGAGGAGAGGAGCTGTGCTGGGGAGAAGAGCTGTGCTGGGAGAGAGGAGCTGTGCTGGGGAGAGGAGCTTTGCACGGGAGAGGAGCCGTCCGCAAGAGAGGAGCCGTGCGCAGGAGAGGCGCTGTGCGCAGGAGAGGCGCTGTGCAGAGGAGAGGAGCTATGCTGGGGAGAGGAGCTGTGCGCAGGATAAGAGCTGTGCAGAGGAGAGGAGCCGTGCTCAGGAGAGGAGCCGTGCTCAGGAGAGGAGCTGTGCAGAAGAGAGGAGCTGTGCAGTAGAGAGGAGCCATGCTGAGGATAGGAGCCATGCTGAGGATAGGAGCCATGCTGAGGATAGGAGCCATGCTGAGGATAGGAGCTGTGCGCAGGAGAGGAGCTGTGCTGAGGAGAGGAGCTGTGCGCAAGAGAGGAGCTGTGCGCAAGAGAGGAGCTGTGCGCAAGAGAGGAGCCGTGTGCAGGGGAGGAGCCATGTTGAGGAGAGGAGCTCTCCTGCTGACCACTAGACGTTGGCCATCACTTATCCCAGGTTACAGAGTCATGGAGACACCAAAATCTATAGAGTGCAGCTTCATGTATCTGAGCAGGGTAGTTGTCAGGTACACTGGCTATAAATATTACTTATAATTAAATGTTTTCTAAATCATAAATGGGTAAAATTGGAAAAACAAATAACTTTGCAATTTACATCTTATGAAAGATCATTTCCATTCTCAAGAATGGCCAAGAATTGCCGGCCACCTCTGCAGTCTAGCAGCAGAGGCTGGTTTCTCTAAGGCAAGGAGTGCAGTGTATACAAGCTCTTTGCTATGCAGCTTGTAAGCACTGTTCTGAAGCTGGCTGGATGCGGCTATCTTCAGTGCCTGTGCGCTCCTCTGATGCTACCGGGGCAAATCTCACTCTGCTAACAGCACAGAAGAATGAACCACTTGGACCAGTGGCTCAGCCATGCGTGGACTCAAACTGTCAATCTTCAGAAGCCCACCACACCCCAGTATGAAAGAAGTCAAGCGGTGAGGGAGCGGTGCACTTCTGAAGAAAAATAATGAGAATAACCCTTTGAACAGAACCTGTCCGTAAGATCAACTTCCCTAAATCACATATATGGGCATGCAGGTCTTTGAAAAGTAAATTCATAGACACCTTTATATCTTCTATCTGTTGCGGCAAGCTCGAGAAGTCAACATTTTAATAGATATGCAAATTAGGCTTTAAGTGCTCTGTCACACTCTGAGCACTTAAGCGGAGTTTTGGCCTCCCAAAGCTGTTTCTCCGCCCAGCACCAGCCTCTAAGCATAAATCTTAGCTCACTGGCTGATTTCCTTGTCTAGCAACACACAGCAAGCTATCAATCAAGCTAAAGAGGTTGGTGCTAGGCAGAGGAACAGGCCCAGGAAGTACTCTGTCATATCCAGAGCACTTGCTGTCTCATATGGCCATGAATTAAAACACTGATAAGTGTCAGTCTATTATTTGCATATTTAATTTCCCAGAGGATCATGGCATGCCTTTAAGCCTCTTTATTGGCATGTCACTCTCCACAAGAAGCAACATTACCCCTTAGATCCCAGTTAGTAGGATCTGATACAGCCAAATCAGATCTCATGCTTGGCACTGAGGAGGGGCACCACCACGAAACACTATGTCTGCAAATTAAGATCCTGGTTTGGCTTTTATCTTAAAGGGTATAGCCAAATCCAAGATCCCATCCTAATATGTACTAGTTGTAATAATATTAGCAAATACCTCCAATTAGAAATGTAGTATAGTTCTTCTGCTTTGCTATGTTGCTTGCCCCACGTGCAGGGCTTTACAGTAGCTTAGGTATCCATGGTTACGACCAATTATATAGTGACAGTTACTTGTTAGTGGTCGCAACCATAGATATCTAAGCTTCTGCAATGCCCTGCACATGGGGTAAGTGACAAAGTGAATCAGAAGAACTATAAAACATTTCTAATTGGAAGTATTTGCTAATATTATTATTACACCTACTACACAATGGGATAGGATCCTGAAGATGGGAATACCCCTTTAAGTCACGTGGCAAGGATCGTTCAAGGGTTGGTATTGACTTTTAAGATTGCTACTGGAATTATTTCATTACTATATAATATCATTATTGTAACTGTAACTCTGGAATAATTTCTCCTTTGCTACTGTAGGTCTAGTCCTCTTCCTCTCTATAGATGCAGTTTGCATATTTAGTCTTTCCTTTACACTTCTTTTTGGGGGGGCCCTTCTTGCCTTGGACTAAAAAAAAAAAAAAAACTGCATCAAAAATTTCATGTGTGATTTCAGCCTAAAAAAAACACAAAAAACCATGGAGCAGTCACATGCAAGTAGTATACAAAGTGTGTGACGACTGCCATCAGTGGCGCAACCTGAGGCCCCTGGGCTATCAAGGATTTGCCCATATTGGGCCTCCTAGGCTTCGGGATTCCAAAACTGCTGAATTACTCCCCATTTTTGTATGATATCACATACTGCTTCGCTCTTGGATTTAGGGGTTTTTTGGCCAATGTTCCTGCATGATTATGGACCATTTTTTGACATTTATGTAATACATCTGATAAAATATGGAAAAAAAATAATAATCCAGCAGCAGGCGAGCGATGCTGCTGCTGATCATCCCGGAGATAAGACACATGTAGATTTATGATAATTAAATTACAATGCCATTCACGGAATACCGTTAACCTCTCGGCTTCCAATCTAATTCGGCTGGGTCACCTCCTTGGCTCGGATGTAAGTGGTGATCCGGCTTCAGCTATATGTTTAGCATCTGTGATCGATTTTCCGCCTGTAGAAAAAATTTTTTAGGAGTCTCCACTGGAGAACGTGGTCAAAATGTCATCCTGATGCAACCGCTCTCAAGCAAGCAACACGGTTCTGGGATTCCTGGTAGCGAGGTGCTGAGCGGAGCCGCAGACCTCAGAACATGATACACCACAAGCTCGGCTCATGTTTCGATGCAGACATGCCACCGCAATCTCCTCCTTGACCACCTTCCAGATGAAAATGTGGAGGAATAAAGACACCTACATTGCTACATTGTAAGACTGACATTTACGATATTATCGCTGGGTCCGACCAAAGTAGAGGGACACTCTACTTCTGCATCTGTCTTCTTGACTATATTCGGATACTGCACAAATAGTAATTGCCTAAAATAACACGGTCATCAAAAATAGCCACTGTCCTGTACCAAAAAATAATCTGCCCTGCTGTGGGGAATCTGAAAGTCTCGTTACATGACACGTCAGAATGAGCTGCTTTACATCAGCTTCCAGGTCAGAGACAGAATACAGGCTGCTGCCAAAGAAAGTCTGCATTCTGCTGATTAGTGCAGCCTCAAACGGTGGTGCCATACAACGTCACACTGGTTCGTAACGCAATTTCCATCTGTCCCACGTGCTATAGTGAGGAGAGAACATGACATTTGGTGGAACAGTCTTTGATTTCCTTTGTATGGTTTTAGGAGAGAAATAAGTAACATCAGTAGAGCGCGGCTCCTAGCAAGCTCTGGGGGCCAAATTATGGACCCGTACAACACGCTGGGGTAGATTTTGCTACTGACAGTGGGCCCCTAGTGTGGCTTAAACTTTGAACCAGTACAACGGGTTTGGCTGATGGTCTAATGTCTATGGGGGCACAGCCTGAACGATGGTTGGGAGAGAAGTCGATTGCACATTTCGGATTGATGATTGCATTGTTCTGCTTGAGATAAGCTGCTGGCCGATCTGTCAGTCGGCAACTTTCTCACAGAGAATGCAGGAGCGCTCCACCGAACAAGTGCTTCTGTGTATGGGAGATGTCGGTCAGCCGAATGATTGGCCAAAGCATCATTCAGCCGACAGCCATCTAATGTGAATGGCCAGTCTTAGTTTCCAAAATATTGGCAAAGATTAGTATGCCTGCACCACTGTGTGTATGTGACCTTAGATGTCAGCCATTTGGTTGCTGCAAGAAGCTTCAGAAGTCCACACACCGCAAATAATTCCTTTTAATAAACACTCTATTTAGAGGGGGCTTTTTTTGTGTTTTTTAAGGAAGTTAAAAAGAGTTTAATTAGTGTTCAACGAGTGGTGAGTTCTCCATCAATGGAAGTCTTCAAACAGAGGCTGGACACACATCTGTGTGAGATGGTTTAGTGAATCCTGCATTGAGCAGGGGGTTGGATACAATGACCCTGGAGGTCCCTTCCAATGCTACCATTCTATAAAGTTTCTCATTACCCCAAGTGCACCATAAAACTCTGATCTGTAGGGATATGATCATTGAGACCCCCCATCAATCCCGAGAACAAGGGTAGTGATCCCGCCAGATGTGACCAGGCTGTAAAAAAAAAAATCAAAACTTCAACAGAAGCATAAAAAAAGTAAAATGTTTTATATCAAAATGTCTGGCTCTATAAAACCTATTAAAGAAAAAAGATTGGAAGAATTTTTTTAATAAATTTACTATTCTATTCCATTGCCAGTTTTCTACTGAAATGTGACCACGAATTGACACATGAAATAGCAGGGCTTGCTTTGGACCACATCAAAGGAAAAAAAAAATGCAGTGTTCCTGCTCTATTGCATATTTCACAGCAGCTTTTTACAGTTTGCAATGGGGCAAAATTCTGGGAAATTCCTTGTCCAAATCGATAACGAAATCTGCATGCAAGACATGAGATTTACGAGGGGAAAATATCTTTTATGTGGATGTATTTCTACAGGACTATCAAATAATAATGTGAAGGTCTGATAGCTCTATTTATTAAATAAGGCTGTGTGCACACGTTGCATTTTTGTTCCTTTTTTTCTGCGCAGTTTTGTTACAATACCTGGAGGGTTTCCAGATGCCAGGAAAGTGAATGAGAATCGTGAAGTCTCATGTACGCGTTGATTATTTTTGACTTGGAGATTTAAATCTTCAGCATGTCAGCTCTTAGGCTCTGTTCACAAGTTGCGTTGTTGCAGCGTTTTTTTTGTTTTTTGCTGCAGGCAAAACTTTCTCTCTTGGCAGTAAATAAGCTGCTAAAAAAAGCAGGTTTTGCTGTGTTTTTCATGCTGATCTGGTTTTTTCCCTGTTGTTCCTGAGTTTTCTGCACCAAAAACGCAACAAAACCTGATACCGGCGTTTTTGCACTTTTTATGGGTGAAAAAACGCTGAAAAAGTGACATGCTGGGTTTTAAAAAATGCAGCAGATTTCCAATTCAATGAAGAAAAAAACAACGTGTGTGCATGAGATGCTGGTATTGTAAAATGAAGCTAAAACTTTGCATTAAAAAAACCACAGCAAAAACGCAGCGTTTTTTGCTGCAGATATACAACTCTGGCAAAAATTAAGAGACCACTTCCAAATGTTCAGTTTGTCTGATTTTTCTCTTTATAGGTACAGTATATTTTTGAGTAAAATGTAAATTGCTCTTTTAGTCTATAAACTACTGACGACATGTCTCTGAATTTCCAAGCAATAAATTTTGGGGTTTTTTTTCTCTGAAAAGGAGAAATGGTCAAAAATGTAAAAAAAAAAAAACAGTGCTTTCAGACCTCAAATAATGCAAAGAAAACAAGTTCATAATTATTTAGAAACAATACTGATGTTTTAACTCAGGAAGAGTTCAGAAATCAATATTTTGTGGAATAACCATGATTTTTAATCACAGCTTTCATGCGTCTTGGCATGCTTTCCACCAGTCTTTCACTCTGCTTTTGGGTGACCTTATGCCACTCCTGGTACAAAAATGTAAGCAGTTCTTCTTTGTTTGATGGCTTGTGACTATCCATCATCCTCTTGATAACATTCCAGAGGTTTTCAATGGGGTTCAGGTCTGGAGATTGGGCTGCCCATGACAGGGTTTTGATGTGGTGGTCTCTTAAGTTTTGCCAGAGCTGTATATATCACCCATACTAATGAGTGGGGAAAAATCTGGAAAGAAAAAAAGTGTCAAAAACGTGCGTATTTTATGTTGTGCCAAAAATGGAGCACAAATTTCACCAAATACTTAACATGGGCACATACCCTAACCTGGGAGAATCTTCCGGTGTATAAATGAAACGTATCCAAGAGGTCTACTCTTCTGATGGAGGCCAAAAGAGCGTCCTTTTGGACTATTTTAGGGAAGGAATACGTCAGCTAAGCTTCTTTCGTGGCGATGGGAACCTATGGATGACATATACACCAATACAGGCTGACAGATAGTTCTAGCGCAGACGAGAGGCTTTCATTAGATTAATATCCTGCTTAACCACAAACTAACACTACGGGATAACCACCTCCACCCTAAAGATTTAGAGGATCTTTGCCCCCAATTAGCTGCACAGGGGAGCAGAAACCACAATCAGCCCTCAGACCTGAGATCATATCCATTTGCTGCCTGAAGCCCGCCAGCGCCTGAGATTCCAATCTATATTTATTTTAACATAGATTCAGAACCCGCATGTGTGGCTCTGGCCCCCGTCCCACGGCGTGCCTGTCCTGCCGTACAATATGTGGAGATTAGGATGTGCGCTTTCGGAGGGTTATTTCCAGGAAAAGTGCTGTTCTGCAGTGATTAATAATACCGACCCCAGATGGTCACTGAAACTGATGTTCCTGTAAGGGGCATGGAGCCACATGGAATAAAAGCTATTCCCCTCTTGTGGAATCCCCCCCCCATCGAGGTCCAGCAGGGGTCCACTCACCAACCTGAGCACTGATCGCAGTGGCCATACATCAAAGCCAGGCTTTATCTTGCAAAAGTAAAATCGATAATCTCTATAAAATATATTTTTTATCCTTATTATTGTAGTTTTCTTCTTTTTCTTAGAGTAGAGATACTATCGACAAACAGGATGACTTCTTACACCTGCATAATGGAGTTAGGGTGCAGGAACTGAGGATCCGATTGTTTTACTCCGGTCCCCATCACTATTTTATTATCGGGCCATGGAGACGTCACTATAGACACTTTGCCCCCCCGATTCATCATTTAGACAGAATTCTAGGTTAAATCAGCTGGAAATGTTGCACAATTTTTCCAAAACTCAAAAAGGTTCAGAAAATTTTTTTGCAACTTTCAGTAGTGTTACACCGATCCTGGCCAGCTAAAAATGGGCAAGGCTCAGCAGGGATGGGGAATACGTGGCCAAAGTCACCCGAAAAATTCATCATAATTTACACTCCAGAAGTGGCGTATGTTACATCATGAATATATAACAGCACCCGACTGCTGTACATGTCTGCTGGTAATTTAAAGATGAGCCAAATTCATCAATAAGCGCTCGCTTCCTAATGAAGAGAGTGCTGGGGTAAGATGAGCCAAATCCACTAAGACTGGATGCAGAACACCAGTGATAATGGATCAGGACCTTTGCTGAAAAAAAAGCTCTTGCCTCCTGGAAAAGACCAGAAAAATCTGGAAAGTAAAAAACACAGAAAAAGGACTTAAAAGATTTCACACCTTTTTTTCCCTCTATGTAACAATTCTTAAAAGGATTTTCCACTGCAGTGTCCGGCAGTAACAGGGCTCCAGACCATGGAGAATGGGGCAGAACCCCATCTTGAATGCAGCGGAGGTACGCATGCTCAGCCTCTACTCCATTCATTGTCAATGGGACTGTAGCATATATTGGAGCGCTGTGCTTGGCTTTCTCTGCAGGCCCAAAGTCAATGAATGGAGCAGTGGCCGAGCTTATGTACCTTCGCTGCATCCAAGTTTGGACTCTGCAAAGTGCCATTCTCAAGGTTCTGGAACCTCATTCTCAGGATCACTATCGGTCCCAGCAGTCGGATCCCAGCAATAAGCAAGTTATAGCTTGTGATTTAGGGAAAGAGAATTAAGTGTCTTGTATTTCCCAGGAAGTAAATATTCTGTAAGGCCTTGTCTATTGAAGTCTGCATCATTGTTCCTCTGTTAAGGGTCTAGCCTCATGTTCATTCTTCTGTCTTTCTGACCCCGGGTTTCCATTTACAGGGGAACGATGACCCCTGAAGACTGTTTCGCTGGCCTGAACTATGCTTTCTCAGATGTGCGAAGGCTGCTTTGCCTTCTTAGCATCAGAAGAGCACAAGGGGGCTGAAACTGGCCAGTTCCTGCAATATGGCCAGCTTGTCACATGCTTACTGCGACAGAGAGAAGCCAGAAGACTGCAGCCTCTGATTTCTCCAAGTACTGCAATGATTAGAAGCACTTCACCTTCATATTGAATGGTGTAAGTTTCTGTTAGAAGTGCAGGGGTTAAACTGCTCGGTTGAGAGCTCCTGGAGCGTTTAGACTCTCAGCTGTGCACTGTCAGCCACTCCCATCTCCTATATAATCTGGATCTTGGCTAGCACTCATTGTCAGAGCTAGCTTATACTGCATGGCTGGAGGTTGTTGGTGATTGTCATTGGAGAAGGCATTTGGTGGATTTATCTGTGACTGTTGCTAGGTTTTGAGTGTGTGATAATTCCCTTTCTTCTCCTACTTTGGTTTAACCTCATCTTCCACTCCCCGATACATCCCTTTGTTATTTGTATGTTTGGCATTTTTCATTATCCCTGTTCGTATTACTTTGTTAGCCTGGTTGGTGTATTACGATACAATACTACCCTCTTCCCTGGGTGGAAAAGGTACAGGCTGAGGGCGTATTCAGGAGCTGAGCCAAGGTACGTGGCCCCGGCGTCTTCACCATCAGTAGTAACCTGGGGAACAGGCTGAGCTAGGGTGCCCCTAGCATTAGCAACAAGGAAGGAGTCCCCTGGTCCCTGGACACCTGACAAAAGAGTTGTGACAGAGCTTCAGAGAAGCGATTGCAGGCTCTAAAGCAAAGAGCTTGCCAGTTTACACTCCTAGCAAAAGAAACTAACTGAAGTGGCCGGAAACCTAGGCAATGAGCAGTACACTATAGAATTCAATATCCCTCTTTTCTCAAGAATGGAGAGAATTTTAAATAAAAGGTGAATTGCAATATTGCTTATTTTGACAAGCACTTTGCAATTTCACCCATTTACCAAGCTTTAATCTTGCTGAAAATGTTTGAGTAGACGGACATATGGGCATTATCATTCTCCACCTCAATTCCCACATTCATAAGAGGAAAGCTGTCAATCATTGAAGGAGACCACCCACTGGACAGGAAGAGAAGGGGATTTTGAATCTCGGAATAGCTCTAAATTTTGAGATGCAAAATAATAAATAGAAGACAAAATATATGACTAAAAAAAAGAAAAAAAAATTAGTATCCTCCTTTCCATCTATCAGTTATTTTACGCTGTAATCTACGAGGAAAAATGGGATAGATTTATCATGTGTTATGTAGTTATGTTAGTATGGTCCCTGTCACAACAACTGTCAAGCTTGCCAACCAACTAACACATTGATGCTGGCGCGGGGCAGCGCACGCCTTCACGAGGCATCCAAGTGCTTGTGCCCAGTTGCTGCCATAACATGCTTGGCTGTGTCCTCAAAGGAGAAGCCATCAATGATACAAATGCAGGCGACTTCTGGAATGTAAGAAAAGCCAGAAAATGAACCTGTTATTAATCAGCGATTCTGGACTCGCCAGCTATTTACAGGGAACAAACAAAACAACGCCATTTTTGTCCTCGGTGATTGTGATGGAGCCACGACCTTGTTACCAGCACTGCTGAAAGAATGAAGGAAACCTGCGGCTTCCAAACTTGTCAAACATTTCCAGGAACTTGCACAATTCTGGAGCTTATTTTAGAAACTAACTGCTGCTCTTTTTTTAATCTTGGAGGAGGGATCCAGCCGGAATATTTGGGGAAAACAACAGAATAAGCAGCTCTCTGGAGCCCGGCAGCGTGATGAGTGCTGATTTCACCAGACGTTGTAGTGACCGTCTATACACGAGCCACTGTGTTGCTGTTTCCATTATAACGGACTGGTTTTATACATGGCTTTGGGGGTGGGGGGTGGGATTGTATTGTTAGTTTTAGTATTTTTAGAGTTTTTCTATGGAAGAAGAATGTGTGATAGTACTATATTGATGATGGTCTACACTGATGACCATTAGATAAGTGGACAGGCTACGTGCACACACTTTTTTCAGGTTTAGGCAGGGATCACACATGCGAGAAACTCGGACAAGTCTCGCACCTAAAGACCCGGCACTGCTGCTGGCACGCGGGAGCGCAGCGTATGGCTGCATGTATTTCTATGCAGCCGCACGCTCAGCTCCCGAGTGCCGGGTATTAAGATGCGAGATTCGTCCGAGTTTCTCGCATGTGTGATCCTGGCCTTAGGAGAAGAATCTGAGCAGAAACTCTCCAAATCTTCGGCAAAAACTCAAAATTCCTCAAAAACTTGGAGGTTCTGGTCAGTTTCCGCTCTGAAAACTCTACAAAAAGACTGTGTGCACATAGCCACAAGCTGTACTATCATTGTGGAAGTGATGTATATTGCTAAGGAGTTTCACATAAAACCTGTGGAACAGCATGGTCTTGATCACATTCTTCCCACAACAACCGAAAACTGCTTTTGGGGCCCCTCTCAGTCTAATATGTCCATGTCACAGAACAGCGCTGACTCTCATGCGCTGTAGCTCGCCAATCATTCTTCTCAAGTGGATGCTTCCTCTATATTAGCATCCTGCCTGCACTACAGGTCCAGGAACTTCCTTTTTCTTACTTGCCATTGTCCAATGGCTAGCTCAACCTGAAGGGAAAGCCCACCTTTCTGTTATGTCTGTTTGCAGTTTGACAGACAGGAGAGCAGCAGCAGAGATGAAAAAAAATACCTCGCCCTCACTTCCTGTAAGGCTACGTTCACACGTAGCGGAACTCTCGCGGAAATTACAGCGAGAATTCGGGATTCCATTCCGCAGGAAAAACTAGCATTTTGCAAGCGTAATTAGCTTGCAGAATGCTAGCATTTTCCAAGCGATCTGTAGCATCGCTTGGAGAACTGATTGACAGGTTGGTCACACTCGTCAAACATAGTGTTTGACGAGTGTGACCAACTTTTTACTACTGAGGCCGCCTATGCAGCATCAGTAGTAAAAGATAGGATGTAAAAAATAATAAAAAAAACTAAAAAATATTGTTATTCTTACTTTCCGGCGTCCCGCGCAGCCTTCCCGCCTCTCTCCACGCTCCCGGTCCCAGTAATCCTTTGCGAGAATGACCGCGATGGCATCCGTTCTCACGGGATCGCGACGTCTTGTGGTCATTCGCGATGACGTCGCGCTCCCGCGAGAACGGACGCCATCGCGGTCATTCTCGCAAAGGCTTACTGGGACCGGGAGCATAGAGAGAGGCGGGAAGGCTGCGCGGGACGCCGGAAGGCAAGATTAACAATATTTTTTATTTTAAATTCTATTTTTTACAGGGATATGGTGCCCAGAGCCCGCAGGACAGTCTTCTCTCCTCCAGACCGTGGGTACCATCCGCAAATGTTCTGCTTACTTTTCGCATGGTGGGCGCAACCACATGCAGAAAGTAAGCAGAACAATGCATTCCTATGGGTGCGGGATCGCCGCGATTCCGCTAAATTAATGAGCATGCTGCGTTTTTTTATCGCAAAGTGATTCCGCCGCGGAAAAAACCGCAGCATTAGCACAGCATTGCGGAATCCCATAGGAATGCATGGGATGCTAATTTTTCGCGGCAAAATCGCGCGTTTAAAACTGCCACGGAAATGCAAAAAAAAGCCACGTGTGAACTCAGCCTAAACGGTCTGTGCATGTCTGCTGCTAGAGACGGATGATACTTGATAACAGGCAGCGAACAGCAAGTTAGACAAAAGGAAACCACTTAGTAGCCTGCAAAGGTCTGGGGTGAGAGGGTGCAGTTTCTCATAAGGAGATTTATAATCCAGGCAATGCTTCTTGGAAAAAAGGTTGTGATCCATCTT
The DNA here is from genome assembly GCF_039654945.1 of Dendrobates tinctorius. NCBI lineage: Eukaryota > Metazoa > Chordata > Amphibia > Anura > Dendrobatidae > Dendrobates > Dendrobates tinctorius. The sequence continues at coordinate 354,603 of NW_027361752.1, read as the reverse complement.
CTGCCTGATGAAACTAATAGAAATCACAACGTTAGTGCTTCATCCCAGGCATAGCTAAACCACACAGCGGGATGACTGTTCCTGCAATTAAAGTGACTACTAATTAAAGCCAATGCTAAAAGAAAACCTGTCATTTGGTTCCTCAGTACCGACCTAGTGACAAGAAATAACTACATGTTATTTATAGGGTTTCTCAATGGTCTTAAAATAACGAATGTACCTGACTGTGCCGAGTGGGAATTACACCATCCATGGATTATAACAGAACAATATTTCCACAAGTATTTTTAGCATATTCTCATACGTGACAATAATGTAGAAGTAAAGCATATTGCATACTAATGGGTACAGATTTCGAAATCCTAAAAACAATGACACCAGAGAATTAGGCTATGCTCACACCCAAGGGAAAAAGGGCAAAAAAAGGTTTTGCACTTGTGTGGTTGTTGCTGCAGTGCAATGGGTTAAAAATGCAGCACCCTTATTCTCCCCTCTGGATTTTTTTTGGGCAGCTGGGGCGGTATGTGTCGCACAACACTGAGATCTCGGTATTGCAATGCGACATCGCATCGCGACCTACTAACACTTTGGGTTTTTTTTAATTGTTGGTGTCAAGCCGTGTGCGACTCATGTGCCATTGATTTTCACGTTAGTTGCCCGCCATGGATAATTGCATGCAAGTTATTTGCGCTTTGGTTGTTTTTTTTCCAGGAGAACCACAGCTCTAAAATAGTCGCAAGGCAGCAAGTGTTTTTGGTTTAGAGTTCTGTCTCACATGCAGTCCCATCTTTTAAGGAGTTGTATGACCTTGAGGTACAAGTCTGCAGTCACTCTCTGTGGCTGCAGACTTATGAATTCTCACAGAGCGCAGTGTGCACGCTATCAGGATTCTCCGCTGCCGGGAGTAGGCAGGCTTGTGATCACAAGTACTGCAAATTGTATAGATGCGGTCACGTGCCGACTAGGATGCGCAGGGTCACACTCAATACAAGTGAATTGAGAGAGGCCACATATGGCTAGTCGTAATGTGGCCGGGAGCATGCACATCGCGCCGGCACTGGATAATGCTCACAACGTGTAGTGTGCAGTGCACGCTGTGGGGAGTCACATCAAATGACTGTAGACTTGTACCCCAAGGCCGGACAACTCCTTTAATTAATTTGCATGGGCTAGACATAGTCAGATAACCGGTATACTGTCATGTGGTGAATTTGTTGCCAAAATTTCTGCCATTTGTTCATTCACCTGAATGGGATTTGTTGTAATCTAAGAGCAGAAACAACCGAATTCAGATGGTAGGAACTAGATTTTTAGTTGCAGAAATCTCTGCATCAAGTCCGCTAAACATGGCTATACTCAAAGTCTCAACTTTGAGGAGCACACAGGTTAGATCCCCCGGTAAATTTCAAGAACTACTGGGGTACCCGGTCTATAGTTACCAGTTGTTCAAAGTCACCTCCTCTTTAAACCTGTAGGATGTCCATGACCATGTGGTGGTACTGAGGTCTGGTGTTGGCTCTTGCATCTAATGCTAGGCAGGGACACAAAAAGATCTGCCTGTCATTTTGCAAATGCAGGAAACAACAAAACTCATAAAAGAGCCAAAATGTAAACAATAATGAAAAGGGAATAAAGGACTTTTTAGGATTTTGGGAAACCCCTTAAAGTGTTAAAGGGGAGCAAATCTGATAAGAAAAATCCCTGGCAATCCAGTTTGGTTCTCTCCGATGATCTCTGTATACTTTGCTGCCCATCCACCCAGGCGAACACTGCAGTCAATAATAATAATCTTTATTTTTATACAGCACTAACATATTCCGCAGCGCTTTACAGTTTTCACACATTATCATCACTGTCCCCGATGGGGCTCACAATCTAGATTCCCTATCAGTATGTCTTTGGAATGTGGGCGGAAACCGGAGTACCCAGAGGAAACCCACGCAAACACGGGAGAACATACAAACTCCTTGCAGATGTTGTCCTCAGTGGGATTCGAACCCAGGACTCCAGCGCTGCAGTGCTATCCACCAATCACTGGCTTCAACAGTTTCATGTCATACACCGCCAAGGCCAATGATTGGTTGCAACAGTCACATGGGTAAAAGATCAAGTAAACAAAAAAAGGTGTAGTTTTATCTCAATTTCTCCTTGTCATTTTTTAATGATTTTTTTGGGAAAAAAAAAATGAATAACCAGTAAAGGGGAAGAGAATGACTGTGTGTTTATGTTTTGCTTTTTTTTGCTGTTTTTACTATTGTTTCTTAAGTTGGCGAAGTCTCTTTTATAACACTTTTTAGAAAACTATGATCAAAAGTTTGGCAAATTATAACATTTCTGTTTAATACCAGGAAGAACTTTATTTTCACTGGGCAACCAAACCAATACAAACAAATAAGCGTGTTTCCCTAAGAGACAAAGGGCTATTTTCAGAACCAATTACTGAAGCCAACAGCGAGTTTGGCGCGCTTCTCTGTGCCCTACTACAGAAGAGAGAAAGTAACGTGGCCTCTTGTAGGGCATTTTTTCCAAAGCAGATCCCTGGAACAGGTCAGATCACATAAAAGAAGGATTGTCACCACTGAGTGTGAACGCACGAAAAGCAAAAACAACTTTAAAGGTCAAAACGCAAAGTGCTCATGTCTGCCCATAAGCCAGAATGGTGAAGAAAGTACCAACATTGGTGTCTCCTGCAGTGATTTCCTGCATCTGTTAAAGACTTACGATGGGGGATTAAAATTGCTTTACATTCTCGACAAAGATTGTTTTTGTCACTAATTACAAGACAAAAACACATTGAGACACATCTGATTAATCAAAACGGGCACCTCTTATAAATTATGTGGAGCGTACCTCAAGAAGTGTGCTCCTCATAATTTATCTGGTGTATACTCCAGGTCGCCCATGCAGCAAAGTCCCTTGTTATGAGTTACAGTAAATTTCTGCTATAATTAATTACTCCACCTTCTAGCATAAATTATCATTAGTTGGCTACCACCCTTCTACAAATACCCAAGTAATTTTAAGAAATGTTTAAAATCTTTATACTCAAGAGAACTGGCATAAAAGTCTTCATTAAAGGGTATTCCCATCTTCTAAAATGGGCATGTTTACAAAATGCTTGTAAAAATAAGTAACTCTGCAAATTTTACTAAAATGTGGTCAGATTGTTATTTTCACGGACCTACAGACTTCCAATGCCAATTTTCATCCCTCAACTGGATCAAAATTGGACAGGCCTCCGATATTTTTTCCATGGACCACTTGGTCCAGGGAAAAATTTGGACATGTGCATAGCCCCATAGACTATTATAATTCTAGGAGAAAACTGTGGATAGCATTCGAACGAGAAAAATCGGTACACGAACGCTTATAGTTAATATTTTCCAACAACTCGATCATTCTGCTTAGCTTCTACTTCTCTATACCGTGACATCCACACATCGGGATGGATGTACAACGTGACCGGTTCCCCTTACAGAAAACAGGCCTTAGTTTTTAATATGGAATAAAAACAACAAATCAATTGGAAGTTGTCCATACGTAGAAGTAAAGCAGATAGAGCTCCGCTTACTTGGCAAGCCATTTGTGTGGGAAAGCTTACCATCGTCAATGGCGGGAGATGTACATCCTTTCAAATCTTTTAGAAGATTCCCCATAATCCGGCTGTAAAGAGTAACTTCCCAACACCCGTGTCCTTACAAGAAATCAACTTTAATACTAATTCAATAGATCTCACCCTCAAGTCCATGTAAGTGATGTAAAAATTCTCAAAATTCTCAGTATGGGTCAGATATAGAAGAATGAAATGGAATAACAATCTTCTCCAGATTCAAGTCAATGAATAAGTGCAGACACCCTGACCAGAAATCACCAGCATAATATATTGGCTTTCAGTATTAATGACATTCCCATCCCTGGCTCTCCTTCAAGGAAGATATTGTGAGTGCTCTGCAAAATTAGAAATCTTTCTTGAAAAGTATTTCTACGCCAATGACTTTCCAGAAACAGTCATCAAGGACAGAAGAGAGCGAGAGCCTCTAATAATAATGCAGTGGAGGTAATGGTATTATTATTGAAGTGTATATCTATTTCAGTCTTCCCATGGCAACAAGAAAATCAACAGAGGGCATGGAAGGAAATGGAGAAGATATAGAGCAGCCATCGGCAGGGCTTCATAAGATTTCAGCATGTCAGCACATAGTCTGATACATTATAAATGAGAAATGTGGGGCACTGTACACGTTACCCTGGATACATGTATGTGAGCGTGTACTATAACTATAATATACTAGATGGTGGCCCGATTCTATCGCATCGGGTATTCTAGAGTCTCTGTTAAAATAAAAAATAGTGATATACTCACCTCCCGACGGCCCCCGAACTCTTTCTTTCCTCTCACCACGCTCCCAGTAATGCTTAGCGCGAAACACCGCTGATGACGTCGCGCTCATGTGAGAGTGACGTCATCTCCGGCCCTTCTTATACCTAATGTATTGTAGTCCAGTTACACCCAGAGCTGCAGTCACCATTCTGCTCTTACATAATGTATTATACTCCTGTTACAGCCAGAGCTGCAGTCACTGTTCAGATCTTACCAAATGTATTGTACTCAAGTTACACCCAGAGCTGCAGTCACTGTTCTGCTGTTACCTAATGTATTGTACTCCAGTTACACCCAGATCTGCAATCACTGTTCTGCTGTTACCTAATGTATTGTACCCCAGTTACACCCAGATCTGCAGTCACTGTTCTGCTGTTACCTAATGTAATCCTGTTAAACCCAGAGCTGCAGTCACTGTTCTGCTGTTACCTAATGTAGTGTACTCCAGTTACACCCAGATATGCAGTCACTGTTCTGCTGTTATCTAATGTATTGTACTCCAGTTACTCCCAGAGCAGCAGTCATTGTTCTGCTTTTACCTAATGTATTGTAGTCCAGTTACACCCAGAGCTGCAGTCATCGTTCTGCTCTTACCTAATGTATTATACTCCTGTTACAGCCAGAGCTGCAGTCACTGTTCAGATCTTACCTAATGTATTGTACTCCAGTTACACCCAGAGCTGCATTCACTTTTCTGCTGTCACCTAATGTATTGTACGCAAGTTACACCCAGAGCTGCAGTCACTGTTCTGCTGTTACCTAATGTAGTGTACTCCAGTTACACCCAGAGCTGCAGTCACTTTTCTGCTGTCACCTAATGTATTGTACTCCAGTTACACTCAGAGCTGCAGTCACTGTTCTGCTGTTACCTAATGTACTCCTGTTACACCCAGAGCTGCAGTCACTGTTCTGCTGTTACCTAATGTACTCCTGTTACACCCAGAGCTGCAGTCAGTTCTGCTGTTACCTAATGTAGTGTACTCCAGTTACACCCAGAGCTGCAGTCACTTTTCTGCTGTCACCTAATGTATTGTACTCCAGTTACACTCAGAGCTGCAGTCACTGTTCTGCTGTTACCTAATGTACTCCTGTTACACCCAGAGCTGCAGTCACTGTTCTGCTGTTACCTAATGTAGTGTACTCCAGTTACACCCAGAGCTGCAGTCACTTTTCTGCTGTCACCTAATGTATTGTACTCCAGTTACACCCAGAGCTGCAGACACTGTTCTGCTGTTACCTAATGTACTGTACTCCAGAATATGTACAGGACTGTGCCTGTGTAGTGAGCAACGCAGCAGTGATGCCTTTAACGGCTGTAATGTGCCTGTACAATAAGCAATGCGGCTGTGTTGCCACGACGACTAAGCAACTGTCGCTGATTGGTCACGGCCTAACTGCCGCGACCAATCAGCGAGGAGGGATTTCCATTACAGACAGACAGACAGAATTAGACAATTATATAGTCGATACAGCTCTGGCAAAAATTAAGAGACCACTGCACAGTTTTATAAAAATCAGCTTCTCTACATGTCTGACAGCCATTCCATTCCAGTGTCAGTTGAATTCCAACCAGAGTACACCTCATTCTACTTAATGTGCTTCTGATTAGGTGATCACCTGAACCAAATCTTATTTAATGAAGGAAAGTATAAAAAACCCTGCTGTGGTGTTCACAATCCTCTTGCAATAGGACAAGTTGGATGTCAAAACAAGTGCTAGTAATATCCCAAAAGTAATGGGAATGAAAAAATAACTTTTAACCATGCCAAAGTAGTTGAAAAGAAAAGACTTGAGTGAGGAACAGAAGGGGTCAATTCTGGCTTTACTAGCAGAGGGATACAGTGAGCATCATGTTGCCTCCATCCTTAAAATTTCTAAGGCCGGTTTCACATTAGCGCTTTTTCAGCGCACGCACGGCCGGGGGTAGCTCCGCCCCCGAGCCGGCTCTCTGCCCGGCGTGCCCGCCCCTTGCTTGTAGCGCCGCCTACTAGCGGACAGCGGCGCCTGCGATCGGCGCACCCTATCTTTAGCATAGGGTGCGCAGATCGTGCGCAGGCCGTGCGCTAGTTGCGCTTTGACCTGCGCTGCGCACTTTTGACGGTGCGCCGTGCGCGCCAAAATCAAACTTTTCGGATTTTGGCGCGCACGGCGCACCGTCAAAAGTGCGCAGCGCAGGTCAAAGCGCAACTAGCGCACGGCCTGCGCACGATCTGCGCACCCTATGCTAAAGATAGGGTGCGCCGATCGCAGGCGCCGCTGTCCGCTAGTAGGCGGCGCTACAAGCAAGGGGCGGGCACGCCGGGCAGAGAGCCGGCTCGGGGGCGGAGCTACCCCCGGCCGTGCGTGCGCTGAAAAAGCGCTAATGTGAAACCGGCCTAAGACGTCAGTCCATTACAACAAGGTCAAGCAGCAGACATTGGGGACAACAAAAGATACAGACAGGCAGAGGGTGAAAACGACTCTCCACTGACCAGGATGACCGTCATCTTATTCAAATGTCACTCAGCAACCGCAGGATGACATCAAGAGACCTACAAAAGGAATGCCAAATGGCAGCTGGGGTGAAGTGCACGGAAAGAACAGTTCATAACAGGCTCCTAGAGGTAGGGCTCAAGTCATGTAAAGGTAGAAAAAAGCCTTTTATCAATGAGAAGCAAAGGAGAGCCAGGCTGAAGTTTGCCAAAGACCATAAGGATTGGACCACAGAGGACAGGAGTAAGGTAATCTTCTCTGATGAGTCTAATTTTCAGCTTTGCCCAACACCTGGTCACCTAATGATTAGACGGAGACCTAGAGAGATGTACAAGCCACAGTGTCTTGCACCTACTGTGAAATTTTGTGGAGGATCGGTGATGATCTGGGGATGTTTCAGCCAGGCTGGAATTGGGCAGGTTAAACTTTGCGAAGGACATATGAATCAAACCGCAAACAGATGATTCCTTCTGCTCAGGCAATGTTCCCCAACTCTGAGGACTGGTGTTTCCAGCAGGACAATGCGCCATGCCACACAGCTAGGTCAATCAATGTGTGGATGAAGGACCACCAAATCAAATCCCTATCATGGCCAGCCCAATCTCCAGACCTGAACCCCATTGAAAACATCTGGAATGTAATCAAGAGGAAGATGGATTGTCACAAGCCATCAAAGAAGAACTGCTTACATTTTTTGTACCAGGAGTGGCATAAGGTCACCCAAAAGCAGTGTGAAAGACTGGTGGCAAGCATGCCAAGACACATGAAAGCTGTGATTAACAATCATGGTTATTCCACAAGATATTGATTTCTGAACTCTTCGTGAGTTAAAACATTATTGTTGTTTCTAAATGATTATGAACTTGTTTTCTTAGCATTATTTGAGGTCTGAAAGCACTGCATTTTTTTGTTATTTTGACTATTTCTCATTTTCTGAAAATAAATACAAAATCTAGCGCTTGGAAATTCGAAGACATGTTATTAGTAGTTTATAGAATAAAAGAGCAATTTACATTTTACTCAAAAATATACCTATAAAGAGAAAAATCAGACACACTGAAAATTTTGCAGTGGTCTCAATTTTTGCCAGAGCTGTATATAAAATTTGCATTTCCGTGCGGTCGCCACACACATCAAACTGCCATATGCGGACACATTCGCATACAAAGCATGTCCCTGCGTATCAAATGTTAAGGATAGGTACGCAGGGAAACCCTGGACGCATGCGGAGCTTCACAGAGCAAGAAATGAGGAAGTAGGCTGCCATCCGCAGCCCTCCTGAACGCTAGTGTGAAACTAGCCTTAGACATGGAAACAAAGGAAAAATGACTTAACTAAGCATTAAAACATAGGACCTGGGGTGCAGAAAAATGACAGCAGGCTCTCTGGACTGAGGCAACACAATATAAAATACTTGGCTGTAACAGTAGGCAGTTTGTTCACAGAATAGCTAGAGAGCAATGAGTGTCTGCAGTCAACAGTGAGGCATGGTGGAGGGTCCCTGTAAGTTTGTGGCTGCATCCCAGCAAATGGAGTTGGAGATTTAATCAGAATAAATGATGAAAAGAGGCAGATACTTATCGAGCGTGTAATACCACCAGAGACGCGTCTGGTTCCAAATTTATTCTGCAGTGGGACAATAACCTCATACATACAGCCAATGTCATTAAAGAGGACATTTCACCACTTTATTCTCTCCACCTTTGGATAAATCAGCGATCCGGAGGAAGCGAGAGCTGCTGCTTTTCTCTTACTTCCTCCGGATATCAATTACGTCTGTAGGAGAGAAGAGTAAAGCCAGCGCTGATTGGCAGCAGTGATCACATGACAACACGCAATCGCTGGGAGAGCCACTGAATGTTTAGTAGTCCTAAACCAATTGACAGGCTACCTTTGAAGGGAAATTGTCAGCAGGTTTTTGCTATGTAATCTGAGATCAGCATGATGTATGGAATGAGAGCCTGATTCTAGTGATGTGTCACTTACTGGACTGTGTGCTGCTGTTTCAATATAAACCGTTTTATCAGCAGGAGATTATCACTCCAGGACTAGGTGTTTTGTGCCTCCTAGTTAACTGCTGTGTTTAACCCCGCACCCACCACTGATTGGCATCCATATACAGTGTACCCAGAGAGCTGCCAATCAGTGGTGTGGGCAGGGTTATACAGGGCTCAGCATTCAGAGCCCTGCTAGATCTGCCGCAGAGAAAACTGTGATTGTATCAAAATGACAGCATGCAACCCAGAAGATGACATCACTGGAATCAGAGTCTCAACCCCTACATCATGCTGCTCTTAGATTACATAAAAACTCATATGAAAGTACAAACAAGTGAGGAAAATGAGTGTAAGCCCTAACTATATCATAGTGTATTATCCACATCCAGTGTATGAGCTCACAGCTGAGCAAAATTACACCATGAGGCTTCTAATCTTGTGGTCGCCGATTTGTACTTTGCTTTCCATTACCTAATGAAATCCACTGTATGGGCGGTGATACATCATATATGGAACACGCTTCTCTCACCAGATATTGTCTTTTTTGGCAGAGTTAGTGAACGAATAAATATAATTGGGCATTAATCTACTCCGTAAAATGAGTAATAGCAGCAGAAGCAGTACTACGCTGTTCACACTGTGCTGCCGCGATCGCTAGTAATCAGCTCCATGAAGCAGCTGCTGACATGAACACATGGGCCGAGCGGTCCGATTATATATAGGCTTCTTGGATTCCCATATCTCACTGCTTTCTGATATCATATACAGATGATCGGTGTGATCGATCCATAAAGGATGCAGGAAAATCGGAAATAGAGAAGAGCGACTGGAAAGATGTGAATCTTGCAATTGCCCTCCTGCAACTCTACAGAAAATAAATATTAGCTATGCTATAGGCCAGATAATGTTAAGTAACTTCCTATTTTATTTTTATTTTCCTTTTTACCCTAATATGGGAAAAAAAACAAATTTGAAACAACATAATGTTGATAATGGATCTGTTATTTCCATTACGAACCTGTTATAAAGGAGGTTTCCCACCACTATGAGACTGATGAGCTGTCCTCAGGATAGGCCATGATTACCCAATCAGGGGGTGATGCAGCACTCCGCACCCCACGATCACCTGTTACCGGTTCTGTCAGTGGCTGGATATGAACACTGTGCGGAGTGGAGCACCGCTGCTGAAGATCAGCTGCTATTCTTGTGCAGTGCTCGGGAACGGCTGGATATAAACATTGAGCGGAGTGGAGCACCGCTGCTGCCGATCAGCTGCTGGTCTTGTTCAGTTCTCGGGAGCGGCTGGATATAAACATTGTGCGGAGTGGAGCACCACTGCTGCCAATCAGCTGCTGGTCTTGTTCAGTTCTCGGGAGCGGCTGGATATAAACATTGTGCAGAGTGGCGCACCGCTGCTGAAGATCAGCTGCTAGTCTTGTGCAGTGCTCAGGAACGGCTGGATATAAACATTGAGCGGAGTGGAGCACCGCTGCTGCTGATCAGCTGCTGGTCTTGTTCAGTTCTCGACAGCGGCTGGATATAAACATTGTGCGGAGTGGAGCACCGCTGCTGCCGATCAGCTGTTAGTTTTGTGCAGTGCTCGGGAGCGGCTGGATATAAACATTGTGCGGAGTGGCGCACCGCTGCTGAAGGTCAGTTGCTAGTCTTGTGCAGTGCTCGGAAGCGGCTGGATATAAACATTGTGCGGAGTGGAGCACCGCTGCTGCAGATCAGCTGTTAGTCTTGTGCAGTGCTCAGGAGTGGCTGGATATAAACATTGTGCGGAGTGGAGCACCGCTGCTGCAGATCAGCTGCTAGTCTTGTGCAGTGCTCGGGAGCGGCTGGATATAAACATTGTGCGGAGTGGAGCACCGCTGCTGCCGATCAGCTGTTAGTTTTGTGCAGTGCTCGGGAGCGGCTGGATATAAACATTGTGCGGAGTGGCGCACCGCTGCTGCAGGTCAGTTGCTAGTCTTGTGCAGTGCTCGGAAGCGGCTGGATATAAACATTGTGCGGAGTGGAGCACCGCTGCTGCAGATCAGCTGTTAGTCTTGTGCAGTGCTCAGGAGTGGCTGGATATAAACATTGTGCGGAGTGGAGCACCGCTGCTGCAGGTCAGCTGTTAGTCTTGTGCAGTGCTCAGGAGTGGCTGGATATAAACATTGTGCGGAGTGGAGCACCGCTGCTGCAGATCAGCTGTTAGTCTTGTGCAGTGCTCAGGAGTGTCTGGATATAAACATTGTGCGGAGTGGAGCACCGCTGCTGCCAATCAGCTGCTAGTCTTGTGCAGTGCTCAAGAGCGGCTGGATATAAACATTGCACGGAGTGAAGCACCGCTGCTGCAGATCAGCTGCTAGTCTTGTGCAGTGCTCAGGAGCGGCTGGATATAAACATTGTGTGGAGTGGAGCACCGCTGCTGAAGATCAGCTGCTAGTCTTGTGCAGTGCTCAGGAGCGACTGGATATAAACATTGTGCGGAGTGGCGCACCGCTGCTGCAGGTCAGTTGCTAGTCTTGTGCAGTGCTCGGAAGCGGCTGGATATAAACATTGTGCGGAGTGGAGCACCGCTGCTGCAGATCAGCTGTTAGTCTTGTGCAGTGCTCAGGAGTGGCTGGATATAAACATTGTGCGGAGTGGAGCACCGCTGCTGCAGGTCAGCTGTTAGTCTTGTGCAGTGCTCAGGAGTGGCTGGATATAAACATTGTGCGGAGTGGAGCACCGCTGCTGCAGATCAGCTGTTAGTCTTGTGCAGTGCTCAGGAGTGTCTGGATATAAACATTGTGCGGAGTGGAGCACCGCTGCTGCCAATCAGCTGCTAGTCTTGTGCAGTGCTCAAGAGCGGCTGGATATAAACATTGCACGGAGTGAAGCACCGCTGCTGCAGATCAGCTGCTAGTCTTGTGCAGTGCTCAGGAGCGGCTGGATATAAACATTGTGTGGAGTGGAGCACCGCTGCTGAAGATCAGCTGCTAGTCTTGTGCAGTGCTCAGGAGCGACTGGATATAAACATTGTGCGGAGTGGAGCACCGCTGCTGCAGATCAGCTGCTAGTCATGTGCAGTGCTCGGGAGTGGCTGGATATAAACATTGTGCGGAGTGGTGCACCGCTGCTGCAGATCAGCTGCTAGTCTTGTGCAGTGCTCATTAGTGGCTGGATATAAACATTGTGCGGAGTGGAGCACCGCTGCTGCAGATCAGCTGCTAGTCTTGTGCAGTGCTCATTAGTGGCTGGATATAAACATTGTGCGGAGTGGAGCACCGCTGCTGCAGATCAGCTGCTAGTCTTGTGCAGTGCTCAGGAGTGGCTGGATATAAACACTGTGCGGAGTGGAGCACCGCTGCTGCAGATCAGCTGCTAGTCTTGTGCAGTGCTCAGGAGTGGCTGGATATAAACATTGTGCGGAGTGGAGCACCGCTGCTGCAGATCAGCTGCTACTCTTGTGCAGTTCTCGGGAGTGGCTGGATATAAACATTGTGCGGAGTGGAGCACCGCTGCTGCAGATCAGCTGCTAGTCTTGTGCAGTGCTCATTAGTGGCTGGATATAAACATTGTGCGGAGTGGTGCACCGCTGCTGCAGATCAGCTGCTAGTCTTGTGCAGTGCTCAGGAGTGGCTGGATATAAACATTGTGTGGAGTGGAGCACCGCTGCTGCAGATCAGCTGCTAGTCTTGTGCAGTGCTCGGGAGCGGCTGGATATAAACACTGTGGGGAGTGGTGCACCGCTGCTGCAGATCAGCTGCTAGTCTTGTGCAGTGCTCGGGAGCGGCTGGATATAAACACTGTGGGGAGTGGTGCACCGCTGCTGCAGATCAGCTGCTAGTCTTGTGCAGTGCTCAGGAGTGGCTGGATATAAACATTGTGCGGAGTGGAGCACCGCTGCTGCAGATCAGCTGCTAGTCTTGTGCAGTTCTCGGGAGTGGCTGGATATAAACATTGTGCGGAGTGGAGCACCGCTGCTGCAGATCAGCTGCTAGTCTTGTGCAGTGCTCATTAGTGGCTGGATATAAACATTGTGCGGAGTGGAGCACCGCTGCTGCAGATCAGCTGCTAGTCTTGTGCAGTTCTCGGGAGTGGCTGGATATAAACATTGTGCGGAGTGGAGCACCGCTGCTGCAGATCAGCTGTTAGTCTTGTGCAGTGCTCAGGAGTGGCTGGATATAAACATTGTGCGGAGTGGAGCACCGCTGCTGCAGATCAGCTGTTAGTCTTGTGCAGTGCTCAGGAGTGGCTGGATATAAACATTGTGCGGAGTGGAGCACCGCTGCTGCAGATCAGCTGTTAGTCTTGTGCAGTGCTCAGGAGTGTCTGGATATAAACATTGTGCGGAGTGGAGCACCGCTGCTGCCAATCAGCTGCTAGTCTTGTGCAGTGCTCAAGAGCGGCTGGATATAAACATTGCATGGAGTGAAGCACCGCTGCTGCAGATCAGCTGCTAGTCTTGTGCAGTGCTCAGGAGCGGCTGGATATAAACATTGTGTGGAGTGGAGCACCGCTGCTGAAGATCAGCTGCTAGTCTTGTGCAGTGCTCAGGAGCGACTGGATATAAACATTGTGCGGAGTGGAGCACCGCTGCTGCAGATCAGCTGCTAGTCATGTGCAGTGCTCGGGAGTGGCTGGATATAAACATTGTGCGGAGTGGTGCACCGCTGCTGCAGATCAGCGGCTAGTCTTGTGCAGTGCTCATTAGTGGCTGGATATAAACATTGTGCGGAGTGGAGCACCGCTGCTGCAGATCAGCTGCTAGTCTTGTGCAGTGCTCATTAGTGGCTGGATATAAACATTGTGCGGAGTGGAGCACCGCTGCTGCAGATCAGCTGCTAGTCTTGTGCAGTGCTCAGGAGTGGCTGGATATAAACACTGTGCGGAGTGGAGCACCGCTGCTGCAGATCAGCTGCTAGTCTTGTGCAGTGCTCAGGAGTGGCTGGATATAAACATTGTGCGGAGTGGAGCACCGCTGCTGCAGATCAGCTGCTACTCTTGTTCAGTTCTCGGGAGTGGCTGGATATAAACATTGTGCGGAGTGGAGCACCGCTGCTGCAGATCAGCTGCTAGTCTTGTGCAGTGCTCATTAGTGGCTGGATATAAACATTGTGCGGAGTGGTGCACCGCTGCTGCAGATCAGCTGCTAGTCTTGTGCAGTGCTCAGGAGTGGCTGGATATAAACATTGTGTGGAGTGGAGCACCGCTGCTGCAGATCAGCTGCTAGTCTTGTGCAGTGCTCGGGAGCGGCTGGATATAAACACTGTGGGGAGTGGTGCACCGCTGCTGCAGATCAGCTGCTAGTCTTGTGCAGTGCTCAGGAGTGGCTGGATATAAACATTGTGCGGAGTGGAGCACCGCTGCTGCAGATCAGCTGCTAGTCTTGTGCAGTTCTCGGGAGTGGCTGGATATAAACATTGTGCGGAGTGGAGCACCGCTGCTGCAGATCAGCTGCTAGTCTTGTGCAGTGCTCATTAGTGGCTGGATATAAACATTGTGAAGAGTGGAGCACCGCTGCTGCAGATCAGCTGCTAGTCTTGTGCAGTTCTCGGGAGTGGCTGGATATAAACATTGTGCGGAGTGAAGCACCGCTGCTGCAGATCAGCTGCTAGTCTTGTGCAGTGCTCAGGAGTGGCTGGATATAAACATTGTGTGGAGTGGAGCACCGCTGCTGCAGATCAGCTGCTAGTCTTGTGCAATGCTCAGGAGCGGCTGGATATAAACATTGTGCGGAGCGGAGCACCACTGCTGCAGATCAGCTGCTAGTCTTGTGCGGTGCTCAGGAGTGGCTGGATATAAACATTGTGTGGAGTGGTGCACCGCTGCTGCAGATCAGCTGCTAGTCTTGTGCAGTGCTCAGGAGCGGCTGGATATAAACATTGTGCGGAGTGGAGCACCGCTGCTGCAGATCAGCTGCTAGTCTTGTGCAGTGCTCAGGAGCGGCTGGATATAAACATTGTGCGGAGTGGAGCACCACTGCTGCAGATCAGCTGCTAGTCTTGTGCAGTGCTCAGGAGCGGCTGGATATAAACATTGTGCGGAGCGGAGCACCGCTGCTGCAGATCAGCTGCTAGTCTTGTGCAGTGCTCAGGAGTGGGTGGATATATACATTGTGCGGAGTGGAGCACCGCTGCTGCAGATCAGCTGCTAGTCTTGTGCAGTGCTCAGGAGCGGCTGGATATAAACATTGTGCGGAGCGGAGCACCACTGCTGCAGATCAGCTGCTAGTCTTGTGCGGTGCTCAGGAGTGGCTGGATATAAACATTGTGTGGAGTGGAGCACCGCTGCTGCAGATCAGCTGCTAGTCTTGTGCAGTGCTCAGGAGCGGCTGGATATAAACATTGTGCGGAGTGGAGCACCACTGCTGCAGATCAGCTGCTAGTCTTGTGCAGTGCTCAGGAGCGGCTGGATATAAACATTGTGCGGAGCGGAGCACCGCTGCTGCAGATCAGCTGCTAGTCTTGTGCAGTGCTCAGGAGTGGGTGGATATATACATTGTGCGGAGTGGAGCACCACTGCTGCAGATCAGCTGCTAGTCTTGTGCAGTGCTCAGGAGCGGCTGGATATAAACATTGTGCGGAGCGGAGCACCGCTGCTGCAGATCAGCTGCTAGTCTTGTGCAGTGCTCAGGAGTGGGTGGATATATACATTGTGCGGAGTGGAGCACCGTTGCTGCAGATCAGCTGCTAGTCTTGTGCAGTGCTCAGGAGCGGCTACCATACAGTGTCCAGAGCTGTGATGTGAGCGAACAGCAGCTGATCGGTGGGGGTGCTAGCTGTAGTATCCCCACCAATCTGATATTGACAATCTATTCTAAAGGCCCCCGTCTCACCTAGCGAGATTGCTAATGCGTCACCGATTGTGTGATCTCGCCTGTGATCTCGCTACATGTGACACGCAGCGGCGACCGGCCCGCCCGCTGGATATCGCTGATCATGCAGGAATGTCCTGGGCCATTTTTCGTCGTCGGTATCCCTGTGTTTGATCGCTGGATCGTTGCTGCGTCGCTGGTGAGATCTGCCTGTTTGGCAGCTTACTAGCGATCATTTAGCGACACACCAGCGATCCCAACCAGGCCGTATCATTGACGGGATCGCTGGTGCGTCGCTAAGTGACACGGGACCCTAAGGATAGGACATCAGTATCGTAGTAAAAGCCCCTTTAAGACTCTGACTGGGGTGTTAAACACAAGGAATTCATACATTTATTATTAGTGGCTTGATAAGAGATTCTCAGCTGATAAAGCTCAGGAAGGGATTACATTAACAGCACAGTTTCACAGTAATTAGATTGATGGCGCCATCTGTTGGCCAAAGGATAGTAAAATTACAGTTCTGCTCTGATCATGACTGCTATAAATGTGTGCTAGTGCTTGTAACATCACACCGGGAGAATTAAGGAAAGCAAAGTAGGAGAAAGATGAATTACAGCGCAAATATGTGTGATAGATTATATATATATAGATAGATCAATTGATCTTATTATAGCAATCAATGTAACGGGGCGTCACCAATGAAACACCTTTAAATGATCATTACTATTAGCCTAGCTTTATTAGTCACAATATTAAAAAAAAGTGGAAAACTCCCTTTAATCCTTAAAAGTGAGATCCATATCATAGCTACCAATTTATATAAGATCACCTTACATAGGAATGATATTAATAACATGAATCGATTTAATGAATTGTAGATTAAAGTAAAGCTATCATTAGAAAACGACCTGTTGATAAATCATTTTTTGTATTAGATGTATATAAAAATTGCATTTTTTTTCTAATATCTATTTCACAATCTACATTAAAAATAAAAAATAGAAATCTTGTCTTTTTACACCGACTGCTGTTTTTTTTTTCTTTAGACTAATTTATTTTTGTTTTAAGAAACAACACATGTACATAGCCACAGTGGTCAGACGCTGACCCTAGCTTTTGAGCTGAAGCATGTAATGAGCGTGTGCAAAGCTCATTATAAAGGAGGGAAAGCAGGGTCAGCTGTGACATTGCATCGTGATTGGGTGATTTATTGAGCTTCCTATAACCTACATTCTCATATAGACCGAGTAGTAGGGGTGATCCTACTGACAGCTTCCCTTTAAATAGCTGAATTACTCTGCACTTCTACCTCCCAAAATTAGTCATTCTTGAGTGTACTAATTAGATACAAATTGGTGAAAGGACACAAGAGGTATGCTAAATTGTAATGGTAGCATGACTACGCGGTTTGTGTAGCAGGTCCATTCATTTATTTGTATTGGCGTGTTCACAGCTGGCTCCCGAACAATCAGTGCGCCAAACAAGCCTCCGTGATACACCAATTGTTCGTGTGAAGGTTGCTACTAGTGATGAGCGAGTATACTCGTTGCTCGGGTTTTCCTGATCATGCTCAGGTGTCCTCCGAGTATTTTGGCGTGCTCGGAGATTTGGTTTTCATTGTCTTATCTGCATGATTTGCGACTTGTAGACAGGCTGAATACATGTGGGAATTCCCTAACAAACAGGCATTCCACACGTGTTCAGTCTGTCTAGCAGTCACAAATCATGCAGCTGAGGCGACACAAACTAAATCTCCGAGCACGCCAAAATACTCAGAGGACACCCGAGCAACGAGTATACTCACTCATCACTAGAATCTACATCTGTGGTTAGAGTGGGCACAGGTACACAGAAAAGGTCATTTGGAAACTTCTGTACCAAAACAAAGCAGTTCTAGAACCCAGAGTAGGGATCATCTGGAAACTAAGTTCTCCACCTGAAGGATGTAGATCCCAGATCCAAAATGCCACCATGGCTCTAGGGGTTACTTGCACTGCTATGCTCCCAGTCGGTGCAGCGCAGAGTATAATACCAGCCTGGGGGTAGGGCTGTACTCGATCTAGGCTAGGGGAATATTATGCACAACACAGATGAAGAACGTGTGCTATGATATCTAGGTATGACTACAATAAGAGGCAACTTCTTTATCCATTGCCATCTAAAAATATTATAAAGATATTCTATATCGTATGTGGCTCACGCAGCTATTCATCACAGTCCATAAAACACGAGGGCAAGAACTATAGGACTTATTCATTGGCGGTTTAAAGGGATGGAAGGTTTAAATAGGATGTCTCAACTTAGCGCTTCAAGAGGTCACCCTCCACCACCGCATCCCGGCTTCCTGGAAGGAAGCGGTGCACTCTTGATAACTGCCCTTTCAGATCAGCATCCAAATCTGTGCACTCTCCGATGCTGAAAGCGGAGGCAGATTTGCCTCTACGTCCTCAGAGGAGCGCGGGGTCACTAAAGCTGTCGGGATCCAGTGATCGAGCCAGCATCGGTGCAGAGCTTAAGAAATGTTTGGCAAAGGGCTTCCAAGTGCTGTGCTCCATAGCTAAGAGACTGGCCACCTCTGACAGTCTGCAGAGGAGGCCGTCACCCTTTTAATCCTTTGTGATGTTGAGAAAAGTCCTTTAATGGGAAATTAACACATGTAAGGAGTAGGTCGTGTTTTGATCTTATTTCATATAATACATATAGGGCAACCATGATGTCAAGTTTTCCCTAGGAGACAGAAGTTTTACGAAAAAAACTACAGGGATCCAAAGCTTAAGACAGAAAACGTATTGTTTCCCCGGGCAGCCAAGTTGTCATGGAGGGATCTTCTAAACTGAAAATGGACCGTGGTACCACCAGGGTTGTTTTATTGCCTGAAGTAGATGGGCATTCCAAAAAAAAGGATTTCTTTGCCATTAAAAATATTTAATCAAATATCATTTACTTATACCCTCAGCCAATATTTTCATACTACTTAGGTTAGAGGTGAATCATGGAGCAGGAAAGCAATGGCCGGACAGTCATCATGTGCGGCGTTAGTGCCGCCAGTACTGACCACTTCAGATGTTTTTGCTCCTTAAGTGCCACAAAGTTGGATTTCCTTGACATTTTTTTCCAGCTTTAGCAGTGAATGAAGGCAGAGTGCTGGACCGAGGCTTCCACGGTTGTATTCATGAATTATGGCTTCTTCCAGCTTGTCTGGGAACACATTCAGATTTATTAACGGCTTCTTAAGTCTTGGGATATTTTCACAGGCAGATACAGCAATGAATTATTCCAGGTCACATGTTCTTCATTTAGGATCCGTCATACGTATTAATCCTTTATCACCCTGCACAATGCAGTGATCAGTTTAAGATCCTACTGCAATGACAATGGGCTTCTTGCCAGTTCCCGACTGCTTCCGTATAAACACCTTGGGGTTCCAAGAAGGTTCACATGAACATGGAGTCATGGGTCCCGAATCCACCTTAGAAAATGGAGAGAGGCAAAGAAATGAGGTCCCATCGGCACAACAGGACTGATACTGTAACCAGCTACAGGCCAAGAAATGTGGCTTCATTTGCACCAATAAAAACCCTCTTATATGGCTTCCATCATATTTATGATGTGTTTTCGACAGGTTTTCAACATGCTCAAGACAGGGTGCGGCCAATGGAAAAACATGGCATCATTTTGGATTCTGTTAGTCAACATTTTCCGTAACGTAAAAGAACAGAGTAAGACAAGTAATAGGTGGTATAGACTGGACAGTATGAAGATGCGCCTAGTTCATCAACGAGCACAAGTGGCAATAATAAATATGGCGCATTTTAAAGGGGCTGTCTGGGACTAATCAATTATTGACTTGTCCATGTATAAAAATAGGAGCCGATCTGCAGCACCAGAGAGCGGCCACTAAACAAGTAAAGAGCTGGGGTTTTCCACGCGGTACATCGTGTACATGCAGCGGAATGGATATCAGCTGATCGGTGGGGGCGCCAGGTGTGGAACTCCCACAGATCCTATGGAAAGGACATCAATTACTTAGCTCTTTGCATTCCCTTTAAGACCGTTTAGTCTAAGTTCGGACTGATAGATTTAGTGAAATCAGTTCCGCTGTATAGATAAGTTATAGGGATTTCCTTAGATTAAAAAATATATATATATTGCTGCATTTTCCCCCAAAATAGCACCATACCTGAATTTGCAGCCTATCCCTATTCATATCAATGGAGTTGAGATGGAAAACAGCACAGAACCCATAGATACGTATGGTGCTGCTTTCACTCAGGGTAATGATTCCATTTTCTGTGCTGTCCCTGCAGTTAATGATCTTGACCAAGACAGGTAGGTGGTGGTGTTCTGGCACAAAGGGCTAATATTCTGCAAGCCCTCTCATCCCCAACTACCTCTCTTTTACAATATTTTATTGTACAGCAAAACTAAGGTGAGGTTTAAATACTGGAGATAGGAAAGAACCGCCCTGATTGGGTGCACCTTGTCTCAGTGGGATGGCTTTTACGATTCTTTCATCAAAATAGTGTAATGTCTGTACCCATTAACAAGTATTATTATTATTTACTTACTGCAGCGTATTTGCTCATTTTGTTTTTTTTCTCGGGTTTTATTCTATTGCACTGACAAATCCATTGAGTTAGTGTCCTAGGAGAAGATGCATTTCAAGATTGCTTGGAGATGTTTAGCATAACCACACAATAGATTTACCTTCAGGCCCCCATACACATTAGACATAATGAGCAGACTACTAAATGCTCATCACTTAGAGGAATTTATGTCCATCAACAGAAAAAAAAAAATCCCTCAGACTGCATTGGCTGTGTTGGATTTTTTTGGCCTTTGATGAAGCTAATGGTTTTTATTATTAACGGAGATCCGAGGTGTAACTTTCTCCTTGTGGAGAGTGGCATGCCAAGGTGAGGAGACCTTTAAGCCTTGCAATGCTTCTCTGGGAAATTAAATGTGCAAATTGTCTCTTCGGAGAGGAAGAGGACTGGAACTCTAGTGCCAACTATTGGAAGTAGCAATCCTAAAAGTCAATGTCGAGCCTTACCACATGACTTAGGATAAAAGGCCAAACCATTATGCATGCTCTTTTTGCATATTAACTGAAAAAAATCCAACATGCCCGACCAGAGTCACCTTGTTGGCCCACAGAATTCTTCAGGCGCCAAATTAAATTAGGATACCACCTGCCAATCCATATCCCGACCATGTCATATATGATCCCTTGTGTCCAGGTTACCATTTATACATGTTTGTACATAGTAAGGGTGCCCACTAATAATTTCCTTGCATTTTTTCTAATGGGGTGAACATACAAATCCCATTAAAAACAAATTTAATGCATTAAAAAACACCTTCCCAGTGAATTTTTGGCAAATGCTACAAATGAGAAAAGAGACCTAATCTGAAATGCTGAACAGCCCTATGATACAACTATCTGATACCTTCCTGATGAGCCCTATGATACAACTATCTGATACCTTCCTGACGAGCCCTATGATACAACTATCTGATACCTTCCTGATGAGCCCTATGATACAACTATCTGATACCTTCCTGACGAGCCCTATGATACAACTATCTGATACCTTCCTGACGAGCCCTATGATACAACTATCTGATACCTTCCTGACGAGCCCTATGATACAACTATCTGATACCTTCCTGACGAGCCCTATGATACAACTATCTGATACCTTCCTGACGAGCCCTATGATACAACTATCTGATACCTTCCTGACGAGCCCTATGATACAACTATCTGATACCTTCCTGACGAGCCCTATGATACAACTATCTGATACCTTCCTGACGAGCCCTATGATACAACTATCTGATACCTTCCTGACGAGCCCTATGATACAACTATCTGATACCTTCCTGACGAGCCCTATGATACAACTATCTGATACCTTCCTGACGAGCCCTATGATACAACTATCTGATACCTTCCTGACGAGCCCTATGATACAACTATCTGATACCTTCCTGACGAGCCCTATGATACAACTATCTGATACCTTCCTGATGAGCCCTATGATACAACTATCTGATACCTTCCTGACGAGCCCTATGATACAACTATCTGATACCTTCCTGATGAGCCCTATGATACAACTATCTGATACCTTCCTGACTAGCCCTATGATACAACTATCTGATACCTTCCTGAGGAGCCCTATGATA
Source organism: Dendrobates tinctorius (assembly GCF_039654945.1). Taxonomy (NCBI): domain Eukaryota; kingdom Metazoa; phylum Chordata; class Amphibia; order Anura; family Dendrobatidae; genus Dendrobates; species Dendrobates tinctorius. The sequence goes on along the minus strand of NW_027361752.1, from coordinate 332,768 downwards.
CAACTATCTGATACCTTCCTGACGAGCCCTATGATACAACTATCTGATACCTTCCTGACGAGCCCTATGATACAACTATCTGATACCTTCCTGACGAGCCCTATGATACAACTATCTGATACCTTCCTGACGAGCCCTATGATACAACTATCTGATACCTTCCTGATGAGCCCTATGATACAACTATCTGATACCTTCCTGACGAGCCCTATGATACAACTATCTGATACCTTCCTGATGAGCCCTATGATACAACTATCTGATACCTTCCTGACGAGCCCTATGATACAACTATCTGATACCTTCCTGATGAGCCCTATGATACAACTATCTGATACCTTCCTGACTAGCCCTATGATACAACTATCTGATACCTTCCTGAGGAGCCCTATGATACAACTATCTGATACCTTCCTGACGAGCCCTATGATACAACTATCTGATACCTTCCTGACGAGCCCTATGATACAACTATCTGATACCTTCCTGACGAGCCCTATGATACAACTATCTGATACCTTCCTGATGAGCCCTATGATACAACTATCTGATACCTTCCTGACTAGCCCTATGATACAACTATCTGATACCTTCCTGAGGAGCCCTATGATACAACTATCTGATACCTTCCTGACGAGCCCTATGATACAACTATCTGATACCTTCCTGACGAGCCCTATGATACAACTATCTGATACCTTCCTGACGAGCCCTATGATACAACTATCTGATACCTTCCTGACGAGCCCTATGATACAACTATCTGATACCTTCCTGATGAGCCCTATGATACAACTATCTGATACCTTCCTGACTGTGGAAGGTGTTTTTAATGCATATCTATTAAATTTGTTTTTAAGGGGATTTGTATGTTCACCCTATTTTTCTCTGATTCCCATGATATATAGTTATTTTTCTGTTAAATACATTTTTTCTTATGGCCCTTATAATTAACAGAAGGAATGGAACAAGGAGGATTGAAACATTTCTGAGGTGAACCACAGGAAGTCAAGAAATTAAAAACACCATTAGAAATACCACATGAACCAACGCTCCGCACATGAGCTGGATGACTCGAGCATGTAACATAAAATTACAGCTTAATAGACTAAACAAATCTAATTGAATCATTCAACGTTACATTTGGATTCACTACGTGAACTCCCAGCTGACATCCAGTGGAGGTAGAGTTACTCCCGTCCCGCCCGGTCGGTCACATGCAATGCCAGGAATGACTGGATCTGTAAACTGAACAGCTGTGCGCAGATTAGTCTCATCATTTCATCTCTGCGTGGACATTGTTCTGTTCTCCGTGGCCCGAATGGCAAAGGAACCTTACACTCCACACATTTGGGAGAATGCGGGCAGTCATTTAGAGATGTCCTCAACGCTACACAAAAGGTTTTGGTCCGGCGTCCAGTCCGCTCCTCCAAGGTAGTCGGGGCAGGGTAGTCTTCACTTCTGTGGATGGTATCCTAGCCACCGCTGGGGTTTACTAGGCCTCACAATGTCATGATGTCACTAGCCCTCAGATGGCTTTGTGAGGCCTCAGGGCCTAGTGAAAGCCAAAAAAAAAAAAAACACCCAGGATGCCGGCCGCAGAAGTGAAAAGTGCCTTGATCTGACTGCCATGGAGGACGGGACTGGACACCAACCAAATATTTTTGCTCAGCTGTATGTATAATCAGCAGGTATTGGGCATTTTGGCTCTAATCTAATTAACAGGACCCATGATGGACTCTCGCCAAGTGCGAGATGGCTGCCCAGTGCGCACCAGCATCTCTCCACGCCAGAAGTCACCAGTGATGAGGATGCATGAACAAAGCCTGTAATATCTAATATTTCCGGTGGTCTAGGGCAGGGTTCCCCAACTCCAGTCCTCAAGGCCCACCAACAGGTCATGTTTTCAGGGTTTCCCTTGTATTGTACAGGTGATGCAATTATCACCTTGGCAATACTAAGGAAATCCTGAAAACATGACCTGTTGGTGGGCCTCGAGGACCGGAGTTGGGGAACCCTGGTCTAGGGTGGTGAACGGGGTCAACAGTAATACCCATGGGCAGTCACATAAATCTTTTCTAGATAATTTAATGTATTCTAGAAGAACACGGCTACATAATCTCATGTGGAAGGATTGTAGAAGTAAGGTCAAAGAAAGGGAAAAATGGCAATTTGTAGAAAACCAACCAGCACTATGACAGCGGTCTAGGCATAATGGCACGTTTATGTCTATTGCACCACATGACTGATCTCTTCATTATTAACTTATGCCTTGGATGATGGAGCTAACAATCTGATGGGACTGACATTAAGCCCTTAATGTCAGGGCTATTTTTCATTTTTGCGCTTTTGTTTTTTTTTCTCTCTGCATAACTTTTTATGTTTTTTTCTTTTTTGCCAGACAAGTTGTAGTTTTGAATGGTCTCCTTGTATTATACAATGTACTAAAACACGGGAAAAAAATTCAAAGTGGGCTGAAATTGTGAAAAAAAAATGCTTTTCTACCATAGTTTTGTTTTTTTGAGTCCCAGGACAGTGATGATGTCTGTAAAGAACTGTGGAAATTAATGGGGCTATATAAGCAAATAAAATAAATCCGTACACTTTAGTGAGATGGTACCACAAATGTTTGTCTTCGTCTTTTTTCTTACACATGCAACAAATATCAGATACGGTCAAAATATCTCCTTACTCCATGGCCTTTCAATATTAATGGCATTAATAATAAGACAGTAAATGGACACGCTGTGGGATATCGAGCGGACCACAGCCAACAATATCTTGGTACATTTCTATAAATGGATATTCGGAGTGAACGACTCTCTGTAGCCAGCGCTGCCTCTGACCCGTCTCTGCTATTCACCAGCAGTCTTAACATTTACATATTTTATAAGTAAATGAACTATTTGGAATTTCTTTTCAAACATCCCTTCAACAAACACATTAACATTTACTCAAAGATACATTTGCACATCTCTTAAAAAACAAAGTTTACCCGCAGTTGCTAAAATCTGTCAAACCAGAAAAAAAAATGATAGCTTTAACCAAAAAAAAAAAAAAACAAATGGAAAGAGCAGTCCCTTTCATGGTCCAAATAGCAATCAAAGCAACGTCACACAATGACAATGGTGATTGATCAGTGTAAAGGTCTGGACCAGGCATACAGGGTAGAAAAGTATAGATGCCTTCTTCATGATCTTTCATCTAGGACTATTATCCCACATATTATCCCAGATAGGTGACACAATAGGCCTAGCTAAGAAAACAACAACGCCCTCTTTATACTTTTTAGTGAATTGACCTTGACCACATCATGTGGCAGATAGGTCCTGTGACTTAAGTAACTTCTCATGGATAAACCGTGAGTCAGAATAGTCAAGGAGACCAAGGTCAGAAGCCAGGAGGGTACATCAGAAACAGAAGGAAGAGACAAAAGTGTGGTCAGGTAACGTTCCAAGGTAAAAAAATACCAGGAGGATAACGGATCAGGGCAGAATGGGTTAAACAGACGGATGGTCAAAACAAAGTCCAAGGTCAGGCAACAAAAGATCAAGCATACAGAACTCAAGACACAGGGAGCACAAACCTCACTAGATGAATGTACGTCTGGCACTGGTCTGGGAGAAACAGCTCAGTTAAGTAGCCTGGCAATCACCTGGAATAATGAACACTTGGAGACAGCCGACGCCTCACAGTCTCAGATTGGATAGTCGAGCTGTCAATCAACACACTGACAGCTCAGCATGCCCCTGTACAAGATAGGATGCTTGAGCTGTCAGTAACTATACCCCAGACACACTGAGGGGTGGAACCATTACAGGTCCATAGTCTCACTGCTCTTACAGCGAAGACTGTATGTCTCTAATTATGGTTAAAGCTTCATTCCCCTAGACGTAGAGGATGCCCCTTGTCCCCGTCACAGGCCTAGGTGTAAAAAGATCATTATACTCTGTCCCCTCATATATGTGTACATTGTAATAAGGTCGCCCCGAAGCCTTCATTATTCTACACTGAATTACCCAAGTTTGATAACCCGTCTTCTGCAGTCCACCCATTCCCTTAATAACCTTGATCCCATGGACTTAAAAATTGGCTCCCAAGGTCAATTTCTGTATGCAAATTGAATAGGACTGAACTTTTCTGCCTTAAATCCAATTGTGGTCATAGCAGGTGAATTCAATTACAGATTTCAAGAATATAGAAAATGGCTGCAATATGTAGAAATATTATTCGGCATGTGGATGAAATCTGTGCACATCTGCTGATAAAACTTGCAAGGTTTCAAGCCCATGTGGACCTACAATAAGTGATACCCAGAGAGCTTATATTAGGGGAAAGAAGGATCAGGCATGTTGAATCCACATGCCAGATCTTTTGTTCTTGCGGAAAGACAAGTTACTGCGAGATCCATCGATTCCCTTCTCGTGAGCAGAACCTGTGCGTAGGAATAGCTGTGTATGGACAGCACCATACTGCGCCTTCTGACTTCAGGGCACTTGAGGTCGGCCGAAAAACATTAAAAAAGTGCTCTATAATTATCTGGAAATCAGCATAACAAACAAGTTGAATGTTACGGCCCCACAGTACGCTCCTTAGTAATATTTGGCTAGTCGTTCTTGTCTTAAAGTCGTTTATATAGTCTGAAGTATGATCTCATAGCCTTCATTACCACACACACACACACACGATCCTGAAAGACCTCGCTCTCTTTATTTATTTAGTAGAACGCAGATTATGATGACAATGAGACATTCAGGGTCAGGATGTTTGAGCCGTGAGGTCATACTCTCTGGCAGTCTTAGGTACTTTTGTTGATATTCAGATTCAATGACACTCTGCGTGGTGCTTGTTACAGCTCCGGATAATGCCCTTCATATTCATCAAATGCCACGGCACACACACAAAATGAGAATTTCTGAATAAACTCAGCATGTAAAACAGTGACAGAACAAAGCAAACTTATGTATATAACATAAACTAACAAAGGGAGAAGCAGAACTATAAAAAAAAAACACATAATAAAACAGCTTATCTAACCAACCATCACTCCCAACATCCATGACCCGACAAGTTTTATACAGCATGGTGAGGTCAACCGCTTTTGTCATAAGCGTCTTAAACCACTGCCATTTTAGACACTGAAGTATACTGCATTAACTATAAAAGTATCACATGACCTCAGGCAGATTTCCCCATAATGCCTTGCAGCGACCACATGGTATAGCATAGACAATTAGAAGGGACTAATAGAAACAGTATAAAAGCAGAAGCAGGGAATGAAGCAGCCACTCAGTGAGAAACTGTTATGATTTTATCAAAGAGATAAGGAGAGAAAGCTTTAAAACACTGAAGAAACTGTACAGATAGTGTGTGACAGCACAGTGGGGAAGACGATTAGTGTGTGAGGAAAGGAGAATAAGGTCATACATGTTTTTCAAATAACATAAAATTGATGTGTACTCAATGAAATGGGGAGGTGCTGGTTCATCGGGGTGTTGTCCCTGTAGTAATCAATAAAGCAATCCCCTACACTCTCCAAAATTGCTTGCACATGTTGGTTTTTATTGTGAAGAACAAGAATATAAGCCACAATAAAGAAGGATGGTTCTATTCTCCAGACTCTTTGTCAAGGAGTCACTGTGTCCAGCATATGGCGAGGAATGGAAAAGGAGGCGCTTACCAGGGCCTGGGCGGAAAGCATGTTTTTCAGGTCAATTAAAGGCTTCAGAGTACTCTCTATGTTTTGGGGAAAATTTGGCGAATTCGGATTTTAAAAGATTTGATCATCCCTAGGTTAAAGTATTTTGTTAAAGGCTTAATTTTCCTTATTTCCTTTAAATATAGCAACAATATTAACAGTAGCAACCATTAGAAATAATAAATATCAACAATGTCCACTGAAGTCAGTACAATGTCTGACTTAAAGCGAATCTGTCAGCAGGTTTTGGCTACCTCATCTGAGAGAATCCAGTGAAGTATCACTTCAGATTACTGGGGGCAGCCATTCTCACACAATCAGAGGTTTTAGATTTAGAATGAAGCAGAGCTGAAGAAGTTAACCCCAACCAGACTAGGCTCTGTATGGACAAAGTCCATATAATTAACAACTAAAGAATCATATCCACGCACTCAATACGTACAATAACATATACAACACAATCATACCGGTCCCCATGTCCAAAAGGGTTTGTAATGTGACACAGCTAAACTCAGCTACACTGTTTATTCATGCAGGAGGTTAGACCAAGAGATCAGAGCTGCATCATTACAACTCACTCGCTGAGAAACCTAAGCTAAGCTAAGGTGGGGGCGTGTTCTTTTCCTGCTGTGTTGCCGCCTGCTTACGATTGGGCAACACATACAAGGGGGAAGAAGTGCACGCCCCAAGTGAAAAATATCTCATAACACTCACTTGGATAAAAAGTTAACTCATTATATCCCAAATTTTTTATTGCTAATATCTCTGAAATGGAGAGCCAAAAATACCCCACAACAACCATTTTATTCTGGTCTGCAGCCACTATTATATTGTATGGCCAATTCAACATGAAAAACTTCATGAAAGGTCTTCTTTAAATATACGCGTGTTGTGTAGTACTTCATGTCACCTGTTATGGTGCTGCAGGGAAACTAAACACTTGGCGTCCCTGCAGTGGGACATCCTGGAACCAACTTTTTAATGACAAGAAAGTGCCTGGTGCACACATCCCCGAAGCAATCTAATAGAATTATAGCTGACATGTCATTATGTATATTTAGAGAGCAACACAACATGAAAAATAGACATTGTAAAATAAATAAATGAAGTGGTAACTAAAGAGGAAGGCATCTGGCCCTTCTCACGTGGATGTAATACCATCTATGGCTGTGTTTTTTGCGGTGATTGTAACAGGGAATGCACAGAATTCTGCCAGTTCTTGTTGCTCGTGAAGAAGTAAATCAAGTTTCCAGTCATTTTTAAATCATTTTGGCATTTTTCCTTTCGAAATTCCAAATCATCTACGTGAAGGAAAACTTGACCTCCCACTGCTTTGTTATGGTTGTTGATATTTTAGGGAGCTGGATCTAGATATGGGGCTTTTTGAAACTGAAGGATTGTGCAAATGCTGTATAAAGCCAAGGTCATCCTTTTTTATGTAGATTCTGTCAAAGTTCGACTTACAAGAGGTCCTCTCATTAGAGACACACCCTTTCAATAGACAGGCACCATCAGCTCGACAATGGTCCTGATCGTGGGACTCACTGCAAACACCTCATTTTGACAGGAGAAGTCATGGCCACCTTGCAATTTCAGTATTATATGCCGGACATTTAAAAGGACTCTATGTAATACAAGCTTGGATCAAGTCAACCAGAAGAGGAGCAGCTCTCATAGAGCAGATCTCCATTCTGAAGGATAAAGCGGGTCTTGAGTGGGGACATCATATTATGATGTCCATATGATCTAAAGGGACATATAGACAGGGTATATTTTTGTTAATCAGCCTCTCAAGAAGGCCTTATAGATATAATGGTCAGCCTAATGCTCACTTAGCTAACAGTTATTGCTCCCGACTCCCAAGTAAACATGCATGCTCGGCACAGCAGTCGTGTTTATTCCAACGGGAAGAATATGAATCTATGACTCGTGCCTGATCCTTCTTTCCAAATATATGTCAGTGTGAGAGTCAAGTGGCCCTTCACACAGTGACTGATAGAGTTTTGTTTTAAACTAACCGGTCACATTGAATAATGCTATTAACCTGCAGATATAGGGTTATTCTGCAGGATAACAGTGTTAGAAAGGTGCCCAGCCACAGTACTGAAAGAGAAAATGAACTTTATTCCTTCCGGGAGCCGGCAGCTTTCAGTCATAGAGGCTGTGGTAGTTCAGCTCACTCAGTGGTACATGGAGGTAGAAAACAGGAACACGGTCTTTTTTAAAATTCCCTGTTGGTTTATTAGACAGACAGCATAAACCAACATGAAGGGAAAAATAAATACAGCCTTTGGGGCAAAACAGAAAAACAAAGAAAACAAAACGCTGCAACACAGCCCATACAACTGCAGGGAGCGGCCCGCTCTGGAGCACAAAGGTTCAGTCTTTCCTCTTTAGGACACAAACCACTGGAGGATCCTCTCTCCAGCCTTGCTGAACCCAGACTGCCTCTGGAGCCTCGGACCACGGGACTCCTCCTCCATGTGACTGAACACGTCTGTGACATCACACAGGTCCTGTCAGCCCACGGTGATGCTGGTTGTGTGGGTGGAGATAAGGTGGACATCCTCCCACCCACTCTATGGATGTCCACATAAAACCAGCCAATTTTGCAACTCAGCTTAATCATCACAGCACGTAGTGTGATGGAGGAACATACTCTGGTTTCACATCAAGAAACACGATTAAGCGCAGTGACATACACTCACTGGCCACTTTATTAGGTACACCTGTCCAACTGTGTGTTAAGACTTAATTTCTAATCAGCCAATCACATGGCGGCAACTCAGTGCATTTAGGCATGTAGACATGGTCAAGACAATCTCCTGCAGTTCAAACCGAGCATCAGTATGGGGAAGAAAGGTGATTTGAGTGCCTTTGAACGTGGCAAGATTGTTGGTGCCAGAAGGGCTGGTCTGAGTATTTCAGAAACTGCTGATCTACTGGGATTTTCAAGCACAACCATCTCTAGGGTTTACAGAGAATGGTCCGAAAAAGAAAAAAAATCCAGTGAGCGGCAGTTCTGTGGCCGGAAATGCCTTGTTGATGCCAGAGGTCAGAGGAGAATGGGCATACTGGTTCGAGCTGATAGAAAGGCAACAGTGACTCAAATTGCCACCCGTTACAACCAAGGTAGGCAGAAGAGCATCTCTGAACGCACAGTGCATCGAACTTTGAGGCAGATGGGCTACAGCAGCAGAAGACCACACTGGGTACCACTCCTCTCAGCTAAGAACAGGCATCTGATGGCTACTTTCAGCAGGATAATGCGCCATGTCATAAAGCTCGAATCATCTCAGATTGGTTTCTTGAACATGACAATGAGTTCACTGTACTCAAATGGCCTCCTCAGTCACCAGATCTCAATCCAATAGAGCATCTTTGGGATGTGGTGGAACGGGAGATTCGCATCAGGGATGTGCAGCCGACAAATCTGCGCCAACTGTGTGATGCCATCATGTCAATATGGTCCAAAATCTCTGAGGAATGCTTCCAGCACCTTGTTGAATCTCTGCCACGAAGAATTGAGGCAGTTCTGAAGGCAAAAGGGGGTCCAACCCGTTACTAGCATGGTGTACCTAATAAAGTGGCCAGTGAGTGTATCTCCCCTCCAGTACTTTACCAATGACTTTGTCACAAGGAATATCGATGCGGCTACAGTCACTGCTCAGCACACAGTGAGTGGCGGCTGTAAGCACTCTGACTGACAGCTGGCTCTGCACTGATGCACTGAAGAGCCAACTGTGAAGTAAAGTGCAGGGATGCTCTTAGGCTGTGTGCACACGATGCAGATTTCCAGCGGATCCGCAGCGGATTTTACAGTGCAGAAACGCTGCATATCCGCATTGTGATGTACAGTAGCATGTTAATCAATAGAAAAAAAAAAACGCTGTGCAGACACTGCGGATTTTTCCACGCAGTTTTCTTGTGGTTCAAAATATGCAGCATGTCACTTCTTTTGTGCGGTTTTCCACCTGCTCCAGTCTCCAAATCCACAGGGGAAAACCGCACAAAAACCGCAAGAAAACCGCAAATAAAACAGGAAGAAATCCGCAGGAAAAATGCAGGACATTTGACCTGCGGATTTCTTCAATTCTGCGCGGAAAAATCCGCAGGGCAAAAAAGTACGTGTGCACTTAGCCTTACAGCTGTCGCTCACAATGCTGTGAACAGTGACTGAAGCTGTGCCAACACACTTGTATGACTGAATGCCAGTAGCGTTATCCGATGTGACTGATTCCCTTTAAAGATGCACTCACAGTTTTTTTTCTTCTACAACTTCATCTCCACCTGAGAAGTGCAGAGTGTAAAAAACAGTGCACTTAGTTCCATGTGGTTCAACCTCCTGCTTTCTCCACTTTAGCCTCTATATTGATTCCTAGCTTTCATCCTTGATGTTATTCCTTTATGCTCTGCTATAAATCACTGAATGAGAACAGCATCCCATGACCAGCTAGAGCCGATATCGTGTCTCTCTGCCGGGAGGACGCTGTAATTATCTTCTACTCCATATACTGTTAAATATACTAAACAAACACAAACATTGGAATTGTGCTTTCATCACAATGAACTAAAAACTAATAGATTAACAGCAAGGCCATCTGAATGGTTACTTTCAACAGTACAATATAGTTCTGTGACAGACACTGTGCAGTCATCATCATTATCTTCGATATAAGTTTCTGTCCCTCCCCTGTAGAGAACGTCATTGCTACAATCCATGCAACTGCATCATATGGACCGCTCTAGTGACCCTCTCCAGAGAATATAACGCCATGTCATTCTTAGGGAGTCATCATTTAATAACTGAAAAGAAGGATACAATGAAATTTCAGAGAGAAAGGAACAAATACATTAGCTAATGCTTGCTAGATTATATATAGTGGGACGCCATTAACAGACAAAAAAAAAAGGTTACTATAATTTGATTGGGCACCTTTATAAAGGTCTAGATCTGGTATCCCAGCCAGCAATCTGTGTAATGGAAACTATTGTAACAGTAGAAGGCTTCAATACATGACACAGTTATATTCGGACCACCTGTCCATACACACATAGATAACTTGGCCAGTAACAGCAGGTAATCTGGGAAATGTGCACACAGATCCATTCTAACATTATAGCCACATACTCCGCTCCTTAATAAAAACACCATGCGTGAATGCTGATGTATGGTATGTCCAGCTGTGTCTATTGTTCTATGTCCGTCAGTGTATTACAAACTACACGATGAAGGACACGCTTAGAGATTACTTCCAATACAATCACCCTCAAGATTAACTCCAATCTTATTACCGCATAGAACCTTGCGCACATTCATCTTGCAGCCCCCAAGATCTGAAAAACAGACATCAAAGGGCTGGATATGGAATGCCATAATCCCACTGTACGGCGCAGGTCGCCGAGGATCACTCCGGCGATAACGTTCTACGAACGCATCCATCACGCATCACTCGGAGGAATCACCTCTGGGACACGGTCTCACAACGTTAGCAACTTGATTTACATATCAGCCCGGTTGCAATAACTGAAGTTGAAACCAACCCATTAAAATGTCTTGTACGACCCAATAGTCATAAATCTGAAAAGCCGGAAAATAAAAAACAGTTCCGAGCCAAAAGGAATGGAGGGAACATAAATGATCTGCTGCAGATAAAGTGTTACGGTGGTGGTGGGAACGAGGAAAGCGAAAATGAAAAGATAGAGGAGGATTAGGAAAATATGGCCACTTTCCTCTTCGCGCAGCCCCAATCTTGTCAAGATAGGCCATTAATGTTTAAGTCCCGAGCAACCCCTTCAAGGAGAGTATATGAGCATATAATGACTATTCAAACCAAGCACAGGCATTCTGTGCACCCTTGGTGTGGCCATGTACTTCAGTGCACCTTCATTTTTCAAGGGGAAGGAGATGGGCATGAAACAAGCAAGTGGGAACTTGCACTGGATTGCTCAGTCTCCCCAAGACTAGCTGAAACCTTCTAAACTCTTTGTAGAAACAGGAAGTCTCTTTTTCCTGTGTGAGTCATCATTAGAACTACAATTTTACAAAGTCCCTAGAAGGGGGTTGGAGAGGAGCAGCTGGGTCAGGAGTTTCTACACAGAGCTTAGAGGGATTCAGCAAGTCAAATTTTTAATCACGTGATGTCATAGACCTAATGGAAAACAGAAGAATTAACTTGAGCCTTTACAGAAAATTCCTTAAGGCTGGGATGGGGGAAAAAAAATTATGAAATGAGACATATTGACCTGTTCTGACCCCTGTGATTCCAGCGCTGTGCAGTGTTTGGCTGCAGGGGTCCAGTGACTGGAATGACACCTCATCAGAGGCACATCTGATGACATGCTGCAGCCAGTCATTAACTTCAGCATGCTGATTTTTGGTCGGCATTCCATGATTACACTTCTCTGACATTTGGTCAGAGCAATTTACTATTAAAAAATGAGTTAGTTATGGTTAGAAAGTCACGTATTCACTAAATACGGAAATATTCCTACCAATAATAGAAATGTATTATTTCATTTTACTCATAGCGCCATTAATCCCACAGCGCTTCAGAGACATCATCACTGTCCCCATTGGGGCTCACAATCTAGATTCCCTATCAGTATGGCTTTGGAGTGTGGGAGGAAACCGGAGAACCCGGAGGAAACCCACACAAACACAGGAAGAACATACAAACTCCTTACAGAAATGACCAATTACTTCAAGTAAGAAGAAAAAAATGCGTGACTGAGCATGGAAACAACACAGAATAAAAAGCAGAGCGCGGACATTAGCACATAATCCAATCCCGCTCACCAAACAGAAAAGCCAAGAACAATAATATCGAAAAACAAGGATTTTTTGCTGCCAAAGCACAAGCTCCCAGCTTCAGGCAGACGCTGGCTGCAGCTCTGGCCTCGGCACGGACCCGGCCTTCCAATACTCTGATCGCGTCTCCTCATCTAATGCTCTCCCAACACCAATAAGAACGGTAACGGATATTAAAATGAAGAGTCCAAATTTCTGCTAAAAACATCATAAAAATACAGCTACGAATCGAAAATGCAAAGAGTTAAACATGGTCCTTTCTCCACAGAGAGTCACTTTAACTATTTTTAAGAAAGGATTATCACAGTCAATTATCACCGTTACTTGCTCAATCCGATTAAAGAGGAAGCATGGAGGGCGGCGGGGACTCCGTCAAAGTGAACTAAATACGCTTGAAAATTTTCTTGACATTGACCAAAGGTGAAGTTCTCAGGCAGGTAAAATTTACACATTTCTAGATGGATATAGAAGTAAAACACTACATAGGTTCTTAGGCTGTGTGCACACGCTGCGGATTTTGCTGCGGTTCCGCAGCGGTTTTGGCCGCTGCGGACCCTCAGCAGTTTTTGCTGCGGTGTACAGTACCATGATTCCCTATGGGAATCAAAAACCGCAGTGCAGACGGTGCGGAATTTTCCGCGCGGATTATCTGCGGTTTTCAATCCGCAGAAAGAATTGACATGTCAATTCTTTCTGCGGATTCTCCTGCGGTTTGCCATCTCCTCCATTGAGGAGATGAAAAACCGCAGGGCAAAACCGCAGAGCAATCCGCAGGTCTTTTGACCTGCGGTTTCACCTGCGGATTTTACAAAATCCGCGCGGATGAATCCGCACATAATCCGCAGCGTGTGCACACAGCCTTAAAGTTTACCGGTCACTTGCCACCAATATGCATTTTTTTTTTCCTGGTATAAATACTATTCTCCTGAATGTGGCGCTATTTTTTGTCACTGCACCTCTCCATTCCTGACATACGGCATTCCTCTATCCTTATTGAAAATTAACATCCCGATTAAATGAAAGCTGTCAGCAGGTTTTTGATATGCACAGTAATCTGAGAACGGCATCATGTAGGGGCAGAGACCCTGATTCCTGTGATGCATCACTTATCGAGCTTTATTTTTATTTCAATAAAATCAATGTTTTATCAGCAGGAGATTATCACTACAGGACTATTTCTCTTGGGCCTCCTGGTCAACTATGCTCCCACCACTGCCTAGCAGCTCTCAATATACAGTGCACACACAAAGCTGCCCATCGGTGATGTGGGAGGGGTAATACAGAGCTCAGCGTTCTGAGCTCTGCTAGATCTGCAGCAGAGTAAACTGTGATTGTAGAACATCTGCTGCATCCAGTAAACTAAGTGACACATCGCTAGAATCAGGATCCCTGTTCCCACATTATGCTGCTGTCAGATTACACAGTACAAAAACCTGCTAACAGATTCCCTTTAAGAATGGTATTATGTATGTCAGTCTTAAGGAAGTCTGCCAAGTATCCAACATATGATTGGAGACCAAATGAAGCAGGAATGCGATTCATTTTGTCAACGCATATTAAGGTGTTCAAACCTCTTCATCAGGAAAAAAACACAATGAAGATCATTATGGCGTTGTCCTGATGACGAGATTTCAACAACTCGAAACGCGTTGACAAAATAAACCGCATTCATACTTAATTTGGTCTCCAATCGTATAGTGGATACTTGGCAGTATGAATTTACAACCACCACACCCCTCATCATTTGCATCCTATCTACTTGTTGGTCCTGCAGTAGCCTTTATACGTTTTTTAATGGGGTTGTGACTGTCACCACCCTGCCAGTTGAGCGCACACTGCTTTGTCCTCACCGCTTGTTTTATTGGATAAGACACTATTGTGCTTTTTTGTCCCTCACTTTAAAAGGCACTCTTTTTTGTGCAATTTTGACTTGCACAAAAATATTGCAGCATTTCAAGGAGTTTTACACCAGAATATGGGGGAAAAAAATTCCTTGATCAATCAGGACCTTAATTTATTTAGTCATTTGCGTGGAGTCCTCATGAAGCCTCCTATCAAGAATAGTGCAATACCACACCCACTTGTCTAAAAATTCCAGATTTACACAAATTATATATATTGTGGTGTAGTAACCACTGTGTCCACTAGGGGGCGTTGTGTGGATGTCCCAAGAGAGAGGATGAGTGGCAGAATCCTGAAGGACGGTTGTGTATCTCATGGTGGGTGGCCTTGAGATGGAGACTTAGGTATGTGTGTTGATCAGCAGTGATACTTCTGAGGTGCTACTTTAATATGTCAGGGAGAAGTGTCCAGGTAACTAGGGAGATGGGCGGACCTGGTTACCTACAAACCCACCCAGGGGGTGTGTTTAAAGAACACTGTTGTAAAGAGTGTGCAATTGCTTGAAGGACCTGTGATGAGGTCAGAGTCATGTGACCCGGTGGGCGTGGCTATGAACCATATAATGTGGCCAGGGTGAGTCACATGGGGTGAATGCTGGGACCTGGTTGGTCCAGTGTGGAAGGTCCCGTCTGAGTGAGATGGGGCTGCCTTCTGACAGCAAGTGAACGCTGTGTTAATGGATGCACGTGCCTAGTAAATCCCTGGAGGGAATGGACGTCTGCCGCATGATGGTGAAGGAACCATGAGTGACCCTGACGTGGGTGAGATAACCTGTGTAATGGACATTTGCTATGAACTTTATGTTGCTTCTATGGGTTTATGCTGCTGAATAAACCGCCTGGACTGTTATGAGTTTATGAAAACACGGTGCCGGATGTGTTTTGTTCGCTGCCTAGCGAGGATCCCCTAACTGAATGACAGCGCTACCTCACAATATATATATATGGTCCATATCTTAGGAATAGCAGGGCACACGAACAAAAGAGACACGAAGCCAGATTTCCAGATTTGCGTGAACAGTGCCATTTATACAAGGAAAAAATATATATACTTTATATTTATGCACGTCATATTATTATATTAAAAATGGGCCAATGGGGGTCTTCAAGCAAAACAGATCAGGTAATCAGGACCCCAACTCTCCTCTGCACTGCTGTGCCTTCACTTCCTCAGGGGGAGTCATGTGATTGCTGCAGCCAATCAGCAGCCACTGATCTGCCTTACATGGAACATCGCTGCTGCAGCCAGTCGGTGGCTGCTGACTAGCTGCAGAGGTCATGTGTTGTTCCCTGCCTGAAGAGAAAGCATGGACACGGGCAATAGGGTGGAGTATGTGTATGGGGATGCCGGTTGACTGATGGTTGGGAGAGACATCCAATTTCGAACTGCTGATCACATTGATCTCTGAGACAAGATGTCAGTCGGCTATTTTCTCATACAGAACACAGGAGCAGTCAACCAAACACGCGCTCCTGTGTATGGGAGAGTTAGCTGAGATGATTGTCAACCGAACGATCTTTCGGCCATTAGCCTTCTAATGTGTGTGTCCAGACGTAGGTGACCATTTCTACAATCCCCCTACAAGGAATGAAGCGGCAGAAGCTTCTCCCCTTTACCAAAATCCATTGTATACAAACTTTTAAAGGGGTTGCCCCCCACTAGGGCAAGTTCATCTCACTATGACTGTTTACCCCCATTAAAAATAATAATTTTTAAAGTGTGGATACTAGAAATTCATCAAATTGTCCTGGGTAGTGCATTCCAAAGATTTGGAGCAGCACGTGAGAAGTCTTGGAGATGGGAATGGGAGGTTCGGATTATTGAGGAAGTTAGCCTCAGGTCATTAGAGAAACGGAATACACGGGTAGGGTGGTAAAGTGAGGCGACAGATGAGATGTAGGGAGGTGCTGAACCGTGGAGTGCTTTGTTAGTGAGAGTGGTAAGTTTTTATTGAACTATGGAGTGGATGCGTAACCAGTGCAAAGACTGGCACAGGGTAGAGGCATCAGTGTTGTGGTTGTTGAGGGATATGATCCTGGCTGCTGCATTAAGGACAGACTGGTGAGGGGAGAGTTTAGTAACAGGGAGACTGATTAGAAGAGAGTTGCAGTAATCCAGATGAAAATGAATAAGAGCTACAGCAAGAGTTTTTGCAGAGTCAAATGTAAGAAAAGGTAAAATTCTAGGAATATTTTGGAGGTGTAGGTAACATAAGCGAACCAGTGATTGGATGTGGGGGGTGAATGAAAGATCTGACTCAAGTATGACTACAAGACAGTGGGCGTGCTGCTGGGGCGTAATGATAGAACCAAACATGGAAATGGCAATGTCGGGCATAGGTAGGTTAGTAGAGGGAGGAAAAGGAGTCCAGTTTTTCACAGATTTAGCTAGAGGGAGGATATGATGTTAGAGACATCAGAAAGACAATCACCGGGATTTTGTAGTAATGCAGGTCTAATGTCAGGAGACGATGTGTACAATTAGGTGTCATCAGCAGAAAGATGGCACTGAAAACTGAATCTACTGATTGTTTGTCCAATAGGGGCAGTATATAAGAAGAAGAGGGGGCCTAGGACTGATCTATGAGTAACTCCGACAGTAAAGAAAAAAGGAGAGGAAGAGGAGCCAGCTAAAAATACAGAGAAGTAGGAGGAGAACCAGGAGAGAATGGTGTCCTTGAGGCCAGTGGAGCGGAGAATAGTGAGGAGGAGCTGGTTGATCCACAGTGTCGAATGCTGCAGAGAGATCCAGGAGAAATAGCAGGGATCAGTGATCATTAGATTTAACGGTTAGTAGATCATTAGAGACTTTACTTAGGGCAGTTTCAGCACAGTGTAAGGAGCAGAAACCAGATTGTACAGGGTCAAGAAGAGTGTGATCTGAAAGATAGCAGATCAGATGGGAGTGGACCAAGCGTTCCAGGAGTACAAAGATGAATAAAAACACTTAGACTCGCCTCCTGTACTGGTGCTGTTTCATCTGTGCTGGCACTCGTGTTCCTGGGACACCCGCGAAATTGTTATGTCACGTGAGCCCTGCGCCCAATCAACACTGGGGTCACTGTTCCCGCCTTCAAACATATAAGTAAAAACAGGAGGTAAAAGCTGCGTCTAGCCACTCACTTCTTCTTGATTTCTTATATGTTCAGTGACGACAGCGCTGTTTGGGTGCAGAGCTCACAGGACATAATCTCACGGGTGTCCCGGGAACGCGAGTGCCAACGTTGATGGAACGGCGCCTGTACAGAAGGGGAGTGTAGATGTTTTTATTTTAACGGGGCAAACATTCAGAGTGAGAAGGGATTGTCCTAGTAGTGGACAACCCTCTTTAAGATGAGGAGGGGAGAATGAAGGATGAAGGGGAGTTAAAGCAGATACAGTATAGACCAAAGGTTTGGACACACCTTCTCATTCAAAGAGTTTTCTTTATTTTCATGACTATGAAAATTGTAGATTCACTCTGAAGGCATCAAAACTATGAATTAACACATGTAGAATTATAGAATTAGCAAAAAAGTGTGAAACAACTGAAAATATGTCTTATATTCTAGGTTCTTCAAAGTAGCCATCTTTTGCTTTGATTACTACTTTGCACACTCTTGGCATTCTCTTGATGAGCTTCAAGAGGTAGTCACCGGAAATGGTCTTCCAACAGTCTTGAAAGAGTTCCCAGAGATGCTTAGCACTTGTTGGCCCTTTTGCCTTCACTCTGTGGTCCTGCTCACCCCAAACCATCTCGATTGGGTTCAGGTCTGGTGACGGTGGAGGCCAGGTCATCTGGCGTAGCACCCCATCACTCTCTTTCTTGGTCAAATAGCCCTTACACAGCCTGGAGGTGTGTTTGGGGTCATTGTCCTGTTGAAAAATAAATGATGGTCTAACTAAACGCAACCGGATGGAATAGCATACCGCTGCAAGATGCTGTGGTAGCCATGGTGTTTCAGTATGCCTTCAATTTTGAATAAATTCCCAACAGTGTCACCAGCAAAGCACCCCCCACACCTCCTCCATGCTTCACGGTGGGAAACAGGCATGTAGAGTCCATCCGTTCACCTTTTCTGCGCCGCACAAAGACACGGTGGTTGGAACCAAAGATCTCAAATTTGGACTCATCAGACCAAAGCACAGATTTCCACTGGTCTAATGTCCATTCCTTGTGTTCTTTAGCCCAAACAAGTCTCTTCTGCTTGTTGCCTGTCCTTAGCAGTGGTTTCCTAGCAGCTATTTTACCATGAAGGCCTGCTGCACAAAGTCTCCTCTTAACAGTTGTTGTAGAGATGTGTCTGCTGCTAGAACTCTGTGTGGCATTGACCTGGTCTCTAGTCTGAGCTGCTGTTAACCTGTGATTTCTGAGGCTGGTGACTCGGATGAACTTAACCTCTGCAGCAGAGGTGACTCTTGGTCTTCCTTTCCTGGGGCGGTCCTCATGTGCGCCAGTTTCTTTGTAGCGCTTGATGGTTTTTGCCACTGCACTTGGGGACACTTTCAAAGTTTTCCCAATTTTTCGGACTGACTAACCTTCATTTCGTAAAGTAATGATGGCTACTCATTTTTCTTTACTTAGCTGCTTTTTTCTTGCCATAATACAAATTCTAACAGTCTATTCAGTAGGACTATCAGCTGTGGATCCACCAGACTTCTGCACAACACAACTGATGGTCCCAACCCCATTTATAAGGCAAGAAATCCCACTTATTAAACCTGACAGGGCACACCTGTGCAGTGAAAACCATTTCCGGTGACTACCTCTTGAAGCTCATCAAGAGAATGCCGAGAGTGTGCAAAGCAGTAATCAAAGCAAAAGGTGGCTACTTTGAAGAACCTAGAATATAAGACATATTTTCATTTGTTTCACACTTTTTTGTTAATTATATAATTCCACATGTGTTAATTCATAGTTTTGATGCCTTCAGAGTGAATCTACAATTTTCATAGTCATGAAAATAAAGAAAACTCTTTTTGACAGTTAGAGTGATCAATGAGTGGAACAAGCTGCCACGAGAAGTGGTGAGTTCTCCTTCAATGGAAGTCTTCAAACAGAGGCTGGACAGACATCTAACTGGGATGATTTAGCGAATCCTGCTTTGAGTAGGGGGTTGGACCAGATGGCCCAGGAGGTCCCTTCCAACTCTACGATTCTATGATTCTATGAATGAGAAGGTGTGTCCAAACTTTTTGCCTGTACTGTACCTCCAGGAAAAATAAAAACATTGGAAGATGAAGACACCTTTTTTTCCCCCAACTGAATTTCTATGTAAAACAGAAGAGTTTCCCTTAAAAATAGAATCCTGTTCTAACATCGAATTATGTGACCCATCTATTTTGGGAAAAGTATTAGATGACATTTCCTAAGCTCTCCCTAAGGGAATTTTCCAAGAACACAGCTATTTAGATGCCGTACATACATACATAGTGCTCACTAAACAAATTCATATTAAATTCCAGCAATAAATTGCGTGTTTATATGGCATATGGGTCATGGGAATTATTTCTCTAAAACGGCCTTTTCTTAATTGATTCCTTAACAATATGTTACTGTGGATACAGATAGTTTATGTTACTAAACATGCAAGAAATTCGGCCTGTGAAATGGTGCACCGTCTCATCAGCACTCTTGATTTTGTATAAACATTTACGGCATTTAGATGAATATGGATGCCTACAGTAAATTACACTGTACTTTACATATATATAGAGCTCAGCACACACAAAAAACTCACATCCAAATAGCAAATGCAATTTAAAGGGGCATTCTCAAGTTTGGACGTTATCACTTATCTACTGGATAGAAGATAACTTCCCGATAGATAAGCCCTCCACTGATGCCGAGGACCGGAGCTCTCCATGTGCGCATGGCCACCAGGGTACTATATATATAAGATAAGGCCACCAGGGTACTATACAAATAAGATAAGGCCACCAGGATACTATACAAATAAGATAAGGTCACCAGGGTACTATACAAATAAGATAAGGCCACCAGGATACTATACATATAAGATAAGGCCACCAGGATACTATACATATAAGATAAGGCCACCAGGATACTATACAAATAAGATAAGGTCACCAGGGTACTATACAAATAAGATAAGGCCACCAGGATACTATACATATAAGATAAGGCCACCAGGATACTATACATATAAGATAAGGCCACCAGGATACTATACAAATAAGATAAGGCCACCAGGATACTATACAAATAAGATAAGGTCACCAGGGTACTATACAAATAAGATAAGGCCACCAGGCTACTATACATATAAGATAAGGCCACCAGGATACTATACATATAAGATAAGGCCACCAGGATACTATACAAATAAGATAAGGGCATCAGGGTACTATACAAATAAGATAAGGGCACCCGGCTACTATACATATAAGATAAGGCCACCAGGATACTATACAAATAAGATAAGGGCACTAGGATACTATACAAATAAGATAAGGGCATCAGGGTACTATACAAATAAGATAAGGCCTCCAGGATACTATACAAATAAGATAAGGCCACCAGGATACTATACAAATAAGATAAGGCCACCAGGATACTATACAAATAAGATAAGGGCGACCAGGATACTATACAAATAAGATAAGGCCACCAGAGTACTATACAAATAGGATAAGGCCACCAGGGTACTATACAAATAAGATAAGGGCACCAGGGTACTAAACAAATAAGATAAGGGCACCAGGATACTATACAAATAAGATAAGGGCACCAGCATACTATACTAATAAGATAAGGCCACCAGGATACTATACAAATAAGATAAGGCCACCAGGATACTATACAAATAAGATAAGGCCACCAGGATACTATACAAATAAGACAAGGTCACCAGGGTATTATACAATTAAGTTAAGGCCACCAGGGTACTATACAAATAAGATAAGGCCACCAGGGTACTATACAAATAAGATAAGGCCACCAGGATACTATACAAATAAGAAAAGGTCACCAGGGTATTATACAATTAAGTTAAGGCCACCAGGGTACTATACAAATAAGATAAGGGCATCAGGGTACTATACAAATAAGATAAGGGCACCAGGATACTATACAAATAAGATAAGGCCACCAGGACACTATACAAATAAGATAAGGGCACCAGGATACTATACAAATAAGACAAGGTCACCAGGGTATTATACAATTAAGTTAAGGCCACCAGGGTACTATACAAATAAGATAAGGGCACCAGGATACTATACAAATAAGACAAGGTCACCAGGGTATTATACAATTAAGTTAAGGCCACCAGGGTACTATACAAATAAGATAAGGGCATCAGGGTACTATACAAATAAGATAAGGCCACCAGGATACTATACAAATAAGACAAGGTCACCAGGGTATTATACAATTAAGTTAAGGCCACCAGGGTACTATACAAATAAGATAAGGCCACCAGGGTACTATACAAATAAGATAAGGCCACCAGGATACTATACAAATAAGATAAGGCCACCAGGATACTATACAAATAAGATAAGGGCGACCAGGATACTATACAAATAAGATAAGGCCACCAGAGTACTATACAAATAGGATAAGGCCACCAGGGTACTATACAAATAAGATAAGGGCACCAGGGTACTAAACAAATAAGATAAGGGCACCAGGATACTATACAAATAAGATAAGGGCACCAGCATACTATACTAATAAGATAAGGCCACCAGGATACTATACAAATAAGATAAGGCCACCAGGATACTATACAAATAAGATAAGGCCACCAGGATACTATACAAATAAGACAAGGTCACCAGGGTATTATACAATTAAGTTAAGGCCACCAGGGTACTATACAAATAAGATAAGGCCACCAGGGTACTATACAAATAAGATAAGGCCACCAGGATACTATACAAATAAGAAAAGGTCACCAGGGTATTATACAATTAAGTTAAGGCCACCAGGGTACTATACAAATAAGATAAGGGCATCAGGGTACTATACAAATAAGATAAGGGCACCAGGATACTATACAAATAAGATAAGGCCACCAGGACACTATACAAATAAGATAAGGGCACCAGGATACTATACAAATAAGACAAGGTCACCAGGGTATTATACAATTAAGTTAAGGCCACCAGGGTACTATACAAATAAGATAAGGGCACCAGGATACTATACAAATAAGACAAGGTCACCAGGGTATTATACAATTAAGTTAAGGCCACCAGGGTACTATACAAATAAGATAAGGGCATCAGGGTACTATACAAATAAGATAAGGCCACCAGGATACTATACAAATAAGACAAGGTCACCAGGGTATTATACAATTAAGTTAAGGCCACCAGGGTACTATACAAATAAGATAAGGCCACCAGGGTACTATACAAATAAGATAAGGCCACCAGGGTACTATACAAATAAGATAAGGCCACCAGGGTACTATACTAATAGGATAAGGCCACCAGGATACTATACAAATAAGATAAGGCCACCAGGGTACTATACAAATAAGATAAGGCCACCAGGGTACTATACAAATAAGATAAGGCCACCAGGATACTATACAAATAAGACAAGGTCACCAGGGTATTATACAATTAAGTTAAGGCCACCAGGGTACTATACAAATAAGATAAGGCCACCAGGGTACTATACAAATAAGATAAGGCCACCAGGGTACTATACAAATAAGATAAGGCCACCAGGGTACTATACAAATAAGATAAGGCCACCAGGGTACTATACTAATAGGATAAGGCCACCAGGATACTATACAAATAAGATAAGGCCACCAGGGTACTATACAAATAAGATAAGGCCACCAGGGTACTATACAAATAAGATAAGGCCACCAGGATACTATACAAATAAGACAAGGTCACCAGGGTATTATACAATTAAGTTAAGGCCACCAGGGTACTATACAAATAAGATAAGGCCACCAGGGTACTATACAAATAAGATAAGGCCACCAGGGTACTATACAAATAAGATAAGGCCACCAGGGTACTATACTAATAGGATAAGGCCACCAGGATACTATACAAATAAGATAAGGCCACCAGGGTACTATACAAATAAGATAAGGCCACCAGGGTACTATACAAATACAATAAGGCCACCAGGGTACTATACAATTAAGACAAGGCCACCAGGGTACCTATACAAATAAGGTAAAGCATTAGGGTACTATATAGATAAGTGCACCAGGGTACTATACAAATACCATGTCCCAGGTGGTTAATGGTGCAATGGTGTGAAGCAGAATCTGACAGTTTTTTATTATTTTATTGGGCACCCATCCTCTATGTATCCAGGGCATGAGCTACATCAGTTGCCTTCTCAAACAAATTTGCGTTGACAGCCATTTCCCATCTATGACTGGGATGCGTTTCATTTATCTCTCCTAAATTCACACACAAAGCAGTGATCACTTAGAGAATAACTAAACTCTCTTCCACATGTTGGGATATACACGGATGGCTTAGGCTATCCTCAATAATAAGTCTTTGTCATACACAGCACCCATCCCCTGGGTGATCCTCTCACAATCTCCCACAATTGCACCGCTCTAAATCCATGGTCTTGTAATATAATCCAGATATGTTTACTGAAATATCCTCATTACATTCTATCATTCACCCTAAAGCACACAGACCTTTCTACTTAGGAAACTCAGTCTTCAGTACCCCCTTTATGCTGACCTCACTTTCCAGGAATTCTTCAATTAAGTTTACGATCCCCCTGCATCCAATACAAGAACACATTACGCTTTACACTCAATTTCCGAGCTCTCGGCCGCCACCTAGAACATGACAGAGAAGACTAAGGTGCCTACATGTCATAGGGAATCGTTTCTTTTCTTTTACCCGTAAGGGAGGGTCACACAGTTTTTTTACATGGATTTTTTTTTTTTACATGGAAAGTGAAGCAGAGAGATAATGTGAAAACTTCATGACCTGCTAGGTGCGGAATCAGGACTCTAATAACTACTGAGCCATTATCCCAAGTAGACAAGGCCAGGCTGTTCATGAAGAATACAGACGTTTGCTGACAATTACAATATATGACACTAACTTACGTCAAAGGCAGAGATGGGGAACCTTTTCTTGCCAAAGGCCAATTGTATATTTCTAATCTCATACACGGGCCATATAAAATTATCAAATTATACATTATCTTGCAATATTTGGTCAAACATTTCATTAATTCACCCCTAAAGTGATGGCTGAAACTGGTTCTCTTTGGTGAGACTATGATGGTAGTTGGTATGGATGATGTAGCTAATTGCACCGGATTTTTCAGGTTTGCGTTGGTGGGGCAGTCAATTCTTTGCTATGACAAGTTTTGAAAAGAACTCGATATTAAGTTGTTGCGGACACAGAGGTGTATTTCATTGAAGGTCTCCCTCAAAGGGGAAAGTCATCACCGTTCACGTAACGTTTATAGAACTCAGTGTTAGGTTTGTGGTGCATACATCTCTTAAGAGACACTGGGACTGCTGTATACACATCGCATAAGAGACACTGGGACTGCTGTGTACACATCACATAAGAGACACTGGGACTGCTGTGTACACATCGCATAAGAAACACCGACACTGCAGTACATACATCACATAAGAGCCACCAATAATGCTGTATATATCAAATAGGAGATACTAAGACTACTGTATATACATCACATAAGACACAGACTGCTGTATATACAGTCATGGCCAAAAGTTTTGCGAATGACACAAATATTATATTTTCACATGATCTGCTGGCCTCTGGTTTTTATGTGTGTTTGTCAGATGTTTTTATCACATGCAGAAATATAATTGCAATCATATTATGAGTAACACAAGGTTATATTGACAGTTAGAATGAGTTAATGCAGCAGTTAGAATGAGTTAATGCAGCAAGTCAATATTTGCAGTGTTGACCCTTCTTCTTCAGGACCTCAGCAATTCTCCCTGGCATGCTCTCAATCAACTTCTGGATCAAATCCTGACTGATAGCAGTCCATTCTTGCAAAATCATTGCTTTTATTTTGTCTGAATTTGAAGGTTTTTGTTTGTCCACCCGTCTCTTGATGATTGACCACAAGTTCTCAATGGGATTAAGATCTAGGGAGTTTCCAGGCCATGGTCCCAAAATCTCTATGTTTTGTTCCCTGAGCCATTTAGTTATCACCTTTGCTTTATGGCAAGGTGCTCCATCATGTTGTAAAAGGCATTGTTGATCGCCAAACTGCTCTTGGACGGTTGGGAGAAGTTGCTCTTGGAGGACATTCTGGTACCATTCTTTATTCATGGCTGTGTTTTTAGGCAAGACTGAGAGAGAGCCCATTCCCTTGGCTGAGAAGCAACCCCACACATGAATGGTTTCAGGATGCTTGACAGTTGGCATGAGACAAGACTGGTGGTAGCGCTCACCTGGTCTTCTCCGAATAAGCCGTTTTCCAGATGTCCCAAAGAATCGAAAAGGGGATTCATCAGATAAAATGACTTTACCCCAGTCCTCAGCAGTCCACTCCCTGTACCTCTTGCAGAATATCAGTCTGTCCATGATGTTTTTTCTGGAGAGAAGTGGCTTCTTTGCTGCCCTCCTTGAGACCAGGCCTTGCTCCAAGAGTCTCCGCCTCACAGTGCGTGCAGATGCACTCACACCTGCCTGCTGCCATTCCTGAGCAAGCTCTGCACTGCTGGTAGCCCGATCCCGCAGCGGAAACACTTTTAAGAGACAGTCCTGGCGCTTGCTGGTCTTTCTTGGGCGCCCTGGAGCCTTTTTGGCAACAAGGGAACCTCTCTCCTTGAAGTTCTTGATGATGCGATAGATTGTTGACTGAGGTGCAATCTTTCTAGCTGCAATACTCTTCCCTGTTAGGCCATTTTTGTGCAGTGCAATGATGACTGCACGTGTTTCTTTAGAGATAACCATGGTTAACAGAAGAGAAACAATGATGCCAAGCACCAGCCTCCTTTTAAAGTGTCCAGTGGTGTCATTCTTGCTTAATCATGACAGATTGATCTCCAGCCCTGTCCTCATCAACACCCACACCTGTGTTAATGGAGCAATCACTGAAACGATGTTAGCTGGTCCTTTTAAGGCAGGGCTGCAATGATGCTGAAATGTGTTTTGGGGGATAAAGTTCATTTTCTAGGCAAATATTGACTTTACAAGTAATTGCTGTTAAGCTGATCACTCTTTATAACATTCTAGAGTATATGCAAATTGCCATTAGAAAAAATGAAGCAGTAGACTTTGTAAAAATTAATATTTGTGTCATTCTCAAAACTTTTGGCCATGACTGTACATCACATAAGTTACACAGAGACAGCTGTATCTGCATCAAATAGGAGATACTGAGATTGCTGCATACATCACATAGGAAACAAAATATCGTATGTATACGCATCACATAAGAACCACTGACATGGCTGTATATACATCCCATAGAATACGCTAAAACTGTTCTACATGCATCATATAGATTACACTGAGGCTATTGTATATACTTCATATAAGAGATACAGAGACTACTGTACACATAGCAAACACTGAACTTCTGTTGTATACATCATGAAAACACTAAGACTGTTGTATATAATTCATACAGGAGACAGACTGCTGTATATGCATCACTTAAGATACCCCGAGAGTGCTCTATATACATCACATAGGAGATCCTGTGACAGCTATGTATATCACATATGATACACAAAATCTACTACATTCATACATCATAAAGGAGAGACTGCTGTATATACATCACATAGGGTCACATAGGAGATACTGTTTCTGCTATGTACATCACATAGGATAAACTGAAACTCTACTGTATATATACACATCACATAGGAGACACAGACTGCTGTATATACATCACATAGAATCCACTGACCTTGCTGTGGATACATTACATTGGATACATTAAGGCTTTGTTGTAAACATCACATAGCATTTAGGGCCTGATGACTGGCCCAAGCATTACAATCGATTATCAGTTGAAGAAATTTCTGCAACAATCTGCAGAGTGGGAATTTCCAAAACATGGAACATAGTCCAACACTTAAACACTACTTAAAAAAAGTTATTAGAAAAAAGTGAAAATTTGTTTAATCCATGATAAAAATGAAAATGTAAAATGATTAAACACAGGGCATCCTTGACTAAGGACTGACTGTTCATACATAAACCTTCAAAGCGTGTACGCTATTTTTATTTTCGCCACAATGTCGTATTTATAATCGTGTGGATTTTCACTTTTGATATGGATTAAATGAAGTATAACTGTTTTTTTTTTTTCATAATATTTTTTGGGAAGTTTCAGTGTTGGACTATTCATTTCAACGGTGGCATTAAAAAAAAAAAAAAAAAATCGCAAATGAATCGGTCCAATAGTTCTCAAAACCGACTTGACAAACTGTAGTTAGACAATAGATGTCATGCTGCAGATAAAATAAGTGATGAGTGGCGCCTGTGATGACTAGGGAACTTTGTTCTGGTGCTCCGTTCGGTATCACAGCTGATAAAACGGGCAAATGTGACGCAAAAGTGTTCTTATGTTAGACAACCTCTTAGATCAGATTTAGTAGTAGGGAATCTCTAATTTTGGAGTCAGCACTACAATATAACATTTCAATTATAGGGAGGCAGTTAGCAAAAAATGACTGTTCAAACCAAACCCAGGCGCTCGGTGCACCCTTGGTGTGGCCTAACAGTTCAGTTTTCCTTCCCACCTACTTGTTCTCCATCTATCTCCGCCCTTCTCTGGTTCCTGTAAAGTCAAAGCTGTCAATCGAGGAGGAGGGTATCAAAGATGTATGCAAAACATGTAGGTGGTAAGGAGCTCTGAACTGTTCGGCTACACCAAGGGTGCACCGAGCGCCTGTGCTTGGTTTGAACAGTCAATTTGTGCTGTAACCAGTGTGTGTGCCATAAAAACAGCAACTTATTTCGAGGCTGAAGTATACAGACTTACATTAAAAGCCAGCTGTGAATCGGTAGAGGAGAAGGTAAAGGCTTTACATTATACGCTGCGTAACACTCACAGGGAAAATGAGATTTCCTGCTCATTTCTACCCCTATCAAAAGCAAGTGGACTAAGCTCTGAGACAAATAACAGAATTTCAGCGCAGAGAATGAACTTTCGTTACATGTGAAACGTTACATGTGATAATTGATCGTAAAGACATGTTTACACATGACAAAAAGGAAATTTAGTAGGCTGAACCGAATCGATTATATTACACGTATATAATTATCCCAAGTCCCATGTTAAATCTGCTTCCTGAAACTACAATGCCTATTTGACACAACCCTAATTGTGCAGCCGCGTAATGGAAATGTAAACACTGTCACAGTTCAGAATGTCAAAGGAATAAAAGACCTACGTCTGCTGCTTTATGTCAGCAGAGTACAGCGATATTAGTAGCAACAGGGGACCTTCAAATATCTCACATAAGAAGTGGCAGTGAAAGAGCTAGAACGGATTGCCGAAATCCACACGGGATTAAAACGCTGCACATGTCTTCTGCGGATCTGACAACGTAAAAAAAACAGGTTTAAAATCCAGTAGCCGGCCCGCGGATTTTATAAATATCATTAACATACTGCAACATTTTTCTGAAATAACAGTGCAATCTTTTTAAGGGAATCTGCAGACAGGATCAACCCTCCTAAGCCGATCTGAGGTCTTATTCCAGAGAAATCCACGTTCTATGTACCATATATACGGTAATTACCTTGTAATGTCTTCACATTCTGTTCTGTCCAGATGTCATCATATCCCAGGATTCCAAGAGGTGGAAGTTCACCGACCACCATATTGGGACACCCAAGTGATGGGTGTCTCAATATGGAAACTGCTGGTGGTACCACCAACGGAAAACCATTGCACTACACACACACACTGTATACGCCATACACACCACACACACACACACTGTATACGCCATACACACCACACACACACACACACTGTATACGCCATACACACCACACACACACACACACACTGTATACGCCGTACGGCGTTATGATTTACTGCGCTTGCGTGAATTCTGCGCAAACGCTGTGAATAATTCGGCTGATCCTGGCGGCAGATGCACAACGTGTCAACAGAGGAAGAGCAGAAGGCAGAGGAATCCGGTCACATTAAGGCTGTGTGCCCACGTTGCGTTTTTTTAAGCGTTTCTGCCACGGAAACGCTCAAGAAAAGCATCCCATGTTATTATAATTGAATCGGCACATGTGCTAATGGTGCTTTTTTCCGCTGCGGAAATGCTTAGCGGAAAAAAAACGCAGCATGTTCATTAATTTTGGGGAAACGCAAAACATACAGTTGTATTGCAAAAACGCATAGGAAAACGCATGCTAAAACGCTTAACAAAAGTGTGAAAAACGCTTACAAAAGCGCATCATAAAACGCATGCGTTTTCCCGGGAAGAGGGTGTGCGTTTCCGCTCAGGAATATTCTGCTTCAAAAAAGCAACATGGGCACATAGCCTAAAGGGGTTTTCCCACTAACGCAAGTTCATTTTAAAAATTGTCTGTGTCTGACCGCGTACGGAGCATACCACATCTCCTGGGCAGGGGAGGAAGCAAAAGACAATACTGACATTACAGCAGGGGATCACAGAGGATTCATATTGTGAGGTAAAATATTTCACTGACTGTTTTTAAACAATATTTTACCTCACAAAAGGTATCCTCTGTGATCTCCTGCTGTAATCTCAGTATTGTCTTTTGCTTCCTCCTCTGCCCAGGAGCTGTGGTATGTTCAGTACACGGTCAGACACAGACAATGAGAGGAAAAGACAGCAGATGGGGGGAGAGAGAAAGCGCACAGGGGTGAGAGAGACAGAGCACAGGGGGAGACAGCTCAAACGGGACAGCACATGAGGGGAGAACACAGCACAGGAAGGAGAGAGACAGCAGACAAGGGGGAGAGCACATGGGGTAGATAGGTCAAAGAAGAGAGCACAGACGGGAGAAGTCACCACATGGGGAAAAAGAGAGTGGATAGGTGGGTGAGCACATGGGGGGGGGATTCTGAACGCTGGAAAGCCTGCTCCAATCGTGACATTACCTCCCTCCCGATGCGATAGCATCAGGCCTCCATCTAGATATTTAATATGTAAATTAGTTGTTAAGATCTATGGGCCAGAAATAGATCTCCCTGATAATCTGCAGAGCTTATTTTAAGTTAAAGGGAGAGTTACCAGGGTGAGACATGTAGATCAGGAGAGTAGACTGTCAGTGATTACATGTCTCACACTGGTGACACCTCCTTTCATTTACAATAAGCCCTGAAGGAATATGCTCAAGGATATCAGTGTGCGGCTCATAAGTCTTGACAGCTCATTTACATATTTAAAAAATGTGGTTTTCTCTGGAATAAAACATTGGATCACAGATATTAAGGAATAATTTTATACAGCTTCATATGACCTGAATGCCCATAAAGACAGCTTAGGAGGGTTGGTCTTACTGACAGATTCCCTTTAATTCTGCTAAACATCAATTCCTATTGAAAATTTTTGCGAATTTGTTTAGTATTTTTCTCTTCAACTTCAATGGTGAAACATAATTCTGCAAAAAAAATGTACTGTTACTGACTTTACTGAACAATACATGTGCAAATGATATAAGAAAATAGCTATAGCATAAAAAAACTTACTGCCTATTATCTGGGGATTAGCGAACGTGCTTGGTGATACTCAGATATCACTTGAGTCTCTGTGTACTCGGTTGTGCTTGGCACTTGACGAGCATCCGCTGGTGCTCAGATTTGAAGCTCAAATCCCTACCCCTCATGATTGGTGCCTGTTACACAGCCAATAAGCATGCAAGGATTGCTTGCCAGTCACTGTAATTCTGTAGCCATTTTGGTAGTGGCATTATGTGATTGGCTGTCCGCATTACCTCATCAAAAGTTATAAAATGACTGGCGCCACCGCGCTTGGCTCACTGACACCATTGCACAGCTTTAGGTACAGTTCTGATTAGAGGGAGAGAGCAGTTATCCAAGCCTGTGAGTGCAAAGTTTAACTAATCAAAGTCCTCTGGTGCTGATGCTGAACTATCATACTAACAGTCCTTCTAAGGGCTAATATTGTGCTTTGCGTATGGAATCAAATAGGTTCTGCATTGAACCTAGGGACAGCTGCAGGAGCAGGGAGAGTGGCAGAATATAGCCTCTAGGCAGGGTTTAGGGCTTTGCAGTCCATTCCTAAATATATATCTGCTGCACTTGACCACATTCATTTTTTGGGAGGTGAAAAAATTGACTATATGGTCATCCATAGAGTATTATGTGTTTTTTGTTACATTATGGTAGTATATAATGCACAAAAATAAGTTCAAAACATTTTCTGGACTCAATTAGTCATCCATAGAATATTACGTTTGTTCTGTTAAATTTAATTGGTATACAACACTCCAAATAAGCATTTATATTTTATTCTGGATTGAATTAGTAATCCATAGAGTCTAACGTGCTTAGTCGGTGACAAAGCGCCAAAGATGGCAGAGTCCTGCAAGACTCCCGAGAGAGCCGAGGAATATTAGAGCAACAGTGTAGGTGGCAGGAGCCTATGGTCTGGAACCGGATGCTTTCCCAGAACCACCAATGCAAGACCCCAGATAGGCTGCTTGAGGCAGCTCGAGACAGCAGAGCAGGTGATGGTGCAGGTGACAAAGGGGGCTGTCACCCATTTCTGTATGTTGGGGGCTCCGGCAATACCCGAAGCTGGGTCAATTACAGCCCAGGCAACTGATACCCCAGCTCCAAGAAGCAGGTGGAGGCAGTTCCCCCTACCTCTCGAGGAAGGAGAAGAAGCAGCGGACACCTGAAGAGGATTACTGAAATCCCCTTCTTACAATTTTTTCCTGGCTTTGCACTTTGAATGAAGGAGTACATCAACTACACTTTCAAAATATTTACGTTCAAAAAAATTTCTGTGTTGTATTTGTCATCCATAGAGTATTACGTGCTTTGTGTTACATTACGGTGGTATCTAAAACTCAAAAGTTCAAATTTTTTTTCTGGATTCAATTAGTCATACATAGGGTTTAACTCTGTTGTTGATACTTTACTGTGGTACATAAAACTCCAAAAAAATGTTCAAAAATGTATTCTGGATTCAATTAGTCATCCATATAGTTTAACGCTCGCAAGCTTAGAATCTATGAGGAAGTAGGGGAGACGCGAAAGGTGGATGGTAATAATTGCTTGTATTGTACGATCCAGCCAATAATATACCAAATAGGGTATTCAGGTAATGCTGCATGAACCAATCACCAGCCAGTACAGTACACAGAGGGCTATTAAGTGCATGTAGGGAGTGGGAACAGATGATATGAGGGTCCTGGTTTTGAAGAAAAAATTGTATGGGCAAAACAGGGTTAGTTAGATAAGTATGTTGAGGCGTCTAATACAGGGTATGTACCTCTGAGTCCCTAATTTTTGGTAGTTCTTGCTTCCTTCATAAATTACATTTAAATATCTTTTTTTTTTTAAATAAAAATAAATCAGTTTTGTTTCAATTAAATTATGTTTTTAATCCTTTTAAAATTTTGCATTTTATACAGTTCAGTAAGCTCCAAGTTTCTTTTCGATTTTTAATGTTTTATTATCAATCATTAAAATGGAGTAACAGTGTGACACCGTTGTTCCCAGCAGCTAATCTGAGAGTCAGAGATGCCTCCAGGAGTCTTCCCCATGTCCTCCTTCCATTCAGCACCTTTTCCATCCATTTCAAAATTTTCATTGCCTCCCCCCCAGACCTCCTTGTAGGGTAAGCTGGAAAAATGCTCGGATTTCCCATTGACTCCCATTATACTCGCTACTTGAAATGACTCGCTACTATAGACCTGTCTCTAATCTTCCCTTCATCTCTAAACTCCTGGAACGCCTGGTCCACTCCCGTCTGATCCGCTATCTCACTGATAACTCTCTTCTCGACCCTCTCCAATCCGGTTTCCGCTCTTTACACTCTACTGAAACTGCCCTCACTAAAGTCTCTAATGATCTACTAACAGCTAAATCTAACGGTCAATACTCCATGCTAATTCTCTTGGATCTCTCTGCAGCATTCGACACTGTGGATCATCAGCTCCTCACCATGCTCCGCTCCATCGGCATCAAGGACACCGTTCTCTCCTGGTTCTCCTCCTATCTCTCTGACCGCTCCTTTACTGTATCTTTTGCTGGCTCCTGCTCCTCTCATCTTCCCCTTACTGTTGGGGTTCCTCAAGGATCGGTTCTAGGCCCCCTCCTCTTCTCCTTGTACACTGCCCCTATTGGTAAAACAATCAGTAGATTTGGTTTCCAGTACCATCTCTATGCTGATGACACCCAATTATACGCTTCTTCTCCTGACATCACGCCTGCCTTTCTAGAAAACACTGGCAATTGTCTAAACGCTGTGTCTAATATCATGTCCTCACTATATCTGAAACTGAACCTGTCAAAGACTGAACTCCTGGTGTTTCCTCCCTCTACTAATGTACCTATACCCGACATTGCCATGACACCGAGCTTTCATTCACCCCCCACATCCAATCACTGGCTTGCTCTTGTTATCTGCATCTCAAAAACACTTCTAGAATTCGACCTTTTCTTACCTTTGACTCTGCAAAAATTCTTACTGTTTCTCTTATTCATTCTCGTCTGGACTACTGTAACTCTCTTCTAATCGGTCTCCCTCTTACCAAACTCTCCCCTCTCCAATCTGTCTTGAATGCTGCAGCCAGGATCATATTCCTCGCCAATCGTTACACCGATGCCTCTACCTTGTGCCAGTCATTACACTGGCTACCCATCCACTCCAGAATTCAGTATAAACTTATTACCCTCACCCACAAAGCCCTCCATGGCTCAGCACCACCCTACATCTCCTCCCTTGTTTCAGTCTACCACCCTACCCGTGCCCTCCGTTCTGCTGATGACCTGAGGTTAGCATCCTCGATAATCAGAACCTCCCACTCCCGTCTCCAAGACTATACACGTGCTGCGCCAATTCTTTGGAATGCACTTCCCAGGTCAATACGAGTAGTCCCCAATCCCTACAATTTTAAGCGTGCCCTGAAAACTCATTTATTCAGACTGGCCTACCGCCTCAACACATTAACCTAACTATCCCTGTGTGGCACAGTCAAAAGTTTTACCATAACCAGGTTCCCTGTATCATGTTCCCACATGCTTTATGCATCCATTAGCCCTCTGTGTCCGTACTGTTACACACTTAACATTATGGCTGGTCCAAACAATCAGAGCAATTGTTACCACCCACCTTTCGTGTCTCCCCTTTTTCCCTCATAGACTGTAAGCTTGCGAGCAGGGCCCTCATTCCTCTTGGTATCTGTTATGATCTATGTGATTATTGTTATGCTGTAATGTCTATTGTTTGTACAAATCCCCACTGAAATGTAAAGTGCTGCGGAATATGTCGGCGCTATAGAAATAAAATTTATTATTATTATTAAATGAGCTTCCAAGCACTAGAAATTGCTCAGTTCAGGTAACGAGCATCCGAGCATTTTAGTGCTTTTTTCATCTCTACCCTTACAACATTTTCAGCTTATGCCTGTTTAGTTAATTTTTTTTACATTATGTATTTACTGGACCTTAGCTTAGCCAAGCTGTAAGAGGACTGATTGGTTATATATGGTACAACTCAGAAGTGTTGTTGTATACACCAGCTGCAGGCTTATGGAGCGCCCCGCGGGCGGCGGCGTGAGAGAGCGCGCGCGCTGTGCAGGGCCTTGGTATACTCGGTACTGGGCCCGTCGACCTCAACGGGGGACGGTGTCACGGCAGCAGCGACCCGGTCCGTGGCCCTGGGGCATCCATTAAATAAAAATGATAAAAGGGGAAGGGGAAAAGTTTTTGTGGTGTTGTTAGATGTGGTAAAAATGAAGATAAAGTTTATAGATGATTAAATACATGACACCACCTGTGGTATTCTGGTCAGAGGTGACCAGCGCTGCGGTGTTGTTCCCCTGAGACGGTTGGTGTGTTGCAGCTGAGGTGAAAATAGCTCTCCACAGGTAGAGCAATAGTCCCAGGGCAAAGATGTTAGATTAATAATTAAGATGGCTGTGAACATTGGGGTGCAGAGAAATGAGAGGACACAGAGAGGTGCAGTTTCTTTACCTTTTACTGGTAATTGGTTGCAATCCGGAGTACCACATACAGGTGATGGAATGAGTTCGGCTCGCCTGGAGGCATTCAGGGGATCCACCTTGCCAGGTGGGGGTTTAGGACCTTCCTTCTGCGCTTTGTGTGTGGGTCTCCGCTGTTTATAACTAAGCTGCGACCCTCAATTGCATGCTGATTTCACTAACCTGTGCGGCTGTCAGCATGAGCCTATTCCACGGGTACCGTCCTTTTCACCGTCAGCCCGGGCTCCTTATCTGCTGACGTGCCCTCAGGTGTTCAATGTCGCACAGGAATTTACAATCCCCTTTACTTTCAGATTCAGCGATCAGGACATACAGCTCCTGACCACCAAGGACTCTGGCGTCCCTTTTCTCTCTATTAGCGCTTCACTCACGGGTCTGCTTTATACAGTTTTTTAAGCTTCCCCAGAGCCTCTCCGTCTCTGCTCGTGTCCTTTCCCTCTTCGCAGATCAGCTCCCTGTCGTGAACTTACAGGATCTTCCAGAAAGATCTCTTTACCTCACGTTTTACTGTCTTGTCATTTTCCTCACAGCTGCTCTCGATCTATGACAACCCCCTCAGCTCACTTCTAGCTGACTCACCAATCCCCTCTGCTGGCCAGAATTTATAAGGCAGCTCCCTTTTCTGACCTTCAGCAGGAATTGTGATTTAATCTATGTTACCTGGCATGGGGTTCCCTTTCTGCCTCCAAGCATGACTTCACCTCATAGAGGGAGGCAATGTCACTGTGACAACCGTACTCTGGGGTGTCACATTCCCCCCCAGTTAAGTTCAGTACTCCTGGACTGAGGAAACATACTGTGGGGACTGCTGAGCTGACAGCAGTTGGTGCAGTATTAATCTTTAGGATTTGTCAATATTGTACTTTATGATCTCTTTAGGTTGTTTGTATCAATTCTTTCCAGTAATTCTCCATGTAGTGATGATGCAGCCTAATGGTTTCTGTAGGTCATAATAAATTTATTGCATCTTCGGTAGTTCCATTTGCCGGAAAGTGAAATTTACACAAAGTACACATTATACATATGAAAGGCGTAAATCACTGACATAAATTCATAAATTATAGTAAACCTGTTAGACCAACATTGGTCCTCCACCCTTCCTAACCCTGATGCCGATCCCCATCCAATATTCCAAAGTAATAAAAAGAGAAAAAAGTCACAAGTTTTAGTGCAAAGATGACTACCATTGGCAGAATTATGTATGTGTAAATAACAATGTCATATAGCCCACAGCTTGAGGCCCAGAGTGAAGATATTGAGTACACAAATTGAAAGGTGACATGAAATGTCCCATCACTTGCTGGGATTTTAGCCAATGGACAGAAGAATATAAAGACAGAGGCTTTATTGGATGAGGTACCAGATATTTGAGAAGCTGATTGGCAGAGACGGGTAAACTAAAATGTGAGCCCTCACATAATTTTATCTTAAATTCAAGCATATTTTATTTATATATTTTTTGCATTTATTTCACAAAATGTGCCCTCAGAAGGTCATGAATGACTTTTTTGTGGGGCATTACAACATTTCCATAATGTTTGTTATAGCTGATTTCCTCTGTAACTAGGGCTGGTATATTCTCCCCAGTTGCAGGACAAATTCATTTTCTTTCCTGTACTGTATAGATGATCTGTGTCTGTTAGAACCCTGCAGCTCCTTCTCCTTCCCCGCACCCAGCAATTACATGGTCATTGTGTATACACAAAGGAGGAAGGCAGAGATGGTAATAAACCATCTCTGCTTTCTCTTTGTGGAGTCTGACTTTTGTCTTAAAGCCATATCCCTGCTGCTGCAAAATCTCATACAGCTGGTTTATGTGCAGTGGCTTTTTAGGATTTCATTGCAGAGTAATATGCGGACCCCTCCAGATATTTAAGGTTTGGGTGATACAGGATAAGAAAAAAAGAACTATTTTTCTTTTGAAATGTTGCTCCCCTAAGAAATGTATGCCTAGAGCAAATGTCTGTGTGACCACCTCCCCAACGCTATGACACTGGGTCATATTACAGAGATATCCTCCTATATAAGCATTCATTTTAAAGGGGAATATCACTGTGATATGGTGCCAAACAAAGATTGTGATGTGAGCAGAAGCAGCATGCTCACATCTATATCATATATTCACCATTTGCAGAAATATGGAGTTCATTCATACTGGATGATAATATACCCCAATAATCTCAAGACTGTCATGAGTGTGCGCTGCCTTACAATACAGCAATGGGCTATCTGCTATGAGTCGCAGCGCACACTGTCTGCTATGAGTCGCAGCGCACACTGTCTGCTATGAGTCGCAGCGCACACTGTCTGCTATGGGTCGCAGTGCACACTGTCTGCTATGGACTGCAGTACACACTGTCTGCTATGGGTCGTAGTGCACACTGTCTGCTATGGGCCACAGCGCACACTGTCTGATATGAGTACCAGCGCACACTGTCTGATATGGGTCACAGCGCACACTGTCTGCTATGAGTCGCAGCACACACTGTCTGCTATGGGTCGCAGGTCACTCTGTCTGCTATAGACTGCAGAGCACGTTGTCTGCTATGGGTCGCAGCGCACACTGTCTGCTATGGGTCGCAGCGCACACTGTCTGCTATGGGTCGCAGCGCACACTGTCTGCTATGGGTCGCAGCGCACACTGTCTGCTATGGGTCGCAGCGCACACTGTCTGCTATGGGTCGCAGCGCACACTGTCTGCTATGGGTCGCAGCGCACACTGTCTGCTATGGGTCGCAGCGCACACTGTCTGCTATGGGTCGCAGCGCACACTGTCTGCTATGGGTCGCAGCGCACACTGTCTGCTATGGGTCGCAGCGCACACTGTCTGCTATGGGTCGCAGCGCACACTGTCTGCTATGGGTCGCAGCGCACACTGTCTGCTATGGGTCGCAGCGCACACTGTCTGCTATGGGTCGCAGCGCACACTGTCTGCTATGGGTCGCAGCGCACACTGTCTGCTATGGGTCGCAGCGCACACTGTCTGCTATGGGTCGCAGCGCACACTGTCTGCTATGGGTCGCAGCGCACACTGTCTGCTATGGGTCGCAGCGAACAACGTCTGCTATGGGTCGCAGCGCACACTGTCTGCTATGGGTCGCAGCGAACAACGTCTGCTATGGGTCGCAGCGCACACTGTCTGCTATAGATTATATATCAGTGACTATACATGCAATGGACAAATTATCTACAGATAAGATTTAAAAAGTACAATTGTTCACCATTAAGTTACTCTTATTTATGATTTACTTCCGTATAACATGTAATGGTATAAAGCCTCCCCCAGAGATAAATGCATGATTTATTTGGCAAGATTCATGTTAAGAATAATAGAAAATAAAATAAATATTTAAAAGTGACCTTGGCTCCATCACATTCAATTAAAATCAAGTATGTATTAGATTCCAGTATTATAGGGTCCGAAACTTTATTTTTAAAATTACTTTTAAAATAGCTGAAAAAAGTCACAAGTTCACTGTGGCATCACTTTCCCAGCACCAGATGCTGCAGGGGAAATCTAGTATTACATCTCCTCTCCGACTCATGGACAGAGGTACTGAATGGTCTCCCCTAGTGGGACATACAGCAATGGGTTGTCCTGGTGTGATAATCCCGCTATTGTCAATAGTGATGACGACGGCTTAAAAGCAGGGGTGGGGAACATCCGGCCCGCGGGCCGTTTACGGCCCGCCATATCATTTGATCAGGCCCGCAGCCACTCCAGAGCCGCGATCGGGTACCTTGCTGCAGGAACAGAGGAGCACTCTTGCTCTGCTTCCTAGCCCCGCCCGCTGGATACCGCGCACTGATACGTGCACGCACTGACGGGGACTGAGCACACCCCGCTGGACCCCAGCGGCCCCCGCGCACTGATACTAATGAAGAGGAACCGCGCGCCAGAGTGTGAGCTGCGCTGGACTGGTCTGCGGCCTGCCCCCCCGGCCTGCCTTCTTCATCATCACTCCAGCCTGCCATCTTCATCACCCCGGTCACCGCTGCGATGGTGACCGTGTGCTGCTGTGTGTGCGGTGCGGGGCCTGGGGGCCATCCAGGAGTCACTGTGTTCAACACCAGGTCAGTATGTGCTGCCTAATGGGGACCTGTGCTGCCTAATGGGGACCTGTGCTGCGTAATGGGGACCTGTGGTGCCTAATGGGGACCTGTGCTGCGTAATGGGGACCTGTGGTGCCTAATGGGGACCTGTGCTGCGTAATGGGGACCTGTGCTGCGTAATGGGGACCTGTGGTGCCTAATGGGGACCTGTGCTGCCTAATGGGGACCTGTGCTGCCTAATGGGGACCTGTGGTGCCTAATGGGGACATTTTCCTTCCTATTGGGGACAGTTACCTGCCTATTGGGGACATATACTGCCTAATGGGGACCTGTGCTGCCTTATGGGGACCTGTGCTGCCTTATGGGGACATTTACCTGCCTATTGGGGACATTTTCCTGTCTATTGGGGACAGTTACCTTCCTATTGGGGACCTCTGCTGCCTAATGGGGACCTGTGCTGCCTATTGGGGACCTATGCTGCCTATTGGGGACCTGTGCTGCCTAATGGGGACATTTGCCTGCCTATTGAGGACCTATGCTGCCTAATGGGGACCTGTGGTGCCTAATGGGGACATTTGCCTGCCTATTGGGGACATGTGCTGCCTAATGGGGACATTTGCCTGCCTATTGGGGACCTATGCTGCCTAATGGGGACATATGCTGCCTAATGGGGATCTGTGCTGCCTAATGGGAACCTGTGCCTGCCTATTGGGGACCTATGCTACCTAATGGGGACCTGTGCTGCCTAATGGGGACATTTACCTGCCTATTGGGGACCTATGCTGCCTAATGGGGATCTGTGCTGCCTAATGGGGATCTGTGCTGCCTATTGGGGACCTGTGCCTGCCTATTGGGGACATGTGCTGCCTAATGGGGACATTTGCCTGCCTATTGGGGACCTATGCTGCCTAATGGGGACCTATGCTGCCTAATGGGGATCTGTGCTGCCTAATGGGAACCTGTGCCTGCCTATTGGGGACCTATGCTACCTAATGGGGACCTGTGCTGCCTAATGGGGACATTTACCTGCCTATTGGGGACCTATGCTGCCTAATGGGGATCTGTGCTGCCTAATGGGGATCTGTGCTGCCTATTGGGGACCTGTGCCTGCCTATTGGGGACCTATGCTGCCTATTGGGGACCTATGCTGCCTAATGGGGACCTGTGCTGCCTAATGGTGACATTTGCCTGCCTAATGGGGACCTATGCTGCCTAATGGGGATCTGTGCTGCCTAATGGGGACCTGTGCTGCCTAATGGGGACATTTTCCTTCCTATTGGGGACCTATGCTGCCTAATGGGGACCTATGCTGCCTAATGGGGATCTGTGCTGCCTAATGGGGATCTGTGCTGCCTAATGGGGACCTGTGCCTGCCTATTGGGGACCTATGCTGTCTATTGGGGACCTATGCTGCCTAATGGTGACATTTGCCTGCCTATTGGGGACCTATGCTACCTATTAGGGACATTTTCCTGCCTATTGGGGACCCGTGCTGCCTAATGGGGACCTGTGCTGACTAATGGGGACAGTTACCTGCCTATTGGGGACAGTTACCTGCCTATTGAGGACCTATGCTGCCTAATGGGGACCTGTGCTGCCTTAAGGGAACATTTACCTGCCTATTGGGGACATTTTCCTGTCTATTGGGGACAGTTACCTGCCTATTGGGGAACCTGTGCTGCCTATTGGGGAACCTGTGCTGCTTCTTATTGGGGACCTATGCTGCCTATTGGGGACCTGTGCTGCCTATTGGGGACCTGTGCTGCCTAATGGGGACCTGTGCTGCCTAATAGTGACATTTGCCTGCCTATTGGGGACCTCAGAGATTTAGTTTTCATCGCCTCAGCTGCATGATATATGGGTGCTGGACAGCCTGAATACATGTGAGGAATGCCTGTTTGTTAAGGAATCCCCACATGTATTCAGGCTGACCAGCAGCTGCAAATCATGCAAATGCGTC
The DNA here is from genome assembly GCF_039654945.1 of Dendrobates tinctorius. NCBI lineage: Eukaryota > Metazoa > Chordata > Amphibia > Anura > Dendrobatidae > Dendrobates > Dendrobates tinctorius. The sequence goes on along the minus strand of NW_027361752.1, from coordinate 291,189 downwards.
GACAGAAACTAAATCTCCGAGCACGCCAAAATAATAAGAGGACACCCGAGCATGCTCGGAAAAACCCGAGCAACGAGTATACTCGCTCATCATTATTAATAATTTTATGCGGCCCCCGAACGCTACTATAAAATTCCAAATGGCCCTCGGCAGAAAAAAGGTTCCCCACCCCTGGCTTAAAGGGTGTTCCAGAAATGACACTCACCCTCATCCATTTTCTCTGAGAGTTCTGTTCTGGAATTCACCCATTCCCTACTGATCTGTTTCTTGACCTGTCCTAAACACTGGCTGAGCTGACATTTCTGGCCATTTTTTGCCATCAGTGGTTACAATGTTGACCGCTGAAGCAGAGACCAGCGAGACTAAGCAAATTCTGTAACAAAAGCTGAGGGGGATCGGGAACGGCGATTATCATTTATGAATTATATTAAAAAAAAATATTAATATTCTATGGGACACCGCTTCACCTTTAAAAGTAACAAATCAATTACAATATAAAATACAGTCCAGAATACAGTCTTGACTAGTTTTAATTTATTTTTCTTAAACAAAATAAAAAACAAAAAATGTGAGTGGCAATAAACCCGATTTTAATATTTAAAGGCTAGAAAATTCTGTTTATAGGGAATCTGTCAGTAAGATCACAACCCCAAACAACACACATGTGCAAGCAGGTCTTTGAAATGTAAATACATAAACACCTTTTACATGTTCTATCTGTTGCTGCATTCTCGAGTAAAATATGTTTTGATTAACATGCAAATGAGGCATTCATTATTTTGGGTGTGGCAGAGCACTTAACAAGTCTCTGCTTCCCTAGGTGGCTTCCTCACCCAGCACCAGCCTCTTTAGATTGGTCGATAGCTCACAGAGGCTTAGTAAGAGTAGTGTCATGTTCAGAGCAGTGATAAGGTTTTATCCGAGAATGCTTGGCTGATAACCAAGTATCTTCTGCGTGCTTGAATAATTTTGCTTGAGTCCCCGCTGCTGCATGTCTCGCAGCTGTTTGACAGCCACAACGTATGCAAAGACTGCCTGTTTATTAGGTAATATGCATAACACCTTATCGGAGCACATTTGCTCATCACTAGATCAGAGCACTTTATGCCTCATTTGCATATGAATGAAAACACAAATTACTCGGGAATGCAGCAACAGATAGAAAATATAAAGGTGTCAATGGATTTAGATTTCAAAGAATTTATTGTCATGTATGCATTTTTAAGGGGCTCACGTTACTGATAAATTCTCTTTCAAGTGGTAAGATAAGGAGGTGAAAAGGCCAGCATTACTCTGACATATTTATTCCGATTTAATCCAGAAAAAAAGTGATGGAAGTCAATGCTACAAGGACTTATGTATACAGAAAAAAATATGATATTTTTGTCTATATTGCTGTAGAAAAGCATTTACTGAAAGCCGTATCTTCACATGAATGTGGCGTATTTGAGGACATTACTCTGGTAGGTAATGAAATACCAGTTACAACAGCTGTAAATGATGTTCTGTCTCCAGTAAATATAAGACAAATGGTGCAGCAGACAGGGATGATAGATTATTATGTTTAATGTGAGCGTTGAGCTGTACGACTAGAAGTCAAAATTGTGTCAGTTCAAGCTACTAATGCGCCGGGTCATATGGCTTTAATGTAAACCAGGCGGCCTATATCTAGTAAAAAGAGATAGTTTACTGAAACAAATTGCTGCCTGATTCCACATGAAAGCTATAAATGCTACCTCAGAGTGGACAAGACATGATTTTACCACTGCACATGGTGCAATAACAGTTTTGAAGATTGGTGCTAATATAATAACTGCTGAACCTAAAACCACACAAAGCAAAAAAGGAAAAAAAAAAAGAAAAATTAAATAAAGGTGTGAACTGGAGCTTATATGTTGAGATCTTAAAATGGCTGCAAACATGGATGAGCGCTGATCTAGCAGGCAAACTTTCACTGAAACGGTCACATCATAAAATGGGGCACTGCCCTAAGAATTCCCATAAATGTGATGATACTTAATGGGGGCGACGAATTGAAGATTTTTCGCCAGATATCTAGTGAAAAAAAAAAAAGGTTTGAAGAGTTGTAGAAATGCATTTACACGCCCCAGCTCTGACAAAGTGAGTGGTGTGTGGGCAGGATGGGGGGTGTGACTGGGCGTGGGGACCCCCGCTCATCAATTCATGTACTTTTTAATGAATCAGGAGCATCAGCCTCGACAAGCCCCCTCATCAAGACCAGCAAGAGAATCTCCAGTCTTAATGAAGCGCCTCCATTGTTATTAAAAACCATCAAATCTCTACTCCTGATGAGCGATTTATAGAAAAGTTTTGGGTCGTCATTATGGTTTAAAAAGAGAAAACACAGTAGTATGACAATAAATGGCTTCACCCAACCACTAACCAAGAGTGGAGAAAAAGTTTTGGTGTTTTCATTCATATTCTCTGAGAAAAGGGCAAGAAAGTAAAAATTCTGCAGGGGTATGTAAACTTTTGAGCACAACTGTATGTCTATCTACACTGCTCAAAAAAATAAAGGGAAAACATAAACAGAATATAACACCAAGTAAATCAAACTTCTGTGAAATCAAACTGTCCACTTAGGAAGCAACACTGATTGACAATCAATTTCACATGCTGTTGTGCAAATGGAATAGGCAACAGATGGAAATTATTGGCAATTATCAAGACACCCTCAATAAAGGAGTGGTTCTGCAGGTGGGGACCACAGACCACATCTCAGTACCAATGCTTTCTGGCTGATGTTTTGGCCACTTTTGAATGTTGGTTGTGCTTTCACACTTGTGGTAGCATGAGACGGACTCTGCAACCCGAACAATTGGCTCAGGTAGTGCAGCTCATCCAGGATGGCACATCAGTGCGAGCTGTGCCAAGAATGTTTGCTGTGTCTGTCAGAGTAGTGTCCAGAGGCTGGAGGCGCTACCAGGAGACAGGCCAGTACACCAGGAGACATGGAGGGGGCCGTAGGAGGGCAACAACCCAGCAGCAGGACCGCTACCTCAGCCTTCGTGCAAGAAGGAACAAGAGGAGCACTGTCAGAGCCCTGCAAAATGACCTCCAGTAGGCCTCAAATGTGCATGTGTCTGCACAAAAAGTTAGAAACCGACTCCATGAGGATCGTATGAGTACCTGATGTCCACAGCAAACCTTCTTGCCACAGCTCGCATCCTGGATAAGCTGCACTACTTGAGCCACTTGTGCTACCACAAGTGTGAAAGCACAACCAACATTCAAAAGTGACCAAAACATTAGTCAGAAAGCATTGGTACTGAGATGTTGTCTGTGGTCCCCACCTGCAGAACCACTCCTTTATTGAGGGTGTCTTGATAATTGCCAATAATTTCCATCTGTTGTCTATTCCATTTGCACAACAGCATGTGAAATTGATTGTCAATCAGTGTTGCTTCCTAAGTGGACAGTTTGATTTCACAGAAGTTTGATTTACCTGGAGTTATATTCTGTTGTTTAAGTGTTCCCTTTATTTTTTCGAGCAGTGTATTATATACAGTACAGACCAAAAGTTTGGACACACCTCATTCAAAGAGTTTTCTTTATTTACATGACTATGAAAATTGTAGATTCACTCTGAAGGCATCAAAACTATGAATTAACACATGTGGAATTATATAATTAACAAAAAAGTGTGAAACAACTGAAAATATGTCTTATATTCTAGGTTCTTCAAAGTAGCCACCTTTTGCTTTGATTACTGCTTTGCACACTCTTGGCATTCTCTTGATGAGCTTCAAGAGGTAGTCACCGGAAATGGTCTTCCAACAGTCTTGAAGGAGTTCCCAGAGATGCTTAGCACTTGTTGGCCTGGCCCTTTTGCCTTCACTCTGCGGTCCAGGTCACCCCAAACCATCTCGATTGGGTTCAGGTCTGGTGCCTGTGGAGCCCAGGTCATCTGGCGTAGCACCCCATCACTCTCCTTCTTGGTCAAATAGCCCTTACACAGCCTGGAGGTGTGTTTGGGGTCATTGTCCTGTTGAAAAATAAATGATGGTCCAACTAAACGCAAACCGGATGGAATAGCATGCCGCTGCAAGATGCTGTGGTAGCCATGCTGGTTCAGTATGTCTTCAATTTTGAATAAATCCCCAACAGTGTCACCAGCAAAGCACCCCCACACCATCTCACCTCCTCCTCCATGCTTCACGGTGGGAACCAGGCATGTAGAGTCCATCCGTTCACCTTTTCTGCGTTGCACAAAGACACGGTGGTTGGAACCAAAGATCTCAAATTTGGACTCATCAGACCAAAGCACAGATTTCCACTGGTCTAATGTCCATTCCCTGTGTTCTTTAGCCCAAACAAGTCTCTTCTGCTTGTTGCCTGTCCTTAGCAGTGGTTTCCTAGCAGCTATTTTACCATGAAGGCCTGCTGCACAAAGTCTCCTCTTAACAGTTGTTGTAGAGATGTGTCTGCTGCTAGAACTCTGTGTGGCATTGACCTGGTCTCTAGTCTGAGCTGCTGTTAACCTGCGATTTCTGAGGCTGGTGACTCGGATGAACTTATCCTCTGCAGCAGAGGTGACTCTTGGTCTTGCTTTCCTGGGGCAGTCCTCCTCATGTGAGCCAGTTTCTTTGTAGCGCTTGATGATTTTTGCCACTGCACTTGGGGACACTTTCAAAGTTTTCCCAATTTTTCGGACTGACTGACCTTCATTTCTTAAAGTAATGATGGCCACTCGTTTTTCTTTACTCAGCTGCTTTTTTCTTGCCATAATACAAATTCTAACAGTCTATTCAGTAGGACTATCAGAGCTGTGTATTGTGAGGTAGCGCTGTCATTCAAGTAGGGGATACTCGCTCAGCAGCCACAAAATCAGATCCGGCACAGGTTTTCATAAAGCATAACACAGTCCATGCGGTTTATTCCTCCTTCATAAACCCATAGAAGCAACTTAAACAGCATTACAGCATAGCGTCCATTATAGCTTCACTCTGGTTAAGCCTGTGGTCACACAGGTTACTCAATGTCCATACTCAGGCTCCTTAGCCTCATCATTATCTCACCCACGTCAGGGTTTCCTCATGGCTGTTTCCCCACGCTGCAGACATCCACTCTCTTCTCTGGGACACTCAGACGCTGGCAGCCATGACACACAGCCACTCCACAGGCTGTTAGCCAGGAGATGCTTCTCCTAGCGGGACCTTCCACACTGGACCAACCGGGTCCCAGCATTCACCTCCATGTGACCTACCCTGGCCACATTATATGGTCCGTAGCCACGCCCACCGGGTCACATGGCTATGACCTCATCACAGGTCCTTCACACACACACACATATACACTTTACAATAGCATTAATAAACACACACCCTGGGTGGGTTTGGAGGTAACTAGTTCCTGACACATTGAACCAGCACCTCAGCAGTATCACTGCTGATTAACACACACATAAATCTCCATCTCAAGGCCACCAACCTTGAGATACATAACGGTCATTCCGTATTTCGCCATTCATCCACTCTCCTGGGACATCCATACAGCGCCCCCTAGCGGACACAGTGGTCACTACACCACAGTATCCACCAGACTTCTGCACAACACAACTGATGGTCCCAACCCCATTTATAAGGCAAGAAATCCCACTTATTAAGCTTGACAGGGCACACCTGTGAAATGAAAACCATTTCTGGTGACTACCTCTTGAAGCTCATCAAGAGAATGCCAAGAGTGCACAAAGCAGTAATCAAAGCAAAAGGTGGCTACTTTGAAGAACCTAGAATATAAGACATACAGTATTTTCAGTTGTTTCACACTTTTTTGTTAATTATATAATTCCACATGTGGTAATTCATAGTTTTGATGCCTTCAGAGAGAATCTACAATATTCATAGTCATGAAAATAAAGAAAACTCTTTGAATGAGAAGGTGTGTGCAAACTTTGGTCTGTACGGTATATACATGTGTGTGTGTATATATATGTATGATACATACTGTATATCATACATATATACACACACATATATACCGTATATATAAAAAAGGCCATAGCTGTGAGACACAGAAGGTAGACTAATAGTAATGTAGACTAACAGTCTGTGAATGCCTCGGGACCCTGAAACAGACGTCCACATGTGTCAGCAGGTTTCACCCATATGTAGTAAAAGCTGACACGCCATGACGCCATGTGAAAGCTGAAAGACACTTTCCGTCCCATTTACCATTTCGGCGAGGCCAGATGTGCGATTTGGGCTTTGCAGTCTGTGGCATGTGAGGTCTGTCAATAATTAGCACGGTTAGTCCGGCTCGTCTGGCAGCAGGAGGACAGTCATCAGCGAGCGTCACTAATGGAGGAAGGTTATGAAAGGTAAAGGTGAGACCGTCTGTTCCGATGTCAGGAATAATGACGTCTCCGCACATTTTCAGGCTACGGAATGTATGAAATCAGGAGTAGATTCTCCAGAGTCGCCAAACATTACTGTAAACTGTCTTCAGCTTATCTAGCGATATTTCCCAATGCATCCCACCAAAAAAGATCTATCCTCAAAAGACAGCCACTACCAATGAGCCCTATTAACCCCTTCAGAATTTTTCTTTTTTGCACTTTGATTTTTCCTCCCCTTGATCCAAGACGCATAACTTTTTTATGTTTCCGCGTATAGTGTCATATAAGGGCTTGTTTTTGCCGTTTTAAATCCCAATCATTTTACTATATGATGTTCCGGCCAAATGGGGAAAAAATCCTAAATGCGGTGAATTTGCAGAAGGAATCACAATTTTGCCATTGTTTTTTTGTTTGTTTGTTTCTTTGTTGTTACATTTACAATGTGGTAAAAATGACACGGGGACATGATTCTCCAGCTCGGTGCGATTATGGGAGTCCCAAACGTGTCCAGTTTAAGCATTATTTTTAGTGGTGTAAAAAAAAAAAAATGGAATTTTTTTTTTTTTTTATTCCTGAGCCAACGTTTTTTATTGATACCGTTTTGGGGTACATATAACATTTTGATCTTTTTTATTGAATTATTGGGGGGTAGTGCACCAATCAAAAAATGTCATTTCTGGTTTTTCCAATTTTGTTTTTCCGGCGTTTACCATACGGTTTACATATTTTACTATTTCGTTCTTTTTTTGGACACAACAATAAAGAAGATTTTTATTTTTTTAAATGTCTTTATGGGCTGATTTACACTTTTAGATATTTTTTATTTTATGTTTTTTTAAAGCTGTTTCGAGATATCGGACTTTTACAGACACAACAATACCAATTGTTTTATTTATTTTTGTTATTATTTCTTTAATTTTTTATGGGGGATAAGGGGGTGGGGGATGATTTTAGCATTCAGATTTAGAAAAAACATTTTTTTAAACTTTTTAAAATTAAATTTTCACTCCTACCTGGGAACCTGAACCTCTGATTATTTGATAGATTCTGCTATGTATGACAATGGTATTATTGGATGGGTCTCATAGAAGGACCGGGATAGCTGCAATAGGGCCTTCAGTAGGGTGGAGGGACAATGAGCACCGAAACGTTTGTGCCATAAATTACTACCATTTAAATGCCACTGTCAAAGGCTGAAAGCGGCATTTAAATGGTTAAACAGCGGCAATCAGAGCTAGCTCTGGTCCTTTCTGTAAGCAGCAGGCTCTGGCTGTATAGCACAGATGGCATCGAACGTTTATGAAGCATCCTCAGCCCGTTCCATACACCCACACCCAACATTGGTTTATCAGTGTGTCCTACATGGGGAAGGTGTATGTTTATCAGTGTGTCCTACATGGGAAAAGTGTATGTTTATCAGTGTGTCCTACATGGGGAAGGTGTATGTTTATCAGTGTGTCCTACATGGGGAAGGTGTATGTTTATCAGTGTGTCCTACATGGGGAAGGTGTATGTTTATCAGTGTGTCCTACATGGGGAAAGTGTATGTTTATCAGTGTGTCCTACATGGGGAAGGTATATCAAAGTCACAAAGAAAGGTCCAGTGTCTGCCCATGTATATGAACAGCTGGCATGCACCGATACATCTCTCCGCAATGAAAATATATGTCCGAAATAAGCTTCTCACTGCGATAACCACTCCATGGACTTCCAGAAGAAAGATATGTGATCGGCTGATTAACGGGTTTCTGTCCCTACAGACATTTTTGTTTTTAATGTGTGTATTTTGGGCAAAATATAATTCTTGCAATTGTGTCTCGTTTCAAATTTTGCACCATTTGCTTTTTATAGCCTGTGTCTATTGTTGGATGCAGAATGAGTTAACTGAGAATCCATCAGTGAGCTTGTTCTGACACAAGAGTTTATAACTCGTTTCTCCCTTCTTCTTATCACGCTTACCCTTATCTGCAGGAGGGTAGCGTCAGCGGTCCCGGCGTAGGAACTCGGACCACGGGGCTGTCAGCAACACAGACTGGAATATCGCAGGACCTGTGGAGGGGCGGAGCGCTTGTAGAAGCACTCAGAAGCTGTAGGACCTAGCACCACGTGACCTGTGATGTCATAGGGGGCGGAGCTTATCGCAGGGACGCTGAAGTGACAGGCAGAGGGCTCAGAAAGCCAGGAGTTTACCCAGTAGCGATGGTCAGGCAAGCCAGAAGTCATACACAGGAGAATCAATGCGGTACAGAGTCAGGAAGAACAAGAATGGTCACGGAAGCAGGAGGTCAGGCACGGGTCAGGCTGCACAGTACAAAATCAGAAAGTCAGAGAGTAGTCTTGGGAAGCCAGAGATCAGAAACACGGGTCGGGCTGCACGGTACAAAATCAGAAAGCCAAGAGACAGAAACCAAAATCCAGACCAGGTCATACACACCACAAACACGGAAAACAGGCGAGAGGCACTTAGCAAAGGCAGGGTCGGACACACTCAGGTATGAAGTATAAACGACAGGGAAGGTTGCTCGCCTGTGGCCATAAATACCCTCCCTGAGACCGAAGAGAGGCTCCAAGCATTAACCCTTCGCTTGTCAGACCAAAATTCCAGATACCATGACATTAACCCTTTGCTTGTCAGACCAAAATTCCAGATACCATGACACTTCTGAGCTCCTCTTGGCTGATTTAGGACTACAAAGCTTACCTCAAATGTCATGTAGTCGTAGATCAGAAATATAAAGACCTAAATTAAATCTCCGTGCCTTATTAAAGGCACCTCCAAAAACTGAGAGTGGAGCCGCAGATGAACGGTCCTTGAGGTGGAGGGATTCCTTCTCATACGTTGAATTTTAAGAACTGCCAGGAAGCCGGCACATTTCTTTCTAATGACATTTTCCTAAATGGCTGCTCATTGTTCCCATATGTCTGTGTGTTACACAAGAAGCCTTCCTCGCTGGGAACATGTATCATCGGTAGGTAGTGACACCTCCGCGGCATACATGTACGCAGTCATCGTCAGCCATGAGCGCCACAAAGAGAAGAAAAAAAAATCACATTTTTAGATAAACCGCTATAGACTACCCTCATCTTTAACCCCTTCTCTCCCAGGCAATTTTTCGTTTTTGTTTTTAATTTTTTTTTCCCCTCCTTTTCTTCCAAGGGCTACAACAGTTTTTTTTTTTTGTATTTTTTCACTGACGTATCAGTTAAAGGGCTTGTAAACTTGTATATTTGCAAGACGAGTTGCGAGTTGTGGTTTTGACGCCACTAGTCCATATAATGTACAGAAATGTGAAAAAAAATGCTATTTGGGATGAAATGTTAAGAAATAAAAATGTTAAAAAAATAAATAAATTCTGGCATGAGTTTTCGAATCTCATTTTTTTACTGTGTTCATCACGAGGTAAAATCTGGGAAATAAGATTCTTCAGGCCAGTACAAATATGTCGATACCAAACTTATTTTTTATTATTTTAATAGTAAAATTTATTTATTTATTTTTTTTTTTACAAAGTTTTACATTTTTTTTTGTTTTTCGACACACAAGGAATTTTTTTTTTATTTTTCTGTTGGTGGAGCTATGCGATGGTGATTTTACTGATACCCTAATGGAACACGCAAGATGATCATTTTTTTATTGAATTTTTCGAGAGAGATGAGGATGGAAAAAAAAATTACAGTTCTAGAGCAGTAAATATTTTTTACAGGTTACTTTTTTATTTATTTTGATAAAATGCACTTTTATACGCGCAGAGAAATCAGATGTTTTCAGTTCTTTTTGTATAGTTGGGTGATTCAAATTGTTCATTTTTTTACTTTTTAAAATCTTTTTTTTTTTTGTTTAAATTATTATTATCTTACTTTATCTTTTACTTCTCTTAGGGTCTAGATCCGGTGATTCTTTGATCGCTTGTCCTGCAGACTGCATTACATCAGTATTGAAATCTATGGTGTAAACAATGGTTTGCTATGAAGCTCAGCTTGTGTCTGGGCTTTACAGGCCCATAACAATGGCGGAGACATGTCTGGGAAAGCTGAACGCAATCTGTCAGTAATCATACAACTTCTCAATATCATTACGGTTCCGGAGCCTCAAAGGGGTTGTACAGGACTAGAACAATACAGCTGCTCTCTTACAGAAACAGCGCCTCTTCAGACCACAGGTTGTAAGTGGTATTGCCCCATTGCTTCATTTAGCGGGAACCTGTCATGTCCAACAACGCTATTAACCTGCAGATTAACCCTATACCCGCCCGTTAATAGTGTGATCAGACATGACCGGTTCCTTTTAAGTAAAGGAGGCTGAACGATACCAGACAAACCATAGACAGACGTGGGCCTGTTTTTTGGATAAAGCAACTATGTATGCCTAATCCTGGACGACTACTTTAAAGTAGTTCATCAAATGAAAATCAAACATATTCTACATTACCAGAATGCAGCAGAACTCCGGCTACATCTTACCTAGAAAAGGAAAAAAATAGGTGTTAGTTCACGAAATAAAAACAACTTCGGTCACATCAAAACCTTCGCTAGCAAAAAATTGATAACATAGTTAACAGGTACATCCCAGTGAAGGATCTGGTATTACAAATGGTCTTGGCGCTGGAGAACTGCTGTCGTTCATTAAAACCAATGTAAAATCAATATTACTAAGTTTCCTGTAATCCTTCACTTTCCCTGCGGGGGCGCTGTATGGAAAATAAAAAATTCTATTGTTCTTTCTCCCACTAATCACGAGGACATGAACCTTCATCAGCCAGATCACCAGAAAAGAAAAGATTGATTGCTCATTTTTTAAATAGGTGAAGATCAAATCTCCTAATACAGTAGTTTTCACTCAAACCTTTGTGATCGCCGACATATAAGAAATTATATGGTGTGCGGGGCATATTCATTAGCTTTCACTGATCATGAATGTGGGACTAAGGGCTTAACTGAGGGGTAGGCACCTTCCTAGGGAGCTGCCTCCTGCTTCCCTGAGGGGGACATATTTTGGGGAGAGAAAAAAGTGACATGGCTGAATGTCTGCGGCCGCCCAGCATCTTCCTCCAGCCGCAGACATTCAGCACATTGACAGTCGAGGAGCGAGCGCACAGGGGAGCAGTGTCAGTCACTGCTCACCCCTTTGTGTCCCGTGCCCCGGCCATTGCTCCCTCCCTGCATTAGAACTTATATTGTGGTTTGAAGGTGTACAGAAGATCAAGCAAGCACTGAGCGTCTAATACACGACCTGGCAGTCATATGATCACCTCATGTCACTGCTCATTACTAACACTCCGCATGCATGCAAAAGAATTGTTTTGACATCCTTCACCGCAGTCACGCTGTGCTATATTTAGACTCCGGTTTACAAGATAAAATGTGATACTGATTAGTTTATCTAGAAAAGTATAAGACTGATCTGATTGTTTAGAATATGAACGCCAAATACCAGAGTGATGAGCTTAAAGAGAACTTGTCACTGGTAGAAAAGTGACCAGCTTTTCCTCTTATTTTATTCCCATGGTTCCCCCGAGTGTTTAGCTGTTTTCCTTTTTTAAGTTCTACATACGGTTACAGAGATATGATCCTTTTTATTTAGTGCTACTTTTTATGGTCTTTGTCAAGGAGGAGTGGCTCACAGGGTAACTCTTCAGAGCAGCCTAAAGACACGCCCCAGAGGATCCTGTGAGACACGCCCCCTTGTAAAGACCATAAAAATTAGGCTAAATAAAAAGGCCAGTATTTCTGGAACTGTATGGCGGATTTAGAAAAATAACTCAGGGGAGCAGGGGGAATAAAATAAGAGCCCACTTTTGACCTAGTGGCAGGTCCTCTTTTAAGATCACTGGTAAGTAAACACACACAAATACCACAAAACACAAAAGTGGCTAATACATGATGCATTGTTTTATACACATACACAAAGATGCACCACCATCCTCTAGTACAATTTAAACCATACTTCTGATATACATGATTGTTCTTATATACAGGATATATATTATACACATATATTTATATATATATATATATATATATATACAGCTCTGGCAAAAATTAAGAGACCACCACATCAAAACCCTGTCATGGGCAGCCCATTCTCCAAACCTGAACCCCATTGAAAACCTCTGGAATGTAATCAAGAGGATGATGGATAGTCACAAGCCATCAAAGAAAGAAGAACTGCTTACATTTTTGCACCAGAAGCAGTGTGAAAGACCGTTGGCAAGCATGCCAAGACTCAAGAAAGCTGTGATTAACAATCATGGTTATTCCACAAAATATTGATTTCAGAACTCTTCCTGAGTTAAAACATTAGTATTGTTGTTTCTAAATGATTATGAACTTGTTTTCTTTGCATTATTTGAGGTCTGAAAGCACTGGGGTTTTTTTAGTTTGACCATTTCTCCTTTTCAGGAAAAAAAAAACCCAAAATGTATTGCTTGGAAATTCAGAGACATGTTGTCAGAAGTTTATAGACTAAAAGAGCAATTTACATTTTACTTAAAAATATACCTATAAAGAGAAAAATCAGAGAAACTGAACATTTGGAAGTGGCCTCTTAATTTTTGCCAGAGCTGTATATATGTGTACACATACACTAGATGGAGGCCCAATGCTATCGCATCGGGAGGGCGGTAATGTCACGATGGGGGCAGGCTTTGCAGCACTGAGAATCTCTCCCTCCATGTGCTCCCCCACCTATCCACTCTCTCTTTTCCCATGTGCTGACTTCTCCCGTCTGTACTCTCTTCTTCGACCTGTCTACCCCATGTGCTATCCCCTATTGTCTGTTGTCTCTCTCCTTCCTGTGGTAAATCAGACTGCCGCCATCTTTGTGCAGACAGATCGCGGCGTTCCCATTAAAATTGCGCATGCACTCCTCCTGTACAAAGATGGCGGCGGTCAGTGAATCATTCGTACGGCGTATACAGTGTGTATGTGTTGCGTACGGCATATACAGTGTGTGTTTGTGTGTGGTGCGTACAGCGTATACAGTGTGTGTGTGTGGTGCGACAGTGTTCCGCTGGTGGTACCGCGCAAGAGGCTGTTTCCATATTGAGACACCTATCGCTTGGGTGTCCCAATATGGCGGTCAGTGAACTTCCTCCTCTTGGAATTCTGGGATATGGTGACATCTGGACAGAACAGGAAATGAAAACATTACAAGGCAATTATATATATATATAAATAAATATATTAATATACATATATAGTATGTACCGTAGAGCTGGGATTCACTGCTATATACAGCTCCTGCACAGGAACCCATTCCAAATTGGTCTAGTAGCTTCATTAATGGATGTCAGAAATCTTTAAACCGATGTGGTCTCCATGGGTGCTGCAAGTGGGAAATATACTTACGTCATGAAATAAAATGAGAGGATGAAAATCTGTGACGGGGAGTGAAAATGCCAAACAGCTGTGAATAGGGACTTTTTCATGGGATCCGCTCTCTCTTACTGTTAGGGTACCGTTACACCTAGCGACTCACCAGCGATCCCGACCAGCGATATGACGCTGTCAGGATCGCTGGTGAATCGCTGGGTGGTCGCTAGTGAGCTGCCACTCAGGCAGATCTCACCAGCGACATCGCTGGGGACGGGGATCGCTACTTACCTGTCAGACGCGGCGATCCTGCGTCCTCCCGCCCGGCTCCATGGTCCAGCAGCTTCTCGCGCGATCAGCGATAACCAGCGGGGGAGCCGGTCGGAGGTAAGTATCACATGCAGCGATATCTCTAGCAATATCGCTGCAACGTCACAAAATCGGTGACTTTACAGCGATATTGCTAGCGATATCGCAGTGTGTAACGGGGGCTTAACTTAGCTATGGTTTTACCTGAACTCCTGGTATTCCCCTCCAGAATCTCAGGACATTCAGTCCATCTGTGAGGCCCGAGATTTCAGTGCCGAGATCTCCATCTGCGCTTGCGCGGAGGCCATTTTCCAGGAAGCAAGCCACCGCGCAATCATGGATGGCACGGCAGAGCCCCCCACGCAGCACGGGACAGAGCCCGGTGGCGGCAGCAGGCACCGAGGAACACAGCGCGGCGGCGGCAGCAGCAGCACACGAGGGACCCAGCGCGGTGGCGGCAAGTAACGGACACCCGCAGCGGCAGCCCAAAAAATGTATGTTTGCATTGTAAGACGCACCCCTATTTCCCTCCAAATTTGGGGGGAAAAAAGTGCGTCTTACAAAGCGAAAAATACGGTAATTAAAAAAATTAACCCCTTCACAAACATGGGATTTTCTGTTTTTGCGTTCTCGTTTTTTGCCTCCCTTCTTGCCAGAGCCATAACTTTTTTATTTTTCGGTACGTATGGACGCACGAGGAATTGTTTTTTTGTGGGACGAGTTGTACTTTTGTACTGGAAAACAGGGGGAAAAATTCAAGTGCGGTGAAACTGCAAACAAAAGTGCAATTCCACAACAGTTTTTTTTTTTTTTTTTACCATGTTCACCAAATGCTAAATCTGACCTGCCATTATGACTCGCCAGGTCATTATCAGATGACAGATACCAAACATGTATAGATTGTTTTTTATTTACGTGGTGAAAAAAAACAACAAAGTTTAATAAAAAAAAATAAAATCAATCAGAGATTGACAGTGGCATTTAACATGTTAGCAGCCGCAGGTGGATCGCAATTTCGGCTGTTAGGGGCACATGACAGTTGATCAAACCAGCTATCATGTGTCAGAAAAGATGCGGGCTCAGCGTCGGACACGGAGCCCGTATCAAAGGGAGGGAGGTGACCTAAGATGTACTTATACGTGATAGGTCGTGAAGGGATAAGTAGAACAATATTTTATTTTTCAAAACTTATGTCAAAGTTCAGAAAAAGAATATAGGAGGTCAAAATGCAAAATATAAGGACAACAGAGGCCAATAGATTGGTGGAAGGGAGTGTTAAAAATTATTGGGTAAAGAGGTACAAAATACTTGCCCCTGGAAATTGCAGCCCACAATACACCAGTAATTCTTGGCAGGTTCATCACAGAAAAATTAGTAATTAAAAAGTGCCACTAAAATCACTGGGCTGTGTAATACATGAAGGTGCTGAGCCCTCCAGAATGAAAGGTTTTTTTCTTAATTTTCTCTCTGCCATTATATTTCAATGTCCCAGTCAAGACAGACTGAATTATTCCAATTTATACAGTAAAGCCGAAAGGCGACACGTGAGCTACAGAAAATAGAAAGTCTCATCCTGCTACATCTGCTTTAATGACCAAAGTGAAAACTGCCATATTTAAAGGGAATCTGTCAGTAGGATCAACCATCCTAAGCCGTCTATATAGGTTATAGGAAGCTGAGTAAAATGATATGTTTTTCTTAATATGTAAATGAGCTGTTAAGAACTATAGGCCGGACATAGATCTCCCTGAGAATCTGCCTGTAAATAAAAGGGGGCATTTCCAGTGGAGACATGTAATGACTGACAGTCTGCTCTCCTGATCTACATGTCTCAGAGTTGGAACACCCTCTTTCATTGAAATAAGCTCTGGAAGAGTTTTTTCAGGGAGGTCTGTATGGGGCCCATAGAAATTAACAGCTGATTTACATATTTAAAAAAATTGTGGATTTCTCTAGAATAAGACATCGGAACACAGATATCCAAAGACATACCAAAAGGCAATTTAGATTGTGAGCCCCATCGGAGACAGTGATGATAATGTATGTAAAGCGCTGTGGAATATGGCTATATAGGTAAAAGCATAATAATAATAATAGGTATTTTTTTCAGCTACCTATGACCTACATGTGCATACAGATGGCTTAAAAGAGGTTATCCTACTGACAGATTCCCTTTAAAAACAATACATTTGTCTCATCATTTAAAAAAAAACCCACTGGTTTAGAGAAAATATTTTCTAATAATTACTTAAGAGAAAAGAATTCTCAACATAATCTTTGCCAACTTAAAATCCTTTTTCTGTATGTTAAGCTCTGTGTCCCAAGGCTGAATATTTTAGCTGAGTAAAGGAAAAAGACTGGGCCTTCATTGTAGTTCAATATGTCTGGAAGGGGGAACTATGCGGTCAGTTTCTACAGTAATAACAAAATATTTCAAAAATGCTACAAATATTATAATTTGCTTCCTTCATGGAGAAATTACATTAGCGAGTTGAAACGCTTCACATAATGAAATAGAAGAGATGAGAATTGCTGTGGATGGAACACAGAGAATGGAACATGTGGACAGAACAAAGAGAATGGAACATGTGGACCGAACACAGAGATTGGAACACGTGGACAGAACATAGAGAATAGAACATGTGGACGGAACAAAAAGAATGGAACACGTGGACGGAACACAGAGAATGGAACACGTGGACGGAACAAAGAGAATGGAACACGTGGACGGAACAAAGAGAATGGAACACGTGGACGGAACAAAAAGAATGGAACACGTGGACGGAACACAGAAAATGGAACACGTGGATGGAACAAAGAGAATGAAACACGTGGACGGAACAAAGAGAATAGAACACGTGGATGGAACACAGAGAATGGACCACGTGGACGGAAAACAGAGAATGGACCACGTGGACGGAACAAAGAGAATGGAACATGTAGACGGAACACCAGAGAATGGGACACTTGGACGGAACAAAAAGAATGGAACACGTGGATGAACACAGAGAATGGAACACGTGGACGGAACAAAAAGAATGGAACACGTGGACGAACACAGAGAATGGAACACGTAGACGGAACACAGAGAATGGAACACGTGGATGGAACTAAGAGAATGAAACACGTGGACAAAACACAGAGATTGGAACACGTGGAATGGAACACGTGGACGGAACACAGAATGGAACACGTGGACGGAACAAAGAGAATGGAACACGTGGACGGGACACAGAGAACCGCCTGGAAGTTTTACTGATTTTCTGGTTTACTCTTGAGACTCAATGGGGGATATTCATTAAAAGTAAATTCACCATATTTACAAGCAGAGTTTATTATCCCCTAATTGGGTAGTAAAATGCATGGGAAATTCATTGTGCATGATGAAGGAGACTTCTCTGAAGCTGTGCATTAATCCTCCGCTTTAATGACAACAACAAAAAAAAAAAAAGTTTTTCTTCCAGTATGTATATCAAATAATTTACTCATCAATTGGAAACTGCAGGCTTTATTGTTTTTTTTCCTATGGTAGCTACATAATAACGTCAAGCAAAAGAAACATAGGGGCAGCCATTGTGATCTATTTTTTTTCCCTCAAATAAAATAATAGTAAGTGCCCCATAAAATGGTGCATAGGAGAAGCTCAGTTGATTGCTCCATTTCTGTTAAGTTGGCTACAAATATAAACAGCCTTTGAGTAAAATCACAAATCTTAAGTCACAAAGATGTTTTTTTTTAATCTGTTTGTACATCCTGAGTCTACTGGTTCATGTACACAACGTCAGACATAAAATAGACTAACACACGTATTGCAATGGATCAGGGTAAATTTATATTCCACTCATGGGTAAAATTATGAATTTCATTGTGCAGTGTATTATCAGATTTATTTATCAAAATTGCATAATGTGTCCAGTTAAAGAAGTTGTCTTCTACTTGGGCAACTTCTCCTCATACCCCATGCTTAGCCCCGATAAAATAAAAAAGCTTATACTCACCTCCCATGCCAGCACCGTTCTCTAGGGTTCCTGTGCTGTTTTGACACGTGACTCCAGTGCCCAATCAGCGCTGACGTCACTGTCTCTGCCTCCTGTTGAATTGAACAGTCCTAAGGCGGGCACAGTGATGCCGGATCAGATTGGGTGCTGGAGGCACGTGTCACAACAACCACAGAAGAACTCCAGAACTGCGAGTGCTGACACCACGGGAACAGCGCCACCGAGGGAGGCGAGTTTTTTTTTATTTAATTGGGGCCAAACATCAAGAAGGGGTTGTCCAAGTAGTGGACAGCCCTCTAACCATGATAAATTTGGTTAAAAGGTCCACTTTAATCCAATAAAAATGTTTGAAAATATCCAGTCAACCCCTTTTTCCATCTTCAGGGGGACGAGGCAGGGCTGTCCTCTGTCACCTTTGTTGTTTAATATTGCCCTTGATCCCTTACTAAGATATCTGGAGATGATCCCTTCCTTTGGGGGCATAGGGGTCGGTCACCATACACTTAAAACGTTGGCATTTGCTGATGATATCTTACTCATGATATCCAATCCTAATGAATCCATTTCCTCTATAATGGACGCCTTTAATGAATTTGGAGCAGTTTCGGGATTTCGTATAAACTTTAATAAATCTCATGCTTTAGCTATTTTTAAAATTGCTCAGAAACGGTGGCCGTTCCCTTTTCCTTTTCAGTGGAGGAGAAATTCTTTACCTTATCTTGGCGTTGACCTACCATCAAATCCTCATGATATCTATAAATTAAATGTTCAGCCTCTTATTTCTGTAGTTATACAAGAAATTCAATCCTGGAAATCCCTTACATTATCCTTTGCAGGTAAAGCCCATCTAATTAAAATGATCTCTTTCCCTAAAATACTCTTTCCTTTACATGCAAATTGCCTCTTGAGAAAGAAAGAGGACTTTTACTCTACAGTGCCACCTATTGGAAGTAGTGATCCTACAAGTCACAATCAACCCTTTAACGAGTCTTGTAATATGACTTAGGATAAAAGCCAAATCAGAATCTCAATTTGCAGACACGGTGTTTCGTGCTATTGGCTCTCGTCAGTGCAAAGTATGAGATCTGATTTGGCTAGGTGAGAGGCTCTGGACTGAGATCTAAGAGGTAAGGTTTCTCCTTGCGGAGAGTGACATGCCAGCTCTGGCTTGTCAAGGTAAGGTGGCATGTCACTCTCCGCAAGGAGAAACCTTACCTCTTAAACCTCAGTCCAGAGCCTCTCATCTAGCCAAATCAGATCTCATACTTTGCACTTACGAGAGCCAATAGCACGAAACACCGTGTCTGCAAATTGAGATTCTGATTTGGCATTTATCCTAAGTCATATTACAAGACTCGTTAAAGGGTTGATTGTGACTTGTAGGATCGCTACTACCAATAGGTGGCGCTGTAGAGTAAAAGTCCTCTTTCTTTCTGAAGAGGCAATTTGCATATTATTTTCCCAGAGGAGCATTGCATGGCGAATAAGCCTCCTTACCTTGACAAGCCAGAGCTGGCATGTCACTCTCCGCAATGAGAAACCTTACCTCTTAGACCTCTTTCCTTTACAGACGCTCCCGGTTCTACTTTCTAAAGCTGATGATAGGCTACTGACACGAGCCTTCCGCCAATTCATTTGGGGCTCAGAAGGGGGCTCTAGAATTAGTGTTTTTAAGCTACAGCAAACCAAATCTTTGGGTGGACTTTATCTCCCAAATTTACGCCTCTACAGTATAGAGGCTGCTTTTCGCCATTCCCTTGATTGGATATTCGCCTTTAATCGCTTCACTAATACCCCAATAGATGAGGCCATGTGTAGACCCTTCAGCCTCCCAGCATTAGAGATAATCCTCTATTATGGTCGGTAATCTTGGGATGGCGTCAAGCTAGACGAGTTAGCGGTCTTAACCCCCACATCTCGATGTTTCTTCCCTTTCAAGGTAACCCCTCTTTTCTACAAGGCAAGTCAGCTCTCATTTACAAGGTGCTTGGAAACAATGGGTGTAGACTGGTCCGAGATACGTTAACAAATAATCAATGCCTTCTTGCCTTAGAGGACATGGCTTTCAAATACCCAATCCTTACAGTAGACTATTTTAGTATCTCTCAAATTAGACATTACGTAAGCTCAATATTGCGAGACATACCGGATGATACTAGAACACACCCTCTAAATTTAATATCCATTAAAGCCCAAATGGGAACTTATTCTATGAGTCTTATATATAAATCATTAAAGCCTTCTATACATTGGTCAGACTCTTCACCAGGCCCTGGAAAATGGGTTGCTCAATTAACGAACTGTCGGGTAAATGACCTTTTGAAATCCACTCTGCGTATTAACTCTATATTACCATATGACAGTTACATAACCATGTCTCTTATGATATTTCATAGAGCATACTTCTCCCCGGAGGTCAAGTCTAAAATGTCCCCCTCAGGGGACTATCCCTGCCCTAAATGCTTACACTCTCCAGCTGATATTTTCCATTGCCTTTGGGACTGCCCAAAAATAAGGGAGGTGTGGGATACTCTTCTGCAACATCTCATCAACACTTTTGACATATCTATCTCTCTCTCCCCGGAGTGGGCCATATTTAATATTCTCGCACAGGACCAGTTGGTGAGGCTTTCTGTCCAGCAGCGCCCCATCTTGTTCATATGGGCTGCAGCCACACGTAAAAGCATTCTCCATTTGTGAGCACAGGATGCAACACCTTCTTTAAGCTTAATTGCTACAAAAGTAACATATCTCTTCAAAATGGATTGGATAGAGACCTTACTTAATAAAGAAAAAGACACTGACCGCTTTTTTTTCACATGGTCCTCTTTTATCAATACTCAGACATCTTCCACAAGCCAGGCGATACATAGTTGTTTCCAGCTCACCAACTGGTATATGAGAGAGCAGCTTGCCAGTAATATCCCTGTTAGACAGGATTGAAATTGTGTTACGAAGTTATGGAGTTTGCCCGGGGGAATGGAGGGGGAGGGGCGGGGGGTTATAGTTGAAAAAATGCCGTCTAATGTTAATAATATTGCATAAATGTTCTTCTGTTATGTTATTGGACATTATATGTATACTTTGTATTACACTCAATAAAGACGGTTTAAAAAAAAAAAATGTTTGAAAACAGATGGTCGGCCATTATGACATCACTGATGGTCGGCCATTATGACATCACAGATGGTCGGCCATTATGACATCACTGATGGTCGGCCATTATGACATCACTGATGGTTGACCATTATCATATCATAGATGGTCGGCCATTATGACATCACTGATGGTTGGCCATTATGACATCACAGATGGTCGACCATTATGACATCACCGCTCGCAGTTACTTATGCTGTGTACACAGGATTCTGGCTGCCATTTTGGCTCCCTAGTGACTGAGTGCATTTGCAATTTTTCGCTATGGCTGAATTTCTTCTAGACAAGCTTCAGGTAGAAGGATTATTGGAGATTATTTACACCCATTGCTCTGACATTAAGCTTCTACCACCCGATGGCGTCCTCGGCTTCACTCACCGGCTGGTGGTGGAGCTAGTGCAGGACTGCCTGACCAAATACCACCAAGACCGTCTTACCTCAGAGTATCTGACGGATTTAACCCGAAACATCAGGACATTACTACAGCAGGCTGGAGAAAGATCTCAAGATGGAGATTTGGCTTTTGTTAACGAACTGGCCGAAAAAGTCCTGTATGTGCTGGAAGGTCCGGCCCGCTCCCCGGAACGCCTGGAGACACCACAAGGCGAGTACAAAGACGGGGAAAATGTCCCCCCGGAATCCCCGCACCCTAACACGAGTCAGGCGGGGCCGAGCAGCGATCTGACCACAGAAACCCCTGAGCTGCCGGATCCTGAGAGTGTGATCTGTGAGATCCCGGAGATCCACGAGCCTGCCACTGAGACACCAGAAGGCGACGACAAAGACAGGGAAAATGTTCCCCCGGAATCCCTGGACCCTAATACGAGTCATCTGGGGCCGAGCAGCGATCTGACAACAGAAACCCCTGAGCTGCCAGATCCTGAGAGTGTGATCTGTGAGATTCCAGAGATCCACGAGCCTGCCACTAACTTGATGGAATCATTGATCCCGGCGAGAAAGCCGCATATGAGCGACTTCGAGACATCCAAACTGATCAGCGGCGGATGTTTTGGGGCTGTCTACTTAGTGCAGCACAAATACTCACAGCAGATCTTCGCTATGAAGAAAATGGCGAAGAAGAACCTGGAAACTGAAAAACACGTGGAAGCGGCCTTTCTGGAGAGGGACATCATGACCTTCGCTGATTGTCCCTTTGTGGTCTCCATGCTCTGCTCCTTCCCTACTAGATCTCACCTGTGTATGGTCATGGAGTATGTTGGAGGTGGAGACTGTGGGTCCCTTCTAAGCACCAGGGGCCGTTTATCTATCCCCTTGGCCCGTCTGTACTTTGCAGAAACAGTTCTTGCTGTGGAATACCTGCACAGCTATGGTGTGGTGCACCGAGACCTGAAACCGTACAACCTACTGATTACAACTGCTGGGCACATTAAAGTCGCCGATTTTGGGCTTTCAAAAATTGGTGTCATGATACCAAAAACCAACACCTATAAGCAATCAGTGAAGGACATCTCCAGAGAGTTCAAGGACCTTGAGAATTGTGGTACCCTGAATTACATGGCCCCAGAGGTCATCCTAATGAAAGACTACGGAAGACCTGTTGACTGGTGGTCAATGGGGATTATCCTCCATGAATTTCTGGTGGGATCTTTGCCATTTGATACGGATTTCATACCTGAACTTAAAAGAATGATTGTCATGGGAAAAATACCTTGGAATTACAAACGCTGTCCACCCCGTGAGGCTAAGAACCTCATCACTGACCTGCTCAAAAAAAATCCTGAGCAAAGACTTGGGACAGGTGGAGCATTTGAGATTAAGGATCATCCATTCATGAAAAAATTAGATTTTGACAATCTTCTAAATCAGAAGCCGATGTATATTCCTCATCTTGTGTCAGATGTGGACACCAGCCTCTTTATCAATCACGCTCATAGAGACATGCTTATGGTCTCAGAGAATGAAGAGGACACAAGTGAGGATAATGACTCTGACTTCCAAAATTTTACATCATCCTCTGAAAGGCTTTCTAAACTCTGCACCATCGCTACCATCATGATGAACAATGAGAATTCAAAGTCCAATCCAGAGTGTACCCAAGCATCAGACATCGAGAAAAGAAAATCTGCAATAAATCCAAATGCAGAGCAAGAAAGCTCAGAAAATGTAAAAAAGGAGAAAAAGAGAAGAGGTTCCACCTTCCGCCGGATCTTATCATCATGCCGGCGTGGATTATCCAGGGCTGCCCGCGTGTTTACATGTTGTTGCCGCTCCCCTACGACATCTAAAAGACGGTAAACCTCCACATCCAGCGCCCTGAGGTCCAGCAGATCCACCATCACTGCTGGAGAAGTATAGAAGGACCTTCACCATCTAGCTGTGTCCTTTTGTCACATCTCTACCTGGACATGTATGGCCTCTGTCACCAGGCTCCGCGGTATCCATACTGGACATCTATGGCCTCTAACCAGGCTCCGTGGTGTCCATACTGATCACCTGGTATCTGACCCCGGCTGTCTATCGGACTATGATCTCGTCTATTGATTCAGTTCCTGGTTTTCTCCCTCCATTATTATTTTATCCTATTATTAATAAAGAAAATATTCATTAAAATTAAAAAAAAAAATGTCCACTTTAAAGAGTACTACAATTTTCATAAAAATTCATGTCCCTCTATGATTGGTTGCTGCGCGTTTGATGTGACATCAGTGAAGCAGACAATAACAAACACCAGGGCAGAGGCAGAGACTCAGTGCTGAACCTGGGGAGGGTGAGTAAAGATTTTTTTTGTTTGTTTTTTTGCACATCAAGCTGTGCCTAGGGGAAAGTGGTTTTCTGAAAATGGAACTCCCCTTTAAGAAGGTATTTAAGATTTTGACCACACTGTTATTACAAAGCAACCAGTGTTTTCTGAAAGTGAACATTTCTTAAAGGGGGATGTCACCATGTCAAAATTGGCCAGTTTTTCATATTATTCCTGTTGCTTCAGATAATGCCGCTTTATACTTTTTAAATTTCTGCCATATGGTTCTAGAGGTGAGGGCCTTTTTAGTTAGTGCACCCAATATGCTAATTGTAGAAGTCTTTAGCAAGGGGGCATTACTCATTGGATTACAATAGGAACAGTTCTCAAGGCTGCTTTGCAAAATTATCCAAATGAGCAATGCCCCCTTGATAAAGATCATAAGATTTTTTTCATATTGGTTGCACAAAATAAAAAAAAATAAAAAAAACTCTGGGACTGTATGTCGTATTTTTAATTTTTTTTAAAAAAAAAAAGGGACAATGAAATGCGGAAATAAAATAAAAGCAAAAACTGGCCATTTGTGGCCTGCTGACAGGTCCTCCCAAGAGTGTTTTTGAACTTACAGCATGTTCTGGAAGAGAGAGACAGAGAGAGACTGCAGTAGACACCCCGAGGCCACGTTCACACGCTCAGTATTTTACCTCAGTATTTATAAGCCAAAACCAGGAGTGGAACAATCAGAGGAGAAGTCTAATAGAAACCCGTCACCACTTCTGGATTTTTCACCCACTCCTAGTTTTGGCTTACAAATACTGAGGTAAAATACTGACCAAATACTGAACGTGTGCACGTGGCCTGAAAGAGTTGACACGCTGAAGTTTCAAAAATAAAAAAAAATGTCAACGGACAGAAGTAAAAGAAAACTGCACTGTGTGAATAATATTAAAAAAAATCTTACTCCTTTTGATGTTACAAAGAAATGTTGGGTTTCCGTCTGAAAAGAAAACGCATCAAAAAATGCAAAGTGTGAACAAGCCCTTACTGTCTCTAAGTGCAAGTGAGATTTTTGCGAGCGTAGAGTATAAATTGTACGGATTTGTTAATATTCTTAATACGTCCGATAAGGGATCATACACATATGGTTGGGAGACCACAAAGCGCTGAGTAAGAGGAGATGAAATATCTCACAATCACATCGGTTCGGGAAGAGTTCTGCGACCAGCAGAGAGAGAGTTAAAGAGAAGAATGTCTGGGATGAGGTAAGCGTGATGGAGCCATGTTTAAGAACAGAGCAGAGTGAAGTCTCAGCACATGACTCATACCGACATTAAACCGTACGGGAGATAATTCTCAGGTAAACTTTGCCTGAGCCTGTACGTCATCTCTCCCCAACCAGCTTGCATTAATCATGCCTCTGCTCCTCTGATGTAACCCTGCAAGAATGTCTGATTTATAGGCAGCGAAGAAACCACATCCCATTGTCACACACTCCGACCTGCATTCATTTTTACTCAAGTGTGCAAAACCTTTCACTCGCCTGACATGTTCCCATCCCTACAAGCGGCCTTCATGCTTCTATGGTAGCTCGCACGGAGCGAAGGCCTATCCCGCTCAGCCGGGAAAGATAAACTATTCTCAGCCGTCTGTGAACAGGTTGCAAATTATATAAATCACCGTCACCAATCAGTAAAAATACGGAATTATTTAATTGGAGGATTAATATATAACACAAATTGTGCATCTTAAGGGCCCGTTACACATAGCGATATCGCTATAACGTCACTGGTTTTGTGACGTAGCAGCAATGTCTGATACGTCCGACCGGCTCCCCCGCTGGTTATCGCTGATCGAGAACGTCCTGGACCATTTCTCGTCGTCAGCTTCCTGCTGTGGAGACGAGCGACGCGTGGACGCGGGCGAGAGGACGTCTTCATCGCCTCGTCTGACAGGTAAGTAGCGACCGCCGACCCCAGCGATGTCGCTGGTGAGATCTTCCTGTTTGGCAGCTCACTAGCGACCACTTAGCAATGCACCAGCGATCCTGACCGCGTCATATCGTTGTCGGGATCGCTGGTGCATCGCTAAGTGTAACGGTACCCTTAGTGACAATGGTGTAAGCAGCGATAGGGGATCGGGGTTTTGGAATTAATTATGAACGGCCTTTGGATTGATCTAGAGTCATGGCGACTTGATGGATGAATGATCTGTAGGAAGATCGATCTTGGGCAAGCCTACAAAGGTCCACCAGGGTCTTCTTTGCCGTTATCTTGATAGTATCAATCCATCAGGTTGCTGGTCTTCCCCTTCGCCATGTTCCTTCTAAATTTTTTGCACATGTCATAGTTCGGCAAACCTTTTGCAACTTTTGGCAGTTACACCTATCCTAGCCAGCTTTTGTTTTGAAAAACGAGCGGAGAGTCAATAGAGGAGATGGGAATATAGTGCACAGATCTTTGCTGAGCAGCAGTTAGAAGCAGGTTCTAAAGCAGCAGAAGCTGGGCATTGAAACAGCACTGCAACATAGTGTTTGGGAGATGAGGAAGCAATATACCGCAATAAAATAACTTTACAATGGCTGGAGGATAAATAAATAAAAAAAAAACATTTTTAACTACAATATTACTAGGAGCAAGAGAACAGTTGTAAAAAAAAAAAAAAAACTCGATTTCAAACGCCCTTTTTTTTTTTGCACATGTAACAAATTAAAAAAGACTTAGTGCACAGTATCAGATTCTCATAAGTGTCTGGTCAAGGTGTCTGTCTTTAATAATAATAATAATAATCTTTATATAGCACCAACATACTCTGCAGCGCTTTACAATTTAACAGTTTCAAAACACAAGTCATAAGTAACAACGTTAACAATACAATAATTAAAGCAAAATAAGCCGCCCCTGCTCGTGAGAGCTTACAATCTACAATGAGGTGGGGAGGCACAGAGTACAGGTGTGTACTTACAATGGTGTATTTACGATGATGGTCCAGCCATCTTGAGGGATTACCATTCACCAGGTCTTTTCGTAGATATAAAAATACTGATGGAGGTTTCTCACGCTTCTATCAGAAGTCCGCAAAAAACAGACAACAATGGGATGCAACTAGGATGCCATCAGTGTGTTGCCAAAGGTTCTCACTTACCCGTACACTTACATGGGTAAGTTTGATCTGTGGCTAGGATAAAAATTGGACACGTTTTGGAAAAATTGGATACTTGGTAAAAAAAAAAAAAAAGAAGTTGGGAATGTGTTCCAAAGACAGAAGACGTGCAAGACAATTGCGGTAGGTATGTGAAAGGGGCCTTATTAGGTGTCTTAGTATTTATTGCGAATAGGGGACCCCGTAGGAAAAATTGTGGCTCCCATCCCGTGCTAGTGCAATAGACCATGTTCCCTAACCACAATATGGTGCATGATCTTCAGGTTTGTTCCTGCACCACAGAGCTGGAACTTACCTCCACGGAGCCGATTCTTTGGTACGCGATTAATTAAATGCTACAATTGGTCGTCCCAGTCACCTTACACACCTCATAACAGCATAAACAAGTGCAATATTTCCCCTCATTAACGAGTCCCAAGTGTTGATGATGTAATGCCATACACAAAGTTGTTAATGTACAATACTGTAATTTTCAGGCTATCATGTTCTGCCCCTTCCTCCAATAGAGCGGCCACCTGTTCTTACATCAATTCCAGGGGATGGCATGTAATGATGTCATCAAGTAAACCACTGGCGTTTTATTCCTGGAGACTGCAGCAAAATTAATTATGCCATGGGGATTTAATTCCCGTAGACTTTTATGCAACCAGTGGTAAAGCGACATGGTTATTGCCATACTCATATACGGCAAAACACAATTTGAGAAATCCGTGACGGCTCTTTATTCCTTCTGTGCATAGTTCCAATCAAAAACAGATGGCGTCTGATATGGCGACTGATGAGCGGAGACTACAGAAAATATAATATCAGCGGAGGAAACAGCAGCTCAGCATAAGCTGCAATACACATTACACCGCAGCCCCATATCACTCCGCTTTCAGCTCGAATTTTGCAATTGTTACTATTGCTTTAAGTGATGTAGATCCCTTCGGCCGATCCTTAAAGAGAATCTGTCACCTACTTTTGGCGGGCTACTTAAATGAGGTCGGTCCGGTCCGATGGGCGGTGTTTCCGATCTTTGCCGCCTCCCCATCCTTGGCCGCCGTCTTTCATGAATAGGAGTAGGTGTCCGCCATCTTTTGAGCGTGCGCTACGCATTCTTGGCTCGCGCACGTGCAGTATGCTTTGCCCAACTGCGGGCAAAGCCGAAAAGCCTGACTGCGCATGCGCCGGTTAACTAAGCCCCGTAAGTATTTTGCTGTGTTCCGGGGCCTAGTTAAGCGGCACATGCGCAGTAAGGCTTTTCGGCTTTGCCCGCAGTTGGGCAAAGCATACTACACGTACGAGAGCCAAGAATGCTTAGCGCATGCGCAAAAGATGGCAGACACCTACTCCTATTCATGAAAAAACTGCGGACGGTGGCCAAGGATCGGAAACACCGCCCATCGGACCGACATCATTTAAATAGCCCACCAAAGGTAGGTGACAGATTCCCTTTAATCATTTCTAATAGATCACAGACTGAATATGAGTCAACAATGTGATGCAGCAGAAAAAAGGCAAATGCAATTCTAGGATGTATTAACAGAAGCATACAGTCTAGATCACATGAAGTCATTATTTCCCTCTACTCCTCTTTGGTCAGACCTCATCTGGAATATTGTGTCCAGTTTTGGGCGCCACATTTTAAAAAAGACATCAACAAACTGGAGCAAGTTCAGAGAAGAGCGACCAGAATGGTGACCGGTCTGCAAACCCTGTCTTATGAGGAAAGGTTGCAGGATTTGGGAATGTTTAGCTTGCAGAAGAGAAGACTGAGAGGAGACTTAATAGCTGTCTACAAATATCTCAAGGGCTGTCACATTGTAGAAGGATCATCTTTATTGTCATTTGCACAAGGAAAGACTAGAAGCAATGGGATGAAACTGAATGGGAGGAGACACAGATTAGATATTAGAAAAAACTTTTTGACAGAGTAATCAATGAGTGGAACAGACTGCCACGAGAGGTGGTGAGTTCTCCTTCAATATAAGTCTTCAAACAGAGGCTGGACAGACATCTGTCTGGGATGATTTAGCGAATCCTGCTTTGAGCAGGTGGTTGGACCAGATGGCCCAGGAGGTCCCTTCCAACTCTATGATTCTATTATACAGAGAGATGGCCACACATTCATTTAAAGAGATTTTCCAGTTTCAGAAAACCCCTAACTCCTGGCTGCAGTTTGTTTAAAAAATCAAAACAAAACAAAAAAACTGTCCTTTACTCACCATCCCTGGGTCCTGAGTGGAGTCTTCACTGCTGCCCCCGATGTCACATCGACAGCGTTTCAGCCAGTCTGTGAGCTCGTGGCTCATGCCGTCTACTTTGGCAGAGCGACTGAGCTCAGTTATTGACTGCATTGATATTGACGTGACTTAAGTGCTGCAGAAGTAACAGCAATAACAGACAACAAGGGCAGCAGCGGAGACTCAGTGCTGGAACAGGGGAGAAACAGCAAGGCCCGTTTGGGATTTCCTGAAATCAGAAAGCTAAAGTCTAAGGAAAACTTTTTTTAAAGTTCATAGTTTCTACTATGTCTACAGAAGCATCAACATTAAACCATATTGAAAACGGTAAAATGAGGGGAAAAAAACTGCAACAGTTTCATGCAAAACTGCCCTTTTTGTGATTAATTTGACAAATAGTTCTAGAAAGCACACTAATACAATAGCACAAAAATGATGCATATGTATGTCAGCGCTGGGGTCACCTTTTGTGGTGGGGGCTCACACGCGGTAGATGCGGTAGGCCGTAGCTAAGCTCTGATCACTGCTGTTAACTATTTAGATGACTGTCAATCTCTGACAACAGCATAAAAATGGGTGCGATCAGAGGGCAGCGATACATTACGAAAGCAGCTGGCGGTCTGCTGCCATCTCGGTACTTCTATGAAGCTCAGCTGCAGGTCAAGCTTCAATTAGTGATTTTCCTTGATTTTCACTACATATCGCTTTACTTTGCTATTGCAGTTTATGCAGTCCTAGGAGAACCCCCAAAAAATAATTATAAAAAGCATAAAAAAATAAAATATATAAAAAAATTCTTCCTAAAATATATATATATATATATATATATATATATATATATATATATATATATAAATTCTTCCTATCCCTACATTAAAAAAAAACAAACATAGTTGTTCTTGCCATGTGTGTAAAAGTCTGGTCCGTCAAAATATAAAATTAATTAACACATGTTATGTATTAAACGCATCTGTCAACATGCCAAAATTGTAGGTTTTTGGTCACTACAAATTCCCTAAAAAAAGTGCAATAAAACTGGATCAAAACGTCGTATGTATATTAAAGGGAATCTGTCACCCCATTTTTGGACTATCAGCTGCCGGCACCGCCATCAGGGGCTTATCTACAGCATTCTGTAATGCTGTAGATAAGCCCCTGATAAAACCTGAAAGATAAGAAAAAAGAGTTAGATTATACTCACCCCGGCATTCGGTTCGGTCCAATGGGTGTCGCGGTCTGGTCCGGCGCCTCCCATCTTAATATGATGATGTCCTCCTCCATGCTTCTTCCTCGGCTCATGCGTACTTTATCTGCCCTGTTGAGAGCAGAGCAGAGTACTGCAGTGCGCAGGAGCCAGACCTCTCTGACCTTTCCCGGCGCCTGCGCACTGCAGTACTTTACTCTGCCCTCAACAGGGCAGAGCAGTACGCATGCGCAGGAGCTGAGGGAGAAGCAAGGAGGAGGACATCATCGTATGAAGATGGGAGGCACCGGACTGCGACACCCACCACACCCGACTCCGCCCCCCGGTGAGTATAACATGTTTTTCTTATCTTTCAGGTTACATCGGGGGCTTATCTACAGCATTACAGAATGCTGTAGATAAACCCCTGATGGCGGTGTTGGCAGATGATAGGGCTAAAAAAAAAAAAAAAAAAAGAAGGGTAGTAAAAATGCAACATGAAAACGAAGGTCAGCCGCGGAGTAGACGGGTTCAAAGCGGAGGCGAGGGGTTCAGAGCGGTGCCCCTATACTTTTGCTCATATACTGCAGCTTGTCCTCCATGAAGGACTTCGAAGACGTTCACAGGGATAGAAGAAGAGTCTCTACACGCTGCCTCGCGGGGCATAATATGCACCACATGTGATATTAATAAATCTGGTGTGGCTAATTTCCTGCTTGTCGGGCTGACGGGACGCTCTGTGATGTCAAAGATCAACTCTTAACATCGGAAATTCTTCCAGATAATACGTCCCAGGATTGGGTGACATAATCCATTTGGAATCAATAAATATTGTAAGATAATATGAAACAGTCAGTGACATATCATATAAGAATGTGCACACTGTCCAAGATTGAGGCCTAAAAATAAACCTTCAATAACATAATAGTTTAAACATGTTCCTTTACGATTACATGGCAGCGAAGCGGAGCAGCACAAGCGGAGCGAAGCAACACAAGAGGTGTGGACCTTGTACATGCACTTCTAAGGGTCTGATGTGCCGTCACCTCCTGGTGTAGCTGCATATGTCATTCCACTTAGAGGGAATCTGTCACCAGGTTTTTACCAAATAATCTCAGAACAGCATAACGTAGGGGCAGAGACCTTGAATCCAGTGATGTGTCACTTACTGGGCTGCTTGCTGTAGTTTTCATAAAATTCCTGCTTTTATCAGCAGATCATTAGAGGACTAGTAAATTTGCTGCCAGGTAGTCCTCCAATATCATGAGCTCTGTCTAACCACACACCCAAAAGTGATTGTTAGCTTTCTGCCTATGCACAGTGTACACAGAAATCTGTCAGTGGTGTGAGCGGGGTTATATAGAGTTGAACATTCAGAGAACTGTTAGATCTGAATCAGATGAACCAGGGTTGTTCCCATTATATTAATCGTAGATCCTTAAAATCCTAAAATTAAGAAAAGCTTGTCAAATCTAATCAATTTCCAAAAGTGTTATGTGAAGGCATGGCTGGGTTTCATTATAAAGGTCATTAGAAGGTCACAAGGAGTTTGTGTAATAACCCCTTTTAAAGAGTTAAGTCATGTCTAGATTTTATCAAGACTCATCATGGATGAAACACCTGTCACCTGTACTATTATAACAGCTCAAAACTGTAAAGAGGGAAAGTAGGTGTAGACTCTTCTTAACTCCTCATGTAAATCATTTCTTTTATTGATGTGTTTAGGGTTGGGGTTTGGTTCACTTATGGAATGCACACAATTTTTTGGGCACTTTCTGAAGCAGTTTGAAAATATTTTTGGTTGACATTTTCTTAAAGGGAATCTGTCAGTAGGATCAACTACCTCTAAGCCGTCTATATGGGCATGTAGGTCATAGGAAGCTGAATAAAGTGATGCCTTAATATCTGCTATCAGATGTGTTATCCCAGAGAAATCCACATTTTTCTTAATACGTAAATGAGCTGTTAAGATCTATGGGCCGGACATAGATCTCCCTGAGAATCTGCCTCCAGAGATCACTTTATATAGAAGGAAGTGGTAGTAGTGTAAGACATGTATATGAGGGGTGCCGACTGTCAGTCATTACATGTCTCGCATTGGTAATGCGCTTTCATTCACAATAATCTCTGGAGGCAGATTCTCAGAGACATCTATGTCCGACCCATAGATCTTAACAGCTCATTTACATATTGTGAAAAAAGTAGATTTCTCCTGAATAAGACATCGGATCGCAGATGAAAAGGTATAATTTTATTCAACTTTCAATGACTTGCGGGCCTATAGATGGCTTAGGAGGGCTGTTAAGATTCCCTTTAGCAGTTTTTGGGGAGTTTTTTGAGAATTTTTCTGTGGTGATTTCCAAGCATTTTTTAAGTGCATTGAGCGATGAGTAAAATACAATATATTTTTTAGGCAAAAATGTTCACAAAATGCTACAGAAGAAAAACAGTCTTAAGACAGTTTTTTTGCCTTTTTATTGACCCCTATTGTAAAGTATGGAGTGTATTACAAGTAGGAAAATGCCTGAAGAACTTTTAACCGCTCGGTGGAGTTTGCGGAAACCAGAAGCAGTTAAAAGACGCTCAAAAGCCTGAATATATGAATGACAAGTCATTTTTACATTTAAATAAAAAGGATGATTCTTTTGAGCTTTTTCAGGTGGTTTTTGACGTGGACCAGCTCTAAGTTTGCCTGAAAAAAAAATGTATGAACATGCCCTTAGATAGCCTTTGGTAGAGCGCTGTTCCCTTAGACTTCCACCAAACATATGGACATATTGTGAGTACTTAGTGGGGTGAGAAGAAGCTTTTTCAGGTGGTTTTTGTCACAGACCACCGCTTGGTCTGCCTGAAAAAACAAACAAACAAAAAACCTTGTATGAATATGTCCTTAGAAAGCCTTTGGAAGAGCGCTATTCCCTTAGACTTCCCCCAAAACATATGGACACTGTGTGTACTTAGTGGGGAGAGGGGAATAAACTGTTGTCAGAAACCTCAGTTGATGATTAATCTCCTGTGAGAACAAAGAATTGGGCATATCGAAATCTAACATGCCAGGTCCTGCTTTCCTTCTGACATAATGTTATGAAGGAGACAGGAAAGTCCTCAAACACCTTTAATGGTCGGTCAGGCTAATGGTTGTATCTATTCATCTTCCTCAAGATCAAACCTTCACAAAAAATAATACCTTCCCAGCTATACGGATACTATTTCTTGTACATTGCTTATTCCCACTTATCATAATTCAAGCAACATCCCTCTTTGGTCTATGATTAAGAACTTGCATCCAAAAATCCAGCTTACGCGGCACATTAAAATATAGTAGGGAAAACAAGTATTTGATACACTGCTGATTTGGCATCTTTTCCCACCTACAAAGAATGGAAAGGTCTGTAATTTTTATCGTAGGCAACTTCAACTAGAATGGAATACTCGGGGGAGCATAGGGAATAAAATAAGATCACAAACTGGCCTCTTCTTACCGGGTGGCAGGTTCCATTTAAAAGTGCGGGATAGAGTTGAGCACATTTTTCAAAATTCGGTTCCGATTACGATCGGCTGCGAATATTGTTTTTGCAATATTTCGCCGAACGTCACTGAAGTCAATGGGAGTAGAAATTAAGAAATATGTTCGAAAATGATCATCAAATATAAATTCGGCACGAATATGATTCGGCGACCGATTCCGAACATATTCGCTCAAGTCTAGTGCTGGCCACTACGTCATGTCAATCAAAATGCCAATGTAATACTCTGGAAATAGAGAGGCTTCCTACCCTTAATTTTTCTTAAACTGCACTAAGTTCTACATCTTGTCAGTAGACTCAAGCTATCCATCCTAAAATATGGAGGCCCATTTTCCACGTAAAAATATAATGACTTTTTGCACCATAAGCCTAATGTGCATGGAGTCAAGGCCCTGCGTTCATTTCTACGGGCTCACAGCCTTACAAACGACAGAAGTCCGCCTGTGACATGCAAAGCTGGGTCATAAATAATAAAAATCTATACATTTCTGTGTAGCGTCAAGACGGGAGTTTAGAAAGGACCACCGCTTGCTCTGCAGGGAGCAAAATAAACATTATTGTTCAGTCCTGGCAAAGTCACCTTCAGAAGTGGCGTGTAGGCAAAACATAATCGTAGACGGCCACAGCAATAACGGAAACGGCATTTATTTACTTAGCAAATATCGCTATGTAAAAGAAAGAGCAGAATGCTTCAATTAGGAAAGTGAATATGAAAAGCGAGATCATAAAAGCTGTAAACAGTGATGTGAAATATAAGCAAATATTAAATGGAAAGTTTGGAAAACTTTGTGGGATCCACCACAGCTGGTTATCATTCCAGGATTTTGGCGTTTCCAGGACATATTTTACATTGTAATAGACAACGATATATATTATACATACAACAGAATAGAAGATATAACAATTGTATAAGATTATATAAAAATAATTATATAACGACATGTCCGTCCTTTGTACAGATCGATATTTCATATCTGCCTACTATAATGGTGTGTGCACATGCTGCTGATTCTGCTGCGGATCCGCAGCGGTTTTCCATAGCAGTTTGTACTGTATCATAATATCCTATGTGAAATGGAAACCGGATTTGCTGCGGTTTCTAATCTGCAGAAAGAATTGACATGTCAATTCTTTCTGCGGATTCCACTGTGGTTTACCATCTCCTCCATTGTAGAGGTTATAAACCGCAGAGCAAAACCACAGGCTAATCCGCAGATAAACCGCAGGTCTTTTTACCTGCGGAGTTACCTGCGGATTTTGCTAAATCTGCGCTGATCAATCCTCAGCAGAATCCGCAGCATGTGAACGTACCCTAAAACAGTGTAGGGGGGTGAGGGGGATGCAGCTGCAGTTCCTCTCCTATATTGTTCTTACACCCATGAAAACAACCACCACGGAGAAAGAAAATATATTTTTTAAAGAAAATTAAAACAAACCAACAATTTAAAAATTGGACACCACATTCCTGAGTGAATTAGATCTAATATCGATATATAGCTTGCTGAAACATTAAAGGGAATCTGTCAATAGGATCAACCCTCCTAGCGCGGTTTATATAGGCATACAGGTCATAGGAAGCTGAGCAAAATGATGCATTGATACAGTTGTGCTCAAAAGTTACATACCCCGGCAGAATTTTTGCTTTTTTGGCCTTTTTCAGGGAATATGAAAGATAACACCAACACTTTTTCTCCACTCATGGTTAGTGGTTGGGTGAAGCCATTTATTGTCAAACTACTGTGTTTTCTCTTTTTAAATCATAATGACAACCCAAAACATCCAAATTACTCTGATCAAAACTTCACATACCCTGGTGATTTTGGCATGATGGGTTTGAATGGCTACTAAAGGTAACATCCTCACCTGTGACCTGTTTGCTTGTAATCAGTGTGTGTGCATAAAAGCTGAGTGAGTTTTTGGGATCCAGACAGACTCTTGCATCTTTCATCCAGCCAATGACATTTCTGGATTGGGAGTCATGGGGAAAGCAAAAGAATTGTCAACAGATCTACGGGAAAAGATAGTCAAACTGTATAAAACAGGAAAGAGATACAAAAAGATATCCAAAGAATTGACAATGCCAATCAGCAGTGTTCAAACTGTGATTAACAAATGGAAAATCAGGGACTCTGTAAAAACAAAACCGCGGTCAGGTAAACCAACAAAAAGTTTGTCCAGAACTGCCAGGAAAATTGTTCGGGATGCAAAGAAAAACCCACAAATAACATCAGCTGAAATACTGGACTCTCTGAAAAGTAGCGGTGTGGCTGTTTCAAAATGCACAATAAGGAAGAAAAGTGGGCTGCATGGTTGAGTCACCAGAATAAAGCCATTACTGTACAAATGCCACAAAATATCTCATCTACAATACACAAAACAGCACAGGAACAAGCCTCAAAACTTCTGGAACAAGGTAATTTGGAGTGATGAGATCAAAACTGAACTTTTTGGCCTCAACCATAAACATTACATTTGGATAGAGGTTAACAAAGCCTATGATGAAAGGAACATCATTGCTACTGTATCTAATGAAAGGCCAAGTCGACCTTTCATTGGCTATAGCAGAACAAAGTGAATGTTCTGGAGTGGCCATCTCAGTCTCCTGACCACAATATCATTGAGCCACTCTGGGGAGATCTCAAGCGCGCAGTTCATGCTAGACAGCCCCGGAAATTTAAAGGAGCTGGAGGCTTTTTGCCAAGAAGAGTGGGCAGCTTTACCATCTGAGAAAATAAAGCACCTCATTCACAACTACCACAAAAGACTTTAAGTTGTCATTGATGTTAGAGGGGGTAATACATGGTATTAAGAACTGGGGTATGTAAACTTTTGGTCAGGGTCATTTGGATATTTTAGGTTGTCATTATGATTTAAAAAGAGAAAACACAGTAGTTTGTCAATAAATGGCTTCACCCAACCACTAACCATGAGTGGAGATAAAGATTTGGTGTTATCATTCATATTCTCTGAAAAAAGTGTAGGATGTAGGAACAGTTAGAAAGGCGAGCACGCCCGAAGTGTCCACAAGGGCTCTAGCCCCAGGATGACATAGCAGCGATGTAACATTCTTAAAAAGAAGAAAAAGAGCACGGGCACAGACGGGTGCTGGATGAGACCGGAGCACCCCGGGAGTTCCAGTTTATTACAGCAGCAAGTGGAGGGGAGAATTACGTGGCCCAAGAGTCGTGCAGGGCGCAGAATATTCATAATATGGCAGATCTTAACTAGGGCAGAAGCCAGTAAGTCCGGGGTGAAACAGATAAGCGAAATCCCCTATGTCTTGAGGTCTTACAGAATTGAAGCTGCAGTACCATCTAGGGCGCTACTACCCTGTGATGTGCGTGAGGACAAAGAATTAGGGAAAGGGAAAGTGCAGGAGGAATACTGTAGGGACTGTAATGTTACTGATGTGCCCGGGACCGTTGAAGAGAAAAATAAAGTTGTTTGTTTGGCATCTGAACCGGCTTCTGTGTCCATTCTTTCCACCCTATGCACCGAAACTGAGTGTAAAGAAGCTGTGCAACACCGTAGTGGAATCCCTGATGGTGAAGCAGAACCTCACACAGGTACGCTGGCAGAAGCTGACAATTTTTCTGTGGGAAGAGCCCAGGACACCAGGGCCCTGGCTGAATCCTACACGTGCAGGGCTGCATCCGGCGGCCCGTCGTAACCGGACATTCGGCGTGTCTTTCAAGACCGCGGCATGTCTATTTATCTTGTGGAGATGCTCTGTCTCCGCAAGATAAATAACCCAGTCTATGGATACGATGCGGTGATTCCGGATGTGTTTAATGAACACATCCGGAATCACTGCACGTACAACAGGGGGCGGCGCTTTGGGCGGAGCGGGGTATTCGCTGTATCCAAAGGGTAGGTATTACGCCCTGTGGAGACATAGCCTAAGGCAGATGTGCTGTGGATGTTCTGTCTAGATTTGTACATTACAATACCATAATATGTGTGGATAATATTTTACTGAATATGATTCACACAGTGTATAAAACACAAAAAATCAACATGAGGCTACATTCCAATAGTAAGTATTTAGTGAGTTTCTGATTTTGCAGATTTTCTTCAACTATTGGCTAAATTAGGTTACCGTACTTGTGTCTTTCTCAATGCATTTTTTTACATCCTTTTTATCCCATTTTTGATGGTGCGATTTTTTGGTATGCCATGCCATGTTTTAAGTTAAGCTGCTTTGTTTTTGATACCTCCTGGCATTTTGCTTACCAAAACTTAATTGATACAATCATGTGCGGACTACATGGGAAAAAAAAGCACAGTGGGCAGGATATTTCTATTAATTCCATCCACTTTGCTGGAACTGTAAGATGCTGCATTTGTCGTGCAGCAAAAATTAAAAACTTGTTATTCCAACTTAACCTGAAAGCTTTAAATCCGTAGTATGTGACTTCAGATTTTACCATTCCACAACAAATCTGCATGGATTGTAAAGCGATGTGGAATATGTTGGCACTATAGAAATAAAAATTATTTATTATTATGCAACCCATGTTTAAGTGATGGACCCTAAATGTTTTAATATAATGTATTACCTGGCAGTTATATTTAAGATACTAAGAATTTAAAAAATTCCATCATAATAATCAATTAAAAGATACACTTTGAAAAAAATAAAAATAGCTGGTTGCTGATGTTTTTGTACCCAACAAATATCAAACTCGACAGGAGGCAAGAAATCCTGCCTTGGTCCTGCTGACATCACTGAGCTCTAGCTGAAAATTCTCCAGAGACTTCTGAGCATGTTTTGTAAGTCAGTCATTTAGCAAATTCTCCATCCTTACATGGACATGTTTGCCTTTGGGTCAAGCATGTATTTTTCTACATTTCGCTACTAAAGATATATTTAGTGTCAGTAAGCATTTTATCTAGCTTAAAAAATAAGAAAATAAAAAACACACAAAGTGCTGTGCAGAAGTTTTTGGGAGGTTTGCAAAAAATGTAAGAATTCTTTAGAAAATAGAAGTGATAATTTATTTGTATTGTTTAAGAAGAGAATT
Source organism: Dendrobates tinctorius (assembly GCF_039654945.1). Taxonomy (NCBI): domain Eukaryota; kingdom Metazoa; phylum Chordata; class Amphibia; order Anura; family Dendrobatidae; genus Dendrobates; species Dendrobates tinctorius. Next base: position 252,238 of record NW_027361752.1, on the reverse strand, counting down.
TTAAAACAAATCAATATTTGGTGTCATCATCCTTTGCATTCAAAACATCAGTTCTTCTAGGTACACCTGAACATAATTTGTAAAAGAACCCAGCAGAGCATTTATTAAAACATCTTTGAAATCTAACCACAGATCTTCTGTGGACGTAGGCTAAAGGGCCTGTCACACTAAGCGATATCGCTAGCAATATCGCTATAACGTCACTGTTTTTTGTGACGTTATAGCGATATTGCTAGCGGTATCGCTATGTCTGATACTTACCTCCGACCGCTCCCCCGCTGGTTATCGCTGATCGCGCGAGAACGTCCTGGGCTGTTTCTCGCTGTCAGCTTCCTGCTGGGCTTCCTGTGGCGCCGACGAGCGACGCGTGGACGCGGGCGGGAGGACGTCAGCGACCGCCGACCCCTGCTATGTCGCTGGTGAGATCTGCCTGTGTGGCAGCTCACTAGCGACCACTTAGCGATGCACCAGCGATCCTGACCGCGTCATATCGCTGGTCGGGATTGCTGGTGCATCGCTAAGTGTGACAGTACCTTTATGCAAATCCTTCTGTCTCCCAGATATTTGATGACGTTGAGATCAAGACTCTCTGTGGGCCATATCACCACTTCCACGACTCGGTGTTCTTCTTTACGTTGAAGACAGTTTTTAATGACACTGGCTGTGTCTGGGATAATAGTCCAGCTATGGACTAAATTTGAAGATCATCAGATGTCTTCCTGATGGTCATGCATGATGGCTAAGTATTTGCCTGTATTTCTGAGCATTGAGGACACCAAGAAATGGGAAACATTGAGGACAATGGATTCAGTGCCTGCAAAGGAAACAGTGCAGCAGATGAAAGACGCATCATGCGTATGTCCCTTTGAAATCAAAAGATGTCCATCAGTGCGATCAGTTCATAACTGGAAGCAACCAGTGGGACCTATACCAGCTACACCCATCTGCTGTTCGTAAAAGTTTGGTCAGAAGCAGTCTTAAAGGAAGAATTGAAGCCAAAAACCATACTTTCGACATGGAAACAAGGCTAAGTGGCTTAACTATACATGATAACATTGGAACTGGGGTGCAAAGGGCTGGAAAGACGACAATTAAAACGGTCTGCAGGCAACAGTGGAGCATGGTGGAAGCTCCTTATATGTTTGGGGCTGCAATTCAGCAAACGGAGTTAGGGTTTTGATCAGGATTAATGATGTCCTCAATGCTGAGAAAAATCAGGCAGAAACTTGTCCATCAGTATAAAGAAGGTCAAGGACTCCTGGAAGTGATGATATGGAGGCTTCCAAAGATCCTTGATCTCAACATCAAGTCTGTATGGGATTACATGAAGAGACAGAAGAATTTGCGTAAGCGACATCCACAGAAAAGTTGGAGTCAATTCTCCAAGATGTTTAGAACAACCTCCCTGCTGAGTTTCTTCAAAAACTGTGTGCTATTTTATCTAGAAGAAATTATGCTTTGATGCTGTTTTGAAGGCAAAGAATAGTCACAACAAATATTGATTTATATTTCTACTTGATAAAAAATAAACTATTAGCATTATTTTTATAGCATTCTAAGGCTATGTTCCCACAATGACCTTTTGATGTTGCAGATTTTCTACACTTATTAGGTATCAGGTTACTGACGTTTTTATCACATTTTTTACTATTTAGTTTTTGCATTGCAGCTTTGGAGTCTGAGAAGGCATTCTCCACCAAGTAAACCAGTACTATATATGATACTTAGGGATAGCATTAAAAAAACAACGCAACTCCTTTGTTGCAGAGAAGGTAATATCATTAATTGATGAGTGCTGATGTCATGTTCAAGGTTACTTCATGGTACAATATGGTCACTATTTCACGGACTTATGTGGATGCACAACAGAGAGAATAATAGAGATTTCTGCCAGCCTCTCCATGAAGCAGTCACCGCACTGTTTATAACAGGCCGTGATCAATGTCTGGGGAGTCTGAAACATGTTGTAAAGCACGATATCCTTAAACATGAAATGCGACCTATCGATAAATGACCTGCTCTTTGTAACTAGAAAGAGCAGTGGTCTTTGGCATATTACAGTCAGGATATGGATCCTACCACTGTGCACTCCACACGGAGTGCCAACCATTACCCTTCGACTATGATATTCATTGAGGCCTGTTACTGTAACATCAAATTTCGATCATGCTTCGAAACTTCTGCAAGGATCATTTTCTTAAGAATGGAAGATCATGTGAGCTGAAATCCAGAGTAGTCAATGTGGCTAAACATCTGCAGCTGTCATCTAACTTGCCTAGCCACCATTAAAAAAAAAAAATCTTACTGGAGTAAAATTGACTTCAAAAGTCTAAAGTAAGTTTGATGTCAGGTCTGAACCCTTCCCTTCATGTGAAAATACAGTGTACTGCAAATGGATGTTTAAGGGATGTTAAATTTTAACACTGGTGTCCGATTCTTAATATAGGACTTACACCATGAGTAAGGGCTCTTGATGTCAAACGTTTGGTGGTATGAATTTTTTCATGGATTTGTTGTACCTGTTGAAGGGGTTTTCCACTACTAGGACGACCCCTTCTCACTCTCAATGTTTGGCCCATGAAAATAGAAACCCCTGCACTCCTAGAAATATAGAAAATCAGAAGAGAAAGGAGTACCCGGTGATAATTTAGTAAAAAACAATATAAATTTTATTGCATATCGACAGACAATAAAAAGACATACACTCACTGGCCACTTTATTAGGTACACCATGCTAGTAAGGGGTTGGACCCCCTTTTGCCTTCAGAACTGCCTCAATTCTTCGTGGCAGAGATTCAACAAGGTGCTGGAAGCATTCCTCAGAGATTTTGGACCATATTGACATGATGGCATCACACAGTTGGCGCAGATTTGTCGGCTGCACATCCCTGATGCGAATCTCCCGTTCCACCACATCCCAAAGATGCTCTATTGGATTGAGATCTGGTGACTGAGGAGGCCATTTGAGTACAGTAAACTCATTGTCATGTTCAAGAAACCAATCTGAGATGATTCGAGCTTTATGACATGGCGCATTATCCTGCTGAAAGTAGCCATCAGATGTTGGGTACATTGTGGTCATAAAGGGATGGACATGGTCAGCAACAATACACAGGTAGGCTGTGGCGTTGTAACGATGCTCAATTGGTACCAAGGGGCCCAAAGAGTGCCCAGAAAAAATTCCCCACACCATGACACCACCACCACCAGCCTGAACCGTTGATACAAGGCAGGATGGATCCATGCTTTCATGTTGTTTACACCAAATTCTGACCCTACCATCCGAATGTCGCAGCAGAAATCGAGACTCATCAGACCAGGCAACGTTTTTCCAATCTTCTACTGTCCAATTTCGATGAGCTTGTGCAAATTGTAGCCTCAGTTTCCTGTTCTTAGCTGAGAGGAGTGGTACCCAGTGTGGTCTTCTGCTGCTGTAGCCCATCTGCCTCAAAGTTTGACGCACTGTGCATTCAGAGATGCTCTTCTGCCTACCTTGGTTGTAACGGGTGGCAATTTGAGTCACTGTTGCCTTTCTATCAGCTCGAACCAGTCTGCCCATTCTCCTCTGACCTCTGGCATCAACATGGCATTTCCGGCCACAGAACTGCCGCTCACTGGATTTTTTTTCTTTTTCGGACCATTCTCTGTAAACCCTAGAGATGGTTGTGCGTGAAAATCCCAGTAGATCAGCAGTTTCTGAAATTCTCAGACCAGCCCTTCTGGCACCAACAATCATGCCACGTTCAAAGGCACTCAAATCACCTTTCTTCCCCATACTGATGCTCGGTTTGAACTGCAGGAGATTGTCTTGACCATGTCTACATGCCTAAATGCACTGAGTTGCCGCCATGTGATTGGCTGATTAGAAATGAAGTCTTAACACACAGTTGGACAGGTGTACCTAATAAAGTGGCCAGTGAGTGTAGTTCATAGTAGTAACATATACTCCCGGAGTGTACAGACAGGCAAGAGTCACCATTTAAATAACAAAGAAATAACGCAAGGTAGCAAATAAATAACAAGGCAAGAGCTTACCAGGGTCTATAAAGAAATACAGTGGTGACCCCAGGACAGTCTAGATGACGTGAAGTCATTATTGCCCTCTACTCCTCTTTGGTCAGACCTCATCTGGAATACTGTGTCCAGTTTTGGGCGCCACATTTTAAAAAAGACATCAACAAACTGGAGCAAGTTCAGAAAAGAGCGACCAGAATGGTGACCGGTCTGCAAACCATGTCCTATGAGGAAAGGTTGTAGGATTTGTGAATGTTTAGCTTGCAAAAGAGAAGACTGAGAGGAGACTTAATAGCTGTCTACATATATCTCAACGGCTGTCACATTGTAGAAGGATCATCTTTATTCTCATTTGCACAAGGAAAGACTAGAAGCAATGGGATGAAACTGAATGGGAGGAGACAGATTAGATATTAGAAAAAAAAACTTTTTGACAGTGAGGGTGATCAATGAGTGGAACAGGCTGCCATGGGTGCTGGTGAGTTCTCCTTCCATGGAAGTCTTCAAACAGAGGCTGGATGATTTAGTGAATTCTGCTTTGAGCAGGGGGTTGGACCAGATGACCCAGGAGGTCCCTTCCAACTCTACCATTCTATGATTCTACCTCCCATTCCAGTGGTATCGGCACTCACGTTCCCAGGCCTCACATGAGGTTATGTCACGCGAGCCCTGCACCCAATCAGCGCTGGCGTCACTGTCCCCTCCTTCGGATGTATAAGTAATCAAGAGGAAGTGAGCGGCCAGCCGCAGCTTTCGCCTCCTGTTGATTACTTATACGTCCGAAGGAGAGGCACTGATTGGGTGCAGGGCTCACATGACATAATCTGACGTGTGCCCCGGGAACATGAGGGCTGATACCACTGGAACGAGAGGCAAGTATAGGTGTTATTATTTTCATGGGGGCAAACATTCCGAGTGAGAAGGGGTTGTCCTAGTAGTAGATAATCCCTTTAAATATTTTGGAATAAAACATTGAAGAAATTTTTAATACAGATGAGTTGAGCCGGACCATTCTTTGGATTTCCAAGGTGCACCAGGACAGTGGTGAGGTTCCGAGCTTCGAGTACCTATCTATGGAGAGCTCTATATTTTCACCTTTACAAACCATAGGACAATAATTCTTGATGGGTGGTGGCCCAACCTCCATGGCCATCCATGCTGAGCACAATGAAGAAGCTGTAGAGATCCTGTGAGCATCACCTCCTCTTGTGGCTTATCTGTATAGATTAGCACTGAAACACAGGCCATAGATCCAAGCTGGAAAAAATGGGATGAGTAAAAGCCCCAGGTGATACTGACTATATTGATGAGCCTGTGTGAATAATTCATGGGACAGCTACATTGTGTTGGTGGATGGGGTTTCGAGAGTTCATGATTCCCAATAATCCAAGGATAGGCCATCAATAATAAACCTTCCCATTAAAAACTACATTCAGGATTGATTCATAAAACTGTAGAGAATGCAAAAAAACACATAAAAAATGCGAATTGCAGTACATGTATCACACAAATGAGGCTTATAGCTATAGGAGGTGAAATCTAAAACAGACAAGTGAAAATGCAAGAATAATTTGGAGAAAAAGGTTATCACCTAGAAAACGTCAAGAAGGTTTGTACGTAATCCAGGCGTCTTTGGCTACCAGAAATTGCATCATATCAGATATTATACCAGTAATCCAAGATTCCAAAAAGGGATAAAACGACGGAGCTCTTTAAATAAACTGCTGCGTAGGGAGCAACAGGCAGCTTGTGAGCGACCTGTCAGAAAGTGAGTAAAGTGGACCCATTCATCAGGCACGAAGCGATGAAAAGTCAGCAGGCAGAGGTAGAATTTCACAGATCTTATAGTCGACTACAAAGTTATCCAGAATCCATGAGCTAATGCAGACTAACTGGTGCCTTCTGCTCCTGCTCTGTCATTATCTATCAGTAATAGATGGTTTAATCTGAAAAATATATGATTTTAACTGTTGGCACTGGCGTGTGCATGGGGTGAGTGGGATGTGAAAAAATATTGTAATCTGCGTTGACAAGAAAAATATGTGAGGACTTCTGCGTTTTAAACTGATAGCGGTGAATAGTGTGCAGAGAACGGAATAAAGCTACAGTCCAGATTGTACTTTCCGAAAATTATTTTTGGTAACATTGTGTAGAGAATAAGATTCTTGTTTGCACATAAAAAGTTCAAGGATTATTTGAGAGCTGTTCAGTAAGATAATTTTAATTCTTAAAGGGGAGGTCCGAAACACAAATGAACTTTCATTTTTTTAATCCCTATATGCCATAATCTAATCTATTTTCTAATATACTTCAATTAAAATTCCCAATCCATTCCTACCTACACGGCTTTATTTTATTTTTTTTACTTCTTCCTTTTTTGACGAGGTTTCATTTGAAGATGCTCATTTGAGAATTCCAGTTTATCAGCACTGCGCCAGCAAGTGACGTCACTTGTGGGGGTGGCACTGGTCTCTGCACACTGGTTAAGCCTCTTACAACACTGACAGTGCGCTCTGTTGCCGGCGAGAGAGCGCATGGTCATTGTGAAAGTTGCACAGTGAAAGCAATTTACTGAGTATCCACCAGAACTGACAACCGAAACATGCTCAGTAGAGCAGGGACTAGCCCAGCCCCAGGAACAGAGGTCACTGATGACGCCTCGTTTCAGGGAAGGAGCAGAAGCTGCAACAAGGATGGCAGCCTCTGCCCCTGGATAACGTCTTGTTTGACTATCTTAGCATGCACTGGTATTCTTAAACACATCCTTTATAGCATTATCATATGTATGTGTAGGAGGGTGGACTGATATGTGGACCTGTCTGATGGAAGAAAGATAAAATGTAAAATGTGCTGTGTAGAATGGTTTATAACTTGTAAATTTGTATGGGGAAAACAGCAAGTAATTAGAGACGGTGTAGTACTGAGTTTTGGCCACTAGAGGGAGACACAAGACAGTGAGTAAAAGACCTAACAGCAGCTGAAGCTAGGAAACGCAAAGTCAAGGTGGTTGGAGTTACGGGGACTGAGAAGGGGAATTCCAGAGAAAGGGAATAAAAGGAGGGAGAGTCCCAGAGACAGTGGGGGGGTGGCCCTGACAGGACAGCTGCAAACAGAGGACGCCTGGGGTACTGGACGGCTGGACACCGAAGAGATAGTAAGTGTCGTAGCGGACGGACTCGACCAGGGAAAGCGCTGTTGCCGTGGGCCTAACGGCAGCCACAGTGAAAGAATCTAGAGGGCCGTCGCAAACAGGAGAAGGAGGAGGTGACAGATACCCAGGCCAATGCGCAGAAGCTGTCATATTGCTATGGATGTCGGAGAAGACACCCAATAAAGTGGACCTGATTGAACGTGTATCTGCGTTTGACTCCAGTCTTTTCGTGCATGAGAAGGGACCACCCCCGGTCGGCACACGATCCTACATATGTACAGCAGCACAATATCTTGTAATACAGGGCACAGCTCAGACTTATGTTATAGAGGAGCTCACACTGGATTTGTAAACTTAAATGGAGAACCTCCACCAATTGGTGCTGCTTCACTGGTTCTGGAACAGATTTTCATTTTTTTTCTGTGCCCCTCCATTTCAGAATTGATACTGCAAATTTTAATTTCAAGCAATTGGGTGTGTACCAGAGAACTTCTCCGTGGGTGTTTGCTTTTTCTCCTTTGTCGCTGACCAATCAAAACATGGCCATGCCCACAGAGAGGATCAGTGGTTTATACCCAATTGGCAGAAGGGAAAATTTGCATCTTTTTTTCTTTTCTAGGCGGCATAACTTATATAACTGATGTGAATAACCAAAGTGACTGAGAATCTAGAAGCCTCATGCATACGTTGCTTATTTGTGACTTGCAGATTTGGTGCAGATTTAAATCTGCTGGATGTCACTTCTTTCAGCATTTTTGCAGCATTTTTCTACCCATTCAATGAAGTCAGTTAAAAAAGATATAAGGGTATGTGCAAACGATGCGGATTGCTGTGCGGAATATTCTCCACGGAATCTGAATATCTTGGCAGAATCTACAGGTCAAAATCCGCGTGTTTATTATGCGGATTTCCTGCGGATTTTGTGCGGATATAAATGCCTTTTTACACCTGTGGATTCCTATTATAGAATGGGTGTAAAAACGCTGTGGAATCCGCACAAAGAATTGACATGCTGCAGAAAAAAAAACGCTGCATTTCCGCGCGGATTTTTACGCAGCATGTGCACAGCAAATTTTTTTCCCCATAGAATAACATTGTACTGTAAATCACTTGCGGATCTGCACTGATTCCGCAGCGTCAAATCCGCTGCGGAACCGCACCAAATCCGCAACGTGTGCACATACCGTAAGAACGCATGCCTAAAAATGACTGCAGTCAGTAACATTACTGCTCTTCAGAGTCACTCGGTCTTGCAGAGTAAAAATGCTACAAATACACAGCAAATCAGCAATCATTTTTATACCTGCATTTTTATAGTTGATTTTTCCTGACTTCATTGAGGTAATTCTCGCACCCTCTCCTAGGAAAGGAGGACAATGGCCGGCCTGAGCTGCTGTGAATATACCAATTCCTAGATAACTGGCGGACACAGACAGAAGAGAATCCCTGTTAAAAAAACAGAATATGGGCCCTTAAGTCCAACAGCCCCTTTACCTCTTGAGACCCCATGGCTGCACAGGTTGCACTAATGATATTTCTGCCCCTGTCCTAGAAAGATATCTATATTCTCATGGTGAAATGCATGGTCTTGAAAATCAGATTTTATTAGAGGGCCTGGAAATATAGTAAATCCCCATTTTGTTGAGTACTTATTCCGGTATTGTAAAATCCCTCAGGATAAAATGAGATATTCAACAAGAACTTGATTATTTATTTTTTTTTTTAAAGGCTCCTTGTTTCGGTGTAGGTGGGTAGGATGAAAAGCTTCGTTGTCGTAGGAGCAAAAGAAAAAAAAAAGACCATTATTTCCTGGAGTTTTTACAAGCATTAAACCAGCTTTACCGAGCTACAGTGACTTATGTCATTAAATATAATCTCAGCGGGTATGTTACGTTTTCTAGGAGTAGTTTACATACTGCAAAGTGGCTTTTTGGTCTTCAGTGCTTAGGGTTTGGATTACTGGAGCTATTGTAGCAGGTGATTAAAATCAACGTCTAGAATACCCGGCGAAACCCAGATCAATATCAAATGTGTTACACATTGTATTATTTTATTAGTATAGTATGCAGGGAGCGAGCCCCGAGGACACAGTACACTTTTGTTGCCTTTGCACACAAGCTAGAATACTTTTGATTTATTATGTACAGTAGAAATAATAAAAATGAAATTATGTCTTGTTATAGGACTTAGGAGGGCAGAACAGAATGCTCATACAAGTCATCACTTTTAGGTCTTAAAATTAGTCTCTACAAGAAGAACAGTTGAAGCGACTATTGGATCACGCACACGGCTACATCATGTCTCCGTACAATCTCTCTAGGTCGCTTAGGACCCACTGAGGAGTACGGGCCATAAAACACCTCTGTATAATAAATCCAATATAATATGGGGGCAAAGACAGACTTCGATGCTTATGATCTGTAATGATGCCCTCAAAAACCTTGCACACTACTGATGTCAGGCTTACCGGACGGTAGTTGCCTGGATCCACATTCTTACCTTTCTTAAATATTGGTACCACATCAGCCATCCTCTATTCCTGGGCACCACCCGTTACAAGAGAATCTAAGAATATAAGATACAGTGGTCTGCCAATTACTGAGCTCAATTCCCTCAGTATCCATGGATGAATGCCATCTGGGCTGGGGGATTTGCCAATGTTTATTTTGCTCAGACGCAGGCATACTACTTCTTTTTGCGTTAAACTAATCATATCAGGTGGTGAACTTTGATTTTTGCCTTGTTGAAAGATCCCTGGAATAGTGAGTTCATTGGTGAATACAGATGAAAAGTGCCAGTTCAATATCTCAGCCTTTTCTTTTTCCTCAACAATTATCTTGTTATCGTGTTTTAAAAGGCCAAGGCCATCTGTGTTTTTCTTTTTGGCATTGAAAGATTAAGGCTACTTTCACACATCAGTTTTTTGCCGTCAGGCAGGATCCGGCTATTTTTAGAAAAAACGGATCCGGCATAAATTTTGGAGAACTGTAGAAACGGATCCGTTTTTTTGCTGGATCCGTCTAGCAGGTTATATCTGTTTCCTTGGGGCTGGCCAATTGGATCTGAGCATGCGCAGACTTAAAAAACGGATCCGGTGGCTGGATCCGTCTTTTTCTGGATCCGGCGCATTCCGGCGCCCATAGACTTTCATTGTAGCAAAAAGCTGGAAGCGCCGGATCCGGCTCTTCCGGCTTTTTCACCGGAGACAAAAAACGTTACAGTAGCCGTTTTTTCCAGACGCCGGAATGAGACAAGTAGCCGGATCCGGCAAAAAAACGGATGAAACGCAATGCCATCCGGCGCTAATGCAAGTCAATGGGGAAAAACTGGATCCGGCATTGCATTTTGCCGGATCCGGTTTTACAAAAAAAAGCCGGATCGCGCCTGACGGCAAAAAACTGATGTGTGAAAGAGGCCTTATACAGATTTGGGGGATTTATTTTAATATCGCTCGTGATTTGTTTCTCTAGAGATAACTTTGCTAGCTTGATTTCTTTTTTTACACTTCTTATTGAGATCTGTATACTCCTAAAATACTAGCTTCAAGATTTTGAATGTCCTTTGTTTTTGTCTGATTAAACTTTGTACTGTCTTATTTATCCATAATGGCTTCTTTTTATTCCTGGACATTTTATTGCCAGAGGGTATATGTTTTCTACATGATTCTAGAAGAATTTCCATAAACATGCCCCATTTATGTTGTGTATCCCCAGTTACCATGTCATGGTCCCAATCTACTCAATTAAGCTCTTCCCTTAATTTGCTGAAATCAACTTTCCTAAAGTTACAGGTTTTTGCATTTCCCCTTTTGGATGTTTGATTGATCTAATATGGTATCTTGTCTTATTGACGGGATCAGATCCAGCAGATTATCTCCCTGGTTTGCTCATCTACCAACTGAGAGAGGTAATTGTCTTGAATTGTAGCACAACCAGAAGATTCGATGTCCCATTGAATGTCTGGATAGTTAAAATCCCCCATAATAAAAGGACCCTATTATTATTTGCTGCCTTTTTAATTTGTTGCAACATTTCATCCTCTACCTGTTCAGATACATTAGGTTTGTAGCACACTTCAATTAGAAGTTTTCCATTATTGCCATTCCCATGTACATTTACCCACATTGGCTCTACATTGTCGCAGTGTCCACCTTTCCTGTTCTTTCTAAATGTAGTGTTACCCTCTACGTTTGTCACCCAGTCATGGTTTTCGTCCACCCAGGTTTACGTAATGCCCACCTCATCATATTCTATGGTTGATATAAGGGTCTCCAATTCATTCATTTTGTTCGCAAGACTTCTTACATTTGCCAGCAGACATTTAATATTATTAGCACATTCATTACTCCTTCTCACCTTCCTATGTTCCAGCTCTCCCTAAATCCTCATTGACTCCTACTATCCCACTCTCTCTGTCTACTCTAGCTATCCCTTTATTAGCACAACTAATCTTCCACCCCCCCCCCAGATCCTAGTTTAAAAGCTCCACCATTAGTCTATTTTCCCCCAAGCACATTGAGGTGCAGCCCATCCCTACCATAGAGCCTGTAACCAACAGAGAAGTCGGGCCAGTTCTCCATGAACCCAAACCCTTCCTTCCTGCACCAATTTTTCTAACTTATTTATCTCCACATCTCGCTTTCTAAAACTGAACATGGATAAAACAGAATTCATCATCTTTCCCCCATCTCACTCTACCCCTCCACCTGACCTATCCATCAATGTCAATGGCTGCTCACTTTCCCAAGTCCGGCATGCTCGGTGCCTCGGGGTGATCCTCGACTCGGACCTCTCTTTCAAGCCACATATCCAAGCCCTTGCCTCCTCCTGCCCACTCCAACTCAAAAATATTTCTCGGATCCGTACATTCAAGAAACTGCAAAAACGCTTGTGCACGCCCTCATCATTTCCCGCCGACTATTGCAACCTCCTATTCTCTGGCCTCCCCTCAAGCATCACTCCAATCTATCCTAAACTCTGCTGGCCGACTAATCCACCTGTCTCCTCAGATATTCCCCAGCCTCTTCTCTCTGCCAAGCCCTTCACTGGCTTCCTATTGTCCTGAGGCTCCAGTTCAAAACCCTAACTATGACATATAAAGCCATCCACAACCTTTGTCCTCCATACATCTGTGACATGGTATCCTGGTACTTACCTACAAGCAACCTTCGATCCTCTCAAGATCTCCTTTTATACTCCCCTCTTATCTCTTCTTCCCACAACTGCACACAAGACTTCTCCCGTGCTTCCCCCCATACTCTGGACCTCTCTACCTCAACACATCAGACTCTCGCCTACCATGGAAACCTTCAAAAGGAACCTGAAGACCCACCTCTTCCAACAAGCCTACAACCTGCAGTGATCCTCAGTCTACTGAACCGCCTCACGACCAACTCTACCCTCTTGTAGTGTATCCTCACCCATCCCCTGTAGACTGTGAGCCCTCGTGGGCAGAGTCCTCTCTCCTTCTGTACTTGTGTGTGCCTTGTATTGCTCATGTTAATTGTACTTGTCTATGTATGCCCCTTTTTCACATGTAAAGCGCCATGGAATAATTGGCATTATAATAATGAATAATAATAATAATAATAATCTCCACAAGCTCCTGCTGTATTTCTAGTGACGCTCGTGGCACCGACAGTACTTCTGAAAACACCGTAGATGTCCTGGCCTTCAGCTTCTCTCCTAGTTCCCTGTAATAATTTTTAAGGCCCTTCCACCTTCCTCTAAATTTGTCATTGGTACCGATGTGTACCATAACAACTGGGTTTTCACCACCAGCCCACTCAACAATCTGTGTATCCGATCCGCAATATGCAGAACCTGAGCACCCGGCAGACAACACACTGTCGTCCTAATTATAGAGTCCCCTACCACCAACATGTCTGACCTTTGCTGCACTCCAATTTCCCTCCTTCCTACCGCAGTCATTTTTTCTGTTTGCTAGGAGCAACGTCCTGCTGTAGTGATCCCAGTCCTGGGCCTGCATTCCTAATATCAGCCAAACAGGCATATTTACTAGGTTCTGCCAGATCAGGACTGGGCTCCTTGCCACTTTCCCCTCTACCATTTCTTGTAACTGTTACCCAGCTACGTACTTCCGGGTCCTGATCTTACCCACCTCCACATCACTGACCCCCAGCCGGTACAAGCTCAGTGAGCTCTAAACTCCTCTCCAGGTTTGCAATGCTACTGATTGTTACAAGCTGCAAATTTAGTTCCATTATCTGGGCTTCAAAACATGTAACTTGTTGACATTAAAAGCAGAAATATTCACCCTCAAACGGCTGTTCAAGGCATGCATACATTTCTCAAGATGCATAGCTGGTAACAATGTCCATGGAGCACATACTGAATAGGGATAAACAGTACAGATAAACGATACCTTGATCTGATGTTGTATTCCAGATAAATCAATGGTTTTCTTAATATGTAAATGAGCTGTTCAAGACTATGGGCTGGACATAGATCTCCCAGAGAATACAGAGTTTACTGCAAATGAAAGGGAGCGTTATCAGTGTGAGACATGTAATAACTGACCGTCTGCTCTCCTGATCTACATGTCTCCCACTGGTAATGCCCCATTTATTTAATATAAGCTCTGGAGGCAGATTCTCAGGGAGATCTACGACCCACCCACAGTAGGCTTAATACTACTGACAGATTCCCTTTACACATAACGTAATGTCATATCTATAAAGAATGAACTATGGTCACGAGTGGTTCTGTTTATGGAAAAAATGGGATCATCCCAGCCCATTAAGGGAAGTTCTCCAGATTTGATGGTCTAGTTGCTATCCTACATTATTGCCTGTTCATGGTTTACTCTAGCTCTATACAAGACAGATCTATAACAAGCTTTGGTATCGATGGATAGAGTGATATGATGCAGAGTAAAACAAGTCTCCGGGCTGAGGACCACCACCAGTCTGACTTATGATAACCCAACAAGCCAGTTCTCCGATATGTTTAGCAAACTAAACACACATTACGGTAACAAAAACAGTTTTATTGCTTCCAAGGGGAAATGTGAACTGAGGGCAAAGTTATTCTTGCATAACTCTTTCTAGTTGTTTATTCCTGGCATGACAGCTCATAATGAACACGTCTGACAGTCACAAGTCCCAGATGATGTTAACAGAAGCTCCACAGACAATGCTCGCTCTGTCTAACATGGTTAGCTCATGGATGTCAGCTCCAGAATACCTCAACGCTCGCACCCACTTGCCAGTTCTAGTAGCACACAGCAAAATGAGAAGACAGACGACCTCACGTCAAAAGAGACATGTCAACCTATGGATTGTGATGCATTTGATGGAAAGAACAGTGAAGATTTATGTGTTTGCAGATGGAGGCCCCCGGGGCCAGCTTTGTGTGATCATGTAGGGAATATCATCTCACACAACTGAAGGAAATGCACTGGCCAAGGGGTGTAACTATAGTAGGTGCAGAGGTAGCAGTTGCATTTGGGCCCTGGGGGCTGAAAAAGGTCCCACTGCCCCATATGAAAAGCCCAATGCTATTAAAGAAAGGGCCCATGATATTTAAGGTCCATGTTGAAGATTTTGCCTTGGGACCCATGTTACGCTGTTGTCACTGGTCATCTTGATCTAGACATTCAGAGCTTGCACCCTTCATCCCAACCTAGAAATGAAGCTGGACAGGATATGGCTACTTGGCTACCACCCATAGTTTATCAATTGTATATTGTTACGTTATGGAGAAAACTTCTGACGCCATTATTTGGCCACCTTACGACAGTCGTGTAATGTGGTGATAGCTATTAAAGTATGTTTTTGTATACTGTTTGATTGTATTGTTTTGGTACTACATGATATGGTGGAATCAATAAAAGGACTCCAGGAGCTTCATCTATCACCGAAAAGAATTCTAAGAATTTCACATTTCAAACCGATGTAACTGTGGAAATACTGTACTAGTTCTGTACCACTTTCAAGGAGTTTTCTTGCATCACTAATGCAGATTGATAAAGGTAGTTGGGGCCACTGTTGAACTTGTTCAGGATTACTTAATTTGCTTGCTTATGTACCGCGCTCTACAGACATCAACATCACTGTCCCCGATGAGACTCAACATTTAAATTCCCTATCAGTATGTCTTTGGAATGTGGGAGGAAACTGGAGAACCCGGAGAAAACCCACGCAAACACGGGGAGAACATACAAACTCCTTGCAGATGTTGTCCTTGGTAGGATTTGAACCCAGGATCCAAGCGCCACAAGGCTGCAGTGCTAACCACTGAGCCAATATACACACATCTGCTTTCTTACAGTTACAGCATCACATATGTCTATGGGTTGTTTCTGGACAATAATTATATCAATATATTTTACACTTACTGCTAAAATATTTTTGGAATTGTTTGATAAATTATATAATATTATATGACTTATCTAATTTGAGAATGATTAAAAAAAAAAATATTTAGCCTATGGAGCGGTGCCACCTGGGGAATCCTCTCAGCTAGTCTTAGACAAGTCAAGCGACCAAAAATTTTGACCCTGGAAGTCAAATCACAGACGAGTTACAGGCAAGACCTCCTGAAGAAGCTGCGATACATATGGGATTATTGTTCCACCCCTCAGTCCAGGAGCCAAAATTACTTTTTATTTGGGCGATATGGTATATATTAGTTTTCACTAGAGTTGAGCGAAACTGGTCGGTCAAATTCATATGTCGCCGACTTTCGCTGAAGTAGGGTTACATGAAACGAAACCCGACCATAGCGTGAGGTCGGCCACAAGGTCGGCGACCAGAGCGCCAAAGTCGCGTTTCAAATGATGCTTCCAGCGCCCTTTTTCAGCCAATGATGGAGGACGCACACTGAGGGCAACGCGATGACATGGGCATCGGTCACCACCATCTTTGAGAAGGGCATGCAAGTGATTGGCTTGCTTTGTGTGGCGTCACAGGGGCTATAAAAGGGCGTGCACGCCGACCGCCATCTTACTTATGCCAATATTAGCATTAGGGAGAGGTTGCAGCTGCTGATTCTTAATAAGGGAGAGCGTTAGGCAGGGAAGAACAAAAAAACTGCTTCTGCTGTTAGCGATTTCCACTGTACAACACAACAGTTTGTGTGCAGTGACAGGGGAGGCTATATTTTTTGTGCATCAGCTCTGTTGGTTATTAGGCTGCCTTATAAGGCTCCCTGATAGCTGCATTGCTGTTTGCACACTGCTGTGCAAACTGCTTTTTTAAAAGCAAAAATACTTTTCTTCCTCTTTTCTGCACAGTTACCAAGCGTTCATTTTTCTACACTTTTGTGTGCAGCAGTCCTGCTTATTAGGCTGCCTGCTGCCATACTTGGACTGAGAGCATCATTGTCAGCCTCCTAAAATCTCTAGGGAGCTTCCAATTCTCCCCAATACTATATACACACCTTGTACTTTGTCATACACCAGCCAATTTCAGCCTGTTAAATTGAGGTGTAATCTATAGTGGGCCTGAGATAATAGTTCAGCCTCCTAAAATCTCTAGGGAGCTTCCAATTCTCCCCAATATCATACACACACCTTGTACTTTGTCATACACCAGCCAATTTCAGCCTGTTAAATTAAGGTGTAATCTATACTTTAGTGGGCCTGAGATAATAGTTCAGCCTCCTAAAATCTCTAGGGAGATTCAAATTCTCCACAATACTATATACACCTTGTACCTTGTTTTACAGTACCATATAGCTGGTGGTATTTTGGGTACATTTTTCCAAAAATGAGGAAGTATGGTGGAAGTGGCCGTGGAAGTGGGCGGGGGTTGCCAGCTGGTACTGATGGTGGTGTGGGTGGGGGTGCATTTGCTGGTAGTGGCAAAAGCACAATAGCACCTAAGGCAGGAGGTGTTGAGCCTGCATCATCGTCTGGCTCCACAAGGCCTCGAAGGCTCCCTTTTCTGGGAGAAGGTAAACCGCTTTTAAAGCCGGAGCTTCAGGAACAAGTTTTGGCTTACATTGCTGACACAGCCTCCAGCTCTTTCGCCTCCTCTTCTGAAGTTTCAAAAAATAAAAGCACTGAGTCATCAGTGGAGGCTCCTGGTCAGGAACAACACCTTTCCTTGTGTCCTTCACTCCTACCAAAAGTGAAGGATGCGGCAGGCCACACTACAGATTACTCCATGGAGCTCTTTTCACACACCATGCTTGGGTTATCAAGTCAAATCGTGAATTCCCCAGTCCAAGATGAATCGGACATGGAGTGCACTGATGCACAGCCACTGCTAGATTTTTCTGTTGGTACATTCACTCAGAGAACTACATTGTCCTCGCAGTGTACTGAGGCAGAATCTGACACTGATGAAACTCAGGTGCCCCTTCCTGCATACTATACCACCTTACACGGTGACACAGAGGAAGGTGCACATGAAATTGAAGAGGAGATGATGGATGACCCAGTTGTTGACCCAGATTGGCATCCATTGGGAGAAGAGGGTGCCGCTGCCAATAGCTCAGAAGAGGAGGAGGATCCGCAGCAGGCATCGACATCGCAACAGCTGTTATCTGGTAGGCCCGTAGCAGTCCAAAAACGGGTTACAAAAACCCAAAGAGTTGCAGGACAGCTTGGCCAGATGGTCAAATTAGCACAGCATGCAAGGCCTCAAAATGTCTTCCATAGTAGGAAGAGTGCAGTGTGGCAGTGGTCGAAGCTGAAAGACCTCTGTAAAGTCCTTCAGTGTTTTGGGGAATGCACACGACTGGTAAGCGCAGACGACGCCATCATAAGCATGAGCATCTCATTTATGCGTCTGCTCATGCAAACTTTGACGCACATTAGGGAGCAGGCGTCTGCAGCCGAGGAGGAAGAGGATGACGGAAGCCTCGATGACAGTCAGCCATTGTCTGCTCAGGGAACTCTCCTGGAGGAGGTGGAGGAAGAAGAGGAGGAGGAGGATAATGGGGATGATTATTTAGGGGAGGAGGATGCTTCTCAGGGGGCAAGAGAAAATGTTAGCGTGGCAAGGTAAGGTACAGGGTTTGTGCGTGACTGGAGGGATGTTGATTTGCCAGAAAGTGCTCCTCCACCCAGCACTTGCAGTGCATCATTGACACCGGGAACATTGGCCCACATGTGTGATTATGCCTTGCAGATCCTAAAAAGGGACCCCCGCATTGCCAAAATGATGAACGATGACGTCTACTGGATGGCCAGCATCCTGGATCCAAGCAATAAAGGCAAATTCCAAAACATCATGCCACAGGAGAACCTAGAGCTAATATTGGCTAACAAACAAGCAACTCTGGTAAACCGTTTGTTGAGGCATTCCCAGCACACAGCGGCGAAGCCGTAGGGGGCAACATGGAAGAGGTGTTCGTGGTGCACACAGCCGAAGTGGCGTTGGACATAGGGGTTTCATGACCATGTTGTGGACTGATTTTTCAAGTACTGCTCAAACGACTGGTAATACTGCATCGATTGAAAGTGACAGGAGACAGCAGTTGTCAACTATGGTTACAAACTACTTCTCCCATATCGATGTTCTCCCTCACAGGTCATTCCCCTTTGACTATTGGGCCTGTAAACTGGACACCTGGCCTGAAATGGCACAATATGCCTTACAGGAGCTCGCTTGCCCTGCTGCTAGTGTGCTATCCGACAGAGTCTTCAGTGCTGCTGGATCAATCCTGACAGAAAAAAGGACCCGTCTGTCGACCCAAAATGTTAATGATCTGACCTTCATTAAAATGAACCATGCATGGGTTTCAAAGGATTTTGTCCCACCTTCCCCTGCTGACACATAGGTTGCCAGAAAAATGGCTCGCTTTTTTCCTCCTCTTCCTCGGACTTCTCCAATTCCTCCATTTGCAGCTGCTGAATGTCCAACATCAACATATGCCATTTTTTCCACCTTCCTAACTGGGCTGCCTCCCCCCCAGGGCCGGGGTCACCACCTGGTGCACACACCCTGCGAGTGCCATTGCCCTGGACAGGTGGGTGGGCCCACTCTTGGGCGACGGCACTGGCACAGGGTCCCTCATAGTACAATCAAGTGTCTCTGACGGCGGGGGTGCACACCTGCCGTCAGACACACCGGCGTACTATTAGGGGCCCTGTGCCAGTACCGCCGCCCACGAGTGAGCCCCCCTGCTTGCTCAGGGCCCCAGCACTTGCAATATTTACCTCTCCCTGCTCCACCACTGTGTAGTCTGGGCTGTTAAATCCTTCACTGGGACTGCCACTACAAATTTGGTGAACTGATAGATGATGGTTAAGACGTAGCTATGCCCTGTCCTGCTGGGCTCTATCTTCAGATGATCAATGGCTTCCATTTGTTATGGACGTTGACTCACAATGAGATGCAGTGGTGGTTTATCATCAGCTTTCACGGTTTTCCTACTCACAGACGTGTGACATTCCTGCCCACATCTTTAAATGTGTCCTCTCATGCCAATCCAATAGAATCGCCTACGGTCTGTGGCTTCTGTCTTTTGCACTCCAAAGTTACCTGACAGATCATGATAGGCAGTGAGGACCATGTCTACATCTCTCCCTGTGATCACAATTTGATGGAGATGAGTAACGGTGATGGGATCCACAGTACTGCGATACAGCAAACCTTTCTTCACAAAGAACTGTTTTCGCTGTCTCCACAGACAAAGTAATTGAGGGTCAGCATCGCCTCTGAGAATTCTCCTGGGAGTTTTTCCCGTGATTAGTAATTCCAAAATTTCTGCAATCACTCGACTTTCCGTCTGTACTTGTATCCATCTCGTTTCCTCTTGCGGAGAGTCTGGACTGTCTTACTGACACTGAAATATATATGAAGATTGAAAAATACCCCAACAGTGTATACTGGTGTACGCTTCGAATACATTACCCTTTTTCTACTTTTTAGATTCTTGTCTAATCCATACTGAGGCTGTGAGTGTCTTTGTCGGACTCCGGAAATATACACAGAGATTTTTAATGTTTAAACTTTGCTATATATACCTGGTATCCAGTGATACTGTACCCTTTCTCTACTTTCTACAATCTTGTCGAATCCATACTGGGCCTGAGACCGTCTGAGTCTGCCTCATGATATGTAGACATAGATTTTTAATGTGTAAACTATGCTATATGTAACTGTTATCCAGTGATACTGTACCCTTTCTCAACTTTCTTCAATCCAGTAGAATCCATACTGGGCCTGAGACCGTCTGAGTCTGCCTCATGATATATAGACATAGATTTTTAATGTGTAAACTATGCTATATATACCTGTTATCCGGTGATACTGTAACCTTTCTCAACTTTCTACAATCTTGTCGAATCCATACTGGGCCTGAGACCATCTGAGACTGCCTCCTGATATATAGACATAGATTTTTAATGTGTAAACTATGCTATATATACCTGTTATCCGGTGATACTGTAACCTTTCTCAACTTTCTACAATCTTGTCGAATCCATACTGGGCCTGAGACCATCTGAGACTGCCTCCTGATATATAGACATAGATTTTTAATGTGTAAACTATGCTACATATATACCTGTTATCCTGTGATACTGTACCCTTTCTCAACTTTCTACAATCTTGTCGAATCCATACTGGGCCTGAGACCATCTGAGACTGCCTCCTGATATATAGACATAGATTTTTAATGTGTAAACTATGCTACATATATACCTGTTATCCTGTGATACTGTACCCTTTCTCAACTTTCGACAATCTCGTCGAATCCATACTGGGCCTGAGACCGTCTGAGTCTGCCTCCTGATTAGAGATGAGCGGTGTTCGAGTCGACCTGTTCGCCAAGTTCAAATTCGAGCTGTTTTGGGCGGTGTTCGAGCCGTTCGTCGAACTCGAACACTTTGCTTAAAATTCGGCTGTTCGAGGTTCCGTTCGAGAACGGTTCGTTCACCAAAAGCGTAACTTTAGTTTCACATTAATAATGGTTTTAAATCTTAATAGACAGTTTCATGGCATAGTAGCGGTGTCTGGTAGCCAGCGGTGTAGTGCACCTGTCAAGGAGCTACACCGTGTGTGTTTCTAATAATTTTTTTTCCGCATCTCGTCCAGAAAATCCTTTTGGGCCTTGTAGCACTGTCTGCTACTCAGCAGAGGAGCCCACCCGTGAACCTAGCTATGCCGCCTGTTTATGAAAGAACCAGTTTTTGACTGCATTTAGCCCAGTTAATACTTTGGGCCTAGTAACTGTGTCTGCTACTCAGCAGAGATGCCCACCCGTGAACCAAGCTGTGCCACCTGTTTATGTAAGAACCATTTTTTAACTCCATTTAGCCCAGTCAATACTTTGGTCCTAGTACCTGTGTCTACTGCTCAGCAGAGGAGCCCACCCGTGAACCTAGCTATGCCTCCTGTTTATGTAAGCACTGTCTGCTACTCAGCAGAGTTGCCCACCTGTGAACCAAGCTATGCCGCCTGTTTATGTAAGAACTGCGTGCTACTCAGCAGTGGAGCCCAGCTGTTAAGCAAGCTACAGCACCTGTGGTTTGAACACTTAATTTTAGCACATTCTTTCTGGAATGCCGGTTAGGCCTAATTTCGGAATTCCGGTTGACCTGCACTTACTGGGAAAGCCTCGTTCGCGGGGAAGAATTGGAATCCCAGATCACCATCACTAACAGGGTTCAGCGGGTTATCCGCACCTGTAAGCGACACACGCTGGTCCTTTCAGTGTAGTGCGCATACAGCCCCGGACATGTAAGGGCATGACAGACATGTTATTGCTCGATCTCGCGTGCCAGAGCCTCGCGTGTCCCTCTAGTAAGCTGGACGCGGACCGCGGGGTCCTGCCGGAGTCTCGTTCATTAACGGAATTAAGCTGACAAATTGCTAGCACAACTAAAAACGACCATGCACCACCACCCACAGAATCGACAAAGCTGGCAATCTGTCCATCTTTTACGTAGCTGGCATGGTTGAGGTTGCCCATGTGGAGTCCAGTTAAGCCGCAGGCTCCACTCCTGGTGTTGCCCTTCTGGACATTCCTTTAAGGTTCAGCTTTGCAACCATACTGCCCCCGGAAACCAAACACTTTGCCTTCATGGACGCTGTTCGGAGGGTCGTGGGAATAACGCCGCCCGATCGGCAGTTGGCATAATTTATGGTGGGAAGTCCAACGGTATATGATTGTCTTCGATTTTAGATTTTTTTTATTTTAGATTTTTAGTCCAGCCTTTCTTGACTTTATAAGGGCATGACATGCCTATATTTGTGTCTCACCCTCCTCCTTTTACTCCTCCACCTCTTTTCTACACGTAGTTGCCCTTTTCCATATGTTATTTTTGTCTTCTGAGCATTGTGTTTGCTTTGGGACACCTTTTAAGGTGTTTTGTAATTGTTTTCTATTTGTTTGTATGTGTTTGCGTTTGCCTGTCATTGTTTTCAATGGGGCTCGACGGTGTTCAACGAACATTTGACGAACTTGCCTCCTGTTCGACGAACCGAACTCTAGCGGGCGTGGCTCAACACTACTCCTGATATATAGACGTACATTTTTAATGTTTAAACTATGCTATATATACCTGGTATCTGGTGATACTGTACCCTTTCTGCCAGGAAGTCCTCCTCCACCCACCACTCTAAGTGTATCATTGACACCTGGAACATTGGCCCACATGTGTGATTATTTCTTTTTATATTGTGGTCTAATCCAAACTGACCAAGTGAGAGTCTGTTTCTGACTGTGGAAATAAATACTGAGATTGACAATGACCCCTACACTGTGTACTGCTGAATGCTTCAGATCCATTACCGTTTTACGGCTTTTTATATTGTGTTGTAATCCATACTGAGCCTGAGAGCCTCCTAAACTATATACGGAGATTTAGAATGTTTAAACTATACTATATATACCTAGTATATGATGATACTGTACCCTTTTTCTACTTTTTATATTCTTGTCTAATCCATACTGAGCCTGTGAGCGTCTCTGTGTGACTCATGAAATATATAGGGAGATTGACAATTATCCTTTGACTGTATAGAGCTGTACGCTTCTGATACAGTACCATATATCTGATGTTATTTTGGGTACATTTTCTCCAAAATTTGGAAGTATGGTGGAAGAAGCCGCGGACGTGGGCGTGCGGGGGCCAGCTGGTACTGATGGTGGTGGTGCATCTGATGGTAATGGCAAAAACACAATAGCCACTAAGGCAGGAGGTGTTGAGCCTGCGTCATGGTCTGGCTCCGGAACGCCTGGAAGGCTACCTTTTCTGGGAGTAGGTTAACCGCTTTTAAAGCCGGAGCATCAGGAACTGGTTTTGGCTTACATTGCCGAAACAGACTCCAGCAAATATGCCCTCCTCTTCTGAAGTTTAAAAAAATGCAAGCACTGAGTCGTCAAGTGCTGGCTCCTGGTCAGGAAGAACCCCTTTCCTTGTGTCCTTCACCCCCACCAAAAGTGAATGATGCAGCAGGCCACACTTCACATTAGTCCATGTAGCTCTTTCCCACATACCATGCCTGGGTTATCGAGTCAAATCGTGAATTCCCCAGTCCAAGATGAATCTGTCATCGAGTGTGGGTGGCCAGCCAGGGTAGTGGGGTTAATCGGTACCGGGCCGGTGTCTCAGAGGGATGTCACGGTGGTGGTGACCCGGTCCGTGGGCATGGGCGTCCATGCAAAGGGGTGAATAACGTTTAAAGGTGAATGATTCGTGACGCCACCTGTGGTTTCTGATCAGATTGACCAACGCTGCAGCGTTGCTTCTCTGGGACAGATGTTGTGGTGCAGCTAAGATGTAGAAGCCCTGCACAGGTAGGGCCGTAGTCGCAGGGCAGATGAAAGAGTTGGTAGATGGTGTGCAGTGCAGGATGTAGTAGAGCCGTGCGCCAGGCGCAGGAGAAAGATGACAGACACAGTCATGCAGTTCCTTTACCTGTACTTGGTAAGTGCCGTACAGGACCCAGAGTACAGATGGAGAAAGAGTTGGTCAGCCTGGAAGCAAATTAGGAATTCTCTCTCTGCAGATAGGTAGTGTGGCCTCCGTTCTAGCACTTATCTGAGGTACTCGCAGTACTGAGTTCAATGAAGTTCCCCCTGTTGACTCTCTTTTGAAACTTTCTCGCATGGCAGGCAGCCGTAGCCTTTTCCTTCTGGCTCACACAAGTCGCTGCTGGGGCCTCCGAGCCTTAGTTGGGAACAGAGCATTTACAGCTGCTAATTCCTCCGGTTTCTGCTGCAGGACCATCAGTGTCCCTACAAACTCGGAGACCGGAATCCGGACCATGCGCTCCAACTAGGAGTGAGCCTTAACTCTGCTCATCCTCCAGCTCCCCTTCTCACATCCACGCACTTTCCCTTCCCTTCACAGACTGCCCTAACTTCCCTCCTCCCGATCACAGAGAGCAGCTCCTCAGCAGTCAGGTTCAGAGCTCTCCCTGCTGGCCTGGAGTGGGAACTGTGTTGTGTGTTGGTTCAACTGCTACAGGGATCCTTCGTTGCTCCAAAGCATGACATCACACTCCCTAGGAGGAAGGTAATGCCACTGTGGTGACCGTACTCCTGGGGGCGCCACAAGTGCACTGATGCCCAGCGACTGCTAGATGATTCTGCTGGTACATTCACCCAGACCACTACATTCCCCTCGCACTCTACACAGCCAGAATCTGACCCTGATGAAACTCAGGTTCCCCTTCCCGCATACTATACCACCTTACACGGTGACAAAGAGGAAGATGCAGATGAAAGTGCAGGTAGCTTGAGCAGGTGGGGGGGCATACTCATGGGCGACGCCGTACTATGAGGGGCCCTGTGCCAGTGCCGTCGCCAACGAGTGAGCCCCCCTGCTTGCTCAGGATCACAGCACTTGCAAAGTTGAAATACTTACCTCTCCCTGCACCACCTCCGTGACATCTTCCGTGTTTCCTGACAGTGACATTCTGGTCAGAGAGCGCGATGACATCACGTCTGTACGCCCTCTGCCTAAACAGTCCAAGTGCAGGGAGATGGAAGATGGGGACGACGAGGAGTCCAGACTAGTGCAGGGATTCCCTAACGAGGAGACTTATTTAATTGTTTTCAATTTTGGGACAGCAATTTTTGGGGAGCACTATACTCTGGAGAATGATATATGGGGCCCACCACACACTGGAGCATTGCAAAGGTGGATATCAGACATTGGAGCAGCATTTACAGGGCCCATTATACACTGGAGCATTAGAAATGGGGCCCATTATACCGTATTTTTCGCTTTATAAGACGCTCCGGATTATAAGACGCACCCCAAAATTTGAGGAGAAAAATAGGAAAAAAACTTTATTTTTAATAAAATGGTGGTGCATCTTATAATCCATGCGTCTTATTGCTTTCCAGGGGTGGTGATGGAGGAGGCCGGAGTGGAACATTGCTGCTGGGATGAGGGGGTGTTTTGATGTGCAGCGTGCCGCTGCCGGTGTCTGTTACTGCCGCCGCCCTCTGTCCCCTGATGCTTGCCACCACCGCCACGCTCTGTCCCCCGGTGCCTGCTTGCCACCACCGCCTGAAATCTCGGGAGATGAGATTTCAGCGCTGAAATCTCATCTCCCGAGATTTCAGTGCCGAGATGTCCGTCTGCGCATGCGCGGCGGCCATTTTCCAGGAAGAAAGCAGGCATGGAGCGACAGAGACCCCCCCACGCTGAACGGGACAGAGCGCGGCGGCGGCGGTGGGGCGGAAGAAACCACCGGGGGACAGGAGCGCGGCGGTGGCGGACAGCGCAGCGGCAGCATCAGGGCACAGAGTGCCGCGGCAAGTACCCTCAGTGGCAGCGCAAATGTATATCCTCTTTGTAAGACGCACCCCCTTTTTCCCCTCAATTTTGGGGGAAAAAAAGTGTGTCTTACAAAGCGGAAAATACGGTATATGGAGCATTATTTGAGCCCATAAGACAGTGGAGCTACATCCATGGGGACCAACATATACTGTAGCATTATGTGGAGCTCATCATATACTGTATGGAATATTATATGGGACCAATTATTCTGTATGGAGAAATATATGGGCCTCATTACTCTGTATAGCGCACTATGCGGTGGCCATAATACTGTATGGAGTAATATACTGTCCGTTTTTGGAGCTATTGGAGAATTTAAAATGGATATCAGTCATGTGATGTAAGAAGTATTTTTCATTGTACTATACCGCTATTTCTCTGCCGTATCAGAGGATCATGAATTGTGGCATGTGTTAAAGGAGCCCATTGACACTCTTTGGCCCTGGGCCCACGAAAACCTGGAGCCAGCCCTACCCCCCCCCCCACACAACTTTAGCCAAATAACCCCCAGTTTTCAATGCCTAAAGTATAAAGTAAATTAAGGTTGACAAGCTTAAGTAATAAGAATTGATGTTTTTGGCATTAAAATGGGCACTGTAGGTGTGTTTCCTGTCCTCCACTCACCGCCAACTTTTCTTCCCCATTGACTTGCATTGGGTTTCGTGTTTCAGTCGGCCTTCGACTTTTCACAATAATCGGCCGATTTCGTTCGACCCGACTTTTGCGAAAGTCGGGTTTCATGAAACTCGGCTTGACCCGGAAAAAGGCAAAGTCGCTCATCTCTAGTTTTCACCCATTCATGGGACCTCTTTTTATGTAGTTTTTATTATATCCAGTATGGCACTTCATATAGTATTAGCTCCGACACCTTCATAAACGGCCAATAATTAGTAAAATCAAACTTACTGTAGTAAAATTGTAACATCTCTGTATAACTGTTTGTTTGTTTGTTTTTTTTAATATAAATTTGGGGCTTAGATAAAACAAAAAATATATTTGTGTTAATTTAGCAATAATTTATCAATATTAATAATGTTAATTTAGCAATATTAATAATTAACTAATATTTTTTTTATAAAGCTATAGTTCACTCCGAAACCAGGCCTCGAACTCCACCGCCCGAATATATGGGGAAGGAGCACCATTCCTATTATATATACACACACACACATTCAACTCATGGTGTATGTTACTGTGTTACTCTGTACCGTAATTCTATACTAAAAACAGGTTTTCTCCCATTGCCTGTGTTTTCCCTGTCCCATAATCAGAGTATTTCCCAGAAACATTAGGAATTCATTAGGAGAAAGCGTAGAGATCTGTCCTGTAGTTTACACATTGCAGATCATAAAACTAAGTATGATAAAGAAATCTGCTGGGTCTTTGTGAGATTCCACACCGGCTGGAGAATAGACTAATAATGAAAACTCATTTTAGTGACATGAATATTGTGCTTGATGATATACGAGTTTAGAACTAAAAGAAAAGCGATTGACATTTCACATGAACCACATAGCAGAATATCTGGTCTTATAGGAAGCCTAAATAATGATAATGCATTATAATATTTCATGCGTAAATCAAGTACATTTATTAGCTGCTTATATTACATGAGTTTGGGCTAGAAAAAGGATTTAGTTTATTTTAATAACATCTTAAATTATGTCATGTGCAAATGTTATTCATTGATTGGGAAGCCATGAATATGTTTTATAGTAAAAACAAATGCCAAATTTGTACAAAATGTTTTAGGACTCATGCACACAGCACAAGGCAGTAATTTTCTCATACAAAAAAATCAGTTCAAGCTTTAGGTCAGAGCGTGGACAGTGGTCACAGTGTGGACAGAGTGTGGTCAGTGGACAGAGTGTGGACAGAGCGTGGTCACTTGTCAAGAGTGTGGATAGCACTAGTTGTGAAAAATTGATGTGTGAATGCGCACTTACCTGGCCAGATTTTAACTACAACACCTGTGATGTAGTGACCCCTGTGACAACTAGGGGGTACTGTATGGGCTTCCCAAGACATGCATGCAGGCGTTTCCTTTATTGTGATGGGGAAATGGTGAGCGGCAGGATTGTAAATCGCCGATATGTATCACAAGGGTGGGTGCCTTGTGATAGAAGCTGAAAAGTGAATTGGTCAGCAGAGGTACTGCTGAGGGTTTGTTACTGTGCATCAGGGAAGCTTCCAGGTGACTTGGTGAGATGGGTGGGACCAGTCACCTACAAACCCACCCATGTGTCTGAAGGCCCACTGTAAAGCCTGTATGTGTGTGGCTGTGTGTGGAATAGGACCTGTAGTGAGGTCATGACCATGTGATCCATACCTGACCTGTGGGTGTGGTTATGTACCATATAATGTGCCTGAAGTCTGGTCACATGGAGAGAGAGTGTGTACCTGAATGGTTCAGGGTGCAAGGTCCTGGAGGGTCAGTGTTGGGAGGTTCTGACTGAAAAATCGTATCCCTGGAGCACATGCTGCGACCTTGGACCTGGTGAGGCGTGAGTGTTGGACGGTCTCAGGAGGGGACGGACGTCCTAAATAGCATCCGCTGAGGCCCTGGACTTGGTGGCCGGTGTGTTGGGAGACCCTGGGAGGAGGGTTGGATCCCTGAATAGCACCCGGTGAGGTCTGTGTTGGACGGTTCCAAAGTGGGGACGGACGTCCTGAATAGCACACAGACAGGCCACGTGTGTTTGCAGCGTCAGTGACAGCACTGCATTAGTGGAGCTACTGTCCGTCTGTGGATCTGGACTGTCAGTTGGCCTGGTGAGCAAGGCGTGGTCCAGGATGGTGATCCCAGTTCGGCAGCTTCCCTGAGAGAGAGGACTACCAAATAGTCAGCATCTGGAGCAGGAGCTGCTGCGAGGCAACCCCGGACATGGGGATATAACTGTTGATGCCCATGATGTTCTATGGACACTTGTGAACTGTTCAGCGTGCGGTCACCCACGGTAACTGGACAAAGAGGTCCAGCGTGTATAGTGACAGCGTGATAAAGCCGTATACCAAGGATTGCGACGGACTATGTGGAAGCATTTGATGTGTAACACGTTCCTCAGCGGTTTATGAAGGCATAATAAACTGCACTAGACTGTTTAAGTGGAAAGTGTTCCTGTATGCATCAATATCGCAGCCAAGTGAGTGTTCCCCAATGCACTCAGTGAGCGCTACCTTACACACCATATACAGTTTCACACAAAATTTGATAAAATTGTGGGAAACCTACAGCACATCAATCTTGTAAAATGGTATACTCCGCTTGATCCTGTGCTCTGTTTCTGAATTTCCACCTAATTCCCCCACCCCATGCAAATAATACAGAATCAGTCTTCACTTTTGTGCCCGGCATCCTCTAACGCAGTGTTTCTCAACTCCAGTCCTCAAGATCCACCAACAGGTCAGGTTTTCAGAATTTCCTTAGTATTGCACAGGTGATTTCAGCACCTGCTCAAGCATTAATTCCATCAGCTACGCAATACTAAGGAAATCCTGAAAACATGACCTGTTGGTGAGTCTGGAGGACTAGAGTTGGGGAACACTGCTCTAATGCTTATGTGACAGAATCCGCTTACGCTGAGTCGATTTCTTTAAAGTGGACCCTCTGGGTCGTGGCACCCACCCACCTAGGGCGAGCTGACCTTGTGAGGAACCACCCCCTATACAGGGTGTGTCAGCGGCAAGACCAAGGGGGTGAGCCACCACGATTGCTGGAACCAGACGGCCGACCCAGGTAGACACTAGGTACGAGTGTCTGACGACAAAGGACGTGCAGGAAACAAGACAAGACAATACGTGAATTCAAGATATCTTCATTAAGGCAAATTCAGGATAACATTAAGTGCAAAACGTGATAACAGGCAAACACAGCAAGGTGCGTGCGTGGCACGCCAAGGTCCATGGCATGGTACGTGCCAGAAGGTAAGCCCGTTACCGGCAAGGACACGATGGCATCGGACTCCGGACAGCTGGCAAGGATCAGGGCATCAGGCTGCGGACACCAGCTCTGGACATCAGGCCGTAGTCTTCATGCTTACGATCTCTGGCAGTGATGGCAGGTTCCGGGAATCCAGCAGGCAAACCAGGGTACAAGCAAAGAGGCACAACAGATCTCCAGACAAGGTGCGTGTTAGGGAACACGCCAAGGTCCAAGGCAAGATTCCAGGCAGGGTGCGTGCTAGGGGCACACCAGGGTCCTGGGCAAGGTGCAAGGCACCGTGTAGGGGACACGCTAGGTTCAACATGCAAAGTACAAGACATGGTGCGTGTGTAGGGGACACGCCAGGGTTCAAGGTCCAAGATACAAGAGACAAGGTGCGTGTGTAGGGACACGCCAGGGTCCACGGCAAGGTCCTGTGCGTGCTGAGGGACACGCCAGGGACAGGGTTCAAGGCAGAGTCCTGCGCGTGCAGAGGGGCACGCCAGGGTCAGGTTCAAGGCAAGGTCCTGCGCGTGCCGAGGGACACGCCAGGGTCAAGGCAAGGTCCTGCGCGTGCCGAGGGACACGCCAGGGTCAAGGCAAGGTCCTGCGCGTGCCGAGGGACACGCCAGGGTCAGGGTCAAGTCAGGGTGCGTGCTAAGAGACACACCAGGGTTCAGGCTAAGGCAAGGTCCTGCGCGTGCTAGGAGGCACGACAGGCTACAAGCTAGGACCTGTGCGTGCAAGAGGGCACAACAGGGTATAGGCTAGGGCCTGTGCATGCAAGAGGGCACGACAGGGTACATGGCAAGACTTGCATGTACTTTTACAGAAGTATGGGGAGGTATGCCAAGGAGCAGGCTAGGGCCTGCGCGTGCTATTAGAGGAGCACGCAAAGCACAGTGCAGAGACAGCGTGGGTGCAAGGAAGCACAGAGAGCACGGCTGGGGCACTGGCTAGCTGGTCGGGCTGCGGCACACGCAGACGGGCAAGACTCCAGCGAACCCGGCTGAGGCATAACAGGCGACACAGCTGTCACTGGCCGACAAGCACGGCTGAGGCACAAGCAGGCGGGCACGGCTGAGGCACAGACAGGAGGCTAGGCGCATGCAAAGGGCACACGAAGAAACAAGGCAAAGCAAGGCGAGAAACAAGGTAAGACAAGGTACAGGGCAAGGAGCAGAACGTAGGCAGAAACACAGAGTCAGGTCAGAGCGAGAACAGGGCTAGCAGCAGAGCGTAGGCCGAAGCCCAGTGCCGGGTCAAGGGGGAACCTTGAGACTAGCTCCTTAATGTGCAAGAGAGCACAAAAGATCAGAGAGCAGGAATGGTGCATGTGCCAGGAGGCACAACAGAGCACCATAGGTAAGAGAGGAGGAATGGTGCATGTGCCAGGAGGCACCACAGAGCACCATAGGTAAGAGAGGAGGAATGGTACGTGTGCCAGGAGGCACCACAGAGCACCATAGGTAAGAAAGGAGGAATGGTGCGTGTGCCAGGAGGCACCACAGAGCACCATAGGTCAGAGCAAGGAAGAGCAAGCAAAGACAGAGAACATAGAAAGGACCACAAGGCAAAGCATAGCAAAGGCAAGACATGGCAAAGCAGGCAAGGCAGAGAACACAGGAAGGACTACAAGGCAAAGCATAACAAGGACAAAACATGGCACAAAGGACAAACACAAGACAAGGCACGGGACAAGAGTCAGAGTACAAGCACAGAGCGTGTGCAGAGACGCACTACAGGGCAGAGTGCAGGGGCACAGAATACAGGGAGCGACCCAGCAGACCAAGCAGCCATGCAGGGAAGCAACATGATAGTCAGGCCCCGACCATAGGAAGTTCTGATATAGCACCATAGCACCTGCACTTCCGGGTCAGGACCAGAGAAGGACTTCCGGTTCAGATCCTCCGGGATCATAGAGAGCATTGCTAGATCAGACTGGGCTGGACCATAGAGAAGGTCACATGATCAGGGGCTTCAGAAACACTGAGAGGTTAGCTGGGTCAGACAGTGCTGGAACATAGGAAAGGTCACATGATGAGGGGCTCCAGGAATACAGAGAGGACTGCTGCATCAGACAGTGCTGGAACATAGGAAAGGTCACATGATCAGGGGCTCCAGGAACACAGAGATGATAGCTGGAGGCAGAGCAGAGACGGATGGTTACCTAACAACGGCGTGCGGGCCATGAGATGAGGCGCACGTGCACACTGCTCCAGGCATCTTGCAGCACAACAGTCATGAGGTGAGTGTGCACACTGCTCTAGGGATCTTGCAGCATGACATAACGGGCATGATAGTTGGTGCGCGTGCACACAGCTCCAGGAGTCATGCGGCATACCAGACATGGCGGACATGACTGTTCAGTGCGCGTGCACACTGCTCCAGGGATCTTGCAGCATAGCAGACATGAGGTGCGCGTGCACACCGCTTCAGGGGACATGCGGCAAATCAGACATGGCGGGCATGACAGCTTACTAAGCTATGTGATGTAATGAGGCTGTGGAGGACTACATGTCATGATCTTGAGTGAAGCCCCGTAAGCACAATGAGTGGCAAGGATGCTGAGCGCAGTAGGGAAGAGACTGGACGCCGAACCATGGTAGAGCGAATCGAATTCATCTCCCTTCTGGAGGAGAAGTCGTGGTGCAATCCATGTTATGACGTTGTTGTTGAACGAAGCCAAGTAAAAGCAAGGAGTGCCCAAGAAGCTGGGCTTAGAAGTGACGATCGGCTGCCATGGGCGGAACAGACTCGGTGCCAAACAAGAGCAGCACAAAGCGAGTTGCTCACCTCTAACATGAGACGTTTTCTCCCTTCTGGAGGACAGCTAATTTGAAAAAATTGGATAATGTAATTGTCATACTAGTCGACAACTGGTATGTTACAGTATTGGCTAGAGAGGCCCATGGACTGTCCGAAAGAGCCATGGACCATATGTCATATAATCAGTAATGTGGACAACATTCAACACTAATGTATACAATGTCTCCATAATAGTACTGCTCAGTATCAAAGCTTCACAGTAAAGGCCCTTTTACATTTAGCGATGCACCAGCGATCCAACCAGCGATCCGACCCGGTCAGGATCGCTGGTGCATCGCTAAATGATCGCTAGTGAGCTTTCATACAGAAAGATCTCACAGCGATGCAGCAGCGACGCAGCGCACGATACTTACCATTCACACACAGCGATCCTGCGTCCTCCCGCCCGCCTCCACGCGTCGCTCGTCGTCACAGCAGGAAGCGCCCGACGAGAAATGGAGCCGGACATTCTCGCGCGATCAGCGATGGACAGCGGGGGAGCCGGTCGCTGGTAAGTATCACACATAGCGATATCGCTAGCAATATCGCTATAACGTCACAAAACCAGTGACGTTTTAGCGATATTGCTAGCGATATCGCTTAGTGTAAAACCCCCTTAACTCTGCGCCATTAGCATCTGAAATTATTTTATTATAGGCACCACCTATGAGCAAACGGGGGCAATGTCTGTTCACATGGCAATCCTTTCATATAGGTACGGTATGTTCTTTGTATTTCTGGTTGTCAAGACAAATGCATTGAAACATGCTGGGGGACATGAAGATGCACGCCTAAAAAGGGATGTTTACAGCATTATCTATACATGGCGTCATGGTCACATGACTTAACCCTACGTTTTACATAGAAAAGGAAATGCCGCCTAATCATCCGTGCCACGGAACGATAACCTGCCTGCTATTGCTTTGGCCTGGAATGTGACGGCTGACATGACTTACTGCAGATCTTCTTATACAAAGATGATATGATGTCATATATTAATATTAGTGCAGAAAATGTCGTCCCCCGATGTGATCTGCCGCAGACACAACCCACCTTTTGTCACCGTTCCCTCCCCATCATATAAAACCTCACATTGTAAAAAGTAAAGAAAAAAAAAAAGCTCCTCATTAGAGCCGGGCGGCTGTTTTGGTCGGTGAGGTCACTGCTACGTTATGTGCCGGCAGAAGAATACAATTATTGTAAGCTGGGCTTTAGTAACAAATAATTATAAACAAAGCAGCCTGTAAAAATGGAACGACGCTGCTCAAAAAGCACAAGTAACCTTATATGGTAGCTTAGGAAAACTGTAGGCTCACGCTAGGAACATCGTCCTCTCTGCAGATAATAACATAAAAAATAACCCAGTGGTTATAGTTCAGCGATTTTACGGATTTCAAGATGCAAGCTGGAAGAAAAAGTACTAAGTCAACTAAACGGTTGTGAAACGGTCCTCCTACAACTAAGCTGTCGTAGCGCAATCAGCTATGATCTGCTGAGTAACATAGTAACATAGTTTTGAAGGCTGAAGGAAGACCTTATGTCCATCTAGTTCAGCCTATTTTTAGTGCAGCTGTTCTGCATTGTTGATCCTGGGGAAGGCAAAAAACCCACAGAGTAGAAGCCAATTTTCTCCATAGGGAAAAATATTCCTTCCCCTAAGCTGGGTCAACCATCACCTATAATATTCTGTTATTCGTAACCTTCTATACTGTGAGGCTATGTGCCCACGTAGCGTTTTTCATGCAGAATATTCCTGAGCGGAAACGCACACCCTCTTCCCAGGAAAACGCATGCATTTTATGAAGCGCTTTTGTAAGCATTTTTGACGCTTTTGTTAAGCGCTTTTGCATGCGTTTTCCAATGCATTTTTGCAATACAATTGAATGTATGCGGAAACGCGTGCGTTTCCGCAAAATTAATGAACATGCTGAGTTTTTTTCCGCTTAGCGTTTCCGCAATGGAAAAAAATGCACCATTAGCACAACATGTGCGGATTCCATTATGATTACATTGGATACTTTTCTTAAGCGTTTCCGCAGCAGAAACGCATGTCTAAAAGCGCTGAGGAAACGCTTAAAAAACGCAACGTGGGCACACAGCCTGACTCACAAGAAAAGCATCCATTCCTTTCTTAAATTCATTCAGTGAGTTGGCCATCACCACATCCTCAGGAAGAGAATTCCAGAGCCTCACTGCTCTTACCGTGAAGAACCCTCTTCTATGCTGGTGCAGAAATTGTCTTTCCTCCAAACGAAGAGAATGCCCCCTTGTTCTTGTCACAGTCCTTGGTACAAACAGTTCATTGGAGAGATCTCTGTATTGCCCTCTGAGATACTTGTACATATATATTAGGTCTCCCCTAAGTCTTCTCTTTTCTAGAGTAAATAGACCTAATTTTGATAATCTTTCTGGGTATTGTAGTGAACCAACTCCATTTATCATTTTAGTAGCCCGCCTTTGAACCCTTTCAAGTTCAGTAATGTCTTTCTTGAGCATCGGGGTCCAAAATTGCACACAATACTCCAAGTGTGGTCTGACGAGTGATTTGTACAGAGGGAGAATTATGTTTTCATCTCGTGTCCCCAGACCTCTTCTAATGCATCCCATGACCCTATTTGCTTTGGTGGCAGCTGCCTGACACTGGGCACTCCAATTTAGCTTCTTATTGACTAAGATGCCTAAGTCTTTTTCCATGTCTGATTTCCCCAGCAGTTTCCCATTTAGTAAGTAATTGTAGCATCTGTTTCTCCTTCCCATGTGCATAACCTTACACTTATCTGAGTAACCTGCAACAAGCGTTGAAAGTGTCTGCAGAGCCCCTACAGGGGAAATGGAACAACACATGGTGTTGGGTCCTCCAAGGGGAAAAAAAAAAAGTTTTTGTAGATTTGATGCTGGACGTCAAACAATTCCCCAGTGTTGTCTTATCTTCCAGCATCGCTTATATAATATGGAATTACACATTCAGCAGATCCTTATAGGGGCTGTCCACTTTAAAAAAAAAAAAGCATGAACCCTTGGCTATAAAGCAGAAACCATAATTTACTCGCCCGTCCCTGGGCCCACACTGAGTCCTGGTGTCTGGTATCGGCTGCGGTGTGGACGTCGTGTCAGCAGAACAGCCAATCAATGGCTACCCGGGTAGGCATAACGCCGAGATCAGGGCCGATGAGCTCACTGATTGGCTGCCGTCCTGTCGAAGTGATGTCAGCACAGCAGCCAATTCTGGACACTGGGAGCAGTGGTGGAGACTCAGCGCCAGCCCCAGGGAGGGCGAGTAAAGAGCAGTTTTGTTAATGGCTTTTTTTCAATAACAAACTGCACCCAGGGACCAAGACATTCTGAAAGGGGATGTCATGTACACACTTTTCAGAACGTAACGGGGGTGTGACTGCAAGGGTTAATTTATCTCCGCTTACTCAATCCTGCATTCAACCTTTGGTATAAGCTGAAAAGTGAGGATAAATCACACCCGGACAGTCCACACAACACGCTGCCACCAATGCTCAAAGTCACGGGGTGATGACTCCCCAAAATATGCTACCGTTATTCTTCTGTTTCCTTAAAGCGGCTGTCCACTACTAGGACAACTCCTTCTTGATGTAAATGTTTGGGCCAGATAAAATAAAAAAAGTCTATACTCGCCTCTAGCGCCAGTGCCGTTCCAGTTGTTGTCAGCGGTCACGGAGCTTACGTGTGGTTGTTGTGACACGTGGGTCCGGCACTTAATCAGCGCTAGCGTCACTGTCCCTGACTTCATACGAATTGAACATGAAGAGGAAGTCCAGGCAGCGGCTGATCTCGGGCTTCCTCTTCATGTTCAAATTGTTCGAAGGTGGAAACAGTGATGCCAGCGCTGATTGTGCGCTGACACCACGTGCCACAACAACCGCAAGAGAGCCCCGGGACATCAAATGGCAACACCGTTGGAACGGCACCGACATGGGAGGCGAGTATAGGCTTCTTTATTTTATCTGGGCCAAACATTTAGATCTAGAAAAGGTTGTCCTAGTAGTGGACAACCCCTTTAATGGAATGAGAAATGAGTTATGGATCACAATCAGCACAAGCCGACCCCCATATGTGAACGTATTTTCATCGTATAACTATTCTTTTTATATGCCTGGTCCTGGGCTCATGTTTCTAAGTTGACCTAGATTATAATATTAACCCCTTTACGACCTAAAACTTATAGGTACGTCATAGGTCGCCTCCCTCCTTTTCATGTGGGATCCGGCGCTGAGCCCTCAATCTTTTCAGGCACATGATAGCTGATTTGATCAGCTGTTATGTGCCCTTAACAGCCGCAGGTGGAATCGCGATCCACCCGCGATTAACATATTAAATACTGCAGTCAATCCCTGACAGCAACATTTAACTCAAGCTTACCAGAAGCGGGTCATAAGTATCGCCTGTCACATGATCGTGGGGTGCCAATGGGTTGGCATGACAGCCAGGAGTCTGCGGAAGGCCCTCATGATAGTCAACGCAGATCTCTAATGGATGCTGACCATGGCCGGGGTTAATAGAAGATAATTATTGCTACATATAGCAAGGCTAAAGCTTTGCTAGGTGTGGCACACGCGATCAAATGATAACAGCTTCAAGTCTCCTAAGGAAACTATTAAAGCAAGTGAAGTGTAAAAAAAATTTAAAAAATGTAAAAAAAAAAATATAATAAAGTTGAAAATCGCCCTCTTTTTTGCCACAATCAAAAAAAAAAAATAATATAGACACATATTTAGTATCTCTGCGTTCAGAAAAAGCCGATATATCAAAATCTAAAAATAATTAATCCAATCTGTAAATGGCATAACAAGAAAAATTAAATAAAAAAGCAGGAATTCTGTTTTTGGGTTGCCACTAAAATTACAATAAAATACGATTGATCACGCTTTGTATCTACCCAAAATCGTATCAATAAAAACGTCAGCTTGGCACGCAAAAAAATAAGCCCTCACACAGCCCCAGATCCCAAAAAATGGAAGCACTATGGGTCTTGGAAATGGCGGGTTTTTTTGTTCGTTATTTTACAGACTTTGGATTTTTCTTTTCACCACTTAAATAAAAAAGAACCTAGATGTTTTTGGTATTTACGAAATCGTAATGATATGGAGAACCATAATGGCAGGTTAGTTTTACAGTTTAGTTAACATGGTAAAAAAAAGTCCAAAAAACAACTGCAGAATTTCACTTTTTTTGGCAATTTCACAGCACTTGGAATTTTTTTTAATCATTTTCCACTACTCTATTTGATATTGACACAATTCCTCTGGTCAAGTGATTGTTTTTCTGTCCTATGAAAACTGGTTCATGCTGAGTTGTCAGTGTTTTGATTGACAGCTCGACTGTCCAATCTGGGACTGGGAGGTGTAGGACTTTCTCCTGGTGTTCTCTATTCTGGAGATTGCCCAAGCTATTTAACAGAGCTGTCTTCCTCTGATCCCTGCCAAACGTAGTTTGTGCTTCCTGATGTGTATTTGTCTGATTCAGTTGTTCCGAGTTCTGATCTTATGCTGCCTAACCCTTGGATCGTGTTTTGACTATCCTTTGTCTTGCCCTTTTGCCTTTATCCGCTATCTCCTGGTATTTTGACCTAGGACCTTGACCTTACTTACTCCTTTGTATTTTCCCTTGGTTTTCTATGTGCTCTCTTGGTACGGACCATGGAACATCTGACTTCTCTGCCTCACGATCTGTCCGTGAGGAGTGACTAGCCTCACAGGTAAAATTAATTATGCTACTCAAAAGTACAACTTATCCCACAAAAACCAAGTCCTCTTATGGCCATATTGAGTGAAAAATAAAAAAGTTATGGCTTTGGGAAGAAGGGGGGCAAAAAATTAAAATGAAATGCAAAAACAGAAAATCCCAATTTTTTGAAAAAGTTAAAAGCAGGTTCGGACTGGCCCATAGGGTAACAGGGCAATCCACCATTGGGCCCCCAACCCCACTGTATTGGCAGTACTTGACTTGGTTCACTCTGTACAAAAATAAGCAGAATATCATCAGTCATTAACCAAACTACCCAATTTATTTTTATATATACAGGGTGGGCCATTGATATGGATACACCTGGGTGGGCCATTTATAAAGTTGGATCCAAAATGGTCGACTTCAAAATGGCCACCATGGTCACCACTGATCTTGAAGTTTTCCCCCTCCAATATACTAATGTGCCATAAACAGGAAGTTGATATCACCAACCAATCCCATTTTATTTAGGTGAATCCATATAAATGGCCCACCCTGTAGATACAGGTAAATTTGTGAACGAGGGTAGTGTAATATTTGTATGCAGGTGAAAAGTGGGCCCCCCAAAGTCAATGTTACTGGTGGGCCCTTGGCACTCCACTCTGACACTGGTTAAAATTGTTTGTTTGTGACTGGACTGTGGGCTAAATAAATGGCAACCACCTGCATGGTTCTGAGTTCCTGCAAAAACAATAAATAGCGTTCAACTCCACAGTTTGCTAAATCTTTCTGAAGGTCTTTTGCAGTCAAACAGGGGTTCTGATTTGCCACTTAAGCAATCCTACAGGCAGCTCTCAATGAAATTTTGCTTTGTCTTCCAGACATTATCTTGATCTCCACTGTTTCTGTTAACTGTCATTTCTTTATTACATTTTGAACTGAGGAAGAAAGGGTCAGCTTGAAAACAGTTTGCTATCTTCTTATAACCATCTCCTGCTTAGTGGGCCTCCACCTTTTTCCATTTGCAGAGTGCTAGGCAGCTGCTTAGAAGAACCCATGGCTGCTGTTTTTAGGCGCAAGGTTAGTGGAGGCTGGTTTTTTATAAAGCTGGGAAATTTGCATCACCTGGCCTTTCCAAACAGTGAAAAAGCTAAGAGACTAATTAAGGTCTAATTTTTAAAATGTAAAAGATGAATATATATACTTTGCTGCCTAAAATACAAAGGAAATGTGTCATCTTTAACTGTTCACAATAACAGTAATTTTGATCATGGGTGCCCAAACTTTTACATGCCACTGAACCTACTGCATATTGGGGATAGAATCTTGGAATACCCCTTTAACCATCATGCAATAGCATCAGGGAGGCATCGGATTGGCTCCAAATTTATTATGCAGCAGGACAATAACCCCATACAACCAATTTCATTAAGAGCCATCTCCAGCATAAAGAATAAAGAGTCCTGGCAGTGACGATATGGCCTCCACAGAGCCCTGATCTTAACATCATTGAGTCTGTGTGGAAATTCATTAAGAGATAGAAGGATTTGCACACGTGACATCCACAGAAGATCTGTGGTTAGTTCTCCATGATGTTTGGAATAAAATCCCTGCCTAACCGGAAAAAACAACTGCTGTTTTGAAGGCAAAGGGCGATCAATTTGATTTAGATTTCTCTTGTTCATTCATTTTGCTTATTGATAAACCTAAACTATTAACACTTTTTTGTAAAACATTTTGACTTTGCAGTAACTGAGACGTAATTATTTATATAGCTCCATTTTCCCAGACAGTATTGTGTATGACATACTCTGCAACTAAATGGCCAAGAAAATAATTTAAAAAATGTCGACAAGTTTATATCAGCAGACACAAAGACATCATTAAGACAATTGGCTGGATGAATTTTAGCCTCAAGTCGAATCCCTCACTTTATAAACTCCAGAAACCCGGCCATGGATAGTCCTTGGTGAACTTGGCAGACATGAGTTCATTGCGAAGACACGCTTCCACATCATCACACAGAAGTGGATTGTTTTGATCTCCGCCTTAACAAACCACTTTAAGGACACGCTGGTCTGTGGTCGACTTAATTCATACATAAAATATTCTTCTATAAATGCTCCGTTGTTACATTGCCGTCTGAGCCTGGGAGTCAATGACAGTAGTCCTGAGGTGAACTGTTACAATGACATCATAGTAAAGATTATGTTATTCTAGACGAGCTTACAAAAAAAAGAAGAAAAAAAAGTGGTTATCAGATCATTCCGGATTTAGACATCTACTGTATATGATCACACACATTACAATGGAGTGTGTCATACGCTGGCTTGTAACCTACATCTCTCTGCATCATCTCCACCTACTAATGAGCAGTTTCAAAGATTTCCAAATTGTAACTTCATATAAGATGGGTATTTCAGAAGATTAAGTTACAAAATGAAGGCTCACTGACCCACAAAAATGGTCAGGAATGATTAGGGTAAATCTGGATAATAATTCACCCCAGATGAGTTTGCCGTAATGTCTGGTGGTATCTTTGCAGTCCTGTAGCATGTAGACGCTAAACAGATTTGTCTAGGTTGTCCTACGGGTGGACAATTATCTAGACCATCCGTAATCTTAACGTTACCCAAGTGATCTTACAAAATGCCCAGAAACTTCATTGTTTTTTGGGTTCTTGGGAACCAAGTCCACTGCATGTTATAGTGGTTGTCAAAGATGAGACAACTGACTTCACACTCCCATTAAGGGTTATTCCCCACAAAAAAATATATAGGACAGTGATTATTTGCGGATCGCTGGGGGTCGGACTGCTGAGACCCTCAGGAAACCCCAGGGCTGCAAGCCTGGCCCAAATGGAATGGAAGTGCACACGTGCACATGCTCAGCCGCCACTCCATTCAATTCTCCAGGCATTCCGGAAAAGGTTGAGCATAATGCTTGGCATTCCTATAGACAAGAGTCCGATCACATGTACCTCCAATCCATTGAAGGTGGGGCTGCACAGTCCCATCGTCAGGATTCCAGAGCCCTTATTTTGGGTTCACCAGAGGTCCTAGCAGTGGGACCCTCAGTGATCAGCAAGTTATGCCTGATCTTCTGGATATAGTATAGCTTGATTTGTTGGGAATTACCCTCTAATAAGATAAACCCCAATATTAAGGATACCAGATAATGCTGAACATGCATAATATCTTAGGATTGCAATATTCTTTCCATGGAAAATTCATCCAAATATATAAGGGGAACTTAAAGGGGTATTCCAATAGACAATAATTATCCCCTATCCACTCAATAGGTCATATCTGCTTAGCAGATTTGATTTCCACCACTGGGACCCTCACTGATTGCCAGACTTGGAAACGTATGCCGCACGCTCTCCTCTAGGCGCAATACCACAGCTAGGAGGATTGAATTGGGCGGCTGGTGATACATGGGCTCTGCTGTTCCATCCATTATCTACGGGAGTCATGTTGATGGCCAAGAGCAGAGCTACACTATATTCAATTGTGTCATAGACTATGAATGGAGCAGCATGGTACATGTGCAACCAGCTCCTCCAGTCAAC
This sequence comes from Dendrobates tinctorius, assembly GCF_039654945.1. Lineage (NCBI taxonomy): Eukaryota > Metazoa > Chordata > Amphibia > Anura > Dendrobatidae > Dendrobates > Dendrobates tinctorius. The sequence goes on along the minus strand of NW_027361752.1, from coordinate 210,364 downwards.
TCCTGGATAGATGATGGTTATTGTAGACTAGAGGAGTACCCCTTTAACTATTTCATTTGTTCATTGACAAAATCTTAGTTAAATCTTGGTTAGTACTGTTCAACAAAAATGATTGGTCATGATAAGAGTCCTGGGCATCAGTCCACCACAGGGACCTGTTGTAAATAAATACATACTGCATGGTATATGTTACTTTGTAGTGGCCCCCGGTATAGGAAAGCACAATCTGCAGCATTTTCCCGGTACAGTTAAACAGTATGCCAAGGCATGCCGTGCGGAAAGAGACCGAAATACACTTTTACCCTCTGTCTGGCTCATGATTTCACATGGGAAAGTTACACGTTCCGACACATACAGTAGGCCAAGTGCATTCACGTAGTATGCCCTAGCCTAACCATGGCAAATTTCTGGACCGATGCATATAGTATCCAGGATTCTGTTAAATAATCTTAGCGAGTCACTAATTTTTCATATACAGACAGGGCGCTATTGCCGTTTTCATGAGTAGTGTACAGGGCTATGGAATGCGTTGGTGCTCTATGAGATATAAGATTTATTAAAATTTAAAGAAAAAAAAACAACTAATTTTCACAATTATGTTTTGGCAGGTTTCTAAAAATGAGACCACAAAGTAACAGCATTGATCGTCCAGACAAGACAATGACCTGTAGAGAAGAAAACATCTACCAAGGAATCCACGAGGACACCGATACCATTAAAAGGAACAGGAGTAAGAAGGAGCGAGACTATATTTCTGAGACGGGTACAATCCTAAGAAGTCAGAAATCAGATCGGAAACAAAAGGCCTCTAGCAGAAAGGCAGATGACCTCTCTCGGGATGACCTGCTGTTCCTTCTTAGCGTGCTGGAGGGAGAGCTACAAGTAAGTCGTAGATCATCCTTCACGCAATAAACAGCCTATATATTTGGGTTATAAATATGGGTCTGTCTTGCCAGCATCTGCTGATCCTATAAATTACATGTAAAAGTACTGTCATTATTACATGCTAATGGTATGCATATCCTCTCCCCATCACAGACAGGGAGGACAATATTAGGTTCAGTTCAATGATTTTCCACCCTGTGGGAAGTGAAGCTCTTATTTTCTTATACAGTGTGACTGTCATTTCCAGTTCAACTTTTTTTCAGATTTGCCTAATTTATAGCCAAACGCTTTACACTGAGCAGCGAAACTGGAGCACTAACTCTTCATGTAAAGTGAGTCCATAAATACCAAGGACTTCTTTGATGCAGCAAATCTTGGAGATGCTCTTGATTGATGTTTCCCATGGTTGTTGGAGATATACATACAATTCACACAGAATGAGAGCCCGTCTACAGTCAAGTCTGTCCAATTCTCCACTGTAAAGTCATTTCCCAGTAGCAGTTTCAAAGTCTATAACTTTTGGGTTTAGGCTATGTTCACATTACGTTCAGGCGACATGTTAGCGGTACCATTGGGAAGAGATTTTAAGCGGTATTTGAGAAGAATTTTAGAACATTTGTTCAAAAAAACTCAGTGGTTGTGGCAAACTTAATTTCCTCGAGAAGGATGGAAATGGTCTCTCCATTGAAGGTCAATGTCCAATCCTTTAACAAACCTTGAAACATGACTATGGATATAAGCCACAACACCTTCTTTGTTTGTAGGATGCAAGTTAGATGGCTTCTAAAAAGTACATTTTTCTTCCTTTAGGCTCGAGATGAAGTCATATCTGTGCTGAAGGCAGAAAAAATTGACCTGGCTCTACTAGAAGCTCAATATGGGTTTGTAACTCCAAAACGGGTCTTGGAAGCCCTTCAGAGAGATGCAATCCAAGCCAACGCTACACAGTGGCAAGAAGATATCTACGAAAAGCCAATGTGTGAGGTGTGTATAGCTGGATCAGAGAGCATAAGGTTTAACATTACCAAAAATGCTGCGGAGACTAAAGAACTGCACAATATTTTACGCAAACATTTTTATAGGGGCGGTGCTATATTCAATACTTGCATATTAAATAGAGCTCTGACATTTCCATATAGACTTACAAGCCAGTAATTGTTGCAGCTACAAAATAGATTTTTAGGAGAGATATGCACGTGCCTATGGCGCAAGGATGCGGTAGTCGAACCAGGTTTATGTCTACATCTGTATATATTTATTTTAATTAATATTTTATGGTTATAATTTTGTGAAACTGGGTAAAGACCATGAATATGTTTATTCTAGAATATCCACTAATAATTTGGAGCTGGATATGGGGGGGGTATGAATGATGGGAATTTCTAAGGTATAGCAATAGCATGACTCTGAAAAAGTTAAGACAGTTTAAGGCAGCAGAATCATTTCATTTATTTTAGACGTGAATTGTGATTAAAAGTAAAACTTAATTAATATTACATGTACAATGAAATGTTCCTGGTTCTGAGCTGAAATATATCACTATCTGGTATGAAAGTAGAAGTGTGCTCTATGTAAACACAGGAAAGATCTGTGCCACTAGATTATGGTCTTTGGAAAGTATGTAGTGAGAGACTCAGATTAACCCTTTACAGTTAACAGAATCCTACCTTTGCAAATTAACCCTTGAGATGCAGCTTTGTCCTCTACCTGCAGATTAACCCTTTAGAAGCGGTTGTATAGTAATCCTACCTCTGGGCTGCAAAATACACACATAGAAATTTTAATACATTAGTAATAAAGAACAATATTCTGCTTAAAGTAGAGTTCAGGCTCTTGTTGGGAGGAGAGTTACATTTTCACCTTATCTTCACTTAATCTATCCAGCCCAGTAAGTCGCCAATACAGGCCAAATATTGCTGTACATGAGTTTAAGGATCCATTTGCCATTCAGATGTTGCATAGAATTATCAACCTTCACAGTTGGTATCTCTCAAAGATGAGAATCTCACCAGATTTCGTGCTTACTCTGGTAAAATGAAAACAAAACATGCCTCCCTGTAACATCATGGGAAATCTCATGACTTGCTAATGACATGTATTTGAAAAAAGTCTTAAGGCCCCGTCTCACATAGCGAGATCACTAGCGAGAACTAGCGATTTTGTAACGCAACAGCAATCAGCAATCTCGCTACATGTGACACATAGAGGCGACCGGCCCCCCGCTGGATATCGCTGATCGTGCTCGAATGTCCGGGGCCATTTTTTCATTGTTGGCGACGCAGAACTCAGGGATGCAGGCATGAGTCATCAGAGAAGCTGCTGTGTGACAAGGTCCCAACGACCGCCGAGGTCGTTATATAGATCGCCTTGGATTGCTGCGTCGTTGAAGAGATCTGCCTGTTTGGCAGCTTACTAGCGACCATGTAGCAACGCACCAGTGAGCTTTACCAGGTCGTATCGTTGTTGGGATCGCTGGTGCGTCGCTATGTGAAACGGGACCCTTACACTTCAACCTACTGACACTTCTTACGTTTTTCTTATAACCGATATGTCAATTTAGCCAATGCTGCACATGCTTAATTCACACAGTATTGCTCACAGTCTCCAGACCCACAGCGGTCATACATTTATTATCAATCCTGTGGATAGCTGATAAATGTAGATTCTAGAATGCTGTAGATAAGCTGATCTAACCTGAAAGATAAGAAAAACAAGTTTTATTATACTCACCCAAGGAGCGGTCCGGTCCGATGGGTGTCGCAGGTCCGGATCCGACGCCTCCCATCTTCATGCGATGTCATTTTCTTTGCTTCATGTCGTGGCTCAGAGAAGTCAGAAAGGCCCAGGACCTGCGCACTGCAGTACTTAGCTCTGCCCTCAACAGGGCAGATCAGTACGCCTGTGCAGGAGCCACAACACGAAGCAAGCAAGATGACGACATCGCATGAAGATGGGAGGCGCCGGACCTGCGACGCCCATCGGAATGGACCGCCCCTGGGTGAGTATAATAAAACTTGTTTTTCTTATCTATCAGGTTAGATCGGGGGCTTATCTACAGCATTATAGAATGCTGTAGATAAGCCCTGAAAGGCAGTGGCCGTGGCTTATAGCTGAAAAACGAGGTGAAATGTTCCCTTTAAAAAGGTTGTCCACTACTTGGACAACTCTTTCTCAATGTTTCCCCCCACAAAAATAACATCACCTATTTTCACCTCCGGTGCTATCGCAATTCCAGTGGTGTCAGTACTGGCTCGCCTGGGACTTGTGTGACATTGTAATGTCACAAGTTCCCTGTGACCAATCAATACTGGCTTCACTCTGTGCTCAATCGGACAAATCAGAAATCTAGAAGAAGTGAGAGCTGTGGCTGCTCTCTCACACTCTTTGGATGTCAATTACGTCTAAATGAGAAGAGAGTAAAGTCAGCGCTGATTTGCCCCCAGGGATTGCATAACATAATGTCACACAAACCCCGGCTAGCCCCAGTGAAGACATTGCTGAAACAGCACCGGCACCAAAGAGGAGTATAGGTGTTATTTTACCAGGGGATGCGGCAACCTAGGTATTGAGAAGGGTTTGTCCGTGTAGCAGACAACCCCTTTAAATAGGGCCAGTAGCCATAGTTACAATAAAAAACACAGTGAGGAAGATGCAGAGCTGCTCTTTAGTCCGAGGTTCGGAGGAGGTGGCACAAGAGATCTGATTCAGGCAGCTCAAAAAGTGACAACATACCCTAGCAAGACAAGACAACCCCTATATGAGAAATCTTGATACAGATTTACACATAGAAAGTTGGCATCTGTTTTACACACAACAAAGAGAGCTCTTTTAGAGACAAACGCAAGTAGATGATTATTAGTTTATTTTATTAAATGGCAGCTTCATATTATAGCGCTTAAAGCCGGGACTTAAATATCCCTGCATGTTTGCCATATAAAGTGGCGGGACAGTGTAATGTTTCATACAAGTGTGTAGAGTCACGTATCCCCAACAGTCATTTTAGTAATCGTAGCCCAAGGAATACATTTCCTAATGTAAACCACATCTATTTATTTTACCATTGCCAGGGACACCCTACACCCTGAAAGTAATAAGAATAAAATTCTTTCCGCACGCCTATACTACCAACATGAAGAGAATTTTAATTTGAAATCTCATTCTATCATTGCTCTAATTCATCAGCCCTGGCATAAATCATGGCATTATTAAGCTTTTAATGCAAAAATAATATTTGAAGTAATGAAAAATAGCAGATAATATATTTCTTTGAAATGGCGCTTCAATAGCTGCCAGTCAAGACGTAGCTCTCGCTCCGATTTCAGACATAGCACTTTTGTTAACAGTGTAACCTTTCCAGTTGAACTCTATCTGCTTTCAATTAAAACTTGAAATGTTAAACTTGGAAAGACTAATATTTTAGCCATTTACAAAGATGTCTCTCTGTAGGCCTGAAGTGGTAGAAATCCATTCTGACATGTGGACATGATGTCAGCGCTTGGCCGTACGCGGAGCAGGAGATTGTCCTGATTTTCACCATGTCGGTTTCTAAATAACATGTATTGTGGCTTGTTTGCTGATTTGGAATTTCTATAAATTAACTTCATTTCCAAAAAAGACCATAATATCAAAAGAAATGGAATCCACGTGCTAGATAACAATCGAAGGCCGAATTCAGCTGTTTGAGTATCGCAGTCCAAGTATGTGTTGCAATGAATGATCTGGCCACAGATTTCTTGACCCAAACTCTACGAGGTTGCCAAGTTTAGGTCATCGGACTCACGGCCAATCCATACTGGATCTGTGATATACGGACGACCGAATATGGGCCGACACTGCCTCCTATGACTGGCGATATGCACATGGATGATGTCAGTCCAAGGTTAGCATTTTTTTTAATCATACGATCCAGATTACATTGCCCCCCCCCCCCCCAAAAAAAAAAAGTGATCGACTCCTTCATGGCCGCCGGTCTTCATTTCTGCTCCCAGAATCATCGAATTGGCATCCTGGGTACTAGACATTGTGGAGCCTAGAAAGCCCCAGGGGCACCCAAGATGTCAAACACAGGAGTGAAGACCAGCTACCACAGGAGGCCAGACACTGGACAAGGGTGGTGCAAATCAAATTGCTCATCTCTAAAGGGTTTATTCTAATTTGAGACACCCCTTTCAGGTTGGAGCCAACGATCTTGCTGGGGGAAAGTGCAGCCAGCAGCAACCACTACGTGTGAAATGTAGTATTAAATGGGTGAGTTAAGTCATATGGATGGGAGTGGTCTTCATAGCCTGAAAAGGCAGTGCAAAAAAATATATATATAAATAATGCACTTTTAAGGTCCCACTTTAGGTATTACCAAATTTATCAGTTTTAATAGGAATGGTACTTTAAATTGATTTTCTCACAAATACCAATGTTTACATACTGATTAGAAACGTCTTCGCTGTCTGATTAGTGAGGGCCAAATCCCAAAGACCGCCACCGTTCCCGAGAACAAAAGGGGCGCAGTCAAAGTCCATCTTACCCCTGTCGTTTTCCACAACACAGCGCCACTCCTATTTAGTAGTTGTGTAGGACTCGTAGCCATTTTCCAATTAATGATAATTCATCTAGGAAGAAGGTGGAATCCATGGGCGTTCTCACAGTCAGATACCCAATGATAAGATTATCTGATTATTATTCTGAAAACATTTATTTAGCAGAAGTAATGTTACTATTTCGGATATAAGATAAAAGATAAGATATACTTTAATAAAATGTAATTTAGAAATGGAAAGAATACAGATTGGGGGTAAGTGGACAACTAGCAGGCAGACAATAAGCAACATAGAGGCTAAAACAAAGAAAAATCCCTCAAAAGACAGCAATTACATATAATCACATTACACCCTGGCAAGATCTTTATTAAAGCCGACGCTAATGGAGGATGATTTCCAGGGTAAATCTTGTCAGTAATTACCATCAGTAGATGGCGGACGGTATAAACCAACAGATGGGAATAAGTCACTTGTTTTCCTCTTTTGGCTCTAATGGAAACTAGCCAAAAAATACAAATAAACCTCAAAAAGGCAGAGAAAAAGTCCTCCAGTAGATAAACAATATATGCTGCTCTTCATATAATAGACATGGGTGCACCGAGATGTTTTTGTAATGATAGCCACCCTATAAATAACAGGACTAAAATACGAGCAGAATTACGTAAATGGTGCCCTTTATGGTTAACTAAACAGTTATTAATGTGGAATCCATGTTCCATCTAATCCGGTCGAATGGAGAAATGAACTGCGAAAGCTTTAACAATAAAGACCCACCATGCCCAAATACTGAAGCACTGTGGGGCAGCATGGGCTTGGTCAGTATGACCGGCAACAAACCCATTGCTGTAGGATCACAAATTTTGCAAGTTGTACTGGACAAAAGTTTTATTCTGCTCTTCAACCACTACTACACTGTGTGTCCAGTTGAACATGAAGAGTTTGGTGAAAAGTCATCTTTAAAGGGAAGGGGTCACGTTGTACATGCAGCCCGATCTGTGGACTACAAAGTACAGAAGAGAAGCTAAGCAGAATGATACATAGGTTTGTGGGAAGAGATTCAGCATGACTTGCATTTTATTAACTGAAATCCCTGGGGTGTGATTACAAGTCTAGTGGGCGGTCCGACTAATGACCGACAGCCATCTCCACAAGCATTCCTACAGGGAAGACTGTCAATCACTGTATAGGACCACCCACTGGACTCGTATACATACACACACCAGGGATTTCAATGAATAAAATATAAGTTTTACTGAGCATACAGCTCTTCATGAATCAGGAGCACCTTTCAAGTGGCGTGCAAATCTGTGTACACCTTGCAACAAATCCTACTCCAGACCCTGCTGGTGTAAGCTCTGTGGCGTAATGAATGCTACCAATCATCATGAATTGGACAAGCGGCAGTTGCCACACACCCCTTTAAGTCCCTGCTTTACCCATTTAGGGAAAAACTGGGGTGAAAACGGCAAAAGCGGCAAGATTTTAGCGCAACTCCAGGTTGAGCCTAAATTGTGGGACTTTTCAAGGCATTTACACCAGAATTTTACACCTAAGTAACCTACACAATTTCTCAACTTCTTATCAGTGTGGCATACAAGATCTCATTAGCCCTTAATGGATCTTTTTTTAAAAAACTAAAATTTTAGGGATGAGCTAATAAGAACGAAGTTTGGAGATTCCTCTTACAGAGTTACACCTCAATAGTATCAAGGTTTCATCCCACAAGTGGAACCATATACTGTGAAATGGTTAAACTTTTGGTGATGCCAAAAGCCAATGGCTATTTCTGACCAATCTTTCTTGTATTATTCAGCTGGATAAGGTTGTGGAGAAGCACAAGGACACTCACAAGAGAATGCTAGAGCAACTGCTAATGGTGGAGAAATCCCAGAGACAAACCCTGTACGACCTAGAGGACGAGAAGAGAAAGCACACAGAGTATATGGAAAAAAGTGATGAATTTACTAATCTACTAGAGCAAGAAAGAGAAAGGTAAGAGCGCCAAGATTTTTGTTATTTTTTCGTACCAAATGTAAATTCTATTTTTGAGCAAAATATTTATGAAAAGCCAAAGTAGAAAAGTATAATAGTAATAACAAACAATTGAAGAAATTTTTGCGCCTCCACAGGGTATCCGTCCCCTACCGGGACACACAGACCCTCGTTAGATGCATCAAAAAAAGATTGGTATTTATGCTATTTCCATCTGTGTAAATGTGTTATGCGTCACTTCCAGATCATGCGGAGACCTCTATGACGAGAACTGTCAGATTGGGCAGAATGCTTTCCAAGCAACTAAAGAAACAACTGAAAACTGAACCAAGTAGCCGATGTTGAAGAGCTTTTCTCTTAAAGGGAACGTGTCATGAGAAAATAATTTATTTTTTAAGAAATTGTTATTTTATTGTTATATTTTTCTTGATTTATTTAAAAAAAAAATCTTGAAATCTTTCAGTTTTCAAATGAACCTCATAATAGGCTGACAAGATTTGCAGGAACCTGGTCAACTGGCCATATTGGTGGTCCTTGGCTTCCAGAACAGAGACTTGCAAATCTCACCCTAAGGGCTCATGCACATGACATGCCATTATAGGGCCGTGCACATGTCCAATTTTTTTTCTAAGACATAACGGGTTCAAAGGAAAAAAAAAAATCGTTGCATGCCCGAGTTTGATCAATGAGCCCATGGAAACTATCAGACTGCACTCAGATGATATCTGAATACAGGTCGATTTCTACAGACTGACACAATGAAGAAGACTGAGACTTTTTTTTGTTCTCCATCCTCATCTGAGAGAATTGGATTGCACTATAATCAAACTCTGATCCGAGTGCCATTTGTAAAATTAGCCCGATTCTTTTGGATGAGAAAATACATGCTTGTGCGACCCTAGCCTGCCAGTCAGCATCCCCGCCACGTCTTGTGATTAGTAGACCCTGTACATCGTCATTATTGCGGTGCAACGTCAACATGGCTGAAGAATCTTTTTGCACCACTCTAATCAATACTCATCAGCCTGTATAAACCGGCTTGTAAATAAACATTGATCATTGAGTCATAGATGTACTGGTAACATGGGATCAAAATCCATGAAACCATCTCATAAGAAGGGACGTGCAACTCTCATTTTCAGGTTTGGAGCATGGCTTAATTATAACCTGGGAAGGTAAAGAGAGATGGAACTTCATTCCAGTCGTTATTCAACTATGACCCACTGCTGAGAACAGGTAATTGAATTGGGCTATCTCCTGAAGAGCAGACATCAAGTCTGGGCTCAGTTCAGTGTATACAAGAGGTTGGGAAGGCAAGACATTTCTTGCCTATGGAAATAAAGTTTGAAGGTCTTCAATTCCATATTTGATCAAGTCCAGCTATGAATATTGTTTCTTTTTTAGACAGGCGTAGGTCCTCTAGTTATACGAGACATATTTTCCACGTTGTGACAAACCTATCTCATTTACTTACATGATTAGGTGGCCTGTCCATCAGCTCCAAATTAATATCGGACACATGGATAGCGATATACATGCCATGTTTCCCATCTATAGAGAGCTAAAATCATGATAGGAAAAATTGCATTAATATCTCCCGCCTGGGACAACCAGGTGGGCAGATATCCTGAGAATTAATTTTTTGGAACCAAAGTCTCATTCCATTGACCAGCCCTCTCTGAAATCACCAAGGGGAGATATGTGGGTGTGACTGTTTTTGTACTAAAAGTAGATTTTTAACCCCTTCGTGACAGCCAGTACGTATATTTACTGACCTGAGACATAAGGGAATATCATCCCCATACAGGTGACAATCCAGCAGCTGTCGGCTGTCCACTATATCGGACAACTTGCTGTATCAGCCACGATCAGTGTTGGCACAGTCCATATCTGTTTAACCCCTTAGTTGCTGCTGTCAAAAGTGACTACATCAAATAAATGGTTAATAGATTGTGGGGGGCTTTGCACTTTAATCTAATTGACACACTGAGATCATGATTGTGTGGTCTGTTGTGAATTCTTTCTCTGGCTTCCCTCTGGTAATTACTGAAGATAGTGGAGCTGGTCAGATTGAGAGTTCTCTGTCTCAGCTCCCTCTGGTGGTTACTGGAGGTAGTGGAGCTGATCTGATTGACAGAGGCTTGCCACCTGATAATGAGGAAGACGACTGGAGATCTGGGGTTTCTGATCGGGATTTAAGACAGCTGACTCCCTCTATCCCTTCTGGTGAATTTCTTCCTGTTCCTCCTGAGGTCTGATGTCTCCTGCTCTTTCCCTGTATGTTCAGCTAAGTGGTTCATTTGCTATTCTCTTTGCATTTGATCTGGTTTTGTCTATCTCAGCTTTGCGCGGGTCAGCTAGCTCCGGCTGGGGCTGTGCCGAATCACCGCCCATATGTTACTGCATGTGCCAGTTTGCTTTGTCCCCTTTTATATTGGTCTCTTTTTGCTTTGCTTTCAGAATATACCAGACTGCTGATATAGTGGGGGCGAAGTCGTGCGACTTCAGTGTTTTTGTGCACCAGACATGTTGGACTTTTTGCAGGGTTTTTTACGTGATTGCAGACAGTGTCTTTCCTTTCTTTTCCTGTCTAGTCAGTGTGGGCCCCATCGTTTGCTCAGTCTATTTTCCTACCTGCGTTTGTATTTTCATCTTGTCTCACCGACAATATATGTTTGGGGGCTATCTATTCCTTTGGGGTCTGCTCCGGGGCAGTTTAGATTTCACCTTTCTTGCTTTAGGCTTAGTTAGCTCTCCGGCTGTGCCGAGGCATCTAGGATCATTGTAGGTATACTCCACGGCTACTGCTAGTTGTGTGGACAGGATCAGGGGTCTGCAATCCGCTTAGTTACCAACCTCTCTGGTTTTCTGTGGCTTAGCCTGGGCCTGCTATCCTCCTCAGTGAACCAATCATAACAGTGGTCCTGATGTTTGCCATAACAGTTCATGGCCAAATAGCCAGCGGCCAGTTCAGAGTTAGTGACATTTAGGTGGTAAACAAACACTTTTTCATTCTTGCTATACCACTTTGCATTAATTCTTGAAAATCACCTGAAGGGTTAATAAACTACCTGACAGCAGTTTTCAATATGTCAGGGGGTGCAGTTTTTAAAATGGTATCACGTTTGGGGTTTTCCAATATATAGGACCACTAAAGTCACTTCAAACTTGGATAGGTCCCTCAAAAAAATAAATTTTGTAAATTTCCTTGAAAAAATTAAAAATTATTGCTTCATTTGCTTCACACTGAATATGAGTCAACAGTGTGATGCAGCAGCAAAAAAGGCAAATGCAATTCTAGGATGTATTAACAGAAGAATACAGTCTAGATCACGTGAAGTCATTATTTCCCTCTACTCCTCTTTGGTCAGACCTCATCTGGAATATTGTGTCCAGTTTTGGGCACCACATTTTAAAAAAGACATCAACAAACTGGAGCAAGTTCAGAAAAGAGCGACCAGAATGGTGACCGGTCTGCAAACCCTGTCTTATGAGGAAAGGTTGCAGGATTTGGGAATGTTTAGTTTGCAAAAGAGAAGACTGAGAGGAGACTTAATAGCTGTCTACAAATATCTCAAGGGCTGTCACATTGTAGAAGGATCAACTTTATTCTCATTTGCACAAGGAAAGACTAGAAGCAATGGGATGAAACTGAATGGGAGGAGACACAGATTAGATATTAGAAAAAACTTTTTGACAGTTAGAGTGATCAATGAGTGGAACAGGCTGCCACGAGAAGTGGTGAGTTCTCCTTCAATGGAAGTCTTCAAACAGAGGCTGGACAGACATCTGACTGGGATGATTTAGCGAATCCTGCTTTGAGCAGGGGGTTGGACCAGATGGCCCAGGAGGTCCCTTCCAACTCTACGATTCTATGATTCTATTTTTAAACCTCCTAAAAGGCTAACAAAATAAATTAGCATTTTAAAAATGGTGCTGATGTAAGGCAGACATGTGGGAAATGTTACAGTATTTATTAATGTTTTTCTGTAGTATGACTATCTGGATTAAAGGGATAATCATTCAAAGTTTGAAAATTGCATTTTTTTTTTTACATTTTTGTCAAGTTTCTGATATTTTTTATAAATAAACACAAAATATATCAATCTAAATTTACCACTATCATAAATTATAATGTGCCACAAAAAAACAATCTCAAAATCACTGGGATTTGTTGAAGCGTTCCAGAGTTATGACCACATAAAGAGACATTGGTGAGAATTTAAAAAAATTGGCCCGGTCACAAAGGGGTTAATTATTGTTAGTGTTGATCAAGCACTCAAATGCTTGAGTGCTCGTTACTCGAATCGAGCACCTCAGACGCACAGACGTGCCTGACTCGAGTCGCGGGCATAATGGAAGTGAATGGCAAACTCGAGTCTCTCTCTCGCCGCCGGCTCAGAAAATTCACATACGGGAATTTGAGCAACACACGATACTTGGCACTGCTCGTTACTCAATCGAGCACAATGATTCTCAGTATCGAGCAGTGCTGAGCACGCTCGCCCATCACTAATTATTGTCATTGTTCATTCTGCCAGATACAGTTCGCTGTAAGAGTGTCCCATTTTCCTTATGGGAGTTCTTCCCTCCATAAAGATCAGAGCCATTCCTGTGACCACAGGTTTAGTACTTTTCTTTAATTATCCCTTTTTATTTATTAATTTTTTATTTTATGTAATTGTTTAACTTACTTTTTGTTATAATATTTAAAAATAGAAAAAAAAATGTGTTTAAGAAAAGAGAAATCTGATCTGTATTAAGAGGGTGGTCTCAAAGAAGTGGTCTTCCGGAGAATTACCATTTACTTAAAATACCACTGTTCTGTGATACTTCGATCTACTTATACACATTTTTTGTTCAATCCTATTTGGAACATTTTTTACTTACTACCTTACTACATAACCTGTAGCTACGACCTCACCAACGTAAAAGGATCACAGGATTCTCAGGTTCCCCTCCATTAGTGCTGATGATTTGTCAGTGGTCTACAATAAATATTACATCCTATGTTCACAATGCTAAGAAATGGAACTAGAAAAATAGAAACTATACTTTTGGCTCATGACAATCCCTCAATACAACGTAAAAGCTCTGGAGAGATAAAACTGCCAAGTTCTTTTCCAATTCCGTGAAAAAGAATGCAAATCAGCACAAAACATAAAAATGGCTAGTGACCCATAACTCAACCTGCATGACTGCACAAACATAATTAGTGTAAGTATTCTAATTTCCCTTCACGGCTCAGGAATGTGATTCTCAGACAGGTGGTCGAGAGGCCAAGGTCCTTATAGGAAATTACAAAAGGGCAATACTGCTGAATAATTAATTATACAAGGTATCTACAAGTGCGAAACCGCTAAGACCAGTCCTTTACAATGATCAGGCTGACTCTGCAGGAAAACTCTTTAAAGGGTTATTCCCATGTCTATGTGCCGACCACAGGAGGTCAAGACTCCAAAAACAACCAAGTGGGTGTTTCAGTTTCCGTAACTCCTATTCCCTTCTCTTTGAATTAAGGGAACGGTGTAGTACTGCCAACTCAGTTGTTTCCAAAGACCCAACCTCTTGTGGTCGACACAAAGACAGACAGTATGGTTGGCAACACTTTGGTGGATGTTTAAGTTCAACCCCTGACCTCCACCACCCTTGGGTACTCTCCCTCCTTTTACATCAGGAGTTGCAGAGCAGCTCATTTTGGGTTTAGGGGTTTAGGAGTCCACTGGGTGGTCCTACTCCATGATTGACAGCTACCTCTATGTGCAGTCCTACAAGGAAAGCTGGACATTATTATTATTATAGCGCCATTTATTCCCTGGCGCTTTACATGTGAAAAGGGGTATATATGATAAAAAGAGTAAAGTAATCAAACAATACAAGTCACGACTGGTACAGGAGGAGAGAGGACCCTGCCCTCGAGGGCTCACAATCTACAAGAAATAATTGTATAGGATCGCCCCCTGGACTGCTAAGCATCGAAAGTGCAGAAGATAGAATACAAGTTTAAATGAATTTTAAAACTATATCAATCTGCCCGCCAGGTCCAATATACTAGTGGGAATTGTAATGTATTGCTGCCATAATAATTGGACTCTGATGATCATCTAATAATATTTATAACTTTGATTTTGATTAAAGTGTCCTCCAATGGTAATCAAACTGAGAAAATTTGCAGACTTTGTAACAGTCCCTAAGAGACATGTAAGAGCACACTGTTTGTGGAGTTGTGGGAGCAGAAACTGTCCAAATCCTCCTCAAAAACTTGGGAGTCTCTGCTCATTTTCTGCCCCAAAAACCCTAACAGTCCCCTAGTTCTGAAAATGGGGAATAAGTGGAGTAGTGATGCATGAACATAAGGTGTTATCCACCATGCTCGGGTGCTAACCGAATGACTTTGGCGTGCTCGAAAAATTTGTTTGAGTCCCTGCGGCTGTTCCACAGCCACAACACATGCAGGGACTGCCTTACAGTGCTTGTGTTGTGGCTGTCGATCAGTTATCCTACTTGTTTATTTAGATTTTTACTTTCGGGCTGAGTTGTAACACAGCATGCAGAACATGGACGAGAGATTTTTATTTGGAAGAAATTGAATCAAGCCCTTCATATACTACTAAAAAGTCTAGCACATAATAAAAAGAAAACACAGTGAGTGTAGACACGGATACCGAGCTCTATAACCATGAAACATGGTGTAGAATGGGCGTATGGCCACGTAATATAGCAAGTCTGTGGTTCTTTATTAAAAAATATATACAGTATATATAAATTTAAATATTTATAACAAAAATAAAATCCATAATGTCTCATAATGCCGCTACTGTACAACGAAAATATGTTGATGCTCTACAGAGCTTGCAAGACATTATCTATGCATCAGTGGATGTGCGTTCTCACACCCAAATTTTCCCATCTGGAACATATTGTTAACTAGAAGGAAATGTCTTAGATATAACAGGTCTCCACGACTCCGCAAATTAGGTAGTTGTTTCTATAGGAATTATACAGTTCTGGTAGTAGAACAAGCAAATACATTTTGCATATACATGAGGACAATTTTGTTGGTGACTTCTGTTTAAATAAGAAAAAAACACAATGGTCACTGAAATAGCGTGAAAGTGACAAAAGTAATTCTCAATTTAAGTTTACGGAATATCATGTAATGAGAATCAGACATTGTTTCTGAACTGGGGTTCAACGGAAAAATGTAAAAAAAAAAAAAAAACCCTACGGTAATCAAAATGGCTGGGACAAAAATGATGGTGCTGCCTCCAGAAAAGATTGAAAATAATTTGACCATAGGAAGACATGTGAAACTACGATGCATCTTGTAATTAGCATCGGTGTCCACAAACTTGCATTCAGTCATTTTATAGGGTGAAAAGTAGTCACTGTGCTGTTTGGTGTCATGGAGTGTATCACAATGAACATGAAGCAAAGAAAGATAAGGAGAGAGTTGTCTCAGGAGATTATAAAGAAAATTATAGACAAACATGCTAAAGGTAAAGGCAGTAAGACCATCTCCAAAGAGCCTAATGTTGCTTTTACTACAGCTACACATATTATTCAGAAGTCAGGTCTATGGGTTTGTAACCATCCCCCCTGGACGTGGTCGCAAAAGGAAAATTGATGACAAATTGAAAGGTCGGATTATATAAATGGTAACCAAAGAGCCCAGAACAACTTCCGAAGATATTAGAGATGAACTACAAGGTTAATGTACATCAATGTCAGATCGCACCATCCATCGCTGTCTTGGCCAAAGTAGACTTCATGGAAGATGGCCAAGAAGTAACAGCTGTTTAAAGGAAATCATAAAAAAGTGAGACTGGAATTTGACAAAATGCATATTGGCAGGTGACAAAGCTTCTAGGAAAGTGTGTTTTTGAAGATGACACAAAACTGGAGCATTTTGACAAGCCACATTGAGCTTTATGCACAGACACAAAAATTAAGTATAAAAAGAAAAGAACATTGTTCCTACTGTGAAACATAGAGGAGGCTTGAGAATGTTTTGGTGCTGCTTTGCTGCATCTGGTACAGAGCGTCTTGAATCTGTGCATGGTACAATGAAATCTTAAGACTATCAAAGCATTCTGGAGCAAATTATGCTGCCCAGTGTCAGAGAGCGTGGTCAGAATCGCAAGTCATGGGATCGCCAACAGGATAATGACCCAAAACACACAGCTAAAAATATCCAAGAATGGCTAAGAGCAAAGAATTGGACTCTTCTTAAGTGGCTTCTATGAGCTCTGATCTTAATCCTATTGCACATCTGTGGAAGGGGCTGAAACTTGGTGTCTGGAGAAGATACCTTCACTCCTGAGACAGCTGGAGCAGTTTGCTCATGAGCAGTGGGCCAAAATACCAGTGGACAAGTGCAGAAGTATCACTGTGAGGTACAAAAATCGTTTGTTTGCAGTGATTGCCTCAAAAGGTTGTGCAGCAAAATATAAAGTTATAATTTTTGTCCAGACCAGTAGCATCAGTTTTTTCTTTTTTTTTTTTAATTCTGTTGAGCCACAATTCAGAAGCAATGTCTGATTCTCATTAGTTGATATTCTTGATATTCAGTAAATTTAAACTGAAAATGACTTGTCAGTTTCATGCTATTTCAGTGACCATTGTGGGTTTTTATTACTTTAACAGAAGGTACCAACAATTTTGTCCACGTCTGTGAATCTAACATACCGTATTTTTCGGATTATAAGATGCACTTTTTACCCCCCAAATTTGTGGTGGTGGTGGGTGAATTGGGGTGCGTCCAATAATGCGAATACACCTTACCGGACGCGGTGGAGCAGGGTCTTAGGGTTGCTGCTGGAGGAGGCAAGAGAGGAGCATTGCTGCAGGCCGCAGGCTGGGATGAGGGGGTGTTCGGATGTGCGACGCTGCGGGTGTTCGGTGGTGCAGGGGCTCTGCCGACATTTTGTGAAAGCCCAAAGCCCCCCGCATTTCCATGGTTTACTATGCGGTGGACTCCGGGGAAATGGCAGCTGGGGGCGGCGCATGCACAGATGGAGATCTCGGCACCAAGATCTCGGGAGATGAGATCTCAGCGCCAAGATCTCCATCTGTGCTTGCCCCACCCCTGGTAGCCATTTTCCCCGGGTCCACCACATAGTAAACCATGAAAGTGAGGGGGCTTTGGGCTTTCACAAAATGTCGGCGGAGCCCTCGCACCACCGAACACCCGCAGTGTCGTACATCCGAACACCCTTTTCTCACAGTTTGGGGTCCGCAGCATCGCCCCACTCCTGCCTCCGCCAGCAGAAAGCCTGAGACCCCGCTTCACCGCAGCCACCAACCCCGGTAAGCAATAAGACACATGGTTTATAAGAAGCACCACCATTTAATTAAAAAAAAAAAAAAAGTTTTTTTTCCCCTATTTTTCTCCTCAAAATTTGGGGTGCGTCTTATCATCCAGTGCGTCTTATAAACCGCAAAATTGGTACTCATGTGTAAGGACTCTCTTTCCCAGAAAATAGTCACACAGCCATGTCTGTTTTTACATCAGTGTAAAATAGACTGATTATCTCATGTGCCTTGTGTTTTGCCTCTGTATTTTATCTGTTTTGGAAAACTGAAGTAGGTAGACGGAACTTTTTTTATCCATTGATTCTCAATAGTGGATCAGTTATGGACGCATGAAACACGAATTGAAGTGAAGTCTGTCTTCTGTGTGTCATCTGTGTTTAGCGGATCTTCAAAGACTTTAAAGGAGTTCTCTATTATTCAGACAGCCCATTCTTAAATACTATATCCCACAATGTAAAATAAACATCCCATATAATCAACTCCCGCACTGGTGCAGTTCCTGCCATTTTGGCGACAGGTTTTCCATGGCATTTTTATGACACATGAGTACTGCAGCCAATCAGCGGCCACTAACGAACTGCAGTGGTGACACTTCCTTGGATGACTGAAAAAAGTGCAGGTTAAGCAGTCCATTAGTGGATGCCGATTGGCTGCGGAGCTCACGTGGCACAATGTCACCAGAGCCGTAGGGGACCCGGCACTGACATAGCTGGAACGGTGCCGGTGTCGGAGGTATCCATCATTGGGGAATTTAAGAAGGGGCTGTCTAAGTCGTGGAAACCCCTTTAATGGTGGAGTATGATCTAAAATACGCATGAGAATAGTATACGGATTGGACCCACGGATGGAGTCCCATCGGTCACAAATTGATGGCCTATTCCAAAGACAGATCATCCATGTAAAAACTCCTTTGACGTTTGATGCCCTTAAATGCACAAACATTTATTGTACATAAGTGTGACAAACATCAGTCGTTAATTTTATAAAAAAAAAAAGAGTGGACGCAATTATTTCCCCTTTTGCTGTTTTCAGATTATTTTCCAGAAGAAATACAAGAAGCATTTTGTTAAAATCCGAGGCCCAGAAAATGTGTAAGATAATCTATAAGAGCGTAATAACCTCAGAAACCATAAACATGAAATATTATCATTTCCAGGCATATATAAATATTGTATCTAAGGAAGTGACTAACGCTTTGGCAACACGGATATTCAGACTTAAAGAAAATCCTGCAGGACTGTGACCTCACATGTTGACCCCTCTCTCGATTGCTTGCCAAGTGATGTCACTAGACATTTGTTTAGCGATGTCATACAGCAATCATAGCCGAGTCCTGGTGAGCTTTAACATAACAGACCTCACTGTCAATGTGTTTCAAGCTTAAAGTTTGCTCTGGTGTAAAACCACTTATTCCATTACTTAAAATTACACCAACACAGAAAAATAAACCTCCGGTGAGAAAACTGCTCTCCTTGATATATACTTTACGAAAATTCTCAAAACTAAGACTGGAGAAATCTTGATGTACCGTCTTTCCATCTATTGGTAAAGTTTTCAATCCTGCCCACTAAAAGATGTGCACGGAAAACCCCCAAACAACTATTAGTTGGTCAAAGATGAAAACGATCCAAGGGAAAGAAGAAAATCCCAACATATAGCTGCATGTTCAGGCGAAGCCCTAAGCAGGCTCTAGAGAATCCTGGTTGGGAAAATCTGATTTTGGCAAAATGCTACAAAACTACAGTCCCCCAACGCCTTGTGTGTATCTCTCAGTGTGCGGAAAAATTGTCAGATCATCGGAAAATGGCTAAATATCATCCAATATTAAACATTACAATGAAGGGTTACGGTATTACCTCTAATTTCAAGTAAAAAAGTTTACAATGAAGGGTTACGGTATTACCTCTAATTTCAAGTAAAAAAGTTTACTATCTCAGACATTTATGGCACCCAGAGCTATAGGGATCTCCAAACCCTTGTCCTGCCCGATGACGTGGCTGCATTGCTCTCTTATTTTTCATGTAATGCAATTATGGAAACGATTATTTGGCTTACTCCATTCTCCTAAAGAACGGATGGTAGACAGCACTGCAAAGTTAAAGGGGTTGTCCGGTACTTTTAAATGGCTGGTTTATCCTTAGGATATGTCATAAATATCAGATCAGTGGGGTTGTGACACACGGCTCCCGTGCTGTTCAGTTGCTACCAGTGCTGGGAGCGGCTGGATGTGATCAGCTGCAGAGTGGAAGAGCATCCCCGAATCAAATGCGTGGCAGCCGACTGCAATCACTACACAGTTGACGGAACTGTGCAGCCCCACCGATCTGGTATTGATGAACTATCCTGTGGATAGGCCGTCAGTAGAAAAAGTACTGAACAACTGCTTTACATTGAGGTTGTCAGCACAACTGTTGAACCCAAGCACCGGCGCTCGGTGCACTCGACGTGGCTGAGTAGTTCAGTGCACATACTTGTTTTGCATTAATCACTGCTATCCACTTCTTTGATTGACAGCTCTGGCTCTACATGAGACAGAGAAAAGAGGAGATCGATAGCAAGCAAATAGGTAAGAAGATGTCCTGAAATGTTTGACCACACCAAGGGTGCACCTCTCACATATGCTTGGTGTCATGATCCAGCGTGGATCTGACAGATTAAAAGGATAAGTGAACTTTTTTCCTTGGCTAGGTGCCAAAGTGATGTGATTGCCCCTGGTGGCCATTAGAATTATTACACGTGGTGTCATTCATTCTAAGTTACCCCTGTGATGGTGAGCGGTAGTGCACTTTAGTTTCTTTGGTTTAGTGCACGTAATTATAAATCATGTGTGAGGCTCTTTAAAAGAGTTCAGGTGTGTTTGATGACTGTTGGTGATATTGTGTTCATCATTTGGGAAGCGAGCCTGGGTGAGGAAGGAGCTGAACATGAGTCCTGCGCAGCCCAGCCAGAGGGGACGAGTGGCAGCTATGTGGTCTGCAAGAAGGGCTGGCATGGCGTGGTGGAGTCACAGTTTATGGTTTCGGCAGGAAGTGCTTGCATGGCTTGGTGGATTGGCGACTATGGAGAGAGTTGCACTCAGCATGCGGGACTTGGTTGCTGAGAGCTGGACTCAAGCATGCTTGACCTTTTGGGCAGGAGCTGAACTCATCTTTGGGACTCTGTTACTGGACTTCTGCAATTGGTGGTGGACTCTGCTCCAAGGCTGCACAATGGTGAAGGATCCAGTTATGGTGATGGATCCGGGTGGAGGAGAAGATGAACACAGGTGGTGGGCTCTGTTGCTAGGAGCGTACGCAACAGAGCAAAGCTAAGTGGTGTTTCCCCTGTATTGTCATTTTCCCTCGTGTGTTTAGTGCAGTGGTGGGATTAGTTTCCGCCCCGACCAATTCCCTAGTGAGGGTTTAGGTTCAGGGTGAGCTAGGGTTTTTAGGTTCTTGTGCGTCGCCCGGTGCGGAACCGGCATAGGGAACGTTAGGAGTGCAGGGATACTGGCTCAGGGGAGCTCAGGAGTTCTCCACTCCCCTATTCCGTATTGTAGGGCCCACCACTGTTAATGTTACCCAGGTTCCCCCTTTATTATTTAAATTCGCCTTACTGGAGGCGGGGTTTCCAGACTACTGTATGTATAACGTGTAATACCTAAATTCGCCAGTTGGAGGCGGCGTAGTAATACCTAAATTCGCCAGTTGGAGGCGGCGTATCCAGCTGCACGTTTTATTATTTAAATTCGCCCCACTGGAGGCGCTGTATCCAGGGTCACGGGTGTCTTATGGGTTCGCCTTGCAGTACTCACTGCGTCCAGACACGTGACTGTGACACTTGGTTTGTAAAGGTCTTTTGTGCCGTCAGTCTCCCTTTAATGTCTGTTATCTTTACCAGGAAAAAAAATACAAAAGGCATAGGATAGTTGTTGTGTTAGGAGTTATTGAATCAGTCATAATTAAATGTGAATATGTGCAACTTTCGAATGTATCCTTCTCTGGAAACAATAATGGCATCGTCCTAACCTTCCTGTAGTTCTCCTTTTTCTGTCTAGTGACTCTCTATAAATATTCAGAAATCTCCTCAGTTCTCCCAAAAAATTAATCTGGTGGGAAATGGTACAACCTACACAGGGAGGAGGGGGATGCAGCTGCAGTCTCTGTCTCAGTAAAACAGCATGAGAAGGGAGGAGTCCCACATGGTAAACATTTGATAGGTCTACAGCGCTCAGCACAACTCCTACATCCTAGCAGGATCGGACGGTTTCTTGTACTCTGTACAAACAGGTGCGTTACCCCCCTTTTCAGCTACACATTTCACCGATACAGTGTCTAGCTGATAGGGGCAACTAAATAATGGCATGTACACTTCTTGGAAATTATAACTAAAACTTGGACACTCCTGATCACTAATGGTTTAATTAGAAAGGCATTTTATTGGTCCACTGGAATGTAAAAGAAAACATCTTGCAAATATTTGAAAAACGTCATAAAGAGCAGTCCTGATTCCCCCCCTCCAATTCAGTGACATTCTTCTGAGATACATAAATGTCCAAAGTCCTACGGGAATGTGAAAGCTCAGGCCGGAGAGTGAAGTCTCCGAAAGCTGTATGAGGAATCCCGTAGGGAGCTCAGGAGTTTGTCATGAGACATTGTAGTGAATCGGTGTGAAAATAACTTTGGCACACATAACTTAGCTGTATTATCTGCTTTATTATTTCTAGTCGATGCCAATACAGAAAACTGGAACAATGTGTTGTTGTAACATGAGAAATGAAACTTTTTGGAAAGCACAAAAATATCAGTGACAAAATTGAAAAACTTATGAGTAATGTGAGAAAACGTATCCAATTAAATCCCGTAAGACAAATATAACATAGATCACTCAAAATAATACGTAATGGTCACGGGCAGGGCAGGCGAGACTGAGCATTGTTTGGAGTAATGATCTATAGTCAAGCTAAATGTATATGGTATATAAGCATATAACATGCAGATCACACGAAGCGGACATACGCATATAATCATGGTGACAGCTGTCAGATGACAGGACATCTACCTGCAAACACATTCAGATACTATACAGCTTCCAATACAATTTTAATCAGTGTAAATCGGGAAGGGAAGGTCCCCAACATGTTGCAGAACTGAGGACTTGTGTCCTCCATCCTCCCCTACCAGTAAGAATGAGTAATAGGGAGTCTGTCACACCCAAAATCAATATTAAATAATCTATACAGTGATCTGCCCTGTAAAAAATCATACTAATACTGTACTTGTCAGTGTTACAGTGCCTGAAAAACAATTTTTAAATTTCCATGAAAATGAGGAGGATTCGGTGCTTGCTTGCTGTGGCCAAGAGTTTGGTGCACCATTACTCCCCCTTAGGCTACTTTCACACTTGCTTTGTTTTGCAGCGCGTTTTTCCCGCAAAAAAACGCATGGAAAAAACGCATACAAACGCATACAAATGCTGCATTTTTTTCAAGCATTTTTATGAGCATGCATGAAAAAAACGCAGAGTTTTTATGTGTTTTTAGTGCGTTTTTACCGCGTTTGCATTTTTTTCCAACATTAGTTGGCCCCTCACACTAACCCAAACCATGACTTTACTAACCCTAACCCTTAACCAAACCATACCCTAACCCTTAACCAAACCATACCCTAACCCTAACCCTTAACCAAACCGTACCCTAACCCTAACTCTGACCCTAACCCTAACCCTTAACCAAACCATACTAACCCTAACCCTAACCCTTAACCAAACCCTACTAATCCTAACCCAAACCCTAACCCTTAACCAAACCATACTAACCCTAACCCTTAACCAAACCCTACTAATCCTAACCCAAACCCTAACCCCTAACTAACCCTAAACCCTAACCCTTAACCAAACCATACTAACCCTAACCCTAAACCCCCTTAACTAACCCTAACTCTAACCCAAACCCCTAATTTCCTTTGTCTAACCAATGGTCAACAAAAAAACACATGCGCAAAAAAACGCATACATGAGCATGCCAATGCGCACATATGCGCACCCATAGACTTATAATGGGTGTCTTGCTGTAAAAAAAACGCATTGCGGGCGCATGCGTTTTTTTGAGGAAAGTCGGACACCCAAAAAATGCAACAGGATGCATTTTGTGCGCCCGAGCGCACAGCACAAAAAACGCATGCGCGTAAAAACGCATACAAACACATGTGTATGCGCACATAAGTGCATCCCATGCAAAATATAGGAAAAAAAAGCGCATGCCTTTTTTAGCGCTAAAATACAGCGCAAAAAAACGCAAGTGTGAAACCAGCCTTATTTTGCATATACTTCTGATTGACAGTATTTGCTTCCTGGGGCAAGCACGATCTGATCTCAGTTTGCTTGTATGCACATGCGCACTGACACTGCCTGAGCAAGACCGTGCAGTGTCAGTGCACACACAACGTGAGCGTTCTCCTCCCTGGCTTCTGTCTGCAAATGCTGCTCACGAGAGTGTAAAGAGGGGAACGTGCCCACCCTCTCTGTGTATGTCGGCACTGACACTGTGTGCGGCCCGCTAAGGCGGTGTCAGTGCGCACTGGCACATAGACGGACTGTGTTCAGACAGTGCTTGCACAGATAGGCGAGCATTGGCAATCCGAAGTGGAGGAAGGCCCTCAATATGAAAAAAAGAGAGGACGAAATGGTACAACAAGCTCTTGTCCCTGCCAAGGTTGCCCCGAAGCCACCTGATTTGCATGTGAAGTAAAATTATTTTTTTCAGGCAGAGTACACTAGCAGGTACAGTGTTAGTATGATTTTTATAGGCATGTGAGTGGAACGTTTATATTCAGTAGCAGCGCCATTCCGGCCCATGAGAGTGTGGTGTTTCATTGTAATGTGGTTGTGCGGCAGTACCAGGCACAGCCCATGTGCAAAAGTAACGCTCAAAAACAAACCTTCAAAACTTTTAATACATTGCTCTTCATAGGCAATATCTCCTGCATTAATATGTGTCAGTAAAAACAAAACCATGTAGCAACGTCTAGAAGTCATGTCATAATGATTAATCCTTAATGACAGCTCGTTTGTTCTTTCATTATGTAAGAACAGCTCTGTCACCTATAATAATATAACTGTATCCGCGTTCTCGCTCCCGGCACTAATCACCGATATTAAAGTTGCTTAGAAATAAATGTTTACATAAATAGTTATATTATCTGGATACAAGTATTGGCCTGAAAACTGTGCAGCTGCACCGATGACTCTGCTATGTCTGTGGATGATACATGAATTCATTAAGGTCAGCAAATGAGAAGAAAAAAACTCAGAAACGCTCATTTTTCATTAACATAAGACAATGTTCCTTAATCTGTGGTCATCCAATGGCCTGGACCTCAAGCGATCTTTAAAGAAAGGAGTTTCAGAAGTTATTCTGCAAAGTGCGGGCAAACACTGCTCAGCCCTACGGCCTCGCTAACTGAAGCTGGCTATATACGGTGCATGAGAAAACAGCTTTCTTCTGAGCAAACTTTTGGCCTGCAATCTATCACAGTTCCCCTGCAGACTTCAGCACTCAGCTTGGGCAAGAATTCATGTGTTTTCAATGGGGAGAGAGGAAAAAGTTTGCTTTCGTCTCATAAAACATAAGGATATGCCATTAATATTCCAACTTCCCAGTCCTTCCCCACATCATCTGTTGGCGGAGAGTTGGGCCATTGCCATATACATGAGATGGTCGGCCGGTCTTGACAAATTCGACTGGTATGGGGACCTTAAAAACTTCAAACTGTTTGGACCCAGGTGCCAAGACCTACAGCAATTGCTAAAAGTAAAAAACAGTAATGCAAACTGGAGTTCTGCTCTTCTGGAAGGTGGAAGTGCTGAGCTTAGCACTTCCGCTCCTTAGTTTTGGCAAACAGTTGAGGTCTAAGCAGACGGATCCCAGCCTTCTCTAAGACATGTCAAAAGCCATGGGATCCCATAAGCTGGGTCACCCAAAAGGCATAAATAGAGATGATTAAGGCTCCCAGGAAAGAGCTTTAGGGGAAACCAACAGAAAGAGGGTGAGATGAGGAGCTGGTACGTGAAATTAGCATAATATTTTGCATTAATTGCCAAAATAATGTTTTAACAGTGCGGCACAGTACATTCATTACTTTCAGCAGGATAATGTGCCACAAACATTATTCACAAGTGGTTTGAGGAACATGGCAAAGAGTTCAAAGTGTTGACTTGTCCTCCAAAAACCCCAGATTTCCATGTGATTAAGGATTGGTGGGTTGTCCAAACCATGGAGGCATCACCTTACAATTTTAAGGAATATGCTGTTACCAAAATGGCATACAGATACCACAGCACACCGTCACAATTCTTGTGAAGCTCATGCTTCAAATGTTAGAGCTTTTTTGATGGAATCGAGGGCAACTGCATGTTGTTAAGCAGGAGACTTCAAAATAAGAGTCTGTCACACCCCCAAAACGCCTTTTAAACTAACTATACGGAAATATAAGGGACTTCACACCCATAAAGTTCAAACTTTCACTGTATATGTGAAAATAACATTTAATCTATATTGTCAAGGAGGGGACACCGGAGGGGTCACTCAGAATCCTACTGCTGTCATCAATTTGCCAAACATTGCAGCTCAGGAAGTTCAAGCAGACCTTTTGTCGAACAGCTCCCTGCTGCCCCCTATTGTTCGAACAATTACGTGATTGACCGACGATTAATGGAGGAGGCCGCAGGCCGTTTCCACTAATAGGCAGGTTATTGGGAAGGAAACAGTGATCGTATGGTATATATGTATGGTATATACACCTCCGATTCCAACGCATGGAATATATGTACATACCCCCTATACAGTCACTGCGAACTCCACGATAACCCCAAACTATTCACTGCCACCACCTGTCGATTTTTATACAGGCTGACTGGAAACCTCATTCTGGTAGCGTATGGTTTTCAGGGGTGCAGCTTACAGAACAAAAGGAACAGAACTATTACATGAACTGGAAAGCATGTATTTGGAAGTCGCCTTGCTACACTTGTAAGGAGAGCTTTAAACTAGAACAACATGGGAAGGGAAGCAAAAGACCAGAAAAAGCCATACACCTGACAAATGCTATTGAGAACTCTGCTATTAGAAGTGGAAAGGAAGAACAAAGACGAAAGAATCTAATTAATAAAAATATTGGAGAAAGAGAAACCAATCACAAACTAAAATGTTTCTATACTAATGCACAAAGCATGGGCAACAAACAAGGAGAATTGGAACTACTAACACAGGAAAAGAAATATGATGTAATTGGAATCACTGAAACTTGGTGGGACAATACACATGATTGGAATACAAGAATAGAAGGATACAACTTATTTGCAAGAAACAGACTTGATAAACGAGGAGGGGGTGTCGCATTGTATGTTCGAAACGCGTATATCTGCACAGAGATTGAAGCTTCAGAGACTGGGAGTTCTGTGGAAACTGTTTGGGTAAGAATACAAGGACAGAACAATGGAAAGGACACCATTGTAGGCATTTACTACAGGCCGCCTGTGCAAGCCGAAGATATAGATGAACTCTTTATGCATCAGATGGCCAAGTTCTCCAAAAAATATGACATAGTTGTCATGGGAGATTTCAACTATCCAGACATTTGTTGGGAATCTCTCTCAGGCAAAACTAACAGGTCAAGGAAATTCTTATCCTCTCTTGCTGACAACTTTATCTTCCAAAAGGTAAGGGAGAAAACAAGGGGAACTGCTACCTTGGATCTAATCCTTATAAACAGGGAGGAAATGGTTGAGGAGGTAAAAGTGGCTGGGACCCTAGGAGGTAGCGACCATGCTATTTTAGAATTTTGGATAACTAGAGGTGGAAGACCTGTGAAGACTCAGACGTCAAGGTTAGATTTCAGAAAGGCAGATTTTAAGGGATTCAGAAAGAGAATTGGAGGGATCCAATGGCTGGATATCCTTAAAGACAAAAATGTCCAGGAAGGATGGGAAATCTTGAAAAATGAAATTCTCAAAGCACAGTTGTTAACAATTCCGAAAAGAGGGAAGAATAGGAAGCATTTAAGGAAACCAGGATGGATGAACACAGAACTTAAGCACATGCTAAAAAGGAAGAAAAAAATGTTTATAAAATGGAAAGAGGGAGGCATATCTAAAGAAGAATATAATGCTGTCTGCAGAACCTGCAGGGCACAAATCAGATTAGCTAAAGCTGAAAATGAACTGAGGCTTGCAAGAGATGTCAAAAGCAATAATAAAGGATTTTGGGGATATGTCAAAAGTAAAAGAAAAGTCAAAGATGCTATAGGATTTTTACAGGATGAAAATGATGAAATGGTAAGACAGGATGTTGAGAAGGCTGAACTTTTAAATTCCTATTTTGCATCTGTTTTCTCTCAGAAAGGAAATGCAACATCAACTGTTATTCATTGTCCTATTAAGGGAATAGAAGAATCCAGGATATCTATAAACAGAAAGATAGTGAGGAAACACTTAGCTAACCTAAATGAATTCAAGTCTCCAGGTCCAGATGAATTACACCCCAGAGTACTGAAGGAGATAGCAGAAGAAATTTTTGAACCCCTCTCCATAATCTTTGAAAATTCTTGGGGAACAGGAGAAGTGCCAGAAGACTGGAGAAGAGCAAATGTTGTTCCTATCTTCAAAAAGGGGAAGAAGGTGGACCCAGGCAACTATAGGCCGGTGAGTCTGACTTCTATACCAGGAAAGATCTTTGAACAAATTATTAAACAACATGTATGTCAATACCTGGATAAGAATGAAGTGATTAAACAGAGTCAGCATGGGTTTCTAACTAATAAGTCATGTCAGACTAACTTAATTTCCTTCTATGACGGTATCACTGATTGGGTGGATCAAGGAAATGCTGTAGATATAGTATATCTTGACTCCAGCAAAGCATTTGACAAAGTCTCTCATACAATCCTTATTGAAAAAATGACTAAGTATGGAATGGACAAGGCAACTGTTAGGTGGATTCATAACTGGCTTAGTGATCGGACCCAAAGAGTGGTCGTAAATGGCTGCACATCCAGTTGGAAGAATGTCTCAAGTGGGGTACCACAGGGCTCTGTCCTGGGCCCTGTATTGTTCAACATCTTTATCAACGATTTAGATGAAGGAATTGAGGGTAAACTGATTAAATTTGCTGATGACACAAAGCTAGGAGGGATAGCTAATACTAGAGAAGAGAGAGAGAGGATTCAAAAAGATTTAAATAAACTGGAGAAGTGGGCAGCAACTAACAGAATGGTTTTTAACAGGGAGAAATGCAAAGTACTACATCTGGCCAATAAAAATGAAAAAAGCATATATAGAATGGGAGGAATAGGGCTAAGTGACAGCACATGTGAAAAAGACTTGGGTATACTAATAGATCACAGACTGAATATGAGTCAACAGTGTGATGCAGCAGCAAAAAAGGCAAATGCAATTCTAGGATGTATTAACAGAAGCATACAGTCTAGATCACGTGAAGTCATTATTTCCCTCTACTCCTCTTTGGTCAGACCTCATCTGGAATATTGTGTCCAGTTTTGGGCACCACATTTTAAAAAAGACATCAACAAACTGGAGCAAGTTCAGAAAAGAGCGACCAGAATGGTGACCGGTCTGCAAACCCTGTCTTATGAGGAAAGGTTGCAGGATTTGGGAATGTTTAGTTTGCAAAAGAGAAGACTGAGAGGAGACTTAATAGCTGTCTACAAATATCTAAAGGGCTGTCACATTGTAGAAGGATCAACTTTATTCTCATTTGCACAAGGAAAGACTAGAAGCAATGGGATGAAACTGAATGGGAAGAGACACAGATTAGATATTAGAAAAAACTTTTTGACAGTTAGAATGATCAATGAGTGGAACAGGCTGCCACGAGAAGTGGTGAGTTCTCCTTCAATGGAAGTCTTCAAACAGAGGCTGGACAGACATCTGACTGGGATGATTTAGCGAATCCTGCTTTGAGCAGGGGGTTGGACCAGATGGCCCAGGAGGTCCCTTCCAACTCTACGATTCTATGATTCTATGATTTTATATTTAATCCAAAACGAGGCAGTATTAATAAAAAAATATACAAAACATTTTACAAAGGTGACAAAACAATACAGCATATACAATACATAAAATAAAAAAGGAATAACGGAAAAAACTACACCGCTCACAGAGATGAGTCAAATCAGCAGAAGGAGAGTACTTGGGGACGTTGAGCGAACGAGATTCATGCATACTTTATATGCATCTCTCTACAGGAACCAAGATCATAATTCGGCTTGACCTTTTATCAGTACCCGAGTTACACCCATGCACCTCCCTTGATGACCTCACGTGGGCCGGGCTGTGGGTTGTTCTCAGCCCCTCAGGATTTTATGAAGTTCTCAACTTATGTGATAACTTCTCTCCGGATGATTATAGAAGTTTGAGATTGCCGCAATATTTTTAATTGGAAATTTATGGTTACTCATAGATCAAACATGAAATGGATGGTGTCTGTTATCTTGCCAATATTGATTTGGGGCTTATAGACAGGTGTCACAGTTATGAAGAAATATGCATATTCTTCCCCTGTTCGCCCCAGAAGATGAAAATGTATATCCCAACACTATCGGATTCATACAAACTCCGATATTCAAAATTTTCTTTTGGAGAAAAACTCTGGGCTGGCTATTGTAGCATTTCACTTGCAGTAAACCACAGTGTCACTTGAATTCAAAATGTCTTTTTCTGGGGAAAAAGACCATTCCACTTTGCTATTCATGTGTAAACACAGGTACCCTTTTGTCATCCAGCCATCTGAAAATAGTTATCTTGCCTCAATTACCTGTCCAAACTATAACTCTTTGTCAACACACAAAAGACATGCTCCTTGCTACTGCTGTGGTCTTTTGTCCTAACAGGAGCTCCTGCATATTAATTAGGATGGTTCACTTCACACTATAGGTAATTCCCTACTTCTTTATGTTCATTTTACAGTCTATTCAAGGAGGCTCAAACTGTCAGCTGTTTGCCTCCTTGCTGGAAATATGCATGAGATGGGAAGAGGGAGAGGGGAGAATGCCCCTTCACTACAGTGGCTTTAGAAATCTTAATATTTTCAATGACATATATGCAAATGAGGGGTCTCAGATGCACCCATGGTGTGGCCAAGAGCTGGGTACACTATTAAACCACCTTAATTTGTATCTTTGGGATTGCTCTAGCTTGTGATGGACAGTGCTCACTAGAGTGAATGGCTGCCCTGCAAGTGGGCGCATATGCACGGATTTTGGCTGTGCCGGTTGTACATGCACACAGATTTTGGGCTCTCTATAGACGCCACTCGCTACAATGTTGGGTATACTTGAGGTATCAGCAGAGACGAACAAGGGAGGGGAACGTGCCCAGTCTCTGCGTGCTCCAGGATTGAGCTATTTCCATCAGAAACTGGGTGATAATACAGATGTAAATTAAAGAGGCATAGTGATGCACCCAGCTCATGGCTACACCATGGGTGCACCAAACACCTCACATTTGCATATGGATTAAAAGTTATTTTCACAAGTACTGCATCAGTATCAGGTACAGTGTTAATATGAATTTTATAGGGGTGCAGTCTCTTAGATCTCTATATAATTAGTAAATAAAAAACAATTTTGGAAGGACAGATTGTCCTTAATTAAATGACTGGTTGGTAAAAGAGAAGGTTCCCAAAAATAAAAATCACAGTTCGCAGTTTTCTCTGCACTACGGGCTCGGCACATCTCAATTATGATTTCATTTTTTCTTGAAAGGTGGCTCCTGAAGATTATAAGTTGGCTCACTGCAGCCTCACATTTCGAACCTTAACAAATACAGGATATACACAAATCAGACATGTAAAATGGAGACTTTTTTTTATTAGCGCAGGACTGTGTAGGAAAATTGCTTAGATGGTTGAAAGGTTAAACAAACAGTTTAATCAAGGGCGGATAAGTTGTTCGTCCAGTAGGCAACTATCAATTTTCTTGATTAAGATACAATTATCAGACATATTTCCTTAAGTTAGAAAAACAACTTAAGCATTAATAGGATTAGCTGGTGACAGGGAAATTAAACTAGCCGTAAGTGCTGCCATTATTTTCCAATGTTATCAAGTATGCCACAGTATGAGAACCCGAGGCCAAAGACTACTTATCACTGCTAAACCTCAATTTCCTATTGTGGGGAGCGGTTCTCAGGACATAAAGGAAATAATCTCACCTCCACTCAGCCGATTTCAGGAACACTTACGATAAAGCCCATGTCGGCACTAGGAGCGGGGATGATACAAGTGAGAACAGGATCAAAACCGAAATGAATGGGGAAAACCATTTATCTGGTATTCTGGAGTCTCTTTGTCTGGTCTTACAGAAGATACTCTGATATTGGTCTAGCAAATGTATGGAATTAAATCTTTAATGTATGCAGGCAAAATTACGAGATGATTAAATCATTCAACTCAATGAGCTCATCCAGAGGCTGAAACCTCACGTCTCCAGTACAATGGTATCCAATGTACACAATTCACTGAGCCAAATACGTCAGTAAGGGAGCTTTCACATCGCGTTCTGGGTCCCCGTCAGGACATACGTGCAAAATCCCCCCCAAACCGGGTCCGGACGCATGCGCCGACGGTGCCAATAGATCGTAATGGTGACGGCAGAGCGAACATGCTCACGGCCGTGCATCATTTTCTGGAGTGTACGCCTACAGGAGCCGCACACTCAGACGTAGTAGGCTGCACCTGTAGGCGTACACTCCCGAAGAAAGCGCACGGCAGTGAGCATGTTCGCTCTGCCATCACCATTACAATGTATGGACCTGTTGGCACATGCATCAGGACCCCGTTTCTGCCTGAACAGGGATACAGAACACAATATGAAAAACACCTTAATAGATCCTGACTGAGCCCACTTATACTGGAACTGCCCAGATTTTACAGGAAAGACTTGATTATGGCTATGAAAGAGCAATGGAAACCTGATAGTTCAAATCCAAACTCCCGAGTGAACAATTCAGTGCACAAATCTATGTCCTACAATGTGTTAGTAAAGGTAGAAAGTATCAGTATGCAGTACTAGCGACTAAGGGTACCGTTACACATAACGATGTCCCAGCGATCCCACCCATGATCCGACATGGATGGGATCGCTGGGACATTGTTAGCTGATCGCTGGTGAGCTGTCACATAGACAGCCCCTCCAGCGATCAGGACCAGCGAGCAAGCTGGTTACCAACGTAAACATCGGGTTTCTAAGGGCTGCGGGGCCCTTAGAAACCCGATGTTTACCCTAGATACCAGCGTGCACTGCAGGCAGGGCAGGAGGTGGAGGCAAAGCGCGCAAACAGACCGGCGTAGCTCTGCTATCTGCTACTCCGGTCTGCCTCCATCTCTCGCCCTGCCTGCAGTGCACGCTGGTATCTAGGGTAAACATCGGGTTTCTAAGGGCCCCGCAGCCCTTAGAAACCCAATGTTTACGCTGGTAACCAGCGTGCAGCGTCGCTCATCGCTGGCTCCTGCTGCCACACGCAGCGATGCGCGCTGGCCAGCGGGAGACCAGCGATGAAAAAACGGGCCAGGACGATCCAGCAGGATCACGATACCCCGCGCGGGGGGGGGGTGTCGATCGCTGCTGGATGTCACACACAGCGATCTCGCTGGAGAGATCGCTGATGTGTCACAAAATCAGCGTTCTCGCCAGCGAGATCGCTGTGTGTATTGGGCCCTTAGGGTACCGTCACACCTGGCAACGCACCAGTGATCCCGACAACGATGCAATCTGGTAGGGATCGCTGGTGCGTCGCTACAAGGTCGCTGCTGAGATGTCAAACAGTCAGCTCTCAACAGCGACGCAGTAACGATACGGAACGATACGACGGTCGTTGGGACCCTGTCTCTCAGACCTGTAGTATTGAGGTCGTTCGTCGTTGTTCCTGTCAAACACAGCGATGCATGCTGGCCAGTGGGACACCAGCGATCAAAAAATGGCCCAGGACATTCGAGCACGATCAGCGACATCACAGCAGGGGCCTGATTGCCTCTATGTGTCACACGTAGCGAGATCGCTGCTGCGTCAAAAATCGGTGACGCAACAGCGATCTCGCTATGTGAGACGGGGGTTTTAAGATACTGTTCACACCATGTTTTTGGGTACACAAGAGGTAGTCATAGAATCATAGAATTGTAGAGTTGGAAGGGACCTCCTGGGCCATCTGGTCCAACCCCCTGCTCAAAGCAGGATTCGCTAAATCATTCCAGTCAGATGTCTGTCCAGCCTCTGTTTGAAGACTTCCATTGAAGGAGAACTCACCACTTCTCGTGGCAGCCTGTTCCACTCATTGATCACTCTAACTGTCAAAAAGTTTTTTCTAATATCTAATCTGTGTCTCCTCCCATTCAGTTTCATCCCATTGCTTCTAGTCTTTCCTTGTGCAAATGAGAATAAAGTTGATCCTTCTACAATGTGACAGCCCTTTAGATATTTGTAGACAGCTATTAAGTCTCCTCTCAGTCTTCTCTTTTGCAAACTAAACAATCCCAAATCCTGCAACCTTTCCTCACAAGACAAGGTTTGCAGACCGGTCACCATTCTGGTTGCTCTTTTCTGAACTTGCTCCAGTTTGTTGATGTCTTTTTTAAAATGTGGTGCCCAAAACTGAACACAATATTCCAGATGAGATCTGACCAAAGAGGAGTAGAGGGAAATAATGACTTCACGTGATCTAGACTGTATGCTTCTGTTAATACATCCTAGAATTGCATTTGCCTTTTTTGCTGCTGCATCACACTGTTGACTCATATTCAGTCTGTGATCTATTAGTATACCCAAATCTTTTTCACATGTGCTGTTGCTTAGGCCTATTCCTCCCATTCTGTATATGCTCTTTTCATTTTTATTGCCCAGATGTAGTACTTTGCATTTTTCCCTGTTAAAAACCATTCTGTTAGTTGCTGCCCACTTCTCCAGTTTATTTATATCTTTTTGAATCCTCTCTCTCTCTTTTCTAGTATTAGCTATCCCTCCTAGCTTTGTGTCATCAGCAAATTTAATCAGTTTACCCTCAATTCCTTCATCTAAATCGTTGATAAAGATGTTGAACAATACAGAGCCCAGGACAGAGCCCTGTGGTACCCCACTTGAGACATTCTTCCAACTGGATGTGCAGCCATTTACGACCACTCTTTGGGTCCGATCACTAAGCCAGTTATGAATCCACCTAACAGTTGCCTTGTCCATTCCTTACTTAGTCATTTTTTCAATAAGGATTGTATGACATACTTTGTCAAAAGCTTTGCTGTAGTCAAGATATACTATATCTACAGCATTTCCTTGATCCACCCAATCAGTGATTCCGTCATAGAAGGAAATTAAGTTAGTCTGACATGATTTATTAGTTACAAACCCATGCTGACTCTGTTTAATCACTTCATTCTTATCCAGGTACTGACATACATGTTGTTTAATAATTTGTTCAAAGATCTTTCCTGGTATAGAAGTCAGACTCACCGGCCTATAGTTGCCTGGGTCCACCTTCTTCCCCTTTTTGAAGATAGGAACAACATTTGCTCTTCTCCAGTCTTCTGGGACTTCTCCTGTTCTCCAAGAATTTTCAAAGATTATGGAGAGGGGTTCAAAAATTTCTTCTGCTATCTCCTTCAGTACTCTGGGGTGTAATTCATCTGGACCTGGAGACTTGAATTCATTTAGGTTAGCTAAGTGTTTCCTCACTATCTTTCTGTTTATAGATATCCTGGATTCTTCTATTCCCTAAATAGGACAGTGAAGAACAGTTGATGTTACATTTCCTTTCTGAGAGAAAACAGATGCAAAATAGGAATTTAAAAGTTCGGCCTTCTCAACATCCTGTCTTACCATTTCATCATTTTCATCCTGTAAAAATCCTATAGCATCTTTGACTTTTCTTTTACTTTTGACATATCCCCAAAATCCTTTATTATTGCTTTTGACATCTCTTGCAAGCCTCAATTCATTGTCAGCTTTAGTAAATCTGATTTGTGCCCTGCAGGTTCTGCAGACAGCATTATATTCTTCTTTAGATATGCCTCCCTCTTTCCATTTTATAAACATTTTTTTCTTCCTTTTTAGCATGTGCTTAAGTTCTGTGTTCATCCATCCTGGCTTCCTTAAATGCTTCCTATTCTTCCCTCTTTTCGGAAATGTTAACAATTGTGCTTTGCGAATTTCATTTTTCAAGATTTCCCATCCTTCCTGGACATTTTTGTCTTTAAGGATATCCAGCCATTGGATCCCTCCAATTCTCTTTCTGAATCCCTTAAAATCTGCCTTTCTGAAATCTAACCTTGACGTTTGAGTCTTCACAGGTTTTCCTCCTCTAGTTATCCAAAATTCTAAAATAGCATGGTCGCTACCTCCTAGGGTCCCAGCCACTTTTACCTCCTCAACCATTTCCTCCCTGTTTATAAGGATTAGATCCAAGGTAGCAGTTCCCCTTGTTTTCTCCCCTACCTTTTGGAAGATAAAGTTGTCAGCAAGAGAGGATAAGAATTTCCTTGACCTGTTAGTTTTGCCTGAGAGAGATTCCCAACAAATGTCTGGATAGTTGAAATCTCCCATGACAACTATGTCATATTTTTTGGAGAACTTGGCCATTTGATGCATAAAGAGTTCATCCATATCTTCAGCTTGCACAGGCGGCCTGTAGTAAATGCCTACAATGGTATCCTTTCCATTGTTCTGTCCTTGTATTCTTACCCAAACAGTTTCCACAGAACTCCCAGTCTCTGAAGCTTCAATCTCTGTGCAGATATACGCGTTTCTAACATACAATGCGACACCTCCTCCTCGTTTATCAAGTCTGTTTCTTGCAAATAAGTTGTATCCTTCTAGTCTTGTATTCCAATCATGTGTATTGTCCCACCAAGTTTCAGTGATTCCAATTACATCATATTTCTTTTCCTGTGTTAGTAGTTCCAATTTTCCTTGTTTGTTGCCCATGCTTTGTGCATTAGTATAGAAACATTTTAGTTTGTGATTGGTTTCTCTTTCTCCAATATTTTTATTAATTAGATTCTTTCGTCTTTGTTCTTCCTTTCCACTTCTAATAGCAGACTTCTCAATAGCATTTGTCAGGTGTTTGGCTTTTTCTGGTCTTTTGCTTCCCTTCCCATGTTGTTCTAGTTTAAAGCTCTCCTTACAAGTGTAGCAAGGCGACTTCCAAATACTTGTTTTCCAGTCTTCGTAAGGTGCACCCCATCTCTAGCAAGTAGTCCATCATAAAGGTAATTCACTCCGTGATCCAGAAATCCAAATCGCTGCTGACGGCACCATCGACGTAGCCAGTTGTTCACCTGCAGAATCTTATTCCACCTCCTTGTTCCATGGCCATCCACTGGGAGGATGGAAGAGAAGATCACCTGCGCTCCCAGTTCTTTCACTTTCTTGCCTAAGTCTTCAAAGTCTCTGCAGATGGTTTCCAGGTCGTTTCTTGCGGTGTCATTTGTCCCCACATGTAGTAGCAGGAATGGGTAGTCATCTGTAGGTCTGAAGAGTCCTGATATCCTGTCAGACACATCTTTAATTTTTGCACCTGGAAGACAGCACATTTCTCTTGAAGTTATATCCGGTCTGCAGATAGCGGCCTCTGTTCCTCTCAACAGGGAATCCCCCATGACCACCACTCTCCGTTTCTTCTTCACAACATTTTTCTTTCTCCATCCAGGAGGACTCTGAAGACGTACAAGGTTGCGGTTTTTGGGCAAAGTCTTATCCTGATGTATTTCTTCATCGTTTTATCCTGATGTATTTCTTCATCGTTTTCCTGCGTGAGAGCCTGGTACTGGTTCCTGAGCAGTATGGGTGCTGACTGCCTCCTGATCCTCCTGCTTCTCTGGGTCACATGTCTCCATTCTTCTGTTTCTTCAAGTACACTTCGAATTTCTTCTCTTTCTGTAACATGAAGAGATAATTCTGCTCTGTCTAAGAACTCTTCCCCTTCCTTAATGATCTTCAACGTAGCTAACCTCTCCGAGACTTTGCAACTTTTCCTCCAACAGGGACACAAGCTTGCATTTGTGGCATGTGAAGTTTGGCTTTTCCACTGGTAAGTCTGTGAACATGTAGCAAGAAATGCAGCTCACCAAATGGCTCCTGGCCTCTTCCATATTGAGATTTCTTAAAAACGATGAAAGATGAGCCAAAATTCGGCTCAAAATTCTGGAATATTCCCAGATGTTTACCTTCATTAAGTCCATAGGCCACACTTACCAATATTCCAGTTGGTAAAATAGCGATGTTTAAAGGGAACCCACCACCATGTTTTCTAAACGTAAACTATGGCCGCCACCTTTAAAGCATCTTTTACAGCAGTCCAGAAGGCTTTATATAAATCCACAATCCCCTCAGCATAGCTCAAAAAATACCATTCATAGTCCCCCATACTGGGTGGTCCGGTCAGATGGATGCCGATAGTCTTGTTGATGCCTCCTCTCTCCTTTCAATTTCTGTCCTCCCATTTGCTTCATGTAGATGACATGTCCTGCGTCATCCACACAGTGTTCCCAATCTCGCTCTTGTGTTGGCGCACTTCTCTCTGCCCTGCTGAGGTCAGAGCACAGTATTATAATGCGCATGCGCCGGGAGAGGCCCAAGAGCGCCGACGACACTACTTTGAGAGGAACAACTAGAAAGGAGTGCAAATGGGGACATTGTGTGGATGACCTAAGACGTGTCATATACATAAAGCAAGGAGGTGGATGGCAATTGCAACAAGGAGGTGCCAAAGCAAAATCAGTAATGTCCATCGGACTGGACCGCGCCGTATGGGGGGGGGATGGAAAAGGTATTTTTTGGGCTATGCAGAGAGGGTGGGAACTTATAAACAACTTGCCAGACCACTGTAAAAGAGGCATTAAAGGTGACGGCCTTACTTCATATTAAGAAAACCTGGCAACCGGTTCCTTTTAAATCCTATTCCCAGAGATGTCCTTAAAATGCCCCAACCTGGATGAAAACAACCACTTCTGGACAAGGTTTACACAAAAGTTGCTCCTTTTTGTTGATTATTTCTGAAAGTTTTGGTCAGTGTCGGCATATTCATGACGGTTCAACTATTCATTATGTCTCCATGTACCCAGCATCTGCCAAAAGAATGTCCTCAATTCATCCAGATATGATAAATGAAAACCTATCACAATTTATGTCCAAGTAGAGGAACCATTACAGGTCCATCATCATCAATATCATTCACTTGCTAGAGACCCCAAACCATCAAATCCCACAATCCGGTGAGGAAACAACGACAAGGAGCTATTTACAAGTTCTACGTCCTGGCAGAAAGCATTGCATTTTCTGGCTGACATCATGCACTAGCTATGCGTTCTGTAATTTCCCATTTTAGGTTCTCGAATGCTCCTCAAAGTATCCATAAATAGTCATAGAAGAAGGTGTGAATGGAAAAAACGACCGATGTTAGCATTACATGATCATTAGTGATTGGTGCCATATAATGAAATAAGTGGAACAGTATATGTTTTCTTAATGATTTATCAATTTACAGCAAATGCTAAAAATGAGGCTTTTTTGTGTTGAATTACTTTCTAGCTTGACTGCTTAAAACAGGTTTTCCCTTGAATCAAAGCACAAGTCTTGAAGACCTGGTGATAGATTATTCCAATTGATTTGCAATGGTTCTAACAAACAAATACATTTTTCATCTTTTTTGATGCAGCTAATGTGTGCTGCTTTGGGTGACATCTGAACAGAATCAGTCTCCTTCTCCTCCTGGCAGCAACCTATACAGTCCCTCCATTCTTGCCTCTTGCTCTACAGCAAACAAATGATGACTTTGCACTGAACTGGCTGCATATTTCAGTCTGTTTTTTTTTCCACTGGAAGTCCTGTCAACATAACTGAAAATGCTTTTAGACAAGAGCGCTCGTTCCCGATTCGGCCTATGTAAACATGTTGGCCATCACTCAGCAAACAAACAAAACACTTGTTTACGCAGACATAAAAATATTTGCTATAGACAGCACATCACAACGTACAAAAGTAACGCCCTGCTGATGAACATGGTGCTGTATGGGGACAGAATGATAATCAGAACTCCTCGTACTATGTAAACTCGCTGGCAATACAAGTGTCGACTGACGGTCAGCACTCTTTAAAAGGGGCAAAATCAGCTCGTCTATATGCACCTCTAGAGATATCGTCCCTTTATCCTACCCAAATTGGGGGGCAGTGACCTCTGTAGTAAAGATTTGGGGTTTTTATGTCTTTCGACATAAGACTTGAAACCAGTGAATTAAGAAGAAGAAAAAGGCCACAACACATTTTTTGGGGCCCAGAAAAGTCCTATTGATAAGGATTTGGAAAGAAGCGGACCATGCTTATTTGAAAACAGGGTTGTGCCTTTGGGGTGTGAGCAGGACATGGACCAAAGGGGGTAACAACAAGCACCCTCGATTTGGCCAGAGCATTTTGAACCAAGAACAACTGTGTGCCTCTCAAGTATGAAAGCAGAAACATGCGATACGACTCAGCTTTATAATTGTGAGCCCATGAGGAGGTGTCGTCAGCCGTGTACACGAAGCTTTGTGTATTTTAGTAGCTCAAGAGTCATTAATTAGGCGTACATTTTCATTCCCAGTCCCAATCCCAGTCTGACAAAGTCTTAACGAGAATCGTTCAGCAGCTTTTCGCTATTTAATCTGAGAGCAGTATGAAATGAGAACAGAGAGCCCAATTCCAGGAGTGTGTCACTTATTAGGCTGTGTGCTGTACTTTCAATTCAATCAGTGTTCTATCAGCAGGAGATTATCACTACAGGACTAGGTCTCAGGTGCAGGCCAGTCCAGCTAATCAGTGTAACCCCGCCCCCACCACTGATTGGCACCTTGCTTATAATATAGTGTGTACACAGAAGGCTGCCAATCATCGGTGTGGGTGGGGTTATACAGGGCTCAGCAATCCGACCACCCTTCGATCTACACCAGATATTCTACCAAAATTGCACCATGCAGCTCAGTAACTGACACATTGCTGGAATCAAAGTCTCTGCCCCAGATCATGCTGCATTGCAGAGCAAAAATCTGCTGATAAATTTCCTTTAATGTTTTAACACTTGCACTTCACTTTAAGATACTAAATTTTTGCAACTTCTGCTTTATGACTTTGCTGAAGATCTCATGAATTAATAATATGTTTAAAGGGAACCTGTCACCCCCCCCCCCCCCAAGGGCGTTTTTAAGTAAAAGAGCCACCTTCAGCAGCACTACGGCTGCATTCTGTGAAGGTGGCTCTTCTGTTTCTAACCCTAGTAACGCTGAAATATTGACTTTTATAACTAGGTCCCCATACCTGTATTGCGACCCATAGGTATGGTGTGTCCCCCTGTATCAGCCACCTTCCAGCCGTCCATCATGCCCCTGACTTGCGTCTGTGCGTAGGTATGGGGACCTAGTTATAAAAGTCAATATTTCTGTGTTACTAGGGGTCAGAAACAGAAGAGCCCCCTTCACAGAACGCAGCCGTAGTGCTGCTGAAGGTGGCTCTTTTACTTAACAACGCCCTGGGGGGTGACAGGTTCTCTTTAAACTCCTGAACAAATATATCTACTATGTCAAAGCACCCAATGTTTTAACAGAAATTTAAAAAAAAAAAAAAAGAAAAGTAAAATGGGTGACAGTTCTGAATCATAATTTTATAAATGAACCTGTATTTCTGTATTGATGACAAATTACAGGGCATTTATTATGTGACACGGGTTTATTATTTCAGGGCTATACATTACCTTCCACTGCATGAAGTGCACAGCTTTTCTCTACACACCGACATCAAGTGTATCCCAGCGCTCTCCTGACAGCTGGGGGCGCGAGTTCAATCCAAGGATTAGGGGACAAAGACAAGTATTCAGTAAACTGTAGCGGTGTACTGTAACGGCGATGGCGGCACTGTCACATGGAAATGTCAATATGTACAATTATTATCACATTACTGAATGGCCAGAATGAGAAATAAAGGAGTAGAGAAACAATAAAGTTCTTAAAGGGAACTTGTCATGTTGAAAACGTCATCTGATCTACTGGCAGGATGTTATAGAGCTGGAGGAGCTGGTCAGATTAATACATATTTTTTATGGAAAAAGATTTAGTGTTCATTAATAAATACATGTGTTTATATGCATGAGTCCAGTGGGCGGACCTACAAAATGATTGACAGTCTACCCTATATGTAAAATACAAGTTATACAGAATCTTTTCCAATAAACCATCGTTCTGCGCAGCTTCTTCTCCTCTATACCGCGCCGTACTCAGATCGGACTGGATGTACGACGTGACAGGTTCCCTTTAAATCTCCTCGATCCAGGTCTTCGGCAAACCAACCTAATCCGCTACTTGTACACAACGTTCAGTAACATTTTTTAACCTTAAATATTTTCTGAACAGTCTTAATCCTTTCTTTAACATTCTGCGGGACTCTGGAGACATCTGCTTGTATTTTATAAGTTATACCGGAGTGTATAAAAAGGTTTTAAACAAACATATAAAACGAGAGTATCCAACTAAAAGACATCCACTTTGGAATTTGTTTTGGAACAGTTTAGGCATATGAAATCTTAAGTGTGTAAAGAGGGGGGGGGGGGGGGGGGAAAGAAAAACCGTGCACGTCAGGGTCGACATTACACTAATAGAGCTCTGCAGGCTTGTCATAACTCATTCCGTAAGATTTAGCAGCTAGAAACTCACCAATGTCCCCGGCCACTTGTTAACGAGAAAGGTCCACCTTTTTTGCGGGAAGTATATGGGAATAGGGGGTTCAGCCGGACTATTTTATATCCAATTGTCCATGCTCTAAATCTGAA
This sequence comes from Dendrobates tinctorius, assembly GCF_039654945.1. Lineage (NCBI taxonomy): Eukaryota > Metazoa > Chordata > Amphibia > Anura > Dendrobatidae > Dendrobates > Dendrobates tinctorius. The sequence continues at coordinate 167,810 of NW_027361752.1, read as the reverse complement.
TATCTGCTACATCCATCTTCCCCTGCCCGTCATAGGAGGTTTAGAGGAGCAAATCTACAGAATCTGAATACCCTCGCCAAGGCCTAATGGTGCCTACCGCAAAGGAACACTACACAAAGCTATGCCAATGAATTCTGGCTGTCAATGACAAGCTATGGGTAGTCCAGGATTAGAAGAAAAAGGACAGCTTTTTCCAGACACAGCAATACTCTCATCCATGGGGTAACATCTGCCATTGCAGATCATAAAAATGGGGCTGATCTGTAATACCAGACACACCTAATGGACAGATAGTTTCATGGTTTTTAAGGTTGACTAAGTCTATAGGTTAACTTGTTGATCCAGAAAAAGGCAAAAAGAAAAAACATTATGTGACAGTTTCTTGGCAAGGAAACCCCTTTATTTTTTAAACTTATTTTACTCCTTTATATAGCGCCATTAATTCCACAGCGCTTTACAAATATCATTGGCACTGTCCCCATTGGGACTCAATCTAAATTCCCTATCAGTATGTCTTTGGAATGTGGGAGGAAACCGGAGAACCCGGAGGAAACCCACGCAAACACAGAAAGAACATACTAACTCCTTGCAGATGTTGTCCTTGGTGGGATTTGAAACCAGGACCCGAACGCTGCAAAGCTGCCGTTGAGCCACCGTGCTGCCCAACTTTAGGTTAAATTGTAGTGATGGGCGATAAGGTGCTTGACTGATGGCCTCTATGCAGTGTGACTTCAGGAATAGGAGTGATCAGTCAAGCAGGAGGAGGCGGCGGCGCTGAGTGGGGAATAGAGCTGGGTTGACAGAGGCTTCAGATCTACCCTAGTCCTTTATCAAACTCTGATTTCTCAGTAACACAGGAATGGACTGGCCATGTAAAGGTATTGTGGGCTTGTCTTTGAAAGCGCTGCATGCACATATATATAGTTTAGGGTGTCAAATCCTGCTGACGGGTTCCCTTAATATATAGTTTTAAGGAAAAATATTCTGCAGAACTTGCATTATATTCATTTTAGGAGTCCAGTGGGCGGTCCTAGTATTTCTGTAGATACAGTCTGCTCTATAACATACTGCCTGCAGTACAGACATCTAGTTTAATGGGAGCACAGATTTACATTAAGCTGTGTGCTATTGACACAGCTAATGTAGACCTAATGGTATACTTCACCTTACTACAAATTCAGGGAATTGCTAAAATAAATGTCACGAGTGCTTACACGAGAACTATGCCATCAATAGAAGCACAATGGGGAGAAATCATGCATGCCCGGAGCGCGGTGCGTGAACCTGCAAAAATATTCTGGTATAATGTATTTGATTTGAAAGGCAAAGGTTATAAAATAGATGATGCCAAATATCTGCAAGTTACCACAGGAGATCGTCATTATGTTCACGGGGGAAGCCTTGCGCACAGTCACGCTAACAATGACACACCTAGGTCTTGGATTCATCATGGGGTCAGGGAATGCTAGATTATCAAGGACCTGGTTCAAACCACAAAAATACAATGAAATAAGCTGCAAAATGAACAGGCGGATAATAAATGAAGATTATGTATTTATTACTTCAATGTCAACTCGTTTCAGGAAAATACCTTTTCATCTAAAGATGACACATTACTGTTGAATTAAAGCTCTACAAATAATAAATGGTGAGCTAAGTAGAGGCTTGTAGAAGCTCCCACTAAAAAACTTTCTGAAAATCAGTCAACAATTACTTATTCTCACCCAGACTACGAAGCAGCTTGTACAAACATAACAATATGTAATGAAGACATCAATTGTGGGTGGTGCGAGTCCTCCACGTCTGCAGTGAACCACCTTCAGATCATGGATGGACACACACATTTACAAATCAGGTAATAAGGCAGAGATACCTAGAGGAAGGGTTTATAAAGAAGGCCCATCAACTGCCAAAAATATATATATATATATATATATATATATATATATATATATATATATATATATATATTTTTATTTATTTTTTTTTTAAATCTGGTGCTTTTAAGTAAAGAAAAAAAGGCCCCAAAAGGTGGACAACCCCCATACATCAATGTTGAGGCTGCTGTAATCACAGGTCTATTTTAACTATCAAGTTCCCTCTACAAATACACAATTCTAATTCATGGTCCAAGCAACTTTAGCATATCATTATTTATCGGTCTTATCCATGTATTTCTCTATCAGCAGGAAGGAGATAAAGGTCTGCAGTAATCCACATTCTACGTATCTACCACACTAATATAAGTAAAGAAAAAAATGGCCCCAAAAGGTGGACAACCCTTATACATCAGTGTTGAGGCTGCTGTAATCACAGGTCTATTTTAACTATCAAGTTTCCTCAACAAACCAACAATTCTAATTCTTGTTGCAAGCAACTTTAGCATCTCTCTCATTATTTATCTGTCTATCCATGTATTTCTCTCTCAGCAAGGAGAAAGTAAAGTTCTGCAGTAATCCAACTTCTACCTATCTACCACATTACTATAATTAAAGAGAAAAAAATGGCCCCAGAAGGTGAACAACTCCTATAAATCAGTGTTGAGGTGCTGTAATCACAGGTCTATTTTAACTATCAAGTTCCCTTTACAAACACACAATTCTAATTCCTGGACTGGTACAAGAAACTTTAGCATCTCTCTCATCAACCATCCATCCATATCTCAGGCTAGTTTCAGACTAGCGCCAGCAAAATCAGACCAGCGCACGATCAGCACACCCAACGTTAAGCATAGGGTACACTGATCGCATGCACAGTCATGCGATCGGAGGAGGAGATGACAGGAGGGGGAGCGGCTGGGGGCGGGACTTAGCGGGGCCCTTCGCCCAGAAACGCTAGTCTGAAACTAGCCTCAGCAGGGAGGAAGTAAAGGTCTGCAGTAATTTAACGTCTACTTATCTACCAGACTAAAATGAGTGGCCTATGAAGCCTTCAGAACGATAACGTGAATGAATAATAGACACCACAGAACAAAACTTGCACAGCAATATGTCAACTTTTTGTTATAAAATATCTATTATATTTGGAGAAGAGAATTAAGGCATAAAAAATATAAGCGCGAGTCTACAATGACGCAAGCCAACCATTAACCTCCGCAGACTCTAAACTGCCAAATAAACCATTTGCTAATATTACTGCATTGTGGGACTGACAAACACATGTGCAGCCAATGTTGATCTCCATAGACACACATCATCAGCGCCAGTGAAGCATATCTCATCAGTATTCACATTTAGCCTAAAAATACACTCGGTGGTTTCGAGTTGCACAAACAGTTTGCAAAGAGTCGGGTTTTGTTTGGTTGTATAGATAACATTGGGGTGCTTGTACAGTAAACTGTGCATTAGCATTGTCAGTGTAAATTATAGGTTTCATATTGCTAGAGCCCATTTCCAATGAGGAGCTGGCAAATAGCCCAACCTGAGAGCATAATTTAAAACACTTGATCAGTTTCACTCTCCGGCACTAGATTCGGTTTTTAATAGCTTCTCGAGGGAAGTCGAAAATTTAAAAAGCACATTGTTGTGACATGGGCTTGAATGAGTCATCTCTCGTCAGTAAATTTTTGAGGATTTGGCATTAATTTTTATGAGAATAAACTATAAACATTTTCTAAAAAGTTTCTATAATTGTTCCTGAATAGATCCAGTGGAGGCTCTGTAAATCCATCTGTGATATGCTACAATCTGTGGGAATAAAGCACAAACTTTCATATTTGTCCTTACAAAAAAAAAGAAAATTCTCAATCCGTAGTCTAAGAAGATCAGCAGCCGGTGGCATATTTTAGCATAGATTCAATTAAATACAAGGCCATACCTCTATGGTACCGCTATGGGAACCAAGACGGTGTCCCTATATTCAGTTGTAGAGTTACTGGTTGCCATTTATCCAGTCCACTGACCAGTTAGTCTAAACAAAATATTAGGGAATGCTTATATACGGTAATCCTAGCTATAATTTCTCATTGTACAAGGCCCACAATTGTGGCCTATAAACATCATATGCCACAGTTGCTATTAATTTAGGTAATAAGACCCCATGTCAGAGACTCTAACCTTGATGTGAAGGATAAAATATGCCCACAAAACAGTCACGTAAGACCTTCTCTAATCCAAGAAAACCCAATAAACATGTGAATTCCCTGAACTATATCTGCTAGGGTTAATTTATCTCCGCTCACTCAATCTAGCTCTCAACCTCTGTTTTAGGATATAAAGCGAGCATTAATCACACCCAGACACATTCTGCACACCCCGATTTCTTAACAAGCCGCCACCACTCATCAAACACAATGGGTGATAAGTCCCCAAAATATGTTACTGTCAGATAATCAAAAGGTCACACTCTTTCTGAAGGGCCATAGATTATTTTAGGGCATACAAGGATCAAACTTAAAAATAAAATGACACACAAATATGCAAAACAATTCTAAAATAAAAGGGGGGAAATAACAGATATACCTAAATGTTTCAGCCTGCAATTATCTTCTGTTTTCCTTGAGGAAAGGAGAAGTGAATTATGGATCATCTCGGCCTCCTAGGCTGCCCTCACGTGTGACCACATCTTTGTGTCACCAAGCTTTTTATAGTCCTGACCATAGTCTCATATGGCCAGGATGACCCGGACTGGCCCCTTTAAAAGATGCTTTTTGTGAGTTGAAGCTGCCATATTTGAAACCGCTAGTATTCTCCCAGGAGACCCTTCCTGTGGCTGAGTTCCAGCAATAAGAGCAGGCAGATATTGTCTCCTTTGGGCAGAGCCAATATGTGGCTCCGGCCTTACCAGGCCGAGACGGTACCAAGATGGTACAGTGAAACTCAAAAGGGATAATAAACTATGTAAAATTTTGTCTTTCTTACACCACCTCATGTATGGAGTAATTTATAGTAATATTTTGTGCAAAAAATAATAGGCACATTAGTTAATCTGGGAATGTGTCAGAAAGATCCATCCCTCAAACTGTTTACATGTTCAATTTGGACCTTCAATTATGCATTTTGTTGCTCTAAATGAAAAAGAGAGGTTAAGTGCTTTGGGTGTGATCAGTGCACTTCCCAAATATCTGCCTCCCTGGCTCTATTCCCCACCCAGCCCACCTTCCTCTGCCTCAAGTAACAGCTCACTGGCTATGTAATACAGACTGTGAGCTGACAGATAAGCAGAGAAAGGTGGTGCTTTTCAGGGCGTAGAGCCAGGGAGACAAAGACTTGGTAAATGAGCTGAGCACGGCCAAAGCACTTAAGCCTCATTTACATATAAATTAAATCAGAGATTTTTTTTCAGTCTGGGAGCAACAGATTGCAGAAGTAATGGCATAGATTACAAACTTTCAGAGAACAAGATAAGCATATTATCAGTTTTGTTTTGGGAAGGGGGTGAGGGAACTATGCTAATCGCTTCCCTTTCAAATCAATCTACAGTTTGACAAACAATGGTTTGCTTGAGAATGGGTCTTAAAAAACGCAAACCGAATGCTATTTAGTGGGGGTTACCGGTTTATAAGATTGATAAGACTGATTTGTGAGGAGAATCAAAAACTTTCTTATTCTAGTTTGGCCAACGTCTATTCTTCTACCAGCAAAACGGGAGACATGTATCAGTGGCCTCATAGGAATAAGACCAGGCATACATAGGGAATAAGCCATGGTCAGACCCCTCCAGCCAAGACCCCTCCCATACAACAGAATGGGCATCCAGAAATCTAACATCAGTTTTCCTGCCATAGGGGAAGAGTTGTGAGTCATGTTTACCTAAGTATGGTTCCTTGGAAACTGATGTCTCATTGGAAATGTATTTAGTAAAGCTTTTGACTTGAGATCGACTGTAACAACGTCCTTAAGTTTCTAATGCAGCCACAATAAAACTGAAAAAGTAAAATACATGTTACAAAATACAATTTTGTGATTATAAAATTACAGAATTTTTTCCTACTTTTCCCCCTTTTGGAAACACTTGAGAGACCATCACTGAGGTCTAAGTTGTGTAACTTACACATCTACAGCCATAATTTTGATGGCAAACCCAAGCTCTACAGATACATTTCCTTGAGTAGGACTCTTGCCTTGCCTTATCATTCCCGACCTTCCACAGAGATCACTATGGTCATGTTTGACTTCATTTCTACACAACTATTTCTACGAAATCTACAGAACGGCCATCACATGTCCCCGGTTAAACCCATCTACTAATGGATGAAGTCTTGCTAAAATCATCCACTACAGAGTGTGTCCAATATTTACCTAGAAAGTAACTTGTCCTAGTCAATATCCATCAGTGTATCACAATTCGGGACTTTTTGATTCAGCTACAACATATATAAAATATGTTTATTACTTCTGCAGGAAAACCAGAACCAATTTATTAAAGTCATGTTGAAAATGGTAAATGAAATAGAGATGCAGTATATCCAGCTACATAGATTAAAATTCCTGAAGGTTTATTCATCCATATTAAAAATTGAACAAAACATCCATCACAGTCCAAAAGTCAAACACCATCAAGGTGTTTCTTGTGCACCCTAAATACAGTTCATTTGTAGGATAGCTAGTAGGATGTACCATTATTCATTAAGGTGTGCATGGAGCCATACAGCAAAATAAATGAATATATGTAGTGTAGGAAAGTAGGAGGGAAAGTCCTGAATGGCAGGTAGGTGTCACAGAAGTGGCTGGCCTTGGTGATGCAAGTCCTTGAATTGAAGGCTCCAGTACGGTAATTCTAGGTTACCGAGATGTTTTTGTAAATGGACCGGATATTGGGTCCGGGATTTAGGTGCGAACAGAAGAGCCTGGGTGGGAATGGTTGCTCCCATACATTCTAGTCTGCGCCTTGCATGTCTTCTAGAAGGCACCGGAATTGACTCAGGTGTGTCTGAGGTAGTGGAGCTGGTGTGAGAGCTCTAGTGGTGGACAGAAAGTAACTGAAGCCTTAGCAGTGCCTGACTTGCTGAGAAAGGAAGACCATGTCATTTTAATGTGCCTTACCTGAGAAAGGGCAGTTTTTTTTGTTACTGAATGTTTTCTTTTGGCTGAAGAAAAGCCGCTTTGTTTACTTTTGAAGTTTATGAGAAACAATAAACCCAAGACTGGTTTCCACCAAAACCAAGTGCCTGTGTGTACCCCTCACCGCTGCTACAAAGCTTGAATTCCTACATCAGATATATATACATAGGGTGACAATTAAAATACATATTAATAATGCAACATGGTATCCTTATGTAAATTGAGGCCAGATGTGACTCTAGTGTTTAATTTAATCCAATATGTTTCCCCGTTTTTAAGAAAATGGTCTCCACTCACACCTCGGCTGTGTGTGAACTTGTTCTACAACATAAACGGAGAATGAAAAATAATTGCCATTATGCTGGGATATAAATCCCAAAGATGCTGCTACATATTTCTATTGATGTTTGCACTAGTCACATCATTCAGGTCTTCTCGGATACAGACTTTTAGAGTATGTGTAGTACATCCCGCAGATTTGAGTTTATAAATAGTACATTCTATAATATAGATGACAAATGTAGATTGGCAATTGAGGAAGGAGTAAATATGGAAGGTATATTTATCTGTGGAATCAACAAATGTTTTGCATTGTTTAATTTTTTCTTTACACACTTTTTTATATAATCATATTGCTTACTATAATTTAGAACTGAAGTGGGTGTCAATGTGCTCTCTGTGGATTGCATTTTTCTCATCGGCAGTTGCCTTTGAGATTTTTGTTTCACAATAGTAACAGCTTTATGGCATGTCCATTCATTATAGCCCCATTGGTATAATCTAGATTTTATAGCAGTTATTTCCTTATCATTAGGATCCTGACTCTTGCTATTACTTGCCCGGGTAAATTCACCCACTGGTATAGCTGTAATGGTGTGTTTGGAATGGTGGCTATTAGCGTATAAAATAGTATTGCCTGATGACCCTTTCTTTATGTAGTAGTCAAAATAACGTGATTGGAAATTCCTCCAATTGGACAGCATGGTGGCTCAGTGGAGTCCTGGGTTCAAATCCCACCAACATCTGCAACGAGTTTATATGTTCTCCCCGTGTTTGAGTAGGTTTCCTCCAATTTCTCCTGTTTCCTCCCACATTCCAAAGACATACTGATAGGAAATTTAGATTGTGAGCCCCAATGGAGAAAGTGCGGATAATGTCTGCAAAAAACTGTAAAGCGCTGAGGAATATGTTGGCACTATATACAGAGATTATTTTTAATTTGAGATCAAGAAAATTAATGTGTTTGGGATGTTGATTATAAGTGAATTTAATGTTAAAGGGATTAAGATTGATATAATCTATAAATTTATGTGCAGAAGACATATTGGATTGCCAAATGAAAAGCAAATCATCGATATATCTTCCATACCATGCAATAGAATCAGAATAAGAATTATCTGGTCCAAAAATATAGAGTTCTTCCCACCATCCTATGACTAAATCAGCTGGTGAGATGGTGAGTATTTGACCACTATGGAAACATCTGTATTTTGGAGATAATATTTGGTATTAAAACTGAAGAAATTATGTGATGTTCCTGATATAGTTTTAAGTCTGTAGAAAAATTACAATTTTTTTTAGATGAAAATTCAATGCCTATAGTGCTACTTCATGGGGCATGGATGTGTAAAGACCATCACATCCCAACCAAGACATGTTAGATGACCACTCAAAATTTTGCAAAGCATATAAAATGTCCTCTGTGTTCTTAAAAAATCCAGGGAGTCTTTGAGCCAAAGGCCGGAGGTGAAGGTCTAGCCAGGGACCATATACAAGACACAATAGAACTCATAGGTGGAGGTAAATTGCCCTTGTGGGTTTTGGGAAGGGAATATAAAATAGGTGTTACTGGATTATATATTTTTGGATAATCAATTTCCCTCTGTATATCCCCAAGGATGTCCCTTCATCTATAAATCAATGTATATTTGTCTAGCATTGGGGGAAGGGTGATGAGATTGGTTTTCAACATTGTGTAGATAGACGTGTCTGATGATGTTTACCTATCTGATGGATGTCTCTATTGACGGGGACTTGCTAATAACTCTGAATGATCAAACTGGGTATTAGAAAATAAAGGCCCATCTCACATAGAGAGATCGCTAGCGAGATCGCTGAAGCGTCACCGATTTTGTGACGCGACCTCACCAGCGATCTCGTTACGTGTGACACTTAGCAGCGACCAGGCCCCTGCTGCGATGTCGCTGATCGTGCTCGAATATCCTGGGCCATTTTTTGATCGCTGGTGTCCCGCTGGCCAGCGCGCATCGCTGTGTTTGACACCGACGAGTGACCTCGTTAGTGACTCAGAAATCATTGACGAAGGCGGGAGTCGACAGAATCACTGCTGTGTGACAAGGTCCTAACGACCGCCAAGGCCGTTGTACGCATCGCTGGATCGTTGCTGCGTCGGTGGGTAAATCTGACTGTTTGACAGCTCACTAGCGAGCATGTAGCGATGCACCAGCGATCCTTACCAGGTTGTATCGTTGTTGGTATCGCTGGTGTGTCACGAAGTGTAACGGTACCCTAAGTTTTATTAACCACAAAACCTTTTTATGGGTATAGAGAAATACACAGTAGCTATTGTGGCGTTTTCATCCTGGTGGTTGTTTTTCATTTTCCTGGAGGCCAAAGTCCTTATTTTTATAACTGCAGAACATAGAGTAACTTTCTTCCAACACAACACAATAGAAGCAATTAAATCTTTCATAGAATAATGTGCACAATTTAGCTGGGTTTTTATCATATTTACCAAACAGCAGAAACACTAGATTTATTAATGCAAGGAAATCCTGTTTCAAATAGCTTTTTAAGTGCACCGGCACCTCTTTGAGACAACCACCCAAAATTGCATTGGAAAGTGGTGTTTTGGAGGGTGGTCTTCTCAAAGGAGAAAGCCAGTCTGAAAAATATATGACAAAGTCTGTGATAGAAAATCTGCCTGGACAAAGAAGAGGTCTTCTCTAAAAGGTGAACTTTTGGAAAAGTTTCACCATATGTACAGAAATCTTACATTGAGTATTTATACAGAACAGAGCAAAGTTTTTACCTTATAATTTTGGTGTTCTATGTACACATCAGCCACCAATATTTATTGCTCTAAAGCTGGAGTCACACATAGCAACTTACCTGCGATCCCAACAACGATATCGTGTCAGGATCACTGGTAAGTCGCTCTGTGATCGCTGGTGAGCTGTCAGACAGCTTCACCAGCGATTAGCACAGCAATGCAGAGCGCGCGGCATCGCTGTGTTCGTTAGCGCTGATGCCATATTCATGTCAAAAATAGAAGTAAAATAAAAAATATAGTTATTCTCACCTTCCGACGTCCCGCGCAGCATTTCCGCCTCTCTGCACGCTCCGGTCCCAGTAATCCTTTGCGAGAATTACCGCGATGACGTCCGTTCTCGTGGGATCGCGAAGTCTCGCGGTCATTCTTGCAAAGGATTACTGGGACCGGGAGTGTGGAGAGAGGCGGGAAGACTGCGCGGGACGTCGGAAGGTGAGAATAACAATATTTTTTATTTTTTTAATTACTTTTTACATCCTAGTACAGCTGATCGCTGGTCTCCCGCCTGTCACACGCAGCGATGCGTGCTGGCCAGCGGGAGATCAGTGACGAAAAAAAATGTCCAGAGGTTTCTTGCAGCGATCAGCGATACCGGCAGGGGGGCGGTCGCTGATCGCTGTCACACAGAGCGATCTCGCTGGTGAGATCGCTGTTGTGTCACAAAACTTGTGACTCAGCAGCGATCTCGCTAGCGAGCTTGCTATGTGTGACGGGGCCTTAAGACATCTAAAATAAAATGAAGCAACTTTGCAGAGATAAGAAAAAAACCTTATCATTATGTGCAAACAGTTCCCAAACAGACCTGTGCATCTCTGTAGTTACAAACTACAAAAGCAATGTGTGAAGATTGATCCTGGAATCATGTCTCTCTCTTCCATGTGCCCCACCTTTTCTGAGCAGAACATGTCCATCAAATTAAACAAGAAGGGAGATGTGAAAGAAGGCTAGGAGGCAACTTTACAATTTTCTTTCCACCTATTTATTAATCCAGAAATTGGTAAAAATAAAAAACCTACAAATCATAGAATGGTAGAGTTGGAAGGGACCTCCTGGGTCATCTGGTCCAACCTCCTGCTCAAAGCAGGATTCGCTAAATCATCACAGACAGATATCTGTCCAGCCAGTTTGAAGACTTCCATTGAAGGAGAACTCACCACCTCTCGTGGCAACCTGTTCCACTCATTGATCACCCTCACTGTCAAAAAGTTTTTTCTAATATATAATCTGTGCCTCTTCCCACTCAGTTTCATCCCATTGCTTCTAGTCTTTCCTTGTGCAAATGAGAATAAAGATGATCTTTCTACAATGTGACAGCCCTTGAGATATTTGTAGACAGCTATTAAGTCTCCTCTCAATCTTCTTTGCAAATTAAACATTCCCAAATCCTGCAACCTTTCCTCATAAGACAGGGTTTGCAGACCGGTCACCATTCTGGTCGCTCTTCTCTGAAATTGCTGCAGTTTGTTGATGTGTTTTTTAAAATGCGGTGCCCAAAACTGGACACAGTATCCCAGAAGAGGTCTGACCAAAGAGGAGTAGAAGGAATTGACTTCATGTGATCTAGACTGTATGCTTCTGTTAATACATCCCAGAATTGTATTCGCCTTTTTTCCTGCTGCATCACACTGTTGACTCATGTTCAGTCTGTTATCTATTAGTATACCCAAGTCTTTTTCACATGTGCTGTTGCTTAGCCCTATTCCTCCCATTCTATATATGCTTTCTAAATTTTTATTGCCCAGATGTAGTACTTTGCATTTTTTCCTGTTAAAAACCATTCTGTTAGTTGCTGCCCACTGCTCCAGTTTATTTATATTTTTTTAATTCTCTCTCTCTTCTCTAGTATTAGCTATCCCTCCTAGCTTTGTGTCATCAGCAAATTTAATCAGTGCACTCTCAATTCCTTCATCTAAATCATTGTTAAAGATGTTGAACAATACAGGGCCCAGGACAAAGCCCTGTGGTACCCCACTTGAGAATTCTTCCAACTGGATGTGCAGCCATTTACAACCACTCTTTGGGTCCGATCACTAAGCTAGTTATGAATCCACCTTACAGTTGCCTTGTCCATTCCATACTTAGTTATTTTTTCAATAAGGATTGTGTGAGATACTTTGTCAAATGCTTTGCTGAAGTCAAGATATACTATATCTACAGTATTTCCCTGATCCACCCAGTCAATGATTCTGTCATAGAAGGAAATTAAGTTAGTCTGACATGACTTATTAGTTACAAACCCATGCTGACTCTGGTTAATCACTTCATTCTTATCCAGGTACTGACATACATGTTGTTTAATAATTTGTTCAAAGATATTTCCTGGTATAATAGTCAGACTCATCGGCCTATAGTTCCCTGGGTCCACCTTTTTCCCCTTTTTGAAGATAGTAACAATATTTGCTGTTCTCCAGTGTTTTGAGACTTCTCCTGTTCACCAAGAATTTTCAAAGATTATGGAGAGCGGTTCAAAAATTTTGTCTGCTGTCTTCTTCAGTACTCTGGAGTGTAATTCACCTGGACCTGGAGACTTGAATTCATTTATGTTAGCCAAGTATTCCCTCACTATCTTTCTGTTTATAGATATCCTGGATTCTTCTATTTCTTTAATAGGACAGTGAAGAACAGTTGATGCTACATTTCCTTTCTGAGAGAAAACCATTGCAAAATAGGAATTTAAAAGTTCGGCCTTCTTAACATTCTCTCTTACCATTTCATCCTGTAAAAATCCTATCGCATCTTTGACTTTTCTTTTACTTTTGACATATCCCCAAAATCCTTTATTATTGCTTTGGACGTTTCTTGCAAACCTAAATTCATTGTCAGCTTTAGCAAATCTGATGCGTCCCCTGAAGGTTCTGCAGACAGCATTATATTCTTCTTTAGATATGCCTCCCTTATTCCATTTGATAAACATTTATTTCTTCCTTTTTAGCATGTGTTTAGGTTCTGTGTTCATCCATGGTTGTTTCCTTCAATGCTTCCTATTCTTCCCTCTTTTCGGAAATGTTAACGATTGTGCTTTGAGAATCTAATTTTTCAAAATTTCCCATCCTTCCTGGACATTTTTGTCCTTAAGGATATCCAGCCATTGGATCCTTCCAATTCTCTTTCTGAGTCCCTTAAAATCTGCCTTTCTGAAATCTAACCTTGACATCTGAGTCTTCACAGGTCTTCCTCCTCTAGTTATCCAAAATTCTAAAATAGCATGGTCGCTACCTCCTAGGGTCCCAGCCACGTTTACCTCCTCAACCATTTCCTCCCTGTTTATAAGGACTAGATCCAAGGTAGCAGATCCCTTTGTTTTCTCCCGTACCTTTTGGAAGATAAAGTTATCAGCAAGAGAGGATAAGAATTTGCTTGACCTGTTAGTTTTGCCTGAGAGAGAATCCCAATAAAAGTCTGGATAGTTGAAATCTCCCATGACCACTATGGCATATTTTTTGGAGAACTTGACCATTTGATGCATGAAGAGTTCATCCATATCTTCAGGTTGCACAGGCGGCCTGTAGTAAATGCCTACAGTGGTGTCCTTTCCGTTGTTCTCTCCTTGTATTCTTACCCAGTTTCCACAGAACTCCCAGTCTCTGAAGCTTGGATCTCTGTGCAGATATACGCTTTTCTAGCACACAATATGATACCTCCTCCTCATTTATCAAGTCTGTTTCTCACAAATAAGTTGTATCCTTCTAGTCTTGTATTCCAATCATGTGTATTGTCCCACCAAGTTTCAGTGATTCCAATGACATCATATTTCTTTTCCTGCGTTAGTAGTTCCAGTTCTCCTTGTTTGTTGCCCATGCTTTGTGCATTTGTATAGAAAACTGTTAGTTTATCTTTCTCCAATTTTTTTATTATTTAGGTTTTTTTTGTCTTTGCTCTTCCCTTCCACTTCTAATAGCAGAGTTCTCAATAGCATTCGTCTGGTGCATGGCTTTTTCTGGCCTTTTGCTTCCCTTCCCACATTGTTCTAGTCTAAAGCTCTCCTGATGAGTGTAGCAAGGCGACTTCCAAATACATGTTTACCAGTCTTCATAAGGTGCATCCCATCTCTAGCAAGTAATCTATTGTATAGGTAATTCACTCTGTGATCCAGAAATCCAAATCTGAGCCAATCTGCCCTAAAAGTGGGAGATAAGACTGAAATCAACAATCAAATAAAAATTATATTTGGCTACACAAGTGATGATGCAAAAAATCATGTAAGCTGTTCTTGGTGCCATCAACTGTTTCTCCTAAAGTTATTATTTTACAGCTTTACAACGTTTAGAGTAAATATCAAAACTTTTTTTTTCTCCAGATGATAGGAGTGCTCTCTTAACCCTTTAGGAGATAAGTTACGGTGATGGTCATTAGAGTTGCCTGATCTGGTCCACTGGCTGCTTTGGTAATCTGTTATCGCTGGACAGGAGCCCTGAGAATCATCTCCTACCTCCTGGCATCCATGGCTCTTCTTTTGGTTAGTTCCCCTGGCCCGATGTCATCATTATGTTATGAAACACGTGACATTGTGCCAGATCTGATAATCAAAAGAAAATCTGTGGATGACGTCAGGTAAGGTGCGGTTCTTAGGGCTCCTGTCCAGCGACCACAGATTACCAAGAGATCCTCTTGCTGGCATTTCCTTCTCCTGAGACGTCAATGGCAAAAACTTAATTCTGGTATTTTTTTCCTTAAATCGAGGACACTTCATGCCCCTAATACATTTGGTTGCTCTTTCTGGTATTATTTCTATCTCCAAGACATCTTTTCTATGAACCGATGCCCAGAACTGAACTGCATATTCCAGCTGCAAGATCGCAATATAAAGTGCTAATATGATGTCCCAAGTCCATGCTTCTTTGAATATGTGACAATATCCTGCTGGCCTTAGATACAGATGACTGAATCTACAAGTACAACCAGAAGACTTGTCCCCGGATCTGCAGAATGAGACCAGACACGAGGTTTCATTGTAATCTGAAATCAGGGAGACACTGAATCCTCTTTTTCTTTTACATAGTCCATTGCACACATGTTTGAGAACTTGATCGAAAGCGCTTCCTAAAATTTGTGTACGTGAGCCGCAAAGATTTCCTCCTCACAATAAACAATTATTTCTTTGGAATAAACAAATGAACAATGCGTTTGTGGGAATAAACTTTCACATCTGTCGGCAAATTCAACATTATCACGTAATACGAAGCAAAGCCAGTTCACCCAACCGAACGCTGGGATATTCTGTCTATTAGAGACTTGTAATTCCAATGGAGAAAAAAAAGAAAATGTAAAAAATTTTTTGAGTATAATGATCCCTACCGAATTGTCATGATCCCCTGCTATTCTTCCTGGAAATTTATAAATATATTAAGAACTGGGTGAATCTTTTGTGACGCTAGTCACTTCTCACGGCCAAGTCGAGAGTCAGAGTGGTCAAGGAGTCCAAGGTCTGAAGGCAGCAGGGTAAGTCATAGGAAGAGACAAAAGCATAGTCAGGTAACATTCCGAGGTCAGAGTACCGGCAGGATAACAGATCAGAGCTGAAGGGGTTAAACAGGTGGATAGTCAGAACAAAATCCAAGGTCAGGCAACAGATCAAGCATACAGAACTCAAGACACACTGCACAAACCTCACAAGTTGAATGTATGTCTGGCAACGGTCTGGGAGAAGCTGCTCAGTTAAGTAGGCATGGCATTAACCGGGATAGTGAACACCTGAGACATCCAATGCCTCCTAGTCACAGATTGGCTAGTCAAGCTGTCTATAAACACACTGACAGCTCAGCACGCCCCTGAACCAGACTGGATGGCCACGCTGTTAAAGTGCTGACATACGTTTTATATCTGGAAATGTGGCTAATGTTCGTAGAAAAAAAAAATATATATTTATATTTTGATAAGCTATAGCCCCTGTCATATATTATTCATCAGTGGAGGTCCATTTCTGAGATTCAGCATTGAGAGGAAGGGTCAAAAGACCCCAGCCGAGCATGGACCCAAAAAGTTTTGATTAAGCCCATACTGATTGCTTACGCTCAACAATGAGCTTGACACGTAATGATGGGAAGGCACAGAAATGTGACATGTTATATTGATGGATCAGGTTTAGGGATAGATATTAGAATCAAAGGTAAAGTTAGGGTTAGGGTTAGACATTAGCATTAAGAGTGAGGGTTAGGGTTATCAGCCAGGATGAACAACTTTGGGTTTGAAAGACTGATAAGTGTCTCACAATCCAGAAATCCCTGAATCAAGATCTATAAAACACACAGCGTATATATATATATATATATATATATATATATATATATATATATGTATATATATTTAAGTTAAATGTGTTATTAAGGAATGAAATTAACGATTTCCTTATAATTACAACTTAGGAAGTAATGCTTTGCTCTTGTGCCGCTAAAATCTTGTATTTCTGTCCTGAGGCCACACTCAACATTACAAAATTAATAGCTTTGTGTTTTGGACAATAGATAGTGGCCGACATCAGTTTATTTCATATACATACATGGGGAGATCAACACAAAGCAATAATTCATGCTACGAGTGGGTAAAATGATACTTGGCCTCATAGGAAGTGCGCTATAACGCAATGTGTTACCCAATGCATTTCCTAAAATCCCGAATTTAAATATAACTTTTTTTTTTCCTTTTAAACATAAAATAAAGCGCTTTCTGGAAAGACACCATTTACATCTGTGGAGTCCCCTTGAGCATTTCCATTCATGAGGACGGGATATTTTTCTGGTTACACACTTTTGTGCATAAGAAATTTAAAAAAAAAAAGCAGCAATCGACTTAAGAGAAAACAGAAGTGTGAATATATTCTAATGGTGCTCTCCATGGCTCCAAACAGTCTGCCATTTCATCATACAGAAGGAGGGTAGAACAGAGATTCCTTTCCTGGCATATAAGTGGCAACATATGTTGGAGAGGGTGAATGGAAAAGTGTAGGGGGGCGCGACCGGGTGACAGACTTGTGGTAACAGGAAAGCCATATTAAGATGGTTGCCATACTCCTAGCAGCCCATACTCATCGTAGAAGTGCTGCTCAGGCTGAATACAGAATACACTTTGAGCAGTTTCTCTAGAATTTTATGGACTATTCTCATGGGAGAGACGGGAGAACAAGACTTTCCCAAAGCTTTTGTCAGATAACATCAGGGGTCTCACCTGCTGCTGGAATCTAAGTAGGAAACATGCGGTGACATCACTTTCCTTCATGAGCGGACTTTTCCATCATGTCATTTCTCCATGTAGATCACACCGGGTGTGCCGACCTCATACAGGTCAAACAGGTCAATACAAACGAGACGACCATCCATCCTGCTCTAGTTGGGAAGAGAACTTCATGGACTCATTTTTCTTCTAAATGCACCATGTAACTAATTAAATTAAAAAAAAAAGGATCCTGGTGCACAATTACCCCAGAAAAAAGTAAGAGATCCATTATAATAAAATATACACTTTTATTTATTAAGTTTAAAACCAGTGGCACTACCAGGAGTAGTACCACTCCCATTACTAGGACTTCCTTCTGAGGCTTTCTGCTTTTTTACTATTTTGTTCTTGTACCACTGGGCACGATAACATGTAAAAGTCGGTGTCTCGCGCCACTTTCCTATCTACAAGTCATTGCGCTTCTGAAGCCGGGTGTATGCTCCTTGGCTTCAAAGGCGCACTGTGCACATCTGGAAGCTTAGAAGAAGCTTGATCTTTGGCTCCTCTGTTGACGTCAGGTTTCTTCTCTATTTCTGGAAATGCGCAGTGCCACTCTGAAGCCAGGGAGCGTACTCTCTACATCAGAGGCGCAAGGACTTGTGGGACAGAAAGAGGCGCACATGTGCGAGACGAGCAGAGAGCCAGCAATGACACCGACTCTTCATGTTATCACACCAACACGGTGAGTGGGTCAACCGGTCTAAAGGTTATCTGAATATTAAAAAGACTTTAAAAAATACTTTTTTTTAAAGATCTGTTCTTGTGCCAAACAGTATAAAGGGGCTGGTTAGGCAGGGAATTTCTAAAGGAATATACAAGTGATGGTGTTTTGGAAGCCTTTGGGGGCCAGTGAGGTTCCCTTTAAAAAGTTATTCCTGAAAATAGCACGTTATTCCCCTTTTTGTGTATAATAAAAAGGACCATTTTTTCTTTTGTGTTTGAATGAATTTTCTGCCATTTTTGCACCATATATCTGTTTTTCTTGTATGCAAAAAAGGAAGAAAAAAAAAAAAGAATCAAAGCTTCGCCTACCCGTTAAGCCGTAAAACATGGCCGAACTGAGAACTCACATATGGCATCTGAACGCTGGCTTTTTTTATATGGATTTTCCTACCTGAATCAGAGGGAAAAAAAAACATACGTGTCCCATTGTTTTGTTTTTCGAGACCTATCCAGAAAACAAAAGAGACGTTAACAGTCTCATAAGCCATGATGTGTATGTTATTAAAAAAAAAAAAACACTGATAGAACATGCAGTGAAACACAAATGTGGGAAAGTTTAGTTTTTCTGGGAACCACTAATCTTTAGCCCCAATACAGGATAAAACAGTTAGACCAGTATGGATTACCAGTCAGCGGTGAACTTCCATGTAAACTTCTGCAAAGAAAGTGACGATTACTAACGCACTCGGAAGCCAAGAACTTCTGCAGCGATACCTGATAATTAGCTTTCCAGACTCGGTAAGCAAAAACACAAAAGAATACAAATGCTGGGCTGCTCCAGACCATCCGTGAGCATCGCAGCTCTAAACCGTAAGTAATCATCTTATGGTTTTCAGATTACCGGTAGACTTTGGTTTTTGACGTGAAATACGACCAATGGAAACTATGGAGGCATCATCAATTTTCAGTGGCTGCAGAGGTTTAAGCAATTACTGCATTCGGGGGACAAGAGGGGAGAATAAAAGTTTGGTGTAAATTTAGCTAATAACAATCACAATCTCGTAAACTACGTGAAAGCTCCATTATACTGTGTATAGTGCCCATGGTTGCATAACCCAAACCAATACAAAGGCAAAGCCGGGAGACTTAAATAGGATTAAAAGGGAAAAGTGCGCGACCATCTAGGGAGATCATCATCAGAATTCCTGGGGGATTAAATGAGAGCATTTGTCAGGCTCAACTTGGAACACGGAACATCTTTCCTGTTTATGCTACTTAATTCCGATCCCTCCTTTCGCATTTACTCTTTAATGTTGAAACTCGAAATCCCAATCTTAAAAAGCTTAATAAAAAGAAAAGTAAATGATGAAGAGGATGAAGATCTCTTTTTTTGTTTTCTTCTAAAATCACAATGTTGTAAAATAAAGGTACTGACAACAAAGCTCTAAATACATATTTCATAAGGTCTTCCCACTTGAATGCGAGGATTAATCTAAAGATAAATAACGGAGCATTGTCTCATGCATTCCGATTTCATCGCTTTCTATGGACTAAACCATCCAGCAGCGAAACCAAGTAATTCAATTGTATTATACATCCATGTGAAGAAAAAAAAATCACAAAAATTGACATTTGGAAGGGATTATGATCCATGTTACTGGTGGAGTTTTTAAATATTCAATTTTTTTTTCTGCATACTGTATTTGTCAGAATGAGCACAAATACATATTTTTGTTACATTATTTTAGCTTTTTTTTTTAAGATTGTGCATAAAACGTTATTACAAAACTGAGGGAGGTGGGCGGATGGAAAAAAAAAGTGCAACAGTTAGTAATTATGGGATTATTAACTACTTAGAGCCAGGATCTAAAAAAACAACAACAAAAAATATATCTGAAACATATAATAAACATGACTTAGTATTACAGTTTACCAAATAATCAGACACCTCCCATGGGTGACAGAAATTGCTTTTTTACATAATTGGAACAAAAACTTCTAGACCTTGGAATGTGGGTACACAGTGCTCAGGATCATAGGGTAATGTAATCCAACATATGTTGACAGAAGTCATTTTTTAGAGGGGTTATGTTAATTCTCTACTATGTGCCTTAGGCCTCTTTCACACTTCAGTTTTTTTGCATCAGCTCAAATCTGCCAAAAAGTCAGACATGCGGATCCGTTCTCAACTGATGTGAACGGATGGCACAGGATCCGTTTTCAGACGGATCGTGAAAATGAGGAAATATAAAGGAGAGAGAGAGAGAGAATTTTTTTTTCTCCTTTTGTCCAGCACCCAGAAACAATGTCGGGTTAAAAAAGTGTATGGAGGATCCGCCAGAGGAAAAAACGTTGCAAGCTCCGTTTTCAAATCTTTGAGGATGGTGACGGACAGCAACTTTTGGCGGATCCTCAAAAAAAATGGATGCAACGGACGGCAATCCGTCACAATCCGCCATTAATGCAAGTCAATGGGGAAAAAAAACGGATCCTCAAAAGAAAATTGAGGATCCGTTTTTTTCAAAACCTGACGGATTGTGACTGATTGTAAAAAACTGAAGTGTGAAAGAGGCCTTAGAACTAACAGACCAGTAGTTGCTAACTACTGATCTCTGCTGGCACAGAGCGGTCACACATGCAGATGTTATGCTGATTGACAGCTGACTCCACACTGGCTAACTGGGGAAGCCAGCTGTCAATCAGCATAACATCGTCAGTCGCGCCCCATTGAGACAGAGCAGCCCAGGAAAGGAAGAGCTGATCATAGTAAAAAAAATAAATAAATTTAGCCCTGGGTAACCCTTTTAAAGCGAACCTGTCACCAGGTTTGGCCAATACGAGTTACGGCCACTGCCTTTCAGGGCTTATCTACAGCATTCTATAATGATTCGACCTGCAAGAGGAAGAAAAATAACTTTTAGTTTACTCCCCTGTGGGGCAGTCCGGTCCGATGGGTGTCACAGGTCCGGGTCCAGCGCCTCCCATCTTCTTGCGACACCGCCCTCCTGCTTGGCTCATGGCTCCCCTGCATCGCGCTCCTGCGCAGGCACACTTCTCTGCCGTGTTGAGGGCAGAGCAAAGTACCGCAGTGCGCAGGGGCTGGGAAAGGTCAGAGAGGCACAGCCCCTGCGCATGGCAGTACTTTGCTCTTCCCTCAACATGGCAGATAAGTACGCCTGCGCAGGAGCATGATGCTGGGGAGGCATGAAGCAAGCAGGAGGGTGGCATCACAAGAAGATGGGAGGCGTCAGACCAGGACCTGTGACACCCATCGGACCGGATCGCCCCACAGGGGAGTATACTAAAAGTTATTTTTTTCTCTTGCAGGTGGGATGGGGGGCTTATCTACAGCATTATACAATGCTGTATATCAGCCCTGAAAGGAGGTGGCCATATCTCGCATCGGCCAAACCAGGTGACAGATTCCCTTTAAGGGCTTCTCTCACTTTTTCAGATGTAAGCCCCTTTGCTGATAACCATCGGTGAAGTATTTAATTTTAAATGTGGAAGTGACCAAAAGCTTTACATTATAATGTGGCTACCATTTCAATAAAAGTCAATTTAATACACAATCAATAATAATAGAAAATATTATAATTAATTTTATTTTTCTTAAAAGTGGTTTTCCCAAAATTTCAAGTTATTCTCCCAGTGATCCCAAGAACAGGGCTCTGCAGAGTCCAATTTTTAATGGAGCAGAGGATCACATGCTCCATCTCCGTTCCATTCACTGTCTATGGGTCTGCCGGTGAAAGCAAAGCAAAAAGTTCGGCTATTTACGGCAGTTTCATTGACAATGAATGGTGTAAAGGCCAAGCATGTGTTCCTCTGCTCCACTGTAGATGGACAGTTTTTCGGGATCACTTGGGGTCCCAATGGTTGAACCCTAACCGACGGATAAGAGGAAACTTGCGATTTTGGGAAACCCTTTTAAACAGTTATCTCACTTAAAAACAATTCTCACCTATCGCTACTGCTGACTGCCCCACCAATCACTAAAAATGAGGCCCTAAGTCCCCCATTTCTATGTATAACAGCATAAGAAGGGTCAAAAGGAGAAGTACGGCAGTTACTTATGAGCCCAGTAGCTGCATTCTCTTTTGCTGGTACTGACGAGCGCTGCACCAACAATGACATCGAATAAAGCTGCTTTACGCATAGCTGACCACTAGTTACTTCTTTGTGCCCATGTACTGAGGAATGGGGACACAGGACAGTGATTGTGGGGGTCTCAACAATCATAGTCCTATCTTTTATCTTAGGATTCCTTATGAAAGTTCTCATTGCCTTGTTACCAAAAAAGTATAATTGGTGTTCAAAAAATTTCTGCTGTGTTCTAAAATGTGGTATGTCTTCATATGAAGATTGGTTCTTTCTGCTGCATGAAGTCCAGGGCAGTGAAGGCTGCTCAGGGCTTTTGAATTGGTGGACATCAGCAGAAGGTCATTATATTCCAAGAGTAGAGCATTTTAAAGACTCAACTATAACATACGGAGTTTCACTACATAACCTGAAGAGCTGATTTATATAATTCATGCTTCCATTTGATCTAGTTGCACCCCATCTACGAGATACTTACATTTCTGCTCATGCTCCGTGACAGAACTGCAGAAATAACATTTCCATAGAGTAAGGCGGGATCTACTAATGCTGATGTATAAAGCATTCATAACGGGGTTATCTGGACTGGAGTTTTATACGCCAGTCTTGAACAAAAAGCCCGCTGGGGTGAGGTGCGCCAAAGGAGTGTAGCCTCTTAAAATATTTGGCGCATCTTTGGCCAGAAAATCTATACCAGCTCTGATCGGAGGCAGCTGAAGAGAGTATTAAAACACTTCATAGAAGGGGAAGACACAGAGGCTTTCTTTTCCAGGTATTTTTTTTTCTATTTTAGACGAAAATACACTTTAATTGGAAAAACACATGGACATTATTCCTCTTCTGACCATTATGATTTTTTGGTTCTAGAGACACGGCATGCAGCTAAAGATAGCTTCAAGTGAGTGGTGATTTATGGCAAGCATGTGGGTAGTTAGACCACTCATGTATACAAAATGCTGCTCTATCTGTCATGCTCCTCACCACATAAAATATAGACGATAAAAAAGGTTTATATGGTGCTGAAACACTCCGACACTACAAACAGCAGATACACAGGAAGAGAGGATCATGCGCAAAGGTAGTAAGAAGAGCCGTGATCTGTTCAAAAGAACAATCAGCTTGAGTCCACAAGGACTGCAGTCTCCTATGAAGCCGGGTTCACTACCCAGCTCTGTATTTTTTTCCTTTAAAACCCTAGAGGACGAGGCAATTTCTCATTTTTGCCTTTTCCATTTTCCAAGTAATTTTTTTTTATTTTTTACACTATGTGAGAAATGGAAACCGGGGAGAGGTGGGAGGAGGGGAAAGATCCAACTATGGTGAAGTGGCGAAAAAAATCACAATTCTGCCATTGTTTTTATGTCTTTTCAGTCTTCACTGTGCATTGCAAATGATTCTCCAGAATGGGGTGATTGTGATGATACCTAACAGGTGTAGTTTAGTTTGTTTTTTTTGTATTTAAATTGTGAAAAAACAAACAAATGAAAAATATTAAAAAAATAAATAAATATTTTTACTTTGTGCCGCCATTTCCTGACTTTTTTATTTTTCCGGCATTGGACTTGTATAGCGGCTTGTTTTTGTATGGCAGGCTGACTTATTTATGGATAGCTTTTTTGGTAGATTCAACATTTTGTTCACTTTTTATTTCTTTTTATTTTGGGCGATGAGGCAACCAAAAAAACTGCAATTCCTCTGTAATTATTTTTTTTTCCAGTACACCATTTACCATTCAGGTTGATTGATTTTATATTTTCATAGATTGGACTTTTACGGTCGTGGCAACACCAAATATGCTTTATTATTATTATTGGGCAAAAAAAGGGCGATTCCAATTTTTGCTTTCCACTATTATTTTTAGCCCCCTTAAGGGACTTGGACCCGGATAAATACAACTGTACTGCACACACAATGGCTCACATGGTGGGTTTCACTGGAAGAAAAGGATGGCAGCCATGGGGGCCTTCAGAAAGCGACGTCGCGGGCCAATGGAAGCCGATGCACACCGGAGGTCATGCTGTTAAAACGCCGCCGTCAATGATTGACAGTGGGATCTAAATTGTTAAACAGCAGTGACTGGAGATAGCTCTGGTCACTGCTGTTATGGCAAGATGCCAGCTGTGACAGTTTCTGAGCTGGCTCCATACATCGTCACCTGACAAGTGACGTAACAATACTTAACATGTTGGGAAGGGATTAAATGGTAACGGAACTTTAATAAAAAGTTTAGGTATTATACAGCCCATTTTCTGGGCCTTGTGACCCCCATCGATCTTTCAAAGGAAGGGGTGGCGGTGCAAGTAGATTGATGTACTGACTCTAAACGAAATCTTGAGGATAAGTTGAGTGCTTCTACCTCTTCGTTTAAGCCACAGCCAGGCGTCTCGGGCTCTGGACCCCCGCCATGTAAACCTCTTAGCGGTGGCATATTTAAACTTTTTAAAAGTTTAGACTTGTGTACCAAACTGAAAGAGAAAGGGGGACATTTGGTTCTTTTTAGACATTCCCAGCCGATCCTTGCTACCTTTCTTTAAGGCAATAATGTATCTCAGAAAGAGAAGTAAGATTCAGTTTCCGCTTTATGGGATCCATATCCTCAATCGCTAACTGACCACAGAGTAGGAACCCACCCTTGATCGCCAAATACTCAGCAGGGTCATAAGCAGAAGGCTGTACCAAGCACGCAATGTCATTTGTACTCCATGCTGTAAGCTGCATAGACTCCATGATGGCGCCCAGCTGGATGATGTATGGCAAAGAGATCGTCCCTGTAGGAGAACACCTTAGTAATACTCCATGTAATATACACACTACTATTGTGCTGTATACGCCTGTATCCATCCACAAGCCTATGGTAGTAAGGTAAGGGGCCAGGCACCTTAATGAGCGCTCTACTGCACCGTCAATACATTACGTAGCTGTATGAAGGGGACATTGTGCAAGAAAAGACAAAATAGAATATACAGAACATAATATTAGTCACTGGTTTATATAAAGAGCAAATATAAAAAAAATAATGAAGATTTGTGAGTTAAAAAAAGTCATGCCACAATAAAATATCAACATGGCCATGTTTGGAGGATCATTAAAATAAAACATATAATAAGAACGACAAATAGCAGGCCTGCAAAAAAGGGAAATGATTCCAGGGAAGTCAAAGACAACTGTACCCTGTAAGCAGAAGGCCATAAATAATTCCTTAACGCTGCAAGAAAATGACTCATTCTTTTCGGTGGTTATGACTGAAGTTTGAGCTAACAAAAAATGATGAATCTGAAAGAAAATATATTTTTGTACAACAGGGCATTCAACTTTTGCTAAAGAAGGAATTTTCCAGTGTCTGGCAAAAAAAAAAAACTTAATGTATTTTTAAAAGGCACATGTGATGTTCCAGAGGCCACTGCAAAATAAAAAGGCCATTCACATAACAGAACGAGATGCATTGCTGCAAATCAGTAGCCAATTGGTCTTACCCCCATCCCCTCTGAGAACACCCACATTAGGTGCCAATGGGCAGAAAGGGGGGTTTTCATCAAAGTAGCAAGACACTAATAAAAATACAAAATTAATTGTGCAGCGAGATGCCAAAATGTATTCTTCACCCTGTAGAGCTGCTAGGAAATGTTCCATGGGGCTCGTGCACACGACTGATTTTCTCATCATGCTATCTGTGGTTTTCGCGAACAGAACAGCACTCGTACCTAAGGGGCTGTGAGCATGTCCAATTTTTTCCTCAGACTGAGTGGTCAGTGAATGAAAAAAAAAAATTGGTGACATGTCCAATTTTGAAATTTTGATCCGAGTGTCAAATCCATATTGGCAATGCAAGTCTACGGGGCCGTGAAAAAAATCGGATGACAACCGAGTGTGGTCCGATTTTCACGAACTGATAGAATGGAAAAGGTGGAGAAACAAAAAAAATTGTGACCCTACCCTTGTGTATGTGCTGAATGGCGGCTAAATTGAGTAAGGGGGTTAAGAATTATTACCGATGTTGAAAGGCTCAGTTAATAGGCATGTGTAAGGGAGCCTCAGGCAGATGATGTCGGAGAAGTTAAACGAGATGTTCACTACTTGAGCCACCCGTTTTTAAATTATGTAGTTCCCCTTGTAAAATAAAACACCATATACTCCCCTCTGGTGCTGGCGTCATTTCAGCGATATTAGCGCAGGGTCTCCCATGACAACTTTATGCCACATGAGCCTTACAGCCAATCAGAGGTCCATGTTGGGCTGCCGCGCTCTCACTTCTTCCATTAACCCCTTCACCCCCAAGGGTGGTTTGCACGTTCATGACCGGGCCAATTTTTACAATTCTGACCACTGTCCCTTTATGAGGTAATAACTCTGGAACGCTTCCATGGATCCCGGTGATTCTGACATTGTTTTCTCGTGACATATTGTACTTCATGTTAGTGGTAAAATTTCATTCAAATAACTTGCGTTTATTTGTGAAAAAAACGGAAATTTGGCAAAAATGTTGAAAATTTCGCAATTTTCCAACTTTGAATTTTTATGCCCTTAAATCACAGAGATACGGCACACAAAAAACTTGATAACTAACATTTCCCACATGTTTACTTTACATCAGCACAATTTTGGAACCAAAATTTTTTTTTGTTAGGAAGTTATAAGGGTTAAAAGTTGACCAGCGATTTCTCATTTTTACAACACCATTTTATTTTTAGGACCACATCACATTTGAAGCCACTTTGAGGGGTCTATATGATAGAAAATACCCAAAAGTGACACCATTCTAAAATCTGCACCCCTTAAGGTGCTCAAAACCACATTCAAGAAGTTTATTAACCCTTTAGGTGCGTCACAGGAATTTTTTTGAATATTTAAAAAAAATGAACATCTAACTTTTTTTCACAAAAAAAATACTTCAGGTTCAATTTTTTTTATTTTACCAAGGGTAACAGGAGAAATTGGACTGCAAAAGTTATTGTGCAATTTGTCCTGAGTACGCTGATACCTGATTTGTGGGGGGGAACGACTGTTTCGGCGCATGGCAGAGCTCAGAATGGAAGGAGCGCCGTTTGACTTTTTCAGTGCAAAATTGGCTGGAATTCAGATCGGACGCCATGTCACGTTTGGAGAGTCCCTGATGTAACTAAACAGTGGAAACCCCCTACAAGTGACCCCATTTTGGAAACTAGACCCCCCAAGGAACTTATCTAGATATGTGGTGAGAACTTTGAACCCACAAGGGCTTTACAGAAGTTTATAACGTACAGCGGTACAATTAAAAAATCATATTTTTTCCACAAAAATGATCTTTTCACCCCAATTTTTATTTTCCCAAGGGTAACAGGACCCTAAAAGTTATTGTGCAATTTGTCCTGAGTATGCTGATACCCCACATGTGGGGTTAAAGCACTATTTGGGCGCATGGCAGAGCTCGGAAGGGAAGCAGCGCCATTTGACGTTTTTGGCTGGAATTGAGATCGGACATCATTTCGCGATTGGAAAACCCCTGATGTACCAAAACAGTGGAAACCCCCCACAAATGACACCATTTTGGAAACTAGACCCCCTAAGGAACTTATCTAGATGTGTGGTGAGCGCTTTGAACCCCCCAGTGCTTCACAGAAGTTTATAACGCCCGGGCGTGAAAATAAAAAAATCATATTTTTTCCACAAACATGATCTTTTAGTCACCATTTTTTTTATTTTCCCAAGGGTAACAGGAGAAATTGAACCCTAAAAGTTGTTGTCCAATTTGTCCTGAGTAAGCTGACACCCCATATGTGGTAGAAAACTACTGTATGGACACACGTCAGGGCTCGGAAGGGAAGTAGTGACGTTTTGGAATGCAGACATTGATGGAATGGTCTGTGGGTGTCATGTTGCCTTTGGAGAGCCCCTAATGTACCTAAACAGTGGAAACCCCCCACAAATGACCCCATTTTGAAAACTAGACCCCCTAAGGAACTTATCTAGATGTGAGGTGAGCGCTTTGAACCCCCAAGGGCTTCACAGAAGTTTATAATGCCAGGGCATGAAAATAAAAAAATCGTATTTTTTCCACAAACATGATCAATTAGTCCCCAATTTTTTTATTTTCCCAAGGGTAACAGGAGAAATTGAACCCCAACAGTTGTTGTCCAATTTGTCCTGAGTACGCTGACACCCCATATGTGGGAGAAAACTACTGTATGGACACACGTCAGGGCTCGGAAGGGAAGTAGTGACGTTTTGGAATGCAGACTTTGATGGAATGGTCTGCGTGTGTCATGTTGCCTTTGGAGAGCCCCTAATGTACCTAAACAGTGGAAACCCCCCACAAATGACCCCATTTTGAAAACTAGACCCCCTAAGGAACTTATCTAGATGTGAGGTGAGCACTTTGAACCCCCAAGGGCTTCACAGAAGTTTATAATGCCAGGGCATGAAAATAAAAAAATCGTATTTTTTCCACAAACATGATCAATTAGTCCCCAATTTTTTCATTTTCCCAAGGGTAACAGGAGAAATTGGACCGCAAAAGTTGTTGTCCAATTTGTCCTGAGTACGCTGACACCCCATATGTGGGAGAAAACTACTGTATGGACACACGTCGGGGCTCGGAAGGGAAGCAGTGACGTTTTGGAATGCAGACTTTGATGGAATGGTCTGCGGGTGTCATGTGCGTTTGGAGAGCCCCTGATGTACCTAAACTATTGAAACTCCCAACAGGTGACCCCATTTTGGACACTAGACCCCCCCCACGGAACTTATCTGGATGTGTGGTGAGCACTTTGAACCCCCAAGTGCTTCACAGAAGTTTATAACGCTCGGACGTGAAAATAAAAAAATCATTTTTTTCCACAAAAATGATATTTTTGCCGCCAATTTTTTATTTTCCTAAGGGTAACAGGAGAAATTGGACCCCAAAAATTGTTTTGCAATTTGTCCTGAGTAGGCTGATACCCTACATGTGGGGGTAAAACACTGTTTGGGCACATGGCAGAGCTTGGAAGGGAAGGAGCACCATGACTTTTTCAACTCAGAATTGGCTGGAATTGAGATCAGACGCAATGTTGCATTTGGAGAGCCCCTGATGTGCCCAAACAGTGGAATCCCCCAATTCTAACTCCAACCCGAACCCCAACACACCCCTAACCTTAATCTCAGCCCTAACCGAAGCCCTAACCCTAGCCCTAACCCTAGCCCTAACCCTAACCCTAGCCCTAATGGAAAAATGGAAATAAATACATTTTTTTTATTTTATTATTTTTCCCTAAGGGGGTGATAACGGGGGGTTTGATTTACTATTTATGGCGGTTTTTATGTTTGGCGGCTGTCGCACGCTAAAAGACGCTTTTTATTGTAAAAATTGTTTTTACATCACCACATATTGAGCTATAATTTTTCCGTATTTTGACCCACCGAGTCATGTGAGGTCTTATTTTTTGCGGGACGAGTTGACGTTTTTATTGGTACCATTTTCGGGCACGTGACATTTTTTGATCGCTTTTTATTCCGATTTTTGGGACGCAGAATGAACAAAAACCAGCGTTTCATGAATTTCTTTTGGGGGAGTGTGTTTACACCGTTCCGCGTGCGGTAAAATTGATAAAGCGGTTTTATTCTTCGGGTCAGTACGGTTACAGCGATACCTCATTTAGGTCGTTTTTTTATGTTTTGTCGGTTTTATGCAATGAAAACTATTTTATATAAAAAATAATTATTTTTGCATCACTTTATTCTGCGAGTTATAACTTTTTTATTTTTTCGCTGATGATGCTGTGTGGCGGCTCATTTTTTGCGGGACAAGATGACGTTTTCAGCAGTACCATGGATATTTATATGCGTCTTTTTGATCGCGCGTTATTGCACTTTTTGTTTGGCGGTATGATAATAAATCATTATTTTTTGCTTCGTTTTTTATTTTTATTTTTTAAGGGGTTCGCTAAAGGGGATAACTAATGGGACAGTTTTATAGGGTGGGTCGTTACGGACGCGGCGATACCTAATATGTGTACTTTTATTGTTTTGTTTTTTTTTTTATTTTCAAAAAATGAATTTATTGGGGAATATTTTTTTTTTTTTTACTAATTTATTTGGCGATTTTTTTTTAATTATTTTTACACTTTTTTTTAATTTTTTTTTTACTTTATTACAATGTCCCCGGTGGGACATCACTGTCCTGTGACAGATCGCTGATCTGTTCCATCACAGATCACTGTGACAGATCAGCAATCGGTCACAGGCAGTGCACAAGGCTTCCTCATGCCTGCGCTTTGCAGGCACTAAGGAAGCCAGCTTCCTCCAGGCCCCCGAAGGCCCCCGTTGCTATCTTGGATCCGGGAGCCTGGAGGAAAGGAGTCCCCCGCAGCAGCGCTGCACATTGCGCTGCCGTGGGGGGCTCAGGGAAGCACGGAGGGAGCCCCCTCCCTGCCGATGCTTCCCTTTAACTCCCGGTACACCGCGATCATGTTTGATCGCGGTGTGCAAGGGGTTAACGTGTCGGGGGCGGTCCGTGACCGCCCCTGACACATAGTGCCGGGTGTCAGCTGTGATAATCAGCTGACACCCGGCCGCGATCAGCGGCGCTCACCACGTGGGCGCCGCTGATCGCGCTAGATGTACTATCCCGTCCATGGGCATACAGGCCCGGGTACCGTGGACGGGATAGTACGTCGGATGTCAGGAAGGGGTTAATTTGAACTTCACACCTTTGGACGAACCAGAAGTAATAAGAGCGCAGCAATCCAATAAGCATGGCTGATTGATATGCCAAACAAGTCCTGCAGCCAAGAAAAACTGCGGGCACCAGAAAAACTGCCGTCAACATGCTAGAGTGGCGCTAGTACAGGAGGTGAGTATATGGCGATTTTATTTTACAAGGTGAATACTTATTATTATTATTTATTGATATAGCACCATTGATTCCATGGTGCTGTACATGAGAAGGGGTTACATAGAAATTACAGATATCACTTACAGTAAACAAACTTACAATGACAGACTGATATAGAGGGGAGAGAGGACCCTGCCCTTTCAGGCTTACATGCTACAGGACGGTGGGGAAGGAGACAGTAGGTTGGTGGGTTGCAGCAGTTCCGGTGTTGGTTGAGGTGATATCACCGGTAGTGGTGAGAGAAGGAGGTAGCGGGGTCATTGCAGGCTGTAGGCTTTCTTGAAGAGGTGGGTTTTCAGGTTCCGTCTGAAGGATCCAAATGTGGTTGATAGTCGGACTTGTTGGGGCAAAGAATTCTAGAGAATAGGGGCTTATTCGGGAGAAGTCTTGGAGTCGGTTGGGTGAGGAGCAAATAAGTGTGGAGGAGAGAAGAAGGTCTTGGGAGGACCGGACATTACGTGAGGGAAGATATCGGGAGATTGGTTCAGAGACATATGGGGGAGACAGGTTATAGATGGCCTTGTAGATTAGAATTAATAATTTGAACTGGATACGTTGAGGGAATGGGAGCCATTGAAGAGATTTGCAGAGGGGAGAAGCAGAGGATGAATTAGTCGAGCGGCAGAGTTAAGGATGGACTGGGGAGGTTCGAGGGTGTTAGCAGGGAGACCACAGAAAAGGATGCTGCAGTAGTCGAGGCGGGAGATGATGAGGGCATGCACAAGCATTTTAGTAGATTGAGGGTTGAGGAAAGGATGGATTCTGGAAATATTTTTGAGCTGGAGGCGACAGGAGGTAGAAAGAGCTTGGATGTGCGGTTTGAAGGACAGGGCAGAGTCAAAGGTTACCCCGAGGAAGCGGACTTGCGGTACTGGGGAAAGTGTGATGTCATTAATTGTTATAGCTAGGTCGGGTAAGGAAGATCTGTGAGATGGAGGAAAGATGATGAGTTCAGATTTGTCCACATTGAGCTTGAGGAAGCGAGAGGAGAAGAAGGAGGATATGGCTGATAGACACTCTGGGATTCTGAACAGCATTTAAAAAGAGTTGTCCAAGCAGTGGATAACCCCTTTAAGGATCCAATAGGACTGATTTCAGGTGGCCAATACTTTTGTTCTTCAAGAGATAAGCTTCCGCCAGAGGAGTCTATCAGCAGCTTTCTCTTAGAGAAAACATGAACGCTCCTGTGAATGGGAGAGAGGACAGAGACCGCTTCCGTACAAATGGTGGGCCAAAGCATTGCTTGTCTAAAAGCTATTGAAAGTGTATGGGGTAGCTTAATGAAGTCTCCAGGAGACGGATGCATATGGAGCCTTATTTTCTGTACAGTATAGTGCTGCTATCTACATTTCACCTGTCATTAAGTCCCCCACAATCAGATAACTCGGCTGACTCTGTACCAATCTACACGACAGTGGTAAAAAGTAAGTTGCCGGAAACAGAAAATGTGTGAATTTCTTCTCCACCAAAAACTTATGTTTAGAATGAAAGATTTTAAAAGGGTTTTGAGAAATTTATAAAAAATTTGGCCAAGCTTAGGGAAGATCTAAAAATAAATCCCCACCTCTCCAGGCCTGTCACTCCAGTGGTCACAGTCTGTCCTGCAGTGATGATCCACATGTAAAAATGCCCCATGGGGGCGATCTGAGGTATCACAGAAACCATTACTATGTAAAATTCTGTCTGGTTTATTGGAGTCCTCATAAACCAAATCACAGGAAAACTCAAATACAGCCTCTGTCGGGCACAAAGTGAAACACGGTAAAAGGTCCATACAATGGTGCTTGTTTGCCCACTTGGCGCAGTCCAGCTTCTTAGTGTTTTAGGAAAGCCATACAATCAGGAGATCTGCATCTCTGGCATCGGCGTCCCTTTCCTACACGGGCTTTGTTGTACACTCTGTGACCGTGATCGTTACGCACCTGATTTGAAGTGTGATATACAGAGAGTAGCTAGTGCCAAAACGTTTCATTACGGACTAGTCCATTTTGAAGAAAATGGATCTTTATAGGACTGTACCGACTTAAAGGTTTATTCTCAACATTGAAATTCTTTGCCTATCCAGAGCAGTAAGTTTCCCACCAATCCCAAGAACAAGGCTCAAAACATGTAAAGTAAATACTGTATGTCAAGAGAGATCGCAATATGGACTCTGTATGTGATGGGATTATAACTGCAGTATGTTGGAGCATGATCACTAACGCTGTGATGGCAGGACGACCATTGTCAATGCTCCCAGCTCAGAGTAACCAATTAGACTGTAACACTATGGACTGTGTTTTTGTAGATTCACTGCTCGGGACATGGGGTTTTTTTGGAAACAATTCTCTAAACAATCATGAGCGGGATTTCTTCGGAAAACATTTCCTGTTTTCTTCTTACAATACAGACAAGTCGAAGTAGATGCTTTTTCCTTGCAAAATAGTGAAGAACTTGAACGGCTATCATCGTGCTAGTCATCACTTGTAAAAGCTTTACTGTTAAATTAGGTGCATAGTTGGGTTTTATATGGTTGTTAACCTTTCTATGTTGTTTATATTCGCTTTAAAGGGAATTACTCAATTACTACAGCATCATCAGCTTCTTGAAAAGTTAGCTAACATTTCGCAAATGTTATTATAGAGCTACAACATACTGATGATTGATGGGGGTCCGGGGTCCTGACACCCAGACAGATTGATCAAAACACCACTTTGAAGTGCACAGGAGCGCATGCAATGGGCGGTGTACGTCCTCCATAGTAAGTCTATGGGACTACACATAGATCAGAACCCATAGATGTAATATTCAGCCTGTATGCTGCTCTATGTGCGCGGGAAGAGCTGCAGACATCGGGGCAGTGTTGTGAGCGACCGGTGGGAGTCCCAGGACACAAACTCTCACCGATAAGCAGCACATTTCAGCCTTTATAAAACATTAAAAAAAACTTTTTTAAGAATGATAGTTGCCTTTTAAAACCAAAAACAACCAGGATATGAGCTGGCCATCCATGCGAGACTGATGGGTGGGATCAGTTACATGTCGAATTGTGTAATCCGCTCCTGCAACCAGGGGAATGTTCGGCCGATCGCGACACTCATTTATTTTCAGTCAACAAATAAAAAATATTCCAACATGGCATTTCCTTATGGCACGCAGTAGTCTTATGTGCATGGCAAGGTTTGGAGCAGTGATGCACACCCTGCACCATGGGTGCTACTTGTGCCCCGATTTGCCAATCTGCGAGGCCATTAATATTCTGGATACAGACACGCTTGTCTGGCTCTGATAGATATTTACATGCATTTTTCATATCAGCGAGAGGAGATGGGGAAGGCAACCTGAAAGCCAGGAGTAGTGGTCCACAGTGTGACCCCAAAAAAATAGATGAGATGGAAAAATGGCCATCTCTGCCTGTGGCTCTCTACATCCTTGTGTACAGGAATTGTGAAATTAGGTTTTTAAACAATGCTGAGATCTGTATGTAGGCATGGTCTCCTCCGCTGTGTAAGGGCAGCTTCTGCCTTGGCGGAACACCAGGGGGATATCTGGCCTGACGAAGCTGCCCCCAGCCATATCAGCTCATCCCCCTGTTAAAAATGGGTCGTCTTCCCTTCAAAGTGATAATAAGCAAAACTTCTCAATAAACTGCAAGTTGTCACAATACAGTGTGACTGCTATACGAAAAGTGTAAAATACCAGAAGTCCTCTGTCCATACAGAACGCAGTACTTCCCTGAAACATGTTGTGTGGGGAGGGGGAAAAAAAAATAAGTACTCAGCTATTAACAGCGCCTGCAACAAAGGAAATGATCTAATGCAGCTTACTTTGACTAGACACTTGGCTGCCAAGACGAAATAATAAAGATATAGGAAGCTGGACCAGTTTACACAAAGTCCCCACCACAGAGCGTTGCCACAGCGACAAGAGGCGAAAGTATGTGAGGGTATCCTGAAGGAAAGCACAGCAAGAAGACAAGAACACGGACAACATCCTCCTGTCTATATATGTATGCAGTATATGTACATATATATTTACACACACAGTACACATGTAAAACACACACACTGTAACGAATGGAAGCGGAGGCAGAGATGGTGAAGTTCACATTCGTTTTTATTTTTTAAGTGGAACCTCGGGACCACGGTCCGGGGGGCTCCGAAGGGGGCATGACTAGTGAGCCCCGGGTACCTGTAGTAAAGCCCCTCAGGCAGGGCCAGAATGGAATACCCGGAGGACACAGGTGCTACCTCCAGTTAGACCCCGAACACGTGGCAGCTGTCCCAGCGGGATCAAAAGGGATAACAAAGGTTATAGCAGAGTCCGTAATGCCCTGGGTCCTGGATCCGGTTAGTTGGTAAGGAGTCGGTTCCAGTGACCTTCACACAGTCCTTGGACTCGGATGGCTGTTGGTGGAACGGGATGGCTTAGGCGCTCTCCCTATGGAGAGGCCAGAAATAGCAGCCAGTGCGCTGCCATTGGTTGATTGCATTTTTTGAATAATGCACGCCGTCCCTTTAAGAAGGCAAGAGAGCGGGCGGGTGTGCCCTAATAGTCTTAGCTACAAATCTCCTCACAGGATGCCAGGAGGAGGAGGCAGGAGGGAGGACAGAACGCTGAGCAGCAGCATGAGAGGCTCGAGGTGAGTGCCCAGAACGGAGAGCAGCGGCAGGCCTGGCGCAGCGCCAGGACGGGGGCCAGGTGTAACAGCGGCAGACCTGGGCGCAGCGCTAGGACGGGGACCGGGTGTAACACACACACAGTACACATATACAGTACACATGTAAAACACACACACACAGGACACATGTAAAACACACACACAGTACACATGTAAAACACACACACACAGTACACATATACAGTACATATATAAAACGCACACACAGTACACATATACAGTACATATGTAAAACACACACACAGTACACATATACAGTACATATGTAAAACACACACAGTACACATGTAAAACACAGACACATAGTACACATGTAAAACAAATACATACATACAGTACACAAATAAAACACACACATATGTACAGTACACACACCTATATAGTACACATGTAAAACACATACAAACCTATACAGCACATACATAAAACACATACATATGCACAGTACACACATAAAACACATACACATACAACGTTCATCTGGCTGGCCTCATGAGCAGTTAGAGTTATATACAAAGTTTGCCAAATAGGTTTGCTTCACTTGCAGTGCCTTGAAAAAGTATTCGTACCCCATGAACTTTTCCACTTTTTTTTTTCACGTTGCACCTACAAACTTAAATGTATTTTAATGGAATTTATGTGCTATCCCAAAACTGACTAGCAAGTACTTGTGAAGTGTAGAGGAGATGATACATGGTTTTCTAAATATAATAAAACTATAAATCTGAAAATTGTGATGTGCATTTGTATTCAGCCCGTCACCCAGTCAATATTTTGTAGGACCACCTTGCATTTATTGCTGCAATTATTTTGGTGTATGTCTCTACCAGTTTTGCACATCTAGAGGCTGAAACTTTTTCCCACTCTTCTTTGCACACTCGCTCTAGCTCAGTGAGATTGGATGGAGACGTCTGTGAATAGCAATTTTCATGTCTTGCCACAGATTCTCAATGAGATTTTGGTCTCAAATGTGACTGGATCATTCACATACACGAATATGCTCTGATTTTAACCATTCCATTATAGCTCTAGCAGGATGTTTAAGGTCATTGTCTTACTAGGTGGTGAACCTACGCCCTAGTCTCAAGTTTTTTGCAGCCTCTAACAGGTTTTCCTCCAGGATTACACTGTATTTAGCTCCATCCATCTTCCCATCAACTCTGACGAGCTTCCTTGTCCTTGATGAAGAAAAGCCTCCCCAGAGCATGATTCTGCCACCATGTTTGACGGTGGGGATGGTGCTTTCAGGGTGATGTGCAGCGATAGTTTTCAGCCATACATAGCGTTTTGCCTTTAACCCAAAAAGTTCTACTTTAGTCTCATCTAACCTGAGCACCTTCTTCCATATGCTAGCTGTGTCCCCTACATGGCTGTTTGAAAACTGCAAATGGGCCTTCTTATGGATTGCTTTCAAATATGTCTTTCTTCTTGCCACTCTTCCATAAGAAATCATATGAAAAAACGAAGAAATCTTGGTTTGAGACCCTCTACATTTGATAGTTATTTTCACTCTTCCATAAGGCCAGATCTGTAGAGGATACGACTAAAGCTATGGTCACATTATCAGTATTTCACATCAGTATTTGTAAGCCAAAACCATGAGTGGATGAAAAATGCAGACTTGGTACACATGTCTCTATTATACTTTTTCTCTGACTGTTCCTCACCTGGTTTTGGCTTACAAATACTGATGGAAAATACTGACCATATACAGATATTGTGACCGTAGCCCAATAGTTGTCCTGTAGACAGATTCTTCCACCTGAGCTCTGGATCTCTGCAGCTCCTCCAGACTAGGGCTCTCTTGCCTGCTTCTCTAATTAGAGCTCACCTTGCTTGGGATGTCCATTTGGGTGGACGGCCATGTCTTGGTAGGTTTGCAGTTGTGCCATCCTGTTTCTATTTCTGGATGATGGATTGAACTGTGCTCCTTGAGATGTTCATAGCTTGGACCAAGCCGCAAGGAAGTCAAGTAGGAAAGACTGCTCCCCGGTCCCTGGTTCACTTTAGAGAATACCTAAATTTCATTTTTAATTTTATTTTTTTTGGCAGTTTGTCCTTTATGGAAAGTATGAAATCTTGCAAATCACTTTAAGAGGATTCAGCTTCATTCCTCTAAAAAACAAAATTGTACGTACGTAGCTTCCAAAACACTGCTTTTCACCAGTCTACTTGACTACTTCAGCTATAGTTGTGCTCAAAATTTTACATAACCCGGCAGAATTTTTACTTCCTTGGCCTTTTTTCGGAGAATATGAATGATAACACCAAAACTTTTTCTCCACTCATGGTTAGTGGTTGGGCGAAGCCATTTGTTTTCAAACTACTGTTTTCTCTTTTTAAATCATAATAACAACCCAAAATATCCAAATGACCCTGATCAAAAGTTTACATACCCCATTTCTTAATACCGTGTATTTCCCCTTCTAACATCAATGACAGCTTGAAGTCTTTTGTGGTAGCTGTGGATGAGGTTCTTTATTTTCTCAGATGGTAAAGCTGCCCACTCTTATTTGCAAAAACCCTCCAGTTCCTGTAAATTCCTGGGCTTTCTAGCATGAACTGCGCGCTAGAGTGGCTCAATGATACTGAGGTCAGGAGACTGAGATGGCCACTCCAGAACCTTCACTTTGTTCTGCTGTAGCCAATGACAGGTTGACTTGGCCTTGCGTTTTGGATCTTTGTCATGTTGGAACGTCCAAGTACATCCCATGCGCAGCTTCTGGGCTGATAATTGCAAATTTGCCTCCAGTATTTGCTGATAACATGCTGCATTCATCTTTCCTTCAACTCTGACCAAGTTTCCTGTGCCTTTGTAGCTCACACAACCCCAAAACATCAGAGATCCACTTCTGTGCTTTACAGTAGGAATGGTGTTCCTTTCATCATAGGCCTTGTTGACCTCTCTCCAAATGTAGCGTTTATAGTTGTGGCCAAAAAGTTCAATTTTGGTCTCATCACTCCAAATTACTTTGTTCCAGAAGTACTGAGGATTGTCTCTGTGCTGTTTTGTGTATTGTAGGCAAGATACCTTGCGGCATTTGCATAGTAATGGCTTTCTTTTGGCAACTCGACCATGCAGCCCATTTTTCTTCAAGTGCCTCCTTATTGTGCACCTTGAAATAGCCACACCGCTAGTTTTCAGAGAGTCCAGTATTTCAGCTGATGTTATCTGTGGATTTTTCATTGCATCTCGAACAATTTTCCTGGCAGTTGTGGACAAATTTTTTGATGGTCTACCTGAGCGTGGTTTTGCTTTTACACAGTCCCTGATTTTCCATTTGTTAATCACAGTCTGAACGCTGCTGACTGGCATTATCAATTCCATGGATATCTTTTTGTATCTCTTTCCTTGTTTTATACAGCTACCTTTTCCTGTTGACAATTCTTTTGCTTTCCCCGTGACTCAAAAGCCAGAAACATCAGTGGCTGGATGAAAGATGCAAGAGTCTATCTGGATCCAAGAAACTCACTCAGCTTTTATGCACACACTCTGATTACAAGCAAACAGGTCACAGGTGAAGATATTACCTTTAGTAGCCATTAGTGATGAGCGAGTATGCTCGTTGCTCGGGTTTCCCCGAGCATGCTCGGGTGGTCTCCGAGTATTTAACAGTGCTAGGCGATTTAGTTTCTATTGCCGCAGCTGCATGATTTGCGGCTACTTGACAGCCTAAATGCATGTGGGAATTCCCTAACAAACAGGCAATTCCCACATGTATTCAGGCTGTCAAGTATCCGCAAATCATGCAGCTGCAAAGACAGAAACAAAATCTCCGAGCACCTCCAAATACTCGGAGACCACCCGAGCAACTAGTATACTCGCTCATCACTAATAGCCATTCAAACCCAATTGTGCCAACTTCTGTGCATGTTAACAGGCCAAAATCACCAGGGTATGTAAACTTTTGATTCATATTCGCTGAAAAAAGTCCAAGAAAGCAAGAATTCTGCCGGAGTATGTAAACTTTTGGGCACAAGTGTACATTTATATCAAAACATACTCATTGGGAGTACAGATGATGGCAGTGAAAGAATCACCACCTGTCTCCTCCTATGAGTGTTCTGCTTATCTGAACCATCTCCTGAACCATCTCATTTCCCAGATAGAGATTTAATTTAGACATCATCAGTTTCACTACTTTTACAATGATGACCTATCCTTAGGATAGGTCATCAATATCTGATCGGTCGGGTGCCAACACCTGGCACCCCCATCAACTAGCTGTAATCGTTGTCGGCTGCAGAAGTCGAACTGCTCAGTCTACTTGTAGTGGCCACCGCAGCATACTGCACATCCTCCTCCTATTGCTTTGAATAGGAAGCGGGATGTGCAGTACCAAGCCCCGGCCATCAGCAAGTGAGTACTCCCGGCCAGTGGCCACTGCCTCGACCGATTACAGCTGATCTGCGGGGTTGCCGGGTGTCGGACTCTGGCCAATCAGACACTAATGACCTACTCTAGTCATCAGGATAAGTCATCAATAAGGGCAGAACCGTGGCTCAGCGTGAAAAAAGCACAGTGGGCAGGACATTTCTATAAATCCCATCCACATTGCTGGAACTGTAAGACGCTGCATTTTTTAAACAACGAAAATACACAACATCAAAAACTCACTAAATACTCAGAGTTCATACAGTCCAAAAGGGAATATGATTTGAAATAAATATCATACATTATAGGAGAAGCTATTTATGTACCGCCATTGAGTGGAGGTTCGGGTCCTGAGAGACCCCACCGATCCATCAAAACACTGCTCT
The DNA here is from genome assembly GCF_039654945.1 of Dendrobates tinctorius. Taxonomy (NCBI): domain Eukaryota; kingdom Metazoa; phylum Chordata; class Amphibia; order Anura; family Dendrobatidae; genus Dendrobates; species Dendrobates tinctorius. The sequence goes on along the minus strand of NW_027361752.1, from coordinate 127,494 downwards.
TAACTTTTTATTTTTTTAGAAAAGGCACTTAAAAACAAAATGTAAAAAACACAGGGATTCTGTGACATCATTCACTGTGGGAATGCCCTATTTTAGCTGCAGGATCAGTTACAATGTGATGTATCTGTAGGCGTACTCCGATTACAATGTGTATATTGTACAATCATCATCAGAGGTTTTGCACTGTGTCGGCCACGTCTTTTGTTGCAAGGAGTGACGATCACACGTATGAAGTCACACCTCGCTGCTCCCCACAGAGAACACATGCTCCTAATACGAGGCAGATAAAAAGTGACCTCATATTTACTGTGCGAAAACTGCCAAAACACCCAAAACAAGCAGCCTAGAGCTGGAGACCGGCATTTATGTGGGCAGGTGGTCCCTTCGCTCCAAACCACTGATACAACTTCAGCAATGACGAGTCCCTACAAGACAAAAAAGGGTCTTTCATTAGGGAAGGCTACTGGTTGGGCTAATGAGAGATGGAAAAAAATAGTTGGAATTAAATAAAATGTACAAATTAGTTTATGACAACAAAAGAGCCTTGGATCCATGAATCGGAGGAGGTCATAGATTACCTGGATGCCTCGTTCCCCAGATTCTCTCAATATTTACAAATATGCAATTCCGAAAGTATCCATGATTCTACAGAATACATTAATATTTCACACTTCAAAGTGACACTCCAGAATATAAAAGCTGAAAATGGAGAGGTCTACCCTAAAGTCTCTTGCTCCATGGTCCTCACCAAACTAGATCCTCGGGTGTCTTCCAGCTATCGACTCCCTGTTCTTGGTCTGCAGCGGTTGTTGTAACCCATTTAGCATCCTGGATTTGGAATTTCTCGCAAGCTCTGCAGCAAGTTATCCTACATACAGGTTCCCGGTGAGGCATGAAACCTGCTGCTTTGGACCTCAATGTGTAGGCAGGCTGCAAGAGCAAGGAGACAAAATCCCCGCACTCCAGGAATAACATCTGAAACTTTACAGGCACTTCCAGTAACAACCAGGCGCACTTCAGCTCAGGCATTTTAAGCATTAACCTTTAAAGTAGCCATAAACTTTTGACAACTGTTGATGGAGCTTTTTAATCGCAGCCTCACCAAGCACATGCACTCTCTGTTTGACCGAGCGGGTATGTGTTCTCAACGGAGACAAGGGAGTAAGACCCTGAAAACAAAAGGATTAGACATTTTAGAATTCAATATGTCCAATCCCGTTCTCCAAAATGTGTCCCCTACCCCCATACACATTAGATCGTCATTCTGTCCCATCGCTGGGCTCGGCTGACATTAGTCTGACTTTATGGCCAGCTTTATTCTGATGTCAAGTCCGCCGGCTGCTTCTGCTGGGGCAGATGATATGGATGAGATGACTATTATTTACTACTAGCTGAAGAGCCAGGCGCTGCCCGGGCATAGTAACTAACTACGGTTACAAATTCTAATGATTATATCTATGTATATATAAAGCTGAGTGTATAGCCCAGCCCACTCCGCATAGCCACATTCACTATAATATCCCATATCATCCCGTCAGCCAGAGCTACCGGACTACTACCCCTTATATCCCACATCATCCCGTCAGCCAGAGCTATCAGACTACTACCCCTAATATCCCACACAATCCCGTCAGCCAGAGCTACCGGACTACTACCCCTAATATCCCACATCATCCCGTCAGCCAGAGCTACCGGACTACTACCCCTAATATCCCACATCATCCCGTCAGCCAGAGCCACCGAACTACTACCCCTAATATCCCACACAATCCCGTCAGCCAGAGCTACCGGACTACTACCACTAATATCCCACACAATCCCGTCAGCCAGAGCTACCGGACTACTACCCCTAATATCCCACATCATCCCGTCAGCCAGAGCCACCGAACTACTACCCCTAATATCCCACACAATCCCGTCAGCCAGAGCTACCGGACTACTACCCCTAATATCCCACATCATCCCGTCAGCCAGAGCCACCGAACTACTACCCCTAATATCCCACACAATCCCGTCAGCCAGAGCCACCGGACTACTACCCCTAATATCCCACACAATCCCGTCAGCCAGAGCTACCGGACTACTACCCCTAATATCCCACATCATCCCGTCAGCCAGAGCTACTGGACCACTACCCCTAATATCCCACATCGTCCAGTCAGCCAGAGCCACCGGACTACTACCAGTAATATCCCACATCATCCCATCAAAGCCACCGGACTACTCCCTCTAATATCCCACATCATCCCGTCAGCCAGAGCCACCGGACTACTACCCATAATATCCCACATCATTCTGTCAGCCAGAGCTACCAGACTACTACCTCTAATATCCCACATCATCCCATCAAAGCCAACGGACTACTACCCCTAATATCCCACATTATCCCGTCAGCCAGAGCCACTGGACTACTACCCCTAATATCCCACATCATCCCGTCAGCCAGAGCCACCGGACAACTACCACTAATATCCCACATCATCCCGTCAGCCAGAGCCACCGAACTACTACCCCTAATATCCCACACAATCCCGTCAGCCAGAGCCACCGGACTACTACCCCTAATATCCCACACAATCCCGTCAGCCAGAGCTACCGGACTACTACCCCTAATATCCCACATCATCCCGTCAGCCAGAGCTACCGGACTACTACCCCTAATATCCCACACAATCCCGTCAGCCAGAGCTACTGGACCACTACCCCTAATATCCCACATCGTCCAGTCTGCCAGAGCCACCGGACTACTACCAGTAATATCCCACATCATCCCATCAAAGCCACCGGACTACTACCCCTAATATCCCACATTATCCCGTCAGCCAGAGCCACTGGACTACTACCCCTAATATCCCACATCATCCCGTCAGCCAGAGCCACCGGACAACTACCACTAATATCCCACATCATCCCGTCAGCCAGAGCCACCGGACTACTACCAGTAATATCCCACATCATCCCATCAAAGCCACCGGACTACTACCCCTAATATCCCACATTATCCCGTCAGCCAGAGCCACTGGACTACTACCCCTAATATCCCACATCATCCCGTCAGCCAGAGCCACCGGACAACTACCACTAATATCCCACATCATCCCGTCAGCCAGAGCCACCGGACTACTACCCCTAATATCCCACATCATCCCTTCAGCCAGAGCCACCGGACTACTACCCCTAATATCCCACATCATCCCATCAGCCAGAGCCACCGGACTACTACCCCTAATATCCCACATCATCCCGTCAGCCAGAGCTACCGGACTACTACCCCTAATATCCCACATCATCCCATCAGCCAGAGCCACCGGACTACTACCCCTAATATCCCACATCATCCCGTCAGCCAGAGCTACCGGACTACTACCCCTAATATCCCACACAATCCCGTCAGCCAGAGCTACTGGACCACTACCCCTAATATCCCACATCGTCCAGTCAGCCAGAGCCACCGGACTACTACCAGTAATATCCCACATCATCCCATCAAAGCCACAGGACTACTCCCTCTAATATCCCACATCATCCCATCAGCCAGAGCCACCGGATTACTACCACTAATATCCCACATCATCCCGTCAGCCAGAGCCACCGAACTACTACCCCTAATATCCCACACAATCCCGTCAGCCAGAGCCACCGGACTACTACCCCTAATATCCCACACAATCCCGTCAGCCAGAGCTACCGGACTACTACCCCTAATATCCCACATCATCCCGTCAGCCAGAGCTACCGGACTACTACCCCTAATATCCCACACAATCCCGTCAGCCAGAGCTACTGGACCACTACCCCTAATATCCCACATCATCCCATCAGCCAGAGCCACCGGACTACTACCCCTAATATCCCACATCATCCCGTCAGCCAGAGCTACCGGACTACTACCCCTAATATCCCACATCATCCCATCAGCCAGAGCCACCGGACTACTACCCCTAATATCCCACATCATCCCGTCAACCAGAGCTACCGGACTACTACCCCTAATATCCCACACAATCCCGTCAGCCAGAGCTACTGGACCACTACCCCTAATATCCCACATCGTCCAGTCAGCCAGAGCCACCGGACTACTACCAGTAATATCCCACATCATCCCATCAAAGCCACAGGACTACTCCCTCTAATATCCCACATCATCCCATCACCCAGAGCCACCGGATTACTACCACTAATATCCCACATCATCCCGTCAGCCAGAGCCACCGAACTACTACCCCTAATATCCCACACAATCCCGTCAGCCAGAGCCACCGGACTACTACCCCTAATATCCCACACAATCCCGTCAGCCAGAGCTACCGGACTACTACCCCTAATATCCCACATCATCCCGTCAGCCAGAGCTACCGGACTACTACCCCTAATATCCCACACAATCCCGTCAGCCAGAGCTACTGGACCACTACCCCTAATATCCCACATCATCCCGTCAGCCAGAGCCACCGGACTACTACCCATAATATCCCACATCATCCCGTCAGCCAGAGCCACCGGACAACTACCACTAATATCCCACATCATCCCGTCAGCCAGAGCCACCGGACTACTACCCCTAATATCCCACATCATCCCGTCAGCCAGAGCTACCAGACTACTACCTCTAATATCCCACATCATCCCATCTAAGCCACCGGACTACTACCCCTAATATCCCACATTATACCGTCAGCCAGAGCCACTGGACTACTACCCCTAATATCCCACATCATCCCGTCAGCCAGAGCCACCGGACAACTACCACTAATATCCCACATCATCCCGTCAGCCAGAGCCACCGGACTACTACCCCTAATATCCCACATCATCCCTTCAGCCAGAGCCACCGGACTACTACCCCTAATATCCCACATCATCCCATCAGCCAGAGCCACCGGACTACTACCCCTAATATCCCACATCATCCCGTCAGCCTGGGGTCAGAACTAGAGCACTGAGTGGAACGGTCCTTACTTCCATACCGGGGATCCCTTTAAGAGAGACCTGGCATCAGAACCAGAGCGCTGAGTGGATTTGTCCTGACTTCCATACCAATGATCCCTTTAATAGAAGCCTTGGGTGATAATCAGAGCCCTGAGGGATTTACGCTAATTTCCATACCGGAGATCCCTTTAAGAGAGGCCTGGGGTCAGTACCAAAGAGCAGAGTGGATTTGCCTTCACTTCCATACCGAGGATCCCTTTAAGAGGGGCCTTGGGTCAGAACCAGAGCACTGAGTGGATTTGCCCGCACTTCCATACCGGGGATCCCTTTAAGAGGGGCCTTGGGTCAGAACCAAAGCACTGAGTGGATTTGCCCTGACGTGCATACCAATGATCCCTTTAAGAGTCCCTGGGGTCAGAATCAGAATGCTGAGGGATTTGCCCTAACTTCCATACAGGAGATCCCTTTAAGAGAGGCCTGGGGTCAGAACCAAAGCGCAGAGTGGATTTGCCCTAACTTCCATACCAATGATCCCTTTAAGATGGAAGATGTGTCTATGGGGTGGAGGATGTGTGATGGGGATATGGGCACGGGAGGGGGGATTCATTTCTGTCATGTGCTCACTGCTCCTTTCTGGGGGACAGACGATGGCTGGAGCTTATGTTCCCGGGGATGCTAGATTTCTTCCACCATGTCAGTGTCTGCTGAGGTGTTTGTCAAGTGGGAAAACTTGCTCATAGCAACCAATCACAGCTCAGCTTCTTTTGAACAGCTCTGTGAAATGAAAGATGCTTCGTGATTGGTTGGTGATACACACACACATTCATTTTTATATATAGAGATTATAGTAAGTTCACACTAGGCGTTTTTTCAGCGTTTTTTTTCTGCAGTAAAACGTGATCTCTTCAGGAAAGTGCTGAAAAATGCATGTTTTCCTTGGTTTTTCTTGCGTTTTTGATGCTTTTTTGCTGCGGTTTTGACATGCTAGATTTGTCTGTTGTGCATGCTGATAAAGATTGGTGTTGGAAAAAAGTCATATTCTATAGAATCAAGTATTGGCATAAAAAAACACTGCTAAACCTGAAACCTGGGTTTTTGGCGCCTTTTTTCACCACCCATTCATTTCAATGGGTAAAAAATGCTGAAAGAAGTCACATGCACTATTGTGCAAAAAAAAACAAGCAAAGAACAAAATCCAAACTGTGTGCATGAGATTTCTGAAATCTCACAGACTTTGCTGGTACTGTAAAATGCAGCTGAAAATTTGCATTAAAAAAAGCTGCAAAATCGCTTCGTGTGAATGGAGCCTAAGGCTGTAGAAGAGTCCCGTACAGTGACACACATTGATCTCCTCATTGGGGACAATAATGTAAGGGACACAAGGGTTGTAGCGTTGTCTTCCTCCACTTTATTTATCCTATGCAGCTTTTTAGTTAAACAATGTTTTACTCTCTGTTGACTTAGAGTGCTAAAATCCTGCTGGTTACCAGGGAGTAATGTGTTGTGGGAGTTGGAAGAACATTTATTTATGAGATATGTGACAATGGATATGAGCTACATCAGTGTCTGGTAAAAAGGCAGAGCGTTCTCTGAAGCTACGTGGTTTGCATGAAAAGAAAGAAAAAACAACTTATAGCAGGATGAGAACAAAGTCATTTCAAAAGTTTTAAACCTCTCTGGAAACTGAATGGAATATTCTTGAAAAAAAAACAAAACAGATTTGCTGTGTTCTTAATAACACCAAGAAGACGTTATAATCAGTATACACTGTACAGAAAACACTTATCAAGAGTCATCCAGGAGGTGCTGGAGGATAGAAGAGTCCTGGCTGTTGGCAGCCTATGCCTCACTGATTGACATGCTGCTGCCTCCTTGGTGTCAGTGTGATGGGAGCCTAGCAGAACATCAATCAAGGAAGAGTGGGTGCATTATTACATTACATGTGCAATGATTTATTCCTGCCACTGAGGTTTTAGATTGGAAAAAACAACTTGTTCAGAGAGAAAGTGGGGGGCAAAAGAGAGCAAGCGGGGGGCAAAAGAGAGCAAGTGGGGGCAAAAGAGAGCAAGCAGGGGGCAGAAGAGAGCAAGTGGAGGGCAAAAGAGAGCAAGCAGGGGGCAGAAGAGAGCAAGCAGGGGGCAGAAGAGAGCAAGTGGGGCAGAAAGAGCAAGTGGGGCAGAAGAGAGCAAGCAGGGGCAGAAGAGAGCAAGTGGGGCAGAAAGAGCAAGCGGGGGCAGAAAGAGCAAGCAGGGGAAGAAGAGAGCAAGCAGGGGCAGAAGAGAGCAAGTGGGGGCAAAAGAGAGCAAGCAGGGGGCAGAAGAGAGCAAGCGGGGGCAGAAGAGAGCAAGCGGGGGCAGAAGAGAGCAAGCGGGGGCAGAAGAGAGCAAGTGGGGGCAGAAGAGAGCAAGTGGGGGCAGAAGAGAGCAAGTGGGGCAGAAGAGAGCAAGCAGGGGGCAGCAGAGAGCAAGCAGGGGGCAGAAGAAAGCAAGTGGGGTGCAGTAAAGAGTAGGCACAGACAGGAGCAAGAGTACCAGACTGCAGGAATATGCTCACTATCCTGATATATACCACTCCTCCAAGTAAATGCTCCTGTGCTCCCCCATTCTTGTGGTATATGCTCCCCCAATCCTCGGATATGCCTCTCATACATGTATACGCTCCCCATCCTGCCGACGCCGCTGTTGTTCAACGCATAGAGAAAAAAACACGACACTCCTACTCCCCTTTCCCCGCCGTGCTGTCTTCTGAAGTGAGCAGCTGACTTCATTGTACAAGCAAAAGTGATAGATGCACATGACGTCACTGCCATGCGCCAAAGTGAAGGCCAGCAGCGTGTATTGCTGGGCACGGACCCGACAAGTCCATGCGCTTCAGTACACTTCAGCTGGATGCGTGTCCAAGGACGCAGATCCAGTTGAAGTAGGGGCTGGCGTCGCGTGCCCTCTGCGTGGTTTGCCATCACTGCCCTAAGGTGCTTACAGTTGTTCACAAGCAACAGTTTTGCTCCATTCAGCTTTTGCTGGTACTGTAAAAAGCAGCAAAGAAATAAAACTGCTGCATATGAAAATAGCCTTATATATAAAAGCAAGCACAAAAGAAAAAAGACAACAATTGTGTTTTTTTTCTAATTACTACAAATTCTGGATAATTAATCCCAATGTACGATTGTAACGACACAAACAAATCCGTACTAGTTCCTAAAGTAAATGCATGAAGTAAAGCGAGAAGATAGTCTGCTGCAGTGGAAAGAAAGTCAGAGGCTTTACAAAAGCCAGAACAGGCATACGTCACCCAGATTTGTAATGGAAACACACGAAAAAAAGACCAAAATAAATTCTTGGTTTAACATTATAAATCTAGGTTTCAGCCCAGAGTGAAAATTCTGTAGATTAATGAAAAGGGCAATTATAGGATTATAGTTCTCTGTGGGCATGAGGCATGCTCTGTGCGGAGAACCAAGGATCCGTGCGTCACGCCATAATACTCCTGCTTCACGGTTGCATCTAATCTGAAGAGCAGGTACTTCCATCTGGAGACGATTATTTACAAGGAAACATGAGAGATTTGTTTGGAAAAGTAAAAAAAAAAAGGGAAAAATGTAGGAATGCAGAACACAATATCTCCTCCTGCAGTGTCAGTATCATGCACCCCGTATTCAGTCCCACTCCTGCTCATAGAGCGCTGGTTTCTCATCACCTGGGGATTATGTGTGGTGCGGGATCAGAAGCCGTAATATGCCAAAAATAAAGATCTATGCAAAAATCTAATACGCTGCAGAATAAAAAGAAGCCGGTGAGACATTTGTACCTTGATCATTCAGGTAGTCGAGGTTCATTTTTGTGTATATAGCAGAAGTATAGCTAGGAGAGTCCCCCCCCTTAGGTAAAATATATCCTCCCTACGCGTTTCTTCCCCAATGGAAGGGATTCATCAGGGGAGTCAAAATATCATGTAACAAGTGGGAAAAAAAATCTAATATAATATACTGTATATAATGGGACCCTGCAGTGGCAGGAGACCCCTTATCCAGGTGTGATCAACTGCATCACAATCCCTACACAAGTGAATGGCATCAGTGGATCCCGCGATCTGGGGTCCTTTATGTAGAGGGCCGCAGTATCTCTCCTGCCCTCGGCGTGTGACGTCATATCCCCATCCCTGGCCTTTAGTGATGAGTGAGTATGCTCGTTGCTCGGGTGATCTCCGAGTATTTGGAAGTGCTCGGAGATTTAGTTTGTGTCACCGCAGCTGCATGATTTGCGGCTGCTGGACAGGCTGAATGCATGTGGGGAATGCCTGTTTGTTAGGAATTCCCACATGTTTTCAGGCTGTCTAGCAGCGGCAAAGTATGCAGCTGCGGGGGGGCAGAAACTAAATCTCCGAGCACTTCCAAATACTCGGAGATCACCCGAGGATGCTTAGGAAAGCCCAAGCAACGAGTATACTCGCTCATCACTGAAGACCATAGTAAATGCAAGTGAATTTTTTTGGGGGGCGGCACCATAGCCGCATGATCTCCGTATAACCAGGGGAGCAGCCTCATGCGGTCCACAGTGTGGAACGCACGCCGCTAGGAAGTGGCCGCGCCATCTTGGTTTCGTCATATCCGGCTATGATCACCAAGCGCTATGCGGTGTTTATGGTGATGTAAGCCATCAGCCGTTCACGATCACTGACTTACCGCTATAGCGTCCCTACAGCCTCTCTCCAAGAATGCCGCCTAAGGCTGCTTTCCCACTTCAGGCTTTCGGTATCCGGCATGGTGCGGCGAAAAACCGGACTGCCGGATCCGGCGCCTGTTACGACCAGATCCGGCTTTTTCCCTGTGCTGCTTCATTGGTGCCGCATTGCGCCGGATGGCAATGCGGCGCGTCCGTTTTTTTCCGGATCCGGAGAAAATAGCCGGTCCGGCGTCTGGAAAAAACGTTGCATGCAATGTTTTTTCCCAACGCCGGACCGGTTTTTTGCACTGCGCATGCCCGGAAACCTTCTCTGCCAGGAATATATCCGGCAGAAAGAAGGATCCGGTGTCTGCGTTTGCGGCCGGATCCGGTAGTCCGGTTTTTCGCCGCACCATGCCGGATACCAAAAGCCTGAAGTGTGAAAGCGGCCTTATATCAGCAGAATTGGCTACAGATTCCCATCTGGGGTCAGTGGACCTTTCTCTATAATGAGGACCATAAACATGCTATATATACCTGGGACAAGTTTAATGCGCTCATCTATTATTGCCAGAAACACTCTTAGGTGCCGGAAGAGAGTCCAGAATTAGACAAATCAAATCCCTTATATATCATTATCAACAGCTTCACCCATGATGGGGAGCGCAGATTTTTTGGGAGATATACATAGGATTTTAATACTGAAGAGTGGTTAGTGAATCCATTCTCCATGATATAAAACATGTCATAATAGACCACCGATCTGCTTTTACAGGAGACCCCCTAGGACAGGTGACAGACACAGAAACAATAGAAAATTTGGCCATGGGATAACATCTTGGAAATAGCCAGAACTGATTCATTGCTTCTGTTTACATAGTGGTGACAAATAGGGTATATCGGGCAGAGAGTGAAACATCACTCGAGGGGAGAGGGGGTTATAGAGGGGGTAGATGGGGGTGTTTTATAGGGACGGGGGATTTCTGTTCCCGTTTTTTAGACTCCATATTCATGGATATAGGGTTTTAAATAAAGCACCCAGAGTTTAACTGTTCATTTAAGCCCACACAAAATATGCTGCCAATTCTTGTAGGAAGGAAGCTCACTTTTGATCTCTGCTGTGTAGACTGGTACATAATCAGCAGAGTCATGTTATTATTATTAGAGATTGGGTCACAGAGTGCTGTTGCTGGATAGCTATAAAGGAGGGACACAACAGCGTTGCCCAACTTTGTACATCCATATTTCCCAGTAGGGAATACAGAAACGATTTGTTGAGATGAGACAATCCCCATGTAAGAGGAGTCTTAATAAAATGATATACTGGACAAGAATCAGACACTGGCAACCACGTAGGTTTTATTCAGAACAGCTGCAATGTTTCAGTTATCTCGCCTAGACGGCCCGATCGCTCCGTGTGTGTGAGAGAAGCCTATCACTTTAGGGCAGCGGGGAGGGAAGAAACCACCGGGGACCGGACTCTTATCAGTGTTGCCACGTACACAGCATCAGACCACTGAGCCCAGTGACTGGCTGCAGCGGTCACCCCTGTTGCTCTGGGTGAAGCAGCATGAGGGCAGCAGGGTAACTTCTTTTTGTTTTGTCATTTTAAAGCATAAGTTTTTTCTCTATTTATTTATTTTTTTAGATTTAACTAGACAACTTGTTCTTTTGTCAGATTTTAGTAGAATTTAACCTAAAACAGAAAAAGTAGAAACTTAAAATTTAAGTACAATAAACAAACAAGAAAAAAAAAATTCCAAAACATAGTTAGTTATTCCCCATCCCACGTTACAGTGGACGTGACTTCAGCTGATGTAATTCTGCTATAAATGTGCTTTTCCGCTCTCTTTAATTAGAAAATGTTGAAGTTTCCCGTTCACCCAAATCTCTATACACTTCAGGGTTTTTTTTGTTTTTTTTTCACTGGAACAACAAAGCAAACCTATTATTAGTTGTCAGGGAGACGGAGCTTTGTTTAGTAGTGTAGGAGGCATTGTGGCTATGTTTGCCTTGTCTTTTCTGCACTTGTGGCCATATTTTTACTGTTATATTGAGGAATGACGAACATTACGCGCCAGGCTATAATCTCATAAAGCGTTCCTTCCAATAGAGAGAAAAATCCAGTTTAACTGCTAAACTAAGTAGAGCTCTGATCTCCTCCATATCCCGTCCTTTTGATGCAGAGCATAAAGCTTTGGAAATTAAATTTCAACATTACAAAAAGGACTGGTCATTTACTATTTAGTATAACGAGCAAATAAACGGGATCCATGTATTACGGAGGATGGCGGTGCTCCAATAATGGCCATGTCTAGAAATCGTCAAGTAATTTAGTAAATACTTGTATTTCTCAAGAAATTAGGATTTTAGTCTGGTATTCCTTCAACAAATTTATGAATAAATTAACAAATGGGGGGGTTGGGAGTCCCTGCACCCACACTGTCCAATTGAGGGTTACGGAGTATGGGCAACACGTGCAAAAATCCCCGTACTTACAAGCACTGGCTGCTATCAGTGGGGTTATTAATGTTGGTCTTAGGAATGTTCTGCCGCGCTGAAAGCACTTGAGTAAATCATCAAGATCCGCTGCTGTCAGCTACCTTTGTTATTGGCGACCAAGGACGTCTAAGATGTGCTTGAAAGGAGACCAGTCCGGAGACACTACAGGCCATAGTGACAAGTTTAGCCCATGTAGGCTGCTCAGAGTAGCATAAGAAACATGTGACCTAGTATTGCGGTGTTGAAAAAAGGCACGTGGGACTCTTTGGAAAAATGGTCGTACCACTGGCTGCACGATTGATCAATTCAGTACTGCAAGTGAAATAGGACCTCACATACCAAATATAAGTCAACATAAACCATCACAGAGTTTTCACAACACTGGACTATGAGTCAGATGTTCTATTGATCTCACGCCACTGGTCTAAGAGGCCATCATGGCGCAGAACAAGACGGCAATGCAGAATGGAGTCCCACTTTTGTCTTGGACGCAATGACAGCCAGAGATTGTCCTTGGACAACACATGGACAGAGTCATTAAGACGCATTCACAAGGGAACTTCACACCAGTTCTACTCCCGGGATTATGGCATGGGGGTGTCGGCATAATGTACAGTAGCCAGACACTACTAGTTTTCATTCCAGATACATTAACAGCTCGGCTGTGGAACCAGTGCTACGGAGATTTCTCCAAAGTGTTCTAGGAGTCATTTTTCAACATAATAACGCCAGGTCGCCTGTTCCTCATGCTACTGTGAGCAGACTGTGTGGCCTAAGACTGCTACCATGTCCGGTAGCATCTCCAGACTTGTCTCTCATTGCACACATCTGGGACTTCATTGGTCAGCAATTTCAGTGGGAGCTGCCGGCAGCAGATCTTGATGATTTACCCAAGTGCTGTCAGCGCAGCAGAACACCCCAACCTTCAGATCACCATTAATAACCTCATCTATGGCAGCCAAGGCATGTAAGTGCAGGGATTTCTGTGTGTGACAAAAAAAATAAATCAATGTTTTGACAATTTTTTTCCATATCAGTAGCATGTCTACCCATCCTGTAATTTCCAGAATTCCACCACTCTTTCCCTCAAGTGGTGTTGCAATTCCAATGTGAAGGAGTGTATGTATGGTATAGTTTTTCTTCAACAAACAACATTTAAAAACTGCCATTACCTGATTATCATCATGTGTCAGCCCTTGAAAGCTCCTTCCAGTAAAATTGGAGCATGTAAAAAAGTAAAGAACTAAAGTATTTAAAGGTTTTCTATCATAAGAATATGCCCTATTATTAAAAAAAAAAAAATTTGTGTTAAAGGGAATCTGTCACCCATATTTAGTGATATCATGTAAAGATGTCACTAAATTGTGCGCCCCATAAGGATTCTATTCGGGCTTTTGACTCCCCCCGACCCCGCACCTTTGAGGCATAAATACCTTTAGCTTGTTGGTGATGCATGCAAATCGCCGCGGTCCAGTCCGATGGGCGTGGCTTAGTGGTCTTCTCCCCCACCTCCTCGGCTTGCTTCACATAATCTTCGTCTATGAATACCACAGACGTCGTTGGTTTCCGCGCTTGCGCAATGTAAAGGCCCCCGGCGCCTGCGCAGTATGCTTTGCCCAACTGTGGGCGAAGCATAAAATCGCTACTGCGCAAGCGCTGGTATTTTCCAGCGCGGTCTATGTCCTGGAAGTCTTCACATGCAGGACACACTTCCGGGGCATAGACCGCGCTGGAAAATACCGGCGCTTGCGCAGTAGCGATTATATGCTTCGCCCACAGTTGGGCAAAGCATACTGCGCAGGCGCCGGGGGCCTTTACATTGCGCAAGCGCGGAAACCAACGGCGTCTATGGTATTCACAGACGAAGATTACGTGAAGCAAGCCGAGGAGGTGGGGGGGAGAAGTACACTAAGCCACGCCCATCGGACCGGACCGCGGCGATTTGCATGCATCACCAAGAAACTAAAAAAGGCATTTATGCCTCAAAGGTGTGGGATCGGGGGGAGTCAAAAGCCCGAATAGAATCCTTATGGGACGCACAATTTAGTGATATCTTTACATGATATCACTAAATATGGGTGACAGATTCCCTTTAAAAGGAACCAATCTGCCAGCCCCATGTTATAGAGCAGAATGATATATAGTATAGGGAGAGAGTCAGTACAACCTGAGTTTTCATCATTAATCCTCTGGGTCCAGTGGGCGGTCCTATCAGTGACTGACAGCTGTATAAGTGTGCATGCAGAGATAACTGTCAATCACTGATAGGAACGCCCACTGGACCCAAAATCCCAGAAAGGGCACAGGATTAAATGATGAAAAAAAACAAACAGATTTTACTCAACCCTTTTTCACAAAACTAAACATTAATCTGTTCAGCTCCTTCCACTCTATAACATAGTGTCTGCATATTGGACAGCCTTTTCATGGTGACAGATCCCTTAAAAAATCTTGCACTTTTCACATTGGTCACTGCGTTTTATTTTAGATGCTAACTTCGTGTTCTTTTAGGAAACAAAATGTACATTAGCCACAACAGTCAGACCCAGAGTTTGTAATTTGAATTGAAGCATCTAATGAGTGTGTGTAAAGGTCATTGTGCAGGGAGGGGGAGGAGGTCAGCTGTGACATCGCCTATTGTGATGGGTGGATCCTGTGTTATCCGATGTATAGAAAGAGGGGGTACCTGCCTCTGATGATAATGAGACTTCCGAAAAGTCTTCTTGAAAGGACAGGCAGTACGAGTTCCTGGTTTTATGGATGCCCAAGTAAAAACATTCTCAGTACACAACAAAGCGCGGTTTACAGTGAGCGTCAGCGATCGCAGATATGAAATATTGTGAAGCGTTTGTCTCCCGTCCTCCGTCATCAGAGAAACATTTAATAAAACAGGGGAATGTAAATGGTAGGAGATTAGATTAGCTACTGGGGAAGTGGGAACACGAGTCTGATGTCACCAGGGCTGTTCACTGATAACCAACGCCGACTACATTTCCCAGGGAACAAGTAGAACTTGTTCTGATGTAATTCAGCAAGTAACTCTGTGGGATCCTAAATGTCCCAATGTGACCCATGGGACTATGATGCGAGGATGCAGATACATTTAAAGGGGGCATTTATATTTACTTAAATGCAGATATTTTCGGGCTAAAAATCATTTTTGCAACCTGGTTTAGCTAAAAAGTTTACACAAGTTTGGCTTTTATTGGCACTTTGTTTCCCTGCACATTTCTAGCTGCAGAAATGAGTTAACTAAGAAACCGTCAGTAAGCTCACTCTGATGGGGAATTTGCAACTCTTATTTGTCTTTTATGGTCTTTTGTGACAATACCAAAGTACAGCTCACCTTTGATTTGGTCTGTGGTCGTAAATCATATAAGAAAAACACAGATATATAAACTACCGTGCTGTGGCGCCCGCTGTCCCAACTACACCCTTTATAAAATCTTATCCACAAACTCCGGTACTGTAAAAGGCGGTGGATTGGCAATCTGCATAGTCTGGGACAGCAAATTCCCTGAAAGATGTTGTCTGAACAAGGCCTTATAGTAGTGTTGCTGGACTTACAGGAACGTACAGCACCTTCTTAGGCTTGCAATCTTAAAACGCGAGGTCTGTTTACACCAGCGTTACTTATCGACTGCAAATCAGCTACTTGTCTGCTGATGGGACTCACTTACCAGCCTGTTTAAATAGGCAGACCACTCTTGAGATTGACATGTAAAAGATCATTTAGTGCATGCTGGCCGCCATTGTTCTTGGCAGCACAGGTCCTGTTTGTACAGCACAATGTGCTGCCGAGAATGATGACCTTTTGTGCAGCAGAGTGTTTCGACTGCTCGTCAGTTAATCGTCAGACTGCTTAGACTAACATTTTCCTAGGAATGCTTATCTACAACCATCATGTAGTGTGGACGAACCCTTATAGTGGTCTACATGGGCATTGGCAATGACCGGCTGCCCTAAAAATATATAGCCGCAATGCTCAATCCTATAAATAACCGGTGGTTTAGGGCACATTTCCCCTGTAAGGTCCAACCACTGTCTGGCAGCTCCAGTGTCCTTCAGAGCAGAACCGATATGTCTCTATTCAGCTATGACCTCGCACAAACGTTAACCATGTATTAGTCTGCTTGTTTTCCATTTCACGTAACACATTACTGAAAAAAGAGGAAAGCAATGTTTTACTCGAGACTGCGTATCTACATAACACCCACTGACATAGAATAGGGTTCCCTTACTATTACTATCTCATGGCTGAGCCGGATATCACTCTGTCCAGGCGGGCCAACCATTGGAGAAGGAGCTACAGAAACAGCCGAAGCCCCTGAGCTATGACATCTTTGTAACGCCCATAGAAATGGATTGACGTTATGGACAGAGTAGCACATTGGTGCCTGGACAGAGATATTCGCTTAGAGATGGTCCCATCACAGCCATGAAACGTTGAGATGACCACAACATTTAATCCAGGTTCTGGTATTTTTTATGGTAAGAGCACAGGGCTCCCGATCACGATGTGAATACCTTATGAAGCATCTTGTCTTACGACATTATAACCAATTTTATCTTATAAAGAGTTGTATTACAAGTGATGAATTCTATGAAGTTGGACCTTTAGAGTCCAACATTTAGAGTATGGTCCCACAGTATGACTACTCAAGTGCCCGAAGGTCACATCCACGATCGGGGGCACACAAGTTTGTCGGTAACACCTCGGTTATTGTTGGCGCAGGAGGCAGCTGCACTGTGGGAATGAGATGAGCGGGGTAAGTGGTGTCACCTCCACTCATGCAAGCCAGGACGTGTGCGTGGCAGGTGCACCATACCTGCCGATCAAGCACGTGTCCCGGCAGGTATCAGTACACGTGACATCACCTGCCCTGCTGATTTCTCAATGCGGATGTGAAAGGGTTATCATAACAGTGGTAATTTATCCTATGGATAGGGGATAATTTACTGATCCCAAGGACAGGTCTCGTGGAACATAGGAACTGGATTGTGAGACATTGGTACTGGGCTCTGGGACACGGGCAGTGGGCTGTGAAACATTGGTACTGGGTTCTGGGACATGGGCAGTGGGCTGTGAAATATTGGTACTGAGTTCTGGGACACGGGCAGTGGGCTGTGAAACATTGGTAATGGGTTCTGGGACACAGGCAGTGGGCTGTGAAACATTGGTACTGGGCTCTGGGACACGGGCAGTGGGCTGTGAAACATCGGTACTGGGTTCTGGGACACGGGCAGTGGGCTGTGAAATATTGGTACTGAGTTCTGGGACACGGGCAGTGGGCTGTGAAATATTGGTACTGAGTTCTGGGACACGGGCAGTGGGCTGTGAAACATTGGTAATGGGTTCTGGGACACAGGCAGTGGGCTGTGAAACATTGGTACTGGGTTCTGGGACACGAGCAGTGGGCTGTGAAACATTGGTACTGGGTTCTGGGACACGAGCAGTGGGCTGTGAAACATTGGTAATGGGTTCTGGGACACGAGCAGTGGTCTGTGAAACATTGGTACTGGGCTGTTCGAACACGGGCAGTGGGCTGTGAAACATTGGTACTGGGTTCTGGGACACGGGCAGTGGGCTGTGAAACATTGGTAATGGGTTCTGGGACACAGGCAGTGGGTTGTGAAACATTGGTACTGGGTTCTGGGACACGAGCAGTGGGCTGTGAAACATTGGTAATGGGTTCTGGGACACGAGCAGTGGGCTGTGAAACATTGGTACTGGGCTGTTCGAACACGGGCAGTGGGCTGTGAAACATTGGTACTGGGTTCTGGGACACGGGCAGGGGGCTGTGAAACATTGGTAATGGGTTCTGGGACACAGGCAGTGGGCTGTGAAACATTGGTACTGGGTTCTGGGACACGAGCAGTGGGCTGTGAAACATTGGTAATGGGTTCTGGGACACGAGCAGTGGTCTGTGAAACATTGGTACTGGGTTCTGGGACACGAGCAGTGGTCTGTGAAACATTGGTACTGGGTTCTGGGACACGGGCAGTGGGCTGTGAAACATTGGTACTGGGTTCTGGGACACGGGCAGTGGACTGTGAAACATTGGTAATGGGTTCTGGGACACGAGCAGTGAGCTGTGAAACATTGGTAATGGGTTCTGGGACACGAGCAGTGGTCTGTGAAACATTGGTACTGGGCTGTTCGAACATGGGCAGTGGGCTGTGAAACATAGGTACTGGGTTCTGGGACACGGGCAGTGGGCTGTGAAACATTGGTACTGGGTTCTGGGACACGGGCAGTGGGCTGTGAAACATTGGTACTGGGTTCTGGGACACGAGCAGTGGGCTGTGAAACATTGGTAATGGGTTCTGGGACACGAGCAGTAGGCTGTGAAACATTGGTAATGGGTTCTGGGACACGAGCAGTGGTCTGTGAAACATTGGTACTGGGCTGTTCGAACATGGGCAGTGGGCTGTGAAACATTGGTACTGGGTTCTGGGACACGGGCAGTGGGCTGTGAAACATTGGTACTGGGTTCTGGGACACGAGCAGTGGTCTGTGAAACATTGGTACTGGGTTCTGGGACACGAGCAGTGGGCTGTGAAACATTGGTAATGGGTTCTGGGACACGAGCAGTGGTCTGTGAAACATTGGTACTGGGCTGTTCGAACACGGGCAGTGGGCTGTGAAACATTGGTACTGGGTTCTGGGACACGGGCAGTGGGCTGTGAAACATTGGTACTGGGTTCTGGGATATGGGCAGTGGGCTGTGAAACATTGGTACTGGGCTGTTCGAACACGGGCAGTGGGCTGTGAAACATTGGTACTGGGTTCTGGGACACAGGCAGTGGGCTGTGAAACATTGGTACTGGGTTCTGGGACACAGGCAGTGGGCTGTGAAACATTGGTACTGGGTTCTGGGACATGAGCAGTGGGCTGTGAAACATTGGTACTGGGTTCTGGGACACAGGCAGTGGGCTGTGAAACATTGGTACTGGGTTCTGGGACACAGGCAGTGGGCTGTGAAACATTGGTACTGGGTTCTGGGACATGAGCAGTGGGCTGTGAAACATTGGTACTGGGTTCTGGGGCACGGGCAGTGGGCTGTGAAACATTGGTACTGGGTTCTGGGACACAGGCAGTGGGCTGTGAAACATTGGTACTGGGTTCTGGGACACAGGCAGTGTGCTGTGAAACATTGGTACTGGGTTCTGGGACACGGGCAGTGGGCTGTGAAACATTGGTACTGGGTTCTGGGACACGCGCAGTGGGCTGTGAAACATTGGTACTGGGCTGTTCGAACACGGGCAGTGGGCTGTGAAACATTGGTACTGGGTTCTGGGACACAGGCAGTGGGCTGTGAAACATTGGTACTGGGTTCTGGGACACGAGCAGTGGGCTGTGAAACATTGGTACTGGGTTCTGGGGCACGGGC
Organism: Dendrobates tinctorius; assembly: GCF_039654945.1. Taxonomy (NCBI): domain Eukaryota; kingdom Metazoa; phylum Chordata; class Amphibia; order Anura; family Dendrobatidae; genus Dendrobates; species Dendrobates tinctorius. The sequence goes on along the minus strand of NW_027361752.1, from coordinate 108,008 downwards.
AGTGGGCTGTGGACTATGGGAAGTGGGCTGTTGGAACATGGGAAGTGGGCTGTTGAAACAAGGGAAGTGGGCTGTTGGAACATGGGAAGTGGGCTGTTGGAACATGGGAAGTGGGCTGTTGGGACATTGGTACTGGGTTCTGGGACACGGGCAGTCAGCTGTGGAACACGGCAAGCGGACTGTGGAACATTGGTACTGGGTTCTGGGACATGGGCAGTGGACTGTGGAACACAGGCAGTCGGCTGTGGAACATTGGTACTGGGTTCTGGACATAGGGTATGGGCTCTGTAGAATGGAGCAGAGGTGAGCATGCTCAACCTTTGCTCCATTTATTGTATATTGTCCATTTATTGTAAATGGAGGAAATAGAGGAGTCCAGTGCTCTACTTTCTCTGGAAGTCCCATAGACAATGATTGGAGCAGAGATTGTACATGTGCACCTCTGCTCGTGGTTCCTGAGTCTTCTTCTCAGGATCACCGGGGGTCCCAATAGCCAGACGCTCAGTGTTCATTAAGTTATTCCCAAACCTAAGAAAAGGGATTACTCGCTATCTTAATAATAATTCCAAGAGCATTCCCTATTGCTAAATGAGTCTTTGCCATGTATCTTGATCAAGCACAGATTTTTCATCTTGATTGTTGCCGGCCAGCTTGCCCCTATGGCCCTATGCTGTAGACCTACAGTCCATCCTGTAGGGTTCCATATGGAATTGTATTAAGCAGCTGTACTTCTGTAACACAGCAAGATTATTTTGTTCTGTCAGATGTTATAAAACCAGAGGCACACTAAGGTACTATGGTGTCGGTGCCATATTACAGCTCTGTGCAACTCAAAGCTTGTATGCAGGCTTTAATCTGTCCATCCTAAATGTTATAATCTGAATGAGCCGAACAGGGCAACCTCCGTCCTTGCACCCTTTTGAAGTATGTAAATGTCAGACAATGGCAAATTTCTATGTGCCAGAGTAAAGGGCTGCTCTGAGAGTCCCAGTCTGTCTTTGCATTACATGGATGATGGCCATTAATTTGAAGGCGGACACACAATGTTACGTCTCTCCTACAGTGACCACTGCCGAGGGAATTTGCAGATGGCTATAAATTCAGGCCCTCATGCACATTAGATCAAAGTTGTCCAAACCTGCTGTTATTGGTCAAGGATTGGTCAACAGTATAATGTGTATGGGGGCCTCCCAACTCTTCCCCGACAGTTGAAGTCAGGAAAAAAAGAGGGCCGATCCTTATGTTCCCTTTGTCGATAAGTTGCTGGTAGAGGAGTCAATGGAGATAACCATCGGCCAAACAATGGATAATGATCTAATGAGTATGGTAACAACAGCCATCTTGTGACTGCAGCTTCTGACTGAAGTCAGAGGTAACGGTGACAAGCTCTCAGCGTCAGTCTAGTCGTTCTGACCCTCGAACTTATAGCGAGTTGTGACTTCTGGCTCGTCCAGCAAACACTGGAGCTGCCCAACAGGTCGCAACCTGTAGAAAATGACTGGAGCGGCACAAGATGGCGGCTGCAGAGTATTTCACTAGGGGCAGGAAACTTACTTTGGTGATAGCACTCGAGTGGTGAAATAAAAAAAACTCTGGAGTGGTGCTTTAGGCTGTGTGCCCAAGTTGCATTTTTATTCGTTTCCGCCACGTTTTTGCTGCAGCGGAAACACTTAAAAAACATTAATAAAACGCACCCCCATGCAATCCTATGGGATTCCGCAGTTGCTGTGCCCATGCTGCGGATTTTACCGCTGCGGAATCACACAGCGGTAAAATCCGTAGCATGCTCATTATTTCTATGAGATCGCAGCGATTCTGCAGCCATAGGATTGCATTTAAACTCTCACTTGACGCATGTGGCTATGCCCACCATGCGTAAAGTGAGCGCTTCATGTGCGGATGGTCCCCAGGGTCTGGAGGAGAGGAGACTGGCCTCCATGCCCTGGGTACCATATCCCTGTGAAAAATAGACTTAAAATAAAAAAAATCTGGACATACCCTCCGGCGGCCCGCGGAGTCCTTCCCACCGCTCAGCCTTGTTGCCAGCATCTTCCGGTCCCAGGGATGCATTGCGCAAATCACCCCAGATGACATCATGGTCATGTGACCGCTACGTCATCTGAGGTGATTCTCGCAATGCATCCCTGGGAACGGAGCTTGCCGGCAGCGTCGCTGGGGGCCGGGGGTTGACAGAAGGTGAGTATATCCCTATTTTTTATTTTTTTTAAATTATTTTTTACATTCTATCTTTTACTATTGATGCCGCATCAGTAGTGAAAAGTTGGGTCACACTTGTCAAGCACTATGCCTGACAAGTGTGACCAACCTGTCAATCACTTTTCCAAGTGATGCTTCAAATAGCTTGGAAAGCGCTAGGATTCTGCAAGCTAAAAACGCTGGCAAAACACTAGCGTTTTGCGGGAAAACGCATGCGAATTCCGCATGTGTTTTACCCGTGGCAGGGAATTTCGGAAATGCTGAGGAAAATTCCGCAGCATTTCTGCAACGTGGGCACATAGCCTTACACAACCACAAGAAGGGGTAGTCACATCTTCCACATTTATAACATAACCACAGGAATGGGACCCGCATATACTGTACATGATGCATTGCATTCATAGAATCGTAGAGTTGGAAGGGACCTCCTGGGCCATCGTGTCCAACCCCCTGCTCAATGCAGGATTCACTAAACCATCTCAGACAGATGTCTGTCCAGCCTCTGTTTGAAGACTTCCATTGAAGGAGAACTCACCACTTCTCGTGGCAGCCTGTTCCACTCATTGATCGCTCTAATTGTCAAAATGTTTTTTTTAATATCTGATCTGTGTCTCCTCTCATTCAGTGCAGGGATGGCCAGAATTCCCATAAAAATGAATGGGGAATGGGAAATGTGACCACCTCTCCACTGACAGTCAAGCTCATGTTCTCACAACAGATGAAGGTCCTATTGGTGAAACCCCATGAACTACACATTTAAGGCACATCCGCTAATTTTTGTAGGAAAACAGCGTTTTCACTTACAAAACAGAGCAGCCGTGAAAGTGATTGCTTAGGAAGCAGTCAAAATACCGCGGAGGCTCAGCTGTGCCACCCTCATCTGTACTGGGATCTACAGGGAGCATTACTACCTGGTGAGGGGCACTCAGCACACTTAGGTCAATATTAATCGGTAAGGGTCACCTGGGACATGAACACTTTATAAGTGCCACTCACATCATTACTACTTTGAAAGGAAGCACGATTACATTACAAGGGGGTACTTGGGGTATAAGTGCTTTATAAGGAGGCGCTGAGGATATTATGACTTGATAAGGGGGCACTTGGGGTATAAGTGCTTTATAAGGAGGCGCTGAGGATATTATGACTTGACAAGGGGGCACTTGGGGTATAAGAGCTTTATAAGGAGGCGCTGAGGGTATTATGACTTGATAAGGGGGCACTTGGGGTATAAGTACATTATAAGGAGGCGCTGAGGATATTATGACTTGATAAGGGGGCACTTGGGGTATAAGTACTTTATAAGGAGGCGCTGAGGATATTATGACTTGATAAGGGGGCACTTGGGGTATAAGTACATTATAAGGAGGCGCTGAGGATATTATGACTTGATAAGGGGGCACTTGGGGTATAAGTACATTATAAGGAGGCGCTGAGGGTATTATGACTTGATAAGGGGGCACTTGGGGTATAAGTACATTATAAGGAGGCGCTGAGGGTATTATGACTTGATAAGGGGGCACTTGGGGTATAAGTACATTATAAGGAGGCGCTGAGGATATTATGACTTGATAAGGGGGCACTTGGGGTATAAGTACATTATAAGGAGGCGCTGAGGGTATTATGACTTGATAAGGGGGCACTTGGGGTATAAGTACATTATAAGGAGGCACTGAGGGTATTATGACTTGATAAGGGGGCACTTGGGGTATAAGTACTTTATAAGGAGGCGCTGAGGATATTATGACTTGATAAGGGGGCACTTGGGGTATAAGTACATTATAAGGAGGCGCTGAGGGTATTATGACTTGATAAGGGGGCACTTGGGGTATAAGTACATTATAAGGAGGCGCTGAGGGTATTATGACTTGATAAGGGGGCACTTGGGGTATAAGTACATTATAAGGAGGTGCTGAGAATATTATGACTTGATAAGGGGGCACTTGGGGTATAAGTACTTTTTAAGGAGGTGCTGAGGATATTATGACTTGATGAGGGGGCACTTGGGGTAGAAGTGCTTTATAAGGAGGCGCTGAGGATATTATGACTTGATAAGGGGGCATTTGGGGTATAAGTACTTTATAAGGAGGTGCTGAGGATATTATGACTTGATAAGGGGGCACTTGGGTTATAAGTACTTTATAAGGAGGTGCTGAGAATATTATGACTTGATAAGGGGGCACTTGGGGTATAAGTACTTTATAAGGAGGCGCTGAGGGTATTATGACTTGATAAGGGGGCACTTGGGTTATAAGTACTTTATAAGGAGGCGCTGAGGGTATTATGACTTGATAAGGGGGCACTTAGGGTATAAGAGCTTTATAAGGAGGTGCTGAGAATATTATGACTTGATAAGGGGGCACTTGGGGTATAAGAGCTTTATAAGGAGGTGCTGAGGATAGTATGACTTGATAAGGGGGCACTTGGGGTAGAAGTGCTTTATAAGGAGGTGCTGAGGATATTATGACTTGATAAGGGGGCATTTGGGGTATAAGTACTTTATAAGGAGGTGCTGAGGATATTATGACTTGATAAGGGGGCACTTGGGTTATAAGTACTTTATAAGGAGGTGCTGAGGATATTATGACTTGATAAGGGGGCACTTGGGGTATAGGTACATTATAAGGAGGCGCTGAGGGTATTATGACTTGACAAGGGAGCACTTGGGGTATAAGTACTTTATAAGGAGGCGCTGAGGGTATTATGACTTGATAAGGGGGCACTTAGGGTATAAGAGCTTTATAAGGAGGTGCTGAGGATATTATGACTTGATAAGGGGGCACTTGGGGTATAAGTACTTTTTAAGGAGGTGCTGAGGATATTATGACTTGATGAGGGGGCACTTGGGGTATAAGTACATTATAAGGAGGTGCTGAGGATATTATGACTTGATAAGGGGGCACTTGGGGTATAAGTACTTTATAAGGAGGCACTGAGGATATTATGACTTGATAAGGGGGCACTTGGGGTATAAGTACTTTATAAGGAGGTGCTGAGGATATTATGACTTGATAAGGGGGCACTTGGGGTATAAGTACATTATAAGGAGGCGCTGAGGGTATTATGACTTGATAAGGGGTCACTTGGGGTATAAGTACTTTATAAGGAGGTGCTGAGGATATTATGACTTGATAAGGGGGCACTTGGGGTATAAGTACTTTATAAGGAGGCGCTGAGGGTATTATGACTTGATAAGGGGGCACTTGGGGTATAAGAGCTTTATAAGGAGGTGCTGAGGATAGTATGAATTGATAAGGGGGCACTTGGGGTATAAGTACATTATAAGGAGGCGCTGAGGGTATTATGACTTGACAAGGGAGCACTTGGGGTATAAGTACTTTATAAGGAGGCGCTGAGGGTATTATGACTTGATAAGGGGGCACTTAGGGTATAAGAGCTTTATAAGGAGGTGCTGAGGATATTATGACTTGATAAGGGGGCACTTGGGGTATAAGTACTTTTTAAGGAGGTGCTGAGGATATTATGACTTGATGAGGGGGCACTTGGGGTATAAGTACATTATAAGGAGGTGCTGAGGATATTATGACTTGATAAGGGGGCACTTGGGGTATAAGTACTTTATAAGGAGGCACTGAGGATATTATGACTTGATAAGGGGGCACTTGGGGTATAAGTACTTTATAAGGAGGTGCTGAGGATATTATGACTTGATAAGGGGGCACTTGGGGTATAAGTACATTATAAGGAGGCGCTGAGGGTATTATGACTTGATAAGGGGTCACTTGGGGTATAAGTACTTTATAAGGAGGTGCTGAGGATATTATGACTTGATAAGGGGGCACTTGGGGTATAAGTACTTTTTAAGGAGGTGCTGAGGATATTATGACTTGATAAGGGGGCACTTGGGATATAAGTACTTTATAAGGAGGCACTGAGGATATTATGACTTGATAAGGGGGCACTTAGGGTATAAGTACTTTTTAAGGAGGTGCTGAGGATAGTATGAATTGATAAGGGGGCACTTGGGGTATAAGTACTTTATAAGGAGGCACTGAGGATATTATGACTTGATAAGGGGGCACTTGGGGTATAAGTACTTTATAAGGAGGTGCTGAGGATAGTATGAATTGATAAGGGGGCACTTGGGGTATAAGTGCTTTATAAGGAGGTGCTGAGGATAGTATGAATTGATAAGGGGGCACTTGGGGTATAAGTGCTTTATAAGGAGGCATGAGGATAATATGAATTGATAAGGGGGCACTTGAGGTATAAGTGCTTTATAACTTGTCACTTGCAGCATCATTAATTTATAAGTGGCCAACAGGACTTCTCAGTTTACTTTGGCTGGCGACCATTTCTCAGTCTGAACGCGGCTCTCACGGTAAGAAAGATTGGTGACTGCTGCTGAACTGTAATAACCCTCACGGGTGATCCTATATCTACAACAGCTAAAAACCTACATTTAAATTTTTTATTTTTTGCTTAACTTTCCAAAATTTCGCAAAAGCGACAAACGAGGCATAATAGTCTTTTCACCATTTTGCATAAAATCGATGAAAGAAACAAGAAAAGCTGAAAATGTTTTAACAAAAGAGCAATGGACTTCATCTGGCCTTCCCATCATCGCTCGAAGAATTGTTGTGTAGTTACATCATCAGGAAATAAAATACTATCCCCCCGAGAGCCCCCTCCACAGAAACACAAAGTCACAGCTTAAATCCACATCCTCTACAGAGAAGCTGCCCAAACTTTTCCTATATGAGAAAGTTAAAAACGTTTTGCTTTTTTTTTTCCCATCAGTAGCGAAAGCTAAAATCATTGCGCGGTCCTGGATAGGACTTTCTGGGATTAGTAATAGGACTAAATAACTCCCAATGACTTTATTATCAGCGAGTAGACGGGAGTTTTTGGAAGACAAGCCTTCCGCACATTCTTGTTCAGCCCTGAATGGCGGAGACAAATGAAATACTTCACACAGGATTGAACTTCAGCTGGAGCCAGAACACATTAATAAACTTTCTAAAACTTCTGGCGTGCATTAGGGTGCACTAGTCAGACAGCATCGGCAGCAGTGGTGTGCCTGTACAACACAGATCTTATAGGGCCGGCCCATGACGTCATGCTCTATAGGCTTGGGACAAGCTGAGAGTATCTTTCATTGTTTGCCTTTTCCATTGGAATGCTCACATCTCATGCCTGGGAGAAAACTGCCTCTCCGAGAAGTAAGTCCCTTTATGGGACCGCAGCAGCTGTGGCCATACTCTGCAGCTCTACAACCCCAGGTAAGAGCAGGCAGCCTGGACATCTCACTTTACTACTCCCCAGCTTGCATTTTCCTGCACTGCACTCTCTGCCTCCATTAAAATAGCCATGAACAAACTTTTAAAAAGTTTTACAGTTTGTATGCAGCCGAGCTGAGTTTGCCATTTGGCACTGTGCAGTATCTTTTTTCAGTTTTTTTTTTATTTTGTAATAATTATTTTACACTATGCACATGCAAGCTGCAATATGACAACTTCAGCTCTGCTACACCTGTATGCAGCACGTAATCCTTCACGAACACCTGGACAGGTACACGTGCGCTACTGAAGAAGTCAGAGAAAGTTGCTGCTTTTTTTTTTTTTTTTTTTTTACTGCAATCATCCTGCCTATACAGATGTAGCAGTGCTGACTTTGTCATTTAGCTACGAGAGGTAATAGATAATATAGCAGATATGTGCAAAAACAGACACCGCTTTGTATATAATATACACATTGTATATAGTCATTGTAGTGTGCATTACAAACTCAGCTCTGCTGCATCTGCACAGCAGTAGCGTATAAATAAGCCACGGCTATACTTCAACGCTTTGCTGAAAACTTCCTGAATTTAGATAAAGGAGCAGGGTCATCTTTAATGCTATGTAAAACCACAGAAAAACCAAATATAACATTGCAATGAGTTGTGCTAAATTACAAACCCAGCTCTGCTACATCCTAAAAATTGACTGGTAGTTGCAATGAGAGTTTTTTTGTTTTGTTTTTGCGGATGCTAGGTGTTGTTTCAGAGCAAGATGCTGGGGAAATAGTGTCCCAACCGGAGATTTCCCTTATTATTACCCCATTTTAGGAATGCAGATGATCAGACGGGAGGACGGAATAAGGCTATGTGCCCACGTAGTTTTTAGGTGCTGCGGATTTCTCCCCGCGGATTTTGTAAAGTCCGCAGGTAAATTTCAGGTCAAAAGACCTGCGGTTTTACCTGCGGATTAGGCTGCGGTTTTGCCCTGCGGTTTATCACCTCTACAATGGAGGAGATGGTAAACCGCAGCAGAATCCGCAGAAAAGAAGTGAGATGTCATTTCTTTATGCGGATTTGAAACCGCAGCAAAAAACGCGCGGAAAATTCTGCAGCATGTGCACATAGAGTAAAATGGTACTGTACAATGCAGCAGATTCTGCTGCGGATCCGCAGGGCCAGAAACATTGCGGATCCGCGGCAAAATCCGCAGTGTGTGCACACACCCTAAAAGCCTCTATAGGTCCGAGGGTCCAGCAGTGGGGGCAGCGTGCACCCTGCCCCACGTCTGCAGTGATAGACATGATGCTCCGCTGGGGATTCTACGGCATTCTTCACTCACATGTTTTTAAGCTAAATGATAGTTAATTCCCCCCATTCCCCCCCAAAAAAGAAAAATCCGAGTGTGTCACTTGTGAAGGTCTTGCTATGTCGGTAAAGAAGGTCAGAACTTCTCCAAAGTTCAGATTCTTTCCTGCACCATGTGCAGTGAATTAGGAAAACAAATAAAAATGGGTTTTCTGGTAATAATGGAATAATAGAAGAAATAGCAGGGATGTGGATGACGTTAGCGAAGCATTACTAGCGCGATCTGCGGGGACGTAACGGGACGCGCTTCTCCCACCTATTGTTCTTCACCAGACTAAACAAACACTGGAGCAACAGATTGACCGCAGGCTGGGGTAAAGCGCCGATCTGCCACTGGTAAAACGGGAGCAAAATCAGGAAGGACTGAGGGGAAAAAAGTCAGAATGGGATGAGAACGAAAATATCATTAATAGAGGAGGGACTGCAGGGAGAAGCCGCTAATTAAAGGACAGCGCTATAGGAAGGGTAATTATAGAGCGCAGAAATGGGTCAGTGAGTCTCATGTTGGTTAAACTCTAGAGCCATAGAGTATCCGAGCCATAGAGTACCCGAGCCATAGGGTACGTTCACCGGGGACGTGATGAAACCACACAAGTTGCTGCAGATTTGTAGTGAATGTCACCCTATGTATTGCATTGGTCTAGTGCTGCTGAAATGGCGTATATGCCACTTTCCAGCTCTCGTGGAACTATAAGTTCCAGCAAGTTGGAATGTTGGCAAATCCTGGGTATCTCTATTTGGCATGATCAAGAAGAAAACAACAACAACAAATAATATTACAGCAATACCGGAATCTACACAATGGAAACCGGTGGAGCCTGACAGACCCCATTGACGTCATTGGGGTTCGTCAGGTCTCCTTAATTTTCGATGGAATATGCACCAAAGCGACCAACACAGATGCCATACATATGGCGGTGTAAAGAGCCATACCATGCCCTGCCGGGGGCCTTGCCAAAAAGAAAAAGTCCATGTTTTTGGCATCCAATGGAGAATATCATGATTTAATTTTTTTTTTAATTTAGGACAGCGCTATAGGAAAATTAATTACAGGAAGGCTGAGAAATGGGTTAATGAGTCTCATGTAGGAAAAACATCGAATGTGAACAGTAAAAATCCGCACGTTTGGCTGATTTTCAGCGTATTTCACCTTATTGTCGGAAACCGTGAAATCTCCAGTGAAAATCTTCCGCGTTAATTGAGATGTGGATTTAAAGTTCCTTCACAAGTCAATGATCACGCAGATCCAGCAGTGGTTTGTGAACCAGGTCAGCGAGATTTAATCAAGCGTAATCTACTCTGTCACTACTGAAAAGCGGAAAATCTGCATCAGATTATCCCAGTGTGAATATACCTAAAAAAAAGGCAAAATGGCTCATGGTTTCTGTTTGCATTGGTTTATGTATGCCAAGGGTAGGAGTGTATGAATCTGTACAGCACGGTGCTGAGGATAGGCAACTGCTTATATAGCAAATCCTTGGTATCATAACTAATAAAAATAAGAAGGAATGATCCAATAACAGAGGTGGGCTAGAATTCCTTCCTGCTTCCATGCGGGGGACATGGGAACCAGTTATGACATAATCGGAAGAAACGGCAGCCTGTATTCCGCTAATGAATTTGCAGGGTTACGGTGGAAAATTGGATTCCTGGCTCCCGCCCTGCTCTGTTATCTGATCGGCCGTACTCCTGAAGGACAGATCCTGAGATTAGACGTCCCTTATGGGAGTTCAGTATATATTGTATGACCAAACAACAGCCAAAAACGTTTCAGAAAAATTTATACAATTGATATAAAACTAATGCTAGAGAAAAACAGCATCAATTGGAGGAATTCATATAAAGGATTACATCTGTGTATTACCATAGAGGATGCGGGCTGGACGGATCCAGCGTGTAACAAGATGTAAGATACTGGGGGTCAGAATTCGGACATGCCTGGACTTCTGTAATCCCAGATGACAATAAAATGGGGTCCACCACTCTACAACCTTTGTGGGGGTCACGAAACAAAAAATAACACACTGTAGAACAGGAATTTGTACGATGAACCCCACCACTAACTATATTGGGGTCTGTCAGAGTTCCTTTATAGGCTGTGTACACATGTTGCGATTTGCTGTTTTTTTTTCCAATGCAGATTTGTCACGAAATCTGCAGGGTTTCCAGATGCCAGTGAATGAGAATCCTAAAGCCTCATGCATACGTTGCTTATTTGTAAATTGCAGATTTGGCGCAGATTTAAATCTGCGTGATGTCAATTCTTTCAGCGGTTTTCCTGCAGGGTTTCACCCATATTAGTTAGTGGAGAAAAATTTGCAGCAAAAAACGCAATTAAAAAAAGCCGCAAAAATGGCATTGTTTTTCCTGCCAAAAGATGCAGAAATGGTGCAGAAACTTCTACAGCATTTTTGGTGGACACAGCCTCCAACACAGATGTGAACATAGCCTAAGTCTCCACACACGGCAGTGTATAGAAGGAGGCCTCCAACACAGACATGAACACAGCCTAAGGGTGTGTGCACACGTTGCGGATTCTGCTGCGGATTTTTCCGCACAGATTTGTCAAAATCCGCAGGTCCAATTACCTGCGGTTTATCTGTGGATTAGCCAGCCTTTTTTCCCCCTGCGGTTTGACACCTGTCATGGAGCAGGTGCCAAACCGCTGCGGAATCCGCACAAAGAATTGACATGCTGCGGGTTTAAATCCGCAGCAAATCCGCGCGGAAAAATCTGCTATGTCTGCACTGCGTTTTCCATTTTCCATTGTCTAAAATGGTACTGTACAATGCAGCAGAAACTTCTGCAGATCCGCAGGGCCAAATCCGCTGCGGATCCGCAGCAGAATCCGCAACGTGTGCACACACCCTAAGTCTCCACACACATGGCAGTGTATAGAAGGAGGACTCCCAACACAGACAAGAACACAGCCTATGTATCCACACACATGGCAGTGTATAGAAGGAGGACTCCAACACAGACATGAACACAGCCTAAGTCTCCACACACATGGCAGTGTATAGAAGGAGGACTCCAACACAGACATGAACACAGCCTAAGTCTCCACACACATGGCAGTTTATAGAAGGAGGACTCCAACACAGACGTGAACACAGCCTAAGTCTCCACACACATGGCAGTGTACAGAACCGTGCTATGCTTTGCCATGCTTACATACTTTCGGCTTCCATGATTTATTTCTGTTGGATCTGTACAGAAATTGATAGAACACTCTGAAATCAGAGGCCCCTGCTTTTATACAGTCATTTGCATGAAGCCATATGTTTGATATCCCAAAGATGACATGCATGAATGGCGCGCAGCCTGCAGCTCCCAGTTGTAGGACTACAAGTGTCAGCATGCAGATCTCATCGCCCACCCTAGGTTACGACTGCTGACGAGACATGCAATATCTTGTAGATCTAGAACACCTAGCGAGTGATATGCTGTAAACCTGCGTATGATGCTATAGTGTCAGCACAGAATATTGCTGCCGTCTGCAAAGAGCGAGATTTAATGGGCCTTTAATCATACGGGGGATGTTTAATATTAATCCTTTGTGTATGCAGCGACTGCATATTATCCGTGCAAAACAGGGAATGTACGCCCACGCTTCAGTTCCTGCATCGGTGAAGCTTCCAATCAACTTTCCTTTCAGCCAGCCAACCCCACACAGACAAGCTGGGGTCTATGGGACGCTGCTTCATATGTCAGCACAGGCCTATAAAAAAGGATGATGACAGGCAGCGCTAGCAATGTATTCACAGAATACAGGCTGCCAAAAACAATGACTGCTGGACAGCAGCAGGGAGTAGTAAATCTCCAGAGTCCCACATGGTTATGGATTTTCTCCACAAGCAGAAGAGATTGTGATAGTAACTCTATGTGGAGGAGTTGCCAGTTATGCAATTACCCCTTGCACTTGTTATACTATAACCAGCATTGCTTAAAGTAGATGTGTCATTAGGATAAAAGTAGCCAGTTTTTGCTCTTATTTTATGCCTGCTTGTCCCCTGAGTATTCCACTTTTTTCTTTTCTAAATCCGCCATACGGTTCCACAGATATGAGCCTTTTTACTTAGCACCACTTTTTAGGGTCTTTATGAAAGTGGCGTGGCTTAGCAGATTCACTGAGGGCGTGTCTTTTGGCTGTTCTGCATAATTAGCCTGTAAGCCACGCCCCCTTGTAAAGAACATAAAAATTAGCACTAAATAAAAAAAATCCCAAATCTCTGGATCCGAATGGTGGATTCGTAAAAAGGTTAATGCTCAGAAAAGAAGCGGGAATAATGTAAGAGCAAAAACTGGCCACTTTTGACAGGTCCTCTTTAAAGCGATGCTCCTATCTTCATAGATGGATATCGTCGGCTCACAATTGTCAATACAAGCAAGTTTGCAGGTGTTCAGCCGTTCTTGATAGAACAACACTTTTCATATGGTTGCCTTGAAGACCGACCACTGCTGCCACCCAATAGAACATGTGCAGCGCTAACAAGCTCTTTTCTGTTGAGCTAGTAAGCACTGTTTTGAAGCTGGATAGGATCACTTGGATCTCGTTGTTATCTCCTAATCCCGGCCAGCTTCACTGCAGCGCTTACAAGCTAGACAGAAGCGGTGGTCGGTCTCCTAGGCAACGGGCTCTAAATAAAAGTGAAAATGGCTCAAGAACGGCTGCAAATTTTAATAAGTATTCACAAGCACTATCTGACAATATCCATCTATGAAGATGGGATTAACCCTTTCATTTTAAATGTAAGCACACTCAATCATTACCTATAGTGTGCGTTCGGTCTTCCCTCCAATGCATTATTTGCTTCCTTTGAATTCCCCTATCATTTTAGGTTCATCTTACTCAATAAATTATAATAATAATGAAAATAAAGTATATTATATGGTCTGGTACTAGCTAGTAGCCATTGGTGTAGTGTTTTCTCTCTTGCCTCATTTCTACATTTTTTGCATAGAAGATAGAGGACACCCCGACTTTTTGGTCCGCACTTCATATACCATCTCACTGTACTTAAAGGAACAGTTTCTGATCAAGCGGATTAAAGCAGAGAAAAGAAAAAAAAACAAAAACCTTATTTGCTGCTCCAATTCCCTAGAGATGATGTGTACCAGAAATAAGAGTCAGCCAGCCGGCAGAGTATCAGAACATCCCTCAAAGCCCTACCAGCTGCAGCTCAGATGGTCTGGCAAGAACTTTACAAAGGAAAACACTTTCTAATTTGTACTTCCACAATTCCCATGTACAGTCGGTTTGGGCCGAGCAGAATATATCCAGAAATTACTTGAAAAAACACCAAAAAAACCCAACAAAAAACAATAAATAAGTTAGTAGCGGAACGCATCCCTCGGGGAAGTTCCTGAAAACATTTTATCCATAAAAGGCCTCTCGGAATCAGCACCGTGTAACATGACGACTGATTCATAGCAATGTCACGCAGCATATACGAGACGTGCATCAGCCGGGAAATATAACAAATACTAATACTGTATACACGCACTCATCATCCTCAGCTGTATGAGGAGAGTGTCCGCCTCTGAGCAACATTTCACAGCTCCCCTATATCATGTATAGTTAAATGAGTGAAACTGCAAAGTGATCTGGTAAGAAGGCAGCAATGGGAAAGACCATAAAAACATTATTTATAAGCAACGAATACAATATTAAAAAAATGAAAAAAAAAAAAAAAAATAAAGCACACTAGGCCTACGCGTTTCGAGCACTAAGGCTGTTAATCCTGAAAATCTAATAATAATGAAAAGCCTTAGTGCTCAGACACATACGTCTAGTGTGTTTGTTTTTATTTTTTCCCTTTTGATATTTTAATAGTAACCTACTAATGTCTTTATATTTCATTGTGGTTGCTGGATGTCTTTCTGCCTCCGATCTGATCATTGTCACCCAGGAGCCGGCCCGTGCTCTCTGTCCGAGCAACCTTTATTGGATTGAAAGACACCTAGGCAGTGTGAGCCAATGTGATATTTTCCTTTGAAATTGCAAAGTGCATGTAAAAAAACAAACAAAAAAAACAGACTTTGCAAATAACCTCTAATTAAAAATTCTTGAGAAAATGAGAACGGACAGGATTTTTATTTATTTTTTTATTTTTACTCATTTATATAGCGCTATTAGTTCCACAGCGCTTTACAGACATTATATTTAAAGGTAGTTGCCCAAATTACCAGCCACCTGAGCAGTCGTTTACAGGTGGTGAGTTTCCTATGCAAGGAGCGCTGCTCTGAAGCTGGCTGGATCACTGCATTCAGTCAGCTTCAGTCCTATTGCACAGTTTGGAGCAATCACACCGCTGGTCAGAACTGTCACTCATCAGGAGCATACAGTCACCCGGGAAGCAGGAACCTGGGAGGCAGAGGAAAACAGCGCTACTAAACAGAGGACATGAATACGCCCCTTTCGTTCACAGTTCTGTTACTCGTCATTGGAAAGCACCAATGATCACATTGTCAGAGATATGGTTAGCACCTTGCTCCTATAATGTAGTGTTAGGGTTAGGGATCTCCCGCTTACATTGCCTGTTATTATGACACATCAATGCTAATCTCTAAAGCACCTGCAGTCACAAAGCCTGTCTGAAATGTAGAAATTTCAGCTCTGAAGCTTACTTACAATTGTGACTGCAGCTCTAAAATACAATACAGGCATTAGATTCAATAAATCTACAACATAAGTAATGGGATGTATTAAAGTTGCTCAAATTTTTATGCAGATCAAAGAAGCCCCTAAGGCCCCAACTTGTACAACTGCAGAACTTTATCCAAGAGCAGGGCCATTAGACCTCAGAGGCTTTGTTAGAAGAATATAGTTGATGAAAGCATTGGTAAGGATCACATAAATCACTTATTTCAAAGGCTTCCATTTAGATCTAAAGCCACTCCGTGTCCCACTGGTGCGAGCTGGAGATTGCAGACCGCCGATATATATCAGCAAGAAGCTTGGCTTCATTTTGGGTCTGGTATTAAATGTGATATATTAGTAGGTTTCTCCAGGACTATTGGAGGCAAAACGGCGACTTTGGCCACAACACAGGTGAAGTGGCCGAAGATCGCTCTATACCAATACATAGTGTCGTAATACCGGTGAATGGAGTTGCATTGTCACATCAGCAGAAAGCAAGTCGCAAAAAAGTCAGGACCAGTTGGGTTCTTTGCCACTTTCTCATCTCACCATCTTGTAGGTTACAAAGCGAGTCCATTCACTTCCATTACGCTACTACAGTTAGGTCCATATATATTTGGACAGAGACAACATTTTTCTAATTTTGGTTCTAGACATTACCACAATGAATTTTAAACAAAATAATTCAGATGCAGTTGAAGATCAGACTTTCAGCTTTCATTTCAGGGTATCCACATTAACATTGGATGAAGGGTTTAGGAGTTTCAGCTCCTTAACATGTGCCACCCTGTTTTTAAAGGGACCAAAAGTAATTGGACAGATTAAATAATTGTAATAAAATGTTCATTTCTAGTACTTGGTTGAAAACCCTTTGTTGGCAATGACTGCCTGAAGTCTTGAACTCATGGACATCACCAGACGCTGTGTTTCCTCCTTTTTGATGCTCTGCCACGCCTTCACTGCGGTGGTTTTCAGTTGCTGTTTGTTTGTGGGCCTTTCTGTCTGAAGTTTAGTCTTTAACAAGTGAAATGCATGCTCAATTGGGTTGAGATCAGGTGACTGACTTGGCCATTCAAGAATATTCCACTTCTTTGCTTTAATAAACTCCTTGGTTGCTTTGGCTTTATGTTTTGGGTCATTGTCCATCTGTAGTATGAAACGACGACCAATCAGTTTGGCTGCATTTGGCTGGATCTGAGCACACAGTATGGCTCTGAATACCTCAGAATTCATTCGGCTGCTTCTGTCCTGTGTCACATCATCAATAAACACTAGTGACCCAGTGCCACTGGCAGCCATGCATGCCCAAGCCATCACACTGCCTCCGCCGTGTATTACAGATGATGTGGTATGCTTTGGATCATGAGCTGTACCACGCCTTCGCCATACTTTTCTCTTTCCATCATTCTGGTAGAGGTTGATCTTGGTTTCATCTGTCCAAAGAATGTTCTTCCAGAACTGTGCTGACTTTTTTAGATGTTTTTTAGCAAAGTCCAGTCTAGCCTTTTGAGTCTTGATGCTTATGAGTGGCTTGCACCGTGCAGTGAACCCTCTGTATTTACTTTCATGCAGTCTTCTCTTTATGGTAGATTTGGATATTGATACGCCTACCTCCTGGAGAGTGCTGTTCACTTGGTTGGCTGTTGTGAAGGGGTTTCTCTTCACCATGGAGACTATTCTGCGATCATCCACCACTGTTGTCTTCCGTGGGCGCCCAGGTCTTTTTGCATTGATGAGTTCACCAGTGCTTTCTTTCTTTCTCAGGATGTACCAAACTGTAGATTTTGCCACTCCTAATGTTGTAACAATTTCTCGGATGGGTTTTTTCTGTTTTTGCAGCTTAAGGATGGCTTGTTTCACCTGCATGGAGAGCTCCTTTGACCTCATGTTTCCTTCACAGCAAAACCTTCCAAATGCAAGCACCACACCTCAAATCAACTCCAGGCCTTTTATCTGCTTGAGAATGAAATAACGAAGGGATTGCCCACACCTGTCCATGAAATAGCCTTGGAGTCAATTGTCCAATTACTTTTGGTCCCTTTAAAAACAGGGTGGCACATGTTAAGGAGCTGAAACTCCTAAACCCTTCATTCAATTTTAATGTGGATACCCTCAAATGAAAGCTGAAAGTCTGAACTTCAACTGCATCTGAATTGTTTTGTTTAAGATTCATTGTGGTAATGTCTAGAACCAAAATTAGAAAAATGTTGTCTCTGTTCAAATATATATGGACCTAACTGTATGTAGTAGCAAATAGGGAATTTTGGCCACGTGATTTATGTCACTTATAAAACTGGTCACTATTCTACAAGTCACAGTGACCAACGATGGCCACATATAGGAGGAGAAAATGTGCATGGCTCTCTGAACTGATCACGGGTTATAGAAGTGGCAGCATGAGTTTACGTGACTCCCATGAGTATATGCCAAAGCAGGTAAACTCCTTTTAGAGAATGTCAGAAAAGCTCTGTTCACATATTACCCTTCATTTCGCATATAGAGGCCCAGTTTACTTCTGTCATATAGCATGCTTAAGATTTTTGTTTTACTCTTCATTTTTTTTTTACTATAGTTTTATGGTATAGGGCAGTTACTAGTCTTCTTTTACAGGAATTGTTCACTACTTTAAAAAGGGAAAATAAATATATAAAGATTATATATCTATATATTTTCTCTATATCTATATCTATCTAAATATATATACATATCTATATATCTCTATCTATAAAATATATATATATATATATATATATATATATATATATATATATATATATATATTATCTCTCTCAAAAAAATAAAGGGAACATTAGACCCTGAGCAGACACATGGATGTTAGTGACCTATCAGCTCTCTTTTTTCCATTCAAGAAAGAAAAGAGACTTTCATCCATTGCACCTGATCAGGGCAGCCGATTGGCTGCAGTGATTACATGACACCTACAACAGAAAAAGAAGCCAAGAGACGGTCAGGGAGCGCAGTACAGAATGCGGAGTCCGGTAGTTGAATATTGATATTTATTTTTTTAAATTCCTGTTTCAGTTGGTCCATTTACAATGTTTTAATGTAACACACGACCCCTTTATAAGTATATCGGCACATGCCAGCCCAACAAAGGACATTTTAATTTGCCTGTACATCAGGAGAGTATGCTCTAAGCGCACATCACTAACATGGTGTGAACAAGGCGTAACGATGCTGTCACTTGTGTCCATCACTTCTAGGCCTCAGTGTGAATACATGCGCCACCATGCTGCGCAGGCGACAGCATAGTCTGATAATTAGAGTTAGGAATGGGAACTGTACTTTTCACCTTCGGAGAAAAGTTCAATCGATGCGTGTCTGTACACCTGCCTGTAAAAGGTGTTCTACCCTGACTTCTTAGTATTTGATAAGTGTTCATAATGTGCTGCCAAGATGTCAGACATACAATGTACCGAGTTCTCGACACGACAAACAGCCAGTGGCCATGCCAGGTCTGTGAACGGTGCCAATTATTTCGTCAGGAAGCCGCCCTCATCGATAGATCGGAATGACAATAAACGAGAACGTGAGTGTAACTGCATAACTATTAGTAAATGGCTACGGTTCTGTTCCCACCAGGAGTTTTTTAAGTGCAAAAAACTCAGCGTCTTACAGTTCCAGCAAAGTGGACGGGATTTCTAGCGATCTCCTGACCACTGCGCTTCTTTTTCAGTGGCGTAACCTGACTTGTGGTTTTATGTGTAGATTTCCCCATACACACAAGTTTTTAGTGCTTTTCCACTGCGAACACATGCTAAAAACGCACGGAATCCGACACATGACTGTATCAATGAAGTAATCAATCCAAATACCAGCAGGTATCAAAAAGAAAGTATGACACCAACGAGACACAAAAAACGCAGGATCAAAAACGAGGTAAAAAACAAATGTAAAAAAAAAATATAACGCAGCAGAAATTCCAAGTTTTTGAGGCGTTTTGTGATTTTTGAGGAGGATTTGAACGGTTTCTGCTCCAAAATCTCCTCAAGAAACGCAGTGGGCACATACACTTTACTGCGCTGCTGCCGATTAGCTTGTACACACAGTGCTGAAGCTGGCCAGGATCTAGCTGTAAAACAGTGCTTACAAGCTTAATAGAAGAGAGCTTGTAAGCACTACGCATGCTCTGCTGTCTAGCAGCAGTGGTCGGTATCCTAGGCGACAAGTTGTTAGTAAACGAAAAGAGTTAATATCTCAAATATGGCTGAAAATTTTAATAAGCGGTAAATTTCAAAATTGCTTATATTTTGAAGCATTATTTGATAATATCCATTTATGAAGATAGGAATACATATTTAAAGGTATATCTAGTGAGAGCGAGTTCAGGCTTATTCAGGTGTGTTCTCCGGGAAAGCCCAAGGCCTCGGCACCTTCAGTGAATGAGGAGGAGCGGCAGTACGAGGCACAAGTGGGGCAAGCTGCCACGTCTGAATAGATGGTAAAGAAGCTCACAAAACCATTATTTCCTGGCCTTTGTGGGGTTATGGGTGCCATACTCGCATCAGAAAACATACTTGTAGCCAAACTAAAAGGTTAGGCCATCAATGTGTATCTTTGGAAACAGTCCTGTACGTAGGCGGGCGTGGAGGATTCAGATGTGTCCAAATCATTAGGCGGCACGCACCCCTAAATGAATTAGGTGTCACATATGTGCGCCTCTGCCAGAGATGTTACTAAAGTCAGGAGTAGAAAAAAAATAAAAACTGGAGACATGCTTGGTTTTTTTGGGTATTTTTGAGTCACAGATTAAATTCCCCATTGCAAATGCTTCCATAAAACAAGCCTCACGTCTCATTCAAGGGCTGCTTGTTTCTATTTAATCTGCAGGAGAAACTTGGAATTTTGTTTTGTTTTTTTACAGAGAATAAGGCCACGTTCACATGTGGAGCATTTAGTGAGTTTTTTTTACCTCAGTATTTGTAAACCAAATCCAGGAGTGGGTGATAAATGCAGTTGTGTGCTTTTTTGGCTTACAAATACTGAGGTAAAAAATTCTGCAAATACTCAATGTGTGCACGCGGCCTAAAGGATGTCACACTAATGGTAAACATGGATGCAGGAGAAATGAATCTGTATGCAAAGAAGAAAAAAATGGGTTTCTGAATGAGGCCTTAGCGGTATTGCCTGTGTATAAAGTGCAGAATATGGAAAGCAGTGAGAGCGCTCTGCGTGCGGCTGCCGTCTGATGAGTGACAGTGCTGCTAAGTGCTCCGTGCTGAAGGAATACGCTTCCAGCTCTGCAGGGTTATCTGCTACAACGCTGGGTATTTCCAGATTAAATAAATATGAGGACACACACTATGTGAGAACCGCTGATGAAGTGCAGGTGGTCCACTGGCGTACGTATCGCTGTGTACCACATGTGGATCAGAATGACATGACATCACCAAACCAGAATCTGCATGACACCATCAAAAGTAGGATTAGATTATCTGGCCTGCGAGCAAAACTCCGCTCACCAGGAAAGCATCATCTGGGCCGCGCTTCTACCTCCAGGGAGCGTCTGAGACACAAATAGCATTTATGGAGAATGCTCCGAGAGCTGTATGAATATGTATGGTGCGTGTGAGTGAGAATGGACGCCTTTGTGGAGTTGACATCATTTCACAATTTAGTATTACTGATACACAGGTGAGCTAATACACGACACATAATGAAGTAAAAAGCCAATTAATAGACGAGAGTCGTTTATAAAGGATTCGGAGGGGAGAGAATGAGAGAATTGGGAGTCAGAGGTTACAACAACCCACAGAAAAGCGTCCCAGGAAGCTGCTCGTTCCTGTCTCTTCTGGAACAAACGTGTGCATGGCAAAGTCAACCATATCCATTCATCATGGAGAGGGCCAGCGTGGCTAATGATTGAACAGACGATCATCTAAGGGTTTGTGCACATGGAGGAAGGCCAAAAATAATGGGTTCTCTCACGTGTACCACTATAGGAAACACGTCGTCTTTAGTGAATTTTTGAAGGAGTTTTTGGTTTCCTGAAGCATTTTTACAGATTTTTTTACGGAAGGACTTTTTTTTTTTGCAGCCTTCTGACTGCAGAGTGCCTAACTTGGAGCGTTTTCCATCAGGAGAACCTTATACACCATCTAGCCCTCAAGCAGACCACATCTATCCTCCAAACATACTCGTTCTGGATTTCACTAATCCATCTATCCTGCAGCTACGTACATCGCTCATTATCTCCTCGGTTTCTCCTTTACATGCACATCTCTGTCTATGATCCTATGTATTACCTTACCTACAGTCATATGCACTCTCCAAATTACATTTCTTCATTTCCTTGTTCATTTTTTATCCTTTGTTTTTCTTTCTCCTTTTTCATGCACTTCTCCCACCTTCTCTGGTATTTTCTTCTCCCACTTCATCTGCTTCTTTGATACCTGGATGTATTACATATCAGTCTGTATAGCACAGGGTCCATTCTTCTGACCAACAATCCCATTAAGTTTTTGGATTTTCCCTATCCAAGCACCTATAAACCCTTCTTGTCCATATAGCGATAGCTTGTGATCGTTCTCACAATGAGACTCTTGTATGGGTCTCCGGTGTCATGATTATTGTTGCTTTATATTTCGTACACGATCTCTGATGCTCCCTGTTACTATTTTTTAGTTTGTTGATGCACTTATAGTATTATTGATAGTTAAACAAATGTCCTTGAAAAAGACCTTTGCATGGGTCAAAACGTTGGGTTACAACAGCTTATTACACTTATGACACTGACTGCTTTCATTCTTCTCTGTACTTGGGTTTCATAATGGAGCTAAGCTTGGACTGTAGCTCTTTCCTCATGCACGAATCATCCATAACAGCGCTGCGGGCTTTCTCTTGAAACCGTCTTTGAAAACAGACCGGACGTAGATGTCACCTTAGCACTATTCATTTTATACTGTTGCCTGGCTGCATGATTTGTGATCAGTCCAATGATAGATTGCTATCTTTGTACACACATGGGAGAGACTTGACAATCAACTGGAAAGGGGCAAGAAGAAGCCGGGTGTGGGCCACGCCGGACTAGTCACATCTACTCTTAAGGCCCCCGGCTGGGTCGTCAAACTATGTTTTCTCTGAAACACCAGAGCAATTCGGGAAAAAGCATACCTGACTGCAATTGTGCTGCCAGGCTCTGATTCATGCTGCCCATGGTTTAGGCAGCATGAACTGAGTGACAGGTTCCCTTTAATCTTTCTGGACATGCAAAATGTAATTTATTATGTTCACTTTTAGCCTAAATGCAGCTGGAAAATTAACATTTCTTTTTCCCATACATAGTTTATTATTCATCAAGTGGTGTGAAAGTAAATGTCAGTGGATGTCATGAAACGGGGGGGGTCACAACTAGTGATGAGCGAGTATACTCATTGCTCAGATTTTTCCAAGCATGCTCGGGTGTCCTGCGAGTATTTTGAAGTGCTTGGAGATTTAGTTTGTGTCGTGTCAGCTGCATGATTTGTGGCTGCTAGACAGCCTGAATATATGTGGGAGTTGTCTGTTTGTTAGGGAATTCCCACATGTTTTCAGGCTGTCTGGCAGCCGCAAATTATGCAGCTGCGTTGACAAAAACTAAATCTCCGAGCACGCCAAAATACTCGGAAGACACCCGAGCATGCTCAGGAAAACCAGAGCAACGAGTATACTCGCTCATCACTAGTCACAACATGTCACATATCTAAATAACGCAAGGTATAACATGGTAGAGAAATTGTTCCATGTGTTGGGGAAGAAAAAAGGCCATGGGGAATCCGAAAGATTGTGTGGTCTGGAGACTCGTGTTATTCGAACATTACATAGATTATAACTGCAGTAACCTCCTATTTCTAGTCTGATCAGTGAAAACACGTGATTATTCTAAGTGAACACGTGCAAGAACAACCAATTTGGTGATACTTCTGGCTTGGGTCCAGGTGTGCGCACAATTCCTGTAAATCCAGAATGTCAGGACATAGGAAGGATGTAATGCCGTGTGAGATCATACCGTGCAGGAATCCATCAGCAGCTCCGTATAGAGCATTAGCCAGGAGAGCACTCAACTCTCCAAGTCTTTCATCACAGAACTGCTAGGATACAATAGCCATTAGTGATGCCTCGTTAACCCATGGTCCTCTTTTGGAACCACGGTTACCTATAATGAGCCACCAACTTTTCCTCTACTTGCAATGAAGCACAATGTAATAACATTTTATATTTTGCAATATAAAGAATGACATCATCCATAAAAGACACATTGGGATTTATCTGACATATCGGGTATCTTTAAATAGCAATATGACTGCATGTGGGGATTGAAAAAACATGACAAAAAAATACAATTTTACAATACAGGATAAAGCGTTGAACAAAATTTCCATAGGCGGTTACAGTAGTTCTGACGAGAAAAGTGCAGCCTGTCAAACATACTAGAACCTGGACAGAAATCTGAAGGCTGACAGTAATAGCCAGTAAGATCCATCAGGATCTATTAACAAATATCAATTCTGCTATTTCAATTTTATTTTTCAGATTCCAATGCCGCAATACAAAACATGTTATATTTTTTTCTAAGTTCTTAAAAACTTGGGTTAAGATGAACAAAAATATTTTAATTTTTTTTACAATTTTCAATGGTCACCTTAGAGCAGTGGTCCCCAGCCTTTCTCACCTAGAGAGCCACATTCGGCTCTGAGAGAGGGTCGCGAGCCACATCCAGCTCCCTCCCTCCTCACAGTAGTGGCAACCAGAGCCCCCATTACGGGTATAATGATAACCAAAGCTTTTCCACAGAATTCATCCTGAAGCAGCATACCAAGATCCAGCGATCTCCACAATACCCCCATTCAGTATTCTCCCATCCAGCACTTCCAACACACTGTCTCATCAAGCTTCAGGGACCTCCTCCGACAGGGAGCATCATCCTTTCTCCATCGTACGTTACTTAAATTATCTCTAAACCCCTAAGGCCAGTATATGTGCATCCATATCTGCTTGTCTGTGCAGGGCTATCCACAAAATTCATCATTTTGAGATTTGCTCTTCACACCTGTTTGCTAGACCTGGAGCTTATGCACCAAGCTGGAAGACAGCCGCGAACCACAATTCATGGGACCGCGAGCCACATGTGGCTCCTGAGCTACAGGTTGGGGACCCCTGCCTTAGAGGATTTGAACCAAGGATCACTTGATTGCTTGTACAATTCACAGCAGTACTACAGTGTATTAAAAAATACTCATCTCCTATGAAGCACAGCCACTGGGCAATAATTCAAAATGGTAGCAAACTTCTTTAAGCAACTTTAAATTATTTTTAGACTTGTCCACTCAACATAAGTATGTAATATATCTGCATTCATAGTAGGTATTATTTTCACTCATTATAACTTTTATGTTTTTACATTCGTGAACATTCGTATTTATGGTGGATTTTCTCTTTTTTTGTAGGCTAAAAACGCTGATTGAACAAGAAACAACCTACCAAGCTAAAAAAGAAAAAGAGAACCACAAAAAAATAACCAAACTCCGTGATGAGCTCACAAAGTTGAAGTCATTTGCGTTACTTGTGGTCGATGAGCAACAGAGGTTGACTGAACACTTAAATGAGCAAAGTGCCAAGATCCAAGAGCTGACATTAACTGCCCAAAAAGCACAGGATAAACTTAGCACTGTAGAAATAAAAGCAGAAGAAGAAGAGCAAAAAGCAAGCAGACTTGAAACAGAACTTCAAACTCAGGAAAGTAGGTTCTTTCAAGAGCACGAATTCATGATGGCCAAACTAACGAGTGAGGAAACGCAGAATCGCCAACTCAGATTAAAGCTGGCAGCTCTCAGCAGACAAATCGATGAGCTTGAGGAAACAAACAAGACACTGCGTAAAGCAGAGGATGAACTTCATGACCTAAGGGAGAAGATGAATAAAGGAGAATGTGGAAACTCCAGCCTCATGGCAGAAGTGGAGGAGCTGAGAAAGCGTCTGCTGGAGATGGAAGGTAAAGATGAAGAACTTATAAAAATGGAAGAACAATGTAAAGATCTAAATAAAAAATTAGAAAAAGAAGCATCACAAGGTAAAACCCTTAAAGTCGAGGTTGACAAATTAAGTAAAAGAATTAATGAGTTGGAAAAACTGGAAGATGCGTTTAATAAAAGTAAACAAGAATGCCAATCTATTAAATGTACCGTGGAAAAAGAGCGAGCTGCCACCAAACAACTGTGTAATGAACTAGAAAGTTTAAGAGTTCGTATACGAGAGCTTGAAGTGATTGAGGTGAAGCTCGAAAAGACAGAAAATATACTGAAAGAAGATCTGACCAAGCTAAAAACCTTGACAGTGATGCTTGTGGAGGAAAGGAAATCGCTAACAGAAAAAATCAGGCAAACTGAGGAGAAACTAAAGTTAGCCAACACACAACTACAGCAGGAGCAAAACAAAGTGACGACTATCACAGAAAAACTAATAGAAGAAAGTAAGAAGTCTCTTAAGTCTAAAGCAGAATTGCAAGAGAAGATGCACACAATCACAAAAGACAATGAAGATCTTAAGTGCAAACTACGAGCAGAGGAGGAGAAGGGAAATGACCTAATGTCCAAAGTCACTCTTCTCAAAAAGAAGCTCCAGTCACTTGAATCTATTGAAAAAGAGTTTCTAAAGAACAAAATGAAACAAGAAAGTAAACAATCAGAAGCGTTTTGCCAAGAAAACAACAAAATTAGAGAACTCACGCAAGAGGTTGAAAGGCTAAAACACACCCTTAAGCAAATGAAAGCAATGGAAGATGACCTCATGAAAACAGAGGATGAGTTTGAAACTCTGGAGAAAAGGTATTACAATGAGCAGCAGAAAGCCAAAATGTTTTCTGAAGAACTTGAAGTTGTAAGAATGGAACTAGCAAACTATAAACTGGCTGAGAAATCAGGATCGTACCAAGAAAAAGTGTTACTGACAAAGCTGAAGGAAGAGGAAGCAAAGTCAGGTCACCTTTCTAGAGAAGTGACGGCCTTGAAAGAGAAGATCCACGACTACATGAAAACTGAAGATAATATTTGCCGTTTGAAAGGAGATCATTCTGTTCTTCAGAGGAAGCTCAATCAACAAGAAAACAGAAACAAAGAGATGTCAAAGGAAATGGAAAATCTCTCGAAAGAGCTTGAAAGGTATCGTCGGTTCAGCAAAAGCCTTAGACCGAGCCTCAATGGTCGGAGGATATCAGACTTTCAAGTGTTTTCTAAGGAGGTGCAGACAGATTCAACGTACAACGAGCCACCTGACTACAAAAGTCTTGTTCCTTTAGAGAGAGCAGTTATAAATGGGCAACTTTACCAAGAAAGTGATAACGAGGACGATGAGACAAACGAAGAGGATTCCACTATATCGTACAAGTGGAACTCCGCAAATGGAAATTCTATAAACAACAACAGGAAGCAAATGTCTCCGTGGACAAAGCCAAGTCAACAGCAGGCCCAAAACGGGAAAGTACATTTGAAACAAAATGGAAACTACATCCATCCAGGAGACATGGTTCTTACACATACGCCTGGACAACCTTTACACATTAAAGTCACACCAGATCATGGACAAAACACAGCCACACTTGAAATCACAAGCCCTACCACAGAAAACCAGCACTCCTTTACAAGTACAGCAGTCATACCAAGTTCTGGGACCCCAAAACAAAGAATAACAATTATTCAGAATGGTTCTTTGACACCTGTGAAATCAAGAGTAATGGATGGATACGTAACACCAGAGCAAGTGGTGCCACCGCTTACTATGGCTTCTTTTGTACGGCCTAGGACCCCAGACTCATGCGGCTCTATAACTCCAGAGAGAACAATGTCCCCTATCCAGGTATTGGCTTTAACAAGTTCATCAAGTTCCCCGGACCGGGTACTTTCCCCAGAACCTATGGAAATAGGTGGAACGCATGCAGTTTTTCGAGTTTCCCCCGACAAACAGACTGGTTGGCAGTTTCAAAGGTCAAACAGTTCTAGCTCAACTTCAAGTGTAATAACTACTGAGGACAATAAAATACACATCCACTTAGGAACGCCCACTAGTCCCTTCATGCCAGTGCAAGAGAAAAGACATTCACTGACTAATGGGGTTCCAAATAAACCCACAAATAAAATCACCAGCAGTATTACTATCACACCAACAGCTACTCCACTATCACGGCAGTCACAAATTACAGTAAGTAATATGAATAATTGATCCCACCCCTCCACCCAAATCCCATTTCCTCAAAAACTCACCACTTTTTTTTTGCACGAATCGCACAGTTTTTGAAAACTTTTGATTTCTGGAGAGCTGTTTACACAATTGTTTTTTATATACATTTAGTTTACCTGGGTGTGCATACACTGTTATTTGATTTCTACATTTACAATATCTGTATGGAGTACGTATTAAAAGTCTGCACTTGTATTGAATGCATTTCATGTAATATTTTCCCACAAACTGTGTGAGTAAAATCTCGAAAGTCAAAATCGAAAGGAAAAAAAGTTCATGAAATTATGTTTTTTTTTTGTTTACTTTATTTTTAATTGTGCTTCATGTTTCATCTTCCCTACGGTATGTTCAGCTGTGGCAAAACCATGTGTTGCTTTAATTAGGGAAAACAAATCCTAAAATTGCTTCTGTGGAAATCATTCTTCTTTATAAAACATTCAAAAATATGAGGGGTATGTAAAAACAACACCCCAACCCCACAAAAAAAGTACAACATTTCTATTCACTACTATATAAAAAAATTCACATCTGAACATACAATCAATGTCTGAACCTAATATTAAGAATAATATGCATCTGATGCATCTTCTAAATATAAAGCCGTATGACTATCAATGATTGACCAATTTTTCCTGTGCTAAGATGCTATTGCTCCAATACTTTGTGGTTTAGTAATTCTTTATGTAATCTTATACTATCATTATTCACTGTTCAGAAGTGGCTCAAGTTACAAACTACGCAACCAAAGCGCTACGAGCTAAAGCCACAAATTGAGCCCCAATGTATCATACGGAAGTCTCCACTTAGCAGCCAACATTACAGTATTTGTATAGGCATATAGGAGAAGATCACAGGGTGTGCTGTTGTTGTAACCTCCACCGATCACCTGTTATTTCTGGGTGAATGTGGCGGTAAGCGTCCAGCCTCTACAGGTTATATGAGGCATTCCATGGTGTCCACTGAAATCAATGGGCTTTCTATGTATGGACAGAACTACTCAGTCCCTAAGACAGCTCTTTGTAGCAGCTACCTGATGAAGAACCTGAATATCCCTAAGAGGGTATTTGCAAATTATTTTCTAAACCAGAACACTCCTTTAAAGGGAATCTGTCACCCCATTTTTGGCCTATAAGCTGCTGCCACCGCCATCAGGGGCTTATCTACAGCATTCTGTAATGCTGTAGATAAGCCCCCGATGTAACCTGAAAGATAAGAAAAACGAGTTAGATTATACTCAGCCTGGGGTGGTCCCGGGTCCGGTCCGATGGGTGTCGCGGTCCGGTCCGGCGCCTTCCACCTTCTAGAGGGGACGTCCTCTTCTTTGCTTCCCGTCGCGGCTCCGGCACAGGCGCACCACTCTGCCCTACTGAGGGCAGAGGAGAATACTGCAGTGCGCAGGCGCCGGACCTCTCTGACCTTTCCCGGGACCTGCACACTGCAGTAATTTACTTTGCCCTCAACAGGGCAGATAAAGTACGCCTGCGCAGGAGCCACGGCAGAAGTAAGAAGGAGGATGTCATCTCTAGAAGATGGGAGGCACCGGACCGCGATACCCACCGCACCCGCCTCCCGGTGAGTATAATCTCTTGTTTTTCTTATCTTTCAGGTTACATCGAGGGCTTATCTACAGCATTACAGAATGCTGTAGATAAGCCCCTAATGGCAGTGGCCGCAGCTTATAGGACAAAGATGAAGTGACAGATTCCCTTTAATGTGCATCTCTGCAAAGATCCCACATACGCTTCTAGAGATACACAAACTATGAAAACTATGGGCCCTATCCATCAGTTTTGAACACCAGTCTTAACGTAAAACTGACAATAGTTTCAAAATTTTTGCGCAACTTCAAGTGCACATATTATTTTATATTATTCCAACACCTTGATGAATTGGGCCCCAAGTGTGATGACAATTGCTTTTTTTCCTGTTACATGGCCTTCCTTCGACTCCATAACCAGACAGTAAATTCAGCCCTGTACGCATCATTTGTGAGGAAAGTTATTCCCAGGGGGAGTGGTTTCTCCTTGCGACTGTCCGGCTGTTGTAGGGAGTCCTACAAGCAAGCGTTGCCCCCTGAGAAAAGGTATGCAGAATAGTTCTCTTCCAGAAGGAAGGAAGCTTTCTTTATAGTTCCTCCAATAGGTATCCACCTTGTAAAGCTATGTCCAGACCATAAAAGAACCTCAATGGATTTTCGGCAAACCGGAGTCTCAAAAAGGAACGAAGGTCCATCTGTAGGCAACTATTTCAGGTTCTTGCCTGTGGACAATAAAAACTAGGTCACTGGTAAGATGGGTGAGAAATGTCACACCATGTTTCAAGATTCTTTTATGACTTGCGGGGTAACTTCCTTTTGAAGAATTAATCTGCATTGCCCGTAAGACTTCCTATGCCAGTATTACGTAGCGAGAGCGGCGTTAAAAGCTTCTCGCCCAACCAACCTGCAGCGACGAGTTGCAACAACCCCCGAAACAGTGATCTATGGTTGGGAATCTCTTCCTAGTGGAAGAAATTCGGATTTGGCAAGTACCCCCCGGGCCATGTTTAAAGTCTCCTATGAGTCATACATTAATTTACAGGGTAGATACCTACTTCTGGAGGAGAGCCCATCTGCATAAGGTAAGTTATTAACATACACAGAATCTCCATACCTGCCAACATACTTATCTTTTCAAATCCGTCTACTTACAAAAAAGCTAGGACAGCAAATGGAGGAGAACAAATCGTTGACTTCTATTGGGGTTTATCCGGTTTCAGGCATCTTTTTGATGGCAAGAAATGGTGATTAACACTGTGCGTAAGTTGTCATTAACATTACCAGAAACCCACAGACAGCCCGAATGGGTCTGCAAGACAATCACAGAGAATAAGGAAGCTCCCCGAACAACTTCTTGTTACCTAGAGGCCAATTATAATGTTAGGTGATTGTATATGTGCAGTTCTCCAGTCTGTATCAGTAGTTTATTAATACAATATAGAGATGCTTTCACGTTAGAAAAGTGGAGCGTAAGGAGACGCCATTCTGTTCTCGGAGAACAACCGGGATCTGACTAAAGTCACTCACATCACACTGGAAAAAAAAATAACAGTGACTCATTAAAGCAAATTTCTAAACTTTCTTATTACCAAAAAATATGGAAAAACGCCCTCAATGTATCGCAATGGGCCCCTTCTATTTATATCAATTAAGGCGGCTCCTAAGGGGATATCTAGGATTTATTTATGTAACTGAAGCAGATGAATGGGGGCATAAGTGGAAGAACCTCATCATGTTGACATCTGTGCTACACCAAATTTATTACACAGCGCTCCTATTAAAGAATATTTATCTTCCTAACTAGGACTAAATCTGCCTCCTACTTTCCACGCGCATAAAGCTAATGACAGAGCAGCTACTGAGAGCTATTATCGGATCGCCTTCCTCCGTGCTTGTCTCCATTGCGTCATCTGAGAGACAGTAGAGAGATCCTTTACTAGCAGTTATTGAAGACGAGACTGGAAACGCGTGGGATTCAGTGTAAGATCTCAGGAGCTTTATTGTAACAATTACCCCATACACAGAGGAAAGTCAGACGAACTGGCCAGTTTCGACATGATCATTCGACCATCTGATGTTTATAGAGGTCTCCTGGTATAATCTGTTAGGGGAAAGAAGGATCAGGAGGTCTCTATGCAAAATTCTTTTTTGTAGGGGAGGTAAACCGTGGCCAGCGGGCTTTCTCTTCTCTCCCTGTAGAAAGCACATGAATGCTCAATACGTCTTCATATTGCACATATACTAACTTATGATCAGGCTCATTTCTCTGGTTTTGCCGTAGTTTCTTGTACCATGTACAAACAGGGGCATTTCATCTACCATATTTTTCAGACTATAAGAAAAGAAAGGAAAATAGGGAAAAAAATTAATGCATCAAATGTGGGTCCTTCTTACAGTCCGAATTCAGCTTACCAGGGGGAGGGGGGGATCGGCAGCGCTGGTGAGATGGGTCATAGGGGGGGCGTTCAGTGGTCCGGCAATAATCTGACTCCCATCCCAGACTGGAGGGGCAGGTTTGGCGGTGCTCGGTGGTGCATGGGCTCCGCCGACATCTTGTGAAAGCCCGGAGCCCTCGAACATCCATTGTTGCAATGCGGTGGCCTCTAGAAAAATGGCCCAGACTCAATCTGTACATGTACCACCTCCTGCGGCCATTTTTCCAGAGGCAATCACACCACTGAGCATCGCCAAATACTGCCGCACCAGCCTGGTATGGGAGTCAGATCATTGCCCTGCAGCAGCGAACCACCGAACACCCCCTCCTCCCAGCCCAGGGCTGACAGAATCACCCGACTCCTGCTGCCACCACACTCCAGGTAAGTACATTCAGACTATAGGATGCACCCCCATTCTCCCCAAAAAATTTTTGGGAAAAAAGTGGTGTCTTACAGTCTGAAAAATAGAGTATCTAGCTTCCCATGGGCAAGTGTCCTCCATCTATATTGAGGCCAACTGACATAAGGTGACGTTTTAATACTAGAAGATAAGACTGTCCCAAATGGGAAGGTGTAGCGGTGGGATGGTTATTCCATTTTTTTTTTTTTTAATCAAAATAGTGTTAATTAAGCTCTCTATGTTATATCCCTGTATTATTACTATTCACTTACTTACTACAGGGTATATGCTCATTTTGTTTTTATCTTCGGTGTGAACGTGCTCCTACACATTGCACGTATACCAACATTTGCTCCGGCTCATTTCTTTGGTTTTACAAATGGGCGTTATAAATCACCAAATATGACAACTAATCAGTGGCCGATTGTATCGACCGATCTCAACGATTGGCTGAGCACACATTTCAGGCCATTTCCAGGGACTCCATGATTGGACCACAAAGAAGAGAGCACCGGAAATCGGTTCAGTGTGGGAACAAGACCTCCAAAGAATCAGTGAGAGGTGCCCACATCCTACTGGCAGAAATGACCAGACATGGGCCCGTAGATGACTATACCGGTTGGATCTCAGCTACACACAATCGGCTGTGCTAACCTGACATATTCCAGATAGAAGGATAATAAACAAAATCAATATAAGCATCTAAATGGGAGACAGAAGGGCCAACTTGTGGTGCCAGCGACCCATCCATACCCCACATTACTCTGACTGACCAAATGATCACAATTATCTTGAGTGATAAGACAGATGGAAGGGAAAGCTCGAATGAACTCACAATCGTATGCTCTCACTGATGAGAACATTGGGTTGCTCAGAGGCAACTTAATTCATTTTAATCATTCCCCTTCGGAGAGATGATCAGACAAAGTGACTCAAGAAGGAAGGAACTCCGATGACCTTCTTGTTTCCTATTTAGCATTATTGTTCCCTTTATTCCTTAGCAACGTGTTTTCTGCTTATGTTCCATATTAACAAACCCCTAGAAGCTGTAAATATTATCATGTGTTACGGGACGGGAGACCCCTGGGTGCATGTGATAAAGTCGCTGCCCATATGCTTTTTTAAAAAAATACTTCCCTATTTCTGGTAAATGTTTGGCACCGATTACGGTTTTCTAAAGGGATGTCTTATAAAAGTAAGGAATAGAACGGTACACGCATTTTCTGGAAGATGGAGTACTTGCTTCTATATTCAGACCACAATCTTAGAAGTCCTTAAAAGGGCCCTCACTACAACACAAAGAGATAGCTGAAG
This sequence comes from Dendrobates tinctorius, assembly GCF_039654945.1. NCBI lineage: Eukaryota > Metazoa > Chordata > Amphibia > Anura > Dendrobatidae > Dendrobates > Dendrobates tinctorius. The sequence goes on along the minus strand of NW_027361752.1, from coordinate 74,624 downwards.
ACTTGCTGATTGCTATGGGTCCAATCGCTGGCATCACGACTAGTACTTTCTACTACCAGGAGTGAGATGCAACCCCATGAGGCCCTGACCAATATAAAAGGGGGTTCACACTGACTTCAGTGCCACAGAGGATTCGAGCACTGCTTGTGCTGGGCCACAGACTGCAGACAAGTGGTCACCACGGAGCAGTGTTAGGCGGGTTGTCTTTTTTATTATTTTGCAGCTACACAAACCAGACACTAGCTGTATGTTACTGCTTTGGGAGAGGCCCATGAATACACCGTTACTTAGTGGAGGTACAATGGGGGCAATATTGCTATGTGGAGGCACAGAGGGGGCATTATTACTATGTGGAGGCACAGGGGGGGCATTATTACTATGTGGAGGCACAGGGGGGGCATTATTACTATGTGAAAGCACAGAGGGGGCATTATTAATATGTGGAGGCACAGAGGGGGGTATTATTACTATGTGGAGGCACAGATAGGGGCATTATTACTATGTGAAGGCACAGAGGGGGCATTATTAATATGTGGAGGCACAGGGGGGGCATTATTACTATGTGAAGGCACAGAGGAGGCATTATTACTATGTGGAGGCACAGAGGGGGCATTATTACTATGTGGAGGCACAGAGGGGGGCATTATTACTATGTGGAGGCACAGAGGGGGGCATTATTACTATGTGGAGACACAGAGGGGGCATTATTACTATGTGGAGGCACAGAGGGGGCATTATTACTATGTGGAGGCACAGAGGGGGCATTATTACTATGTGAAAGCACAGAGGGGGCATTATTAATATGTGGAGGCACAGAGGGGGGCATTATTACTATGTGAAAGCACAGAGGGGGCATTATTAATATGTGGAGGCACAGGGGGGGCATTATTACTATGTGGAGGCACAGAAGGGGCATTATTACTATGTGGAGGCACAGAGGGGGCATTATTACTATGTGGAGGCAGAGGGGGCATTATTACTATGTGGAGGCACAGAAGGGGCATTATTACTATGTGGAGGCAGAGGGGGCATTATTACTATGTGGAGGCACAGAAGGGGCATTATTACTATGTGGAGGCAGAGGGGGCATTATTACTATGTGGAGGCACAGAAGGGGCATTATTACTATGTGGAGGCACAGAGGGGGCATTATTACTATGTGGAGGCACAGAGGGGGCATTATTACTATGTGGAGGCACAGAAGGGACATTATTACTATGTGGAGGCACAGAGGGGGCATTATTACTATGTGGAGGCACAGAGGGGGCATTATTACTATGTGGAGGCACAGAGGGGGCATTATTACTATGTGGAGGCACAGAGGGGGCATTATTACTATGTGGAGGCACAGAGGGGGCATTATTACTATGTGGAGGCACAGAGGGGGCATCTACAAGAACCCGAAATACCCCGTCTTGGTCTCCCCTACCTTCAGCTAGACTTAATTGTATTGATTTCCATAACAAAGATACCACTGGGGTGAGATTTCTGTAGTTGGATGGTAGTGCCAAGCCAAAAAAAATTCCTGAGTCATGGGGAAACATACTGCATTATTAACTGAAGCCGAAGCCAATATATACGAAATGCTGAAACATAAATGGAACTTGATATTAAATTGTGTTCAGTTCCTCCTCATCATAAGGCTGTAAAATCTGTCCATGGAAGAAGAGCTGAGCATTGATTTCCTGCCAAGCCATAGCATTACCATAGCATGCCAGACGTTCATTTTACGTCTTCCAGCACATTACTTGGAAGCTGAGGAATGAAGTCCAACAAGAATGTATGACAATTAGACGCGAGTATTGTTTGAGCAGTCACTGTTTCCACTAACGTGATCGTAATCTACGGAGTGGGCCGGAGAGTCTGGCAATAATCAGCCAAGGACGCAGACCCCAGGAACAGCGCTACAAACACGTTATCATGTTTTATACCTACATGGTGAGGATACTGCACTCCAATAACATGCTGCTTCCCAGAACAGACAAATAGGCCGTTTCCAACGTAATAAAAGCATTAAAGGGGTTGGTTATTTTTTTGCAAATCGGTTTAATTAAAATTGTTGCACCGTTTGACTTTAACGCGATCTTTGTTTCATTGCACACTCAACTTTGATGTAGTCTGTGGCTATAAATCAGCTGATAGGGGCTCAGAAAAAGACAGATAAAGAGTTAAAAACTCTCTCTTTCGTCCGTCAGAATGAGCTCACTGACAGATTTTCATTAAACTCATTCTGGAGCCAGCAACAGACAGTGCAACGCAGAGGCTATGGTACAATATTTTTCATGAAACCCAATCACAAAAATTATTTTTAGCCCCAATTATACGCATTTAAGCCAGAAAAAAAACCAAATGAACCCAATTGTGGACAACACATGGTTGTACCGCCAGGATCACACTTCTTCATTAGCCCTGTTAGGACCTCAGTAAATCTAGAAGTACTTTTCTAAAAATTCTGCATTCATGATGCTCCACCATTACCCCGCCTAGAAACTGACAAGAGGGTGCTCACTTTCCCATTGTCAACAAGGTGTGGCCTTATACCCTGACTCCCTTCAGCACAGTGGACACACCCTATGTCTTACTTATTCACACATTTTCAGGAGGAATAAAGGAGGAATGGCATAACGCAGAATTAGAGGAAAAGATTCTACAGCATTGCAAGCATTTACTAAAATAAACGTTGTTTGCTAAAATCAGACAGAAGTGTCCAAAGCTTCTAGTCATTTCTAAAGCCCTCACCGTACAAGAACAAAATTTTAACAACATGACAGAAGGGAATGACTGATCTGAACACTCCAGAAAAATAAAAGATAATGTTACGTCTTGTACAGGTCACGATAGGGCGAAATATGTCTTTGGGACCCGGTAGAACACGGTGCGTTGGGCTTTCTTAGGCTGTGTGCCAACATTGCTTTTTTCAGCGTTTTTCCCGCAGCGGAAATGCTTATAAAATGCACCCCCATGCAATCCTATGGGATTCCGCAGCTGCTGTGCCCATGCTGCGGATTTTACCGCTGCGGAATCACATAGCGGTAAAATCCGCAGCATGTTCATTATTTCTGCGGAATCGCGGCGATTCTGTCGACATAGGATTGCATCGAAACTCTCCTCCATGCCCTGGGTACCATAATCCTGTAAAAAATAGAATAAAAATAAAAAATAGTGATATACTCACCTTCTAATGGCCCCCGGAGCCTTCCCGCCTCTTAGCCACGCTGCCAGCATCTTCCGTTCCCAGGGATGCTTTGCGCGAATCACCTGAGATGACGTCGCGGTCTCGCGAGCGTGACGTCATCTCAGGTCCTTCGCGCAAAGCATCCCAGGGAACGGAACGTACCGGGAGCGCCGCTTAAGAGATCGGGGGCAGTCAGATGGTGAGAATAACCATACTTTTTATTTATTTATTTTTTTTTACATTCTTTTACTATTGATGCTGCATAGGCAGCATCAATAGTAAAAAGTTGGTCACACTTGTCAAGCACTATGCCTGACACGTGTGACCAACCTGTCAATCACTTTTGCAAACGATGCTTGAAATCGCTTGGAAAGCGCAAGTATTCTGCAAGCTAAAAACGCTGGTGTTTTACCCGCGGCAGGGAGTTGCGGAAATGCTGCGGACGTTTCCACAGCATTTCTGCAACGTGGGCGCTTTGTGGTTTCATGCACACGTCTGCATTTTCAGTCTGAGGGCCATCCGTTAAAAAAAATGGATCACCCTCGGACCAATGTTATTCACTGAGGCAGAGCAAAGAAACGATTTTTTTGGATGCCATGTGGAGCCACACTATAACATCTGATTTTTATAGATACATTCCGATCGTGTAGTCCAGAAAACCGTAATGGTCCGATAAGTGATTAATAGCTGTTCAGTAAAAGAACAAATTGTATACGGACAGCACATGGAGGATAAGCGAGAAAAAAAATTGTCATACTTTTCTGGATGAAAATGGGACCATATAGAGTGAACCTGGCCTTAGAGTGAGCTTTCAAAGGACTTACTAGAAATGTTGCTGGTTTTTATTTTATATTCTTTTCACATTTTATTTTCCTTTTTATTTAAAGGGAAGGTGCCATCCAAAAATTTTTTTTTTCAGCAATTGAAAAAATGTAAAGAATTAATGTTTACATATTCTTAAAAAATATTAACATTTGTTTTTAATTTTGTAAAATATGAAAAATAATTTTAAAAAGTTTGGCATTTCCACTCTAACACTAGGGGGAGCAGCTACTGAAATTTGGCACAAAAACCTAGTGTACAACTAGCTCACATTACTGCCCTGCAGTAATTATAGGCGGAGTCTGCTGACATGGGTGTGATGTCACTCCTCTCCTCCCCTTCTGGGTGTTTGCTAAGGGAAAAGAGAGGATGACATCTAGGAACACAGTGAGCAGCCATTTTGATGGGGCCTGCAAAGTTACTGACTGTCTTTTCATGTAAAGTCTGGATCAGAACAGGTCATCAATCAGCAGAAATGTTTCCTGGATTTCTGTGGAGTAGACAAGCAGACGGTCCATCCATGTGTATAAAACACAGCGCTCTATGTACAATCCCTGGCACCGAACAGGGTGCCCCCTATAGACCAGCACACTGCTCTCCTGAAATACGCTGTGCTGCTGTCATTCTGCTCCTTCCACCATACATCAGGCCCCTGTCACCTCGCTTTCACACATCGCAAGGACAGGATCTGAGGAGAAGAATGGGGTCTTCGGTCACCAAGGATGGCAGGCAGCAAGGATTCTGGGAGCAGGGTGACAGCAGCACAGAGTATTTCAGGAGAGCAGTGTGCTGGTCTATGGGGGGCACAGAGGGAGATATATGGCGGAGGAGCAGGGTGACAGCACCACAGAAATCCAGGAAACATTTCTGCTGATTGATGGCCTGTTCTGATCCTGACTGCATGCAAAGACCCCATTCCCCTCCTCAGATTCTGTCCTGGCGATGTGTGACAGCGAGGCGACAGGCGCAGTCCGGGGTGACGCTGGGAAGCAGGCTGGGGGGGAAAATGTAGCCATACAGAAACGATAAAAATGAGACCCCTCTCTTCAGCTGCCTCACCAGCCCTGCCCTGACTGCACCTAACTATTACCCCTGACCCGTGTGCAGGTGCTCAGCCAGAACCACCCTAGAATGGGTCCCCTTTTAGCAGATAATACTGCCATAGTGTTCTCACATAATACCGCCATATAGATCACACATAATACCGCCATGTAGATCACACATAAAACCAGCAGGGTGACAGCAGCACAGAGTATTTCAGGAAAGCAGTATCACACGGGATAGAATTAGATACACGGCGCAGCAGACTGTATCACACAGGATAGGATTAGATACACAGGTCAGCAGACAGTATCGCACAGGAGAGGATTAGATACACGGCTCAGCAGACAGTATCACACAGGATAGGATTAGATACATGGCGCAGCAGACTGTATCACACAGGATAGGATTAGCTACACAGCTCAAAAGACAGTATCACACAGGATAGGATTAGATACACAGCTCAGCAGACAGTATCACACAGGATAGGATTAGATACACAGCTCAGCAGACAGTATCACACAGGATAGGTTTAGATACACAGCTCAGCAGACAGTATCACACAGGATAGGATTAGATACACAGCTCAGCAGACAGTATCACACAGGATAGGATTAGATACGCAGCTCAGCAGTCAGTATCACAAAGGATAGGATTAGATACGCGGCTCAGCAGACAGTATCACACAGGATAGGATTAGATACACAGCTCAGCAGACAGTATCACACAGGATAGGATTACATACACGGCTCAGCAGTCAGTATCACACAGGATAGGATTACATACACGGCTCAGCAGACAATCACACAGGAGAGGATTAGATACACAGCTTAGCAGTCAGTATCACACAGGAGAGGATTAGATACACGGCTCAGCAGACAGTATCACACAGGATAGGATTAGATGTCCAGCAGATGGCCAAGTGTTTTGCAAGAGCAGGGGCAGCAGCTGGTCGGGTGATTTGGAAAGAGCAGCTCGATCTCCAAGAGCTCGTCCTGTATCCTCTCCTGCAGCTGGTATGTGCAGAGTGAACATCCAAGCCTTGTTATGCTGGAACAGTACAGCATCCAGGGCTTGCAACAGAGTGTACAATAGAGTGTAAATGGAGCTAAAAGGAAAGCACTGGGCTCTAATAAAATGGCGCCTGGCCACACCTACAGCTGTGAATTGAGCTGCCCACAGAGGGGTGCCCAGTTCACAGCTGATGCTGCTGCAATGATACAGATAGGGGTCGGGAGCCGACTGTTCTCTCTCATACCCAGGGACTGCCGTAAATGAGCATGGAAAGTGTGTTCAGCAGCCAGAAAGGTAAGCTGGCAGCCCCCAGTGGCTGCATTAATACAGTAAAAAAAAAACCATACACAGCACTGAGTCAAGCTTAGGGGACAATATCTTTTTATACTATTTTCTTCTTTACATTAAATTATGAAAACACACAGCACCTTCCCTTTAAGAACTTCTCATTTGCAATCAGCACTATTCTTCCATATACGCCAATGAGAAAAAGTGTAACAACGTTTAGAACTTTTGCCTTTTGGCTCCATGTCTCACCATCCACTACAGCTTTGATGGTGAGACTACCATCATTTATAGATAACCATCTTGGCTATCTCATACATAAATCTGACTTACAGCTATTTAGCATATGACTAGTTAAGCATTGTTACTGTTTCATTCCTGTATACTTCAAAACCCACACTGTCCTCACATTCCTAATAGTTCAGTGTGTTATTAGGTTGATTTCCAAGTGAAAGGTCACTGGCTGGAATCAAGGCGCAGCCATGAAGAAAAGAGAAACCGCAGCATCCAGCTCATCGATAGCCGTCTCTCGGCCAAAAAAAATGTCAAACTCTTATCACGTGAGTGCCCTGACAGCTGGAAGAACACAAAATGAAAGAATGAGGACGTATACCCTGATCCAAACCCTGCGAAGTGTAGGGCTTAACCGCTTCCCGACCGCCCACAGTAGATAAACGTTGGCGCTTGCTGGGCTTTGTGCAACGCCGACGTTTATCTACTGTCGGCGGTTTTGTGCCCCCCGGGACCCCCACATACCTTATAACGCGGGGATCCGGTGCACAATGCATGCTGGGACCCCCGACGTCATCGAGACCTGATTGGTTCAGGTCCTGATGACGTCAGCATCACAGCAGCCAATGAGAGCGCTCGCTGGGAAAGCTGCTTGTTTCCCGGCGATCTCACTCATTGTAACGCAACTTCTCCTCTGATCTCACACTGACAGATGATCAGAGGTGAAGCAGCGTTACTGTGTGACTAGATCGCTGCCTGGCACAGCTGATCGCTGCCTGGCACAGCTGTGCCAGGTAGCGATCTTGTCACACAGTAATGCTGCTTTTCCTCTGATCATCTGTCAGTCTGAGATCAGAGAAGTGGCGTTACTATGAGTCAAATCACAGGGCAGCGATCTTGTCACAAAAAGAAAAAAAAAGCAGGTTACGCAGGTTAGGGCTAGGGCTAGGGTTAGGGCTAGGGTTAGGGCTGGGATTAGGGTTATGGGTGTGTTGGTGTTAGGTTTGTGGTTAGGGTTATGGTTGGGATTAGGGTTAGGGGTGTGTTGGGGTTAGGGTTGGAATTAGAATTGGGGGTTTCCACTGTTTAGGTACATCAGGGGCTCTGTAAACGCACCATGACGCCCACAGACCATTCCATCAAAGTCTGCATTTCAGAACGTCACTACTTCCCTTCCGAGCCCCACCGTGTGCCCAACAGTAGTTTTCTCCCACATATGGGGTACCAGCGTACTCAGGACAAATTGGACAACAACTCTAAGGGTCCAATTTCTCCTATTACCCTTGTGAAAATAAAAATTGGGGGCTAAAAGATCATTTTTGTGGAAAAAAAATGATTTTTTTATTTTCACGGCTCTACATTATAAACTTTAGTGAAACACTTGGGGGTTCAAAGTGCTCACCACACATCTAGATAAGTTCCTTTGGGGGTCTAGTTTCCAAAATGGGGTCACTTTTGGGGGTTTCCACTGTTTAGGTACATCAGTGGCTCTGCAAACGCGACATGCCACCCGCAGACCATTCCATCAAAGTCTGCATTCCAGAACGTCACTACTTCCCTTCAGAGCCCCACCGTGTGCCCAAACAGTAGTTTTCTTCCACATATGGGGTACCACTGTACTTAGGACAAATTGGACAACAACTTTTGGGGTCCAATTTCTCCTGTTACCCTTGTGAAAATAAAAAATTGGGGGCTAAAAGATAATTTTGTGGAAAAAAAATGATTTTTTATTTTCATGACTTTACGTTATAAACTTCTGTGAAGCACTTGGGGGTTCAAAGTGTTCACGACTCATCTAGATAAGTTCTTTAAGGGGACTAGTTTCCAAAAAGGGGTCACTTGTGGGGGGTTTCCACTGTTTAGGTACATCAGGGGCTCTCCAAATGCGACATGGCATCCGATCTCAATTCCAGCCAATTCTGCATTGAAAAAGTCAAACGGCACTCCTTCCGTTCTGAGCTGCTCTACCGTGTGCTCAAACAGTGGTTTAGCCCCACATACGGGGTATCGGCGTATTTGGGAGAAATTGCACAAAAAATGTTGTGGTTCATTTTCTCTTTTTACACTTGTGAAAATAAAAAAAAAAATGGTTCTGAAGTAAAATGTTTGTGAAAAAAAGTTAAATGTTTATTTTTTTCCTTCCACATTCCATTCATTCATGTGAAGCACCTGAAGGGTTAATAAACTTCTTGAATGTGGTTTTTGAGTACATTGAGAGGTGCAGTTTTTTAGAATGGTGTCACTTTTGGGTATTTTCTGTCATATTGACCCCCCAAACTCACTTCAAATGTGAGGTGGTCCCTAAAAAAAATGGTGTTGTAAATTTTGTTGAAAAAATGAGAAATCCGCTGGTCAACTTTTAACCCTTATAACTTCCTAAAAAAAAAAAATTATGTTTCCAAAATTCTGCAGATGTAAAGTAGACATGTGGGAAATGTTATTTATTAACTATTTTGTGCGATATCACTCTTTGATTTAAGGGCATAAAAATTAAAAGTTTGAAAATTGCAAAATTTTCTAAATTTTTTCGCCAAATTTCGATTTTTTTAACAAATAAGTGCAGTTCATATCTATGAAATTTTACCACCACCATGAATTACAATATGTCACGAGAAAACAATGTCAGAATCAGCAGGATCCGTTGAAGCGTTCTAGAGTTATGACCTCATAAAGTGACACTGGTCAGAATTGAAAAAATTGGCCTGGTCACGAAGGCAAAAACAGGCTCGGGTGCGAAGGGGTTAACCCACCATGTGGTACATGTCACCAGTGGACTTACAACCTCTAAAACAATTGGGAGAAGAACTGAGGACTTGTTTGGCCACCCCAGCTGGGGTCAGATACCACCACCTTGTCAGTACTTTGTAATTCGTTTCCATCACTAAGATGTTTAATATTCCTCCAGTAGAGGAGGACCAAATTTGGGACCATTCTGAGCCAGCTAGGGTGGACCCAATGTCACACTCCCAGCAAGAGGGGTAAGTTACACTGCCTCTATGCGTGGCATAATGTATGTGGGAGTGTAGGAGTGAAATAGGTGCGATGGAGTTTCTTAGTAGTGTGGACAAAGTGTTTAAGTTGAAAAGATCTGAATATTTCTCTAGGGGGAAGGATGTACATTTCTTGTAAGACTTGGAATGGAATAACGCCGTTTATGTTAAATTTATGATGAAATCTAGTGATTCCTGCTACAATCCAAGAGCAAAAAGTCATAAGGGACTCAGTACTTGGGGGAGAATTGTGGGTTACCCATAAGGGAGTTAGAGGCAGAAAGGGGGAGATGGTATTTGAGAAGTATTTCACAGATTCCCAGAGTTTGAGCGAATGCTGGGCTGGGATGAGCCATAATAACGTGTCAAGGGTCAACGGATGGCATTCAGGAGCTTCCAAGGAAAGCCAGAGTGGTGGTTCAGAAGAGCCATGACGTAGAGTTAATTGGGCTAGCTGGACTGCTTGGTAATATTTGGCTAGATTGGGGAGTCCCAGACCCCCTTACAGGCGATGACAATATAATGTGGCTCTGTTGACTCTGGGGAGCCGTTCTAGACCAAGGTGCTGATTAGGATTTGGGTTGCTTTGAGCTAGTGCCATAAGATAAGGTCTGGTAGAACTTGGAATTAGTAGTTTAATTTAGGGAGTAGAGTCATTCTAAGGTCACATATATAGCCCAACCAAGAGAACTGCAACTTGTCTCACATTTGGTGTAACCTGCGTAGTTTACAGAGCATTTGGGGCTAGTTAGCGGAAAAGAGGCATTCTATATGAGCAGTTAATTTCACACCTAGCTTGTCTAGTTGCTTTGTGGACCATTGAAAGGGGAAATTGTTGCTTAAGCTGCGAGACTGTGGCGGATGAAAGTTAGAGGTGTATATCGTATGATTTTGCTTGGTTCATCTGTAAGCCAGAGATTTCTTCAAAGCTCTGTAAGGATTGGAGCAGAGCAGGCAGTGAGGTCTGTGGGGTGGTGAGGAGAAGCAGAATATCATCTGCAGACATGAAGAGCTTGTGGGTTCAATACCATGGGTGAGTGGGTTGAGATGGTAAATTGCTAGTGGCTCGATTGCAAGAAGGAATAGTGGCGTTTGTGCAGAGAGTTAAGGCCCCGCACATTGTGTGATAGAATATTTAACGGCTTGTGATGGAAACAGTTGGCTGCATATAAGGGCTTCGCCTATGAAGTAGAAGTGGCATTGGAAGCACAAATTTGGGTACGGTAGTTTGTCTTTTATCCTTTTGTGTAATTGAGGAGATTGAGGGTCAGGCAAGGTACAATCAAATGAAGAGTTGTAGCATGGATGAAATGGAGCAAACAGGAGACCGGGACGGTGGGGTGTGCCAAGGAGATGGCTGAGCACAGTGTGCCAAGCAGAGGTGTGTGGTTACACTGAAGGGTCATGTTTCTTTTGTGAAAGGCAACACAATAAGAACAGTAGTAGTTGTGGGGAAAATGTATACACTGCTCAAAAAAGAAAGTGAATACTAAAATACCACATCCTAGATGTCACTGAATGAAATATTCCAGTTGCAAATCTATACTCATTACATAGTGGAAAGTGTTGAGAACAATAAAAACTAAAAATGGATTTGGGATGATATTCAAAATAAAGTGGAAAATCAAATTACAGGCTGATCCAACTTCAGTGGAAATGGGTCAAGACAGGGAAATGATGCTCAGTAGTGTGAATGGCCTCCACGTGCCTGTATGACCTCCCTACAATGCCTGGGCATGCTCCTGATGAGGCAGCAGAGGTTCTCTTGAGGGGTCTCTTCCCAGACCTGGATTAAAGCATCAGTCAAATTCTGGACAGACTGTGAAGCAACGTGGCGTTGGTGAATGGAACAAGACATGATGTCCCAGAAGTACTCGATTGGATTCAGGTCTTGGAAACGGGCAGGACAGTCCATAGCATCAATGCCTTCATCATGCAGGAACTGCTGACACACTTCTGCCACATGAGGCCTAGCATTGTCATTCATCAGGAGAAACCCAGAGCACCTGCATAGGGTCTCACAATGGGTCTGAGGATCTCATCCCAGTACCTAATGGCAGTCAGGGTACAGTCACTTTTTGCTGACATTTTGGACAGTTCTGAATGTAGAATTGACTGGCACTGTGGTAAGAAGACTATTTGATCTATGGCAGGGTTGCATGGGCTCCTGATTGTAGTCGCTTTTATACTTTTTTTTCTTATCAAAAACAGTGTTTGCCAAGTACCCTGTGTTATTTATATGCACTATTGCAGGTTTTATCCAAAACTAAGCAAAATAAAAAAAAATAAAAAATACCGCAAATGCAATAATGATTCGGGCCCAGTAGCTTCATTACAAAATAACAAATCTTGTTCTGCCCTTTGATGGAAGAAGAGGTAAAATGCAGAATTTTTTATCCCACAGACAGAAAGAAAAAGAAAATGTACGTTGTTTCCTGTCTCCGGTGTCTTCCTGCAATTTCCACTGCATTCCCTCATTTTTCAGTGTGAAATGAGACTTCCGTCCACGCAAGTGAACCCTCCAGGCTGGTATCTGTGTAGTCAGTGACGGCCTCCACGGTCACTGACCTACAGTCCCCTAGTGACCAGACGGCATGGGAAATTACCATCACCATGGCAACAAAGCAAAACAAACTGAAGAAGTTGGAGAATTTCTTTTTTTTCCCCCCTCTTATTTCCGAACAACACTTACAAAAGCTGATTATGAGGGGCTCCTGCTTTACGACGAGCTGGGGACACATCTGCTGGTTTGGAGATGCTCCGGGTTCTGCTCCTCACACCGCCGCTTCCATGTGATGCCAATCTCTAGCTGTAATGTGTGAGTAACCACAAGGAGATACATTACAGCCTGTGACTGAAAGCCATCTTTACAGTGCTGGAAAATGTTACAGCACGCTAATGTGACAGAATCCAGAAATGAATCCGCAACAGCTGGATCTGTTTTTACCCTTTTAGAACATTTGTTTAACTTCTAAATTGCACCCGTCGTCTACACACAGGGTGTGGGCCGCCATATTGTGGGCTGAACAATACTGGAAAAAAAAGAAAATTCACTTCAGGAAAAAATATGCAAGAGATTTGTCACCACTCAGCTGTCGGGTCACCCGGGACCAGGGGCTTCTTCCCTGTCCTTAAAACTAGGGGGCACCCTAGCTCATATCTGTATGTAGCCCCTTCTCATGTACAGCACCATGGAACCAATGGTGCTTTATAAATAATAATAATCCTATTCCCCGGCATGCTTCTGAAGGTGAAGATGCCGGGGCCTCTACCCTTGCTTTATTTCCTGAGTTAGTCTGTTCTCTTCCCCACCCAGTGAAGAGGGGCGCTACTGTGCACCACAGTACACCAACCCGACAAACAAGTCTACACAAACAACTATTCACTCACATATAATAGAGGAATAGCTCTATTAGATAACTCCTCCAAACTATGAACACCTCTCCTCCTAAGCCATGCAACAAATGCTAGCTCTGACATGGATTTGAATCAGGAGCCAGACTGTAAAGGGGAAAGAGTGGCTGATCTCAGCAGAGAGCTCACAGTTTCTGACATGGCTGATTAACCCCTGTTCTGCCAAAAGAATTAAACACCATTAAAAGAAGGAGAAGTGCTTCTTCTCAGCGCAGGAGTAGGAGCAATCAAATGCTGCGGTCTTCTGGCTCCTCTCTGTTGCGGTAACCCCGTGACAAGATTAATATAAAAATAAACATCATTTAATAGCAGTCCTAAAGTTATCCACATCCGTCACGTTGCTAGAAACACAATGGCCCCGATTCATCATTTGCAGCTTCCATTTAAGTTCCTTTTTTTTTTGTCTTGTTGTATTTGTAGCTGTTTTTTGTGTCAAATTCTTCAAGGTGGCAAATGTCAGAAGTCACATCACCTTTGATGGCAAAAATACCACGGACATGAAGCCGGCCATGCTTTGGGAGTCAAAAATACTACGGACCCCATTACAGGTCAATGGGATCTGACTGTCTAATTTTAGATTAGACTGCACAATAGAGCCGTCACAATGGCACGGCTTATGTTGTAAATATTAGCCATGATGAAAGTGTGAACATAGTCTTAGTCGCGTGCAAATGGGCCCTCATTCAGACGTGCGTACGAGTACTAGTCGTGAAAACACACGGACCTGTGATAGTCTATGGGGCTTTTCACATGATTGGAATTTTTCACGGTCGGTGGAAAATCACGGAGACATGTCTGATTTCAAGTCGAAGGCCAGATAAAAATCAACAATGCAAGTCTGCGGGTCTGTGAAAAAAAAAAAAAAAAAAAAAATCGAACTGCAATCGGATGATAAACAAGTGTGGTCCTATTTTCACAGACTGTCACAAAAGGAGAAGGTGAAGAAAAAAAATTTTTTCGCCACATGAGACATTGATGAAACTCGGACCACACTCTGATCAAAATAAATCGGTCTGTTTTTCTAGTATGTGAGAAAATCGGATGTCTGAATGAGGTCTAAACATGAGGTGAAGACAAAGTTCACTATGCAAGAGTGGTGACTCCCTGCGTCCTCGAGGGTACTACCCATGCCCCACCTGAGGAAGCGGATGATACGAAACGCGCGTTGGGGTAGTGGTGCAGTGCGGTTTTGAACATTGTGTAACTGATGTGACTACCATACATGTAAAAGACAGCTTACGTCAATTTCTTGTATATACATGTGGCATAGTATCTGATGTGGTTTACGATACTCCTTTACCATGTTAGAAGAAAGAAACACACCGACACTGGATATAGTATATATCAAAATAAAATGATACACTGATCAATTATTAATAATAATAATAATAATAAAATATACCACCAGTGTACAGTGAAATTAGTGATTACACACTAGTTAAGATAGAAAAAAACCAACCAATCATGAGACCTATTAACCATAGAAAACCAGACAGGGTGTACTTAATTGATAATATTTTTATTGTACAAGTGGTTACATAAAAACCAATTAAAAACAAAAAGTGCACGTATAGGAACGATTTAACAGATTTGAAAAATAAAATAATAAAATTGGACCCAATTACATATACAATATGCATACCTCATATAAAGTGACCATTTCCCAAAGGGGATTATATAATATATAAAAAGTGCAGCTATATAATTAATGACAAAATAAATCACAATCATAAAAAAGTGCAGTGTGCGATGTGCAAAATATACCGCTCAGCGGTTATATATCATATGCAAGAAATTGAAAAAAGAAAAAACACCTGTGCCCTAAAAAAGTCAAATATATATATCCACAAAAAAAATTTTTTTCAAGTGACTCAAAACAATCACATATACAATATAAAGTGCCTTGTGCATGTGCAATTTTAAAGAACATACACATATAGCGCAACCAGTGTTTTATAATACAGTGCAATAATTATATTTATAGAGGATTTGCATAAACAGATCCTATACCTTTAAGGGTCACCACGTCCCTATCACGCGCTACCCGACGCGCGTTTCGGAATCCTTCCTTCATCAGGATGGATAAAAATATTATCAATTAAGTACACCCTGTCTGGTTTTCTATGGTTAATAGGTCTCATGATTGGTTGGTTGGTTTTTTCTTCCTTTACCATGTTGTATAAACTATTTTAATATTACTCAATGAAGCATATATGAGATAAAGGAAGTAAGAGGGTGATGGTTCCTTTTGGAGATATAATCCTGAGATAACTTTGATACAAGTCTTGGGTAGTATCCCCCTAATCCCATACCATCTGCCATAATACATTCATGTGTACTACAATTGTCAGATTTTATATTAGAGGTGGCACCCTATAATTACTGCATTAGAGAGAACGTTGCCCAAACTCCCGTTATCACTTTTTTGACAAGTGACCCCGTTTTGGCGCCACACCATTTATTTTTAATGTACTCAAATAAAAGTTTATAATTTTTATTGAACTTTTCCAGACTCCTTTTTTTCTTGTTTTTTGGGCGAGAAAATCAGATGTCTGAATGAGGCCTAAGCCTGAGGCGCAGCCATAGTTCGCCGTCACTGCTTCGCAAGCACTATACAAGAGTGGTGACTCCCTGTGACCCCCCAAGGGTACTGCAAGCATGACAGGGCAATCACAGAAAATCTGACGAGGATGGTGGCCGTCTAGTGACTTTCTGGTCATAGCCTGGTCACCTTTGTTCTTGTGGATTTCCTTCCACGGTAGGAAAATAAAGTGTCAGATTAATTATCCGCTTGTGAAACTGGCTGTAACATATGCTGTATGTGCGGCTGTGGTAGGTACAGCATTGTGGATGCTCCTACGGGAGAGATCCTGCACTTATCTGTTCAGTGATGCGAGTAGAAATGAAGCGAATAGATAATCAGCGATACGGAGAACTACAAACACAATAATCAGTGCAGGCTCATATGTAACTGAGAACAGCTCTTCCATATATGTAACCTATAATAAAGCCATAGTGATGACGACAAGGCGAGAAGGGCATGCTGCCACCTAGTGGTGTAATAACAGCATAACCGATCATTCAGCCCATGCTGTGTAATACATGTGTGGTCAGTACAAGGGACTGGCACGCGACTTATTCCATCCAAAGACCATACTAAGGGCCAGGGGGCACTCATTCCGAGTGTGATTCAGGCAGCTAAATAGGAAAGGGTTCTTTACAGTTAGAGCAGTAAGAATGTGGAATGCCGACCACAAGAGGTAGCAATAATGGCAGAAGCTATAAAAGCATCTAAAAAAGGGCTGGACGATTTCCTCATTACAAATAACATTGCGGGTTATAGATAATCTAGTGACAGAGACTATGTTGGTGGAGAAAGGGTGATGGACCTGAAGCTTTTTTCAATCTCTAGAACTATGACAAATGCCCCACAAGTGTCACATCTGATTTCACCTTACTGTCCACAAAGTGGATCATTTTGTTGATGCTTATATTTTAATCCAAAAGCAACCATTAGAGCAGGTCCAGACAAACGTATTTTGAATCCAAGTTTGATCAAAACATCGGATTGCGCTCGGACCAATGTAATTCTATTTGGCCATGCAAATGGCTGATTTTTTCCCTTGGACAGAGACAGTCCAAGAAAAAAAATAAAGATCACGGCGTGCCCAAGTTGGGTCCAATCAGATCACACTCAGCTGTGCACGTGAATACATGTGTGGAAAATATTTCGACTGCACTCGGATGTCATCTGAGTGCAGTCAAATTTCTGCGCACCCACAGAACGGAGAAGGTGGAAAAAAAGAACATCTCTCCATCTCCTCCTCATCCGAGAAAATCGGATCACACTATGCTTACGCTCTGATCAGAGTGGAATTTGTATAATCAACCCAATTCTCTCGCATGAGAAAACATACGGTTACGGTCGTGTCACCCGAGCATTGGTGAGTTCCACGTGGGTGACATATCTTGCTAATGAGTGGGCACAATGGACTCAATACTGTATACCTTAGAAAAGGAGAAGGCTCACAAGTGGCAGGCGGCTTATTTTCTGGCCAGATTTGTGGGTAAAGCATCCGCGGCATATTACAGTACAAGCAAAATAGATGAGATTTTACAATAAATAATTCAGAACAGAAATTGATCTACGGTGCAGATTTTAGATCTGCATTATGGCAAATGTGAGTGCGGATTATCACCACTTGCAATGTATTGGGGTAATATGGCAAGATGGATAGCAGGAGAGATTAAGACCTACTGAAGATTTCTAGGCAGTAATTTCATTTCTGGCCTATGGCATCATTAAACAGAACCTCGTCACCCATTACACCCGTACACAGCTTAGAATGTTCATTTTTTGCAGAGATATTATATCATGTGAAATACACGGGTCTACAAGAACACATAAAAAAATAATATGTTCCTTCTATTCTGTTCCAGGTGTCAGAGGAGGCGTCACCTGCGCCAACGCGGATTCCTAAACCAAAGGGCTGGAACACGTCCAAACTACCTATCAAAAAGCCAGTAGGAACCGCGATCAATGGTGAACAGATGAACAAAGATAAACTCCACCCACAGAGATTGGGGTCTTATTTCCAGGGTGCGTCAAGAAGGTGATCCCCCCGAAGCGGAGGCAGACGTTGCACCGCAGCACTATGGCGGATTCTTCCACATCTCTTTGTATATTGCTTAGTAGAAGCTACAATGTATGTGTGTGATTTCTATGGATTATATTTTTTAAGAAAATAAAAGGTTATCACTTCATCTGAGAGGAATCAACACTGCGACTGCGAAATCATTCACTTCAATGGGAGCTGAGCCGCAGCGGCCAAAAACGGACAATGCACAGTGTGGAGCTGTGGTGTACCGGCCTCATACACTGTTTACTTCCAGGCCACCACAAAGATATCGGACACACGCCCAGGTAGCAGACACGCGCCCAGGGAGCAGACACGCGCCCAGGGAGCAGACACGCGCCCAGGGAGCAGACACGCGCCCAGGGAGCAGACACGCGCCCAGGGAGCAGACACCCGCCCAGGTAGCAGACACCCGCCCAGGTAGCAGACACCCGCCCAGGTAGCAGACACGCGCCCAGGTAGCAGACACCCGCCCAGGTAGCAGACACCCGCCCAGGTAGCAGACACCCGCCCAGGTAGCAGACACCCGCCCAGGTAGCAGACACTCGCCCAGGTAGCAGACACCCGCCCAGGTAGCAGACACTCGCCCAGGTAGCAGACACCCGCCCAGGTAGCAGACACCCGCCCAGGTAGCAGACACCCGCCCAGGTAGCAGACACCCGCCCAGGTAGCAGACACCCGCCCAGGTAGCAGACACGCGCCCAGGTAGTAGACACCCGCCCAGGTAGCAGACACCCACCCAGGTAGCAGACACCCGCCCAGGTAGCAGACACCCGCCCAGGTAGCAGACACCCGCCCAGGTAGCAGACACTCGCCCAGGTAGCAGACACCCGCCCAGGTAGCAGACACGTGCCCAGGTAGCAGACACCCGCCCAGGTAGCAGACACCCGCCCAGGTAGCAGACACGCGCCCAGGTAGCAGACACGCGCCCAGGTAGCAGACACGCGCCCAGGTAGCAGACACCCGCCCAGGTAGCAGACACTCGCCCAGGTAGCAGACACCCGCCCAGGTAGCAGACACGCGCCCAGGTAGCAGACACCCGCCCAGGTAGCAGACACTCGCCCAGGTAGCAGACACCCGCCCAGGTAGCAGACACTCGCCCAGGTAGCAGACACCCGCCCAGGTAGCAGACACGTGCCCAGGTAGCAGACACCCGCCCAGGTAGCAGACACCCGCCCAGGTAGCAGACACCCGCCCAGGTAGCAGACACCCGCCCAGGTAGCAGACACTGCAGTGGAAACGCATAAAAAACTCACACGTAATCCGCACCTAAATATACCGATAAAGTTTTGTAAAGCCAAATAGCAGGAAGTATCAAAAACAAAGCAGCTTTATTTAAAGCATCACACCAAAAAGACAAAAACTGCAGCATCAAAGAGGGATAAAAACACACAAACTAAAACAGCAAGTAACCTAATTTACATAATAAGTGCAGAAATTCTGCAGCGCCAAAAACTCACCAAAAGCTCAATGTGGGATCGTAGCCTAAAAACGTCTCTGTAACTGGGTGCAGGGGTGGAGAATATTACCCCGCTCAGTATAAATCAATGATTTCTATGGCACTAACACGTTCCTGTAAGAATATTACACTGAGCTTTCAGCAGTGGAGATCAGGACGTCACACACTTACAATGGGTGACGGGGTAGTTATCCCTTATTATCTTGCCCAGTTCTGTGCTGAACCTTGGACCCGATGCTTCTTAAGGGTAGGACCACCACGTAAAAGAGAATTCTGTCCAACAAGTTCATTTACAAGCCATTTTACAACGATTGTTCTGTCCCCGTACACTTTGTATCTATTATAAAAGGACACCTAAAGGAAACCAGATGGACCGCAGCCCGATTCCAGTCAATGGGGTTATCATGCTGCCATTGGATGTGTTATGGAGCGGACCTGAATTCCACTTAGAATGAAACAAGACAAATGCGGCTGTGAACAGAGGCGTAGAAAGCTGCGCTGCAGTGTAAAGCATGAGGGTAGGAGAGGGCGTCCGTCTGCGCCTCTAATAAGACAAGAAGGGAATTTCACACGGAAGTTTAGGTGTCAGTATAATGGAGCAGAGTCAAAGGGCAACAAGGAGACCAAACATTTAGAAAAAGTATAGCTATCCCCTAGGAGGAGGCTTATAATGTATTAGGTCACAGCTGGACATCCACATGTACGATAGAAGTACTGACACTGAGAAAATGGACACCTAGGTAGTAAAAATGGGTAAAGGGCAAAATGAACAGTTCATCGGTGGCTTGGAGCAGTAAACTATAAGGAACTAAGCGACACTCATCTACTGGCATCCAACGCTGTGTGGTCTGCGCTTACAGAGGAAGAGGAGATGTCACAGTTCCACCAGCAGCAGGACAGCTGCTGCCTGTGATCGCCTGCAGCGGTCAGATGAACTCATCTGAGGACGCGCTGCGGAGTTGGAGCAGACAGGCAAGTCTGCACTCACCTTATGTATCAATGAGCCCCAGGTGCACCTCCAGGTCATCTGATGTCCTTCCTTGGACTTTTCGTAGGGACTAAGCACTACATATGAGGAACAGCCCCTTGTTATGAAGATGCTCGGACCCAGGCGTCTGGTCATCACAATGCGTCCATTATCCAGGTTGCCTCAACCCTTGAGCTTTACCTTCCAACTCATCAAATACGAGAACTGATCCTAATGTGTCCCATCCCATGACCGGTACCCCTGCCAGGTCCTGAGCGCGCCGCCCAACATAGACACCTGACAAGGGATGTACCTGTCAAGAAGGGGTTAAAGTGACCCTTTATTCAACGACACTTGATAAAACACCCTAAGGTCTTATTACTTTACAAATGGTGATAGCAGCGAGAGACAATTGCAGTTGGCACAACTTCATGAGTCTATTGCTTTCCCGCGCGACTTTGTAGCAAGACTCGTAGGCTGGTGCCACCACAGTGCACTACTGCCTCAAAATGCCCTGTTGTGAGTGGTGCCGGCGGTCACACATGCCCGGCTGCTCAGTGCCACCACCGGGACTCTTGGATACATGGAGCCCAACCATTCAATAATCCGACCGCTGGAAGAGTCTTCTCGCCAGCACTAGACACACTATGCAAAGGAGGCTTTAAGTGCTCTGGGCGGGACAGAGCCTTTCCTGAGCCTCTGCCTCCTGGGGTTGTAATCTCTTTACCTTGATTGACAGCTTAGTGTCTGTGTCATTTAAAAAAAAAAAAATCACAAATTTTTGTGCAAAAGTCACAAATAATGAATTGGCCACAAGTATCCGGAAACCTATAAAACCTATAACCACAATGGTGAACAAAGGGGGGAAAAAATGACAAAGGAGAAAAATAAGGGTGTGTGCACACGCTGCGGATTCTGCTGCGGATCTGCAGCGGATTTGGCCCTGCGGATCCGCAGCAGTTTCTGCTGCGTTGTACAGTACTAGAAGAATTTGGCTCAAATCAGAAACGGGAGGGAAAAGGATTGCCACACAAAAATAAAAAAACAGCACAGTACTGCCACCTGCTGGTGAAGCCACACCAATACTAATGGCAGCAAGCACAGGAGGCTTTTTTGCTTTAATATATTCTTATTTGCTGTTTAAAAGGTAAAGAGAATTGAGTTCTGGTCCATTTATGTGGCGCAGTCCCACGTTTTAGGACGTATAGGAAAGAGTAGCCTGCTTTGCATTAATTTGTGTGCAATATTAAAGGGAATGTCAGCAGGATTTTATCCTCTCAAACTATTATTACACACATGTGGCTCTTGTAAAAACATGTCCTGCAATACCTTTACATGGCCAGTCCATTCCTCCATTACTGAGGTTTAACCGGGCTCTATCTGTACAGGGGGACCTGCCAATGTAAGGAGACTTATAGGCCATGCAATGCTCCTCTGGGAAATTACATATGCAAATTACCTGGTGAGAAAGCAAGAGAACTTGAACTCTAGCTCCACCTACTGGAAGTAGAAATACTAAAAGTCAATATTGACCCTTTAACCCCTTCACAACCTACAATGTATTGTCGTGTCTCGACATCTGATGCACTCTCCAGCGCTGAGCCCGCATCTTTTCAGGCACATGACAGCTGATTTTATGAGTTATGGCTTTGGGAAGAAGGGGGGCAAAAAAGGAAACTGCAAAAACTGAAAATTCCAAGGTGGTGAACGGGTTAACGAGCCTTGTCTCATAACTTAGGATGAAAGCCAAACCAGAATATCAATTTGCAGACATGTGTTTCGGGGTGTTGCCCCTCCTCAGAGAAAAGCATGAGATCTGATTCGGCTGTTTGATAGGCCTCCGACTGGTGTCTAAGGGTTAATGTCTCTCCCTGTAGAGAGTGACATGTCAGTGTAAGGAGACTTATAGGCCATGCAATCAGGGCTGTGGAGTCGGAGTCGGAGCTCATTTTGGTGGAGTCGGAGTCGGTATAAAATGGTCCGACTCCTAAAATATATAATAAATTGGGTACAGTAGTTCAATGCAGAATGTGCTGAATATTTTTTCATAGGAATTTGGGAAAGTTATGAAATGGCCTATAAATGGCTGTTATATTCCTGATCTAAGGCTACATTCACACACAGCGTTTTTGCTGCGTTTTTTGAGGATACGTTTTTCAGCTGCAAAAGCAGATCAGCTTTTTAAAAAACTGCATCACCTGAAAGGTTTTTGAGCTCATAGATAATGTTTTCAATAGCAAAAGCAGATTAGAAATCTGCTCTATCTATCCATTTATCCATATCTGTCTATCCATATCTTATCTGTACCAAAAAGAATGAAAGCCGGATAGCACACAGACTAACACTCCTTTTTTTTTTAGCACCAGTCAGGTACACCTCATAGCTGCCCAAAAGGATGCCCAGGACAGGCATTGCTCGTCTCCAGTAACACATCAACATCAATTGATAGTTGGAATAAATAGACTGCATTCACCACATCTTAAAGTGCAGGCTTTATTTTCAAGTGTAGGGGTGTGCAGTATAAGGTTCTGCAGCAGCTGAGGTGTGCAGTATGAGATTCTGCGGAACAGTATGAGGTTCTGCCCCCCCCTAGTTTTGATCCTGGCTAAAACCGTTTCTTATAGATATGGCGAACCCTCAGGTAACCCTAAATGAAGGTCAATGGACACAGGTGGCTGAATTGAAGGAATTGCTTAATCACCTATTTACCGTGACTAAAAAATTACAAGCTGAGGATTTAACTCCTGGCATTTTCATAAGGGAGTGGAAGAACTTGCTATTTTGCCTGTCCCAAAGAGGAGATTTAATCGCAGATGCCATTTCTGCTTCAATGAAATGGAGAGAGACTCAGCTATTGGAAAATAAAATTTTTCTGACAGCTGTTTATGTGGACCCAAGTCATTGTATATTGCTTGATGATCAACAGCTTACTAAAGGAAAAGAAGCTCTGATTGAGGTAGCAGTTAAGCAGATAGGATGAGTGGCCTACAGGAGGACTGCCAGGCGCAAGAGGACTCGGGTCCTGACAGTGCTACTGCTGCCATATCTTCATCCTCATCAGATGAGGAGTTTGACTTTGATAAGTATTTGGATGACATGGAGCAGGCAAAGCGTTGCCGCAAGGAAAAAGATTCACTTGCTCTCAAAGAAAAAGAAAAATTCAACCGTTCATCAAAACTGACTGTGGGGGGGCGTGGCCTGGAAGCTCATGGTGCAGGCTGCATAGTCAGGGAGCTCCTGCAGACACGAGCTACCACTCGGCTTCAAGCGGCTCAAACAGGCTGATTTTGTCACCTTTGTCTACTAGAGGACCCAGGGAGCACATAGCATGCCGCGAGGACCCCCGAAACTGCGCAGTAACCCGGCAAAGCTTACAGATTTCTACAGCAGGGAAGGGGTGCAGCAATCCAAGATGGCGCCGGCATCTCACTCAGGCTCTGCATCCTCCCATCCCTCCTCTAGGGACATCAGAGAGACAGTGGCGATGGAAACAGAAGATATTCCTCTTACCCAGGCCACGATGCAGCGCCTCTTGTCCTCCCTCAGGAAGGCTCTCCATGACGATATGAAAGGTATGATTGGGGAGCTTAGGCAAGACATTGTTTCCCTGGGTGACCGCACAGACCATATTGAGCAGAAAATGGTGGAATATGCGACTGCTCATAATTTCCTGGCTGATGACTACTCTGCCCTAGAGGAACGTTTTTCGACCCAGCAACTTAAACTATGGGATTTGGAGGACAGATCCCGCAGATGTAACATAAGACTTCGTGGTATTCCTGAGACTGTTAAAGAGGCTGATCTGTCTGATCACTTTACGGCCTTTCTCAAAGAGGTTCTCCCTGATGCTCAATCCAGGCCCCTGGGAATAGAAAGGATTCACCGTGTGCCTAAACCTTCCCATATTAATCAATCTCTTCCCAGGGATGTGCTTGCCTGTCTCCACTCTTTTAGGGTAAATGAAGATTTCATGCATGCAATGAGAGATCAGAGAACCCTTCCGGAGCCCTTTTCAAAAATTGCTGTTTTTCCGGATCTCTCGGTAGGGACCTTGGCCAGAAGAAGAGAGTTTGCGCCCCTGTGTAAGGTGTTAAGAGAAAATAGCATTCCTTATAACTGGGGTTTTCCGGTGAAGATCCGATTTGTGCATATGGAGACAAGATACGTTTTTCACTCACCTAAAAAGCTGGAACAAGCGCTTCGTGATTGGAACCTACTGGTCTCCCCAGAGAGGGGTAGTCCACAACCTGGCCGAGTACAGCCTTCGAGAAGAGTAAGAGCGGACTGGGAGACGGCAGGTTGACCTTCCTAAAACTACTCTAGGTGGCACACAGCCTTAAATTCTTCTTGTGGCCTCTGTCTGCAGATGGCTTTTCTTTCCCTGATGCAGCGTGGGAGAATGGTGTATTCAAAGGGACCTGGTTTTCCCTTTTTTCCCTCTCCTGATGCTGCTTATCTGCCCCATTGCAGTATTCATACTGCCTGTTACGTTTACATAGATGTTCTTGTTATTGTCTGTTTACTTGTTTCCCTCATTTTGATGTGTATTCCTTTTTGTCGTCCCTGGGTGTGTCTGGTGAGACGTGTTCTCCACAGTTTCGAAACCTTTTTTACACATGACATTGAAACTTGTTTCTTTAAATGTCACGGGGCTTAACTCGCCGTTTAAACGCTCTATGTTGTGGGAGGAGGCTCGCCGAAATAAAGCAGATGTATTGTGTATACAGGAGTCCCATATGCTCGAAGGGGACAACCACCGGGTCCGTAGTCTCATGTATCCCACGGCCTTCTTTGCCAATAATACTTCAAAAAAAGCTGGTGTCTGTATCTTTGTTAAAAAGGATACTCCTTTTCAACTCCTCAATGAGATTGCGGACCCGGGAGGGAGATTTATTATTCTGAATTGTGTTATAGATGGTTCAGCATATTCTATTGTTAATGTGTATGCCCCTAACCTCTCCCCTGTGAAATTTATGAGAGAATTGTTAAAAGTTGTGGAGGTGGAGGCTAGAGGCGGAGTTATTATATGTGGTGACTTTAATGTTGTCCCTTCAAGGGCTTTAGACTGTTCACCGCGCTCAAAAGTGGGTCGAGGTGAACTGAGCTCTCTCTGTTTGGAAAAGCATTTACATAATGTCTGGAGATACTTACATGCTACAGAGAGGGATTTCTCTTTCTTTTCCCATAGACACAGCTCCTACTCCAGAATTGACTACTTCCTAGTTGACAGCGGAACTCTCCCGGCATGTGTTTCGGCGGAGGTGGGAACAATCTCCTGGTCAGACCATGCTCCTGTCAGTTTGGAAATATCTGTGGGGTTTCGGCCACAGACTCCCTGGCAATGGAAACTAAATCCTGCTCTTTTAACTAGGCAGGAGGTGGGGACGGATGTGGAGGCGCAGCTGGCGGAATACTTCTCCATCAATGATAATCAGTCAGTTTCTGATGAAACTATATGGGAAGCCCACAAGGCTTTTGTTAGAGGCCTTTTTATACAAAGAGCATCCCAACTTAAAAGAGAGCGCGAGCACACTAGAGCGACCTTAGTGGCTGATTTGCAACGGTTGGAACGCATTAACAAGCTTAACCCGTCCCCTTTGGTCTCTAAACAACTGGCCTTAACCCGTTCACAACTCAGGTCCTTTCTATTAGATCAGCATGAGAAGTATTTGAGGAAAATGAAAACTTCTTTTTATGCAATGGGGGACAGAGCGGGTTCATTACTTGCTAAACGTATCAAAAAGAGGGAAAGGTTAGCTCATATTGAGGCCTTGCGAGATCATTCCGGAACCCTTATACGTAACCCCATCGCTATAGCTGAGGTATTTGCACAATTTTATTCTAAATTATATAACTTAGAGGGAGATGTGAATACCCTGCTTCCATCACAGACAGATATCCAAACCTATCTGGATTCCATCTCTCTCCCAAAATTGTCGCAGACCCAACTTGAGGCCCTTAACTCTCCTTTCTCTTTATCTGAAATAAAGCAGGTTATAAAAACTACTAAACTTCATTCCGCCCCAGGTCCAGATGGACTTCCTAACGATTATTATAGACGTTTTTCTTCTGTTCTTGCCCCATACCTCCTCCGTACTTTCTCCTCGTGGCAAAGGTCTGGGTCGGTCTCTGCTATCTCCCTTCAGGCTACCATTGTCACTATACCCAAGCCAGGTAAATCTACAGAGGACCCGGGAAATTATCGTCCCATCTCATTACTGAACTGTGATGTAAAAATTTTTTCTAAATTATTGGCATCTAGATTGAATGTAATTACCCCGTCCCTGGTTCATCCAGACCAGGTGGGTTTTGTGGCCGGTAGGAGGGCTGGAGATGGCACTAGACATATGATTGACGTTATTGATGTGGCTGAAAAGATGGGTGTCCCCGGTGCGCTTCTCTCATTGGACGCAGAGAAGGCTTTTGACAGGGTACATTGGGGATACCTTAGCTCTGTCCTTAAAAAGTTCGGTTTTGATGGCCCAATATTGTCGGCTATTCTGTCGTTATACTCTAACCCTAATGCTAGGGTGCTATCTTCAGGTTTTTTGTCCTCCCCCTTCCAGATCACTAACGGAACCCGTCAGGGTTGCCCCCTGTCACCGATTATATTTTCTTTGGCTATAGAACCCCTGGCTGAGTCCATAAGATCTAACAAAAATATTTCAGGTTTTCATATACTGTAGGTTCACACCACCATTTGATTGGCTTATATGCAGATGACATTATTATCACTTGTACTGACTTGCATAAATCTTTACCGGCTGTTATGACTTCTCTGTCCTTATTCTCAGCAATTTCCTTTTATAAACTTAATGCGACTAAGTCTCTTATTTTTCCCATAGCAGTCCCTTCGCCGCTTCAAGAGAGACTGAAAACAGAACTCCCATTTACATGGCGGGATGACGGAATTCCATACTTAGGAATAACCCTTACCCGCTCAAAATATATCGCCTCAACTAACATGGGAAACTTGGTCTCAGCTCTAAATTCCGAAATCTCTAGACACCCTTTACATGGTTTTTCGTGGATAGCCCGCGTCCAAGCCTTTAAAATGTTTCTTCTCCCTAAAATTCTTTATTATTTTAGTTCCCTCCCTATTGTAATTCCTTCCAAATTCCTCACTAAACTCCAAAATATTACTAACCGATATATCTGGGCTAATAAAAAACCTAGAGTAGCGGGTAAAATTATGTATCTTCCATATACGGAAGGTGGCATGGGAGTTCCCTACATAGCCGGGTATTATAAGGCTGCTGTTTTAGAAGCGGTGAAAAAGTGGTGGTCAACCCCGCTTGAGAATTTGGGCTGGATACAGATAGAATCGAGCTTTGTCGAAGGGTCCTCATTACGGTGCCTACTAGAGGCAGAATCGCTCCGGCCGACGCCTTATTCCCCTCCGCTAATTACAATGCAGGCCACCCTTGTAGGTTGGAGGCGAGTGATGGGAGATTGCATCTCACTGCCGCCGAGCCTGATAAATATCAAGGCCCTGTCCTTTCACACACCCTATATTGATCTCCTTCCCTGGATGAAGGCTGGTATCCACTCACTGGGAGATATGTTGTGGGAGGGTACCTTCTCGTCCTTTTCCAAATTATGCTCGAACTTCTCTGGTATAGAGAAAACGGTTTTCCAACACTTCCAAGTGAAACATTTATTATCATCAATACACCGCCTCTCCTTTCCCTTATTACCTGTATGCCCCTCTTCTTTTCAAAAATTTCTCCTATCCAACCCTCACCAGTACAAGGGCTTATCTGCTATATACAGTCATATGTAAAAGTTTGGGCACCCCTATTAATGTTAACCTTTTTTCTTTATAACAATTTTGGTTTTTGCAACAGCTATTTCAGTTTTATATATCTAATAACTGATGGACTCAGTTATATTTCTGGATTCAAATGAGGTTTATTGTACTAACAGAAAATGTGCAATCTGCATTTAAACAAAATTTGACCGGTGCAAAAGTATGGGCACCCTTATCATCTTCTTGATTTGAACACTCCTAACTACTTTTTACTGACTTCCTGAAGCACTAAATTGGTTTTGTAACCTCATTGAGCTTTGAACTTCATAGCCAGGTGTATCAAATCATGAGAAAAGGTATTTAAGGTGGCCACTTGCAAGTAGTTCTCCTATTTGATTCTCCTATGAAGAGTGGCATCATGGGCTCCTCAAAACAACTCTCAAATGATCTGAAAACAAAGATTATTCAACATAGCTTTTCAGGGGAAGGATACAAAAAGTTGTCTCAGAGATTTAACCTGTCAGTTTCCACTGTGAGGAACATAGTAAGGAAATGGAAGAACACAGGTACAGTTCTTGTTAAGCCCAGAAGTGGCAGGCCAAGAAAAATATCAGAAAGGCAGAGAAGAAGAATGGTGAGAACAGTCAAGGACAATCCACAGACCACCTCCAAAGACCTGCAGCATCATCTTGCTGCAGATGGTGTCACTGTGCATCGGTCAACAATACAGCGCATGCATAACGCCTTTTTGTATGACCAAACAACTCAATCTTTGTTTCATCAGTCCACAGGACCTTCTTCCAAAATGTAACTGGCTTGTCCAAATGTGCTTTTGTATACCTCAGGCGACTCTGTTTGTGGCGTGCTTGCAGAAACGGCTTCTTTCGCATCACTCTCCGATACAGCTTCTCCTTGTGCAAAGTGCGCTGTATTGTTGACCGATGCACAGTGACACCATCTGCAGCAAGATGATGCTGCAGGTCTTTGGAGGTGGTCTGTGGATTGTCCTTGACTGTTCTCACCATTCTTCTTCTCTGCCTTTCTGATATTTTTCTTGGCCTGCCACTTCTGGGCTTAACAAGAACTGTACCTGTGTTCTTCCATTTCCTTACTATGTTCCTCACAGTGGAAACTGACAGGTTAAATCTCTGAGACAACTTTTTGTATCCTTCCCCTGAAAAGCTATGTTGAATAATCTTTGTTTTCAGATCATTTGAGAGTTGTTTTGAGGAGCCCATGATGCCACTCTTCATAGGAGAATCAAATAGGAGAACTACTTGCAAGTGGCCACTTTAAATACCTTTTCTCATGATTTGATACACCTGGCTATGAAGATCAAAGCTCAATGAGGTTACAAAACCAATTTAGTGCTTCAGGAAGTCAGTAAAAAGTAGTTAGGAGTGTTCAAATCAAGAAAATGATAAGGGTGCCCATACTTTTGCACCGGTCAAATTTTGTTTAAATGCAGATTGCACATTTTCTGTTAGTACAATAAACCTCATTTGAATCCAGAAATATAACTGAGTCCATCAGTTATTAGATATATGAAACTGAAATACCTGTTGCAAAAACCAAAATTGTTATAAAGAAAAAAGGTTAACATTAATAGGGGTGCCCAAACTTTTACATATGACTGTATAAAGCTTGTAATAACCTTTTATTTCCTATAAGACCAACTTATATGTCGCGTTGGGAGGAGGATTTATCTTTTCACGCCTCGGATGAAGAGTGGAGAGCGGGAATAAAAGCAATACAGCGGGCTTCTAAATGTATCAACCACCTTGAGACACTAAAAAAGATTCATCTTAGATGGTACTATCCCCCCGATTACTTTATCTAAATTTGGAAAGAATTTCTCCCCTTTGTGCTGGAGACAGTGTGGAGGAAGAGGTACTTTGGCTCACATGTGGTGGAAATGCCCTAGGTTGACTCCCTTTTGGTTAGTTGTCTCAAACTTACTTAAATCTGTGACGGGTATTGATTTCCCTCTATCTCCTCAACTGGCAGTTCTAAACATTGGAATCGAAACACTTCCCCTAGAATTCGTACCCTTGGTCTCGAATATATTGATGGCTGCTAGGATTAGCCTCGCTGCTAAATGGAAGGCCCCGCTCCCGCCTACCCTCGCGGAGTTGGTGGTCAGACTTAACTCAACATTTCATCATGAGTACTTTCTTTCACTAGATGCAGGGGTCAGAGACAAGGTAATGAAGAACTGGGCGGGTTGGGTTTCCCACCCCTTGGCATCTCCCATAAAGTTTAGTACTTAGTCTATACATCGGATCGGATTAGGATTTCTTGAGTCTTACCGGATCCCCCCCCCCTCCCTCCCCCTCCCTTCCTTTCCTACGGTCTCGTTGTCTGATATTGTTATTGTTGTTTGCATTTTTGTCTGTCTATATTATGATCTTTGGTTTTCTTTCTGTAAGATCATTTCTGTCTTTGAAAATTTCAATAAAAATTTATTGGATATAAAAAAAAAAAAAAAAACTGACTGTGCATGAGGCAATTCCTTTATACCCGGAAATTGTTAGAGATGTTCCCATGTGGTTACGGCTTTGCCTCCAACCCAAGTTACTGTAGAGAGGTTGTTCGGTAGCCTTAAAATTATTAGGTCACATGTGAGGTCATCTATGAAGGAGGATCTGATGGAGGCAATTTTATTTCTTAGAACAAATTCATAGACTGCACAAATGTTATTTAGTATGTTTTTGTTGAAAACTGTTTTTTGCCACTTACATAGTTTATTACATAGTGTTATATATATATATACACAGTATATATGTAATCGATATTATACAGTGTATTACATATTTACAATTTATTACAGTTTTTTGTGTTCTAAAGTTGTATTCCAATAAATATATATTATGTTCTATCTAAATGTCTTGATTATTGGATCATAAAAATGATGAAATGTCTGATGTTCACATTGTACTACAATAAATTTTTCACTTAAATATAAGCAATATGTGTGGGAGTCGGAGTCGGTGTAAGGGAAATTGAGGAGTCGGAGTCGCAGGTTTGGCTTACCGACTCCACAGCCCTGCATGCAATGCTCGTCTAAGAAACTAAATATGCAAATTGCCTCTGACACTTTTATATCCTAAGTCACATGACAAGGCTCGTTAAAGGGTCAATACTGACTTTTAGGATCGCTACTTCCAATAGGAGGCGCTAGAGTTCCAGTCCTTTTCCTCTCGGAAGAGGCAATCTGCATCTGTGTTACTAAAAAAAATCAGCGTTCATATGCAAATGAAGCTGAAGTGCTCTGGAAGTGTGGAAGCACTTCGCAATTCCCAGGCTTTTGAAGCCTGAAGAAGTTAAAAGAAGTTGAAAAAGACGTAACATAGGCAAAGAAAGTCGTTTTTACATTTCTATTCGCTGTGGGAAAAACACCGCCGGCTTATTCTTGAAGTGGCCTCGCCTAGGAATACTTTGGTGGCTCTGCAGTTGGACTTAAGAAGTCGTGTGCACAACCCTTAAAGGGGTTTTCTGAAAGCTTAAAAAAAAAAACAACAACATAGGCCACCAGTGCACTTGGTGTTGGAGATATGGGGGAATTAAATGATCAGTACAGAATTTTACATTATTTTATCTGCTGACATTCTTTTAAAACAAAACCCGAGCTCTCCCGATTCTGCCGCTATTTTGCATTCTGCGCTGCGTTGCACCATTGCAGAGATATTCCCATTTGTTTATTTTGGAGCGCACTATGTGAAATCTCCGCTTGTAGTCCAACTGAGCGTTTCTTCCGAGTGTTCACCCCTTCCTCCCAGACACCGCCAATCACCGCTGATCTAGCAGTATCAGACGCTGCTGAGCTCCTATTGTAACGTCTGGGAAAGAGGGGTGAAAGTGCGCGCCCCGAGGGAAGACTCTGAAGAAACACTCATTTGGTCTGCAAGCAGAGATTTCACATAGTGAGAATAATTACAACAAATGGACTGGAAAAATCCTTTAACCAGCCTTGTCCAGCCGGGAAAGGCTTCCAAATAATAAAAATCAGGCTAATTCACCTGCTCTGACTCTCACGGATTCAGAGCCAGCCACTCCAGAGGTCTGTGCCTTGATTGGAAGCCATGAAGAGGAGGATGAATGAACTCATGGAGATCAACATCCGACACTGCGGAGACACCATCACGTGTTTCTCAACGCATTGATTCTAGAGCACTGCCCCCATCCCTTATGGGAAATATGTAAAACATGCAAAACAGAAGCCGCGGAGACACCATCACATGTTTCTCAACGCAAGCAATGACCAGCCAGGTCTTTGTCTGGGAAGGAACAACCACGGGAAGGGCAGCCTCCAATGAAGGAAACCACCTATACCAAAACATGATGAGGGGCAATACCCCGAAACAGCTGTATGTGGATGGATACCATGTTTTGGTATAGGTGGTTTCCTTCATTGGAGGCTGCCCTTCCCGTGGTTGTTCCTTCCCGGACAAAGACCTGGCTGGTCATTGCTTGCGTTGAGAAACATGTGATGGTGTCTCCGCGGCTTCTGTTTTGCTTGATTGGAAGCCATGACATCCCATTCTTTGAATACATGACTGAGGGCTGTGATTGGCTGCAGTGGTCAGGTAACTGGATTGGCACATCATAACAATCACAATCCAATCACAGAGGGGTATGCCTAATATTATTAATAATAGGAGGGGCCAAGCTGTAAGTGCTGCGACATGGGAGGGGCCACACTGTAAGTGCTGCGGCATGGGAGGGGCCACGCTGTAAGTGCTGTGGCATGGGAGGGGCCACGATTTAAGTGCTGCGGCATGGGAGGGGCCACGCTGTAAGTGCTGCGGCATGGGAGGGGCCACGCTGTAAGTGCTGCGGCATGGGAGGGGCCACGCTGTGAGTGCTACTGCATGGGAGGGGCTACGCTGTAAGTGCTGCGGCATGGGAGGGGTCACGCTGTAAGTGCTACGGCATGGGAGGGGCTACGCTGTAAGGGCTGCAGCATGGGCCACGCTGTAAGGGCTGCAGCATGGGAGGGGCCACGCTGTAAGGGCTGCGGCATGGAAGGGGCCACGCTGTAAGGGCTGCGGCATGGGAGGGGTCACGCTGTAAGTGCTTTGGCATGGGAGGGGCTACGCTGTAAGTGCTGCGGCATGGGAGGGGCCACGCTGTAAGGGCTGCGGCATGGGAGGGATCACGCTGTAAGGGCTGCGGCATGGGAGGGACCACGCTGTAAGGGCTGCAGCATGGGAGGGCCCACGCTGTAAGGGCTGTGGCATGGGAGGGATCACGCTGTAGGGGCTGCGGCATGGGAGGGGCCACACTGTAAGGGCTGCGGCATGGGAGGGGCCACACTGTAAGGGCTGCGGCATGGGAGGGGTCACACTGTAAGGGCTGCGGCATGGGAGGGGCCACACTGTAAGGGCTGTGGCATGGGAGGGGCCACACTGTAAGGGCTGTGGCATGGGAGGGGCCACACTGTAAGGGCTGCGGCATGGGAGGGGCCACACTGTAAGTGCTGCGGCATGGGAGGGGCCACACTAAGGGCTGCGGCATGGGAGGGGCCACACTGTAAGGGCTGTGGCATGGGAGGGGCCACACTGTAAGGGCTGTGGCATGGGAGGGGCCACACTGTAAGGGCTGTGGCATGGGAGGGGCCACACTGTAAGGGCTGCGCCATGGGAGGGGCCACACTAAGGGCTGTGGCATGGGAGGGGCCACACTAAGAGCTGTGGCATGTGAGGGGCCACACTGTAAGGGCTGCGGCATGGGAGGGGCCACACTAAGGGCTGCGGCATGGGAGGGGCCACACTGTAAGTGCTGCGGCATGGGAGGGGCCACACTAAGGGCTGTGGCATGGGAGGGGCCACGCTGTAAGGGCTGCAACATGGGAGGGGCCACACTGTAAGGGCTGCGGCATGGGAGGGGCCACACTGTAAGGGCTGTGGCATGGGAGGGGCCAAGATGCATGCGCTGAGGCACAGAAGGGGCCACACTGTGCACGTTATGCCTGAGGTGCACGGCAGGAGGCACTGTATGGCGGGCACTGCATGGTGCACACTTTGGAGGCACTGCATGCACAGGCACTTGCTTTGAGCACTTTGTCATGTAACCAGTAAGTGATATAAAGCTCTCACTCCCTCGTCATAAAGTTGTGCTGCAGCAGCCGTGTCCCCGGGGGCGGCACATGGTGTGAGCCCCGCACTCTACATACTAGAACAGCATGTACACAGAGGTAAGCCTTTGTGGGGCGTGGCCTGTGCATTCAGGGGCGTGGCTAAAAGTAGTAACCTCTCATTGGCCCCCGCACTTCACCTTCTCTCCAGGTGCAGGCAGCTGCTCATGTCTGCGGCTCTATCACTGAGAGAGCACCGGTGACTCCCGCAGCCCCTTACCTTCTCCAGACGCGTCACCGGTCGCCTCCTCCCACCAGTCATCCCCCAGATCATCGGCCATGTCTCGCCGAGCTCCGCGATCAAATCGGACAACTCGGATGTCACCAAACACTTCACGTTCAACTCAGATCCACGTGTGTGGCTGTGGGCGGGGCAAGCGCTCCAAGCCTCGATCCAGCATCAGGCCACGCCCTCCCTCCGCTGATTTGTCACCTAGTTGTTGCTTTGTTTTTTTTTACAATTATCTTTATTAACTTGGCAAGAAAAGACAGAGGAGGGAAGCTAATTAGGAAATATTAATAACTGGTAATGGACATAGGTGACAGTCACATGATCAGTAATATTACACACATACTGATGATGTAAGAATAGGATTACACTAGTTATAAATTGATTACTTTATTAATCCCTTAAAGGGATTTTCTCCTCTCAGAAAAATCTCTGGCTCCAGTTTGTTTTATTAAAAACTAAGTGCGTTTTTCTTACCCTCCCCAGGTCCAGCGCTGAGTCTCCGATATATCAACAGTGCTGCAGCCAATCAGTGAGCTCAGCCGCTGTGCTCGATCTGTCCGCTTGTTTCCAACTATTGGCAAGACTAAACAGGCAATCACACTGCACATGAGCAGCTGATATAATGCACCCATATATATATATATATATGTTACCCACAAGCTGTAAAAGTCCATTGAGAAATAAACTAAAATCATTTTCAGGAGGAAACTACCTTCACCCCTCCAACCTTCCATAGTCCCACCGCCCACTCTTGGAAAAACTCAGCTTCTGCACCGCACCCTCACCAATCACTCATTAACAGTTCCCAAAAATCACCAGATCACATACACAGCCAGCAGCTTTTGTTTTGGTTAAAAGATTTTTTAAGCCGCCACTACGACAAGGTAGACTCTTTTGGCAGCACCCTACTCTACTGTAACCTATTAAACATTTCTTAAAATATCCAATACTCTTTTTAGGTACCGTATATTCTTATTTATTTTTCTTTAAGGGAATAAGTCACGTAATTTTTTTTTTAAATGACTATTAACACCACATACAAGGGACAAATATCATCACACCGTGACCAGACCACATATTACCACCACTTAGTGACCGAAAAAAACACATACAAGGAACAAATACTGCCACACCATGACCAGACCACATATAACCTATCACAGTGAGCAAATTATACCCCATATAAGGAAAAATACCGCTACACCATGACCAGACCACATATAATCACCACATAGTGACCGAATAATACCACATACTGTAATGGTTCCCAAGGGTGGACCCACTGGACCACGGTAAGCGAACCTCCCCTGGACGAGCGGGCCAGGTGGACCACCCCCTATACAGGGAGTGTTAAGGACAGGCCCAGCGGAAACTACTCACCACGGCAGCCGGTACCCGAGGAGGACAGAGGAGACACAGCAGGAGATGAGAGAGGCAGGCGGATGGACGTGCAGGACCGGAACCAAGGTAGACGGAGGGGATGAAGACACAGGCTGGCAGGACTGGAACACAGGGATGCGGACTGGAAGATTCAGGCATGCACGGCAGGAGCGCTGAGATACGGACTGGATGAAGACACAGGCGGGCAGGACAGGGACACGGACCAGAGGTGGGCATGGGATGGAAGGCACTGGGAGAGACACAAAGGAACAGGTTAATACTGGGGAACGACCGAGCTAGGAAGCGGAGTAAGGAAGCAGGAACTGGGAAGGCAGGCAGACAAGGGGCCAGGGTCACTTAGCTGAACACAAGTGACGATCAAGCAATGCCAGGGAGGCAGAGGCAGCCTGATAAGGGCAGATGCAGAGGTGCTTCCAGGTCAGGACCTATAGTGAGCCGGGAGAAGAGGCCGGTCTCACAGAGAGCGGTGTGCGCGCGCGCGGTGGGGCCGGTCGCGCGCGCGCCCCTGACAGGAAGTCGAGACAGGAGCGAGTGCAGGGGGAGAAGAGCAGACGGGACTGCGCAGGGCCCGTTGAGCATGACGGGGCGCGGGCATGTGCGGCTGCGGGGCAGGCAGAGCAGGCAGCAGCGTGACAGTACCCCCCTCCTTACGCACCCTACTCCCCAGACTGGAAAGAAATCGTGCCAAAATCCGGGGAGCGTGGATGTTCTCCCGAGGCTCCCAAGATCTCTCCTCTGGACCAAAACCTTTACAATACACCAGGAAATAGGTTCTCCCTCTAAGCTTTTTCATGGCGAGAATGTCTTTAACCTCGAAGACATCATCAGTGGAAATAGGCCGAGGAGAACGAGTGGTAGAGGCATGGAATTGATTGAGAATCACTGGTTTCAGAAGAGAGATATGGAATGAACTGGGGATACGGAGCGAGGCGGGAAGCTTCAACTTGAAAGAGACGTCGTTAATGCGAGACAAGACCTCGAAGGGTCCGATGTACCGAGGACCCAATTTGTGCAAAGGAATCTTTAGGCGGATGAATTTGGAGGACAACCACACTTTATCGCCCGGATGATAAAGGGGTGGATCCAAGCGCCTCTTATCTGCGTGTTTTTTCATCCTTACGCGTGCTTGCTCGAGAGCGGTCTTGGTCTCCTGCCAGATCCTGGAGAACTCCCCAGACAGAAGATCGGCCGCCGGCACACCCGAGACAGGAGGAACCGGCTGTCATGTCGGACGCTATTCACACCACAGCGTCCGGCAGGCAGCGGTAGTTCCATCTCCGTCCACTATATCCTCAGTGGCGCCGGCTTGATTTTACTCAGGTTATCGGGGGTTAATCTAGCTGGAATCAGGTGGGATGTTTGGTCACGCCCACGGTCTTTAAATAGTCGTGCTGGCCTATGAGCGTCGCCGATTATAGCTTGTGTTTTATGCCAAGTGGTTCAGGTCTGGAGAGGAGGCGTTGGAGAGAGAAATTCGTATCTGGTGGCGTATGATCCGTTGTTACCTTTTCGCCTTCCTATATTTGTGTTTTGTTTTGCCCTGTTCACATTACGGTATTGTCCTGTGTGTATGCGGCGCGGTGCGGTTTAAGTTCTCCTTGTCTGTCATTACTGTGTGGGCTTTGGTGGTTTGACGCCTCACTGGGTGGAGGGTGGAGGGTTCAGCTTAGGGCTTATAATCGGCCCACAATATTTTGGTAGTCCATGGATTCCATGACTTCCATAAACCGCCAGTTGGCGGCGCTGTCCTTACAGGTCACCGAGTTGAAGGGGGCAGTTCAGCAGCAGGGCCTGGTTGTAGCTAATGTGCAAGCGGCTTCTGCAGGTGCAGGTGCAGAGCCAAAGATTCCGCTGCCTGAACGATTTGCTGGGGAACGCAGCAAATTTGTCATCTTTCGGGAGGCCTGCAAGTTATACTTTCGCATGCGCCCTGTCTCCTCAGGTAATGAGGCTCAGCGGGTGGGTCTGGTGTTATCCTTACTGAGTGGGGACCCCCAAGCATGGGCGTTTTCCTTACCAGCCGACTCTGCTACGTTTCATTCGGTTGAGAATGTTTTTTCAGCACTCGGGCTCATTTATGATGATCCCGACAGATTGGCTCTAGCGGAATCTAAAATCCGCGCCCTCCGTCAGGGGGAACTTATGGCGGAAAACTATTGTTCAGAATTTCGCCGTTGGGCAAGTAGACACACAGTGGAACGACCCAGCGCTGCGGAGTCAGTTTATTCATGGGGTTTCAGGAAGAGTTAAACAGGCCCTCCTGATGTATGAGACTCCTGCATCGTTAGAGGCTGCCATGAGTTTGGTTATTCGTATTGATCGCCGTTTGCAGCAAGGGGCGCAGGAGACGCTGCCTCTGGGGGAAAGCAGTGGTGCAAGTGTGGTTGCTGCAGGTGAGCCCACGGAACCTATGCAAATCGCTGGGGTATCACATGTGCAGCGTCGCGTTCCTGGGTTCAGGAAGCATGGAGCATGTTTTTACTGTGGTAAAAGAGATCATTATGTAAATGCTTGTCCTGTGCTACCAAAGAAAGTCGCACCGGTGGAAAACTGGTAAGCTCAGAGGGTATGGAGGAGGCCCAACTGAGCGTATGCATATCCTCCATGATGGTATCTCAATGTATGCTCCCTGCCAGGGGTATTATTGCGGGCAGAGAGCTACCCATATCAGTGTTTGTGGATAGCGGTTCCACCACCAATCTCATGGATGAGGAGTTTGCACGCACGGACGGTTTTAAGATCGAAAAACTCCCTCATCCTATTCGCGTGGTTACCATTAATGCTGCTCCCCTCCCACAGGGGGAGATTACTGAGTTTGTAGCTGAGGTTAAACTCCACATTGGGGTCCTACATTCTGAGTGGGTTACATGTAGGGTACTCAATAATCTCCCAGCACAAATGGTCCTGGGTTTCCCATGGTTGTCCAAGCACAACCCAGTGATTGACTGGAGAACCCAGGACATAGTCCAGTGGAGTAGTTTCTGCCAGGAAAATTGCTTGGCCACATGTGTGTCCGCCGTGAAGTCCAGCCTTCCGGAGGCATTGCTGGATTTGCGGACGTCTTCTCTGAGAGGGGTTGCTCAGAACTACCTCCACATCGAACCTATGACTGTGTGATTAGGTTAAAACCCGGGGCCAAATTGCCAACGGCTAGGATGTTTAGTATTTCTGGTCCGGAGAGACAAGCTCTTAAAGACTACATCGCGGAGAGTCTAAGTAAAGGGCACATCAGGCCTTCATCCTCACCTGTAGCAGCAGGGTTTTTCTTCATTAAGAAGAAAGATGGGGGGTTACGCCCGTGTCTGGATTTCCGGGAGTTAAACCAGATTACGATCCGTGATCCCTACCCGATGCCTCTGATCCCTGATTTGTTCAACCAGGTGGCTGGGGCGAAGTGGTTTTCCAAACTTGACCTCAGGGGGGCGTACAACCTCATAAGGGTCCGTCAGGGGGATGAGTGGAAGACGGCGTTTAATACCCCTGAGGGTCATTTTGAAAGCCTAGTTATGCCATTTGGGTTGACAACCGCGCCTGCTGTTTTCCAACATTTCATAAATGATGTATTCGCTCATGTGCTGGGGAAATTTGTTATTGTGTACCTGGATGATATCGTCATTTATTCGAGCGACCGGGACACTCATTTAGAGCATGTCAGGCAGGTGTTACAGTTGCTCCGTGAGAATAAGCTCTATGCTAAGCTTGAAAAATGCGTATTTTTTGTTCAGGAGTTGCCTTTTTTGGGATATATTGTGTCCGCCGCAGGGTTTAAAATGGACGCCGCGAAGGTGCAAGCGGTGCTGCAATGGGAACGGCCTGATAATCTAAAAGCGCTCCAGCGGTTCCTTGGGTTTGCCAACTATTATAGGAAGTTTATTAAGAATTTTTCTACTATAGCCAAACCGCTCACGGACATGACGAGAAAAGGTACCAATCTCGCTATCTGGTCTGAGGTTGCGGTGCGTGCATTTGATCTTCTGAAAAACCGTTTTGCTTCAGCCCCCATTCTGGTGCAACCAGACGTATCTAAACCTTTTACTGAGGAGATCGATGCGTCTGAGGTGGGAGTGGGTGCAGTACTGTCACAGGGCTCGTCCTTGAGCAATATGCGTCCATGCGCCTACTTCTCCAAGAAGCTGTCGCCTTCCAAACGGAATTACGATATCGGCAACAGGGAGTTGTTGGCCATCAAATTGGCTTTTGAGGAATGGCGACACTTCTGGGAGGGGGCGGCCCACCAGGTCACAGTCATCACCGACCATAAAAACCTGCTCTATCTGGAGTCGGCCAAGCGTCTGTCTCCCAGGCAGGCTCGCTGGGCATTGTTTTTTACACGATTTAACTTTCTGGTGACTTACCGTCCTGGTGCTAAAAACACCAAGGCGGATGCCTTGTCCAGGTGTTTTCCGGGGGGAGAACCTCGGGAAGATCCGGTACCCATCCTCCAGGAAGGTGTAGTGGTTTCGGCTCTCACGACTGAGGTAGAGGCGGAGATTGCCGAGGCCCAGGAGGAGGTACCGCCAGGACTACCCGCTAACAAGTCATTTGTACCCCTTCGTCTTAAGGTGTTGGGGGAACACCACGACTCTGTCCTGGCCGGTCATCCAGGGGTTAGGGGCACCTTGGAACTGGTATCGTGCCCCTTCTGGTGGCCAAAAATCCGGCAGGACGTGGTCTCGTACGTGGCAGCTTGCATCACGTGCGCCAGGGCCAAGTCGCCCAGATCCCATCCTGCTGGCACTCTACAGCCTCTGGGGGTACCTAGTAGGCCATGGACAGAAATCTCCATGGACTTTATCACGGACTTGCCTGCCTCGGCGGGGAACACGGTCATCCTGGTGGTGGCTGATCGATTTTCGAAGATGGCGCATTTTGTGTCGTTGCCTTCCTTGCCCAACGCGAAGACGTTGGCTCAGGTTTTTGTGCAGGAGGTGGTCAGACTACACGGAGTTCCGTCAGACATAGTGTCTGATAGGGGTACCCAGTTTGTGGCGAAGTTTTGGAAAGCTTTTTGCTCACGATTGGGGATCAAGTTGTCTCATTCGTCGGCGTTTCATCCGCAGTCAAATGGTCAAACTGAGCGCATGAACCAAAATCTGGAGCAGTATTTGCGATGTTTTGTGTCTGACAACCAAGAGGAGTGGTCGACATTCTTTCCCTTGGCCGAGTTCGCGTTAAATAATCACCGCCAAGAATCATCAGGAGAGTCTCCGTTCTTTTGTGTTTGCGGGCACCATCCTCAATTTTGTACCTTGCGTCAGGGTGGCTCTGGGGGCGTCCTGGAGGAGGACCAGCTAGGAGTTCAACTATCATCGGTCTGGAGGAGTGTGAAACAGCGATTGCTGAGCATGAGTGCAAGGTACAAACGAGTGGCAGACGCTAGACGCGTGCCAGGTCCGGACCTGTGTGTGGGTGATTGGGTGTGGTTAGCTACTAAAAACATAAAACTCAAAATTCCATCATTGAAATTGGGTCCAAGGTTTATTGGCCCTTTTAAGATTGCTGTCATCATTAACCCGGTTGCTTATCGGTTGTAACTTCCTGCGGTATACAAGATACACAACGTGTTTCACAGGGCTTTATTGAAAAAGGTGGTAGGCTCTGTGGACACGACGCCGATGCCACCTCCAGTCATGGTGGATGTTGATTTAGAGTTTGAAGTCTCCATGGTGGTGGACTCTCGAGTACTGCGCCGTACTCTTCAGTATTTGGTACACTGGCGGGGGTATGGTCCGGAGGAGAGGTCTTGGGTACCAGCCACGGACATACAAGCGGATCGGCTGGTCAGTTCGTTTCACCGCCGTCATCCGGACAAGCCGGGTCCTATGAGTCTTGAGGGCCCTGGGGTCCCTCGTAGAAGAGGGGGCACTGTCATGTCGGACGCTATTCACACCACAGTGTCCGGCAGGCAGCGGTAGTTCCATCTCCGTCCACTATAGCCTCAGTGGCGTCGGCTTGATTTTACTCAGGTTATCGGGGGTTAATCTAGCTGGAATCAGGTGGGATGTTTGGTCACGCCCACGGTCTTTAAATAGTCGTGCTGGCCTATGGGCGTCACCGATTATAGCTTGTGTTTTATGCCAAGTGGTTCCGGTCTGGAGAGGAGGCGTTGGAGAGAGAAATTCGTATCTGGTGGCGTATGATCCGTTGTTACCTTTTCGCCTTCCTATATTTGTGTTTTGTTTTGCCCTGTTCACATTACGGTATTGTCCTGTGTGTATGCGGCGCGGTGCGGTTTAAGTTCTCCTTGTCTGTCATTACTGTATGGGCTTTGGTGGTTTGACGACTCACTGGGTGGAGGGTGGAGGGTTCAGCTTAGGGCTGAGCAGGAGATAAGGAAAGGTTGGAGGCTCAGGCATTTGCACCATTAGCAAAAACCCTGGGTTGAGGGTCAGACAGGGTTTTTCCTAGTTGGAGGGACTCCGCAGGGGCCCCGGATATTTCCGCCTTCTTTGACCTAAGCCCCGCGTAACACCGGCAGGGGTAAGCCTGGATGTTGCCCGTATACGATAAAGAAGGGGGACTTGGAAGAAGATTCGCTGACGTGATTGTTATAAGTGAATTAGGCCCATATTAGTAAGTCTGTCCAATCGTTCTGATGGGCGTTGGAGAAGTGACGGAAGGTAATTCACCAAAATTTGGTTAGTACGCTCAGCTTGTCCGTTCGACTGTGGGTGATAGGCGGAGGAAAAATCCAATACGATGTTCATGGATTTGCAGAGTGCCCTCCAAAATCGGGACGTGAACTGGACTCCCCTGTCCGAGACGATATGTTCAGGAAGGCCATGAAGACGAAAAATATGATGGATGAAGATTTTCGCCAATTCGGGAGCCGAAGGTAGACCAGGAAGCGAGATGAAATGGGCCATCTTGGAAAATCTATCCACAACGACGAGGATGACTGTGCGGCCCACAGAGCGAGGCAAATCAGTAATAAAGTCCATAGCCACATGCTGCCAGGGAGCCGAAGGGACTGGCAGCGGATGTAAGAGACCAGATGGTAATTGCCTGGGGACCTTGCTCTGGGCACATGAAGGGCAAGACACTAAAAAACTTTGCACATCCTGAAGGAGAGTGGGCCACCAGTAGTAGCGAGACACAAGCTGAAGAGTCTTTTTGAACGCAACATGACCTGCAATTTTGGAGGCATGGCCCCAGCGCAAGACCCGCTTCCTGTTGTTCTCAGGGACGTAGGTCTTCCCTGGTGGTTGAGTGGACAGGCTAAGGGGTGCCACCGTGATGATCTTGGAAGGGTCCACGATGTGCGTGGGCTCCTCTTCAGTATCGTCCGCAAGAAAAGATCTGGACAACGCATCGGCCTTGAGGTTCTTACTACCAGGATGGAAGTGGAGTTCAAAATCGAACCGGGCGAAGAATAAGGACCATCTGGCTTGCCGGGGATTCAGCCTCTGCGCCGTTCGAATGTATGCCAAATTTTTATGGTCCGTGTAGATCTTAAACGGGTGCACAGCTCCCTCTAATAAGTACCGCCATTCCTCCAATGCCAACTTGATGGCCAACAGCTCCCTGTCACCAATGGCATAATTTCGCTCCGAGACGGTAAATGTCTTTGAGAAGAAGCTGCAGGTGACTAGTCACCCAGAAGAGTATCT
The DNA here is from genome assembly GCF_039654945.1 of Dendrobates tinctorius. NCBI lineage: Eukaryota > Metazoa > Chordata > Amphibia > Anura > Dendrobatidae > Dendrobates > Dendrobates tinctorius. The sequence continues at coordinate 31,460 of NW_027361752.1, read as the reverse complement.
CTGCGAGAGCACGGCTCCAGCCCCGATGGTGGAGGCATCCACCTCCAAAATGAAAGGTTTGTTGGTCTCCGGACGATGGAGAACGGGAGCTGCGGCAAAGGCTTGTTTCAAGGCAAGAAAATCTTTTTCGGCCTCCGAGGACCAGACGTGAGGGTAGGCCCTCTTACGAATTAGAGAGGAGATTAGCGCAGTCAAAGAAGAAAAGTGAGGGATGAACTGCCGGTAATAATTGGCAAAGCCAAGAAATCGCTGGATTGCCTTGATTCCATGAGGTTGTGGCCAGTTGAGCACAGCGGACACCTTCTCCGGGTCCATACTCAAGCCGGAGTCGAAAATAATGTAACCCAGGATCGGGAGAGATGTCTGCTCGAAGGCACACTTCTCTAGCTTAGCATACAGGCGATTCTCTCGCAGGCGCAGCAACACTTGACGGACGTTCCTTCTATGGGTAGGCAAGTCCGGGGAAAAGACAAGAATGTCATTCAGATATACCACCACACAGGAGTACAGAAGGTCTCGGAAAATATCATTCACGAACTCCTGGAACACTGTGGGAGCATTGCACAGGCCGAATGGCATCACTAGATATTCGTAGTGACCGTCCCTGGTGTTAAAAGCGGTCTTCCATTCATCTCCGGAACGAATACGGATGAGGTTGTAGGCTCCACAGAGATCTAATTTGGTGATTTGTGCTCCAGAATCAATATAGGCCACTTCGGAGGAGCGGCTGGAACCGAAATTCAATAAGACCGAGAGAGTTAAGGGTAGAGATGTATTGCTAACACCTAGGGACGCCTCTCTTACCTGTCCTAGGCGGACGCGTTTCCCGGCCTCACTGGGCAAGAGCGCAGAAGGTGGGAGGAACCGCCACAGTAGAGACAGAGACCTTGGACGAACCTCTGTTCACGGTGCTGCTCAGCTGGCTTGAGGTGGTCCACCTGCATGTTCTCTGGCGCAGGCACTGCGGAGGAAAATCACGAGCGGGAAGGACTGCGTGTGGCTGGGGAAGGCCGAGAGGGCCTTCTCTCCCTGGCAGCTTCGCAAGATCGCTCCTGGAAGCATAGATCGATACGCGTAGCAAGGGAAATTAGATCCTGAAGGGACGTTGGTGTGTCTCGCCCTGCCAACTCGTCCTTGATTTGGGATGACAAGCCTCGCCAAAAAGCTCCTACCAGAGCCTCATTGTTCCATCCCAGCTCAGATGACAAAGTACGAAACTGGATGGCGTACTGGCCTACGGAGAGGGAACCCTGGCGGAGACTAAATAGGGACTCGGTGGTGGAGGCCAGGCGACCCGGCTCGTCGAAGATTTTACGAAAAATCTCCAGAAAAGTAGTGAGCTGGGAGACCAGAGGATCGTCTCGCTCTCACAGGGGGTTTACCCAGGCTAGCGCCTCCCCCTCCAGGTGGGAGACCACAAAGGCCACTTTGGCTCGGTCGGTGGGGTACTGCTGCGGCAACAGCTCAAAATGCAGCTTGCACAGGTTAAGGAACCCCCCGACGTAATTTGGGATCCCCGCTATACCGCGGAGGTTTGGCCAAACGGAGTGACAGATGGCGAACAGGGGCCTGGACCGAGGCAGAGGCTTGGAGTGAGAGCAATCGGTTATCCACCGAAGACATGTAGTTAAGCGTGTGGGCTTGGGTGTGTCGCTGCTGGGCAAGCTCCTGCTGGAGACTGGACAGCTGGGACGCACTCCCCGGGTCGGAGGCCTGTAAAGCCGAGAGGCGGGACTCCATGGCTTTCAAAAAAGCCATGATCCGAGACTGATTCTCCCGTAGGATTGCTAGCTCCTTTTGGGCAGCGGCTGAGGTACCGGCGGGGTCCATGGCCTGATCGTGCTGTAATGGTTCCCAAGGGTGGACCCACTGGACCGCGGTAAGCGAACCTCCCCTGGACGAGCGGGCCAGGTGGACCACCCCCTATACAGGGAGTGTTAGGGACAGGCCCAGGGGAAACTACTCACCATGGCAGCCAGTACCCGAGGAGGACAGAGGAGACACAGCAGGAGATGAGAGAGGCAGGCGGACGGACGTGCAGGACCGGAACCAAGGTAGACGGAGGGGACGAAGACACAGGCTGGCAGGACTGGAACACAGGGATGCGGACTGGAAGATTCAGGCAGGCACGGCAGGAGTGCTGAGATACGGACTGGATGAAGACACAGATGGGCAGGACAGGAACACAGGGACACGGACCGGAGGTGGGCATGGGATGGAAGGCACTGGGAGAGACACAAAGGAACAGGTTAATACTGGGGAACGACCGAGCTAGGAAGCGGAGTAAGGAAGCAGGAACTGGGAAGGCAGGCAGACAAGGGGCCAGGGTCACATAGCTGAACACAAGTGACGATCAGGCAACGCCAGGGAGGAAGAGGCGGCCTGATAAGGGATGGTGCAGAGGTGCTTCCAGGTCAGGACCTATAGTGAGCCGGGGGAAGAGGCCGGTCTCACAGAGAGCGGTGTGCGCGCGCGCGGTGGGGCCGGTCGCACGCGCGCCCCTGACAGGAAGCCGAGACAGGAGCGAGTGCAGGGGGAGAAGAGCAGACGGGACTGCGCCGGGCCCGGTGAGCATGACGGGGCCCGGGCATGTGCGGCTGCGGGGCAGGCAGCGGCATGACACATAAAAGGGAGTAATACTGCCATACCATGTCCAGATCACATATTACCATCACAGTGACTGATATCACATACAAGGAACAAATATCATCACACCATGACCAGACCAAATATTACCATTACATAGTAACCGAATAATACCGCAAACAAGGGACAAATACCGCCACACCCTGACCAACTCACATATTACCACCACAGAGTGACCAAATACTACAATACCGATCACTAATGAAAAAGAAAACACAATAATAAGTTCCATTATACATCTGTATATACTGTCAGTGATCACTGGTGACATTATACACAGGAGGTCTGTATATAGTGTCAGTGTACAGGTAACACAGTGATCACTGGTGACCTCCCTTAATCATTTGCAGTCCCCCACCACTTTTCACTTCATCATTTGCAGTCCCCCACCACTTGTTCATTTGCAGTCACCCTCCACCTTCCCCCTCACCCATTTAATTCATTTTAAAAAGAAAAAAAAAACATTTTTCATACCTCACTGACGATATCCTGCAGGCGCAGCTCTGCTTCTGGCGTCCTATTTACGTGACACCATCGCATACGCACCTTCATCTGACCAGGAGTCCAGAGAAGGTGGAGGAAGCTGGAGCTGCGCAGCTGTCCAGGTTAGATGGAGGTGGGGCTCCGGAAAAGCTCCCAATGCCGAGGTGTGCACCACAACGCACAGCACTTTAGTACGCGATCGGGCACAGCGAGCAGAAGCGCAAAAGGAGGGGCCCGGGCCCCCCTTTGTACTGTTGCTCACCAGACCCCATACAGCAGTCAGGGCAGTAATGCCCTGATGGTGGCCCTAGACTGGGGTGCCAAGGGCCCACCAGTAACCAACTCCAGCTACATTTTTCAGCTACATGCACATCCTCAATCACAAATTTATATTGTTGAGGTAGCTTTTGAGGGAGGGCTAAATTATCCCTTCACGTTTGACCAAGTGATTTTCAAATTAATCCACAGGATGTTGCTAGCAACGAGGAATGACCACACGGAGATGTGTCTCTGTATGGGAGGATCAAGGCAGATCAGCCTGTCTATTTTGTCACCTCTTTTTATAGTATTTTGCTTAATTATGCAAAGTACATAGCTACCAATAACATCATCATGACACATTCACTTTATAAACCAATAGTATTGCAAGAAAATCAGAATATGTCCCTAGTTGCATGACATAGAAAATAGAACAATAGCACATTCTTCAGTGTCTCATATCTCATATCTTGTACAAGCTGGAACAGTCTGGTTTCATAACAACCGTGAACTTTCATCTAGTTAAGTTACAAAATTTAACTTGTAAACAACAAAATGGCGTCGCAAGCACAAAAATGGAGTCTGGAGAACAAGATGTCCCGTAAATCTGAATACTGTACTTCACAATCCCCCCTAGATAAATTTTGCTAACTAATATGCGGTATCAGAGGTGCTATCCCAAGCCATAAGCTCGAGGGGTACTGGTCTTCAAATGGCTGATGCCATGTTATCAGTCATGTCTGTTGCGGCGCACCCATCCCCCCTGTATGCTGCAATTTACGAATAACAATTTTTGATGACGGTGGTGATCTTTTGTAGGTAGCCATGCGCTTGGCTTCAACATCTTCATCAAGTAACCTTTTGAGATTGGTGCAGAGAAGAGCAGGGGTGACGACGCCTTTGGTATCATCATTAGCTGCCCTAGTGAAGAATTTCCTAAAACATACAGGAATACACCAAAGAACAAGTTTTAGTATCACATATGCAACAAGGAAACAGGCAGCAATGTATAACAAGCTTTGTAAGATCCCAGCTATCCAGCCCCCAATTCCCTTAAACCAATTGGCTGGATTGAGAAAGGAGAAGGTGTCTGACCACCAGCTGTCCTTATTATCATATTGATCTCTGAGTCTTTGAATGTCTTCTAACTTTAACTTCTACCAATAATAATAATATGGAAAATACGAAAAACCAAAACATTATGCCCCCTTTTTTGTATTGGCTTGTTTAACCAGCTTGCAATACGATGCGTGGATCCAAGTCGGTCTTCCTTCTAGTTTCACTGATGTAGGGGTGATGAGGAGAACCTTGATAGGGACAGTCATACAAGGGTTCTAGTCCGTACTTTCTGACATGCCTTTTCACGACTACAAAATCACCAGGCTTCAGGTTATGACAGGTGTCGGTTTCTGCTGAATCTGGAAGAGAAGAGGAAACTAGAGCATGGGTGTTAGCAAGATTTTTACTAAGCTGAATAACAAATTGAACAGCACGGTCAGTTTCTTCTGATAACTGCTGAGGCTGGAAATTTGCAACTGGGGGCCTAGCACCATACAATATGGGGACAGGCCATGTTTTGCAACAGGGGTAGTACAGATGTGGTATAGTACAATGGGTAGGAGCTCTGGCCATGGAGCCGTAGTCTCCTGCATCATTTTGGTCAATTGCCCCTTCAGTGTGCCGTTCAGCCTCTCAACTTTCCCACTGGATTGTGGGTGGTACGGAGTATGGAGGGCTACAGTGGATCAAAGCATTGTCAGAACTTCTTGGTACACATGAGAAGAAAAGGCTGGACCTTGATCACTTTCAACAACTTCTGGAACCCCATATCTGCATATGACTTCCATCACCAGTTTCTTCACTATGGTTTTTGCAGTCATATTGGTAACAGGGAATGCTTCCGGCCAACTGGAGAACATGTCAACGACAACCAAACAGTATTCATACCTTCCAGACTTAGGTAACGTGATATGGTCCATCTGGAGCCTTTGGAAAGGATAGTCGGGCTTAGCAAGATGCTTCGGGGGTATATGTTGAAGTTGACCGGGATTGCAGGTCTGACAGATACTACAGGCAAGGTTAAGCGTGACGTAGAAAATAGAACAATAGCACATTCTTCAGGGTCTCATATCTCATATCTTGTACAAGCTGGAACAGTCTGGTTTCATAACAACCATGAACTTTCATCTAGTTAAGTTACAAAATTTAACTCGTAAACAACAAAATGGCGTCGCAAGCACAAAAATGGAGTCTGGAGAACAAGATGTCCCGTACATCTGAATACTGTACTTCACAATATAACAATGAATAAGACGCTGTCTTTGTCTGCACATAGTGAGTCAAGTATATTGTGCCAAGTACTGCTCATATAAAAGGGTGAGGGCCCACCGGCCAGTCCAAGTGTGACAGCTGCCATCATTTAGAGGGATTCTGGTTAAAACCTACATAAAGTTTTGCTGATCTAGTAGGATTTTCCTGGCATTTTCTTAGTTGCATTTTACAGCAAAAGTCATAGTCCGTCAACAGCTTACAACACAGCAAAGGGATCTCATTGTTGAAAGCTATCAGTCAGGAGAAGGGTACAAAAAACGCATTAGATACACCTTGGAGCACTTTGAAGACGGTCTTCAAGAAGTGGCTTAGATCTGACAGAACAGTGACATTACTTAGAGCTAGACGTCTCTGAAAAATTGATAAAAATAGAAGAAAATTATTCCAGAAGTCTGCCAAGAGACCTAGATCAACATTAATAAAGCTGTGTCACGGACGTGGTTTGGGGATCCACTGTGCCACGGACTGTGGAGAGCCTGGAGGGGCGTGACTAAGCGAGCACCTGACTGTTCACAAGAGCTTCTGATGGTGAATTTAGGCTTGGCTCCCGATGAACGCCAGGTGCCACTCCAGGACAGACCAACGAACGCGCAGCAGCTGGACCCAGAAGGACAGACTCTATGGAGCAGCAGGCAGAGTTTGTATCAGAATGCAACAGAGTTTGCATCAGAGTGCAGCAGACAGAGTTCGCACCAGAGTGCAGCAGACAGAGTTTGTATCAGAGTGCAGCAGGCAGAGTTTGCACCAGAGTGCAGCAGGCAGGATTTGCACTAGAGTGCAGCAGGGACTGGTATGCAACCTTACACAACATAGACTGCAAAATAGGAAGGTTGCTCAGGCACCTCCCCAGTGGGGATGAAGCAATATATACATACTGTCCCCCAGCCATTGGCTGGGTAGGAAATAGAAAGTGCATGCGCTGGCCCTTTAAGAGGGCGGAAGGGCGCGCATGTCCTAAGGACATGGCTGGAGGTCCAGCTGGAAGCATGCAGAGCATGGAGAATGGAAGAACTAACAGCAGCATGCCAGAGACCCTGCCTGTCAGAGTAGGGATCTAGCGTGGTGCTAACAAGCTGCAGGCATTTCTGGCAAGTACTGAGTATGTACTGCATGTGATATCAATCTCCGGCATTATTCACATGTCTGGTGTGTTAGGCAGGTTGGCAAGACAGAAGCCTTTTCTTACAAAGAAAAACATTGAAAACCAGCTATGTCTTGACAAACATTTCAAAATCCTATATGAGCCTTTTAATTGAATGGAGGAGACTCCATTCAGGACCCTCATCTATTAGCCAAAGCAAAACCCAAGAACAAAACACAATGAGCATATATACTATAGTAAGAAAATAGTAATAGTACATGTAAATAACATAGGGTACTTAGTTAGCAATATTTTGATCAAAAGGGGTAACACTGTGACAGGGTGTACTCAGTCGGGACTGACCTATCCTGCCTCTAAAATCTTGCCTTGTGTCAGACGATCTCAATGTGAATAAGAGCAGAGCAGGACAGAGGCCCAAATGTCCGTCCACCTGTCCATAAGAAGCTATACTGTATAGATGAGATCTCTAACACTGTAGGGTGGGGGACACACTACAAAGTACAGTGGGGAAAAAAAGTATTTAGTCAGTCAGCAATAGTGCAAGTTCCACCACTTAAAAAGATGAGAGGCGTCTGTAATTTACATCATAGGTAGACCTCAACTATGGGAGACAAACTGAGAAAAAAAAATCCAGAAAATCACATTGTCTGTTTTTTTTTCATTTTATTTGCATATTATGGTGGAAAATAAGTATTTGGTCAGAAACAAGCAATCAAGATTTCTGGCTCTCACAGACCTGTAACTTCTTCTTTAAGAGTCTCCTCTTTCCTCCACTCATTACCTGTAGTAATGGCACCTGTTTAAACTTGTTATCAGTATAAAAAGACACCTGTGCACACCCTCAAACAGTCTGACTCCAAACTCCACTATGGTGAAGACCAAAGAGCTGTCAAAGGACACCAGAAACAAAATTGTAGCCCTGCACCAGGCTGGGAAGACTGAATCTGCAATAGCCAACCAGCTTGGAGTGAAGAAATCAACTGTGGGAGCAATAATTAGAAAATGGAAGACATACAAGACCACTGATAATCTCCCTCGATCTGGTGCTCCACGCAAAATCCCACCCCGTGGGGTCAGAATGATCACAAGAACGGTGAGCAAAAATCCCAGAACCACGCGAGGGGACCTAGTGAATGAACTGCAGAGAGCTGGGACCAATGTAACAAGGCCTACCATAAGTAACACACTACGCCACCATGGACTCAGATCCTGCAGTGCCAGACGTGTCCCACTGCTTAAGCCTGTACATGTCCGGGCCCATCTGAAGTTTGCTAGAGAGCATTTGGATGATCCAGAGGAGTTTTGGGAGAATGTCCTATGGTCTGATGAAACCAAACTGGAACTGTTTGGTAGAAACACAACTTGTCGTGTTTGGAGGAAAAAGAATACTGAGTTGCATCCATCAAACACCATACCTACTGTAAAGCATGGTGGTGGAAACATCATGCTTTGGGGCTGTTTCTCTGCAAAGGGGCCAGGACGACTGATCCGGGTACATGAAAGAATGAATGGGGCCATGTATCGTGAGATTTTGAGTGCAAACCTCCTTCCATCAGCAAGGGCATTGAAGATGAAACGTGGCTGGGTCTTTCAACATGACAATGATCCAAAGCACACCGCCAGGGCAACGAAGGAGTGGCTTCGTAAGAAGCATTTCAAGGTCCTGGAGTGGCCTAGCCAGTCTCCAGATCTCAACCCTATAGAAAACCTTTGGAGGGAGTTGAAAGTCCGTGTTGCCAAGCGAAAAGCCACAAACATCACTGCTCTAGAGGAGATCTGCATGGAGGAATGGGCCAACATACCAACAACAGTGTGTGGCAACCTTGTGAAGACTTACAGAAAACGTTTGACCTCTGTCATTGCCAACAAAGGATATATCACAAAGTATTGAGATGAAATTTTGTTTCTGACCAAATACTTATTTTCCACCATAATATGCAAATAAAATGAAAAAAAACAGACAATGTGATTTTCTGGATTTTTTTTTCTCAGTTTGTCTCTCATAGTTGAGGTCTACCTATGATGTAAATTACAGACGCCTCTCATCTTTTTAAGTGGTGGAACTTGCACTATTGCTGACTGACTAAATACTTTTTTTCCCCACTGTATAGCTAGGTGTTTAATCTACATAGCTTCCCATGGATGGGTGGCTGGACAGTCAGCCTCATGTCCTGCTCTGCCCTTAATCACATTGACGTCGTGTGACAAATGGTAAGGTTCTAATACTACAGACAGGTTAGGACCCTCACGATGGGTCACCTTGTCGCGGTGGGATGGCTTTTACGCGTTTTGATCAAAATAGTGTTAACGAAGAAACCTGTGTTGTTTCCATGTGCTATTACGATTTACTTACTACAGGTTTTTTTCTTCCATGAAATGGCCACACTGTGAACATGCACATTGCATATATTAAGGAACATTTCTTTTTTCTTATCACCCAAAGCAGAACACAGTTATAAAAAGGAATCAGAACATCTGTTCATTACAAAGACGGGCGATAGCACAGTTTGACCTGCAGAGGCGCTGCAGGGAAATTGAGCACTTCCTGTGGGATTCCCTTACAGATTACAGCTGATTGACAGGGATACCAGCAGCCAGGCATCTTGTTATTACCTTATCATGGGGATCCTCCGGAGAAATATGATTTGTGCTCTACAGGTTAAATATTACGGTCTTCTTAGGAAATCAGTCTTTATAACGGATGGCATGGGAAGCAGTTAAACATCTTCCAACATCTCTTCCTCTGTTTAGCTCATGTCAGTTTGCATAGCTCTGCAAAGTTTGTACACTGATAAAAAAAAATAATATAAATTCTCATTGTGAATGCATCCATAACACCCAATGGGCAAATCAAACTCATTTTGACTAGGATACATTCAGTGCATTAAAATGGCCGCCCTCCTGTTGCACTGACAGAAACCAATCCTAGAAAGTTATTACGATCAATGGCTGTGATCCTGTGCAGTAGAAAGCTTCCCTACTCCCTTTATATGGATCCTACAAGAAAGCAAGCGACCAACCAAGAATTGATAAAGAAGAATATATGATTTAATTAACATATATGTGGACTGGTTAAAAAGCAGTAGAGGCACACAAGGGCAATGATACCTTGTGTCCCCAGACCAATCTCCGCCTATCATTTCATCCAAGACCAAAGCTGTACTCATTACTGAAGAGGAAAGATTCCAGCCTACATTGCCATCTTGTTCTGCACCATAATAGTCTTCGAGATCGGTGGTGTTAGGTCAGTGAAGAGGCCATCATGAGGGAACATCACACTGGTCCTACAGCCAGGGTTATAGTGTAAGGTGGCATAATGTACCACAGCTGGGACCCTCTAGTCTTTATTCCACAGACACTAACAGCTTGGCATTACATTGCTTTGGTGGTGAAACCAGTGGTGGGTTGATGGTGAAAACAGCCATTTCTCCAAAGAGACCCAGGCCATTTTGCTAGCACTACTGTGAGCAGTCTGTGTGACCTTAACGTGCTACCATGGCTGCAGCATCTCCAGACTTATCTCAAATTGAGCACACTTGAGACTTCATTGGTCGGCAATTGCAAAGGCAGCTCCAGTGCATTCAGCATTACAGAAATTTGCTCAGGCAACCATTCATAATAGCATTGATATTAGAGAAGTGTGTAAGTGCGGGGATGTCTATGTGTGGTGTCCATGCTCGATACCGAATACATTGAGATGTTTTGAAAACAAATGTCCCATTTTTTCACCATTTACAGATCAGCAACTTTTCTATTGATCATGTGATTTCCAGAACTCCATGACTATTCCTTCTTGGTGTTGTAATTTCAATCTTGAGGAGTTGAGGAGCATTTATTGTATATATCTATATATGCTGTATATATACAATATAGACCGTGTTTTTAGGACTATAAGACGCATTGGACCATAAGATGCACCCCAAATTTTCAGAAGTAAAATAAGGTAAAAAAATTAATGTGTCAAATAGGGGTCTGTCTTACAGTCCAAATTTAGCTTACCGGGGGGGATCAATAGCGCTGGTGGTGTGGGGTCACAGGAGATGTTCAGTGATCCGGCATTATGACTAAAATCCCAGGCGGTGGCCTCCAGGAAATCCTATCCCAGGCTGGTGCGGCAAGATCGAGGGTGGTGCTCGGGGCTCCGCCAGCATCTTGTGAAAGCCCGAAGGCCCCGCATATCCTTTGCTGCGATGCGGTGACCTCAGGGAAATCTCATACCAGGCTGGTGCGGCAGTGGTGCTCTGTGGTGCGGCTGGGGCTCCACCGTCATCTTATGTAAGCCCGGAGGCCCCATATATCCATTGCTCTGATGCGGTGGCCTCCAGGAAAATGGCCACCTGGGGAGGCGCATGCTCAGATTGAGATCTTGGCAACAAGATCTCGGAATGAGATCTCGTTGCCGAGATCTCAACATGAGCATACGCCGCCCCAGGCAGCCATCGCATCGCAGAAATGGATGTGCGAGGCCTCCGGGATTTCACAAAATGCCCGCGGAGCCCCCCACCCCGCACCATAGAACACCACTGCCAAACCTGCTGCACGAGCCACACCAGCCTGGGAAGGGAGTGTGATCAACAGCCGGCAGCGTCGGACTAGGACCGCCACAAAATCGCCCGACTCCTGCTGCCACCACAGTATTTGTAAGTATATTCCAACTATAAGACGCACCACCATTTTCCCCCAAAATTTTTCGGGGAAAATGTGCATCTTATAGTCCGAAAAAGTGCATCTTATAGTCCGAAAAATACAGTTCAACATATATACACTGCTCAAAATAATAAAGGCAACACTTAAAGGGAACCTGTCAGCAGGATTGTGCACAGTAACCTACACACAGTGTCAGATCAGCACCTAGTGATGAGCGAGTATGCTCATTACTCGAGATTTCCGAGCATGCTTGGGTGTTCTCCGAGTATTTTGGGTGTGTTCGGAGATTTAGTTAGTCTCACCGCAGCTGCATGATTTGCGGCTGCTAGACAGCCTGAATACAAGTGGGGATTTCCTAAAAAACAGGCAATCCCCACATGTATTCAGGCTGTCTAGCAGCTGCGAATCATGCACCTACAGCGACACAAACTTAATCTCCGAGCTTGCCAAAATTCTCGGAGAACACTCGAGTATGCTCGGAAATCTCGAGTAACGAGAATACTCGCTCATCAATATCAGCACCGTTATACTGATTAAAATTATACCTTTGTTGATGAGATCGTCAGACTCATTGTGAGACCTGTGGTGTAGTGACCACTGTGTCTGCTAGGGGGCGCTGTGTGGGTGTCCCAGGAGAGAGGATGAGTGGCAGGATGCTGAATGATCGTTATGTATCCGAAGCCTTGGGATGGAAGCTTGAATATGTGTGTTGATCAGCAGAGTAACTGCTGAACTTTCGTTACACTGTGTCAGGGAGAGCTTTCCAGGTAGCTGGTAAGATGGGTGGAACCAGCTACCTACAAACCCACCTAGGGGCGGTGTCTAGAACGCCATAGTAAAGTATATGTGTGTGAATGTTTGAAGGTCATAGGCATGTGATCCTTTGGGCGTGGCTACGGACCCTATAAGGTGGCCAGGGTAGGTTACATGAGTGAATGCTTGGGCCCGGTTGGTCCGTATGGAAGGTCTCGTCAGGGCTGACGTGGATGCCTTCCTGACAGCATGTGGCGAGGCTGTGGATAATGGCTGCATATATCTGAGAGTTCCCAGGGAGAGGGAATGAACATCAGGACTGAGAAGCAGCTATGAGAAGGCAATCCGGAGAGGGGATATAACTGTGAGGCTAGAGAGCCTGTGTGCTGGACATTGCAGAACCTGTGTGACCACAGGATAAACAGAGTGAAGCTCTGTCATGGACACTATGCTGTTTATATGAACTGTGGTGTAATGACCACTATGTCCGCTAGGGGGTGCTGTGTGGATGTCCCAAGAGAGAGGATGAGTGGCAGAATCCTGAAGGACCGTTATGTATCTCAAGGTGGGTGGCCTTGAGATGGAGACTGATGTGTGTGTTGATCAGCAGTGATACTGCTGACGTGTTGTGTCAATGTGTCAGGGTGAAGTCTTCAGGTAGCTGGGGAGACGGGCTGTGTGTAATGGCTGCACGTGCCTCGTGATTCCCTGGAGGGAATGGATGTCTGCAGCCTTGAGAAACAGCTATCAGGAACCCCGGACGTGGGTGAGATAACTATGAGGCTGAAGAGCCTGTGTATGCCAACCTGTGTGACCACAGGGAGGACAGAGAGAACCTTTGTCAAGGACGCTATGCTGATATGAACTTTATGTTGCTTGCTTTGGTTTATGCTGCATAAATAAACCACATGGACTATAGTGGTTTTATGGGAAACCCGTGCCGGATCTGGTTTCGTGGCGGCTGAGCGAGAATCACCAATGTGAATGACAGCGCTACCTCACAGAACTTTATGTTGCTGTTTATGGTTTATGATGAATAATAAACCGCATGGACTGAGTTTATGTTTGAGAAACCTGTGCCGGACCTGATTTATCGGCTGCCCAGCGAGTATCCCCTACCCTAATGACAAGCGCTACCTTACAATTGGTGGAGAATGCTATGGGCAGTGTTGTAGCCTTGTTGCTAGGGGCAACAGACGAGGACTGCAAAATTCAATTGCTAAGGGCAACCGTTCCAACAGCACATGTTGCAGTGCTGGCAACGCTGAGCCAGGAGGACTGACGGTCTTGAAAGCCGTGTGATATTCTGACTGGGGTCAGTGGAAGAGATTCATATGACACCTCTGCGGTAGAGGGGTCCGAGAACCTGCGTGGCCAGCAGGTGACGGTTGTGATAGCCGTGTGGTATGCTGACCAGGGTCAGTGAAAGGGACTGTTGATTGCTATAGGGTGCCTCTGGAGATAAGAGGTACCCGAGAAACTGTGTGGCCGACACAGGTAACGGACAGGTGTCCGTGTTGTTCTGATCGGGGTCAGTGAGAAAGACTGTGTACCTGGAGGGTTCAGTGTGCAAGGTCCTGGAGGGTCAGCGTTGGGAGGTTCTGGGAGAAGAATCGGATCCCTGGAGCACGTGCTGTGACCTTGGACCTGGTGAGGTGTGAGTGTTGGGCAGTCTCAGGCGGAGACGGATGTCCTCAAGAGCACCCGCTGAGCCCCTGGACCTGGTGAGGCCAGTGTGTTGGGAAACCCTGGGAGGAGGGTCGACTCCCTGAATAGCACCTGGTGCGCCCTGTGTGATGGACGGTCTCAGGAGGAGACGGACGTCCTGAATAGCACACAGACAGGACACGTGAGTTGTGTGTTGTTTTTTTTTTCTCTTTTCTCAACTCAGCTTGCGGTGGCTCAGTGGGGTCAAGAAGGTGACAAGCGGCTTGCTGTAACTCGGCGGGGTTACGAAGGTGATAAGCAACTTGCTGTAACTCGGCGGGGTTACGAAGGTGACAAGCGGCTTGCTGTAGCTCGGCGGGGTTACGAAGGTGACACCAGCAGCTGTGTGTGAACGGCAGTCGGAGGTGTCGGAGATCGGTGACAGCAGGAGCTGTGGTGGTGCCAACAAGAACTTGTGTGGTATCGTTAAAGAGACATAAACTGTGTTGTGTGAACTGTGGTCTAAGGAGACCTGTAGAAAGGACATGGGGAAATCCCAAAAGGGGGCCGTGACCCAAATCAGGGCGGTGACCCAAATCAGGGTGGTGACCCAAAAGGGGTGGAGTCCCAGAGGGGGGCGGCGACCCAAATTGGGGTGGTAACCCAAAAAGGGGTGGAGTCCCAGAGGGGGGAGGCGACCCAAATCGGGGTGGTTCAGAAAAGGGCAGCACTGGTTACCTCAGTGGACATGTCTGGGGTACTGCAGTGTGTGTGTATGTCTTTTTCAGAATGTGGGATATTCTTTCCGGATAGTAACGATGGGCCCCAGGTGTGTACCGTGATGTTGCACCGGAAAAGAGTCTCTGGTCGGCTGGACTCAAAGAGTCAGGTGACTCTGACAGGAACTCCTCTCACTTTCTGTCTGACCGAGAAAATGGTCCAGGTTCGCTGTAAACATGGGGTCACGGTGAACTATGCGGTAGACAAAGTAATGTTTGACGCGTCCCACATCGTTGAATGCCAAGGTGGCGGTATACCACCAGACTTAGTGTATGCCTTGGAGATGCGCCGGGACTTTGTTGTGTTTGATGATGTATGCCAAGGGGATGGAGACGTTTCTACTGTTGAGCTAGCAGATATTGAGATGGTAACGCCTCCTAAAGTCGACAGCTCAGATGTAGAAGGGACCGGAAGACGGGGTACGTCGACCCAACTTACGGACCTGACGTCTCATGACATGACTGATGGTGAGCTGGTAGATGAGATGACTGGAGTAGACACACGGTCAGACGATGACTGGAGGGTTCACTCGACGAATGGGGCTGACCCAGTGGTACCTGTTGAAGATATAATTAGAGAAGTAGTGGTGCGACACGTGATGGCCAAAAAAGAACAAGACCATGAGATACAGTTGATAAAAGAGACAGTGGAAGAACATTTTGAACGAGAAAGGGTCCTGAGACAAATGGCCGAGCACAGGGTGGAGGGGCTCGAGAAAGAAGTCTTGGAGCTCAGAGGTCACCTGTCAACCTGGCAAAGCGTGAACAAGACCCTTAGGGAGGAGATGGAAGAACTCAGAGGAGTAGTAAAAGGTCTTCTGCGGGAGAAGAGCTTGGACGAAGATTTACAGTGGCCAGGCCCAAGTGATAACAAGACGGAACTGCGAGTATGCATCTTGGCAAAGGGTCGTGAAGAGATAAAACCTCATGAAGTTTGTGAGCTTAGAACTGAAGAAGACAGTCACCCGGTTGGGTCAACTGTAGTGAGAGAAGTGTCCGTGGTAAAGCCAGAGCCTTCTGTCCAGGAAGAGCAAGACCACGACCTTCAAGTCTGTGACTGACGTGTCCGAGGACATGCAAGAAGCCTTTTAAGAACGCCATCAAAGCGTGTAAAGTGCACTGGGTGCCTGAGACTCGGCAGTTGGTGATAATATCGGCCAGGGCAGATACAGCAAACCGGGTAGCTGTCCTGAAAGAGATGCATTTGCAATGTCTCCACGCCAAACAGTTGGTCAGGCGGAGTAATATGAAAGCTGCTCGATGCCTAGAGTTAGCAAGGGAGGCTATGGATCGTCTAGGTTTGCGGAAAGATGTAATTCCGGTACCCAAAGGTCTGATTGGGAGAATCATTGGAAGACTCGGAAAGGTAATGCAAGACCTTGTAAATATCTCCGGTGTGGTGAGGGTGAGGATCCCTCTTGATGATGAAGACCAGGTATCCAGTAAAGAGGCCATGGTTCCCATCATGGTGATTGGCTCCGTGGAAAGCCTGAGAAACTTTCGGATGCTCTTGGAGTATCGAGTGGGGTACCTGCAAGAGATTGAGCAGTTGAGGCTGGACCGTCTGCGGATCAATAAAGAGGTACGGAACACCAGGTGGCGGCCGCCTTCAACCCAAGATGTAAGGTCCCGAAGGGTTCCTCCAAGTAGTGACATGGCAGGCAGGACATGGCAGGTGGCCGAAGAATGTCAGAAATGCAGGGACATCATAAATCGGCGAGTTGCAATTTTATGGGCAAGACGAAACTGAGAGACCTTAGCTCCTGTAAGACACTAAATGGGTCAGACTCAGGCCAGACAGTTGACGCGACTGGGAGTGGGACTTCTGACTGTACCCACCGGGAGAGCCGGTCAGTGAGAGAAAGGTTGGATGACGAAGCGCACTGCAGACAGGTGGAGATTAAAGAGTGTCTGGTCACGCTGACGGACTTGGACGGGAAGGCCAAAGACCAAGGCCGATATTCTGACCGCTGGGGGCGGGGGAGGCCGTGTGATAGACAAAACAGACGGAGACGGTTCTCTCGACCTGTTGGACAAGGTGACATGGGTGCCCGATCTCGAGATCCCGGGGTAATGTTGTGTGTTCAACCCCACAAGTTTGAACAGAGGGGGGAGGTATGTGGTGTAGTGACCACTGTGTCCACTAGGGGGCGCTGTGAGGGTGTCCCAGGAGAGAGGATGAGTGGCAGGATGCTGAATGATCGTTATGTATCCCAAGGTAGGTGGCCTTGGGATGGAAGCTTGAATATGTGTGTTGATAAGCAGAGGTACTGCTGAGCTTTCGTTACACTGTGTCAGGGAGAGCTTTCCAGGTAGCTGGTGAGATGGGCGGAACCAGCTACCTACAAACCCACCAAGGGGCGGTGTCTAGAACGCCATAGTAAAGTATATGTGTGTGAATGATTGAAGGACCTGTGATGAGGTCATAGCCATGTGATCCGGTGGGCGTGGCTACGGACCCTATAAGGTGGCCAGGGTAGGTCACATGAGTGAATGCTTGGGCCCGGTTGGTCCGTATGGAAGGTCTTGTCAGGGCTGGCGTGGCTGCCTTCCTGACAGCACGTGGCGAGGCTGTGGATAATGGCTGCATATGTCTGAGAGTTCCCAGGGAGAGGGAATGAATGTCAGGACAGAGAAGCAGCTATGAGAAGGTAACCCGGAGAGGGGATATAACTGTGAGGCTAGAGAGCCTGTGTGCTGGACATTGCACAACCTGTGTGACCACAGGATAAACAGAGAGAAGCTCTGTCATGGACGCTATGCTGTTTCTATGAACTTTATGTTGCTGTTGATGGTTTATGATGAATAATAAACTGCACGGACTGAGTTTATGTTTGAGAAACCTGTGCCGGAACTGATTTATCGGCGAGTATCCCCTACCCTAATGACAAGCGCTACCTTACAGACCATATACAGGTGCAGTGGACCCTGGGTTCCTTCTGATTCATGATAATGCTAGGCCTCATGTGGCTGAAGTGTGTCAGCAGTTCCTGCATGATGAAGTCATTGATGGATAGTGTGGACTGGCCTGCCCATTCCCCAGTGGAGGCCACACACACTACTGAGCATCATTTCCTTGTCTTGAGGCATTTCCACTGAAGTTGGCTCAGCCTGTAATTTGATTTTCCACTTTCATTTTGAGTATTATTCCAAATCCAGACCTCCATAGAATATTAATTTTGATTTACATTGATAATTTTTATGTTTTCTTGTTCTCAACGCGTTCCACTATGTAATGAATAAAGATTTGCAAATGGAATATTTCATTCTGTGGTATCTAGGATGTGGGAGTTCGGTGTTCACTTTCAAATTTGCCCTCTTTTCCCTCCGAGCCCGGCCAAACAGCGGTTTTTGACCACGTATGGGTTATTGCCATGTTCTGAAGCATTAACGTTTGTTCCATTTTCGCCTATTGCACCACGTGAAAATGATAAATTGGGGGCTAAAGTCATGTTAGTGGAAAAAAATGAAATTTTTCATTCCACTTTGCTGTAATTCCTGTGAAGCACCTGAAGGGTTAAAAAAAAGGCCCTTACCAGAATAATTTGAAGGGTGCACTTATTAAAATGGTGTCAGTCTTGGGGGTTTTCTGACATTCAGGCCCCTCAACGTCACTTCAAAACTTAATACATTCATGAGAAAATAGGATTTGTACATTTTCTTAAAAAAATAAATAAACTGAAAAATTGCTGCTAAACTTTAAGGTTTCTAGCACCCTAACAATATGAAAGGCAGGCTGAAAAATGGGATATAAAGCAGCCATAGGGGAAATAGTATTTATGATCTCAGAGTCACAGCGACACGGAAAAACATTTTACATCATAAAGTGACATTGGGGTCAGATTTGAAAAATTAGGCTGGAACACTAAAGGGTTAAATTAATGCAAAAGAAAAGTGTCGCCATTAGCAACCACAGGTAATCAGAGTGCTCTGGCGATTCCCCTCCACTACATCGTCGTCCTGTCACAGAGCCCAGGAACGAGCATGCACATGGACCCCGCGAGGACCCGTACAGCAGCGCACGAGTGCGCGCGTTCATGATTATATACGGCTTCTCTCCAACCGGCATGTGCCGTATTTCATGTAATAGCTCTCCGCGGTCCCAGCTCTGGTCTGCTTTTCGCTGCTTTTCGCTGCTTTACGGCGCTGAGTGACGTGGAACGTCAACACTGAAACATGGCTGAGCCCGGGGAGTCGTCTCCGTTGTCTTCTCCTTCCCCACCACTGTCCTCTCCAGGAGACGAGGAGGAGACGGACACCTGGTGAGCCTGCAGCTCCTGTGTGAATGCTTCCAGGGTCGGATACCGGGAGGAGGGTGTGGGGACAGCTGAGCGCCTGTCATGTGACCCGGACGTGAGAACTGGGAAATCCCGGAGTGTGAGACTGCGGGGACCGGGAAGGATGGAGACGTGTCAGCCAGATGCAGGGCTGGGGGTGATCGCAGAGACCCCCGGGGGCCGTGTCCCGGGCTCTGCCCCCCAGATGTGCCCCTGGCTGCTCACTGTACAACAGGAGCTGGCACCTAGAGAGCTGACATCATGTGCCCCCGAGCCTAGAGAGTTGACATCATGTGCCCCCCGAGCCTAGAGAGCTGACATCATGTGCCCCCGAGCCTAGAGAGCTGACATCATGTGCCCCCCGAGCCTAGAGAGCTGACATCATGTGCCCCCCGAGCCTAGAGAGTTGACATCATGTGCCCCCCGAGCCTAGAGAGTTGACATCATGTGCCCCCCGAGCCTAGAGAGTTGACATCATGTGCCCCCCGAGCCTAGAGAGTTGACATCATGTGCCCCCCGAGCCTAGAGAGTTGACATCATGTGCCCCCCCGAGCCTAGAGAGCTGACGTCATGTGCCCCCCGAGCCTAGACAGCTGACATCATGTGCACCCCGAGCCTAGAGAGCTGTCATCACGTGCCCCCCGAGCCTAGAGAGCTGTCGCCCCGTGCCCCCCGAGCCTAGAGAGCTGTCGCCCCGTGCCCCCCGAGCCTAGAGGGCTGGCGTCGTGTGCCCCCCCCGAGCCTAGAGAGCTGACATCATGTGCCCCCCGAGCCTAGACAGCTGACATCACGTGCTCCCCGAGCCTAGAGAGCTGTCGCTCCGTGCTCCCCGAGCCTAGAGAGCTGTCGCCATGTGCCCCCTGAGCCTAGAGAGTTGTCGCCCCGTGCTCCCCGAAGCCTGGAGGGCTGTCGTCGTGTGCCCCCCCCGAGCCTGGAGGGCTGTCGTCGTGTGCCCCCCCCGAGCCTGGAGGGCTGTCGTCGTGTGCCCCCCCCGAGCCTGGAGGGCTGTCGTCGTGTGCCCCCCCCGAGCCTGGAGGGCTGTCGTCGTGTGCCCCCCCCGAGCCTGGAGGGCTGTCGTCGTGTGCCCCCCCCGAGCCTGGAGGGCTGTCGTCGTGTGCCCCCCCCGAGCCTGGAGGGCTGTCGTCGTGTGCCCCCCCCGAGCCTGGAGGGCTGTCGTCGTGTGCCCCCCCCCCCGAGCCTGGAGAGCTGGCGTCGTGTGCCCCCCCCGAGCCTGGAGGGCTGGCGTCGGGTGCCCCCGGTCAGATGTGGCCCGGCTGTATACACATGTATATTATTTCAGCTGCTGATATACGGTGGGTATGGAAAGGATTCAGACTCATTTTTTCACTCTTTGTTTCATTGCAGCCATTTGGTAAATTCAAAAAAGTTCATTTTTGTTCTCGTTAATGTACACTCTGCACCACATCTTGACTGAAAAAAACAGAAATGTAGAAATTTTTGCAAATTTATTAAAAAGGAAAAAACGAAATATCACATGGTCATAAGTATTCAGACCCTTTGCTCAGTATTGAGTAGAAGCACCTTTTGAGCTAGTACAGCCATGAGTCTTCTTGGGAACGTTGCAACAAGTTTTTCACACCTGGATTTGGGGATCCTCTGCCATTCTTCCTTGCAGATCCTCTCCAGTTCTGTCAGCTTGGATGGTGAACGTTGGTGGACAGCCATTTTCAGGTCTCTCCAGAGATGCTCAATTGGGTTTAGGTCAGGGCTCTGGCTGGGCCAGTCAAGAATGCTCACAGAGTTGTTCTGAAGCCGCTCCTTTGTTATTTTAGCTCTGTGCTTAGGGTCGTTGTCTTGTTGGAAGGTGAACCTTTGGCCAAGTCAGGTCCAGAGCACTCTGGAAGAGGTTTTCATCCAGGATATCTCTGTACTTGGCCGCATTCATGTTTCCTTCAATGGCAACCAGTCGTCCTGTCCCTGCAGCTGAAAAACACCCCCTAGCATGATGCTGCCACCACCATGTTTCATTGTTGGGATTGTATTGGGCAGGTGATGAGAGCAGTGCCTGCTTTTCTCCACGCATACCACTTAAAATCATCACCAAAAAGTTCGATAATCGTCTCATCAGACCAGAGAATCTCATTTCTCATAGTCTGGGTGTCCTTCATGTGATTTTTAGCAAACTCTATGCAGGCTTTCATATGTCTTGCACTGAGGAGAGGCTTCCATCAGGCCACTGCCATAAAGACCCAACTAGTGGAAGGCTGCATTGATGGTAGACTTTGGAACTTTCTCCCATCTCCCTACTGCATCTTTGGAGCTCAGCCGCAGAGATCTTGGGGTTCTTCTTTACCTCTCTCACTAAGGCTCTTCTCCCGCGATTGCTCAGTTTGGCTGGACGGCCAGGTCTAGGAAGACTTCTGGTGGTCCCAAACTTCTATCATTTAAGGATTATGGAGGCCACTGTGCTCTTAGCAACCTTGAGTACTGCAGAAATTCTTTTGTAACCTTGGCCAGATCTGTTCCTTGCCACAATTCTGTCTCTGAGCTCCTTGGCCAGTTCCTTTGACCTCATGATTCTCATTTGGTCTGACATGCACTGTGAGCTGTGAGGTCTTATATAGACAGGTGTGCATCAGTTTAATTAATCACAGCTGGATTCCAATGAAGGAGTAGAACCATCTCAAGGAGGATCACAAGGAAATGGACAGCATGTGACTTAAATATGAGTGCCTGAGCAAAGGGTCTGAATACTTATGACCATGTGATATTTGTTTTCCTTTTTTAAATACATTTGCAAAAATGTCTACATTTCTGTTTTTTTTCAGTCAAGATGGGGTGCAGAGTGTACATTAATGAGAAAGAAATGAACTTTTTTGAATTTACCAAATGGCTGCAATGAAACAAAGTGAAAAATTTAAAGGGGTCTGAATACTTTCCGTACCCACTGTAACTGCTGACAGCTTCACCTTTGATCAGTGGTTGGTTCTGCCGCTCATTAGTGATTGTGCGAATTGTTAATCATTATCTGAGCACAGATTTCCTGCCGGGTAGGTGGTCATATTACAGGTAGTGGTGTAATACCGCACTCTCACACTGCTATAGAAGAGGCTTTTATTTTGGGACACACGACGTGAGCAGAGGGGAAATATGTCGAGAATGTTGTCACCGCCGATGTGGAGTTATTAGAGGAATGCCCTTCATGGGCGATACAGATGTAACCAGCAGGTCTGTGGCTGTAAGACAGTGTATATTCAGGGTGTGATTGGGGCTGATCTGCAGTACCAGACACGGCCAATGGACTAAACATGGCGCTACTTCTCGGTGTGAGAGCAAGGGATACTTTTTTTTTTATTTTAGAAAAGCTTTTAAAGGAGTTTTCCAATAATTATTTTTTTTATACGTCTTCGGCTTTCTAAAGTTGAACAACAAACTGAGCTTGACTAGTCCAACGCTTCCCTGGTATTCGCTGTCAGGCTGCAGCGGTGACATCATGACTGCAGCACACATGACCACAAAGACCTAGGAATGGCGGATGGCTGGCATTGAGCAGCGGTCCAAGGGAAAAAGGGTTTAGCCAGCTCACCTGCCGCAGTTCCAGGATTGGAGCGCGGATATGTGTCCTGACATATGACCCGCAGATAAAACAGAAGGGAGATTCCAGCGCCAGTTAAAAAGTTTTCATTTATTCATATGAAAAAAGTTAGGTTAAAAATTAATTTTTCCAACAGTAGCATCATACGACAGAATCCATCAACCGTTGACACATGATACAGGAGACGGGATGTGCATCACATAGAGGACGTAGAGCAACGCATTTCGATCACTACGGCGCTCTTTGGCAGCTCTGACAGGGTGGCGTAGATCTGTTTACTGTGAATTTCCAAAAGCCCAGTCTTGGATCCCCACGGGATTGTCTAGGATTGGACTATTAATGATGACTTATCCAATGGATATGTTCTCAAGAGATTGGTAGGGTCAAATACCCAGCACCCCCACCGATCAGCGGAGATTCACTCTGGCATTGGGTGGGTATATGTGATGTAAAGGGCAAAACATGCAATCCCTGCACATCACCTAGTGGCCACTGCTGATTACTGCAGTTAATCTCCCATTCACATGTGGATTTCTGCTGATTGTTGGGGGGGTGCCTGGTGTGGGATGGATAAGTCATCAATGTTTAAGTCCAGGATAACCCTTTAGGGCTCGATCACACCAGCATATAAATTGGACCAGCGCAATCCAATTAAAAAAAAAATGAAAAAAAGTACCGCCATTGGACTGATGTAATTTGATGAGACATTGCACTCCAGATCAGCGTATTTCACCCTGCCATCGAATGGGTGCGTGAAAAAAATCAGATGCCATATGGAGCCACATTATAGCATCCAGAATTTTACGGATAGATTGCAATTCTGTAAGATGGAAACTGTAAATGATTAATAACTGCTGAGTAAAACAGTATTGTACAAGGATGACAAGTGAGAAATCATGCCACTTTTCTGGGTGAAAATCGGACCACTCGTGTGACCCCCCCAGCATTACTGGGTGTCTGGACTCGGACTTTAGCTCCTGGCATTATTCCTAATGGTCATAAAGATGAAGGATTAACACTCTCTAGCAGCCACTAAATTCTCGCTTGGTGCTGTAACGTTTTTTGGCCAGGAAGGTGTCTGAGGCTCGGGGTTACTGCTTACGTTGCGTTTCCGGCGTGTTGCAGGCGCTGTGGGTGTGTGACTGATTGTCGGAGGCCGGGAACGTGTTTAGGGAGAAGTCCCGGCGTCTGAGTTATATCACAGTCCGCACTGCACTCCTAGTTGTTAGGAGACGCTGGCTGATGCCTGCGAGCAGCAGCATGTAGGTGAATGAATCAGGTGTATAATTGTTTCCTGGAGTCGGGGCTGCTGTCCGCATTGTGGGTCATCCAATGTACAGATGGAAGCCGAGACATTGTGTCTTGAGGAAATGATGAGCAGACGTCACGGAATTTATTTTTTCAGAAAGGGAAGTTCTATAGTCATGTGCTGAGATTCTGCAGCTGGAGGGATTGTGAAGAAGGGACACCGCGACCCAGATGGGGGTGAAGAGATGCTAGAAGTCCGGCTCGGCCTATAAAGCAGTCATGTGCAAATGGCCTTTATAATGCACATTATGCCTCCTGGACAATACAGGGTTAATCTCCTGAACCATCACCTGGCACTGCAGGAAGTGACAGGTGACAAAAACACCTCCGATACCTGTGTACATCTAGGAAACCTGTCTATCAAGGGTCACCAAAAAGAAAGGAACGTGTCCTCTTCAGGTTTACAGGCTGGTGTCATATTAAAGGAAACGCCAGAAATAATCCACAGACTTGTCAATTCACTGGAAATGTCTGCTGTAGCCTAAAGCTTGATGTTGGCAACATATAAAAATAAATCTATATGTACATTGATATTATAACATCTAGAAGGAAGGGAAAGTCCTGGAATTCTGGAGATCTCATGATGGATACACATGTTACTGATCTGCAAATGATGGAAAAATGGAAACATTACTTTCAAAACATTTCAATTTGCTCAGTATCGAGTATGAGCCACGTGCAGAAATCCCCACACTTACTGCCTTGAAAGCTACCAATGAAGCTATTAATGCTTGTCTGTCGCACAGAATGCACTTGGGCAAATCATCAAGATCCTCTGCTGGCAGCTCCCTATGTGATGACCAGTGATATTCCAGATGAGCTTGATGGGAGACAAGAACACGTTTAGACCACGCTGACTGCTCACGGTGCCACCAACAACATGAGGCCTGGAAGAACTGATACCATCTTGAATGCAAAGAGCGGTGACACCAAATATTGATGTGATTTACATTTCTCTTTTGTTCATTCACTTTGCATTTTGTTAATTGCTAACAATAAACTAACACTTATTTCTTGAAAGCATTTCAAGATTTTATGATGCCGGCTGTGTCCTGCAGGAGGATCTGTGGTACTTTGATACTGTCAGTCTGGTCCGACGACAGAGCCCTGAGACTGATCGTTACGTGACAAGGACTGGCTGTATCACCTAAAAATGAAGGTACCATTTGATAACTCAAGTCCTGTATGTTGCTCGGGGCGGCCTCCATGGATCAGCCCTGCTTTTCCAGCTCTGACCACAGATGATCAATAAGACTGAGATCAAGTCATCGCCTTGAACGCTCTGTCGTGTTCCTCAGACCGTTCCTGTAGTGTTTGTGGTGGGACCATTATCCTGCTGAAGGAGGACGCTGCCATTAGTGAATACTGGGCTGATGATGGGCTGTGCTTGGTCTAAGTAATGTCCAAATGAGTGCCAAGAACCCCAAGGTCTCCAGCAACCCTTTGCCCAGTACATCACAATATCTCTGAAAGCTTTTTATTTTTACCATGGTGCCATTTCCGGACACCGCAATGGACACGCACCTGGCCGTCCATATATAAGAAAACATTGTTCCTTAGATCAGGCTTCCTCCATTGCTGCCTGGTCCAGTTCTGATACTTTTGTGCCCTTTGTAGGTGCATTTGACAGTAGACTGGACCTCACGGGCACTGACCAGGCTATACAGACCCATGTGGAACAAGCCGTGATCCACGACGTGAGCTCTCGCTTCTGTCACCACCAGCATATTTGTTTCAGCAATCTTTAGTACAGTGGCTCTTCTGTAAGCCTTCCTGTCCAACAGGAAGCCTTGGAGAACAACGACCCTATCATCAGCCTGACCCACCTGACGGGACCAACCGCTCCGTACCGGGGACACCTCACAAGACCTGCTGTTATGACATGATTTCATCTCTCGGGTAATAACGTCACATGTGGGCAAGGAAACTTGATGTTTGGGTGGAAGCTGAGAATGTTTCTTACGCTATCCATGGAATGGTCACACCGATAGAGACCGAACGTCGGATCACAGGTTCTCTGCCGCAGAGAAACGGGGATGTGCTATCAAGTTATTTCTGTCTCTGCTTGTGGGACTTATCATGGCGGCTCGCATCTTCCTTTCATCTCGGTGTAGAATCGTCTTATGGGATTAGGATCTGGATTAGTGATGCATGCCGAGATCACATTTGCACTTTGATGATCTCCTTATAACTGAGCAGTCCAGAAATCCTGCTCCTGATGGACCTGTTTGGTGAATTCCATTATTACCATTTTAGTCATCCAGTAAAGGAAAAATTCTTTGCCGAAGAAGTCGTCTGTGAAAATATTAAAGACGAGCATTTATTTCTGCCGTCTCCCATTGTTTTACATTGGGGTTAATCCTCATGGCACATCCAAGGCAGACATGTGACGGCTGGCCTTATTTGTTCTGTGGAATCTGATTTAAAATACACATCTGATTTGCTCATCTGTGATGGTCTCTGATCGGAGTAGTTCCATGACTCGGGCGTAAATTAGTGAGTGACCAATCACAGAAATGGGAAGAACAAGACGTGGGGTCTGACTGCTCAGTGCCGTTCTCTACACAGCGCCATCAATGTGTTTGTGGCTGTGTCAGGTACTGCAATTCGGTTCATTTAAAGTGCACATTTCTCACGTATAACTACCCTATCTGGTGCCCTCTGTTTGCTGCTTCTGCTCAGATCGGCGTCGCTTTCCCCGTGCTTTGTGATGGCCACCACGGTGGCTTGTGGAGCACAGTGGAAAGTCTCAACCACACCTCCCCTGTGCTTTAGCATAGGAAAGGCAGGGAAGGTCTGGCTCAGACTTACTGCGGTGGCCATCATGGAAGCGGAAGGAAAGGGACGCTGATCTGAACAGAGCGTGCAGCGAGAGGTAAACTCAGGGCACCAGATCGGGTCACAATACATTAAAAATGTACATCACTTTTTAGTCACTTTCTGTAATCTTAGAGCAGCGTAATGTAGGGAAAGAAAACTTGTTTCCAGCCATGTGTCACTTATTGGGCTGTTTGCTGTAGTTTTGATGAACTCACAGTTTTCTCTGCTGCAGATGTAGAAGCTCTCTGAATGCTGAGCTCTGTGTAACCCACCCACACCACTGATTGGAAGCTTTCTGTGTACACTGCATAGGCAGAAAGCTGGCAATCAGTGGAGGGGCAGGGTTATACAGCAGGACAACATGGCACAAGGCACCTAGTAATGTAGTGATAATCTCCTGCTGATAAAACACTGGTTTTATTGAAACTGCTACATCCCAGGAAGTGACACATCGCTGTAATCAGGGTCTTTTCCTGCATCAGATTAAATATCAAATGCCTGTAGACCGTTTTCCTTTAAGTGGTATAAGTGAGCTGTAAAAGGGGCTTGGCCGGCCTCGTATTATTCACTATACATTGGGATTATATGGACCATTAACGAGAATCTGTCAGGAGGGTATTTACAACAGTTGTATGACTGTAGAGATCCTAATACAGCAATAAAATGCTACCTGTCATGTGGTAATCCCGTGTGTCAGCGCTGAGAAATCCACTTATGAAGGCACAGGCAAATTAGTCTGGAGGTGCATTGGGGCGGGTTCATACACTGAGAACAACCTCCCCGGTGCACTTCAGCCTAATTTACATGTGGCTTCATAGCTGGATTCCTCGGCACTGGGACATGGCATTACTACAGGATGGGCGTCATTTTATTGTCTTACTAGGATCCTATACAGTCATACAACTGGTTATAGCAGTAAATCCTCCTGAAAGAATCCCTTTTACACATGCAGCCATAGAATCATTTTATACATTCGATGGTTTCTTTTTTTGGAAATGTTTTTTCTCAGCCTGGGAATTGATTATGGAAATCACAGTTATGGTTGATGTAGTGCACATTGTACCCAGTATAATCACTTACAGTGGCATGTAAAAGTTTGGGCACCCCTGGTCAAAATTACTGTTATTGTGAACAGTTGAAAATTAAACGATCTCTAAAAGGGCTAAAGTTAAAGATTGACACATTTCCTTTGTGTTTAAGGCAAAAAAATACATATCTTGCCATCTCTTACATTTTAGGCTATGTGCCCACGTTAGCGTTTTTAAACGCTCAGAAAACCGGACTTCTTCCCAGAAACCGCGTGTTTTATTTCCGCGCGGTTTTTGCGTGATTTTTGCACAAAAACCGCGTTTTTGATGCGCTTTTTCCACGCGATTTCTGGGAACATTGGAAACGGCTAAAAACGCGGACCTATGCGGAAAATAATGAACATGCTGCGCTTTTAGCCGCTAAGCGTTTTCTAAGCGAAAAAAAAGCATGCATTGGCACAAAAAGCCAAAAATGCATTAAATTGAATGGTAAGCTTCTTTTAAGCATTTCTGAGGAATCTGACCCAGCACAAACGCTTCAAAAACGCTTTAAAAAGCACAACGTGGGCACACAGCCTAAAAGATCACAAAAGGGAAAATGGGCTGATGTAAAAGTTTCAGCACCCTGCATGGTTAGTACCTAGTAGCACCCCCTTTTCAAGGTATCACAGCTTGTAAAAGATTTTTGTAGACAATCAAGAGTCTGTCAATTCTTGTTTTGAGAGATTTTCATCCATTCTTCCTTGGAAAATTCTTCCAGTTCTGTGAGATTCCCGGGTCGTCTTGCATCCTCTGCTATTCTGAGGTCTCGCCACAGATTTTCAATGATTAACAGATCAGGGGACTGTGAGGGCCATTGTAAAACCTTCAGTTTGCCCCTTTTGAGGTCA
Organism: Dendrobates tinctorius; assembly: GCF_039654945.1. Lineage (NCBI taxonomy): Eukaryota > Metazoa > Chordata > Amphibia > Anura > Dendrobatidae > Dendrobates > Dendrobates tinctorius. The sequence goes on along the minus strand of NW_027361752.1, from coordinate 2,935 downwards.
TCTATTGTGGATTTTGACTTGGGTTTAGGATCATTCTCCATTTGTAGAAGGCATCCTCCTCTTTTCAACTTAAGCTTTTTTACAGATGGTGTTATGTTTGCATCAATGATTTGTTGAAATTTCACTGAATCCATTCCTCCCTCTACCCATGAAATGTTCCTTGTACCATTGGCTGCAACACAGCCCCAAAGCATGATTGATCCAACCCCATGCTTATTGGTTGACGAGATGTTCTTTTTCTGAAACCGTGCCCTTTTTTTCTCCACACATACCTTTGATCATTATGGCCAAAGAGTTCTATTTTAACCTCATTGGTCCATAGGACTTGTTTCTAAAAGTCATCAGGCTTGTTGAGATGTTCTTTTCCATACTTTGACTCTGAATTTTATGGTGAGGACGCAGTAGAGGTTTTCTTCTGATGACTCTTACATGAAGGCCACATTTGTGCAGGTGTCTCTGAACAGTAGAACAATGTACCACAACTCAAGTTTGCTAAATCTTTGTGAAGGTCTTTTGCAGTCAAGTGAGAGTTCTGATTTGCCTCTTTAGGAATTCTGCAAGCAGCTCACTGAAATGATGCTTGGTCTTCCAGACCTTATCTTGACCTCCACTGCTCCTGTTATCTGCCATTTCTTATTTACATTTCAAAATGCAGAAAGGGCAACGTGAAAACACTTTGCTATCTTCTTATAGCCTTCTCCTGCTTTGTAGTCCTCCACCATTTTCAGAGTGCCAGGCAGCAGCTTAGAAGAACCCATGGCTGCTGTTTCTTGGCACAAGGTTAGAGGTGGCTGGGTTTTTATTAAGCTGGGAAATTTGCATCATCTGGCCTTTCCTAATGATACTAAACAAGCCATAACCCTAAGGCCTGTTTCACACATCAGTCTTTTCTGTCAGTCTCAATCCGCCAAAATAGCGGAAAACGGATCCGCAGGCGGACTGACAGAAACGGGGGTCAGCGGATCGGCGGATGTACGGATCCGCCGATGTTAAAAACTTAAAGGAGCCGCGCCTGGGGAAAAAGAAAAAAAATTAATACCGGCGGATGTAGTGAGCAGGCATCTGCGGTGAGCGATCATCTCGCGGGATGTGAGTGAGAGCATGGAGATCGCGCGATGAGAGAAATGGGGCTGGAGATCGCGTGATGAGAGAGAGATATTTTCATCCAGCAGCCAGACAGAATTGCGGGTTAAAACAGAAATGGCGGATCCGGAGAGAGAAAAAGCGTTGCGGGGTCCATCCGGTCAGGTCAGCGGACGCCAAAATATTGGCGGATCCGCAAAAATGTGGATGCTACGGACGGCCATCGGCCATCAGTCAAAATCCGCCGATAATGAAAGTCAATGGGGAAAAAACGGATCCGCAAAGAAAAATGGCGGATCCGTTTTTTTTCCAAAACGGCGGATTTTGAATGATGGTGACAAATGAATGTGTGAAACAGGCCTAAGAGGCTAATTAAGATCTGAAGCCTAGGTCAAAGTTAAGCACACACAAATGTCCAAGGGTTCCCAAACTTTTGCATCGATCCATTTTCCTTTTTGTAATTTTTTTTAAAATGTAAATGATGAGAAAATAATACTAATTTTGCGGTATATGTATGTACAAAGGAAATGTGTCATCTTTTACTTTAGCCCTTTTAGAGTTGTTCAACTTGCTTAATTGGTCACAATAACAGTAATTTTGACCAGGGGTGCCCAAACTTTTACTTTCTACTGTAAATGTCTGGGAAGATACTGGAGGTTTGCACTGGCGTCCAGCCCTACTGGTGTTACCGGTGCTTGTACGATGTATAGGAGGATCTGACAGGTGATAGATCTGCGCGGTATCATTTTGGGGGCCGGCTCCGTCCTAATCTGCTGTCTCTGCACTTTCACCTGCATTGGGAGATGGCAGCCAGAACGCCATAATTCATGCGCTCACATCAGGGGCGAAACCTGAAGCTGCTATCGATTTCTTTTATCTCCACGTCCCAAGATGACTGTAGAAACTGCAGCTCCGGAACGCTATCTGTTTTCTCGTGAACGTTTGGTCTTTTCCTGTCTGATTTATTACACGTTATTTATGTATCGCCAACATATTCCTGAGCGTTGTACACACAATGTGACCTTCACTCATATCTGCACCGATCCTTGGTTCAGACACTCACTAATAGGGGAGGATTTATCACGACACATTTGTATCGTAGACATTTGTGGCACATCCACCCCCATAACACGTGTCCTCTGGGGTCGTCTTGGGCTAAGGCCTCTTTCACACTTCAGTTTTTTACAATCAGTCACAATCCGCCAGGTTTTGAAAAAAATGGATCCGCAATTTTCTTTTAAGGATCCATTTTTTTTCCCCATTGACTTCCATTAGTGGCGGATTGTGACGGATTGCCGTCCGTTGCATCCGTTTTTTTTGCGGATCCGCCAAAAGTTCCTGTCCGTCACCATCCGCAAAGATTTCAAAACGGAGCTTGCAACGTTTTTTTCTGTGGCGGATCCTCCAGACACTCATTTAACCCGAAATTCTTTCTGGGTGCCGGACCAAAAAAAAAAAAAATCTTTCTCTCTTTCTCTCTCTCTTTCTCTCTTTTTCTTTCTCTCTTTTTCTTTCTCTCTTTTTCTTTCTCTCTTTTTCTTTCTCTCTTTTTCTTTCTCTCTTTTTCTTTCTTTCTCTCTTTTTCTTTCTTTCTCTCTTTTTCTTTCTTTCTCTCTTTTTCTTTCTTTCTCTCTTTTTCTTTCTTTCTCTCTTTTTCTTTCTTTCTCTCTTTTTCTTTCTTTCTCTCTTTCTCTCTTTCTTTCTCTCTTTCTTTCTTTCTCTCTTTCTTTCTCTCTCTCTTTCTCTCTCTCTTTCTCTCTCTCTTTCTCTCTCTCTTTCTCTCTCTCTTTCTCTCTCTCTTTCTCTCTCTCTTTCTCTCTCTCTCTCTTTCTCTCTCTTTCTCTCTCTTTCT